>NC_036444.1:17083343-18553126 GCF_002775205.1 Xiphophorus maculatus | reverse complement strand
CTTATCAAAAACATATCTGGAGTTTCATGCAGGTTTGATAAATACTTTAGTCTCCTTTGGCAACCGTTAAGCTGTGCAAAACGCCTGGGGGACTGAAAGCCGCCTTTGAGTCGCAGCTCTTCTTCAGAGCTGCAGTTTGCAAGGTACTGAACTTCCACATCACAGAGCACCCCTCCTCCACAACTCCTCCGCTCAGCTCCTTCAGACTACCCAGCAGCAATTAGCAAACATCTGGTGGAACTCTGCTGAGTTCATTATATGAGCTACTTATAAGTGCAAAGCTGGCAAAAACGTTTTTAAAAGGTGAATAGAGGAGCGATGTTGTGATGACTGTCTGAAGGCAGAGTTTCAGAATAAGTGGGAATTTTTAAAGAGGCAGACATCCAATTCCAAGGTGTTAAATTACCAAGTCAAATTTCTTATGAGTCATATTTGATGTATAGTAGTTTTTATAACAACTGAAATTAACAGTTATTTGATTGTGGTATAAAATGGCATTATGTGTCTGGAAAATACACACACCCCTTTAAAGTCACATTAAATTGATAAGAATATGTTTTCCAATGAGACTCTTCTCAGATATAAAAAGTACCTTAAAATAACATGTAAGCAGGTATTAAACATACCTTTCATTAAGCCAACATTCCTGTAATAAATTCTGTTTGTGTTTATGTGCCTTAGCAGCAGTTCAGATTACAGGAGAGCACTTCTCCTGGGAACTCCCTTGTTCTGCTGGGGAACTTCAGTGTTCATGTGATAGTGAGAACTGGAGGAGCGTGGTTGGGAGGAATTGCCCCTTCGATATGAACCCAAGTGTTATTTTGTTATTGGACTTCTGTGCTCATTATGGAGTCTTCATAGCAAACATGATGTTCAAGCAACAGGGTGTCCATCTGTGCTCTTGGGACCAGGACATTTTAAGTCGCACTTCGATGGTCAACTTTGTTGTCATCTGAACTGCAGAAGCTTGTCTTAAACCCGTGGATGACGAGAGGGAAGTGGCGCGCCACCAGCACTGTTTATGGTTGGAATGGTGTGCTGCTGACCTTAACTTGGAACGTCGAGGGTCTGTGGGCAGAATCCTTCAAAGATGAGATTAGATCTTCTAATTTTGAAGACATTAATAGGTCCCTGACATATTCTCTATGTCATTATTTAGTAAACAGAAATACTTTATGTACTTCTAACTTACCTAACATAAGAGAACTTTGGTCTGCACAAAATTTAAGCTAATTGTCAAAATATTCTGCAGCTAAAACCACCATAAAATATATCTAAATGAATCTATTAAAAATGAATGGAAATACTTGTACTGATGGACTTGATAGATGATATGCAGTGCATGTCCACACGTTTTGTTCATTCTACTATTTCCCCCTTATTAAATTGTAACAAGCACACACTTTAAAATTTTTACAATCCATTATTAAACGTGTGTGTTGGAGAGAAGGTTCAAGCTACCAGATTGGTTCCCCAGAGACAGTATGACCCACTTCCTCTTGTAGACTACTATTAATGTACGCACATACACGGTTTGTTTCCCAACAACCAATTTTCCCTCTGATCATTGTGGCAGAGGGTGGAGATTAGCAGTGATACTCAATATTTCTGTTTTTTTCTCACTTTGGCAGCTGTAAGAGTTTCAATGTGGACCTTGTGCAGCTGAGGCCCAAATAAGTGGCTCACAGAAAAAAATAGAGTCACAAAAAAGGATAGATTTTCTGCTTGCGTTTTGGGGTGTATACTATGGAACAGAATCATTTGAATTGTTTATTGAACAGTTTGGTTAAACTGATATTATATAAATATTAGGAAAATACAATTGATTGAAAATGATCCCGACTTACAATCAGCGAATCCCACGTTTATCTTCTCACGTTTAAATTTCTGAACTGCAAACTCCTGAGGAGATTATTAGACATAGCGGTCAATCACTTTTTTATAGGTTGGTTTGGATGGCTTTAAACCCCTCAAAAGGAACATAATAATTTGAAAACAGTTTTTTGTCTTTACTCAGTTTCTCTTGGTTTAACTTAAAAGACATACTGGGACAATGAAGCCTGGCATGAGACCTTAGTCCAGTTTCTTCAGCAGTGACCTTCTGTGGCTTATTCGCCTTGCGAAAGGTGTCATGACTACCAAACTACTGCCAATAGTGCAATACTATGATGCAGCTTCCTATCCCTTGCCCAACAGCATGCCTAATCGCCCTTCTTTAAGACCCAACATGGATAAGCTAGTTAATGGATGGATGGATGAATGGATGAAAGCTTTTCCCCATTTGCTGGGAAAGAAAAAACATTTAGAATTTGGAAAAAAAAAACTGATATTTGTTGATTTTGAAATTTGCTCTCAGTGAATGAGAAGAACTATCTGCATTTTTAACAGTAGCTTATTTTGTTGTATAAAGAAAAGATATTGAACAATCATGGAAAACTGCAATGTGTGCAAAGTAACATTTGCATTTCACTGTGTAAAATAACTGATACATACACACAAACAAGAATTCTGGGTCTAACTGATTGGTTAAGTAATCTTTGTTTTTATGGCACACAGATTACAATCAGTCAATACTGAAACTTCCAATACAAACCAAACCTGTCCACAGAATTGGTTCTAACGCTCCACCTAACGTGTGGTGAAAATTGCATAACAGTTGCATGCAGCCCAACTCCATTTATTAAACATTTAAAATCTGTGGTCAATTGTAATCAATTACCCTGTGTACTGTGAAAAGTGAATATGTCTTTGCTGCTGTGAAATTTGTAAAACTGTATTACTACTGTGCCACTATTTTTATGTGGGTGCTTGATACTTGATGGAACTTCACAATGCCGCCTGCTGTGGGTGCTAAGATTAGTGGCACAATCACAAAGTCTGCTTTCTTGCCCATATTTTCTAGTTTCACAATTACTGCACATTTTTAGTATGCCTCTAGGAAACTTTTGTACTAATGTACTATTCAGGTTAAAATAGATTATTTATGTTTACTGTACTCTATAAATATGGTTTTACACATGTAAACTTAAATAGATGTGGACTATGGCTATAAAAATGATTAAACTCAGTGGCTAAGTCTCTCTTTGCTTTTCCCTAAAATGTGTCTGATTATTTCTGGCTTCTGGTGCAGCTTCTTTCAGGAGGATAATGTGCAAAGCAAATTCCATGATGGCTTCCACAAACATTTGCTCAGTTTCTCTGTTTGGAGAGGAGATAAGACATTATAAGAACTATTTTTATTATCCCAACTTGTTCTGCTGAAGTTGATTTGTTCAATGGCTTTTTGAACATAAAAAAGCCTGCAGTTACAAAATTTGAGGTACTGTTTGAGCTACGATCATCTCACAAAACAAATAATTTGTTGAGTCCAATCAGCATCGTTTTCAAAGTCTGGGCTTGTTCTTTTTTCACTTGATTGGAACGTTTTCAAATAGCTAACTAGGTCGGTGTTACTTTGATGGCAGCATACAGAAAAGTATACCGACTAAGATGGTGTCTGGACACTATGTGCAATGCTAGATCACTATACCACCCGGAGCCATCCGCCGGAATGGATACATGTCCTCAATGATTGACTATATCAAACCTTGTCCTAGACTCAATGATTGATACAGTTACACTAGTGGCATGTCAAAGTACTTTTTTTAAATTTGGTGCATCTGCTGAAATCCCCATAACATCACGTGGCTTTAAAAATGGTCCACCATCACCAGTCTATGTACCTGATATTTGACATGGGAAAGGTTGTTGCTGGGGAAGTAACTAATGTGACTTAAACTAAACAGAATAAAACTGTATGTGTTACAGTTTTAATCTGTAAAATTGTACAGATTTAAAGGAAAGTACCATATTTCCTTTTATCCTGTGTAAAAAGTTGAAATAACATAAATACTTGTGTGCTCAAACTTGCAGCTTCCTGCATCTATAACTATACAGCATGATGATTTTAAGTGTTAAACAAGTTTGTTTCATATTCTATCAAGCAGAACAGATTGAACCAAATCACACACAAGAGCAATGTTGAAATTTAAATGTTGAAAGACAAAATCACGTTAATTTCTTCGTCTCCGAGTTGGGAGATTGATTAAATGCCGAGAGAAAGGTTTGGTTTCATTACACCCTTGATTGCATTTTGGAGGTATCGTTGCTCGGCAACATGACATTATTGGATACTTGGTTTAGAAATCTTCAAGCCTCTGGTGATGTTCTTGAGTGAACCCAATAAAGTTAATGATTCCTCTCTCCTCTCCTCTCCTCTCTTAAAAATGTCTATGAATGTATGTGCAGCTCTTATCTTTCAGCTGTTTGAATGGCAGTCATGTTTTAGAAGTACATTTACAAAGACCCTTACATCGCTGTGTCCTTTTTCCTCAGTCTCTGTGGGCCTGTTATTGACCCACAACTGACTGGGCTGTAACTATTTCTTGAACTGAAACGTGTTTTGCGAATAGAATATTGTTCCAATTGGACATAGAAGCGTTTAATGAGATAGCCACAGGCTGCACCTTGACCTGGGTCTGTACATGATGCTGGACCTTGCAGAAAACAACAATTCTATCACAGCCCTTGGCTTTCTCTGTCTTATCTGCTTAGAATAATAGTATAACCATAAGGTTGAATCATTTACTGTTATTAGAAAGTTTATGGAATGCATGCCAGAGTAATTGTCAGTATTGTTGCCTCAAAGAAAGAAGGTCCAATCTTCAAATCCAGGCCAGAGAATATCTCTGTGTATGGGTAGGTTTTCTCCTGGTACTCTGTTTTCTTTTCACAAGTTAATTGGTCACTCTATAGGCTCACACATTTCGTCTGAAGCCGAACAGTCAACCTACGGTCATGTGGTTTCGAACCACATATATCCGCACACTCCTTTCATACAACAGCGCAGACCACCTGAGGGACACCGCGCCCACTTCAGTATGCGTCATGCAACTACCAGTTTTGTTTCTCTTCTTTCCATGAATCCCGTTTTGCTCCTGCAAAACTGTTAGGTAAAGAGTGCCACACATTTCTGCAGACAGCCTTATCTATTAACAATGATGCAAATAGAATAAACTACCGTATTAGAGCTACGTTTGTTCAGTTTTGTGCTGTTAAAATTTCAAAGCAAAGTAGAGCACTCTGGCTTGTTTTGGAGCTCAGAAACGAAAGCTGCACAAAGAACAGTTTTAATGGCACAAAGCAACTGAAACAAAGCACTAAAAAAGTAGACCACTATGGTTTGTTGTGGGACATCTGGATGACCTAAAAATGTCATGTCTACACTTTTGCAGTCAACAATAGTCACCCCACTGTTGCCAACTCAACAACATTCAAGACAAAAATTAAAAAAAAAATTGTATCTGCCAAAATTGGAATCAGCAGGTCGGGTTTTCAGCGACTTGCCAGAAAACTTTGATTGCATATATGAAGCAACCTTCAGATTATACAGTCACAGATTAAGACTTTTTCCATAATACAGTGTGTTTTTTGGAAAACTAAACACATTGCTAATGCAGAAGCACTTCATACCAACTGTACAGAAAAGGGATGGAAAGCTGATCATTTGGGCTTGTTTTGCAACCATAAGACCAGGACATAGAACCTAAACATCTTGCAGTCAGTGAACTACCAACATGCCATACTCATCTGTATTTCAAAGTATTCTAGAGGCAACTGTGATGCCATCTTTATGGCAGCTGAAGCTTTTCTCAAATTGAGTCATTACCTCAAACAAAGCAGCAAATCTATAATGTTATTCCTGGTAAAGGTGACTGTGCAATCTATTGGATAATAGATGATTGGAACTCATTGGAAGTCAATGTAATGGATGGATAATGAATCTTACTGAGAGGCAGAGGGACCATGGTATTCAGTCATGATGTGTTATGTGTGTAACACAGAGACAAAAATGGAAACAAAAATCCTCCACAGAGAATATGGAAAAAACAACAAAATCTAATACCAGAAACATGCCATTTTAGCTGGTATATTTTTAATCAACTGTTTACATTATAATGAGGTGTAGTGTTGACAATCAAAAATGTAAGCAAATTCTGTGAGATAGCAGTTTAGGAAATAATTTGAATTTACAGAAGAGAAGTAAAGTTTTGCTCGGGGTTAAACAGTCATGTAAAAAGTACATTATGCCTCACTAGTTAGGTTATGCATTGCTCCTTCTGAGCATGTTTTCATTTGGAGCACTAGCTGAATGTTGCCATGTTTACTCTCACTTTTGATATGACTTGTTGATGGGTCAGCTAGTGTTGTAGATCATTGTGGTTCCAGCTAATGAAGCTAAAAAACTTACAGAAAAAAGCTGTTGATTTATTATGAACACCATAAAATTTAAAATCTGGTGTTGTAGTTGCACTCCAGGCAACTCTCTCTTCACAGACAGCAATATGTCTGAGAAAATCAGATATAGAGAAGGTGAGGAAGCAGCAGTAACCAAAACAGACATTCTTTCACTGTGCGGACAAAATTGTAAAGGGTGTGTAGGGAAAACCTAGATTTTTTTCATCACCAAAATAATGTCCAGCCAGTTGTTTTAAAATGTAGCTGTGCAATAGGCAGGAGCACTGCGTGTTGCTTAAAACTATATGCGACATAAAACCACACAGTAGATAAGCAAATAATGGGGATTAAGTTTTGTCTGGGAGTCCAGAACAGATCAATTTAAAATTTAAGGTCCAACATTTAGGCAGGCACATTATTTTAAATAATATGTAAAGATATTGGCTACAACTTTTTGTATGGAATAAGAAATAGGTATAAGAAACTAAAATGTAAAAATATGACTTACCCTATTTGTCTGAATTTTGGAAAACTCTAAGGCTGACTTTTTTGTCTTACATAAAAAAGGCAGATTGAGTAATTATGAGAAATGACTGTGAGCTGAATAAAATTTTATTTTAACTAATCTCCAGCTGAAGTACTGGTAAAGCAATTGATTATTTATGAAAAAACAGAAGCAAATCTTGCTTAACATTGTAAAGTGGTAGCTGTGTTTATGCTTTTATTTTAAGAGTTAAACATGTGGAACTGGCAGCATATTGAAACCCCAAAGCTAGTGGGGGTGGGATTTTTTTTTTTTCTATTTTTTGGCTGTGCATCACAATTCTCAGTTCAAATAAGCCTTAGACAATCATCAGCCACACTAAAACCTGCTGTTTGTGTACACAGTGCCTCATCAAAGGGAGATTTGCTGAAATCAATAAAAGCAGCCGTTGCTGTGTCAGTTCACTTTGGGGTTCTAAAGTTTTATGAGCTTCGGGGGCAGGAAAACACCTTTAGTGCAGCCATCCATTTGGCACAATGTAGAGTAAAACACTACCGCTGGTCTTCTTTTGTGAAATTCTGTTTCACCCTAATGCATCGTAATTTTACTCCAAAAGCCAAAACTAAAAAGATGCTCTTTTGGAGTCTTAACCAAGTAATTGAAATTTTTCATTATAGATTGCACTGTTTAAATTGATCATCTTTAACTATTATTGGTTCTCGGAAACCTTGATTCTGTTACCATTATTTCTGTATTTATTGTCACATAAAAAGAAGCAGCCCCATTGCAAACAGTTACTTAGAAAACCTCTGACCTTTTTTAGTTATAATTGTTGACTTCATTCAGTGACAAATGAACTTACTGATTAACAGAATCCAATTAACTCAATAGAGAGGAGACTTGACTGTCTTGATTGCACGCTACAAAAGGGCTTCAACGGAAGAGACACCCAACGGGTTTCAAAAAGGCTTTAAAAAGTTAATTGACTCAGACTAATGGATTTTGTGTGGGTTTTTTACCCAAAATAGTGGGCAAAACCCATCAGTGAGGCAGCAGTGGGGATGTTTACTGCAATGCAGGTAGGATTGTGAAACGAAAACATGTCTGCTGAAAATAAAAGCAGGTAGTCATTTTTTATTGCCTCTTTAACAATAAGAGCAAAATTGAATACAAGAGAAATCACAACGCTTGTGGCCACAGGTGCACAAAGTTACGGAAAACCTTCCTGGCCACATGCACATAAATATTTCATGTTACTTTGATGCATAAACAATGCATAAACAACTCATAAAGCTCAAATATCCATCACTACTTGTCTAATACGTGTCAAAAGTTACAACTAACACATAAACTATACGTTACAACATTTAACATACATACTGTTCATTTTGCAAAGGTGCAAACAGCATCTACTGTATTTATGTCACTTTCTGGCAGTCTGATTTAGGTCTCTTCTCACTGGCTGTTTCTGATCCTCGGCTAAACCAGTTTATTAAAGAGGGTGATTCTCCCACTCTTCACTGCTGGAATAACTTGCTGTCTATGTGCTTCATTGATAGCTAGTAAATCAGATCCAGTTTAAAAGTCTGCTCCACATTTTGATCAATCATGAATTGTTTAGCTGCAGAGATGCTGAGTTTTTTAGTTCAGCTGCCACTTTTAGGTTTAATTATGTTTTATGAAACTCATATCAAGAACGTTTTTTTTTTTCACAACAGTCAGCATACTACACTGATAAAAATATGAATTAAATGAACATAAAACCTGGCACACCGGTTCCACATTCACAGCCACCTGCTTTGCTGACAAAGCAAGTGGTAGTTGCTATGGAAACCACTTGACTATCCTAATTTCTACATCTTTGCATTTTAATAACGTGGTTTGAATTTAGAGGCATTATCATGGACAAGACAGCATTACAAAATTCAAGCACTGAACTATGAGAATGTTATAGTGTTAGATAGTTTAGCATTTTGCACAAAACCACTGGATTTAAAGTTATTTCCATTGGAGTTCCAGGTTGCTTAACACTCTATAGAAATCTGGTAAAGTATTTTAATTTCTCAGTCCTAAAAAAATAGAACTGTCTAAAACAAAACACTATCGTTGCTTGGTGTTCTAATAAATTCTGTAATTGTGGATGGATGGATGGATGGATGGATGGATGGATGGATGGATGGATGGATGGATGGAAGATGTGATTTAAATACATATCAGTATAAATAACCTTTATTCATATTTTTTGCATTTGATGTCTTGGAAGAATGCATAATTTCTGGAAACTCAAACCTTTATTTTAAAAATTACATATATTTTTTTCCAGAATTTTCAATGCACATGGGAAATTATCCTCCTTGAAACATTGTGGGTGCTCAATGGATCACCAATTTTGGTGCTGCTCAACAGTTCAGATGTTCCTTCAGTTTGTTGAATCTAATTTGGAAAGACTAGCAGCAAAGAAAACCATCCAGAGAGACATGTACAGGGGGACGCTCTCAGCTCTGAAACCCTTCCCCTGAAAAGCATCTGACCTCAGCAGACCGCCTCAGCCATTGTTTTTAGATGACTTACTGAAAGGCTGCTTCCCAAGAAAGATGTACTAGGGAGCATCATCTGTCTGACTCTACACTGCTCTATTACCCAGCTGTTAAAGAGAAAAACCTCTTCTCTGCTAATGGATAACATAACTCATGTTTGATGAGCTCAAATATCCATCAATCACTATGCATCCACTTCTGAATGTGTTATGAACCCCCTTTGCAAAAAAAGATGTGCAGTAAGGCTAAAGGTTTGGTTGTTTTTTTTATCTTGTCATGGCAGAGTATTTTTTTTCAAATACAAACCTAACTGGATCCACATTCATCCACAGTTTTCTACTCAGGTTCAGAATGCTTCTCTACTGCACTGCTTCTGTCTCTTTTGACTTTAGCTCCAGTTGTCATTCAGATAAAACAACGTTTATACTAATAAGCTCCAGGGTGAATGACATGGTGGACATTTCACTAATAGAAGGGACTCATTAATGCATGTGATTGCACTTAATTGATAATTTTATGTGATACAGTCTAAATCAAGTATGGATTATGGAAGAAGTACTAATGTGTGGGTGACCATGTGCAGAAACATGAATATAAAACTGAATTGTTTTAGTTTAAATCAGATTATTTTATTTCCGGGGAGTTAATTTGAATCAAATTTGACTAAACTTAGCTGGATTGACACCCCCTAGATGGGGTGTAGAATAAAGAGGGGATGTCAGGTTATTGGATCAAAATCCGATAAGGTTTTGATCTGGTTAGGATCAGTATTTTATTATAGGTATTTTGATCCAATAATAATTTTGCTGGATCAAAATATCTACAAGGTACACCACAAATTGAAAGTGTCTATGGTCTGTTCTTGCATGACTACATCATCTTTTGTAATAGTCGCATTACAAAAGAAAAAGTCACATTGTGTTCTCATTTAGCAGTCTGAATAAATGCAGCTTGCCATCCATGGAACTCTGCTATAGGTTTGTCTGTGCCAGCGTTTTTCACTGCCAGAGCTGTTGCTGCCTGTTCACTGAACACCTGCTCTTTCTCTGCAGATGTATCGGTGAGTCTGCTGTCCCTACTGGTGACCACCTGTGGTCTGGCGCTCTTTAGCGTCTCTCTCTTTGTCTCATGGAAACTGTGCTGGTTGCCACTAAGTGGCCGTTTCCTCCCAGATGTCCTCAAGGGGGCACACTTCCTGGGAGGAGATCAACAACCTGTCCTCACAGAGGTAAAGAAGGTCTTCCATGAGATGATGTTTCATTTTAGTAATGCGACTTATAATGGATACAGACTCAAAATCGACCAAGTACCTATAATAAACAGCGCACTTGTGTGTGTTATTGAATACAAATACTTTATTCTAGCACACATTTAAACATACTTTTGAGTCCAGATGTACATGATAATTTTGGTTAAATGTTTGTGTGAGTTAGGATGTATGTATGAGGTGTATGTTTCATCCGAGTCAAGTGGCATTTTTAAATATATGACAATTCTCTAGATCTGTCCTTGTAACAAGAGCAAATCAAGTTTATTTGTGTGGTACATTTTAGCAACAAGGCAGTTCAAAGTGATTTACATGCTAAAAACTTAATACAGTAGCCAATTATGAAACAATCAACAACCATTACATTTTTTTCAAATGCCATTGTGATGAAGATAAGAAAAACTTTGCAACATGTTTCTCATTCTACAGTTATATTCATAAGTAATATTTCTGCCAACCTGTTGGTAGTAACGTAAATGTTGCTGGATGCTGTCTAGGTGGACGGAGAAGAAAGGGAGTACAGCGAGGATGGTTGTGTGAAGGAACCATCGGGCCCCCCTTCGGCTGTGACTGTGCCTGAGTCAGCCTTGAAGATAAGCCACACATCGCCTGACATCCCACTAGAGACCCAGACTAAAGTGGAGAGGAACCAAGTTCACACTCTGGCCAGAGACAGGGTTCAGAGGCAAATTACTGAGCCTACCTCCTCTGTACGGTTAGTAGAAATTAGTCCCTGAAGGTTTTGTTTCAGTATTTGGTGTTCAATTCAATTCAATGCTCATGAGAGATTGAGGACAGCTAAACGCATTGAATTTCCCCAAAACCAATGGCTATTAAAAAACTATTGTGTTTTAGTTGCCTTGAAAGAAAAACAGTTACAGTGGAAATAAACACACCCACCTTTAAATGACAGGCTTTTGAGACTTTAGACAAGTCTGGATAAATTTTCCAAGTCTGTTTTTCAATACGAGCCATTAGTCCAACCGGAAACCACTTGACATGGTCCCTTGTAGAACACAACCTGTGCCAGCCAACCTTCTGCCACTTGTTCCATGCTACTGCCGGCCACTTGACAGGCTCCATTCTATATAAGGAAAACGGCACATTAGAAGCAATGCCCACCTAGCCATTGCAAGTCAAGCATCCACAATGCTGACACTACAAATTCAGGGGCACGGAAGGTGCACAGCGCTCTGAATTGTGTGCTTGCACATGACATTTTGAACATTCCAGTGGAAATTTGTAATTGGGGCAGTCGTGCGGTATTTGTCTTTGACACATACTCACATTACATTGTACAGATTAATTGCCATATAAATGGGAGAAAGGGTTTGGAAATTATTTCACATTGTTTTGTTTGTCACAGAAACCTGGCATTTTAAGAAGGATATATTAAGTTTTATATGCACCGTTTGCTTTGAGATTCCATAATATTAAATGTGTCAGACTTGATATGTCATATGACTAACATACGTTTTCACAGGCATAACTCCATTCGTCGTCAGATGAATCTGTCTAATCCTGACTTCAACCCAGCTCAGTTTCAACGCCAGGACTCCCTGTCCGGTTTGGGCCGGATAAAACCAGAGCTCTACAAGCAGCGATCTGTAGATGCTGAAGACGGTCGTCGGACTGACAGCTGCGGTCGTCTTCACTTCATCCTAAAGTTTGACTTTGACCTGGAGCAGCTTATTGTGAAGATTCACAAGGCCCAGGATTTGCCTGCCAAGGACTTCTCAGGGACCTCAGACCCTTATGTCAAGATCTACCTTCTGCCTGACCGCAAAACCAAGCACCAAACCAAGGTGCACCGCAAGACTCTCAACGCAGTGTTTGATGAGGTGTTTCTGTTTCCTGTGGCGTATGCTGAGCTGTCAAGCCGCAAACTGCACTTCAGCGTCTATGACTTTGACAGGTTCTCACGACACGATTTGATTGGCCAAGTGGTGGTGGACAACTTCCTGGAACTGGCCGACTTTCCCCGGGAAACAAAACTATGCCGGGATATACAATACGTGACCTCGGTGAGAACGCCATCTTTTTCTTGAAATTCTGTCACTGTCACAGTTTTTGTCTTCCATTTTAAAAATAGCCTTCTTAGTAGCTTTATACAAACACAGTTCAGTTTATTAGATTTTATATATCTAATGAGATTAAATTACTGTAAAAAAAAAAAAATCCATCTCAGTTCGTTTTTAGACGAGAAAAAGCTGCTCAAACAATAAAAAAAGAGCAAAAACTTCCATACATTCATTTCATAGGGGCAGATGGAGAAATATATCAGCTGCCTTGCATCGTATTTTCTCTCCAAGTGGAGCTCATCTGGGTTTTCAGAGGCAAGGACATAGAAATATACTTAGACATAGTTAATGTTTAATGAAAGCAGTGGGAAACACTTGGGGGTAGTGACCCAGATCTTTGCTGACATAAGACCGGGGTTGGCTTGACAGAGATACAGCAACGCTGTCTATATTACATTATTCACTTAGATAAATCTATAGGAGTGAAAATCAGATTCTCCTGCCAGGATGTCCCTCACGGTTTAGCTTCCTCATTTAGAAAAACTCCAGTCTAGCATGAATCAGTTTGGGATCATTTCATTCTTTCTTAGCAGTTTCTGACGATGATACCAGATGACTGTGAATATTCCACGCAACATAAAATTATAGGAAGATTTGGAAAAGATGAAGGCAAATTTTTCTGCATATTTAGCTAGCTTCACACAAAATAATTTAGAAGCATTATGGGTAATTTAGAAGGACAGATGTTTATATACTATAGACCAAAACAAAGGCAGAGGATCCAGTTGTAACAGAGATTTTGTTTGTAAATAATACAAGAATGAAAGCCAGCGATTTACACTGTTAAATGTTACTCAGTTTTTGTTGTTTGTGCACAATGATCAAAACTGATCTCTTTGCTGATATGAGGATAATTCTAAACTTTATATTTTTACTGTCAGTCTCTAGTTTGGCTATGACCCAATGCTTTTGAGAATGATATTCACAGTTCTTTGAATGGTGCCTTCTACAACTCTTTTAATGCCTCACGGAAATAATGTTGAACAATAGACTGCAAAGCCTGATCTATTCGACCTTCTGTTCTGTTGATGTTATGATCCAAATACAGTCTGCAGGCTTTGCATGAGTCTTTTTTATGCATTAATTCCTAGATCCCCATCACACACTGTTGTGTATTAGTCTTGCGTGTCTATGAAGACACACACCCTTAAGTAAATGTTGAGAACACTGGAGGTTGTTCTCTTTTTTTGTCTAAAAAATGTTTTTTTCTCTTTAGCAGAAGCATGATCAGAAACAGTAGCTGATAAATGATTTTCATTTCTGCTCATTTGATATAACATCATGCACTATTTTATATTCAGATAAGTCAGATAAGTTTTGTTTTTGGAAAATTGCACCAAAAGACCCCATGCATGAAAAAGATATGGTTGATATAATAATGCCTCAGATAATAATTATTTTGCTTTAGAGGCCAATTATCTCTAAAATGAAATAATAATTAGTTTAGACAAATTGACAAACTTGGTATGCATTTCCAAAAAGCAAGGCATTATTTCAAGGAACATGTCTTTATTTTGACTGAATTATAGATGAATAATCTCGTGGAGAGTTGATTCTTAATTATTCACATTAGTGATCGATAATTTACAGAGTAAGACACAGAGTCCAATGTTTTGCTATTTAAACCATCTCTTTTTTATACAAAACAGCAAAAATAACCATGTTAATGGTTTATGAGTGTCGGGGGTTCACTGCGGTTAGTCAGTCAGTCAGAAATACAGTAGTGATGTTTTTAATACTTTAGCCTTTATTTAGCCAAGGTGTTGTTGCAGCTAAAAGAGCAGGGCATTTTGGGATGATTTTAGGGTTGTTTTATGTAATTTTTTTGGCATTAAAAAGAAAAAAAAAAACAGGTGCACTTCCACTTACCCAGGAAGTCAGTCTTTGATCAGCAACGTCACTGAGTGACGTTTGCTGTACTACCCAAATGGTTGTGGTAGTCTCTACCACTTCTGTTACTACTCTGAGTTTTTGCTCAGACATAATCTCATATATGTGCAATAAAAGGAAATCCTAATGTCCGTAAACCCATTGTAGCGCATGGAGAGAGCCATAGAGGATTAGGTTAGGGAACTAGAAATCTACCTCATGATAATTCATCAAACCTCAGAGTTTAAAAGATTTGTCAGGAGGCACAAAACTACAGTGTTTTTATATAGTGTTACTACAACCACGAGAGAAGTTTCCCTATCGGAATGTTCAAACAGGGAAAATATGTGTTTGTTCTTTATTTCCATCCAGTTTTACATAAAAACAAAAGTACAAAAAAAGATGGGCCGCAGGATAAACTGGCACGTACGTGCTTGCACACAACCCAGAGGAGGATGTTCAGAGGCCAAAGAGAAGAGGCAGAGGAACATTAGAAGTGGAATGAAAAAAGTTAGAGGGAAACTGAAACAAGTAATAAAAGAAAGTGAAAATTCAGAGAGCGTGCCCCCCAAATATCTGCTCAAAATTCCGGTTTTATTATTTTCACTTTTGTTTGCACCACTCACAACAAATAGGTGAGAAACGGGAGAGAACAACTAAAAAAATCTAGGCAAAATAAAAATGCAGTTGTAGTAATGTATATTTTCACATATTCAAGAGCTGTTGTAATCATCAAATTATACATTTAAAAATCCAGCAATCTAATTTATTGATGTATAGAAAGAGATCCAAATAAGAATAGATGGTTATTGGTATAACCAGCATTAATCAATCTCCAAATTAAATACCATTTCATGTCAAATTTTTAGACCCAATTCAATTCAACACAGGCCACAGTTTACACTGCACGTAATGCACAAAAACTATGTTGCTAGGAAACACAGCGACTGTAAAGAGCCGCTGCTTTCCAAAGGTGGGCATTTAACAGACAAATAAACGTACTTTCCAAATGTTAAGGCGTGAATTACCAGTGGCGAGAGTTCACAAATCAAACTGCACCTGGATGACATGAAGGGGTGTCTTTGGTCAGCAATAACATCCGGCACTCATGTTTTCCACCAGCACTCTAATTTAATGTGCATTGAATATATAAAGATATATAGTTTTAATAACTGAGCATACAGAACATGAAAAATCTTGTGAAGAGGGTTAAGATTCTTGTGGGTTTGTAGATATTCAAGCATTAGACCAGTGGCTCGTGTGAAGCTGCTTTTCAGTTAAGTTGCTATGGGAAAAGGCAATATATTCATATAGCACCATTCAAACACAGTGCAGTTAGAAGTGCTTTTAAAGAATATTAAAAGAAATGCTCTGACACTGGTAGAAGCATTTCAACCTTCTTCATCGACAGATTACATGAAAACTCTGATTTCTCTTATTTCTACTATTTGATTATTCTCATTGTGAGAGGATTTTTTGTAACTGTGCTCGCCTGCTTCTTTTTTCATGTTTTAGCCATTGCAAGCCAGAGTAACTTCATATATTAGAGGTTGTTCCTATTTTTTTCTAAACATTTTTTTCTCTTTAGCAGAAGCATGATCAGAAACTGTAGCTGATGAATGATATTCAGTTCAGGCTCCTTGTAGAGGCCATAGTTTAAAAAAGCAGAGTCAAAAATATCTCCAGCTAACCTATTCATATTCCAGCTTTATACTATAATAGGTGGTGGGTTCATTTTCCCTGTAGAGCACACTGTTTCTCATTCATTTTTAGTAACTCTTGTTTTCAGGTCTTGTTTGAAATAATTGTTTCTTACATTTGTTCACACTCATTTGAATTTTTTAAAAATATTTTCCACAAGATAAAAACAGCATTAAAGTAGCTTTAGGGAAAGTTTAAAGAGAAATAGAGTATATCTTTTACTCACGAATGATAGGGCTAGTCAGACTTTAGCAGAGCCTTGTGTCTCATAATCTGCCCTTAGATCAGTGGTTTCAAACTCCAGTCTTCCAGTTCTGTGCTTCAGCACACCTGACTCCAATATGAGCTCATTAGCAAGGCTCTTTAGAGTTTGACTGCATGCTAGTGAGACACTTTCACCATTTAAATCAAGTGTGTAGGACAAGGGACACATCTGAAAGTTGCAGGACACTGGCCGTTGAGGAATGCAGTCTGAGTTCAGTGCTTAAGATCCACACATGGTCAAAAACAGGTGAAAATTATTATAGAAACTTTTTCATACATTAAAAGTTTATGAAAAATCTCCCTTTCAGCACTTTATTACATCAAGCAGAAACGGTACACATAGTGTGTGGGTGTTCTTGATTTGTGTCACTCGACTTGCTTGATGTGTGTTACATTGAATCCCTAATAATTATGGATGCAGGGAAAACTGATTAGCCCATAAAAACTGGGACAGAAATGAACTATCATTACAGTGAGTGGGAGTAACAAGCACTCAGCAAATTGCCATTATTCTGGCTTGATTGTTGAGGTTTTCATTTGTTCCCTTTGTGATGGCAGAACTGACACTATCCAACAAAACGTTTAATTTTCTCCCCTTATATTAATATTTTGCTTTCTTGTTAACTAAAACTACATATTTTATTTGCTGGTGTTTCCTTTTCCACAACTGATATTTTTCATGGATTTACCACAAATACGTACTCCTTTACAAACTGAACAAAAGGAGTCTTCATAGATACATATTTTCTTCAAGAATCTATAAAAAAAATGCATGTGGCTCCTTTTTCTCGAGGCCACTTGTTACCCAGAATTTTGTTGATGAGGATTTCTAAAGACAGCTGCTTCTTCATCAACTAATTAAGTTCAAAGCAACACAATGATCATTAGCCAGGCCAGCACTAAACGAGCTCCGACCTGTTTGTAGCCTGGTAACTAATGCAAGGACCCGGGGAAAACACTCCCACCTCGGAGCATGCAGACGCATCTTGTTTGTTCGCAAATTTTGTTTTCTTCCCCTCCAGACTCAAACAGCATCCCTAGCTAAATGAGGTCAGTACGAATTGGGTTAGGTCCTCTTTTGAGGCATCTAACATGTGAAATGTGGCAGTTCTTGTCTCCTGTGTCAAAGTCAGAGGCTTCAGAACTCCTAAATATAATCTCCTATTAATCATGCATGCACCCATCACATATTTCGATGTCAGTCAGATGTGAAAGACATGTTTTCTTCTTTCTGCAAATAACTACTATTATAATTATTCAGATTATTTCAGATCACAAGATAATATTTCAGTAACCTCAAACTGAGCAGATTTTGGTGTGAGAATGATTTCATATCATCATCAATAAACAGTTTCATTTAAATTGTGAAGAATATGCAAAATACTTATATATATATACCTATATATCTATCTATATAGATATATATATATACTGTATATCTATCTGCAAAGCCAACACAGCTCCTGTTGTCAATACTACGGTAGTTTAAAATAATTTCAGACCTCTGACCTCTGTCTTTGTAGTGTTTTTAAATAATTATTTTGTAGAAACCAGTTTTCAGTTTGACTTTAAAAAGTATTTTTTATTTAAAAATGGATTTTAAAAAGCCAGATATTGTTGATCATTATTGATTTGTATAAACAAGGGTAAAACATTGCTTTAACTTATTATTCATTTATAGCTGACTTCAAATATTTTCCTCAACAGCCTTATTGGGTTTAACAAAATTTAGAAACTGATCCTGGGGGTTGCTTCTTATTACTGTTGCTGTTTTTGACACAGAAGAGGAAATATGACCTAGAGTTTCAACAGTTTTCATTTGTAAGGAAGGTCTGAAGACATGATAAATATAAAGTTTCTTCTGCCACTCTCTCCCAGTCCCCAAGCAGAACTAGGTTACGTCCCTTGGGATATCGGCTGTGACCCTGGTTAGTCCACTCTTCGATAAATCCATGTTAATTGTGACTTCGGACAGAAAAAGCATCTAACCATTCAGGATTATTTTTTGTGGACAGATTTTGAGATTAGAAGCACATAGGAAAACAACAGGCATTATCTTAAGAAGTAGACGTGCCTTTAAGGATTCTGTCACAGAGCACGCTCAGTACAACATGCCCCACTGCGCCTGAACCTGCTGATTAGTGTTGTGGGTGAAAATTGGTGAGCATCATGTGTGAGTTTTAATAAACTGCAAACTCAAGCTTGTAATAGCAACTCGTTGTGGATTCATGTTAAGGATGTAGCGCCTCACTTTTAATCCACATGCTGTTAATTAGTGAAACATTAATTAAATCCTCTTCAGGAAGCCACACACATCAAGAAAAGAATCCTCTTTCCTTAACTTATCCCTTCACAACACTTTGACTTGATCTCTGCAGTGATAACGACATGTCTCGTGTTCATTGCTACATTTTATATATACAGTACAGACCAAAAGTTTGGACACACCTTTCTAATTCAATGGGTTTTCTTTATTTTCATGACTATTTATAAGGCAAGAAATCCCACTTATTAACCTGACAGGGCACACCTATGAAGTGAAAACCATTTCAGGTGACTACCTCTTGAAGCTCATCAAGAAAATGCAGAGTGTGTGCAAAGCAGTAATCACAGCAAAAGGTTGCTACTTTGAAGAAACTAGAATATAAGGGGTATTTTCAGTTGTTTAGTGCATATTTCCACATGTGTTATTCATAGTTTTGATGCCTTCAGTGTGAATCTACAATGTCAATAGTCATGAAAATAAAGGAAACGCATTGAATTAAAAGGTGTGTCCAAACTTTTTGGTCTGTACTGTATATATGAAAAAAGCATTTCACACAGTGAGACATCTGTAACCTAAACAATTTTCTTCCTTAAATTACAGAATTTTCTCATTTAACCTTGACATTTGTTCTTTTTGAGGATTAGGAATGCACCGCTACATCAGCAAAAATCAGCCTGGGCATGGATGGTTTCTGCAAGTTCTAGGAGACGTTTTCTGGAACTTGCAGTTCACTTCCCATTATGCATGTGCGGGCTTGAGAGGTCATTCAGAAGCTATGAGCATGCATAAAACTTCTGCGTTGAATTCAGTGCTGTTTGTAACAATATATCAGTGTTTCAAGGAACACGTGGGGTAGCCTTGTAGCAGGACAGGGAGCTAGATTTTGCGGTGTGATCTGTGTGCATCTATGTGATTTGATCATCAGAAATGAAAGGAAGAGGGCCAGGCTTTGTCTTGCCTAAACTGGGTTACTCTTCAAGTATAGCCCAATTAAGCCTAAACATTTTGGCATTGCGTTTGTAATGCACATTTTTTTCATACATCTCTGACTGCTCTAAAAACAACTCACCAAGCAGCTGAGATGAACAATACACATACTTAAAAAATAAAAATAAAAAATGGATAGGCTCAGAGCCCTTGCATTTAAAAATCAGTATACATTGTTCACTGCTGAGGAAAAGCAGGGAAAAGCAGCACCCTGCTTATGTTGTCAGGAAACTTAAGCAAGCTGCTTGATGACTGATTTATAAGGCCTAGGGCTGAAGTCCAGATGCATATGATGATATGAACAGATAAACTTGACACCTTCAAGTACCTATAAATTATACCAAAGGATGAACCAGACATTTGGAAGCCCACAATTCCATTCCAGATATCATGCCTTATTTATTTTTAAATTTTCTATGATGTCACTAAAGGAACTAGTGCAGGGATGCCCAAAGTTGGTCCTTCAGGGCCTGCATCCTGTTTTAGTTCTCCCTGGTTAAATGCACCTGGATCAAATGATGGCTCGCTTGAAGGCCTAAGAAGAACATTGACATCCCTAGAAGGTTGTTGGTACCACCAAGGAGAGAAGTAAAACGTGCAGGATGCCGGCCCTCCAGGACCAACTTTGGGCACCCCTGAACTAGTGGCTTTAGGGTGATAAATCTGAACATTACACAGCCATGAAAATGTCACTTTGGCTTTCCTAAATTGCTAAAAGCAACCATATTGTATGTAAATTTCTGAATTTGAAAAAAAAAAACTTTCAAAATTCTCCCTCACTATTCTGGAATTTGACAAATAAATCATTTTGGTAATTCTAACTAACATGCTTTCAAATAATCCATGAGTGTTTGTGGTTTTTTATGGTGTTTGTTTTTTGATAATAGGGTTAGTAAATTGGTTTGTTTATGTTGGCATGTTCTCAACCTTGTTCAGTCTCCTATGTATCTAAACTCCCTGGTCTCAATTGTTAACTTTGCTTCCTTCCGTTATGCCGCTCTACTCTCTAGTTCTGCTCTCTTTGTGTCCTCTCTGTTAGTTTGCTCAATTCTGTTATTAAATTTGGTGCCTCTTTTGCTCCTGCCTGAATTTTGGCCCTGCATTAACAATGCAAACTTACCTTAAACAGGAAAAGGTTTACCTGTGTCAAAACGTGAGGAAACAATGTTTCCTATATAACCTGTGTGCAAATATCTAATTTCACCTTTATATAAGGTATACTGCTTTTACATGATCAGATTTAACAAGACCAAGTCTATTCTCTTTAAAGGAGTATTCCACCTTACTGTGAGATGTTTTGACCCATACTTTAACTAGGTGCCTGACACCCTGGTGGGAAGCATTGTTGTAGTTGTTGGCATTATAGTAAGACTAGGAAATAATATTCAGCCTTTGAATTAACCTAATGTCTTACTGAAAAACATATGTCATCAGATTTTACATCTCATGACAGCTGTTCATTTCATTCACATACCTCAGCCTTTTTAAGATGCATCATTTATACACCCACATTTATCCAAAGCTTGAAGTTCTTCTTTCTCCTTACTGTCAGTCAGTGAAATGAGGATGATTAACTGCTTAATTACAAGTAAATCAGCTATGTTTTGTCCACCATGCTAAGTGGGAGGAAAAGTCTGTCTTTGATAATAAGCTTAGATCTATCATGTGGCTACTATGGGTTTTTTTTCAAAGTATTTTGAGTATACATGGACAGAATTAAAGCAAATATACAAACTGAACTACAGAAGCCAAAAGAAAAAAGTTTCACATTGTAACCCTTTGAAGATAACCTTACTATTACCTACTTTGAAGCTTGTGTACGCTTCTAAATAATGAAGAAGTTTGCATGAAAGAGAAGCTTTCTACATAATACATAGAAGTGTGGCCAGTAAACGTTTTAGGAAAAATAACTATTCAGTCTTTTTAACCTGCAAAAAACTGGCAGTTTGGACAACATGACAATCTCACTATTCTTCACAGGCAGTTATAAAGGATCTTTTCGCTTAGCCTGATTCTGCCATGGTGTATTTATTACTGCTAAAGTGCAGTCAAGGCAGTGATTTATTTACTTCCAGTGTGCTCACTCAGGCAGATAGAGCTACTGTACTGTTGACAAGCTCAGAGAGAACAGGGTATTTAGTTTAAACCCACTTAACATTTTAACAACTGGCCTTAGTCACTGCTATACTCAATATATTTTACATTTACCTTTGATTTTAGCATGTACCCTGCTGAACAAATGACACAAATAGAGCATCCTTTCAGAATACTCAAACATTACTGACTATCTCTGGCCGCGTCATGTTTGGGAGGAAAGAATTTCAGCTGGACAAATGTATGTGTAATTCATTACAAAGAAATAGGCTACAGTGTGTGAATGAGTGAATGAGTGAATGAATGCGTGAATGTGTGTAGTGTGAAGTGCTTTGGGGTCCTCTGAACCTGATAAATACAAGTACAGGCCATTTGTCAATTGACATTTACAAGACAATATGCAAACAGCTTGGTGGGAAAGCAACAACTGTTGGTGCAATTAGACAATGGAAGAAACTAAAGATGACTGTCGATCTCCCTCAAACTGGGGCTTCATCAAAGATCTCATCTTGTTGAGTTTCAATGATCATGAGAGTGGCGAAGAACCAACCATTACACACTAGAACCTGGTCAATGACCTGAGCAGAGCAGGGACCAGAGTCTCAAAGTTTTCCGTTAGTAAAATCTTACATCATGGCTTAAAATCCTCCTGAACATGAACAAGTTCCCTCATGGTTTCTATTAAATGTTGACTGGAATGTAGAAATCAAATATTCCAAATATTGTTGGAAACATGCCTGCACACATTTTTATACAGTTATGTTTGTTTGAGCATACAGCATGTTTCAGTTGAAAATCTACTAAAGGTTTTGTACTTGAGACCCCTGGTCCCTAATCACTCATTAATGTATCTAAAAATAAATAATCTCGCACAACGTATTATTGCAGTGTATGCCTTTGCATCTGTACAAAATAAACAGTCAAATAATCTAAGTTAATATTAGGGGAAAACAAAAGATTGCAGATTAAAGGATTTCATTGCATTTCCAAAACATGTAGGATTGTCTTTCTTTGGTTGACCCAACTAAAAAGCAGGAGATCGCGTGGCTTCTGCATGTTTAACTTTCTGCGGTCTCCCTCCTCTCCCATTAAGTTGCCTTGTAATGATTTTGATAACACTTTGCTGGTTGTTACAGTAAACAAGCAATTCCCTTGTTGTGCAGCAGCAGGTTTATTTTGTCCCTTTTATCTCCAGGCATCTAGCTCTGTAGAGCGGAAATTGTTCCATGTTACACGACTGGCAAAAATAAGAATCCCGTCTGAACTTTTATCACACAGGGGTTGGATGGCAAAACTGGAATCAAACACATGTACTGAAGAAAGAAAGAAATATTAGAACATAAGTTACATTGAAAAACATGAGCATTTTAATCTGACCTGCTAAAACATACAAATACATTTGTGAACAATGATTGGATGGTATTAATGAGACCACACACAGACCAAAAGTGGAGTTGGTCTAAGTCTGCAAGATGGTTGCATATAAAACCTGGCAGCTCCTGAGGGAAGTGAGGTGTTTGTCTTATATTGGAGAAGATGGACTGCTCACACTCTCGCTTCTTTATTGGGGTGCTTTAGAGATACAGGCTAATTTCATTGGAAGAGCGCAAGTGACCATAATCCTAACCGCAGGCTTGATTTGAGTGCTCATAATAGTAGTGACCGACACTCTATATCCTGTAAGCCCAACTCTATAGCTCTGTGTGTAAGCGAATGATGGAAGAAGGAGATCACATTATCGCTGGAGCGCTTAAGGGCTTATTTATCCTGCATCTCTTTCCTTGCCTGCATGTATCAGGTTGCAGATTCTTGTGCCTCAGCCAGGATTTATGTGTGCTACACCTCTGAGACATCATAAGCCAGCCATACGTGATTACCAGCCAATGCTCAAAGCAACAGCGATGACAAGGTGTCAGATGTAGATTCTATCTCGGCAACACCCTTGTAATGAATTGACTCATCAGTCAGTGTCAGAGATCCTGGCTGATGGTTGTTTGCGTGAACACACGGAAGTGTGAACATATTCTGTGTTCCCAGGAGTGCAGATGCTGTCAACCATGATGAATTAACTCATTTTTATCAATTTGATTTTCAACAGTATTGAGAAGAAGACCCAGAGCAGCAGGTTTCTAATGTGCATGTATGAGAGTGTTTGTGTCTCTTAAATAGCGCCAATTAATCTTAATAAGCATGTGAAGGAGTACCTTATTCTACACTCATTCACTACAAGTGTCATTCCTCTTCAAACCGGTTTAAGGCTCAGGCAAAAAATTTCTCTGTTGAAAAAATCTCCAGTCTATGGGATTCCAATGAAAAGTACAGTGAGACTCATACTACCCCATCATGGAGGAACAACGTTAATGTGACCTATAGTGAAATTCAACAGATACTAGGCTTGGCTAAAGCAGTGCTGGGCTAGAACTTTTCTAGAAGCAGTTGTAGCTTACGTTTTAAGCGATATTAGTTCTATTTATTTTCAGCGGACGTCTTCAGCTTATCTTTGAAATTTTAAAACAGACGGGATGATACTGGAAGGACACATGAAAACAACTTCATTGCTGGGCTCTCTAGCACAGAAAGTGGGAATGCAGGATGGGCTTCAATGATTTTGTTTTAAAATATGTAACAAAATTCCTTCTCCACACAAGTCTGTTGTGACTATTTTAATATAATTATGAACTGCATTGTTATGAGCATGTGCAGTCTTACTATGACACCACTGTAAAAAAGAAAGAGGTAATTTAATGCTAGCTTTGGACAAAACGTTTGGCTCTTTTCCTCTTTAATCTTCCGAGTCCTTGGCGAGTGACGCTCTCCGTGCAGCGACGTGTAGCGACCGCGTGCGGCTAAAACGAAACAACAACAAAGCGTGTTGACGTCACAGATCACAGAGTTTAATCTCATACAAAGCAATCGACAACAAAGCTGCAGAGGAACAGAGATATGCATGTTCTCATAAAAATAAAAAACACACAAGGGGGAAGACAGACAAACATAGAACACAGACAAAAAACAAAAATTAGCAGCCGCTCTCTCTCTATCTCAGCATTGACCAAAATTTTATAGTCAGTGGGTGTTCCTTCAATTTAATATATGCAGTCAAGGCGCTCCGTTCTTTGACCAATTAGAAACTCCCTCAGCCCTCAGAGAACTTGAAAAAACTCCCCTCATTGTGGCAAAGGTGTCTGTTTTTTGTCCAAGCAACAGGGCGGACCACTCCGTGCTCATCTCCGTCTGATACGGAAGATCCCTGGCGCCAAACGTCCTAAGATGAGATTTCACAGACACCTCCGAAGTCCCTTCTCCCATTGGAATGTAAATTTTATTGCTTTGTGTGTGGGGGAGGCAAAAGCCCTGCTTCCCCATGCTCAACAGAAAACTGTTCCAAACAAGAGCGTTGGGCATCCCTTTACACATGTCGCAAGACTAACTGTATTAAGCATTAAAAAATAATCATTTTTCTTAACACCACCCAAGACCAAGAATAGCTGCTTAAGCAATAACTCTGATCACAATAATGAGGATCAATAATGACCATAGCAATTTCATAACAGAAATGTTGGGCATGACTAAACAAGTGGAGAACACTTTCCATCACTCCATCCCTGAATGGACTGACATCAGTCCATTCAGGGAACTTTCCAAGACCCAACAAAGATAATCCTGGCTGATTTTCAACACCTTATTTCAATGTGTAGGAGGTTTCAAGACGTTTATTCAGGTTCCAAGATGACATAAATACAGTCACCAAAATTAATCTCAACCACTGTGCTGTATTTTACTGGACACAGTAAAGTACACTTCATCATGTTTTAACCTGTCTAGTTGAATGACAATTGTCACTGTGAGAAAGATAGTTCAGAATGTTACAATATGCTATTCAGAAGTTGTCTGTGCCAACATTCTTACTATTAGTTTTTATTAACCTATTAATAGGTTTATTCAGCAGGGACTCATATGGCATTGCATAAATATGATGAAAGCATTTCTTCAATATATATATTGAAGGTAGTAACAAAATCTTGTATTTTTCTTTCAGAAAATGTCTTCATAAGCAGCTCTTTTGGAGCTCAATATGTTTATGAAAGTGTAAAACTAGAGCTTGTCAGTACTTGTGCCTCATGAATGCACAGCTCACCTTCACACCATCACACGTTATTTTCAGAAGTGCTAATTGGGGAAAGGGAGCCTGGCGTGTGTGCAAATGTAAATTCGTTGTGAATTTATGAAAACAGGAGAAGGTAAAATGTGAGGTAGGAGTCAACAAGTTTGAGCACAGGCTAAATTAGAGTTACAACAGCTGCAGTGGATCCTAAAATGATGAAAGGATGATTCATCATCCTTTCATCATGGCTCCTCTTGAGAAAAATAAGAGGAGCCATGTGACATGTCATTATGAAAGGTCTCCAATATTTTCAGTTCGAGGTGTGATCCATGCCTGAGGTGAAGACACGTGTCATCACTTCATCATGTTTGGAATTTGCTGTACTTTAAATCCTCCTGAACGTCAAATTAATTTAATCACCAAACATTCATTCCCACATTCCCATCCTGATCTATCCATCTATAATAAGATATAGGTCTGGACAGTTTTTCATGTTATATATTCTATGGACCATATTTCTATCTGTTAGAGTTTGTATATTATAGCATCAAGGTTTCAAGTACTATATGTGTCTGCAGTAACTTTCTAAAGCGATTTCAGTTTTTATATAGGAATGTGGTTTCTGTAAGAGAGGAGACACACGATAGTAAAAGCTTCTCATATGTTTTGTTGTAGGACAATGTGGATCTTGGAGAGCTGATGTTCTCGCTGTGCTATCTCCCCACGGCTGGCAGACTTACCATCACCATAATCAAAGCCAGAAATCTAAAAGCCATGGACATCACTGGAGCCTCAGGTGAGAGCTGATCAACAGTTCTGTGTTTCCCTTGAGATGATTTAAAGTATTTAAAAATATATATATAATAAAGAAACAAAGAGTAAAACTAATTCTCTAGTTTCCTTTGGCTCTGATTGACTGAACCCTCATGAGCAGAGATAAGGAAGACCCTGAATGTTACGTTCTGCGGTTGTGCCAAGACAGTTTCCATTATGTATATACAGTGTAAATGCCTATTAAACTACACATGGTGCTTGAGCCATTAAAATAGACAGTTATGAGGGTTTGCAGATTTCAGCTTTTTGTGGGTGAATACCAGGGGTCTATACTAGCAGTAGCCTAATAGTCTGTATGCTTTTTAATATAAAAGATGCCAATTTTTGCCCTGTAAATAACAGTGTAACTTTATTTGTTATGCAATCTCTTTCTAGATCCATATGTGAAAGTGTCCTTGATGTGTGAGGGAAGGAGGCTAAAGAAAAGAAAGACTTCAACCAAGCGTAACACACTGAACCCAGTGTACAATGAAGCCATTGTGTTTGATGTTCCTCCAGAAAATATCGACCAAATCAGTCTGCTCATTGCAGTCATGGATTATGATAGGTCTGTACATTTAGAGCTCCCTTTCAGGTGCATTTACTAAAAAGAAAGAACCCAGAAAAGCTCATTGTGTGTGTTTTTTTTTTCATAATACTATCCCACAGGGTTGGACACAATGAAGTAATTGGAGTCTGCAGGGTTGGTAGCGAAGCCGAAAGCCTGGGTCGAGATCACTGGAATGAGATGCTAACATATCCCAGAAAACCCATCGCACACTGGCACCCTCTCATTGAGGTAGGGCCTTCTGAGACTTTGCGGCCA
The DNA here is from genome assembly GCF_002775205.1 of Xiphophorus maculatus. Lineage (NCBI taxonomy): Eukaryota > Metazoa > Chordata > Actinopteri > Cyprinodontiformes > Poeciliidae > Xiphophorus > Xiphophorus maculatus. The sequence goes on along the minus strand of NC_036444.1, from coordinate 18,525,556 downwards.
AGCATATCTTTAAATGTTCTAAATTGACGTTAATGTAACAAAATGATCATGAACTTAAGACTCCTACTTTATTGCGTTTTGAAGGCAATAATAAAATGACAGGATTTTTTATAAAAAATAACTTAAATGTTTTTTGCAATAGCATGCTAATCAGTAGCAAGGATAGTTGGAATTTTCTCATTATAAAAGTAAGAGATTATGCTTTTACTGTAGAAAGAAAGTTAAAAAAGGCTTAAATGTTTTTCTTCTATAAACGCCGATATAGATACGATATATACGATATATCCGTATAATGTTATCAAGGCCCCCCGATACATGAAATATATGCTCAATTAATTTACTTATCACCAATCGCTTGCTTAGTGTTATTTGCCAATAACACAACTGAAAAATACAGTAGCTGCTAACAATGGGTAGCACGTTTAGACAGACAAAATTTAGTAAACTTGGAGGGGTTTGAAAATCCCAAACAAGCTTAACAAGACTGAAACGTTTTGAATTGCTTTTGTCTGAGTAGTGTTAATTATCTACATTTTCAGTATTTTTCAGCTGCTTTCTCTTTCTCAGAAAAAAAAGAATGCTGAATCGTACCCCATCATCTGAAATGTCTTGCAGAGAACAGAATCTTGCTCTTGTTCGCTGTCATCTACCTCTTGCTTTTCAAGACATTTTGTTATCCACTACATGTTGCTTGACGTCACAAAATCCTCAGTGAGTAATTAAAATTTTACGGTGTCAGATCTTAGCTGTGCACAAGGTAGATATTCTCCCTCACACATTCCCGCTATGGAATACTTTTTATACTCCACACTTATTTTGAAACTTTTTAAAATGTTGTTTTAGTCATGACTTTAGCTTGTGAGAATACATTTTATAAACTCACTGTTGTTAGCAGAGCCAGTGGTCATCAAATCTCACTGGTTTTTCTTTGGCAATCATGTAAAAGGACATTTGTAATCATTAATTTAATAAGGAACACTAATTTTAGGCTTTAATCAATGAATGTTAGTGGAGCAATTCAATAAAAAATTTTACTTGAGGCAATTGCAGTGTCTGTAATTAATTAATCACAATTATTCACATTTTACTAAAAAACTATATATAGTCAAGGTAAACAGCAACTTGATTCAAACACACTTATCAGACCTCTATCAGATTGTTTATATTAATGCACAGACGAACCAAATGAAGCAGATTTGTCATCAAATGCTTTTGTGAGCAAATGTCGCTTGTGTCAGATATATAGGTATACCAGAAACTCTGGCTGGAACCTTTGTATTCAAGAGGGTACAAACGATTAATTGCACTAAAATTTTTAACGTGTTAAAATCTATGTAATTTATTAATCATAATCAACATGTTTAATCCTGGCCCTATCAGACTTACTTTCTAACAGTTAGCAGTTAAAATGTTATGCTAAAGAGGACTTTTTCTTGATTAATTCAGTCTCTTAGGGGGTGCTCTGGTGGCATAGGGGCAGGGCGCAGCCCGTGTGTCGAGGCCTTGGTCCTCGTGCTGGTGGTCGCGGGTTCGATTCCTGGCCTTGCGACATTTGCTGCATGTCTTCTCCCTCTCTCATGGCCCTCTTTCCTGTCAGGCTGCTTTTAGTTAAAGGCCACTAGAGCCAACAAAAAACCTTAATAAATAAATTCAGTCTCTTAAGGAAAATCATTTTTATCACAGATTGATACAACCGGAAGTCATTGCAAGTGACAATTACATTTCCATGAGTGACCAATTTACCTATAGAAGTATAAATTGTAAAATACTGTCTCTGCTGAGTGATAATTTTGAATTAGCACTCAAATGTTATGAAAACAAGACTTAAATAAAATTAGCATAATTATCATTTAAATTAGCCTATGTTAATGACTACATTAACATAGGCTCAATGCTATTCATTAACATTGAGCCTATAGAGTAAATAACAGATGCACTTCATTACAGAAGTTACTTTGATGGATAACTTCAAAACTAATGCGTCTATAATCCCATGTTTACTGTATGTCTTTTCCAATAGAACAAAAACAATTATGTAACAGGAATACTGCATAACCCTCACGTATACTTGGCTTTTTTTGCTGCGATTTCCACAACTGATGCTCTGTTTTCAGAGACAGTGGGAGCGAGGTGGCTGCATTGACAGAGCTGTTTCTATTCCTGACTTCCCAGCCCACACTCATTAAAAAAACAGGGCATGCTAAAACAGATCCTGCACTGATTCATGTAAATTCATGTTGAGTTGTCAAAGCTTAATATGTTGGTATTCCGTCAGAACCTCCCAAAATGTATATCTGTCCCAGTGAATGAGATCATCTCCATCAACCAGCATTATTATTATTTTTTTATTTCTTCTCACTAAAGAAATTAAAACATAAGCTCAGATTGATTCAAGCTTTCCTGTTATGTTCCACTTGCTGTTCTTGCTGTAATGCAAAGTGCTTTGTTATTTCGTCAACTTATGGGCTATTTGGTCTTGTCTTCACAAAGTCTGTTGATATAAACCCTCTCCAGACATCATTAGTTTTTTATTCATCCACAGGTCTGGTAATGCTCATTATAAGAAAGGTGAGGGATTCCTGGAATGTTATTCTGTCCCTAACGAACATTCAGATTTTATTTGCAACAATCACGGCATTTCCCTCAGAAACAAGACCAAATGTAATGAGCATAATCTGTTTCCATCATTCCACCACCTACATGACTGATGTATCCGCTGCAAAATGACGCTAAGCCTCAATTGTGCCTTAGAAAAAAATGCAGGCCCTGACAGCTTCATCCAGTTGGAGCATTCATAATTACTGTGTGCACTTACAATATTTAAAATATTTACTTAAGAATCATTTTAACATTACTATTTCAAATCCTATTTGTGCAAGAACAAAAAGTTGAAAGTTACATTACTTTTTGATCTATTCGACAAAAATATGTCATGCTGTAATAGCACCAAAGACGAACAGTCACATTTTTTCTTGGTGATTTGGTAAATTCATTGTTGAATTTTGACAGTCTTGGGAAAGTAGTGCCTAGGCTGCACTTGGACACCCTTGTATTAAGGGCCTTGCATAGCAGAAAAGTGATGAGATCAACTTTTATATACAATCTGTGACTGTAACAATTCGGCTCGATCCACCTCCGGTTAAATCTTTTTACAAAAAGAGTTGATTTGTCTGCTTTGCATAACATCCGGTAGGCTTTGCAATTGCTTTTTACACCCTACTGTCAAACAACATTATTGTAATTCTTCTTCCACCAAATTTCCACCCACTTTCCCTAATTAGCACATCAGTGTTTTTGTGAGAGTTGCATCATACAAGATGAGGCTTTAGCCTTCACTCAGATTATCCACAGATTTTCAGTGGTAGTGAAGAGATAGTGACCCTAATATTTTCACAAGCTTTGAGTGCAGAAAAGCTTTTTTTCTCTCTGACACATGGATATAACTCCTCACAAAAGTATTCACACTATAAACATGTTGAGATTTTGTCAGATTACTGCCATAAGCTTCAATACATTTTAGTGCATAATGGTGTGAGAAAGCAGGAGGTAAGAGAGATTAATGGTTTACTATTTTTTTTCAAATAGAATGAAAAATGTAGCATGCAACTGAAATCAGTTCCCCAAATATTTAACACTACCACATTTCACTGTACTTACAGCTGCAGTACCTTTACCAGCTTTGCACAGTTAGGAAATTAACTTTTTTCTCTTTCTTTTATATATATATATATATATATATATATATATATATATATATATATGTGTGTGTGTGGGGGTGTGTGTGTGTGTGGGTGTGTGTGTGTGCGTGTGTACCGCATAAAATCACAACACACCTACAAATTCACCCCCGCATACACCGATGTTAGACATTAACAAAAACTTTGAACTTCTGACTAGGGGCATTAATGATTCATCAGTTTGATTTTTTCAGCCACTGCTGTAAACACATGCACTCATCCACCAAAAACAGTAGAGTTTCCCTGAGTAATTCCAACCAGTTCTGATGCCACTAGGTGAAAAGTAAAGAATATATGGGAAGCCGAGAAGCTGTTTCCTTCTCTTTGTCACATGAATGAGTGACTGAATCTCAAAAGAGTTTTACTGCAGGGAGAGCCTGCTCAAAGAGAGGTAGGTGTGTTCACAAACCAACTTTGAGGTTCAATCTCTGCCTTTGTGGTCTCAGGGGGCTGGCTCAGGTTGGAATCCATCAGTGGGGCATCCTGCCTTTTCCTGGGCAGGTTAAATTCAGATCAAATGTGACCAGATCAACCCCCACATTGTTTTGTGAAATGTGTTATACCCTAAAGCAGGGGTGTCAAACTCAATTTCACCAAGGGCCACTTCAGCTTATTGGCCACCCTCAGCGGGCCACATTGACGGTATAAATCAGGAATGCCCAAGTGCAGTCCTCCAGACTGCAACTTTTAGATGCGTCCCTGCTAAAACATACCCCAGACAAAAAGTTGACTTCCCTCATTAGCAGCAACTAAGTTCTGTAGAGGCCTATGAATGAGTCAATGATCCAGGTGTGTTAGAGAAGGAACACATCTAAAGTTGCAGAGTGATAGGTCTGGAAAACTAGACTTGGGCAACCCTAGCATAAATGTATGAAAATACAATGTTAAAAATAAATTAAACAACATCTCATATTGTTAAATAACTGATTTTATGTATTCAAGTTTTAAATATTACATTTGAGTTTGCATGGATGTAAAATTACTGCTCAGTTTAAAAATTACAGTATTTTTAAACTGCTCAGCTAAACTTCGCTCTTTAGCTTGTTAGCTTGTAGATGTTTCAGTTTTATTCGCTGGGAAAATTAATCTTTGTCTGCTTTAAAGATAAGCAGACAAAGAATAAAAACAAGTTTTGATATTAACTCAACTTCATTCACAAAACTTTTTCGTTATTTATTACACAACGAACATGTATTTCACATAAGAACAAAACAATGAGGTGATGCTGCCTGTAATTGAACACAAAGCTGATCCTCTTCACCCTGTCACCAACTCACACATCCTTTGTGTTGTGTAAATAAACACAAAACAAAACACAAGCAAAATCAATCAACTATATGCATATTCCAGTATACTGAGTTTTGGTTTTACATTCATTCTATTTAAATTTAGTTTGTTCGTGCTCACCAATGTTTTCCCCTGGTCAGTTCGTCCATGTCTGGTTTTAGTTCTATTCAGTGGCAATCCCCAAAACGGCGTGTAGGTTTTCGTCAGTAATGCGCGATCTGGTCTTGGTCTTGTTTAAATTCATTATTGAAAACATCTGTTCGCACAGATAGATGCTTCCAAACATGGACAAAAACCACGAGCTGCATGGAGTCGAAGCTGTGGCATCAAATCAGGGGGCAGTAGACGGTAAAAGTCCTCGATTGAAACATCACGGGACTTCGCTCTTTAGCTTGTTAGCTTGTCGATGTTTCAGTTTTATTCGCTGGGAAAATTAATAATCAGCTTGAGGTGACTCTGCTGCACTCTAGTGGCGAGAAGCCGTAATGTTGGCTGGTAACAATCGGAAGGCATTATGGGAGATGTAGTTTGTAGTCAATTCGTGCTCAAAACCTATTTTAAGTCAATCAATGGGGCTGTAAAACGGTGGTGGGGGGAGAGGGCCACATAAAATGACGTAGCGGGCCACATGTGGCCCACGGGCCTTGAGTTTGACACATGTGCCCTAAAGGGTCAATAGACAATGATGTTAAAGTAGTCAAGTAATACTGAAGAAATTCTTCTTCTCCTTCTAACGATAGACCATAGATTTATGAGACACTAAAATAAAACCAGAGAAAACCTTTGTAATACCTCTGTTTGAAGTGAAAGAAGCTCTGAATGCTACTTGTTTGCATCTCTGCCAGTTACTAATGAGAATGGGACTGAAAAACTTGGGTTTAGTCTCTGAGAAACTGCTTGTGGCTGGAAATGATATTCATAAAACCAGAGACAGAAACCATAAGATTAATTTAAATGAGTTAAAAGAGTTTCAGAGTTGGGTGATAATTCCCTTTACATGAATAAAATAGTTATATTAGCATTTATAATTGAAAACACAATTTATTTAATATGTAAATTGTAGTAATCATTCAAATAGTTGCACAAATCATAAAGATGATGGTGATGTTCAGGCTTCATTAGGAATTGCTTTCCTTGGAAATGGGACTTCTACTCTCTCTGTCCCATTTGTACACGAGTATGGAAACATTTTATTGCCACACGTGCATATCTGTAGTGCCAAAAATTATTGTAGTGTTTAGGAGCACCACTGAGAGTCAAGAGTCTTCAAAACTCTGATGCACCTCCAATTAGTACCTCATTCAGTCAGCTGTACATGCCACAACTGTTCACAATCCAATGATGTACAAAGGTATTGACAGATGTTTTCCCAATCATAGAGCCCTTGTTTTAAATCCCAAGAGTTTGTTTTTTATATCCAAAATGTATAATAGAATAAAATCTTGATTTTAACACTTGACCTCTAAGTGTTAGCAGAGAGCCTCTTCATATTTATTATTCTCCAATTAGTGTATTTAAGAAATTTACCAGGCGCATGCATACAATTATGTTAAATTAACTTAAAGCTCACAAATCAGACCAAACCTAACTATTTATATCATAAACTCACACCAACAATTGAGTCTGGATGTTTAAATCTGGATTTTCAAAGTTGGAACCAAACATCCAGACCAAAATAAAATGTGATTGTAAATCTGGGTCTGGGCTGCATAGTGGCACATTGTTGCCGTGCAGCAAGAAAGTCTTGAGTTCCTGATCTTCCTGCATGGATTTTGCGTGTTCTCCCTGTGCATGTGTGTGTTCTCTGCATACTCTGCCTTCCTCCCACAGTCCAAAAGCATAACTGCTAGGTTAATTGTTTTCTCTAAATTGTCCTTTGGAGTGAGTGTGTTTGTGCATGGTTGTTTGTCTTTTGTGCCTCTGTGTTGCCCTGTGATGGAAGGATAAGTGGTTATGGTCAATAGACGGATATGAAATCCTATATCAAGTCTTGGATTCTCAACAACAGACACAGAAGAACTGTAATACTCAATCCCATTTATAAGAGCCGCTGGGAAACAGCCAAGACTTAAAACATATTTTCACCCTTTGAACCACTTTGCAATTTCTCACATTACAACCTTAAAAGACGGTGTATAAAGCAGGTAAACTCCTAGGATTTTACCGGCTTTATCCTCTGACTGTAAGCAATATTACTGTTTAGCAGTGGGCCCAGACAGAGTCCAGTTGAACTTGATAGAGAATCTGGGAAAGGAGCTAAAGATTAGAATAGTGGCCAAAAGGTCTTCTACCCCTAAAGACATGGAGTGGACCTCCAAAGATAAATGATCAAAATACATTCAAAAAACATAGAAAAAGCAGAAAACTACCTAAATGAAGCACCTGTTGAATTATTATTTTTACTTATTTAATTGAGTCACCTTAGAAGTCAAGCTCTCTTTGGGGCCCCCTCCTGGTCTGTTTTGTACCAAACAGACATTTAATTTGCTAATCCGATGGGCCAACTCTTTATTTATGCAAATGTGTAATTTATCATTTATTAAATTTAATTAATAAGGAATCTTCTTTTAATTTTTTTATACACAAGCAAGTGGTCTGACTGCATATTAGTTCTGTCTCTTCAAAACTTTCTGATGTTTCTGTGTCACGTCTGTCAAAAAAATGTCTTTCTTTCTTGCGCTCTAGTGGGTCGGACAGGGAGCGACAGTGAGTGGAAGCCAAGGAGGATCTACCAACTCTCTGAAGACGCCACCGCCACCGTCACCATGATCACATGCACAAGTACAAAAAGATCCAATGTCTCAGGATGGGAAGAGTTGCAAGAGTTATCAACTGATAATCCTGTTTGGAAGTTAAGACATATAACGTGTGACTAACAGTAGCATCATCAGCTGTAGGCCAGTACTAAAGCTGATTTGTCAATAGATTGAAGTAAGTTTCAATGTGCAAAGACCACAGAAAAGGCTTATTCCACTTGTCTACATCCTTTTGTGTCCTCACAAACCAAAAAAAAAAAACACTTAACATTCCAACTGAACCACCAGAATGCTCTTATTTGTCATACCAATCTGTTACTGATAGTACTAACAAGATGAAATTATTTCATTATTCTAGTGTTTTGTTTTTCTTGCTTTTTCCTAAGCTTGTTGATGTTTGTGGACTAAAATGATTTACTTTTAGGCAAATGTGTTTTGGCTTAAACTGTTGATTTTTGTGAGTGGCCAGTTATAGACAAAGTGTTTGCTTTATGACAAAAGATAAGTTAGAATTTAATAAGAACGTTCTTGTTTAGATAACTGAACTTTTATATTTCTTTATCTGTTGTGAGGCATTGTCAAAGTTTAACATGCACTGTATGTTGTTAGTACTGGCGGAAATGAACAAAGGGGATTGTACTGCAAGCTTTGGTTTTACCCCAGTGGAAGACCTTCCTGCAGAGCTATTCTTGTTAAGATGTTTTGCTAAAAGACTGTAAGTGGCAGAGACAAATATTGTTTTTGTTTTTGTGCATGTTAAATTGTCATTATTTGTTAACAGGATGTTGTCAAAATAAAGCAAAGAAAATTTTGAGAGTTGTCCTCAGTTGTTCCTCTGGAGCAAATGCCGCACATTGTCTTAGATAAATTAATGTGCTCTTAGATTTTTTTTGTCTGTGTGTGTCATAAATACACACATCCCTAACACTGGATGAAGATCACCCCACAGTCTCCAGGACTGATGATTCTGAATTGCAGCAAATTTGTAAAATCTCAGTTCAGTCTAACGACATTACACTGCTGCTTAGTGATTTAGGCTCACCTCATCTTTTTTTTCTCTCTCTGTAGTTTTCCAAGCCATTCAAGTCCAGGGCCAATTTATTCATAAGACACATTTGACAAATAGTGAGCTATAAAAATGGAATAATAAAATAAGATAATAAAAAGACATAAAGCATATATTGAAACAAAACAGAACAGAAATATGTGTCTTTAAAAGAGAATCAGAAACAGGAGGTGGAAATGCATGTGTGGTATTTCAAAGTTTTAGTCAAATATGAAAAGCCCCAATCTCCTCCAAGTTTCTACCTAATTTCTGGGACAAGTAAAAATAACTGGCTTGTTGCCATAAAGAGTTACATCAATTCATTTTTAAATGAACTGTGGATGCAATGGGTAGCAATGTTGTCTAAATGTTAATTTAGCATACAGAAATGTGAACACGTTTGGTAAGCATTCAACTTTTTTTTGCTGTCTCTTGCTTAATCAAAGAATTTTCACCTTGAATATCCATCCACCGATGCCGACAGAAGCTGTGAAGTTGTGAATTGTGATAATCCTAAAATTAGTTTTAAGGGTCACCACAGAGTTGAGGTGAACAGCAGAGCAGAATGAAAATGATCTCTGAATCTGACGCTTTGATAGACCCCTCTCAGATTGCACTAAGTCATTATATCCAATCTTCATGTAAAAAGGAGTAGCAAAGTATCTCTTAAGCTTTCTAATGAATACAACACATTAAAGGAGTAAAGTCTTTTTATGCTGCTTCTTTTACTAGGGTCATGGTGCTTTGCTGATGTCTCATTAATATTACGTCATATTTTTCTCAAAGCTCCACTAATATTGGTCAGCATATGCCTTTCAGAGTAATGCATACAGATTTTTTTTTTTTATCTACCACTACCTTTGGTCTGTGCAGAAAAAAAGAAGCTCCAGATAATGAACCCCACATCAGAGCTTGACCTGAGGCTACAATAGCATTGACTTTCTGAATATGGCAGTCAGACTCGCTTATCTCTAACATCGGTGTGCTCCAGTAGACACATGATTGAACATCATTCTCTTACATCTAAGGCTGTAATGGCTTTTCTGTGATATCATACAAAATGACCCAAATGAATGTTTTTAAATCAAAGTGTTTTCTATCTTTTTATTTCAATAAAACATTCTCAGTTCCCAAAAAGGAGAGCAAATGCATACTTGTATGACCCATGGTGAAGATTGCTCAAAAAATAACAGATTTCTTTTACAAATAGCTGGCTGTCTCAGTGTTTGTTGTTGTTGCTGTTGTTTTTGGGGGGAATTTTGTGCAATTTTGTATTCTGCACCTGAAGAAGTAAATGTTGCCACAGGCACTTCCTCTGAGCTTTGAAAAGAAACTGATTTGTTTAGTTTGGTAAAACCTATGCAATTGTGCAAAAGGACAAATGTCAGCATAAGGTGTCTGACTTGATGCTAGTCTTTTCATCCATAACTTAAAACCTGCTACCTATTTTGTGATGGACTTGCAGCACTGAAGTTGAATCTAACTGAAAATAAAACAGAACACAAAGGTTCACATAACAGAATTTATGGCTTTAAAATGAATTGTTCAGACTTAGAAAACATCTTCAAAAAGCTCTGAGATTTTACCACAAACTGCTGGATTACTGATCAAAGCCCTCCAGTCTTTTAGTTTTTCTAACAAATGTTCCATAAAGCAAGTTCAAGATATTCCTATTTTATTTGAGATATATTTCAACTTACATTATAAACTGCACTTAAGAGATTTCCAACAAATTTTAAGCAAGAAACTCATTCAACTTTAGCTTCTAAATTGTCAACTTAGGGACCAAATTTTAAAGAAACCACTCCATCCTGTAGACTGTTCTGAAATATCTCACAATTTCTGCTGAAAATAAGACATGGAGCTGTTACTCGAGGAAACGGAGAAAAAGGGAGGGCTGGGTGCAGTGATCGGATGAGAGGTCATGCTTTCTTACTCTTGATCTTTAAACTGGAACCTGAATTTTAATCAGGTTGGGCTTCCATCACACGTTGCCATGGTGAAAGACCCAGGTAAGAAGTGAACCAGCTTTGTGAAAATCCCAAACTGACCTCAATAAATCACTAATCAGCAAAGGCCCAAGGCAGGCAGTAGAGATCTTTCTGTGAAAGCACAAATGGGTCATAAAATGAACACACAATTTGTTGAATCAATAAAACTCAATTGATTTTTATGTTAGATTTATCATGGGCCATACAGACAACTGTCGGTATTTGTGTCATTATGCCATAAAAAGTATAAGCACACCTTCTATTTTCAATAAGTTTGCTGAACCAGTCAGTCATATATAGAGACATGTATATATTTGTAACATCTGCAAATTACAAAAGAGAGTGAACACAGCATTTAACAGACTGGGTCAGCGAACTTGTTGAAAATAAAAGGTATGCTTACAGGTTATAGAATGATGAGAGCACTCCACTGACTTTAAAATGAGAGGCCACACTGTGACAGCTGGAACTCATAAAGAACGTTTTACAGGACAATGCAAAGTAGGAAGAAGATTTAGTACAAAAACCATCAGACATGCATTTCTTGTCTGATTTGTATTCATGTGGATCTTCTTTTCAGTCCATAGAAATGATTTGTGCCAGGTCTGGGTTCTCTCTTCAGTTAGTAAGAGATGTGCTGAGGTGACACTCTGCAATTTGACCTGTAATAACGTTTATTGTCCGTTATGTGGTGCTTTCGAAATGCCCTTGATAAAAAAACAACAAAAAAACAAATTACAGCAAGACAAAATTGCAGTCCTTTGAGAAACTTTCCCGTGTTTTTCTTTGGAGGAATAAAACTTTTAGATAACACAGAACAGCAGTATTCACATCATCAAGAAACAACCATGTGGAATCTGTTGGGAATCTCTGTCATCACCCACAAGACTCATTTTTCCCTCACTAGATCTCCTCAGGGAGCAGGATGGGAGTAGAGCCTCCCTGAGGTTCTCCCGCACACCTGCGAGTCATCTTCTTTCATTAGGTGGAGCATAAGAAGAGCCGCTGGTCGATCCTCTGACGCCAGAGTGTTTGCCTATGTGGTAACTCCAGCCCCTCAGAGCCTCAGGTCCTTGTCTGAAGTCTTTTAAGTTTTGAGCTCACCTATGTTTGTGTTCTGCCCTACTACTGCTGCTACTCAGGATTTCATCCAGATCGTGGATCCCTTCCTCTGGTTCAGAGCAATCCCCTACAGCAGTCTCGCCCCCGCGGCTGCTCCAGCTGGTCCCAGCTCCACCGTTCTTCCTCTTATTCCCATGTCGCCCCTCCCTAGCGGGTCCAGCCAGCCTCCCGGTGTGGGTTTTGTTTCAGTCCTGGGCACCTGCATTAACACGCTGTTGCAATTGATTGTAAATAAAGCGAAAGTACTGTTCTGATCTCCAGATGGTGTTTCTGCATGTTGGTTAATCAGCTTTCCAAAAGCATGACAGATTCTTAATTAAGTCTTCAGTTGTTGATTGCTTTTCAACATCAAAGCACCAAAGCGATTGTAATTCTCTTACAGAATGCCAATGGTATTTATGCACACCAATTCAATGTATGGCCTCCCATTTGTTGATATCCTACAAATCAGACTATGACTATTTTATCTTTATTCTCTAATGTGGGCTTAGTCTGGTGTGCACATTGGTGTGGACTTGTAGGGTTGTGTGTTGTGTTCTCGTATCGCATATTTCTATGTTTCAAAGGTCAATATTGATCTCAGAAACACCTAGTGGAAAAAAAAACACCTCCCATGAACAAGACAAACTCTATAGTGGAAAAATGTGCTCTTCCACTGGCAATTTCTTAAAACATGTTGTTCCATAAAATCTTCCCTCCACATTTGTTTTCATAAACCACGTTTTAATACAGTATCATGCTGTATAAGAGAAGGGGCTGCATACAGGAAATTTGAGACACTCATCATTAAACGTTCCAGTTGTGGTTTGGTTTGCTGTTCATTCTGCTTATGCAGACATGTAGGTGTTCCACTAGGGCCCAATTTGATTCCTCTCCCACACACGGATGCTGTTTATCTCCCTGTTCCCATTTTAACATATAATATTTTCATTTCCTTAGAGACCTGTTTATTTAGTTCTACTCGACCATTTACTGACATGAGAAAGGAGATTCTACACTCAGGTGTAAAAACCTGTTGCATTCAAACTTTTGGGTTTACATAAAATACAGGATTTCAAGATCCTGTATTGTAGGCCTTTTTGAGACAAAAAGGCCTGTTTGTGTTTGTCCATGGATGTACTGTATCTACTAATCACATGGTCAGTGTGTTTGCTTCAGTGAGGTTTAAGAGTTTTCACTGATCAGAAATATCAATCAAAACTAGGTGTTAATTTGCATTGTGGATACAAATTAAAACTGAACACTGGCCTGTATGGAGTTTGCACAAATTAAAACTGAACACTGGCCTGTATGGAGTTTGCACATTAATCTTCTGCGTGTTTGTTCTCTCTGGGCACCCCAGCTTCCTTCCACAGTCCAAAAATATGATTGTTAGGTAAATAAACAGTCTCTAAACAGACCTTATAACTGTGCGTGTGCATGGTTGTTTGTCCTGTGTGTCTCTGTGTTGCTATCTGTGTGCAAATAATTCATTTATTTCTATTTTTGTTAAACGTGTGCCAGTTTTGTCAGTGAACACAGCTTCACAAATCTGTTGCTCAATATGTGTGACTTCAGATCCACTTCTTCCAAGTTGTTTGTATAACAACCCAGCTGTTAGCGGGAGGGGATAGAGTGTGGGAGCGTTGTCAAGGCAACATATTCAGCCAATCATAGTGAGAGCTCTAGTTTGGCCTGGTTTGTCATTCAGCCTTTTTATACAGTATTAAATGGAGCACAAAACTGAGGCAAGCTATTTTGACAAAACACTTCTTTAGTTTTTGCTACTTCTGCCTTTGATAAAAAAAAAAAAAACAAGTAACATCAATGGCACTCCGTCTTGCTCATTACAAGTAATGTAATATTTTTGTTATCTTGGGTTGTTTAGGGGGTTTATTTATTGATTCTAGTCTCATTATTATTCTGTATTCCTTAGTCTCATTCTTTAATTAGATTAGCTTTGTTGCTGTTGTCTCTAGTTTAGTCCTTTCTTAATGATTCTAATTTACTATGTTTGTTTCTTGTGTCTAGTTATTTAAAGTTAGTCTAGTTTTATTATGTCTAGACAGTACAAAGAGTGAACAGGGCTTCTTTGTTCACTCTTTTGTAAAGTGTTCACAACTTTTTTAGGGCCCCTGTATAAAATGATGTTTCTAATGAGATTGAAATGCACAGTCCACACTATTTCAAGTTGCTCCTTACTTTTTGAGAGATTTTATTGGTCAGAAGTTCTTATGAGCAGAAGTAATTTTGACTCCTGTATAAAATTTTCTTCCTGTTTCCCAAAATTATATCTGACTGCTATGTAGTATGGGTAAGATACTCATTTATACTTTAAAAATAAACTGAAATATCCATTTAAAAAGAGGGTACAAGCCACTAATTATGAGTGAACAATAGCCTGCTCCGAATGGAAGCTAATTATAGAAGGTCGGGTAAATGATGCCCCATTTTAACATTCTCATCAACATGGAAACTGTCAACGCACAGAATTGTGTGTTTTTGATCTCTAAAAAAAAACAGGATAAAAGGGGCTTAGAGGTGGTGCTGGGATCATCCCACCAGTAAGTAGATGTGAAGCAAGAGTAAGTTGAAAGAGCTGCAAACGAGGTCACTTAGTGTGCAACTACTTCATCCCCCAGCGGGACTCTGAGCATCAGCTGCGATGCACACAAACATATGTACGCACACACTGATTCACATACTGTAATTGCTCAGGCATGCTAATGGTACCACTATCGAGATCTATTTTCTTCTTCCTGTCAGTGAGCAGTGAGTTACTGACTTGTTTGTGATCTTTGTGGGACAAAAATGCCAAGTACTATGTTCAAAATGCTCTGCGACTAAACAAACATTTAAACTTGAAAAGAGATAATGGACATTGTCCATCCTTTGTTATTTTGCAGAAAATAAAAAAAATATTAAATGAATGTTTTGGTGTTTTTACATTATTTTATTGTATTTAGTTTTCAACTTTCATCATTACATTAATATAAAATAAAATCTATTCTACCTGTGTTTAGTTGTATGATTTTATGTCAGCTGTATCTAAGGCTTAAACTGCCTTGCACAATTTTTTTTTTTTAATTACAGCATAATCTCTTGCTCACTATTTGAAAAACTCTACCACAGCCCATGTTTGGATAGATTTAATAAATCTGGATTTCTCCAAACAACCTAAATGTTGTTTTCTTTTTTTCATTCTTTACAGTTTACAGTAGCACTTCACCAAAGGTAAAGGTAGGCTTTTGGATGTAATTGTGATGGATGCTAAGAGGATGGAAAGAGGAAAGCAAACAAGAAACAGCTGTGAGAGGAGCAGGAAGCAGAGACAGTGAGGAAAGGCTGGAGGTAATGGCTCATTCTTATTCCCTAAAGAGTGTTAGTGTTACCTATTGTTAAAAAATGATATGCATTGCCTTGATAGTTGGACAAAATGAATAACATACTATGATGATCTCTGAAAAGCCTGTTATTTAATTTTAAGATTATTACCAAAAGTAGAAACTCACTATGTCAGTTATTAATGTTAACATTTTTTAATTATCATAATTTATAGGTGTTAGGTAGTTTCTTGCTTTAATTTTTATCTTTGCGTTTGAACTTCTCTTTACATTACTGTTTTATTGTTAGTTTTAGATTTTTTTCCTTTCACCCATAGTGTGCCTGTACCTGCCTTATCTTTCTCCCTTCTGACAGCCTGTCAATCTGCTTCTATTCACAGCTGTTGCCTATTATCTGATTGTCATGACCTGCAACCAATGCCAGTCTCCATTCTTCCTCTGTGTATTTATAAATCACCAGTTTTATAGTTCTTTGTTGGATCCTCTGTTATTCTACTCCTTTTATTTTGGTTCCCATATGTCTTCCCGTAGTCTTTGTATATATTTTCAGTTCTTTGTTAAGCTCTTCATTATTGTGCATTCGTCTCTATCCTACTGTTTCTGAGTTCTCCACTTAACGGCAACATGACAAATTACATCAAATGACTTAATAATATTGAAGAATACTGATAATTTACTACACTCTACTTTTTACATTCTCTCTGTGCTGTGTTTTTATTTACAAGACAAAAATCATGCTATTATTTAATCTGTGAATATCAGTTCAGATAATATCAGTTCAGAGCACTTTCAAAGGTTTTTGTCATTTAGTAAAAGAAGAAAGAAAAAACTATATTCTTCCCAAGCTACAGATTTGCCCCTATCACATTTCTGAGATGTCACAAGCACAAAAAAGTTACGAAACAAATGGATTTATTAATCCATCCAGATTAAGTAATGGGGACTGTTTATCTCTTTTAAGTCATTCTTAATAGTTTCATGGAGAACAAAATGTTCATAGCAAACTAATATTCTTATAAATTTTTCTGGTGCATGTAAGTTAAACACAAGCAGATAAGTAGTTTTGACAAACCTAAAAATCCAACAAATTACCAACATAAATCATAGACTTTTTTTTTGTAATTTATGGAATTGAAGTCATGCTCTCAAACAGATTCAATTTGGATTACAGATTATCCACATTATGCTAACACCTGGACATTTTCGACTTTACTTGAAGGGGGTCCTCCTTAAAATGTCATGAAATATGGAAAACCTTTTTTCTTCTTCTTGTTTACCCAAGAAGGTGGGAAAGCTTTCCACCTTCACTGAGTGAGCCTTAATGGCTGCCCTGGAGCACAGCTTATGGCTTCATTTACCTTAGTTTCTGGTCCACTAAATTGTGTATTTTTATTCAGACACCTTCACTTAAGTGAGCAAATGTTTTGGTTAGATCTGTACATACAAATCTGTCTACAAAGATGCTCCCAACGCTGATGCTTGGTGGGCTAAACTGGAATAACAAGTGTTACAGCTTAGCTGCTACAAACAAATATGTGATACATCTGCAACCATTCTGAGCTTTAAATAGCCAGATGTCTTTAACTTCGCAGGCCTTTTCAGGCTGGATCAATCTTCTTTTCATCATTATGTTGAGTTGGTAGTTTATACTTTCGCAAATGGAATCTGCAAACAGGACTACAGACCAATTAAGATGTAAATGCATCATATAAAATCGCAAGATATTTTTTTTGAAGCTTCAAAAGCTAAGAAATGTTAAAACGTTAAAAAGCAGCTGTGTCGTTCAAAACCAAAAGCTGTATTATTGAACGTCTTTTCATGAATCCCTGCAGCTGCAAAGTCACCAGCATCAGGTTAATAAAAAGGAAGAGTAGGGACCACAGACAAATAAACTGGAGAGAATCTTAGAATACGAGCATTAGACATATCATGCTGATAATGTAAAAGCTAAAATGTCAAAAACTATTGCAAAATAAAATAAAATCACTTTACAATTTATGCTGTTATTTGTTACTTTGCATAGGTCAAGGGAAACTCTTTAACCTCTAGAACCAACACAAAACCTGTGTACATGCTTCAGAAGAAACATAGACGGACTATAACCGCATCAGTTTATTTTCATTTAACTAATGAATATTTCTGTGCATATTTAAAAATGTATTAATTTAGAAGAGTCAGAACTGCATTGGCAATTTACAAAGCCTCAAAAATGTTCCTTTCAAGGTGTAAAGAAAAGTTTGGTTGAAGCTAAAGATTAGGACAAACATTTAAAAAAAGTGCAATTCAGCCTCTAGCTGTAGTGCAATTCAGCTAGAGGAATTAGTGTGTAGAATAATTGCTGTGATAAGTTAAAACTGTGTTTTTTATGCTTCAAATGAAAACATATATAAAAATCATTGGCTAAACAAATGAAACAAGACTTGGTTATGATTATATTATTTTATGTGTCTACAGACTCAGCTAGAATTCCTTGCAGATACATTTTAGAAAGAAATGCAGGAAGAAATCTGCTTTAATTTTGAAAATGCTGTATTTAAAAAAGAGTCAAGGTAAAAAATAACCCTTCTGCTTCCATCAAAGCTTTTTCTGGTCTACACTTTGTGTTCTTGCTATTCAGATACTGCTTATTATCTTATTATCTAAACCTTCACTCAAATGGACATTGATGTGTGAGGACCCTGCGTTCTAATAAACAAGTGACAAAATAGTAGTTGTGGTGGAGAGCCCAAGACAAAGTGAGTAGATGTACGTCTGTTAAGAAACTAGAGTTGTGACCTCGCTCTCAAGCAAAATCAACTCATCACATACTAAACTACAGAACCGATGGACAGACAAACATGATGTCCAGACTGGGGACTTTATAAATCTCCTTTAAAACTGGCATAAAAAGCCAAATGTTTTAACACAAACTCACTATTCTAACAGTTTTCTTTTAATACCTTTCTATGTACAAATCAATCCTTAGCTCTCTGAAGGACTGCTGATCTCAGGGGTCATGGTTTTTCTTTGCCTTTAGTACCCCAGACAAAAGCCCTGGTGTGGTAGCCTACGTCAGTATGCAGAGGAGATAATAAAAAGAAGTAAACCTTCAAAAGGCTTCAAAGGAGGATTTATTTGTCTTTTATAGGAAGAGTATATATACAAAACTAACATTCTTTCTGCTTTTGTCCGACAGGGCCAAACATCCAGGTAAGGATGTACAGGGCTGTTCAGGACTGCCACCATGTGGGAAGAACATGCTATAACATGTGGAAATATTCGTGTAGTAACTTTCCAAAAAGCATTATGTGATGGCGCAGTATTTTTATCTAGTGCACTGCCTTTAAGAAGTATTCACCTTCTTGTCTGTCTTACCATTTTTATTGCTTTTACAAATTATGGACAAAAACCCTCCAAAACTTTTAATGTGAAAGTGAAAACTGGTTTTCAGAAAATAGTGATGGTAAATAAAAATATTGAATACAAAATAGTGATTGCACAATTATTATTTAAGGTAACTGACCTAATTCAACAGATGTAAAGCTGCTTACAACAGACGAGCTAGTAGTTCAACAATGAGTGGACTGGAGACAGCTAAGTATTTCTGGCTGCCATTAAAGCATAAAGACAAAATAACGCTCAAAGAAATTCAGAGAAATGGTTTTTGAAAAGTCAGAGGATAAAAACAAAAAATATCTTAGGCACTAAGCATCCCTTGAAATTCTGTTAAATCTGTCACCGAGAAATGGAAAAAAAATATGACACGTGTAAATCTGCCTGGATCAAACTGTCCTAACAAATTGAGTAACTGTGAAAGAAGGAGTTCAGTGAAAGGAGTCTAGTGAACGAGGCCACCCGGACACCTGACCACGCTAAGAGTTACAGGCTTCAGCAGCCAAGCTGGGAGAAACATACAACACATTGCACAAGCAGGAATCCCCACTGTGAATCATGGTGGTAGTAGCATTGTGGTGGTAGCATCATGCTGGAGTGCCCCAGTCAAAGTCCAAACTTCAATCTCATAGAGAATCTGTGGCAGGACTTGAAAAGGGCTGTGCAAATCCACAATAGTCAGTACTTTTTATAGGCACTGTATAGCTTTCAGAATTTCAAAAGATTCCTGTAACATGTGCGTTCGGGGGTGAAGGGTTTAAATATTGAATATGTTAACAATGTTGTCAGGAAGCCTTCCACGGATTCACAACATCCACAGATAAACAGCTCCATGAGGCTTGACTTGCCTGCTTGGGAGCTGCTACAAAGTGCCTCTGCTCTCTTTTAACCTGAAAGCATGTCTAATGGTTTCCCTCATTGTTTGAGCTGAAATAACATCCCCACAACACAAACAGAAGCACAACATCATTCACTATTGATCATTGGTGGATAAAATGCTGTCAGACTTTGCTCAGTTTTCATTATTCATGTATCTTAATGTCTCTTTGTGTTGAACAGTTGAGTTCATCTGGCAGTTTAAGTAAAGAGTCGCTACATCCAAGACTTTTAAAGGTTTGTTAGGTTTGCAGGTCAGGAGAGGTTTTATCAAGATACATTAATCTGTCAAAACAATATGACCACTTGCTTATTACTGAGTAGATGCTCACTTTGCTGCAAACTGAACTGTCACCATTTAGAGTAGGGAACAAGAAAGTCTGTCAGAAGTTTAAATCATCTTAACCCAGATGATTTAAACTTCTGGGTTAAAGCAGCAAAATACTGCTGTATTTGGTCTTTCCCAGTACAGAACAAACATGCAGCTTTGAGAATGTCAATAACAAGAATTGACTGTACACATGTGAAGTTGCTAGTCTAAATTATACATATACAGTAGTCTCATGTATACACCATCCTCACTATTGTGCTAAGTAGTAGGGTGCAAACCAATCATATGTTTAGTGTGTGAGATTTGTTTTTGTTTTTTTGTGGTGTCAATAAGGTTCTGTTACAGGTCCGGCTGGATATTTTACTACTCTTCATGTCAGAATTGCTAGACTTTATGAAAATGGGTTTGTCCCCTATAATAATAATAATAATAATAATAATAATAATAATAGACCAAGATCTTTTTCTTTTTTTTACTAATTTTGACTGTATTACTGAACTTGTGGGAATCTACATTCTTGTCTCCATCTAGTGGACAAAAACTAAAATTACATAATTTCTTTGAAACTTAAGACTAGTACAGGTGCTCAAGTCTAGTCCTCTAGTCATGAATTAGAGACATGAAAGAGTATTTATGTGCTTTCTGTATCATGAAAAAAATATGAGAATATTGTCATGAAGAACATATTTCTTGTCATCAGAGAATAATGTTGCCTGTTTGTTTTGTACAGTTGTATTGTTACATTTGATAAATAAAAAGTAGAAAACTGTGTTCAAAACTGAAATGCCCTCTAAACGCAATTCTTGTGTTACAAGGCAAAGTTTTGTCCATATTAATTTCAGTACTTGTTCACTTTTACCAGAATGGATTCTCCTTGGTCAGACAATTATATCTAATCTATTAATCAGTAAGTCACAAATAGGTTCAAACTTGTACAATGAACCAATAGTGTGTCAACTGTTAAAAGTTTAATAATAAATATTTCAGTAACATCCACTTTTATACACGGGTGTATGTGTATGTTTTGACAATTGCTAAACTCAAATAAGATGAAAGACCAATTATCATTCTGGGAATTAAAAAGTGAATTACTGATTTAAGAAATAAAAGCCCCTTTTTTTAATACAATTCTACATTTGTATTTATGAATAGGAACATATTGCACTCATTTTTTTTCTGTTTTTAATAATAAACCTTATTGAACTTGGATAATGCTGAAAGTAATTTTAGATTTTTAAAATGTTCAATAATTAAAAAACTCTTCACATTTACACTTTTATTGTAAAGGCGGTTTCTTACAAAACACTTAAGTGACACAGAAATGAACAAAAAAAGAGCAAAAGCAACAAAATAATCAGAATTTAAAGAAAGTGGCTACAGAAATCTAACTTTGGTGATGACGTTTTTATTTAAACAGAAAACTAACCTGCTGACAAATACAAAAAAGGTACAAAAACAAAAAAGAAAGTAAGCAACATAAAAACTATATACGACAAAATCTTCTAGCAAAAGCTCAGATAATGACTGGCTGCATGGTGACCTGTCCCATATGTTTGAAAAGTGTAACAACTTCCACATCAAAGCAGCAGATCAGCTCAGTGCGACTCTCCTAATTTTTCCTTTCAGAACTAACTAAAGCAGATGCAGCCTTTAAACGATCTGTTCTGTGGCAATAAGTACACCTGGAGAAGCATACTAGCAAAAACAAAAAATTGCACATGCTAAATCAAAGTTCTGTGATGTTATCGCAGCTTTTAATGCTACATCAGCTGAAACAACAGATAAACAGCAGTACAGTATATAAAGAACTAATCTGAACAGTATAAAACATTTCCACATAAAGTATTTGTTTATTAGAGAAAGCAGTTTAGTGATTACCTAGCAGTGTCTTGTATAAGTGTGGTTAGATAGATTTACAGTACATTTTGAAGCCCTAAAAGATTTCCTGTTTAAACATCTGTGTCCTGCAAGAAGCCCCCGATATTTTTATTTTAAAAAAAATCATCATAGCCTTATGCTGTTGGAGATGAAAAGTAAAACTTGTTAATGATAAATTATAAAAAAAATACATGATTGTAAGGAAGAGTAACAATCCTCCTTTCACAACTAAATTACTGTTATACTTTTTAAAGCTCACTGAAACCAGGGGAATCCCATTTGAAATGAAACGTTTGATAGCTTGGGAATCAGTTTCATCTACTGTCCTTCTCCATTGTAAGTTGGATGGAAAAGTTTGAATCACACTCAGTCTTAGAGTAGTATACGCAAAACTTCTACCAGCAGCTATTTTGTTTTTCCGTTGCAAATAAGCAACAGAAAAACTGGCTGCTTTCAGATGATTAGTTTATGTTGAGAAAAAAAAAAAAAAAGCAGAGCAAGTTGATGCTGCACATTTCACACATAAAATCACAGCAACAGTGTTACATATGCTGTGTATTATTTAGTATTAAATAATGACTACAAAAATCTTTTTTGTTGGCCAATAACTTATCTTTCATTGATTTAAATTACAAATCTGTGTTTTTGTTTGAATCTCAAAAGAAAATTTCTAAGAAAGGTTTTCTGCATAATTTGAATTTAAATGTTTGCACATTGGTATTACTGAGATTTATAAGTGACGTCTTTGTTTAATATGTGATAAACTGTGGCAGCCTGTTAGTATTTTGGACAAGAAAACAGGTGGAAATCATTCATCAAAATCTCAAATTTCTGGAGTTACATTTTAAACTTCAGCTACAAGCATGGTAAAAACAAAAGTATTTCCGTCTTTCAGTTCTAGGACAAAACATAACAGAACTGGTCTGGCCTTTAACAGCTTCTACAATTATGTAAATATAACTTCAAGTGTACAAACACCCAATTCATTCTAGATTATCAATCACTGCACAAATGTGAAGCCAAAAAGGAAATGTTTGATAAAATAAACATCCAATTTACTTGATAAATGAATCATCAGAGTGATCACTTACTATAAATTCAGGAGTATTGGCAGCTTGCTCATCTGGGATAAGCAATTGTTGATGCCTGCCAAAATAGGCAGTTAAAATGCCATTTTTAAATTAGTTGAGGCCATCATTCTAGAGTTGGAACAACTTTTTACAGTTGGAAAACATTTAAGAGAGATAATCTACCGATGGGTGGACATCCCAGAGACAATGCCCCAACAACACACTGTGCACTGCTTTGAGAAGTGACAGAAACTTCAAGATCATCTCAGTTACAAGATAAATTTAGTTAAAGAGTAATTAGAAAAATTCTCAACAAGTATAGATTTTGGTTTGAGCTTCTGAGCAAATCCTCCTTTACCTAAAATTAAAATGGCATCATGCTATAGGATTGTGAACTTGACTCTGAATGAACCGCAGAACTTGTGGAATAATGTCCTTTGGCCATATCTCTGGTCATCAACAGAAGAGAGATACCAAACACAGCAGCCAAACATTATGGCTTTAACAGGAAACAAATTGATTTGTCTGAATGTCCCAGTCCAAGTCTAGATATTAACACGGTTCAGATGCTTCGGTTGGACTTTAAAAGAGATGTTTCAGAACAAAATGTCTACAAACCTCAGTTTTATACAATGCTGAAAGACGAGAGGCACACAAATCCTTCACAATGAAGTGATAAAGTCAGACAAATGACTATTGAGAGTCACAGCAGCTAAACGTGCTTCTACAACGTATTGGAATTATGTGAGTACCTAGTTTTTCAAATGAAGCTTCCTCCATTTGGCTTTATCTTTGTTGAATAGAAAGCACAGACCAACATTGTGTTTTTACACTCAAAGTTAGACTTCAAAAGCTTCAAAATCTTGTAAAGACCAAATCATCTTTGTTATACTTTACTAAACACATTTGAAAAAGAATGTCTTTTCTTTTTACCATGATTGCATAATTTAAAACCAATACTGCAGATGGTGGGAGGGTGGTGAGTTGGTAATGCAGAGGTTAACAAAGCTGTTAGTTCTTTGAAAGCATTTTTGCAGGACACAGATGTTAGTGTCTACTTTCTTTGTGTTCTAAAGTGAAAACCCTTCCTGTTTACTAATTTCTACAACAGCTTCACTAAACATCAAACCTTCTCTTTCTGTACTCTGTTTTCCATCTTCTGAGTTTATCACTTGCTTCCTCTTTCGCCCGTTTCTCCTTTTTTAAAGTTTGAAACTAACCCATTATCATCGCCCTCTCTTCCCTTCTGCCAATACAGAACAAGTTTCTTATTAAATTTTGACATTTCTGATGTTTGTAACACTCCTTTCCTCCCTGCTCAGAAGTAGCAGGAGTCACTGTTACAGGCACGGATCTCCCTCCGGTCCTTGCAATTTAACTTTCCCCTTCTTTTTGCCGTCCTGTAGCGCTCCTGTAAGCCTCCTCCACAGGGTTTAGTGCAGTCAGTCCAGCTGGTCCACGGCTGCATACGACAACCCGCTGCACCTGAACAAACGAGAAGCAGCAGGAGAGGCAGAAACAAAGAAAGAAACCGTCATTCAGAAGTAATCAGCAACGCACATGGAGGACTCTCTGTTGTACAACACAGTGCATGCATGTCACAAAAAAGAAAGACTTATGTCTACATAGTTATGAATTAATCTGATTTTAAATAGAGATGCAATTAAATTATCCAAATACTTCTGTTTCTCTTAGTCAGTTGTTGAAGTGTGGACTATATATATCTAATTGGGTGTCTTGGCTCAGTGTTGACATTTTAACAGGGCAAAATCAGCAAAAACTAAGCTTCTTGTTCAATTTAATGCTTCACATTTTTGCAAATTTGCAGCTTTGTTCAAACTTGAGGTTTGTTAATTACATCCTGTGAATTGTTTTGTTAGAGTGTATGGAAAATAGTTTTTTTTTTAGTTCATGTGTTGTATAAACACTGTATATCAGCTTTCATCCAGTTTCTTTCATGGTGCATCTATTTACCCGGTCCCTTGGCCTTACTTCCACCTCCCCCTTTTGTGCGGCACTTCCTGATCTTGCATTTCTTCCGCTGGATGGTCTCAGGACAAGAGCTGCCCCCAAACTGCGGCTCCAATTTGATCATTCGAGTGCGAATTGTGTGTCCTTTACCGCAGGACTTGTTGCACTCTGACCACTCCGACCACTCTGAGACCATGCAGTCCACCGCTGGATGATAAGATGATAGGAGCAATGGGAGGTAAAAACAGAAAGAGAAAGAAAAATCAAAAGAAAAAGAAGATGAATAAATAAGCTTTTTTTACAACCCAAACAATTTTTATCATTTTTTGGGGATTTTCACAATGCACAATGGTCTCTGTTAACCTTCTTAAAACCTCTTAAGTACACCTGAATCTATAATACACTTACTTAAACCTACTCTTACTTAAACCATGAGAAAACCATAGATTTTTTGTTGGTCTATCACACAAAATCCTAAAAAAGATGACTGAAGTCTGTGTCTGCTATGTTCCAAAATGAGAACAAGTTCAAGCTTATGATAACTTTATCAAGGCACTGAGCATGTGACACATTTTGGCTGGGTACAAACTGTGCAGAGCTCCTGGGAGACTGACTCCTTAAACAGTGATGAATATTTAGGAGGATCTTAAGCAGAATACCTTCTACCATTTATGAGATTCAGTTTGATACCACAAACCCAATAGATCATTTTATTTTATGAAACTTGCACATTCACAGCTAACTTTTTAAACAGCCTTTCTGCAAAGTGAGGGTTGTGAAGTTTTATCATCACATTGGACAGATCAGCACACAGCAGAATAACTGCTCCCACTGATGCTGCACCTTCCTGTCCAGAAACAATAGAACATAAAAACAAGCGTTTCATGCTACACTGTGCGTTTTTAAGACAAGAGAAATGACCAGGAGACACTTATGATAGATGGCGTTTGTTCTGTTGTAATGTGCAAATGAATCCCAGTTACATAACGCATACCAATATTATCAAAAAAACAATATGCAATAACACATGTATTGCATATGTTGCTGTTTTAACCATCAAACCCATATCTGTATAAACTCATTTGTCCTTTGAGATCAAAGGTGGGCAACATTTTTTCCACTGGTTTGTTTTGTTTCAATTTAAAGAAATAAAGGGTCACAAACTGAAGTCAAACATGGAGTAATCTTTGTAAAACAGCTAAAACATTTCTTTATGGTAGTGCATGTTGCAGAGGTAGAGTATGCAGTCTGAGAATGGTTGTGTGCAGTTAGAAAATGATGATTGGCGTAAACTAAGCTGCAAAAAAGGTTGAGAACCATTTTCAGATGTGATGGCCCCGTCATTGATTGTAACCCTCCAGTCCACCCAAAAAAGACAAAGCCTCTTGATAGTGATCTTTCTTCTCACAAAACTTTCCTGGCATTTCAAACACAGCATTGAATCATGTTGTTTAGATGCTGGCTAATGGTTGAAAAATGCAACATTGAGAATACATTATTTTTAGGGTACTTCTTAGGAGTACATATGTTGTGGCAGCATTGTCAGTTAAGAATATTAAAAAAGTGAATCTCCTAAATGAAAATATTATAAATATGATCAATTCTCAGAAACTCACAAGTAGAAAAATTATTGAGTGTTCTGAAAATGTGACTCATTTTGTTAAGCAAGAAATTAGAGGGGGGAAAAAGCTAAATTTGTGCCATTTTTCTTTATCTTTACAATAAGGACAAAGTTCAGATTGATCCATGAGCTCCTTCTCCAAAGATATGCATTTTACCTGACTATATACAATGAAACCACAGTGAAGAATGACAAAACCAGTGAGGTTCATGACTGGTGAGGCACCGACTCATCTGGAGTCGCATATATAAATCCCAAACAGAAACTTATTGTTCACTTTTGACCTTAATCTAATCATTTAGTTGACTTAATTATATTTTAATGAACTCCAGACAGATGAGAATAAGGCTGTCTTAATGGAGATGATCACCACAGAAGAGAGTTGGTGCTATTTTGACTATATTTTTGGTCTTTTCAATCATGAAGAGAGAAACATGCAGGAACCCTTTGGCACCCTCTGTGTCTCTGGGACTCGACACTGCCCTCTATCAGTACAGCAGAGTACTTTTTGCCTCAATCTGTGCATTTTCACTGCGCATTTATGACCAATCAGAAAGACTAAATATCGCACACACTTTCATTAAATATTAGATATACTGTGAAACTTTATGTGTACCACATGTGGAAACAAACATGTACATACATTGGCGATATAAAGAGCGACAGAAATGGCAGGATCTTTCAGTGTGTCTTCAGAGAGGAGGCACAGTTTCTCATTGCTTCACCTTGCCTTTCTCCCATGTATTTGAAAGGCAATGCATAAACTCAGCAATTCTGACCATGAAATGTTGAAATCCTAGAGAAAGCAAATTTATAAACTAGTCAACTGGACAAATTGATTTTCTCTTATCACTGCTAATTTACTTGTCATGATGAGGCCGCCTCACATATCTCTGCTCACTGCACGTCACTGTCCTGAACTGAAGGGAAGAGTTTAAAATTCAAGAACTCACGGCATTCAGGCAACATGCATTTCTCGGTTTGCTCCAGCTCCTCGGTGCACTCAGCAGGATCCGACTTCAGCATCCTCTGACGGTTTCGAACTCCCCGGCCGCACGTCACACTGCACTCACTCCAATCCGACCAGGGGGACAGCATGCAGGGGATAGTGTCTGTACACACACAAACACACACCCGCATGCACACCCCCCCACACACACACAGTTACAATCTGAAAAGTGTAGATCAATTTCCCTAAAGAGAACTTAAGTAACTGAATAACATTGTAAAGGAATAATATGTAATAATATATCTAAATCATGACTTTTATGTTGGTTCCTGATTCACACAAATGCAAAACAACATGAAGAAACAAGCATGAATTCCAAGTAGTCGGTTTCTTCTTTACACATGTTAAACGCAAATCAACCCACATAGCAACAGTGACAGGACAAAAACATCGTGAGTAGGTTCTGAGGAAGTGGGTTATTTAAAGTAAGTCTGGATTTGTAAGAAAGTAAACTTTACATGTTTAGAACCTTTAATAGGACAAAGACTACAAAATACAAAATAAGCAAGCTCAAGATAAAACAAGGAAAAATAAAAACAGCATATATATAATAACATGCAGCATAAAACTAGTTAAAAGCCTGTCTGAATATATATATATATATATATATATATATACAGTATATTAAACCAACAGAACCCAGACAGCGCAAAACTATAGCATTGTACAATCTGAAGGTGACAGGACAAAAGCATTTATGCCCTCTGGTCTTAAATTTTGCTTAAGGAACTATTAACAATCTTTGGCTAGAACTAATAAAAGTAAGAATAACTGTAAGCTCACGGCATTCTGGCATCATGCACTTCTCCACTTCGGCCACCTCGGTTTTACACATGGATCCATCTATAGGGGGCATCTTCACCATGCGCTCACGTCTTCTCATGCCAACACCGCAGGTGATGCTGCAGGGGTCCCACTCTCCCCACTCTGTCACCACACAGCTGCTGGGAGCTGTGGGGAGCAAAAAGAAGACAAAAAAAAAAGCTAAACTAGAACTTCCAAATTAAACACTTTTGCTTAATCTTAATAAAATGAAATGAAATGCTCATTCTTTTAGTTTACTTTTTTAATTCTGCAGAAATTATGGGATATAACAATAAGGTTTCCAAAATGCCTAAATCTAAATGGGACTTTGGGTAACTCATAGCAATGACATTCACAAAGGATGTTTTTTTTCTTTCTGGCAGCCTGGTCAGATGTGAAGTTGTGTGATTAAAGCTACTTAGAAAGTGATGCTGGTTGAATAACCTCTGAAATATGAACTATTTCTGCCACAGACAACAGTCTGTTAAAAACCTGGCCTGAGTTTTTAGCGATTGGTTTAATATTATGTGCATATTTCAGATCAGAGCTGCAGAAAATGTAAAAAATAAAACCATAGTATCACACTGTGCACACCGATGGAATACTTTAGTAAATGAATGAATGAATGAATATACTTTATTAATCCCAGAGGGAAATTCACAATACATGTGTTTTTAATTTCTTCGCATTTGAGATAAAAGTAAGTAACATGATTCAAGCTTTAGGGCCATAAAATGTAAATCGTAAGGTAAAAAAAAGATTTCAATATTAGACAAGCATCAAGACAGGGAGAATTGTTGGGACAAAAGTAACTGTAAGGAAATTCTTCAAGCTGTTCTTATTGCCACTGATTACTTATGCAAGACCATGTTCCTCAGAGAAACCCATTATGATTGAAAAGGAGCATAAGGCTTAATAACAGGGTGTGAATAGCAGAGGGAAGTGTAGAGAGCCAGAAGTCCCTCTGCAGGCGACCTGAATCATATTCAAGCAGCCACTAGGGATTAATGAGACCTGACCAAACGTGTCTGTTTTTGGTTGATCAAACACCAGACATGCTGCTGTTTGGACTGTTTAAAGGAGTTTCACTGTGAATTCTGGAAGATCTTGTCAGTGAGCACAACAGAATGAAAGTGGTGGCACACAGAGTCCGATGCTACACTGCAATAGTTCTTATTTTTTTATCCTGCTAAAATGTCACATGTTTAACCAGGTATTTCCACTGATTTTTATTGTTATGTTAAAGATTTAATCTATTTAAATTCATATATTTCGTTTCTCCGTTTCCAACCACACAATATGTGCCCTAGAAGTGAAAATAAATGAGTTTGCTTGCACTTTTTACCAATTACTTTTCAATATTTTTACTTAATCTAACTATGTTTCAAATGATTAAGAGGAAGGGGGCAGCATGTAACTAGATTTGAACAAGACATAATGTAACTATCACAGTTCAACCAGATTCTAAGTTCTGGCAAATTGGTCACGTGATTTAATATAGTCTGAAGTTTGGTAAGCTTAAC
The DNA here is from genome assembly GCF_002775205.1 of Xiphophorus maculatus. Taxonomy (NCBI): domain Eukaryota; kingdom Metazoa; phylum Chordata; class Actinopteri; order Cyprinodontiformes; family Poeciliidae; genus Xiphophorus; species Xiphophorus maculatus. Next base: position 18,495,840 of record NC_036444.1, on the reverse strand, counting down.
TACAGCATACATCGAAAACAAAGTATTTAAAAAACAACAACAAAAAAAACAATCCAAATATGATTTTACAATGCCCTGAAAAGCATAGAGGGCACAGAGGATTGTGAAAGTGAAAAATGTTTCATCATCCACCCTGTAGTTCTGCGACACCATGTTCTTTCCAGGCCTATAAAGAATTATGTTATAAAATTGATATAATGTTTTCCAGGATCACTTCTGTAAAGAAAAAACTAATTACCATTTCCAGGTGTACTTGTAGTTGTTTAGAGGCATTAGACTTAAACCTTAATGCTCAAATGTACTTTACTGGTATTTAATTTGAAAGGACAAAAGAAAGAAATGCATTATGCATTTTTGAGAAGTGGAAGGAAAGCAAACTTTATGACAAACAAGAAACTGAAAAATGTAGTGAGAATTTATACTTAGCCCCTCAGTAAAATCTGGAAAAAAACAATTGGTTTCAGAAATCAACAAGTTATTCCCAGTATGAATTCAAGGCCTTCAGATGTATGAATATTATGTTTTCCAGCATGAACATGGAAGTTGGTCAGATGTGAAGAAGAATAGAGTTAAATACGGTACAGGAACATTCTAAAATTCAGGACTTTTCAGGTTTTTGTTAAACCATGTGCTATGATATTTTCACCTCAACTTTGTGTTTGTCTATCACCTAAAATCCAGATAAAGTACAACAAATATCCAGAGAGCAAAATCTGCTGTGAATTTCAGCTTACATATATTCTAAATAGACTGGGAGCCATCAGGAAACAGAGAGGAGCTGTTAGCCGGTACATCATTGGCACATTAATGTGATCTTTGATATTTTTTTTTACTTATTTTGATCTAACTTGCTTTATATACATCTTTGAACACAGTGATACAAGCACTGCATCTCTCAAGGCAAACTCACAGCATTCGTCGTTGACAACACATTTCTCAGTCTCCTCAGTTTGAAGCTGACAGAGCGAACCGTCCTCAGGATACTGTTTGACGTATCGCTCTCTGGACCTCATCCCCATCCCACAGGAAACACTGCAAGCAGACCAGCTGATCCACTCCGACATCATGCATGTTGAAGGCTCTGTCGACCAGGATAAGAAACAGATACTTTAATGTGTTACAAAATTAAATTAATATTTCTCAAAATTCTTACGTCAACAGCAGACAAGTCGTGAAAAAAAAATTCTTGACAAGTTTTATTTTCTTCTGATTTTACAACTTGAGATCAAAATACACTGATTATTAATGCCAACAATATGAAACTCCATTTAAACAAAAATAAATAAAATACAAGTAATGAATGGCTTTCCTTGGTGTCATAAAAATGTGGTTCCCCCAAAAATTACATTTGCTAAGCGTTTTTTTTAGTTCAAAGTAAGTTAATCGTCATCCAAATTTCATTATGGATATCAATTTTTAACATCCACAAAACAAGTTTCAAATTTATTTGACAAAATTTGCAAACGAAAGCTGAAAGAAAGAACAAACAAGAAAAAAACATTTTTGCTTCTGTACAAAAAAGCCCAATTAAGAAAGACGGATTTAAACAAAATGTTAGAAATGCTTATATAAACTGTATACGATTCTTAAAAGTAATTGCTAAACCCTCAGTCAAATGTGTTCACCTCAACTAGCACTACAAATGAGTGCCATCTTATGTTTATAAAGATTAAATAGAGCACTTTTGAATCAGAGAAGCTGTTTTGAGTTCTTATTGAATGGATGTGAAAATCTAGTTAGCTGCAGGTATGTTGGGTTTGTATGTTTGACCAAATGCAAACTTTACTTAATAAATAACCTTGCCTTTTTTGCTTGTGTAGCTGTGAGTCACTTCAGCCTTTACTGTCATGGATCAACAATATTTACTGAAACATAATCAATCTGATATATAGAAGTTCAATGTTTGTTAATAGAGGTTTCTGGTATGGATTTATATTACAGGTGTGGAAGGTTGGTTTGACATTTCCCCTAAATGTCAAGCAAAACATTAAGTGAAATAAGTAACAACTTTCTCTAAGCCATTTAGATTCATCACTACTAAATAAAAAGGCAGCCAATCTTTAAAGAAAAAGTTTGAAATACATTAAGAAGGGCTGTAGACCTTTTGATGAGGAGCACCTTTAAAACTTAGTAAGGTCTGGCTGGTTGGAAGAAAAATCTAAAGAAATAAGGTGTATTATTATAGTGACCAGAAATCTGCCACATTTCACTATGACCAAGGCTTCTGAAAAAGCCTCCACCATGATTTAAGACTACGATAAAATAATATTTTATCTCACAAATAATGTTCCTAAGATCTTAAAATTATGGAAAATGAAAGGAAAAGTTATCACCAAACTGTTTAAATTACTGAATACATGTGAAATGCTTCTTATATGTATGAATGTATACTTGCACTACAGACTTAACAAGTTTGTGTCATTTATGGCCTTTATTGATGAAAAGCTTCACAGGGAGAAGGTCAGAGAGAGAAAGGGAAACATGCAGTAAATGATCCAAAGTTAGGAATGAAAACCACAACAGTTTTGTGGAGGACTGTAGCCGCTATACACACGTGTCTGCTGTAGCAATGAACTACGCGGCACCCCGACATAAGTGAACTTTGGCCTTTCAAAGCATGATTTATGATCGTTTAGAATTTTAAACATATATTACTGTGTAAAAAAGAGCCATAGTCTTTTCATCCCTCAAATTCTATAGGACAATCTGTAGTTTATAGAAGGAAATACAGATAAATACATATTTTTCTCTCTCAGGTTAAATGAAAGGTTTGAAAAACAGTTCAAGATATTTTGGTTTTGAATGGAGACTGTGCAATAATCACATGAGATAAATGGTTATTGCACCCCGAAGCTAGAAGCTCTGAATCTGACATCTCCATTCTGAACTTCATGTGAGATGCAGTTGTAATGTTTTTGGTTCATTATATGCCTTTGCTATTCAGTCAAACCCATTTGTCATCGTCAATTGTTAATACACCCCATGCTTTCAGAGCAGGTTCAAAGAGCACAAACATCATGCTGCTGGAATTCAGGATTATACCAGGGACCTTTAGATTTTCAGTCAAACGCTCTCCAAACTGAACAGTTTCAAAGGCTGCATGACAGGAATGTCTGTGCCTTGTCCCCTGGTCACAGGACACCTGTCCCTACACACTGAATATTCCACGCAGTTGCTTGGCTAGCAGCCTCTCCACTAAGCTCAAAGTTTAAAGAAGCATTTTCAAAGAGCTCTCTTTTCAGAAATGACTTCAACCCCGTTTTCCCGTAGGGACTGTCCTATTCACAGCAAGGGCCTGAGGGAGCCTAAGTCAATATGTATGACCTCATCTTGGATCAGGTGAAGAGTGAACTGCAGCCTCCGAAGCTTAATGAGGCTCAGCTCTGCCATTTTTTCATCACTATTAGTCAGGGTGGTGCTCCACGACCCCACTTTTATTTGCTTGTGGAAAGACACTGTACAACCCTAACTGCTTTCGACTGAAACAACCCCTCTGAGATAGGAATAGATAACATATCACAAGTGTAAAGAGGGGGGCTGTCAAAAGCAGGTGATTATGTGGGAATAGACCTTGTAAATTGTAGATTTTCTTCGGGAATGATCAATGAACTCTGACAAACCTAAATGAGTCTTTCTTTGACTAACAACACTTGACTCTCGTATACTTCAAACAAACTGATGTTGCTTACCAGCTGCAGCCTAATAAAGCAGAACTAAGTGAATCATTAATAAAAGATACAGGTATCTCAAGCTCAGCAGGGCCTCCAGAGAGTCGGAGTGTTTCCCTGGAATATTAATCATCCTGAGTGTTGCTTCCCATCCTGCCCAACATGGACCCCACAATTATCAATCTCCCACCACACACTAATGGAGCACTAAATGAAAACAAAGGAGAGGTGCTTGGGAATAAAAAGCTATCTGTGTTGCGGTCTAATAATCGATAAAGGGTGTAGTGGAGGGTAGAAGCGTGGGTGTCTGTGAGAAGCTCCTTTAGCCTTGAACTGTTTCACTTGTCTGATCACTAAAAGACTTCCTGGGAGTGAAAACTGAGGACTTGAGGAGACAGCGGAGACAGGCACTGCCTTTCAGCACTTATTCCAGATGCTTTCAATAAAAATTGGACAAAAGCAAACTTCAGGCATTTTGTGATAATGTGTGCGCTTCTTCAGCATCATCATCTCTATCTTGCAGGATAAGAGAACCAACTTGACAAATTGGGGATTAACCAGTGTTGTATAAAGTACTGAAATCTCAGAGTCAAGTAAAAGTACAAGTACCTCTCCAAAATACGACTTTGGTAAAAGTCGAAGTCACTGACTGAAATGTTACTTGAGTAAAAGTCTTAAAGTATCTGAAACTTCTTGTACTTAAGTATGGGAATTACTGTAAAAATGGATGTACTCAAGTAATGTAATGAAAAGTACAAGTAAAAAGTAAAACAAGGCAAGTTTGAATGACATTTCTTATATTTTGGTAAACTTGTCAAATAAACTTAAAATAATGTACCCAACCAAGTGCAGGCAAAATGAAACCTGCTAATAAATTGTTCCAGTTTTAAAGAGTAGCACATGTTAATGGTTTGTGGTTTTGAACTTGCATGCCTTTCCTATATTCGTTAAATTTAGTCTAAATTGCTATCGCTATGGCTTCTGTCCCCCATTGAACTAGGGTGACCAGACATCCTCTTTTTCCCGGACATGTCCTACTTTTCAGACCTAAAAAGATGTCCGGGGGGAATTAAAAAATTGTCCGGGATTTTGGTCAACTGCCTCAAACACATTACATAGCTTACAGTGCATTATAGGGCACGGCGCTGCGTGTCACGTAATCCCTGAGCCGCGTCAGTGCGGGCAGCACTCTTCTCTGTTCAACCCTCCCACCTACCCGCTGCAAGGTGTTCTGATTTCTGATTTCCCCAACACTGGGAAAAGCTAAGCAGGTGTATCCTATTGGAGGTGATGAACAAGCCCAGGCAAGCAGGCTACGGACTTTGTTCGGTAGCCTGCTTGCTACTTGCTAATCAATAGGTGGGGTCAAAACGCTTTTTTGTAACGAGTAACTAAACCACACATTGAAAATGTATCGGAGTAAAAGTACGCAATTAAGTTCGGAAATATAGTGAAGTAAAAGTGAAAGTCATCAGAATTTTTCATACTCGAGGAAAGTATGAAGTACTCCAAAATATACTTAAGTAAAGTAGTGAAGTATTTGTACTTTGTTACTATACAACACTGGGATTAACTACTGAAATTTGTCATAAGAGAAGAGAAACACAATAAAAGGCTGATGTTAATCTGTGGATATCTTGAAATCTAACAGAGATCTGAGTTATTAAATTTTTTTTTTTTAACTTCCCTGCTGTGTGTATTAGTCCTAATTATCCTTCAGAAAAAGACATTTGTTGTTTTTTTTGCTCTGGTTAGGTTTGACATAACAATGAACACATGGAGTGTTGATTTCTTTGATCCTCAGAAAACACAATCAAATCCCTGTTTAGAGATCCGGGAAGCAGAGCACTGCTGAGATTTAATTGCTAATCCTCACAATTTTACCAAGTGATTATTAGTCTTCATGCTATGTGGGATTTACGTGTACATTCCTTATTTGCCTATCCACCTCAAAGATCTGTGGACTTGTTAGGACCACTTTTTTGTCAAATTGCTGCTGATTCTCCTTTGTGCATCTTAGTGGGAAGAGCGTTGTCTTTCAAACTTCCTGATCTGATAAGAAAGCATTTTGAGTCATCAGGATGGATAAAAAGGTTTTATGCAACTTCAGACAATTTGTGCTCGAGAATCACATTTGTTTGAAAACTACAATTTGGGATCAAGTTTTTATTCTTCTCTAAATAACTTTAATCTAGGTGCTTGGAAAGAAGGTTCAGATTCACAAGAAAAATTGTTGATGTCATCCAAGGCACGGGACAGCAGATCGTGTTTTTATCCTTGAAAAGCTGCTTAGAGCATTCTGAGATTTTGGTTTGATTTTCCACTTGTTTAGAGGATATGGAGAAGGGTTAGAAGGAGTTCAAGTCACGTGATATCTTGTTCACAAATGATGGTGAGATTGAGCAGGAGATGGATGCCCAAATTGGAGGCTCATGACTCCATTGTAATGCAGGTGTTGATCCCGTCTGTTGTGGTAAAGAAACAACTACTGCAAAAAGCAAAGTTCTCAATTTACCAGTTCGTCTATGACCAAAAGCCATTGTGACTGAAAGAATGAGATCCCAGATTCAAGTGGCTGAAACACATTGCTTACATTGTAGGATGGTTGAGGTTAGCTTTCAGAGATTGGGTAGGGAGGCAGAGGAGTTCTTAGTAGTTTCTGCTCCTCTGCATCAAAAAGACAAAGCTGAGGTAGTTCAAACATCAGCATTGACTCTGTACCTTCAAGAACCAATTCGTAGAATGGATTTAAAGTATTGAAAGAAAATAAATCATTTTTGAAAATATCTTCAAAAAGGCCTGACATTAAAATAGCTTTAACTAGGTTGAACATTAATCTGATTGAGCATCCCAAACTCTGAGATAATTACATTACAAGAAAGTGCTGCAGTAAGCTGCTTAAACAAAACTTAAATGTAATCCTCTTTTGATGTTTTGTGGAAACTACACTGATCTCCTCTTTTGGGTAATCAAGCTATAGATGACATTGGTAGGTATTCAAGTGCTTTAAAAAATATAGTAGGTCTTCTGCTAAAACCAAATGAGATAAATTGTAAAAATAATATTTTTAGCTAGATATTTTGGATGATACAAAGCTCCTTTTTTAACCAAAGACAGTATTTTATGCTGTAAGTTAAACAAGGACAGAATATTGAAATATGTTCTATATGAATTTACAGTGCAAGGACAAAAGTAATTTTAAAATTACATATTTAAGTTTCTCTTTAGTCTATGCTTTTTTGTCAAACTTAAATGTACAATTTTTATTTCAGATAAATATAACAGCAGGAAATAAAAAAACTGTGGACTTTAAATAAATAAATAATTTTAAACCTTGTGCAACAGATTATGAAGCTCAGGTTGGTCCGAAATGGGGAAGTCTATGTCAAAATATGGAGCTATTATGCAAATTCTGGCCTACAAGTTAACTTCCAACTTCAAATCCAGACTAAACTCAGAACACAATTGAAATAGCAATTTGGTGAAAACTGTGGGCAGCAATTGGGCCCACAATTGGACCAATCCTAAGCAAGAGCTAGGATTTGTAAGCCAAGTGTAAGCAGGGCCTAACTCATAAATTTCCAAAGTATTGAAGTGGCTCAGTAAGATAAAGCTGACCCCATTAAAAGAGAATTAAAGGATGCTTTCCTTCAGTTTAATGAGAGAAAATACAGAATTATCCTGATCTGTATTTCAGCAGTGTAAGCCCAGGCTGTTTCATATTACTTATGGACAAAGTTAAATTTTACTTATGGACAGCAAGCTGCCACAGAATGCTTATTCTTTTAAAATCTTTATATGCATTTATTGTGTATGCCTTCTTACCCTCCATACTGCATCCTGGCGCCATGCAGGGCTGGAAGTCCTGGGTGTGAGGGCAAGGTACGCTGAGATCCAGCTGAGCCTTTAGCATCCGTTGCCTCATTCGGCGGCCTTTGTCACAGGTGGCACTGCTACAGGCTGACCAGGGAGACCAGGCAGAATAGATACACGTCTCCGGTGTGTCATCTAAGAGAGGCAGATGGACAGATCATGAAAGGGTAAGGGCTAAGTTCATTTATTTCCTATTATTCGGGGAAAGCCTCAGGTAAAACGGTCAATGTGGGAAGTTTAATTTGCATCTCAACAGATTAATAATCTATTTCACTGTGAATGAACCAGAATTCTCTTTCAGGTGCCGTGAGAATGAAGAAAATTACTTAACACTGAGTGTAAATGTGAGTACAACACATAGCAGACCACCAGAATCCCCCAAATCATATCCTGGCAAGAAAGGAAGCAGCAAGGGATTCAGGCTAAGCACAAGACGAATGTGATTTGTGAATGTCTCATCCAATTATCAGCTGAAGCAGCGGTATGAGAAGTAGCAGGGCTATGAGCTTCAATTAAAATTTCTCTCCTGGGACTTTGGAAAGGCAGGAAAAATGAGAGGAGGAGGTGAGAGTGAATATACTTTAGGACTGCAGGGACGAACCGAAATGGACCCAGTTCCCTGGGATAACACATAATGACAAAGGAAAATGAGGAAAGAAAAGAGCTTAAAAGCTAAAGAGAGAGATGGGTGGATCTGTAAGTGAAAGCGTTAAAGGTCTGGGCTGACCAGAGGGAGCAGCCTGAATGGAACCTCTCCTCTTTAGACTCATCCCACATAGAAGCAAGAAAGAAATCCTGGACATGTAGAGGGACAGAGAAAGCCAGGAAAAAGGGAAATGGGTCATGACTCAAAGGGGAAGAAATTTATTAAACAGCTGGAGATGCTTGCTAAGATTTTTGCCCTGTGTGCAAAATCTTGAACTCAAACCAAAAATCGTTTCATGTAAAAACAGGTATTAGGCCCGAGATGAGAGAGGAAAAATATTACACATCACTTTCTTAATCACGAGTTGTTCAGTGGGTTGAAAAAAATATTAATACTTTGACTAAAAAGAAGTAGAAAATTGAGTCTAATCAGCTCTAATTACCTAGTTTGTTCACACAAAGACAGTAATTTTACACCAGTTTCACACACTCTCTATATACAGATATTTAAATCTAAATACTAATAAATAAATAGTATATATATCCATATGAATAGAATAGAATACACGAGAAAGAAGAGAAGAGAAGAGAAGAAAAGAGAAGAGAAGAGAAGAGAGAGAATAGAAGTTGTTTGGACTGGATGCTTTGACTATAAACATCAAAGACTCTTGTAAAGCAAAGTGCAAAACATTCAAACAGGTCTTAATGGCAGATGCATTATACCTGTAAAATATTGCTCAATAGCTAGAATTGGTCAGTTTCATGTAGAATCTCATCTCTGCAAGGACTGGGGCAGAAGAATCCAAATGGCTGACCACAGTCCAGATCCCAAATCCAAATCCAGTCTTGTCTAATAAATTTTTTTTCCCCCATGTCCACAGTTGAATCACTTTTTTATGTAATACAGTACTTACAATGAGTACAGAATGACAATGGGTCTATCAGCTGCTTTAATGATCTATACTTTCTTGCCCACTCTGTCAATTAAGGTGGATGGCAATCTCTTGCTAGGTTTCAAGTTTAAATGATGGACTGAACAATGCTTAGAGAGATGCCTTGGGATGTTGTTTTATTATCTATCTCTTTTGTTACTTGCTACTGATTTTTTTTCATCAATTTATATTGTTTAAGAAACCTACGATTCTTAAGACTTTTTCAAAAACAGCTGTATTTATGCAGAGAATAAATAAAACACAGGTGGACAAATTAGGAGACTTCTAAAACCAGTTACTTGCTTGTCAAATTACTGTATCCTTTTCTTTCTGTTTCATAAAAATGCACTACAAATCAATCAAACAGCTGCAGCTGATCCAGAATGCTGCTGCTCGCGTTCTCACTAAAACCAGGAAGATAGAGCACATAACACCAGTTTTAAAGTCCCTCCACTGGCTCCCTGTAGCTCAAAGAATAGACTTTAAAATACTGTTGTTAGTTTATAAATCACTGAACGGCTTAGCACCACAATACATTAAAGATCTGCTTTTATTGTATCAACCCTCCAGACCTCTCAGGTCTTCCGGTTCTGGTCTGCTCTGCATCCCCAGAACCAGAACCAAACGAGGAGAAGCAGCTTTCAGCATCTATGCACCACAAATTTGGAACAAACTTCCAGAAAACTGTAAAACAGCTGAAACACTGACTTCTTTTAAATCTCAACTGAAAACCCACCTGTTTAGAATTGTATTTGAAATGTAATCAATTACAAATTTATTGATGGAACTTGACTTAATGATTGATTCTATATTGCTTTGTGTTTCTGTGTTTGTAGTGATGTAAAGCACTTTGAAATGCCTTGCTGCTGAAATGTGCTATACAAATAAAATTTGATTGATTGATTGATTGACTTTGTTTCCTTGTATTTACAGTAAAATACAAGTTTTATGTTGTTGTTTTATTGTAAAAAATAAAAACAACAAAAAACATAGAAACATTTAAAGTGATATGACTTTCCAAAGACCCGCTATGCAGTGCTACTAGGATATCAATATTCAGATCAAAAAACATTATCAGGTGTATTTGAGAAGGACAGGACCCTGAACCAGGGGTGGTGCTCTGCAACAACACAAACTCCACCTTCACCCAGCAGGTTGAAGCCAAAGGCCAGCTAGATCTATAAAGTTACTATTTGACCTCTAATCTTAGCTTCATCTGAAGCCAGCTGTGTCTGCAATGAGCATGGTTTGCTTTCTCAAGCTTAAAAATACTCAGTTTCAACACAGCCTCCAGGGTTCAAATAAAGAGGTTCAAATGTTAAATTTACAAGTTTATATAAATACAGACATCTGAAGAGAACGATTTTCCAGGAAGATGAAGGAAATATAAAATCGCATAATAATAAGGCTTGAATTATTTAATAAACACTTCATCAACATCTTAAAGTTACTGTGTTGTGTTATGGTTCACTGGTCAGCTGTAATACAGAGTGTCTGCTTGTCCAATTTACTTTACCTTCCTCCTTCTCCTCCTGTCCAATATCGGCTACTATGTCATCGATGGTGTCTGGCACCACATTACACTGTTCTCCCTGTAAACAGGAGGAAAGATTAAATTAGGATCACAGGAAATGTAGCTCCTACGTGTCGCTTTTAAGTTAAGTTATTACCAATGTCTAATCTATGGTTTCTTCAAAGTTGGACCAGATCTATGCCAACTAAAGAATATCTATATTTGTGTACCTTTAACCATTGATTGTTATTTGGGCATGCCTATTTTCTATGTCATCGACACAGTAGCATAATATACATATATGGTGAATATTTTACCTTTCTAGCAATACGTTCCACCATTACCCGAGCCACCGGAGTAATTGCGCCCCCTTCTGGGTCATAGAAGGGGCTCTGAGGGTGATCCAGACTGGTCAGAGGCCGGATTTTCTCCTGAGGAACAGTGGGCTTGTTTGGTGACTGAAAAACCAAAAGGAAAAAGTGTCAGTGATCTGTAAAATGCTGTGAAGTAATAGTAAATCAAGAAGCAAAGATCAGTAACTGAATACAAAAGAAGTTTTCATATTCAAGAGATATGCCCAAGAGAGGACAGTATAGATTTGAAACAAGGAATGGTTAGTAATTAAAAAGAAGAAGCTGAAATTTAGAACCAAGAAATTATTCATGGAACAAGAACACTATTCCAACTGCAGCATAAAAGGAATGAATGGCTATAAAACAAGCTTTTCAAAAGAGGATAATTACATTGTTTCTGTTGATGAGAACAACTTAGTCACAATTCTTCAGAGTCAATAAAAAAGTTATGATGAAACAATAACCCCTAGATTTAATTACTAGCCAAGATGGCAGGTGTTTTATTATTTGATCTCTGCATGCATCAGTGATTCCCTTCTTACTCTGCTTTAATAAGAAAGACCCAGCTCTCTTTTTAGGTGCATCAAAACGTGTGTTTTCAGGCACTTGGTTTAAAACAATAAGAAAATGTAAAGAAAGAAACATGACAAATATCAACGGCAGCAAACTGCATGGTCTATTAACATACAGCATCACTGGATATGTTCCATCATTCTGACCAATACTATGGATGAATAAATACTTTAGCAACATTATATTTTCATCAATTGAAAGTTTATTTAAACCACAACAATATATCTATGAGGTTGATGAACAGTGCATGACATTAATTTAGACCAGATTGCTCCAGCATAGCTTCACAGAGCTAATTTCAAAATCAAACGAGAATGTGTCTGTATCTGGAATATCAGCAGGTACTTGGGTTCTTAATTTATATTGACATAGCTTTGCATTGTGACTCCCACATCATTTTTGTTTAGTAATATGAACAATATTTTCAGCTATTTTTATAGGAAGATTAATTGTTAGCATACAATGTTCAACAGAGGAACCATAATGAATTAAAGCATAAATCCTGGTAGAGGTTATTACAATCAATGCAAAAGATGTTTGATCCAAGATATTTTTTCAAAGGTTTTTGTTAAAGAAAAAGAAAAAGGCCTAGTATAATCTAGTATGCAATATGTAGTAATAAATCTACAAATTTGTGAGTATTACACAACACAGGCGTATTAGTCTCACTCTGTCCAAAAAGTACCTAGACTAGGTTAGGCCTAGGAGTACCCTGGCGGTTTTAGAAAACCACACACTAAAAAGGAAGAGAAAACATAATTTAATAGACAAGTGTTTCCAGGAAAATTCTTCAAACACATTAATCTTAAGGAAGAATGAAAACAAAATCCCACGGTTTTGTCTTTGTTTTATATTAAACTGACTTTCATAAAGAATAACTTTCCCCTGCTGTGCGTGCTAATGCTTACAGAAGTGACACTGTCAAAAAGCTCACAAGGCTAAAATTAAGCCCTGAATACTGAAGAAACACTTTGCCTTTCAAAAGTAACACACCTGGCTTCATGTGAGTGAGATTTTTGGAAAGTATTTACCATCTTTCCTCTGCAGGATGAGATCCATGCGTATTCATGAGTACACAAGCTATAAATAAATTGCTCTAGTCTCAAAACACTTGGTGAATATGGATAAGCCTCTTTTATTCCATGACTGTAGAATCTAAAGATGCCTTTCACAGTACCAGAAAGCAAAAGTGAAAAGCACTTGGATGCTGTGTTTAATAAACAGACTGATTTAGACATACTGCCTGTGGTCCTTCCATTATTGTACAGAATAACACGTAGCAAGTCTAAGTTTGATAGACTGCCCTTAAAAAGAAGTTCAGTATAAGCTAAAATAGAATCATGGGAAAATAAAACACATACATTCCAACCTTGCTGCCTCTTATGGAAGATGTAAGCTTCCATTTAATATCACATACAAGTAACTTGAGACAATGGAAAATGGAGCTGCTATGTCTGTTAGCACCACATCAGGCCAAACAGACAAATGCAATGACTTTAGAGGAGGGATTGTTGAATCACATAAAGTAACAAAGGTTATTCACAAGTGGAAAACATTTAGAACAGCTGCTATTCCCAGGAGAAGGGATCAGAGAAAATGTACCCTTATGTTCTGAGAAATAACTAAAAAACACAGTAACTTTATCTCAGGCACTCTAAAAGCCTCAGTTAGTTATAGAAGTTAGTAAATTGTTTTAATTTTCTTGTGTGAAGACGACTTCTTTTTAAGAAGAATGTACTGTGGTTTGAATGAACCAAAACACTTCCAGAACAATGAAATCTGAACAGATAACACCAAAGTTGGGATGTCTGACTATAACTTACAGTACCACATTTAAATATAATCTCAACATATCTGCATAGGTAAGTTTTAGTAATTTTCAAGCATGGTGATGCAGTGGTGATGATATGGGACTGTCAGGACCCTTTCACTCTACATACCTTAAGTTTACTATGAACTCTTCTGTAAGTCAACATTTTCAACTGTCTGACAGCTGATGATTGTCCCAAACTGGGTTATAAACAGGACAATAATCCCAAGCACAACAGCAAATGTACAACAGGATAAATGAAATAGAAAGGAACTGAAGTCTAGCAATGTTCCCCTTACCCGGACTGAAATGCTAAGGCTGCATTTTGAGAGACCATTAACAAGATAAATCCTAATTGTGTGACAACATTTGTCTATTACCTCATGTTTCATTGTGATGGCAATGCTGAACAGCAAAGACTTCAGTAATGTGTCTCTAATGTGACCACGTTTCATTTTTTGACTTAATGACCCTTTTTCCTCACTGATGTTGTGATTCCTTATTGACCGTCATGATGACAGATTTTATAAATTGCCAACATTGTCAACAAGATGCTTCTTTGTGGCAACTGCAGGATTCTTAATTTGGTAGTTCTCTGTCTCTGACATAAAAAGATGTAATAATACACAAAATAGTACCTCATATGTAACACCGCTGTCTGTGCCTGCATCCCACGGAATGAGGTCTGCGACAAGTCTCTGGACCCAGCCACAGTCCTTGGTACAAAGGTCCTCTCCGGACAGCCCCACGTTCCAGTCTGGGCTGGGCCCAAGCATAGTCAGGAAGGACATAAGGTGCCGGGTCTGATCCACAGAAAACTCTGCCGAGGGAGCAGCTCGCCTGATTTAGGTGGTGAGAAAATAAAACACGTTAATGTTTCACATCATAAAGATGCTTTAATATCACACACAAATAATGCAAGTAAAACACAATGCAGTTTTGAAATTATGATTTCATTTATTAAGGAATAAAAGTTATTCAAATCATTAACGCTCTGTGTCAAAAGTAATTGCCTTCTAAATCTAATAACTGGTTTTGTCACCCTTGGTGGCAGCAAGTGCCATTAAGCTTTTCTCCTTACTGGCAATCAGTTTTTTCACCACATTCGGGGGTGATCAAACACAAATGGCTGCTTGAGGTCATACCGCAGTGATCAGATTCAAATCCAGACTTTGAGTTGGCCACTGCAAAACCTTACATGTTTTGGAGCTGTTTAGAGGCGGACTGTCAGGCTTTTTATATTACTTACACTTCTCGAATGAGTTGTTAATTGGTTTATACTTGTCAGACTTGCTACTCCTGGGAACATTTACCAATGTTCTACTGCATGGTTTCTTTATCTGTAAATAGATAAATAAAATTTACTGGGATTTGCTGGCATTGTAACCATTTCCACATCAATAAATGTCAGTGGAAATGTTTCCTGCTGTCTTCTAAAATTTTAGCCAATGTGTTGTTGTCAGAAATGTTTTATCTTAGCACTAATCATGGCCGGATTCAATTTATTTTAAATAAAATTGGAAATTTCACATAAATCATGATTTACATGGGGAAAGGCAACTAGTTTTTCCAAATATGACAGACTTGGTTTAGGATGCCTTTTTACTTTGAGAAACAAAATAACGTCAAAACTCCTTGTTGTACATGTTGTACTTTGTCGAAGCACTGTTTATGCCATATTTGTAACTGCAATGTAAACACATTGTAAAGTTGTGCCAAAAAAGTCTTGTTAAAAATCTTGTTTTTAAAATAGCTGACTATTTAAATTTTTGAGGTGACAATCATCCATTTGCATAGTGCTTGAAATCAGTCTTCTTCTGTTAACCATGTTACTTGAGATGAAACAGGCTGTCATCATCAGGTCACAGCAAAAGATTTTCACAGGCAATAATTTTGCTTCCTGTGAAACTTTGCACAAATTAATCTTTTGCTAGAATCATCAACAACTCCTACAAGGAAGCTTGTACTGCAGTGAAGGAAACGTCACTAAGGAAGGCCACTAAGTGCAATATTCTAAAGATGACTCAACTGAGGGAATGGATTGCTGTCAGTGCAGAGATTGCTCAGGAATCGCAGTTATACCACTGAGAGATTTGGATTCTAGCCTTATGCCAAGAGGAACAACAAAGAAGCTACTACTCTTCAAGAAAATCATCAAGGCCAGGCTGACACTTTGCAAGAAGTTCCAGGAAATGTCAGCAAAGAACTGGGATAAAGTTCTTTTTCTGGTGATGGCCCCTTCAGGATCTTAGGAGAAGAAAATGTGAATAGAAAAGGTTAATATTACCATAAGTCCTGAATCATGCTGACAGTAAGTAAGTCAGCAAGGCAGACTAAAACCATTCATGTCTGTGTTTGTCTCTCATCAAAGGTGGTAGGTTCACATACTAGTAATTGTACTTACGACTTAGATTTTGCCAAAAAACACTTTCATGAATAAAAAAAGGGAACCTAATATTGTCCAAGACCAAGTTCTGCAATCTTTGCACAAAAATAAGAAACAATTTTGAAATTAAAACAATTTTTTTCAGCATGAAGTGTCTCAAAGATTAAAACAACACACCTGAAACAGAAGAGTTAATGAAAAATGAAATTTCTGTTAGTCTCAAAACCTTTGTCCAGGTCTGTAATTTATTCACATACATAATCATTTGCAAGTTCAGGAAATCTTTGGAATCTCAATTAATTGCATGCAAATTTGACAGTTTACATGTTTTGACCCAGTTAGACCGCTAATGGCTTGATAATTGCATCCACAAAATAGCTAATCGAAAGCTGAAAATGTCTGATTATGCTGCAATCATCTTGCGTAACCATAAAGTCAAGACTGCATTGAGACATCTGGGAAAGAATTAGGTTGCAAGAGTTTTTGTTAGTGACTTAAACTTTTTATTCTAACCCATACAAGGGCAAAAACATTACATCTCAGCAAAATACAGTTGCAGAATAGAAACAGTGTTTCAGATTCACTGAGAGTGTGACTCTGCAGGTGCAAATATGTGACTGCTGGTACTCATAAAAATAAGAGTTACACAAGCTATCGCAAATTGCTGACAATTCGAGGAAGGGCAATTAAACAGATGTTTAGTGAAAGATACACAAGTGTTGGCGAGTAAGTGAGTGTGCACATAAAGCCTCCAGGGTTGCAGTCGTGATAAGATCCTAATTGCTCTTGAACTAATTCTAGAGGATGCTAGTGTGTTAATATTCAAACAAGTCAGCATGCCACTTACCAAGCATATAAACGATGCCGTCAGAAAACAATAAGGTTTATTAATATTCATGCACAACAATAGCTCATTGATTGTGCTGGAGCTGAAACTTTATTCAAACAACTTCTATGTTCTGCTTATTAATTGTGGTAATTGCTACTTATGATGCAGATTAATTCTGTCATTCATGTATAAACCACATTATCTGAAGATACATTCAGGACAAGAGGAATAAAGTGTCTCATCATGTTACAGATGATGAACTTTCTTTGTTATTTTTAGTCATGTTTGTTTGGTTGTTATTTCTTGGAATATGCTTTGAATAATTTTGCAGTCGTGTCCATATAATTTCTCAACAAAATATAATCATTCGTTTCTTTGTTTATCTCAAAAGTAAAGTCAACGTTGTCCAGACTTCTGAATGTTCAGTGAGCAACTATTTTTTTCAGCAGAAATTACAAAAAAAATTAGATTAACACATTTCTTCAAGAAGCAACCTCCAGTAGTGCTAAACCAGATGAAAACATGTTTGCTCACACTTACCTACCAAATACCACACGTATACAAACACAAATACATGCACAATTGCTGCAGCATAAGTCCCATCTTTCCACTAATATCTGTTTTTCAATCACTAACACATTCTAAGAAGCACAAGATCAGCAAATAATTGTTTAGCTTCTGTGAATTAAACTAAGCTTTATTATGAAGTCGAAGGATACCACTCAACACCAGCAATTTCCTAGGTATCGGAAAAAGTTAAAATATTAGTATTTGGACAAAATAATCAAAAACATGTACACCTATGTATTTTTTGTTGATCCCAAACTTTTGCTGGGGAAAGCCATCATTATTGCTCAATTTTTGTTTCAATCCATAGATTCAGAACCTTGTCTTATGTGAGCCAACAACTGAGGAGGTCTGCTACAGCCTCTTGTAGATCCTTTCAGACCCCAATATGAACGCTAATAAGTTTTTAGTTTCGGCAGAAACACAAAGTGACAACTCGTTATTGCTGTGCTCACATACAATTAAGAGAATTGTCCTCAGACAATTAGAGTTACATTAAAAACAGCTTCCTGACAAATCTGCAGGAATAACGGTAACACTAAGGTGACACTAACGTGATGCTAATATCAATTAATGATACCAAGGACTGCAAGTGTTACAATTTAATAAATGAATAAGCCATTATATGAACCTTTTGATATAATAATATAAACAAATATTTTAATATTGCAATCATTTATAAAGAATACAAATAACTAAGCAAGTTTACAAATCATTAATTAAAACAGTTAATTATATTTCTAGGATATGCAAGTATATCAGTAAGTATTTAAGAATAATATCTAAATTCACATTCCTGTGTTATAGCACATTGTGAATTGAATTATTATTATTGAATAATTATTATTTCATCAGCCATACAATTTAAAGTCAGTTAGAACTAATAATATCAGAAAATGTGATTGATTTCTAACTGCTGTGCAGGTTAACTAATCATATATTAGGGTTCATTTGATGATTCACAAAGACAGTTTAATGATAGATGGAATACAGGGATGGATCTAAAAATGTGGGACAGGAGATTTTGTGAGGTGGTATGGTATATTCAAGATATATATGTTAACATAATCACAGCCAATAAAAAATATTTGTCAGTTTTCACTCCTAAATTACAGTCCATAATAAGTCTAAACAGTGCACATGGCGATGAACTTAGGAGAACTTTGCCTTCCTTGTTGTATCTATCCATTTATTGTGTGTGTGTGAGCATGTCCTATCTCCAGCTGTTATTGACAGAGTAAACCTTGGACATGTCACCAGTCCACCACCGAGAGACACTACAGACAAACAACATGAAAAGACACACCCTTACCGAAAGACAAATTTACTTTATTGTGACACCTTTGGCCACAAATAATCAAGGAATGATCTGCTCGCATTAAATTGCTAACAATCAATTACCAAATCCAAAACTGTATGCAAAATGCCCTCACAAGAAAACCTGTGTTGTTGTAGTCAGTAGATGTTTTCTTATAGCTTTAAGCATTTTTTAGAGGTCAAAAAAATATCTTAATTTCATCATTTAATGTCAAAATCTTATTTGGGCAAGACCAGAAGAACTTTAAATACACACATTGCTTAACACGGCAGTAAATTCAGAGGCTGGAATATGAATTATCCAGTAGCTATATATACTGTGTGTATATATATATATATATATATATATATATATATATATAATGATCCAATTTCCTTCACTGTGTATTGTTGGAGTTGGAGAAGTTACTCTCAATCAGTAAAACATTTAAAAAACAAGAAATAAATACTCCTTGGCCACAAACTTGTCACTTATATTTCTGTTTAATCTCATCTCAGAAGTACAGAAGTACCCTCTGTTTCGAAAATTGTGTGATACTTACAGGTTAAGTGGCTGCCATGCTGGCCACTGAGCTTTGGTTTTAATGACGGTCAGCACTTCATCACCCTGCAAAGAGACAGAAGAGTGGGTGTTATGCAGTGTAATGTGCTTCTAAATGTACAATCACAAAGGGAGAAAAACGAAACATACACAGGGAAAAGACGAAAATTGACAAATTGACATGACTGGTGGGGAGAAATCTCATTCAAGGACAGCATAGTATATACCAATTTTCTTAGGCTTAAGAGTGTGGGTAAAGTGGGTGTCATCATGACAAAATGGTCCTCAGGTGTTTTACTTTAGATGTCTTTGATTCCACATGGTGATGTCACTGTGCCCCCACCAGTCTGGTTGTTCTCTTTGCAGCATTACAGCCACTTTATGTACTGCAGCATGCTCTTTCCATTACTATGAATCCCAACAAATTATTCAGCCAAAAGCAGGAGAAAAAATGATAGATTTTGCCTAATCTTGAAGAAGTTAGTTATAGAGGAAGGGGATTTCAAGTTTTAAACACACCTTTACAGTTCAACAAATATCTTTAATGCAATCTCAAATTCTCCATCTTTTACACTTTCTCAGACACGCAGAAAGAAAAACGTTTCATCTGGTTGACTGAAGGTTACAATCTTCTCTATGAGGCTGAATAAAGAAAAACAAGTTCAGGCTGGAGCATGGATGTGTGTTGTGTCCTCTGTTTGAGTTTGTGTGGTTAAAAACAATTTTAACAAGTGAGTGTTCATTTTCTCTTTCGTGCATCCTGGGGCTTTGAGGCTTCAGTGGCTTCAGACCTCACCCCACTCTTCCACACACACAAGCACACGCACACATCGCCAAGCACCAAATAGTCACATACAGACAGAAAGACACACACACACACACAGATATGGAGACAAATACAAAAACACTTCTCTTGAGAGGGCAAGAATCAAAACACAGTTCCAACAAAGTGACAAGAAGTCAAGAGGAACAGAGTCATAAATGCATTAATCAATGTGCAGTGGACAGAAATCCAGACAGGAGCGGTTTCAGGCAAAGCAATAACAGAGATCCTAATCATACGTTTCCTTCTGCAGCAAAGCCTTTTTGAGAGGAGAAAAACTACTTATTCAACTTTTCTGGATTTGGCATATTTTCAAGTACAACAGGTCTTTGCATGAAAACATCATGATTGTATTCAATAGAACGAGCAAAAATAAAGGTACATGTTTTGATTTATGCAATTTATATAGATGTAACAGCAATAAAGTTGCTACAGGTGTATAATTCTGAACTGAGACTAATTAATAAAGTATTGGTGATAAAAAGCATTGGTGACATCCAAACATTTCAAATTGTTTCCAGAGACATGTTTTAAGGTGCGAAAGAAACAATGAGCCATTTGGCCACAGTGATAAAAATAATGTGTGAAAGACTTAAGATGAGGCTTTCAGACCTAAGAACACTATATAGCTGTCGATTATGGATAGGCAGTATGGACTCAAATGTTTTTCAAAACACTTTGCGATATTTATTGTGTCAAACATAAAGTGATGACAAAAAACTCCCATGAAGTCGTTTTTAGCAATACATTGTATTTTATTGTGCATCACTGCATAACAGCATACAATGCCTCATAAACACAACACTTGTTCTAACCCCCCCCGCTAACAAAATCAAACACCCATTTATTAATAATGAATAGGCTGTTTCTGGGCACCAAATGAGTTAAGTGGTGCAATTTCAAAGACAACAACTGTCATTTAGAAAATATTCTTATTTATTGTTTCACTAATGGAAGTAACAGAAAAATAGGAAGACAAACTATCATAGTAATGCTTGGTTTTGGGTAATTTGATCATCATGAAGAGTTTATTGTTGTCACAAAAAAATCAATATTCTCTCTGTGATAAAACATGAATTATAATGAAGATAAACAGTATAACTACTCATCTCTACTCTCAATTATGATGACACTGTGCTGCCACCTAGTCTGGTGAATTGCACAAAGATAATAGAATACCTAACAGAAGCTCAAGTCACTTGTTTTGCATTTCATTTTATCCAGTTCAAAAGTAAATTGCAAATTCTTTGATCTCTAAGTCAATTATTTCAGCCACATATCTACTATTAAGTCTATTTTATACAATTTAAGTGGATGGCATAATGAAATCTCAATCAGATTAACCACTGTTAGAGAGTCAGTCATGCTTAAATTTTTCCCCTCATCTGAGCAATTTGGTTCTTGGAATAAACAGGTTTAAGGTAATTTTATGTCATTTTTCTTACCAGCAGTCATTACCAGACAGCCAAAGATTTTCCTCAATAAAGGATAAAAGAAAATCATTCTCTGACAGTCACACTGTCCTGCACATTTTAGCTGAAAACACATGGTACAAAAAGCTTTGTGGAGGCTGTTTGGGAATGCAAATTTCTCTGTAATGGTCCTGTTTGTTTATGGTAATTATAGTAATGGTACAAAATAACTGTGATTTTCCAATTTTTCAAAGCATATGACGTTTTTTTTCAGAATGTTTTTAAGAAGAGAAGAAAGAAAAGAGCTCAGGAAGGTAGACTTTGAGAAATTGGTTGGGAAGGAAAACAATTATATGGAAAACAACAAAACTGAAGAATTTTTATTCAGCATGATAAAAAGAGCCCCAGATGTGATGGAGGACTCACAAAATTATATAGCTGAACATAACAAGGATAGCAAGAAAGATGAGAGGAATATAAAGACTCAAATGGAACAGGAATGGGAATTAAGTGGGTTTTGGTACTAACAAAAAACACATCTAAGAGAAGGAGAGGGCGTACAATCAGGCAGTGGAGAAAATAAGTGTGGAGACTAAAAAAGAAGAAATGAAAAGCAGATAAAAAAAAATATAGATTTCTTTGAGTTTTGTATTCTTTTCATTCAGTCGATATATTATCTTTGGAATTACATATTTAAATGCCTCCATTATATGCCAGCTTCTTTCTGTCATAATGGGTTTTAAGTTCTTAGCCCACATGCAGAACAAGCACAGGAGAATAGTAATCGGTTAAATGATTTTATTTGCACAAAGTGATAAGATGTTGAGAGAGAATAAATCCGGGATCAGGCTCATGGAGTCGTCGACTCACTAAGGAACAACAGAGGGAGAAGATGAGTTTGTGGTCATGGGAAAAATGAGTTGCGAACAGAATTGGACTGGTCTTACTTTGTGAGATGGTAGGTTCAGTCTGGGAGAGAGTACTGCCGGTTCGGGTCTTGGTCCACTTGGTTGTGGTGGAGGGCGGACAGGTAAGTTCTGAGCGTGGAGGAAGGAAAGAGGAGCGGTCGGACTGCCAGCTGGGGAAACCTCCGATAACTGTTGGTGATCTGGTTGAGGAGATGACTGTTGGGCTCGGGCAACCAGTGGGTAATTTCCACGGCGTCACGAGGAGTGGAAATCCAGAAGGCCAGAGCTGGGTCTTCACAACGAGAGTACTCAGTGTCTCAAGGAAAACACCATCACTGGCAAACACTCAGGTGCTGAAGTGCAGGCAGTCCACTCCTCTTAAGCTTCAGGATGATTAGAAGATGAACAACAGGTGTGCTGAATCATGGGCACACCCATCCTTAGTGCTGCCTCTGGCGCCCTCAGGTGGATGAAATGAGGACCCGCCGATAAACAGGGAGAACAGAAGAAAGACCACAAACAGGGACCAAAAACGCCGATTCCCAACACTTTCTGCCATTTTTACACAATGTGCTGATATCAATCACTTAATGAGCTTTTCCATGTGCAAAGATAATAACTGAACAAACAGCTAAATAAGCTGGTTAAACAGTGCTAGACAGGGAGACATTAAAGCATGCATTCTGTGGTTACGATGCAACAACTTTGAAACACTGATTGTAGTTAAAAAAAAACTATGTTACACAGAAACAACTCTTATGGATTTAGTTTTAAATAGGTAGTTGCATAACAAACAGTGAACAAAAGTAAAAATGGCTCTATGGCCTCTATACCATGTTAGGTTGTAGTTGTTGTTTGCATCATGTCGTCGGTTATTAAAGGTTTTACAATATCTTGTTACAAATGGTTTTATTATCTGCTGCACATATATTGTTTGCTGGCCACTGAGGGAGTACCAGAGTACTAAATAATTCTACTTAAAGATGTACTGCTATAGTGATTGATGTTACTGTATTAGTAATGAAGCAATAATAATAATAAAAAACACCAAAACATAGTCAATGGCAAGTGATTGTGGAAAATTTACAGTGGTGCTCTTATGAGATCTCTCATCTATTTTCAACACTGCTGACTTTGAGATTTTGTTTCATAGATTCTGAGATGATTTTTGGCTTTCAGTGGGAGTTTACTTTGGTTTATTTCATATCTTTCTCCACAATCACATTGTAAGCTGCACAGGCAGGAACAGTATGGAGGGCGTTCTGGTTGTCTCCTATGTAATGATTAAATTAACATCATATAGACTTCAAAGTCCAGCAGACTGCACAAAAGGCTGGGTTCTAAATTAATTTAATCCCATTGGCTGGCCATGTCCCATGGTGATGTGTACTTAGATATATGAGAGCAGTATCATGGAAGCATCATGAATCATCACCTCCTCACCACTTTGGATCCTCGATTGAAGCCTTAGAGGTGTGACAGCCTCATATTGACTCTAAACCTTCAGCTAGACCATTCCTTATCTCATGCCACACCGAGATGCCAAAAAAGCATGACTTTAAAAATTTTATAAAAGAGTTTTCAGACAATGACTGCAGTGCAAATAAGCACCAGCAGCTTCTCCACCTGTTGAATTCTCTATCTGTCAGAGATTTGCTGTCATCTGTTCTTTTCCAGCCTCCACAGCACCAGGTGTGACAGCAATAAAAATAAAGAGGAAACAGCTGAGGCACCGGACACATCTTTCAAAGAAATTACAAAGATTAGTGAGTGACATTGCTGGCAAACACGAGGGCATGCAGAGCTCAGGTGAAAGCTTCAGTAAAACGATTACTGTGACTCAGTGCTGCATCTGCACTGTGACAGCAAACATCTATATCTGGTCTGTCAAATAGATGGATGGAGAAAATGTGAAAAATATATATATAAAAAAAAGGGACACAGAGAAGGAGAGGGATGGGAAAATTTAAAGGCACATTGGATGTAATGGCTCCAATCATTCAGCTCTTGTGCAACAATTTTCGAATGAAAAGCTGAATGGCTAAAGCCATTCAGTTTTATGTTCATAATAAACACAAAACAACTTAGATTATGACAAGATAAACATGTAGTTGCAGACCTCACCCTTCGCACAAAAAAGTGTCCTTGTGACAGTTATGGGGTTCAATTTAAAGTCCACATGCCATTAACCATATAACATAATAGTTGAAGACATTTTGACTGCAGTAATCAACAGACTTGTGAAAAGAATTCCAATTAAAGGCTAAAAACATTACCATAAGCATGTTGCTTAATATTAATTCATGCCAATATTAGCTGGAACAGTGAACTTTGGACTGTTGTGTAAAGTATACTAATGGGTTACTGTAACTGGAAGTTGGTGGCTTCAGTGTTTTCAAGGGAGCTGTGTGCGTCTATTAAAATATTTCTTAGCACAAACAAAAGGCAACCTGCAGCATTTCCATGGCAAATCTCCTCAATTGGCTCAGTTCTGCCCAGTTATCGCTCTGTTCACTTTGGAATTAATTTTTGTCTGGAGAGACTCAATGACAAGAGGTTCTGTATTGTCTTTTTAGACTTGTCTAATAAAGGAAAATGAGCCTGGAGACTTTGGGAAAAGGTGTCTAATAAAAAATCAACACTGCACTAATGCAATTACAATTGCATAGAGGCTGTGGAACAGATTGGTTACGAGGCCACTATGTTGTAACTCAGTCAGATAAAATTCAAAGCTCAAGTCAAAACATAAGAACTCACACACACACACTGTCTGAAAAATGGCAAACAATTTGAACAGTTTTATATAAAGGCGAGTAAATGATGAAACAGTTTAACCTGGGGGAAATAGACCGCAGTCCCACTCATCTTACAAGGTGTCTTCAATCATTTGCTGAATCTTATTTTGCAAACACAACTCTATTGGCTCAGGAGCTTACTTATCAGCCACCTGTGACATGAAGCTGTATCATCTGTCCAATTACGTTGTAATTTCCTTGTCCCTCAAGCAAACGGCTGTAATTGTACTGTACAAAATAACAACTTGCATTCCCTTAAAGCAACAGTGAGTTAAATGCACAAAGTCCACATCTTATTTTCCCTGAGGGATCACCAGTTCCAATCATTTAATGTGTTTTTCATTTCCAAGACATCTGATAAATTCTGGTAGTGAAATGGTTTGCGTTTGAGACATATTCATAACTTGGGTAGTAATTATATAGATCCAAATGTTGGCAAAATAATGTATGTGCTCTGAGATCTCCATCAATGCTCATACTCCAGCAAGTTGTGTTAAATTTAATTTCCTGACGAAAACCACAGTTTGAGTATACAAAGCTCCACAACTTATGTTAGAACATAGATTTAGTGAATGTTTTCCTGTAATTTAATGATGGAAGCTCTGACGCTCCTGGCCACTGGAGCAATATCATCCTTTAAAGGAAGAAAACTTCATTTTTTTATGGTGCTGCTCAGAGGATTATTTTTGCAAAATGAAAAATCTCCACATGGTTTTTGACACAGAAAAAGACATAATCACTATTTAAAAGCCTGACAACCTGGACTCAGATATAGTTAACAGTTTTGTTACATTTTAACATCTTTAATGCCAATAAGGACTTAGAAATTATGTAGTGACAAACAAAACAATACCTTAAAGTTCTGTAGTGAATAAATAATCCTGGTAGATTTAGGTTTAATGTAATTTTGGTTTAAAGCAATTTTACCAAGGCATTTTTTCTGACTAAAAGCTTTATCACTATTTTGGAGTTGGAACTCTTTCCCAAAGACAATCATGAAAATACCAGTGGGAAGTTGCAAAAACCTGACCAGTAATAAAGGGTTTGATTGCTGTTGTGCTTATTAAAAGTTTTCTATGGATTTTTTTAGAGAGGTAAGGAGTGAAATACACTTTTGCATATGACAAACCAGATATTCCAACGTGCAAGAACTGGGCTATTTTTAGCTTACAGGAATTGTGCAAAGATCTTTGCCACATGGGCAGTGCATTATCGTGCTGAAAATGAGGAGGTAGTCATGTCAAAGAAATGGGATTCAGGATGTTGTCATAGTATCTCAATGCATTTAAAATACCATTAATGAAATGTTTCTTGTCTATAACATACAGCTGGCCATACCACACCCGCAATGCCACCATGTGTCACTCAATCCAAACCGGTAACATCGGTAAACTGCTCACCCAAATAAAGCCACACACGCTGTCTGCCATCTGGCCTGAACAGTGAAAACCAGGCTGCATCCGTGAAGAGGGCAACTCTCCAGATGCCATTGAATATCAGCATTTACCCACTCAAGGCGATCACAACGACAAACTGCAGTCGGGTCAAGATACCGATGAGGGTGACGAGCACTCAGACGAGCTTCCCTAGATCCCTGGTTTCTGACAATTTGTGCAGAAATTATTTGGCTATGAAAACCCGTTGTTGCAGCAGCTGTCCGGGTGTCTGGCCTCATCTTGAAGGTGAATGTTCTGGAAGTGGATGTCCTGTTATGGTGTGGTTACATGTGGTCTGCAGTTGTGAACCCGGTGGATGTAGTGCAAAATTCTCTGACATATCTTTGGAGATGGCTTATACTTTCCTGACTTAATGCATTTGTTCTGCTGTCTTTTTATTGACAATGATAATGATCCTGTCTGGGTGTCTAATCAGAACTACTCTCTAGATTTTCAAACATATAGGAATCTGTTTCCCTTGTACTGTTTAACCTTTGTGCTATTTACCTCGTCTTCCCCATTTATTCTGACCAAATCACAACTTTTATTACTTTAAAAGTAACTTAAGCTAAGTGTGTAATTTTTTTATACATGAGAAGACCGCATGCATAACCTTTTCTTCTCATCTGTCACCTGAGTTCATTTCAGAGCTAAGATGATTTGTTTTGTGTGTTTGTGTATCTGTCTCCATATTGCTGATAACCTGGGGTCCTGTTAATACATTACACACCAATGTCATCACCGATATATAGAAATTTCACCTGAGGGAGCCAACATCAATCAGCATAGATTTTCTCCATATCTGCAAAAGTCTCTATTACAAACAACCTTCAATTAATATTATGTTTACTTGAAAAAGAAATGCTTAAACAAAAGCATACACATAAACCATCCCATTTTAAGCTCTTAATGTACCCTTTGTCCTTACTAACCCCTTTAAAATTGAGGCTATACGGGAACGTAAATAACTCTACTGAGTAAGCAGTGTAGCACTTTTCAATAGAAATATAATATACAGAAACAAAGCAAACAATAAAAGCACATTACAGATCACAAAACACAGCAGGCACAAAATGAACAGTCTCAAGGTAAAACAAGAAATTAGACACCGACATTACCATAAAAACACATTGGTGGCATGAAAGAGCTTTTGTAATAAGAGCCTGGGTATAAAACAGGGAAAATGAGGAAACTGCTGCAGAAAACGATATGAATTTGCATTTGAAGTGGATCTGGAAATGGAGATGACATCCTAAAGACTGTTATCCAGTCAAATTCAGCTGCTCAGCTGAAAAAACCTCAGAGGCTTTTAAATCTTAAATGTCGTTTTTTTATGATCATCTACTGAAAGACGAGGGAAAGAGAGGGAGAAGAAAAAAAGGTGGAAGATAAAAATATAATCTTATTAACCTCTGTAATTTAATACAAGTAATAAGGATTTTTATGCTTTGTGATGCCTCTTGTTCCCTCTTGTATCCTTTGTGTTTCTCTTTGATCTAAAATATAATGAGTCCTAAGTCTTGCATTATCAACAGTCAGTGAAATCTAGTATGCGTTAAATTATTGCATTTTAGAAAAATACATGTTTTGTATCATCTCTCATTATCCAGAGAGATGATTTAGAGCTATTCTACTGTAACACTACTAGACTATAGGTCTCTTTTAGCTGAAAATTATATTTAAAACACTGCAAGGGAAGATCCAGAATGTGAAATTCTATGTAAAAAGACAGAATGGTTTTCATAAAGAAATGCCATTTCATCCAATTGTTGCAATCGTTCTGTTGCCGTTATTTGATTAATTATTGCACTTTATTCACAAACCAAAGGCACTATTCATGCAGGAGCAGTCCAGGCAATCAGGTCCAGAAGATTAAAATTAAACTGCATTTCATTTGATTTTCCTTTCAGAAAGAAACCATGTGAAGTGTAGATATTGCATATTTAAAGTGAACATGTTGGGGAGATTTCTGCTTCTCTCCACCCGATTATAGGTAGGAAATAGGTAGATACAGTAAGTATTTTGTTATCGTTACACTGATTTAAAAAGTATTTCAAATGATAACAAACTTTGTTTGTTCAAAGGAGAAAGGGAATTTACCTATTTGAAGAGTTGCTGCTGATGCAGAAGTGCTTTTGACCAAACTCTTGTATTTCATCAAATTCTGCTCTGTTGTCATTTTTCTCTTTTTATTTTACACCAAGTTCTGCTTGAACTACTAAATTCTGAGACTTTTTCCATATTTTATCAAACACCGTTCTCAAACATCTGAAAGCAAAAAAGTTATCACACTTTACTATTTAAGACCTGAATTACAAACAAGTCAGAAGATTTACTTCTTGCTGACCTGGCCTTTGCATTCACAATTTTACTGGCAGTTAATTTACAGAAAGAACTACAATTCTGAGGTGTATAAAGTACAAGGAAAAAGGAGCAGCACAGAAACACCAAAAGCACAAAAAACCATGGATGTCACACAGAAGCACTGTGCAGACTGGTGAGGCAAAATAAAGCAAGGATCACAAGGGAGCAAAAAAAGTAGTTTGTTGGAGTGCAGATTGAGGTAAAAGGAGAAGAAGGGGGTCAGAGAGTGAAAGTCCAGTAATTGCTTTGACCTTGCGTTGAGACAGGGTGTAACTCAGTCAAAGCGAGTGATGAATTTCATGCCCTCAGCCCTGTTGTGGGAATAAAGCCACCACACTCAGGGTTTTTGTTTATGACCACTTCGAGCAAAACATGTAGGGAAGACAGAAGACTGGCAGTGGGAGATTCTGGGCGGGTGAGCTCTCACCGCAGCCAGGGGAAACTGTTAAATGGGAGAGATAGACTGAAGGAGATACTTAAGGTCCAGAGAAACAAGACGGATTGCAGTTGGGAAAATTGACGTTTAGGGAAGATGGATTGTGATCGTGTGACCTGTCAGATGGACGTTTATGAGTTTTAATAGACTGGACTCAGAGAGTGACCTGCAGAAAGCTGCCCTTTTTCCCCTCTCAGGTAAGTTACAGCAGCTCCAGAGTTTTCTAGCACAGACAATATATGTTTTTCAGATTATTAAAGTTTTATAAGCCCCACAGCAGCAGTAAAACTTGACATCTTGTACACTGCATCCACCAGGTGACCCCACTGTATGAAGGATTCTTCATAAGCCATTATGTGCTTTTTATGCAGTTTTAGACCCCAAGATTAGAACAGAATTTTCTAAGAGATTTCTGTTGAATTTCAGTGTTTTTTATTTAAAACATTATAGCCATTAGCTTGTCAAACTGCACATATGTTTTGAGTCCAAATACTTTGAAAGAAGATAAAGAATCGCTAAAGCTTATATAGAAAATGCTGTTTGTGTTTAAACATCTCAACCAATTTGTTTCCTTTCTCAGAGAATTTCAGTCTTTATAGGTTAAATAGTTCTATCGACAGAATCCCTAATCTTTAAGGTTTGAAAATAAAAACATATGTATGTCATAATTATGGGCGTCTTAACGAAGAATATTTTGTTCCAGAAACGCCATTT
This sequence comes from Xiphophorus maculatus, assembly GCF_002775205.1. Taxonomy (NCBI): domain Eukaryota; kingdom Metazoa; phylum Chordata; class Actinopteri; order Cyprinodontiformes; family Poeciliidae; genus Xiphophorus; species Xiphophorus maculatus. The sequence continues at coordinate 18,465,945 of NC_036444.1, read as the reverse complement.
AAGTGGTATTAATTACTAAGTGTCTACATTATAACCCCATTTTTTTAACACAAAGGGGCTCAAGAGTTTTTAGATGCTTCTTGGTATTCAATATTTTATGTGATGCTCTGCTGTGAGTACAACCAAGCACTCAAGCTTCACATTTATATACAGTACAATCCCTGTTCTGCACTGTATTTCTTATCCCTTTAAACAAAAGGAGCACACTCTTAGTTGAGTTACCTGCAATCAAGCCTTTTACTAGGTTCACTTATTTAATTTCTTCTTAAACACATAATCAGCCAGTCATATATTGGCAAACAAATGCACTCAGCCATCTAACTGTAGTTAATATGATTCTCTAAAGTTCAGAAAGAGCATGACAAAGATGAAGAAAGGGCATGGGTGTTGGTTCCAGATACACTTTTCTGAGCAACTCAGTAATTCATGATCTACTTTGATTTAAATGGACAACTACTGTATATCTCTGGTCTACAGAGAATAGTAAAAGGGTGCAACCCTATGCTAGTAAATTGTACCTAATACATTGGCTGGTCAGTGTATGTGCTGTGTAGTAATGGATCACCAGAGTCTGGATATTCATCACATAATGGTTTTGATCAGATGGGTATCTATCCAGAGTGCTGTGAGGCTAAAAATATAAATCAGGGAAACAACTAATTTTATGTCTGTTCTGAGGCCAATAGTCACATTAGAAAATATGCCCTGCTAGTGATGCCCAACATTTTATCCAGCTTTGGCAGCAGAATGCCAAATGTATGCAGAAAGGGGGACATACTCCATCAGTTTCAAAGGACAACAAAAATATCTCCATCACACACAATGACGGTAGTATATAAATCATATCAACCATTCTGTGATTCGTTTTGTCTTAACATCATCCGATAACTTAAGGTAACACTTTTAATTTTGTTCAAATTCACCCTTAAGAAGAATTTCTATTCATTTTCAGAGACTCTCAGGGTCAAGTTAAGTTTATTTTGTTCTTAAGTCATTCAATACATTGTTTAGTTAGATAAATTTATTCGGTTGTTATTGTGAAGCTAACATCAACAGACTGTTATGAGCTATTAGCAGTCCATAACATACGAATGTCACTGCCTGATTATAAGGTTCGTCCCTTCACAGTAAAACATAAACCGTATCACATTACCTGTCTGAGCTGCAGTCTGTAGCTTTTCTTAGCTTTCTAAGAAAAGCTGAGATTCATTTCAAATGCAATGAACTATAAAAGGACAAATACAACATCGTTGCACTCAATGAAAAATAAACCTTTGTGTAATCATCTGACACGTCAATGGGTTTCATGAACACTCTCAATGGTAATTAATCACTGCTTGGCCTTTGCAACAGTCCCTAATGAAAGCATTTCCAACTTTCCATTTCTAAAAACAGCTACAGAGAAACCGTCATTAAACTGATGCAACCAGAACTACACAGAACTCTTAAAAGGTGCAACTGCCTCTCCGACTTCTATTTGAGTTCTCCGGTCCTCCACACTGCACGTCTCCCTCGAGATACCATGATAATTATCTTGTCATGGGCGAGATTGGTTTGTTGAACACAAGTGATTACACTGAGGCTGATTGGCGCAAAATATAACTGGCTCCAGCGTCTCTAATGAAGAGGGATGTGAACTGGTGTCGAGCTGCTGTCACACATTAAATGCCAACCCACATGTCAGAGCTGACACGGGCACTAAGGTGGAGATGAGGGCCCTGATTAAGCCTTATCCTCCAATATCCGGCTGATAAGTGTTAAACAACGATGGACTTACAAGAATAACACAAAGCAGAGGAGAGGAAGAAAGGTGGCAGGAACAAATATCTTTTTACACATTACATATTTTTAAAATAAAAAATGAAATGACTTGTGGAAGCAATGTGTCTCTGTTCTTTATTCCTGATCAGGGAGGTGTGTAAATGTTGCAAGCACATTGGAGGTGTGGTTGTCCTCTTACAGAGAACAAAGAATCTACCTGACTGGCATGTTAAAATGCTCCCAACGTTGAAATGTGCCACTTAACTAAGGAGAAACCAGTTATGTGGTTGCTTCACAGCAATGGTCTACAAGTCTATCCCTAATTGGCTTTGTTGGTTCAAATTAAACTAAAAAAATTAATGAAAAAAAGAGATTCTCCAATTTATACCAGTTCAGACTCACATGTGATGTATGTCTTTACGTTGCTGCAATGATTTATTTTACAACACAAACGCAGGGATAGAAGATGTTTTCTTTACAATGAGAGTCTTGCATTCAGGTTTAAACTCAAAGTTTTTCCACTTTGAAGCATCAGTAAAAAAAATACAATCACATTTAGAACGCTAATTAATAAGTAATTACAATGGTAAATACATTTTAAATAAGACCCCAATAAAATTCCATTGCTGGAAGCAGCAAAGGATAGACAATTATAGAAGTTTGTTCTTTTTTTTAATTGTTCAAAATCTGGTAACACCCTGTTCATTAGTTTTGATTCATAAGTCAAAACTATGCATTTCTATGGTTACCAATTCAGAAAATCAAAAAAACTACATCCTGCCAAATTTACAAAATTTTATCAGGCAATGTAGAGTTGTGCAGTGCTGCACAAAATGGATGGAAAAATGAAGAAGGAGGATGACCTCAGATTCATCTATTTCACCTCAACTCATTAGTTGAGATGTTGACACAATAACTGGTTTGAACAAGACAATAATTGTAAACACACATAGAAACTAGCCTTGGAATGGATAAAGCAAGTTGAGCCCTAGGAATGACCTTTTGTAAGCCCTGACCTCAGCGCTGTTGACAATAATAGACTCTAACTTAACAAACATGCTTAACTGAGCTCAACCAATTGTAGTAGGACGCACGGTCAAATATCCAGACAAAACTAAACATGAATCTCATCAAACCCGCCCTTGTTGTTTGTGTTCTTGGGCGAGACATGTCAACCACCTTGCCTGCTGGTGTTGGACAGAACAGCCTATTGGACAAAATTGCAGCCTCGCTCCTTGCTATCATCGGGGTGTGAATGTACCCTTTCACATCACAACTTTACACAAAGATTTGATATTAATTATGATTATGATTATGATTAGTTAGTGTGGAGACTAACAAGTTGATATTAGCTGAGACTATTAGTCAAACTACCCGCCCGTCTGCTGCCTTGTTGCTTGTAGATTTCCAAGTGTAGTTGTAAATTTTTGTCGCTTAAATAGCAGAAATTGGGCAGTTTTTATTTAGTTTCCAAACTGCAACTACCCATGTAGTAACCAGAAATATTTTAAATAGCCAATTTTCTCTTTCTTGTAAGAATGAAAAAAGTGCGGCAGCCTTTGCTCATCCAGCTGACTGGAGTTCAGTCCTGGCTACTCTTTGATAAAACAACCAACAAAACAGCTCCCTGCAACACTTCCTCGCATGTCTCATTAAAATCACTTTCTTTCAAACTTAGGAAGAGAACGATGTAGAATGAGTTTGAAACTACATTCTAAAAACCTGTTCATGTTGAGGGCATTTACTAAAGGCTTGAAACTTTTGTTTCGATGAAGCTTATAGTTAGGCTGGCTTGATTTATTCAGCACTTTTTTTGTAATTATGCTGCTAAAGGCGTAGGGTGCTTGAGGACAAACTGATCACTTTTTTAACTTTTCTCTTCTGCTACTCTCCAAAATGCTGTAATTTCAACTGCTAACTTTCTGCTCTCTCTCAGTTTTTTCTCTCTCCACAATGATGTGATGAGAAAGAAACTTTTCAAGCTACTTTGAATAATTAGTTAAGCTTACTGTGCTGTTTGATAACTGGGATCAATTGGAATGCATGTGTGACTGAATTGAAATACAGTGCCCAACATGACATTTGTGAATTGGCCTAATAGCTTCTTAGCATCCAAGCATCCGTAGATAGGACCGGTAAACATGGGTTTCAGTTTTCAATTAGGATTTCTTTTAAGTGAAGTGGTAATAAAAAAAGATACATGAGATATAGAAGTTATGTTTTGTAGGAACAAACTGTTGCCATTCTGCCCACATTGCAAATGCCAAGTGGAATTGAAATTATTTGGCCTGAAAAAAAAAAAAAAAGAAACGGGTAAAGTCACTTTGAATACTAACAAGACGACAAGGTCAGAAGAAACAATGTGAGAAAGTAGATGAAATTTAAGCAGAAAGGAACATGGAAAGTGACAGTGCAAACTCTGGAAAGAAGAGGAGCAAAAGGTGGAGTTAATTATTTTAGAAATAAGAAGTCAGAATAGTTGTGTTTTGAGAGGTGAGTAAACCTCGTTAACAAGTCTGCATCTTTCATTTCCAGTCAGTGTATTTCTGTTACCATAAGAGAGTGAGACACCTGATCATGCCATCTCTGTTGTTTTATCATGCTTGCAAAATCCCACATGCCCAAGTGCACCTCTTCTCATCAGAACTTAATCTTTCCGTTTCAACACTAATGAGGTAAAATAAAAAAGAATAATTACGATAGAAACGGTGATGTGTAGCACGTTAATAGCTTAAAAGTATTCATCATTTCAAAATAGGAAGACGGACTCGGAATTTGCCGGGGGCCAGCAGCTTGGGAGATAATTGGAGATTCTTGAAGTGATTGTGATTATTGATGAGAGAAGTGGAGAGGATGGCTGAATGCTATTTATTCAGACCTGCCTCAAACAGAGGTGCGAGTGACATAAACAACAGGTGTGAGCGTGCATCTCTGTGCTCAATTATAGGTTTTAATGAATACAAATTCCAAATTAGCAGAGGGTGAATGCGCAAACACATAAGTGCACACAAACACAGCAGTTTCATAAGCAAACATGCAGAATGACAGGTTTTAAACCTCACCGCCTGAGGAGCAAAAACAAGATAGCAACAAAGAGAGACTGGAGGCTTGCAGTAATTTATTTTCTATCTCTCACTGGAGCAATATTGACTGAAAATAACTTAAGGGAGTATATTGAAGATGGTTTCAAAATGCTGGAACCCAATTAAACAATGTTAATGTAAACATCACATCATGATATTAGAAACAGTATGGCAGGAAATGCCATAGACCAGAACACTGAATAATACAAGTTATTCCAATTGTTTCAGTTTCTCACTGATTAGCTCTGCCCAGTAGTTGACTTCATTTTTTGTTTATTGAATGCAGAGGCATCTACTTGCTTTCTGCATTTCTTTTATCCTCAACATTGACTACATTTATTTCACCCTGGATCCCAGCTACGGAGAAAATATATTTGTCCAAGAAACAAAATTTGAACTCAAATTTTATGATTTTATGACATCTTGGGGTAAAAATACAAATCACAATTAACTATTAATTTCCTTCATCATATTCACAAAATGAAATCTACTCTGTATTAGTTTGGGGGGTAATTTAAAAGAACATTTGCAAGGTCCTACCGATTCACAGAAAGGACTCATTACATTCATAGGCTTACCTTTGGGCTTATAATACTCCAAAAGTTAAGACAAACTGTGGAAAAGGCAGATTCACTTCACAGTTGCAGCAATTAACCTTGGCAGCTTCAAGCTTTAGAGTCATGACAAAACAACACACAACACAGAAACACCAAAAGTGTAAATAATTAAAAGGAATATGTGTGATCCTCAAGTGGTTTAAAATAAATCTGCAGAGTGAGAAACCTGAGCTCAAAAGTGTCCAGCAGGTTTTTAATATTTAATGGCTCCTGAATTTGGACACTTATCCATCAAGAAGGGATATGTATTGAATGTATTGATATTCTAGTACAACATGTGGCAAAAAAAACCTGTAGAAAACAAATCCTATTAAAAAAAAGCAATGCAAAGTTTCCTTTTCATTTAGATCTGAGATTAACTTCAGATTTTATAAAGAAATCACTAAACAAAATAGTTTCAAGACTCAGCTGCATAGAAGAACCCTCATTAAGTTGCCTCTGTTTTTCGCATGTCATATTCCAGTATTGTTATCACATAATTTCATGGCAGTGGTTATAATAAACCAATGTAAACCACTTCACATCTGCTAAACAGCGAGGTGAACCAGTCAGCATGTGAGTCAGTCGGGCATAGTGTCCTTGTTCGGCATTGGCTAAGATCTCACAGAAACTTCCCAGTCCAGACCTAAAGAAATATTTTTGACACCACTTTGCACAAAAGTGGTGTCAAATGTTTTACTAATTCCAATATAATTAATTACACCTGAAGATGTATTAATGTAGGTCAATGACTGGCCAAGCATTGCTGAATTTACAGCTTTATAAATGTAATTGATACATCACGAGTTAATCCTCAACTGTCACAGTAACTTTACGAGGTCAAATCTGATTTGGGCTTTCAAAAGACAATATAAGAAATCATCTCAATCCACAGCCTGACATGTAATACTGGGTATCACATCACTGCACAAATGGCTGCAGTGTCACAATAAGAATTGATATGTTAAAATGTGGGCAAATTGTGGGATAAAAGTACTTTTGAGGTGTGGTAATAAAGTGGATATGATACAAAGGTGACTTGTGAAAGCAGAAATTCCCTCAGTACTTTTGAGAATTTGAGTCGGAATGAAGTCCCACTACAAAGTGAAGCGATAAAGCCTTTCAACATGAGATGAAAGTCAGACATAGACATGAGAAGAGCTACGAGAGATATCGTCATCCTAACACCAAGGTGTAATTGAGCTATAAACTCTCTTAGTCAATTGCTACTAATAACCAAGAGGAAAACCTTATTTGGATTAAATCATATGTGTAAAGTTCATTTGTTTGAAGAGTTTCTGCGAAATGCATTAAAGCTTGCAAAAACTTTGCTTTTATGTTGGAATCACCATTCGGCAGCAAGAGGAAGGAGAATTTCTGAGGTGTTGCTATCTTTAAGTTGCACATTAATGGTCACCCACCAAGACGGTATACGCTTCTTTATATCAAAAGGGGATGAAGGAGAGAGATATCCTATGTCTGTGAGTCCTGCTGCCTCTTGGTACAGAGTCTGCATTTCACATTTGAGTTTGGATGCGTCTCCTCAGCTAAGAGTAGAAGCAACCTCATCTAAGCCTGTAATTTAGTCCAAGGACCCAGAGCTCAGTTCAATCAAATTCCACCAAACAGGAATAAAATCTGCATCATAACAAGCAGAGAAAAACAGTCATGACTGGTAATATTTACTGTGGATGGATGAAGCACAACTGAAGCAGGAAAATGAGGATATGCTGTTATGCAAATTGGCTTTTCTGGTGTTTCTTGGTGTACATTCCATCCCAAAATATTTTATCTTAAGCAAAAAAGATATTTTCTAGAGTCAAGCTTTGAGTATTTTTATCCTCCACACTTATTGAGCCTTTTAAAAAGGGAGCTCCACTCCTAATCATGACTGACTGTTAGTATTTTAGAGTTTGAACCACAAATATTCGAATGCAGTCCACACAGAAAAAAACTGTAAAATAGTTTGTGTTGAAGATGCAAAGGAGATCCAAGCAGCCACATTCCCATTCTCAGCAAAACATAGAATTCACAGAGCTTCATGTCATTGTTTAGACCTTAAAGTTGCATTTCACTATTATGGATTTGTTTATGCTTTCTAAAGAGGCATTATTGAACTTCATTCAATCTCACAAAAATAACCAATTTTTGTGAGATTGGTTATTGGCCGATTTTTACACGTGAAGCCAATATAATCCACCGATGTTATCAACCTCGGAAAAGGTCTAAAAATCAACCACTGTGCTTTTCTTTTCTCCAGTGAGAGAGGTTTGACTGGCCGACCAGGTCATGTCTCCACATTTACAGTTAACAATAGTTACCTCATTGTTGCCAATTCAGCAACTTTCTTGATAAATTCAGCAACATTTCAGACAAAAAAAATTGTGTCGGCCAAAAAACCGGAATCGGTAAGTCAGGCTTTTTAAAAGATTGGTAATCGGCGATCAGCTAGAAAACTGAAATCGGTAGACCCCTCATATCCACTTTGGCAAATTTAACAATCTTACAGCTGGGATAAGTAGACATTTTTCTGTGAGATTTGTCTCATGGGAAAAATAAAATGTTCAATGAAACATAAAGACTGACAAACACATTGAGAGCAGTGAAGGTGGATAATTATTATGCAAAAATGGTTTTTGATTTCATATCTTGAAATAAACATCTGTCTTAGCAGAGATGAACGGAATGTTTTATTCCAGCCGATACTTGAAATTAGATTTTAGAAAAAGTAATTCTGTGAACTGACATCTGTTCTCAATGACTCACAATTGCTTATTGATTGTATTTTAACATACTGTTTTATTGTCAGTACAGCAAGCTCCTAGAAACCTTAAGATTGCAACTGGTCTCTGATTTCCTGGTTTTGCAAAAAAAATTAAAAAATAAAGTGTACAACATAAAATGTCCTGACATGCAATGAAAAGAAATATAGAACTAAAATACATGAAGCACAGCCTTTAATTGGTGCTTTGAGCTGATAGGTTACAGGAAAATGGAGTCAAATCCTTGGGATGATGCTGCTTGACTGTCACTATCTTCTGCTTCATTTGTCCAGTTGTCTCCCTCCGATAACTCTCAGCCAATTAGAAATGGCTATAAGCTGCCATCCGTCTATTAGCTGCCAAAAGCTTTCCAAGAATCCCCCAGGAATGGGTCTCTATTGTGAGGTGTGTATGTTCTCCCTGGCTGCTCTGACTTAACTGTATCTCTGTCTTTTGCATCAAGAAATCAGGATAGCCCTAAATTGCATAAGATAGAAAAAAAATAGTGAAGACTCAGGCACACACACACAGAGCCAACACATGGTTGAGCTGTCTCTTCGTTTCCACCCACCTCTCACACTCCGAGACAACCGAGGTGGAGTCCAAATATAGTGTGGATGACAACACACCCTTCATAGCAACCTGCTACATGACCAGCTTGACAAACAGTGGAATCACCGTTGAGACCAGTGATGCATAGGGAAGACACATTAATAGAAAGAGAGAAAAAAGTGATCATTTTTTAGCTTTGAAGATTATATATTATGCATTTTTAAATTAAAAAAATGTAAGTAAGTGATTTAAAAAGTGTGAAGACACAAGGAGTTTGTGTTGGAGCATCAAAACGCTATTGACATTTGTATGACAATTCATCAGCATACAATGAAACTGAATAAATGGCAATTTTAAAATAAAAATAAAACAGTTAGCTTCAGTTTGTATATGTATCTGGAGCTCTGACAGGTTATTACTTTCTGTCTGTCAGGAGAGAGAACATGTCCCAGCGCCTGAATCTCAGAAGTAATTACAGAGTTGTTATGGTACAGAGCAAAGATCAAATATCCTTAGTATTTTTTAAAATAGTTTTAAAAAATTATGTCAAATGAAACAAACTCTGAACCAAAAAAAATACTAAATGTGGTTCTAGAAAAACTTAGGATAAATTGCATGACAGTTAAACTGTTTATTGAACAGCTATTGCCTATTAAAACTGTTCAGATGTGAAATGAAACTTGGTATCTACCCAAATCATCTCGTTCTAAAAGTATGTGGTTTCTTATTTGGGTCTGGTTTGTATAGCACAGTTAGTCTACAATGCATACAGCACAGAGAAATCTATCCGAGAATGCATGAAGTTTTAATAGACGTATGGATAATGGAGAAGGTGGTAGTTTACCATGTTGAGGAAAGAAACAAGTTAATGAGACTAGCAAGCGCAGCATGCTGAATGCACATGCGGCTCCACCTTTCTCCACTCCTATCTACCATACATCCAGAAGATTTGACTCACCCTGTGGTTACAACAAGTGACAAAATGGAGCTGGAAAATGTTTAACAAAAAGCAATAAATGGGGGAAGTTACACTAAAACGTCAACAGAGTGCAAAGTCAGAGGTAGTTAAAAATATATAACATATTAACTAAATAGAGCAACTAACTAGAGCAATTGTTCTGGTTGGACTGGATTTGGACACAATGCCTATGGGCTCGGGCCAGGTTGGCTTTTCAGGCCTGATCTAAACTCTACTGCAGTTATCCCATCTACTGTATCTTCAACTCTGACCAGCTTGACAATAATAAGAAAAACCATAGTACTACTGCTACAATGCTTTAAGATGAACACGATGTGTTCGGAGTGAGATCCAGTGTCAGTTTTTCCACCACATTTATTCATGACTTTTCGGGTTCTTCTTTCTCAGTTGCTCTTTCATGAGTGACAATTTTTTCTGAGTGCATGAATGTCCTGACAACAGATTATCCCACCTAAGTTGTGGGTCTTTGCAGGTTTTTAAAGATTTCCAGTGGTTCTCTTGGATGCCTCTGTCAGTTTGGGTGGACAGACATGTCTTAGGCTTGCTGTTGTGCCATAAATGTTCCATTGTTCAGATGATTGTTTGAACAGTGCTCCATGAAATCCTCCCAGGTTGGGATTTGTTTTACAACCTTGTTCAGCTTTGAAAGACTCTGCAATGCTTTTTTTGTTGTTTTTTTCCCCACACCATGACGTTGCCACCACTATATTTCACCATAATATATGTTCAGGGTGATGTGAACAGTCAGCTTTCCTCCACAGAATGTGTTGGGTATGGGCCAAAAAGTTCAAGTTTTGTCACCTCTTTCATATTTGCTGCATCCTCTGGCAAATTTCAACCCTTCCTTTTTTGTAGCAGATCATTTTCATTCCATTTCATAATATAGCAGTACTTTGTGCTTTTCTACCTTTTCAAATCTAAATAAAACACATTCAAGTTTTTTGGTCACAATGTGACAAAGTGTGGAAAAAGTTAAAAGTTTATGAATATATTTGCAAGGCAGTGTCTGAACAATTGTTTTCCCAAATCAACAAAATTTTTCTGCTGTGGCATTTTGAAAAAAACCACAAAGACAGTTCCCTCCACTGTGTCTGGACACTGTGACAGCTTGACAAAACTTTCCAGAAAGCAGTAACTGTTTGTGAGCATTCACTCTGACAATGATACAGTGCACTCCACATCATTGCTTCCTTAGCTCTCAGCCTGACAGATGTCAGCCATGGGGAAAGAACGGATGGAAAACTTTTCAGCACTCTAAGAGCAACTTGCATTGCCTCACTTTCTACAGTAGGGAAATCCAGACCTTTGTGGGAATCAATGAATATGTGGAGAATGGTCTGCACTTGTGTAAAGCTGTATGTTTTTCTGTTTCTATGCCTATCCATAGCTCTCCTGGAGTGTTTATGTAACGTGTTTGGAGTAGAAAAATATAGAAGAGCTGTTTTTTCGGTTCTAAACTTTCACTCTGACTTTTCTCAGTCTTCTCCTATTTCATATGTCCAACAACCTTTCAGCAATGAAGTGTTTCAAAAAAAGTTACAAAGGTTCTAAAACACAAAGTGAAACAAGATGATGGACTGCAAGCATTGTTGTGTTCAAAGAGAATGAAATGGTGGCAAAGGAAGAGAAATTATGAAGCAAGGGAGATAATAAAATGTTAGGTCAAAATGGCACAAATACAGAGTGATAGCTGGCGGTTTCAATCAGAGGAAAATCAAAATTACAAATGGAACCAATTCAATTCTGTATCTCCATTCGAACCAATACTGATGTGATTCTTGGATATATCCAGAAATTGCTTGATATATCCAACCTCTATCATACAGTACATCTATGATCCAGAGGCTTGTGTTACTGCTCATCATGATGTGGCTCATTATAATCTAATAGTTTTTGCCTAGAGTCAAATAAACTCCTAGATGAAAAATTGTGTATCACAAAATACATGACAAATATTTGACAGATTTACTGATCTATTAAAATATCTTAACAGAACACCCCAGTTTGTGGACGGTCTCTGCTTAGCATGGCTTTTTTTGGGAGATATTTAAATATGAGGAAGAAAAATATTTAGATATCAGTACAGATACAACAATTGTTAAAAAATCTCATAGAGTGATTCTCTAAACATTGCTAGGAAAATAAGCATCCAGCAGAAAAGCTTCACTTCATTATTTTGAGCTTTAAAATTCTGCTTTAAATCTCTGTCTACCATTTACTGTATGCTGATAAGTAAGGTAGAAAGTGAAGAAAATGAAAGTGAAGGCAATTCTAAATCAAAAAGACATCAAGGCTTGTTATAATCCAAAAACAGAGATGATTGTGGTAAATGTTCCAAACACATCATGTTAAAGATGCAAAGGTTCATATATAAAACGTTCGCATGTTATAAAAATAGCAAAAGTAACTTGAAATAGGTAGCACACAGCTCACCTTCTTGCCTTGGCTATACTTCTCCAGGCTTTGAGAAGGTCACTATGACATGTATCACATTTCTAACGGTTAAGCTCTTTGTCCAGCTTTGAGAATTTGAAATGGTAAAGGTTTCTTTCTGTGCAAAGGAAATATCATCTGTGGCTTCCCCAAAGGAACCTTACAGATGCCTGAGGATAAAAAGAAATGATCAGCTCTGTGTCTTAAAGCAAAGTTTGCAGAGAAACTGTGTCCACCTGTCTTTACACTCCAACCTCCTTTGTCTCATTTCAAAAGACCTCTTCTCACACTGCTAAAAGCTCAGCCAGTTTTTAAAAAAAACATGTTGAACCTCAGCACAAAGGAACTGCACATCAAATGTCACCTCCTAACAGCTGTAGCCGTGGCAGGCAGCGACCTGAAGCACCTTCTGAATGAAGCTTCCAGAAAAGTAGAAGAATGCAGTTGGAAAATCCTTTCAGAGGTGAGCAAAGGTGCATTATGGAGCAAGCAAGCCCAGAGAGGCCTTAAGATTTGGGTGGTCAAAATCACCACAGAGGGAGAAAACTGTGTGAATTACGATGAAGTGTAATTGACCAGGACTGTAATCACAGTTCTACTTTTTAACAGTGACACGCATAATTGTTGCACAGTAGCTCTTGACATTTTGCTGTCCAATCTTCATGCGATTACACCCTGGCTGCAGAGCATGTGGCATTTCTCTGAGAGCAATAATAAGGTGGTAACAGATTGTCCTTTTGGTTCTGCTGGTGTGCCGTGGCATTAAAAAGGTTGAAGATTTATTCCTAGACCAGCCGCACTTCACATTTTGCAATCAATAATTAGAGGCGCTGAGTAAATCCGTTCCTTGAGAGGTGATATTAAAAACGTAGTTCAAAATCTAACTTACTACTCTGTTCTTAATCTGTGGACATCGGTACCTTTGGTTTCAATTTCAATCTGTTGTACCATAGAGTAGTTTGTCTTACATACAGTGATCAAGCATAACATTATGACCACAGACATGCAATGTGACTAACACTGGTAAAGTTTTCATCCCTTTATTGTTTAATGTCATCCTGTATGTTTCTATTTTCTTTGCACTTTGGTTTAGGCTCTTATTTTAGTGTTACTCAATTCTCTCTTTGATTATAGCTTCACTTGATTTTCTCATTGTTCATTGCTAGTTTCTTTTGTTAAGCTGATTCCATGTCCTGTTCTCCAAGTGTCATTTTTGTAAGTGTCTTTGCTTAATTATTAAACCCTCTCAATATATTTTTCCACCTCCAGTCTGCCTTCATCCGGGTTCTCCAACACCGAATTATGAGAAAGTTTCGCTTTTTGAACTGAATTACTGAAAAAGGACACTAATTCAGCTATATTCTTTTTGTTGAGATGCTTTGAATGAGAGTTAATCTGTCCTAGATGCAGAATTTACACCTTAAAACATTAGTAAACTTACTAAAGGATTTGAAGGATGCTTGCACATTTGATCTGCTACTGCATGTCACTAAGTTTGACTTGATTGAAGAACCGCATGCACTGCAGCACAAACTGATGCCTAGAGCCTTGAAAATGGTCTTACTCACATACGTTTTACATATGTCTCTACATGATGAATTGTTTTTATTGAACCTTGATGCTCAGATGCTTAGCAAAGAGTGTTTGATGAGGAGGTGTATTAGCCAAGCTCAACTTAAGGCAACAATCCAAAGGAGAATCATTTAAATCATGGATGCTGAGTAATGATGCAAATAAAAACTTTCCATTTGAATCTCTCAAGGTTTACATTAGTGAGATGGGGCAAACTGTTATGTCAACATCATATTCAGCTGCTAAATATTTGCTTCCAGACAACACCTGTGTGCAATTTCTCACAGGTACTTCATTTGTGCGAGCAGACTTTCTAATACAACGTCCTCCTGCTGCGTGCAGTGCTGTCTGAGGAAGCGCTTTTCTGGAAGAGAACTTCTGGCTTTGTATTCACATCATTACAGTGAACGCGCTCGGGTCTTGTCATTCTTTAGCACCTGTGTGTCTGCTCATGTCTGTCTGCGAGCCTGCTGGTGTTGTTGCAGGCTTAGCCCTCTTAGTTATAGGAGTGCCGGTCAGCACTCGGCTGGAGATGTGGGTCTTAAGGCTTTGTCCACAATTCACCACAGCTGATTGCTCTTCTGGATGGTTGGGATTCTCTGCTAAGACTGGAATTACTGACCCATGTCGGCTTCCCACCTTTACAGCAGACTTTTCAATGTGTACCCAGCCGGAACTCCAAAAACTCAGAGAATTGAAAAAGTGTATTTCTGTATGTGAACAGCTTTTGATTATTATCTTGTTTTCAATGTTTTTTAAAAATCCCCTCAACTCTCTTACCTCTAAAAGCAACCTGAGAGTCTTCCTTCTAAGTAGTGTAATTATTAGTTTTTCATTGTTATATCCTCATTTTTAAATTGCTTTCCTTTTGATATAAACTGCCAACTACAGATCAACAGTGGTAAGTACAGTTTCAGTTTCAAGCTATTATACATTTTAAAAATCACTAAGGTTTTCTGTCAAACAGTTGCTTTTCATGACAAAAATAATCAACTCCTGCACCAATTATGAGATCATCAAAGTTGCTGTGAGCTGTCAGTCAGTTGTGTACAGAATCCAGTTCCTTAAAACTTGACACCTTTTATTCAATCCGGTTCCTTTGAAAACAAAAGAACCACATGAACTGATTCAGATTAAATTACAAACAATTCAATATAACACTGTCCAAATTCAGTTCAATCAATTCAGCTTATTATAAAACTTTAATTAAATAAATTAATAAAACTAAAAGGAAGACCAGTCAATTACTTAAAATATTTGACTTTACACCAATCCTTCATTTTGCTTTGGTAGCAGAGGACCACATGCCTCTCCTTTTGAAGAAAAGCTGCTTTGAATCAATCAATCAATCAATCAAATTTTATTTGTATAGCACATTTCAGCAGCAAGGCATTTCAAAGTGCTTTACATCATAACAAACACAGAATCACAATGCAATATAGAATCAATCATTAAGTCAAGTTACATCAATAAATTTGTAATTGATTACATTTCAAATACAATTCTAAACAGGTGGGTTTTTAGTTGAGATTTAAAAGAAGTCAGTGTTTCAGCTGTTTTACAGTTTTCTGGAAGTTTGTTCCAAATTTGTGGTGCATAGATGCTGAAAGCTGCTTCTCCTCGTTTGGTTCTGGTTCTGGGGATGCAGAGCAGACCAGAACCGGAAGACCTGAGAGGTCTGGAAGGTTGATACAATAAAAGCATATCTTTAATGTATTGTGGTGCTAAGCCGTTCAGTGATTTATAAACTAACAACAGTATTTTAAAGTCTATTCTTTGAGCTACAGGGAGCCAGTGGAGGGACTTTAAAACTGGTGTTATGTGCTCTATCTTCCTGGTTTTAGTGAGAACGCGAGCAACCAATTGAAACAACCATTTGGATAAAAAACAAAAAACAGTAAAACAAAAAACAATAGTATCTTAAAAAAAATAATCTACTGATTGTTTGATATATTAGCTGGATGTTTATTTACACTCCAAACTTCGAGGGTTGACATCCCGTAACTTTTAGATATTTTGCTTCTAAATACAGGTGACTCAATTACTATGGTCATTAGAAGGACTTGCAAACCGATACAGTTAGGCCCAAAGTAATGCATAAATCAATTATTTATACTCCTCTCAATGATTCATGGCAATATCTTTTTTTAAGTATTACCACAATCATACCCTTCATATAATCACTGACTGAGTTTTTGCACTTCTCTACTGGTATTTGGTGATTTTATCTTTGGTAATGAGCTTCAAATCTCTGTGGATGATCTTTAGCTCCCTTTCTTATGAATTTTAAAAATTACTTTAAAGCTGGATCTTGCAGATGTTATGAATAAATCTGGACTCACTGTTAAGTTTTATCTCCGTAGAGAAGGGCCCTGTTTTTATTTTGAAATCACTTAGTTTTATAGTCTTAGGTTTTTGTTTGGGGAGGACACATTACAGAAACTGGAATTTATTGCACAAAACAAAATAGATGTGTCCCTTTGGAAAGATTATTCTGCTGCTGTAACTTCACATGCATGACTACTGAAGTTGAACTACTCCTTCCAACTCAACAGCTAACATTCCAGCCCATAGAGCACAATGAAGCCATCAAATGTTTTCAGTGAAACTGGCTGAAGTTTCCATTGTCTCCTGGTAGTTTTTAGCTCATGAGAAAGACCAAGCCAGCCAAGAGAGGGGTTAGGACTTTCTGTCAGCATAAAATGTCTCCACACTGCAGCCCAAACCTGAACTGACAGGCACACACCTCACCGACAGTCCTGTAACAACTCACTATTGTTCCCATCTGAAATGTCCAGCCCACACCTTTAAGAGCCAGGAGAAACAGGAGCGTGTGTGGCGTCCACGTCAAACAGGGATATATCTGCAGCACATATTCATTTGAACTCATTTATTATCTTACTTTTTATATATATTAGCGGCATTTTACTCAACCCTAAAGTTTTAATTCATGGATTGAAAACAGTTTAAACGCCAAAATGGTGAGGCTGGTCTTTAATATGTGAACAAGACAACTAAATTGACTGCCTGCAGGTCTGTTTGGTGCTGTTCTTTGTGTGAGTGAAAAGAACCTTATACAATGTCCTTTTGTATTCAGTAAAAGGTTTTTAAATGCAGTCCATTACTGTTATCATTTGCCATCAACAATCATTTCCACCATTTTGCCCTGTTCCTATTTTGAAAACCATCATAACAGCTTTTTGAAAGCAATTTTTTTTTCTAAAGGTTTTAGGTAAACTTGGTGATCTGAAATACAATTAAATATGAGATTTTGAAAGAAAGCACAGATGTAGAATTTAGGAGTACCAAGAAGTAAGAAGTCTAACATAAAACTCAAATTCAAAGCAGGAAGAAACAAGCAATGAAACACGGTGTGTGAATAACAATAAAATCTGAGAGAAAACAAAGAAACCATGCAACATTGACACCCAGGAAGCACAGTGACCGACACTTTTCAACTGCTATTAGCAAAAAAAGAAAGAATTCTGCTTATGAAACTTTTTCCACCACACTTTCCTTTTATTTAACTTTCCATCAATAAGCTTGTAAGCTGTGAACAGACATCTTGTTTACCAATGATCTTTTGTGGCTTGGTCATCCGCCCTCCTTGTGAAGGGTGGCAATGACTAAGTGAATGGTCTTCCCAATGATTCTGTAGGCCATAACAACATTATAAAAACAAAAATATTTTCTTTACTGGTGAGGAATATTGTAGGCTTTATGTTTTTACTATAGCTGGCAGCCAAAATTATCAAAATTAATTTTTAACACAATCTGATACATGATAACAAAGGTTAGGAATAAAACCTACCTCCATGCAACCAAGGCCATTAAAAACTGGATCATTGCTTATATCTTAAATGTAATTTATTGATAACATATTGTATGGACAAGCAGGTTTTCAGTTTTCTTACATCAGAAAAATAAAGATTGCTGCTATTTTTAATAGAACTGATGGCTATGTGCTGGCAATGTGCTAAAATTGTTAATTAAAAGAGTAACATTTAACACCCCATCTTCATGTAAATACCAATATGAAGATTTTACAGAAATGCCAAAATATTAGGTTTTATTTTGACCAATTTTCTGTATGTGTGTGGAGCATTCACAAATGTTAGACTATTACTGTGTTAGAACATCAAAAAACCTAAAAATATATACACAGTAAGCTTAAAAGCAAAAAGGGAATGATAATGATTAGGCCTACATTTTGAAAAAGAAAAGTCCTTATCTTATGGAAAAAGATAAGTCAAATTTTGTTCTCAGGGGGAAAAAAACCCTGAAGATATTATTCAGTCATAAGGACAATACATTTTTGTGGAGATGAAAATATAAAACTTAAGAAGTGAAAAGGATGCTATTTCAAATTAATGCCATTCTTACCTTCTGTCGAATCTCTTCTTCCATCTTGATGGGGGAGCCGAGTTCAGCCACCTGCCGAACTCCCTCGCTGGCATAGCCGCCATATTCCCACAGCACATAACTCCTGGAGTGGGACGCACCAATCAGGGCAGACCAGTGGTTGGCACGTTCTAAAGGAGATGGGAACTTTAGCACTTAAATAACTAAGTTGTGAAAGATGGTAAACAATAGCTTGGGTCCTCTGTCAGTAACTTAAAAACCAAAAAGGAAAAAACAATCTATGACTAAAAGACTGATTTTGATATGGCAAGCCAAAGAGTCATAGCTATACCTGAAGGTATAGGCATCCTTAAATTATACAAATTTAACAACTAACCTAAGCACATCTTAATCATTGAACTGTTTTCCCAAAGAACTTTCCTACTTTCAAGTTTGTCTGTTTTTTTTTTACTCTTTCAAGCTTTATATAAGATCAATCAGTTGAATATATATTCCTTTATTTAATCAGGTAAACCCCATTGAGATCTAGATCTCATTTTCAAGAGGGACCTGAGCAAAAAATTTGCAATACAGAGACTTGAGTAAAATAAAGTTCTTATGTGAGACTAACTAATAGTGAATGTCATTAGAATAATGCATAATGGATCATGTCAAAGGAAATTCTGATTCTTCAAGCCATTTCAATTGCCTTTTAAGTCCAGGAAAACAAAAACAAAAAGAAAAAGAAAAGTTCATACCAGTCACTGTGAGGAACAAACTGATAGCTGAAAACTAATCAGATACAGAGTGTATGTGAGTGTTGGGCTAAGAATGCTATAATTACTCACTTGGATAATCTTTTGGATGTACTTTTTCTGACCAATTGCCATAGAAGGTAAGTCTATATTTAGCAGTTCCACAAGCACAGCATTCGATTGCAGGTACCTCTGTGACTTCACCGGGAACACGCTCTGCAGGGAGATGGGATGTGAAAGATCACAGATACTCAAATAATACAATAATTCCACAGACCGGTCATCTACATAATATCATGATAAAAATGTTAATATTTTTCAACTTATTAAGGTAACATGTAAGTAGGTTTTGAATCATTTGTGACCTCATTCTTTTCAGCTTCAGTGCAAGTCAAATAAACAACTTCAACACAAAACCTAAGCTCTATAGATTCTCAGTGGAGGAACATAGACTGTTGTTTAAATAATAGTGTAGTTTTTTTAATAGGATGGGTTCAGTCAGCACCAAAACCAATCAAAGTAAGCATCACACTACAGAGGAAATTAAACAATCCTCCTGAGTTAGCTTTTATTCTAGTAGTGTATTCTCATATATTTAATCAGGAAACATAAGATAATGGATGGATGGATGGATGGATGTGCTTAAACCTAGAAGTCAGGAAATTACTGCAATAAGAAAAAAGTGCATTGTTTAATCTGGTCCACATGAATGGTCAGACCAAAAGTCCCTGCAAAATACATAATATTGTCCCTTTTTACAAATGTTCAAAGGGAAACTCAGTGACTTTTGACTGATTTACATGATTTCTGACTACTGAATAGACAAAACTCCACTCAGACAAAACTATTTCAAAGTTATTATGGTGTACAATCCTAAACAATTACTTGGGTAAATTTAAATCATGATTCATAGCAATAAGAGGCAGTAAGAATCTAGCAAGCAGGAAAAGAAAAGAAAAGAAATGACACACAGACTCATAAATATTCTACTTTTGCCCTGGACCAAAGTTTCTGAAAGATAGGTCAAGGCGATAGTTTGAATATTTATGAATCACCCAATTATTTAGTGGAAATGTTCTCTTGACATCTAAGTTGCAGAAAGGCGAGTCAAACTTAAAGCACCTAACGTATGTCAGAAAATCGAAACAGAGTGGCTTGATTGACTTGCGTAATAGCATGGAAAATTAGATTTTATTGTGTCGCGAACAGCTTTATGAAGACAGGATTCCTCTGAGATTTAGAATGATAAAATCATTCAACCAGATATGGCTTTCATTGTACAATGAATGTTTGCATTTGAGCGGAGAGACCCCTGTGAGTGTACCATTTTACCAGACTGTTGTGCTGATTTTAAGAGATTTTAAAAATGGTGACGCATTCTTTTTCGCGGAAATACAATCAATATAAAACCTCAGACATTGCCCTGGTGATCTCACAGTTTGACCGTGACGTCCGCCTCATGCTTCCTGAGTGTTTTGTTAGGACTGTGGGAGGGTTAAACAGTTTGTGTCCAGGATGTGTATGGTCTGCAGAGATGTTGGCTGACTTTCTTCTTTCCCTAGAGCTGTACATGTACTTTATGTAGAGAGACTGGTTTTCATGCTATATGTGGGCTACTGGCATTGAAAGATGGATGACAGGAGAAATCTAATGAAACATTCTTGATGATAATCTGAAGATGCAAGACAGTTATCCCTAGTACACAACTACAAATGGAAAGCAAATAAAGCTCATGAAAACCAACCATCCATCCATCCATCCATCCATCCATCCATCCATCCATCCATCCATCCATCCATCCATCCATCCATCCATCCATCAACATACTAAACAGCATACTAGTGACATTCCTTGTTTTAAAAATATTTATGTCTCTGTTGTCTAGCCTCTAGCTGCTTATTCTTGCTGGGCAGCATGGGGGCTGTTCCCTATCTGAAGGAGTTACTGGGCAAGAGGCAGGGTGCACCCTGGACATCATTTCATCACAGGACAATATATAGACACACAGGATAAGCAACCATGCACACACCAATGCAGAAAAGTTTAGAGAGACCAATTAACCTAATGCTAATATTTTTAGACTATATGTATTTTGTTATTACAGCCATTACTAAATTCTAGAATTAATTTGTTTTGATGCTTTGAATGTGAGGATTACTAGTGTTCTTACAAATATCTGATGCGAATCTCATGTCAATAGGGATTTTTTTGTATATTCATAGAGAAAATGCATCTATTTTCTCCCATGTAGTTTTTGAAACATGATGAGGGAGGTGTGAGGTTATCAGAACCAGAACACAGGGAAAATACTACATTCGGAGAAGGTTACAATAGCTGCATGATGACAAGTCTAGGTTGCAAAAATGAGCTGCAAAAGACAGAATGGAAGAGAAGATGGGCAGCTGTCATTACCTTTCTCACACAGTCGAATGGTGAGAGAACCTTGATCCTGGAAAAAGATGACTCTTTTCTGCACAATACTGGCCCTGCAGACACAGAGAACAGGTTTGGAAGAAATGTAGAGTAAGAATAAAGGTGAAAAAGAAAATGGAGAAAAGTTGGATGATCATAGGAGTGCAAAAGCTGCATAAAATTGAGATTTTTTAGAGTTTCTTTTCGATGTCTGATCCATGAAATCCTCCTCAAGACGGGAGGGTAATGGCTTCCCTGAGGTTTCATAATGGACACTGAGTACACATTTTTTCACAGGAAAAACACATTCTCCAACTCTCACAGCCAATCATCCTGCCGCAACAGAAGCAATCATACCCACAGATATGAAGAAGAGGGAGAAAAGACCAGGAGTTACATTAAGAAGAGAATATAGATCTGTGCAATTGTTGTAGACAAAACCAGGCTTTAACTGATGAGTTAATCTCGACTGAAAATTAAACTGCCCCATCTAAAATTGATTGTTTTTTACCAATGCTTTTACATTGTTTTGTAAAACGTTACAATGGAGGACAAAGACAGCTAACATGCTTTGTTTTCTACCTCTTCTACTGATATTTTGAAAACAAAGAGTTACAAATAATGAGAGGAGCACAAAGGTGGGGTGCCCTTACAAAACTTTCCAAACAAACCTGCCAAATGTTCTTGCAGTAAATAATACAGTCTGTTGCAAATTCTTCAATCCCAATAAAACCATCAAATAGCCCAGTAAATGGTTCTAAAAGTCATCATGCTTTTCTGGTAAGGTAACAAACACACAGACAACTAAAATTCAGGAAAGACTGGAAGAATAAGCCAAAAACATAAAAAATACTATCCTTATAACAAACCTCAACTGTTTAAGAGTATTATTCCATCAAAACTTGAAATTACTTGAACATAAGGAAAAATCCAAACTGATACTGTAAGCAAGTAGTACTGTATATTACGCTAGTGAGAAAATAAATAAATAGCTGTACTTTTCTTTTTATAAAAGTAGTGTGCTGCACGTACAATAGAGAGAAATAAAACTGCCTCAAAGTGAGCTGAACAATCCTGGCAATGAAGACAGAGGAGGGTGCGCCAACTGTAGGTAGGAGTTATCGGTTATATTGCTTCTATAAATCTTACATGGGCTGAATGGTGCAGTAGACTCTGCAACATGGGGTGACTACTTGGGCATGAAATTGGAAAACAAAAGTGAAATATAATGACTATTACTGAGCCTGATCATTTTTTATCAAATTTTCTAATAGGTAAAGAAAAAAATGCTGGTAGTTTGTATTATTCACTAAGTCAGCGGAAGGATGCATCTATACGTACCCAAGCTCCAGCTCCCCTTTCCACTAGACATCTATGTTAAAATTTGGTTGTTTTTAAATAATTTGCTTTTTTTTTTTTTTTGTCAGTAAGCAGCCACTGCTAGTAAAACAAGGCAAATTGTATTAGAGGTGTGCAGAAAACTCGGTTACTGCATCTTGTAGGCACAAATAGGTAAAACTTCATGTAAAACTTTATTCATGGTGTTTTAGCCTAATTCTTTAAATAAGAGTTAAACTATGAACTTAAGTATCTTTTGTGTTCATCTGCAATGTTTTGATACACATTTTTTCAGTTGTGTGTTTTTCTTCAACATCTGTAAAATTACTCTATGCATCAGAGTTTTAAATTTACTTTTGTTAGACATTTCTTTCCAGATTTTGTGACTTGAGTATTGTTCTACAACAAATTGATATCTTCTATTTGTTTTTAACAGCCGTGCCACATTATCGTTACTAGTCTCCTTGCTTTCACTCCTCATATTTCCTTAAGGAAAATTCCTAGTCAATGTTAGAATACATAACCTTTAATGAATACACTCTGCTATTTCAGTCAAAGAGCCATGCTAATGTCACCAACCTCTAACCAGACTACATGTTACAACTCGGGAAATAATGAGAAAAGAAACACACTTCTTCTTTTATCTGATGAAGCCTTTACTGCACGAGATCAAACTGTTCTCTGACCAAATTTCTCATCTCTGTGTAGGGAGATGAATTAGACATGAACAGTACAAATATTTTTTTAACTGGTGCCTGATATTAAAAGTGATAGCAACACTCAGAGGTCATTACTCTTCACAGCAGAGGAAAGCAAGAAGCACGGCAGAATAAGTGAATTCATATGTGTCTGAATTCATGTCCTCTAGTTTTTATTCAGGGAATTTCAAGGATAAAAAGAGTGGTAGTTCTTAAAAACTGGACATGCTCCAAATAATCCTGTCGTGTGATCAATAAAAAACTGCGTCTGACTGTGACAAGACAGAGAAGTCATCTTGTCAAACAACTTCAGACTCTCACAGTTTGACTTGTGTTGTCATTGACAGGCGAAGGGTGTTCCCCCTCCTCCCGGTACCAGCATCCGAATACTGATGGGGAAAATTAACCAGAGGTCGATGTGGGGTGAAAATGTGATGAACAGACAGCTGTAGGGCAGAGATGGAGAATTCTAAGTATAAACCTGATAACGATCACCAGGACAGCAAAACCTAGATTGGAAAAACAGTCTTTTCACTCACACACACTTGCTTTTCTCTCACCCTCCCTCTCTATTTTAGCTCTGGGTGGGAAACACTTTCTAGACACCAAAAGACTTTTCAGGACTTTCTTGAGATTAAAGCACAGATTTGAGGTAAACTCATCAGAGCTACAAGAAAGACCTTTATCACCTGAGGTAGGAAACACAAAAATACCCACACAGTCTAATGTTCGTACACACTCTGCACTTTGTCACAGCCTGGGGGGCTTGCTTAAACAAGAACTTCATGCTTGCAAAAGATAAAAGTCAAAACAAGGCAGGAATATAAAAGAGCTTAGGGCTGAAAATACTCATCATAGCATGTGTCAGATGAAATGGGATGAAGACGTCAAGACAGGAAAAGGAAGGAAATTGGGTGGGTGAGTCATCATTATTGCAAGAATCTGAGAATATTTAATCAAGTTGTTTATGTTATCTGTTCTAATAGAAGCAAAACTTTCAAGTGTAAACCAGTTCTTTTCGCTCTACTCCAAATTCTATGTCCTCAATTCCTGCTAGATTAAAAAAAATAAATATATAAACATCTGTATACCAAACATCACTGAACAGACTGGAGCAAAGCTTCATATTTTAACAGTATTTAAATTTCCCCTAACTCTCTTGGAAATTATGTCTTAACAGAAAAAAATATGAAGGATAAGTAAGTTAAAAAGATAAATATGTTATGAAAGGGGGGGGATAAGCATTTTGTGGAGGTTTTACAGCTGCTGTTTCCTGCTGCCTGAGGCAACATTTCTAGGCAGCTCAACAAGATGAATGACAAGAATTTGACCAGCAGAGGAGGAGAAGGGCAGTCCTGACAGTACACAACCAGCCTCAAGAAGATAAGTTGTATACTGCATCTTCAAGTTGCTGTTAGTTCAAGTGCCAGGAACAAGTGAGACGAACAAAGATGGTGCATTATGGACTGTGCTATTTAAAAGATGCTGACATGGCTTGCTTGCCAAGAAACTGATAGCAGTGTTTGCAACAGGTGACTTCTCTCTCCAGGGTTCAGCTCACAATGTGTAAATTAGAAGGAAAAATGTCTCTAAAGAAGCAGCACTAACAAGCCTGGCAAACCACAGCAGTACAGCCTGATCTGTGAATGTCCAGAAATAATCTGAATAACAAGTGTGTGACAACAACAAAAATGTTTTCTTTTACTTTAACTGTGCCTTAAAAGTAACTTTCTTGTGAAATCTTGAAGGTTTCTTGATTAACAGTTTGACAAACTTTCCTAGGATGTTTCACAGTTTTCTTATGGACAGTGGCTATTTTTACCATCAGTTTACAGCTTACACAGACTGCGATTAAAAAGTGAGGGAAGTTATAGAACCTATAAAAGGTATTCACTCCACTAGACACTTTACCTTTTTCTTGCTTTTACAAATCAATCATGAGCAACAAAATCTGACTTTTTCACAAAAAGAATGACCTTATATTGTCAAATTGAAAACAGATTTGTATAAAATAATGTCAATTAAATAAAAATATGTAACATAAAATGAATGTATAAATATTTGCCCCATTTAAAGTGAATGACCTAATTCAAAAAAAGGTCTAGTCAATAGTTTGTAATCTCACAATGAGTGGAATGGAGATAATCTGAATGTGTCTCAAGCGATTGTAATGTAAAGACTTCTGTGTCTGGGAGGTCAACTCACTGATTAATCAGTATTCCTGGCTTATAGCATGAAGACTAGGAGAGAACTACAAACAAAACATAGAATACGTTACTGAAAAGTATAAGCGAACGGATGGAAACAGAAAATCTCTGAGGCAATGAAATGAATAAAATGGAAGCAATATGACCCATGTGTAAATCTTCTAAGGTCAGGCGTTCTCACAAACTGAGTGACGGTGCAAGAAAGAGACAAATGAGAGAGGACTCCAGGACACCTGTGACTACGCTAGAGGAGTTACAAGATTCAGCAGCTGTGCATACAACAATTTAAAAATGTTATCCTAGAAGCGATTTAAAGTTGATTTAAACAAATCTGTGAGTATAACGCTACTATAACTAATACTTCTATATAGTGTAAAGCACTTTGAGGTCCTCTGAGAGTGATGTACAAGTACAAGCCATTTACCATTACCATTTACTTCTAAGGAAACTATAGCACTTTACAACTGACTCCTTTTATTTTTATGTTCCACTGTTTTTCGTCACTTTACATCAGCTGTAATTATTCCCAGCACAGTAAAGCTGGAGGAGCTTCCCCGTTTCTTGTCTTAATGTTAGAATAAACAAACTAGCTGCCAGCTGCAAACTTTGAAAGTGAGAGAAATAAAAAACATCTTATGTAATTCTTGGCAAATCCACATACAGTAAATTTTACAGCAGAAATTACTTTTCCTCCACTGTATTTGTTGAAATGTTGGTAAAGCCGATCTTAATGAAAAAAAGGAGAGAAAAAAAGCTTCAGTCTTTATGGTGTTACAGCTTCTACTGGTGGTTTGAGATAGCAATTTTTTTTCAAGTTATTAGATCTAAACCCCCGGAGGGAGAAGAAAAAAACTAAGAGTCCAAAAGGGCACAAAGACATATTGAAAGACCAATTTAAGGAAGTTGGAGTTGGAACCAGTTCCAGTTAACATGGAGATAAGTGTTTGACATCCTCAAGAGTGAACATATTACAGACTGAACATAAACACAAGAAGGAAATGTTTGGCTCTAAGGCACAGGTGTCAAACTCCAGCCCTCAAGGGCCAGTGTCCTGCAATTTTTAGTTGTGCCTCTGCTGCACCACACCTGAATGGAATAATTAGGTCATTAGCAAGGCTCTGGAGAACTGATCTACACAAGGAGGAGGTAATTAAGCCATTTCATTCCAGTGTTTTGTACCTGTGGCACTTATAAAAACTGCAGGACACCGGCCCTTGAGGACTGGAGTTTGACACCCCTGCTCTAAGGATTATTAAATTAAGTGATGTTGACATTAGTTTGCATAAAGAAGTCAGATTTAGTCTTGTGTAGTAAAGTTGATTTTTGATTAATTGTTTTAATCAAACAATTACACAGTGCACAGTGGCGCAGTTGGTAGCACTGTTGCCTTGCAGCAAGAAGGTCCTGGGTTCGATTCCCGGCCGGGGTCTTTCTGCATGGAGTTTGCATGTTCTCCCTGTGCATGCGTGGGTTCTCTCCGGGTACTCCGGCTTCCTCCCACAGTCCAAAAACATGACTGTCAGGTTAATTGGTTTCTCTAAATTCTCCCTAGGTGTGAGTGTGCATGGTTGTTTGTCCTGTATGTCTCTGTGTTGCCCTGCGACAGACTGGCGACCTGTCCAGGGTGTACCCCGCCTCTCGCCTGGAACGTAGCTGGAGATGGGCACCAGCAACCCTCCCGACCCCATTAGGGACAAGGGTGAACAGAAAATGGATGGATGGATGGATGGATGTTTTAATCAAACAGATTCATTATCAGTAATTTCTTCCTTCACATGCACTGAAGTGTTTAAAAAGTACTTGACTTTACTATTTATTATGGTCACCCCCTCACCCCCTTACTTGCATGTTTAGGATTATCAGACATGCACCTAAAAAACAAAAATTTAGCTTTCAAAATTCTGATTTATCCAAATAAACATGACCTCATGAAAATTAAAAGGAAATTTCTTCTGGGTTAAAGTCTGATCTTTGTCCATTTTGTTTCTTAATCTATTCAGAGGTGGAAATGGTGTGCTTTGGATACAACTCAAGTGTTCTTGACCTTTTGCTCAATACTGGTGACATTCTCCTTCATAATTTTCTGAAAGAGTGCAGAGTTCATGTATGCATCAATTTGACCATGTCCTGAAGCAACCTCAGACCTTTATGTATTAACATGGTCCCCAAAAACTTCTACTTTCGCTTTGTCAGTTCACAGATTATCTTCCCTAAAGTCTTTGGTAAAGACATTCTTGGCCATTTAGTTTCTAGCCTGAAACTCTCCTATGGATGCAATTTTTGGACAGTTTCTTTCTTATTGTTGAATCGTGAAGGCTGAGCATAAGAGAGGCAAATGAAACCTTTTCTGCTTTGTACGTTGTTCTGTGATCTTTTTTGATTTCCTGGATCAACCAGTGCATTATTTCAGTCATTTTGGTGAGCTGGTCATTCTTGGCAAAGTTCAGCACTGTTCCATCTGTTTTCTGTTATTTTCCACCTGTAGATAATGCCTTTCATTCTGAATCATGGAAGTCCTAAAGCCTTAAAAATGACTTTGCAGCCTGTCATAGACAGTTTCTATTATCTGTGTGTTTTGGATTACACACAGCTTGAATTTGATAGCTTGTTTTCCTTAAGAAGTCATGCATTTAAATTTGCAGTTTGTATTTATTCAGTTCTCTTTATTTGATTTGACAATTTGCTTAATGGTCTGAAACATTTAAGTGCACAACTGAAGAAATCTAAACTGGGGCTAATCATTTTCACTCCAGTGTGGCCTATTAACATAGTGTTGTAGACAGAAACAAAAATAGCCTAACAAGGTAAAACTAAAACTTATAATACAAAGAGTTTGTATGAGGTAATCCTAAATTTCTATCTTGGACAATTGTGACAGTAATATGAGGTGAATTTGAAATAGCAGATGTTCCACAACACAGGGTCAGATTTATTGAACCAGCAATTACTGGAGATGGCTACATGCCATCTGTCATACAACGGCAGTAGATAAATTAAAAGCAACAGCTGTGCTTGTGCTGTGGAGGTAAGGGCAAGTTAAAGCTTATCGCTTAGTGGAGGAAAAGATGCATGTCAGGGAGTTTATTCCCTTCAGGTAGTCAGAAAAGGAGACAGAAATGAACAAGAGAGAAACATTTTTCTTTGCAAGGTTTACCTGTTTATCATTTATATTTCTTATTTGTCAAAAAATGTCTTGAAGGTATGTGCAGTGCTATCACTCCATGTAGTGCACATTTGTTATATTTTTTGGCACATTGCTTGAATAACATCTCATCATGTATTAATAGTAAGTGATTTCTGTTATCATAGAATATTACATTTACAGAAGCACAAATTGCAGCTGATGTGCATGAATTCAGTCCCTCCGGGCTGTTACGTTTCGCTCTTCTGGCTCTGTTCTGTTTTTCTAACGAACCAATTTTTACTCAATGGTAATACAGCCTGCTGCTCCTTTTGGAAACAAAACATGTTGGAAATAAATGTGTTTATCATAACAGTCCAGAGGCTGTCATGAAGTCTGCTGTATTCAATCAAAATTGAATGCAGTTCCAAAATACCCATTTGGTTTTTGCGTGGCAACATAAATAACTTTTTCCACACACTGTCTTTATTTTTAAATTGGTTTACGTTAAGTTTTTTTTCTCTTTTTCCTTAAACTGAGTAAAATCCTCTAAAAGTTCAGAAGTGAGTGGTCCGGTTTCTGAAGTGAAACGGTAACCCTGCCTTTCCATCCTTTGTTGAATAACAACTCAGATAATGGGCTAAATATACTAAGGTAAGCCAAAGGGAATACTGGTGACTTTTGGTAGACTTGTGTCTGGTTTATCCCAACGTGTTGGCATGTGAAAAATTTCAGTAGATGAAATTTTTCATCTACTGAAGTAAATTTTCAGTAGATGAAAAGATGAAGTAAATTTTCATCTACTTCATAGAAGAACTATGAATCTTCTTTCAGTCAAGTGCAAAACAGCAAAAATGTTAAAACTTCACTTTAACTGAGTAACTGCTGCGGTTCAAGTTTGTCTAATCTGAAGAGACTATCCCTTCTGAGTATCGATAAGAACGTTTGGGTTTGTCTTACCTGTTGATACTACTATTTGACCTAATGAAGGAAGGAAAGAAAAAATGAAGGAATAAAAGACAGAGGGAAGAAACCAAAAAAATATATCTCCCATTAAGCAAAGCTCCCTGTAAGTCATCCAACTCTCATTAAAGCAAAATGTCACTTACTAATAGCTGACAGGCAATATGCACACTTCCAGTTAGACTGAGCAATTTAATTGTCAGGATAAACCTTTAAATAGCTGCATAATGTCATTTATCTGATTAATATTCCCAGACCATCACCAATGGTGAAAAAACACTGGGAAAAATGACACTAACATTGCTTTCAATGGAGCTCCAAAATAATAAGGTACTGAACAGCCATTTAAATCCTCAAACATGAAGACCACACTATTATAAGTAAAGATTTATTTGAAATTTTAAAGTGTTTGCACACCCATTTTAACGATGAGACACATACTCTTTGAAAGTAACACGGATTCTCAAACTCACACCTGTTTAAACAATAAATTGTACCCAGTAATCATCATCTTCAGCTGTGTTGTGAAGATCATCGCTTTACAAGAGCTAAGGTATGCTGTGCTTCTAGGCAAAAAAAAAAAAAAACAACAACACCTGGAGTCACCGACTTCACTTTAGCCAGGAACACCTGCTTGTAAGGTCAAAGGTAACTGGGCACTTCATTTATTAAGATGTTGAAATAATAGTCCCAACACATTTTTTTTCTTTTCAAAAGAGCAAACTCAACTTAAAAATTTGAAGGAGAAGCAAACAACATGAACTATGTAAAAAATTTAAAACACGTTTTTTTGCACTAATTTAAGTCAGTCATTTAACTGCTGTTATCTTAATATACACGCAAATACTAAATCCAATAGTTTTTTGATATTGCAACCCTGATATTTAATGGAAAACAGTCATTCAAGATCCGTTGTAGCTCTGCACATAAAGGTACAAGAATAATTAGATAAGAATAAAACTTACTTGAGAATAACACACCCAGTACCACTGGGTGGTGCAGTCCACAAGACCTGTATCCTGGTTCTTCTGCGAGGTGTGCTCTCCGTCACCGCAGGAGGACAGTTGGTCATGAACTGGGTGTCGTCATTATCAATGATCTGGCAAAGAATAAGTGGCATTATGCAAATATCATATCAGATTTACAGAAGTCACTCTACAAAGATCCAAAACATATATTGTCTCTTAAACAGATCAATTTATGTTGCTTTGTGCAGAAAAAGTGGATAAAGTTGAAGATCCAACAGTAAAAGTTCAACTTAACACACAGAGTGGGAGCTTGGAGCTACAGCAGTGACAAATAGAAGAATTAAGTCACAGTTTGATGTATTATAATTATTCTCACTTTGCACTTTGACTTTAGTAGAGTAAAAGTAGCTGAAATTGTAGCACGTATTTTGTCTTTAAAGTGCATAATGATTTTCGGCTGATGTGCTTATGCAGCATTAAATTTTATTAAATATGAGACCCATGTTCAAAATGTTTATCTTCTGAATTATGAATGTGACTGAATTTATCAATTTAACCTGTGTGAACTGGACTTAGAACCAGTTCTTGATAGGGGAACTAGATTTGTGCAACATGAGTATTGCGCAAATTTACTATATAGTAAATTTACTATATAGTAAACCTTAAAATTTACTTTAAGATAAAGGTTGTGATGTGATTTTATTGAATCACTGTGAAATCATGACATTTCTTTCTTTTAACTCATGTAAAACAATAGTTTTATTTTACATTATTTTCAAAGTGATGATGAAAGACAGCAGAAATATTAGATGGCCATCAAACACCATGTCATCTCCATAATTATTTTTCACGTCAGGGAACCACAACATCTCGTCTCCTTTGAAGGACAGGAAGTAATAGAGTGTTTGTCAGGGCTTAATAAATATGTATTCTCTGATGCCAACAATGTTTTTTTGATCGTTACATCCGGAAAAATATTATTTCACAGCATGATAATTAATCTTCACACAATGTCTCTAATCTTTATTTGTTTGTAGGAGGTGGGTTGGTGATCTGACAATGTTGATCTGACACTTTTTTAATCTGATACATGCAATTTTTAATAAAACTGATATGCATAATACATAAACCGTAGAGCTCAATTTTGCTGCTCTATAGAAAATAATTACTTTAATCTTTTAGTTCTCTTAACACATAACTATAGCTTTTCTGTACACATCACTGGAATTTGGTATTTGACTCCGTCTGTTAAGCTGCTCATAAAACAGGTTGCTATGGGCGGTTTGCTGTCATTTACACTTTATTTGCACAGTTTCTGTTGTCAGTGGAAACAAGAGGTAGATGGGAAAAAAAGACAGTTCAACAAAGAGACGTTTTTCACATTTGATCAAGATAAAAACTATTTTGTGAATGCGAAGGGAGGGTGATTTTGGGGGGGGGGAATGACAAAAGGTTTATTTCTTTCATCACTTCATGTGAATGTGGGGATGTTCAGTCATGCAATTTGACCTTAACTTATCAAGTAGTACTCTCTGTGACCAATCTTTGGCAGTAAGTTGAGCCAAGAGCAAAGCTGTGGGAAAGAAAAACCTTGTCAAAGTCCTAAGATGATGTTTTGGATAATAACAGACTTGTACATTCAAGACATGTACTTCCCAGTTGTCTCAATACTTAAACCTTGTCACGAACCTTACAGACTAAACACATAGCGAAACAGAACCTCATGTGGTCCTATGACCTTGTAGCATGTGTTCCCCAGCTGTCTTTCTGTAATAATAACAAAGACTCAGCATTCTTTCCCAGAAATCCTTCTTGACGTAAACTCACTAACAGTTTCCCTTTTGGAGCTTTTGGAGCTGATGAATAATTTCCATATTTCTAGGGTGACTGATCCACCTTTGATTTACATTTTTTGTTGTTTTTGTCACTAAGACTGAAGCTCTGTCAGTCAAACGCTGAAACAAACAACTCACTAAAAGGCAAATGAAGAGACAGATTTCAGAAAGAACCAAACAAAGGAGAATGAAATCAAAAAGAGGCTGCCTTTTGACAGAAATATAAAGGTAGATTTGCATCGTGCAAATTTAAATTGAAGTTAAATCTACTGAGACGTAAACATTAAATACAACGATGCTTTGGAGACAAAAAGAAAATTGAGATGCTCTGAAGAGATGCTAAACATGCATAAACATGTTCATGGAGAAAAGCAAACCAGTAATACTAACCACACTGGTTTTGTTTATGAAGCAAGTCAGTTCCTATCACTGATCCCAAAGTATGGTTCAAGATAGGTCTGATTAAATATTCTTACAGTCAACTTAATACACTAAATCTCAAGTCAAATGGACACAGTGAAATCCCAAACATAAACTTATAAGCATTAATTATTTAGAAAAAAAGACTAAACAATATTACAAAATTATCTGATTAATGATTTTATAGTCCAATTCTGTATCAGATATCAAACACATTTTACTCACTCTTTATTCTCATCTGTCAACACATTGCTATCAGCTCTCTGTGATCAGGTAGGAGCATCAACACCAGCTGCACATCATCCAGATGGCTGAATATGTCATATCACTGGAATGCAATCCCTTAAATCATTACACTTGGAATAAACTATTGCAGTCAAAACAATACTGTGTAATGTTATTGTAACCGATAATATAATGAAAATATGTGAATATATCCATTTAAAAATGTTCTCAGATGAACTTTAAATTCTAAAGTGTGTTTTCCAAATACCAGAAACAATTTATTGCTAGAAAAAAGCTGTGTGTCTTTTTTTTTTCAAAGTACTTGAAGAACATTTTACAAATTGCTAAGTATTTTGGTTTAGGGTATATTTCCATTGTTACTGTTACTGTTACTGTTTGAGAAGCAGAGTTGTCCCAACCACAACCACAACCATATGGAGAATGTGTGGCATATTTTCGATGGCAGAGTCCATGCAAAGGAATGAACCAATTTACGAAAACTCAGTTCTGCCATAAATGATTCTGTTTGTGTCACCAACTGCAAAACCTATATCATTTGAAAGCAGAGGCTCTACTCTTTACATTGATGTTTTTCCAAGTGTGACAAAGGCTTGGCAAGTTAGCACGCAAAAACACTTTTGCTGTTGTGTGGTCAAAAGTTCTGTTTCCCTCAAAACCACTGCAGATGTCTCATACTAAACTGATACAACAGCTCAATAGTGGATAAAACAGGGAAAGCCACTTCACCAGTTTAGCAGTATTTCAGATATTTAAAACAAAAGCTAATCAATATTTATCGACAACAAATGATATGAAATTACTGTATCATGATACTTTTTCAGCCATGTCGTCCAGCGATAGTCTGCGCTAGTATCAAATTACAGCTTAGATCTATACTATGTGCATTAATTATGCAGCACATTGCACAATTAATGCACATTGCCCAGCCCTGCTCCACTCATATCAATCAGATTTGCACCTGACTCACTCTGTGGTTACAAGTGACAAAACGAAACTGGAAGATGTTAAACAAAGCTAAAAATGGAAGAAATTATGCTAATAAGGCAGCAGAGAGCAAAGTCAGAAGTCTGGAATTGATTTTAAACTGAGAGTAGCTTAAAGTAATAATGCATGTTTACTTCAGGCTCAGGACTGTAATTAGAGTTCATTAGTCTGGTTGGATTGAGCTCAGGCACAATGTCTGTGGCCTCGGACCGGGTCAGGTTGGACTTTTAGGCCCAATCTAAACTCCGTTTTAAACTGACAACTTGGTTGTTTACATAAAGACAAAGATAGTTTTAGAGGAATGAGTGATGAAATTATATATGCACTACTGAAATTGCTCATAATTCAATTAAACTCTCAGCAAATCTAATGCAGCACAATTTAAAATTGATCAATGATACCAGTGCATGTACAAACTATTGAGCTAGTGAAGAATAGAGTAGCAAGACAGGTTAGTGTGGGAAGACTGTCAAAAGAGGTGTTTGTTTTCTTTGCAGAGTCTGGCATGTCAGTGAGAGTCCACGGTTTGTCTATCTCAATCTCGCTCAATCTCTTGCTCCCACTTCAGTCGGTAAATACAGATGCTTTAGAGTGCCTGCACAAGCAAACGCAGAGCTCTGTTCAAACACACTCACACAAAGCCTGGGTGACAGGCACGGCAGACCTACGATCCTCTGGAGAAATCTGACAGAAACGGCTGATATTAGCGGGCACATGTGTGTGTTTGTTGGTCGCTGTGTGCACACACACATTCCAGGATAGCAATTAAGTGTCATGCAGTTGCAAAGCAGTGAATATAGTTAAAACCATTGGGACTTTAGTTCAAATATGAGAAAGAAGAAAAGAATTACAAAGAGACAGAATGATAAATTGAAATGTCACATCTCCACTTGAGGATGAGCTCATTTCAGAGAATCACAAAGTTTTCTTGTCTTGATGAAGACCTCGGAGGCACCGACATTTTGCCTGAAGTTTTTCATCAATCAAAGCAGTTCTATTACTGCAGAACACCTCTGAGATCTTGGGGCTATCATCAATATTGCATCATATTACATTCAATGTCTCACCCACCCAACCATAGCAGCAAAGTCACATGTGAAAACAGCCACCCTTTGAAAGTCCCTTTACTTTCCAACATATGATTCTCTGACTTGAACTGTACAACTTCACAAAGCAACAATTAGGAAAATGTTTTGCATACTGTTCACTGAGTATCACAACTCACACTCTTCCACATATAAATCCATACTTTCAGTATAATGATTGGAATATCCACATCAACCAGCTAGTCTGCAAGAATCCTAAAGCTGTTGTTTTTATAAACAAATTTCTGTTGTTTTTATGTTCACAAATACCAAAGAATGAGCAAGAGTCTGTTCTGTTTTGAAAAGAAAGCTTCATTTTCTGCCTTTTCACTTAGTCATGACCTTTTCTTGTCATTTGTCTTTTTGTGTGAATGCCATTAAGGTGTGTTGTAAAAAGCTTTGACAATATCAGGCAAGTCTATCACGTGGACAACATATCACGGAAACAAAGTAAGTAATATGTAGAGGCAAAATACCACACAAAAAAGTAAAAGAACTGGACTGTTTGACACTGACCATTTACACATAAAAACACATTTCATTACTAATCAATCAATCAATCAAGTTTATTTGTATAGCACATTTCAGCAACAAGAAAGTTGAAAGTGCTTTACATCACAAAAACAAATTATACAGTCATAAACAACACAGTCAACAATTCAAACAAAACATTTCATCTGGTGGCAGTATTATACATCAGAATGTGTAATATCATGCATGTGTATTATTAATGTTTCATTTATAATGTTTCAAAAGAAACTCTAAACAGGTGTGTTTAAAAAAGGTCTTTGGTTTTTATATCTGGAAAGAAAAAAATCCCTGAAAACCTGAAACATGCAGAAACTGTTGGCACCTTTTAGACAGGACAAAATGTGTTTGCTTCAGATTTTAATCAAAGAATCTCACTAATGAACTGTTGACTGATTATAAATGAGAGATTGAAGCAAACGATTGAACACAGTCAACACTGCTGTAACAGAGAATAATGATCCCTGGATAAATATTTTTGCCACTTTTGCTACCTATTCACCTGATTTAAAACTGTAGTTTAATGTTTGTCTTTATTATGTCAGGCAATTAGGTGTTTGACATACTAAGCTGAGTTCCTGTAAAGCACTTTTGATTGTCTTGTATATAATATGAGCAATATAAATAAACTTCCCTTGTATTGCCTTCTGTAAATGAAACAGTAAAATGTCCAATACTGTATATGTAGCAAGTTAACACTTTAATAATTTCACTTAAGGATTTTCACAAATAGTAGTAATAGTAGAAATACTAGTAGTTGCTAAAGGCAATATTTTATTTGTTGTTTGCTATTGTTTGTTTGTTGCCACTGGTTTGTCACTTGTCTTGTTGTTGCCATTATTACAGGAGTAACGACCAGCAGTGTGGTGCTTAACATACACCAACAATACAAAGTATTCAAGCTGAAGATATCCCATCTGGGAGCATCCATCAACAAATTACTGTTCTAGATCTTCCCCAAGTATCCCAAAGGGGATATAACCAATGATTTTTGCACCATTATCATCTTGTTATGTCAGTAACATTGTGATATGTGTCATTATTGGCACTGTGCTGTCCTCAGGATACAGATGCTTCATTCAATCCTAATTATGGTTTGCTGTCATCACCAAGGTACCATTTGCACTTTATTTAAATATTGTGATAACACTTTTCACACAGATTCAAAGCATTATGGGAATCAACATTTGCATTGCAATAGCTATTCTCTGTAACATTTGTGCAACAGATGTGCACTGATGTATGTAGGAGTGTCTAATATTTTAAAAACGTCAAGGTAATGCATTGCTTGATCGGCAACATAATTACATACAGGCAAGTGTTGATAATGTTTTATCATTTCTGCTGATATTTATTAGCACAAAATGGTGGTCCACACAACTTGCATAATAACTGTCCTTAGAGGATTTACTGAAAAGAGGTGACAACCATCCTGTCACAGTGTACAGGACCATCAGCTGCAGAGAACTGGACTTTATTGCGAAAGAAAAATTAGGTCTTAAAAAAAATCACTCCCAAGTTGCACGCACAAACAAGAACAGTTGGTCTACCACAAACTCTAATGGAGGCAGAGGCAACATGTTTTTCTACTGCAACCACTGGAATGGATCAAAACCACTCTCGTGTAATGCTTTCCTTTCCACCAGATGTCTTCGAAACTGAGCTCTGTGTAAAAACACACATCTGTTTTAGTTCTGATAAAACTGACATCTACAGACTAGATTAGTCAGACAGGATGACAAACATAGGAACACCACAGGGAATCCAATCAATTTTCAAAACCAAACAACCTCGGCAAAGTCCCAATGCTACATCATGCCACAATTAGTATGCACAGTGTAATAAGTTACAGGAAGATTTTGTTCATAGTGAAAACATGCTTTATTATCAGCATTTCGAACTGGACAGAATTATACACCCATTGTAAAAAATTAAAATTTCTCTCATTTTAGAAAAAAAAAAAAAAAAATATATATATATATATATATTTTTTTTTTTTACCTCAAATAAAACAAAAACAAGTTTGTATACATTGTTAAGCAACACACCAGAAATGTTAAATATTTGAGGGAATAAACCCTGACTTTCATTTTGTCAGACACATATTATTGTGTCTGACATCCATATTATTGTTGGATTCAGAAGATCACCCAGTCAGAACCTCACTGAATGATGTGTGCTTCTGTTGGAATTCAATTAGCACTGGAATGCAATAGCTGTAAAAAAAAATAATAATAATAATAATAATCAAGTCTTATTCTAGAGCTGCGTATTTGGAAATAATTATTTTTATCTCCACATACAGTTAGTCGCAGCTATGTGGCCTGTTGGGCAAAATAAAACATTCAACTTTAAGCTGAATCCTTAAAAGGTCAAATTATCATCAACTATGAAAGAAAAACAAAGTAGATACGTAGTTACTCCCACACTATAAAAAAAGTCCTAAACACAAACCATATCACTTAACTAAATGTACACCTTTTCCTAATACAATCATAATTTAACAGAAGCATATCATATGCAAAAGTCACAAGCAAGATGTGGATTACTAACAAGACGTGCTTCATTTGTGTTTTTGATTCAAAATACCTGCATAACAATCAGTGCGAAAGCAGTTCAAACTGCCTTCTACAATTGCTTTAAGTTGCTCCACAGTCAGCCTATTTTGACAAGCTCCATCTTGTCCTTGTGTTCTGTCTCTGTTTATAAAGTCTTTGTTAAAAAATGGATTTACCTTGAGGTTTTTTCTGACTGGACTTTCTGAACCTGTCATTGAACTGCAGCATGATTAGTTTTCCATTATCAAACCTTTTTTTGTTTGCTTTATCTCTAGTTTCCCTTTGTCCTCATTTTGGCTGAGCCTTACCACATAATAGTGCAGCTACTTTTAACAAATTAATCTATATGTATGAGCCTTCTTGTGTTTACATGTGTTGCTGTCTTTCCAGTCTGTTTTGTCTTGCTTTGTTTGCTTAAGCTGTTATCAATAAGAAACAGCATGAATAAACTACAAAAAAGCTCCCGCACAGAGTCGCAAGAACGTAATGACTACAGCAGTATAATGATTTTTGGCTTCCAACCACTAAAGACTTAAATGGAGACATTTCTAATGACATCATGGAGTCATAATTAATTTTCTTTCATAAGTAATTTCCCTTGACCCATTATTTCTGTAGTGCAGATTATAGCATTATTCTGAACAATACAGCTTAATCAAGCTTTAATGTGGCAAGATGAGAAACCTTCAAATCCTCATGTAGCCCTTTTTATTCTGAAACCAAATTTTCTTTGCTGCGGTGTTAATTTTCACAACCTCCCATGTCAGTCACAAAGTTCATAGCAGGCAAGAACAAGCCATGTCAAGTGAATTTACTTCCATCTTAGGTTTTCTTCAAGCTATTTCTTCCTTCCTTAGCCCTAAGATACACATGCATTATATAATTCAATCAGTACAGTAATGTGGAATGAAAAACAGACTTAGAAATATACTTATTTTTATTTCTCTCATGTAAATATCTCTACAAAAGTCTGATTTTCCAAAAGCATACAACTGGGGTACTGACAGGCTGTGAAAATGACATTTTTTTATGACTGATTGCTCAGAATTTTCTGTATTCTTGTAACTTGTGTAAAAGTGGTCAAATATCAAAAGATGAGCTCAGGTTGAACTCTGTATGTAAGCCAAGATTAAATGAACCTTCATTACAATGTTACCCTTAGTTAAAACTAAAAGATAAATATATTATTTATAGTTTAGCTTTACATTTTTATTTATGTTTTATATTTCTATTGGATTGGCAGGAGCAGCCGGATGAGGAAAGAAGTCAAAGTTACAATGCAAAAAGTGTGAAAACAGGGATCAGCAGACCAGTTACTCAAATGTGATAGTTTGCAGATAAGTAGTGTTTTAAACGTGGTTTCTAAAATGCCTTAGGATCACTTCACATGAGATTATGTCTGTGTGACAGCATTAAAAATCTGTCCGAGGGGCGTGCTATGGTGGCGTAGGGGATAGCGCGACCCACAGTTTAACCCACCCTTGAGTCCTCAACACAGCCGTCGCGGGTTCGATTCCCGGACCCGGCGATATTTTCCACATGTCTTCCCCCCCTTTCCTGTCAGCCTACTTTCATATAAGGGACACTAGAGCCCACAAAAGACCCCCTGGAGGGGGAAAAATAAAAAATAAAAATCTGTCTGAACACGGATAGTCTCTGCACCAACTTGGTGAGGCATGCTGTGGTTCACCAGGAATGCAACGGGCTTTTCATTACATGTTATTGAGCGTCCACAAAAATTCCGTTGTGGTTTGTCATCACGGCGGTGTCGTGACGTGTTGGACTTAGAGTTTCAGTTTTTTGCTTTTTGTTTAGTCAGCACTTTAAACACTTTAAAGTGTTTAATGCACTTCAAAGTGCATAAGTTGGTTTTATGTTGAGTTATTCACCCCATGACTTCATTGGTAAGATGCTACTGCCCCATTTTTCTGCTAGTCTATATCTGTTTATTCTTTGTATCTGAAGCCAGTCTTCTTCTTCTTCTTCTTTTTTCCCCACCTATTCTATTTAGAATTCTTCTGCTATACAGAAAACAGTATTGCCAATAATACTTGTTCCTCTAGGATAATGCTAATCAAATCCCTTTGTGTGTTAAGATTCTTTGATGCCTCTCGATCCTCCGCCTCCTGCCACCACCTTCTGTCTGCATTTAGGTCCTACACTAAT
This sequence comes from Xiphophorus maculatus, assembly GCF_002775205.1. Lineage (NCBI taxonomy): Eukaryota > Metazoa > Chordata > Actinopteri > Cyprinodontiformes > Poeciliidae > Xiphophorus > Xiphophorus maculatus. The sequence continues at coordinate 18,425,582 of NC_036444.1, read as the reverse complement.
ACACATGATCACAGGTGGGAGTGTATCTGGGTCCTTGGTGCTGCATGAAAAAGCATAGTAGCAGCACTGATAGTCTAACCCATGCAGTGTGGCTTAGTTACATTCCTTAAAGAATTTGAAGAAAAACTGGACATGCTGGGCTCACATGCTGGATACATGTACAAGCTAATGACACCCACACCAAGATGCCAGTGGTGAGGAAGCACTCCAAAGTGCACCCCGACAGGTTACTTGCAGACGTTTTATTCTTTCAGACTTTCAGTTCTGGTTCCTCAGAAAAATAATGTGTCTAATAAAAATAATACACACAAACAATGTGTGTAATAACGTTTCTAAAAATGAAATTCTTTTCTGTGTAAAAGAGGAAACTATTGGATAATAAAGCTGATTTTGGTTTGGTTGTTGCATATCTCTTCTCATTCTTCCTGTACTGCTGATTCCGCTCTGTGAGGGCATGGCAGCTCATACAGCCAATTCACATGGTCTCCATTAGGCTAATCAGCCTGGCTGCATAAGAGGTGCTAAAGGGCAGTCCTCAGTGCCTGATTGTCCATCAAAGTAGTGGTAATCAACCCTTCCTCTTGCGATCTCATTTGATGTTGCCTATATAAATATGTCACGTCTCTCTTGTGTTTCTCAGTAGACTCACTTGGGCCTTACCTTCCACTACTGGAAGGACAAACAATGGCACACAAGTACTCGCCATCTCAAGAACCTACCCTACAAAAAGCCACAAAACATAACACAAGAGTCTAAAACAACCAGACATGAAAAATATATATATGTCAGCAGTACAAAGTCATTTCAATAAAATCAACAAGCCTGTGGGTTTCCTCATGAGGTAATGTTAAAAGGAAAACAGGAACAAAGATATATTCAGTTAGAGCTTTGCAAACTACAGAAACAATTATTTAAGGATTATCTTGGAGTTTGTGTTATATATCAGGACACTGTCAAGCTTTGTTCCTGCTTTATTTCAGCTGCTGCTTTTTACTTGTCTTTGAGATTGTCTGTATTCCCTCTACATCTATGGCTTGGGTTAAACTGATTAAGTGTTTGTACCCCGAAAAAAACTCCAGACCGTTTATAAAAGATAATCTAACCTCTTCTTATTGCTTCCCCTACTCAAACAACCTCCATTTGTTTCCCAGAGCATTAACACACTGCTGACCTAGATAAATATGACCCATGTCCCACAGTAACACACAGAGGGCTGGGAAAAACATACACAAGCAGAACCAGACATGTATGTCCTGTCAAAGCACATTTAAGCACAAAGACACACATCTTTAAGCAGAGAATGGGCCAATTCAATGAGACATTCACACAGACTTTCAGACTTTTTTCAAACGTTTGACAAATTCAAATGAAAGTCTTTCAGTGGCAGTAATGCGTTAAAAGTGAATATTATTGTTTGAAGAGATGTCAATGTACAACAGCTCCTAGTTGTGGTGTTTTAGAGAAGCAGCATGTAGGCACATTCCAGGACAGCTGCCAGAAACAACCACAGCGTGAGGAGACAGAAAAGCCTTACAGGGAACCTCAACTTCCTTCAACTGCCTTCCCTTCCAGTCAATAAGAGCAGTCATGACACTGATGTAGAGACATAGCTAACCTTTCAAAGATATACTTTGACTAAATTATATGAACTTTCATAATCACCATCATGCTTTCTTTTTTTATTATCTGTGCATGAATGCAATAAGAACATCATATTTGATAAAAGTGATTCTAAAGCTAATTTCTCCTTCTACATATTTTCAGAGTAATGCTTCTATAATTGAACCAGATACATTTCTTTTTTCATAGCTGTGTTTCAAAAAATTTGAAAAGGAAAACATTTTTTTTTAGCATTTGACAGTGTTTGCCAAAAGTATTTTGTTTCCTGAGTGTAAACAGGTAAATTACGTCTGTCATTTAAAGACCATAAAAGTCTGAATATGTATCAGACAGATTGCAAAGCCAGATTGTCAACATCAATTCTGCTCATGCTCTGCCCACATGGTTCCAGTCTCAGCTCGCTGCCTTCTCCCTGGTCTCACTGCAAACTCTGCAGGGACTTCGACTTAGACTGCAAGCTGTTTGTTGTTTCACTGAGATGTTGAGTTTTGAACTATTTGAACCCTAAAAAGCTAGATATTTGCACTAACCTTCTCCGTCCTTTTGACCTTCCCATGGCCTGGATTTTTCAACAACTTCACAGAGGTCCTCGAGCAATCTTGTCCTCGAGCTGCAGCTCAACATGTTTTTCTCTTGTCTCAATTTTCACACAGCAAACTAGTTTGTGAAAATTGAAGGGTAGGCAAGTTCAAGCAAAAAAAAAAAAAAAAAAATCTGATATTGAAACTTTCCTCTCCCTGAGGGCAAGAACAGAAAACGAATAGCTTGTCCATATTTTCCAACTTTTAAAATTATTTTAAATAAATACATTCGGGTGGCATCCCTGGTGAAGATGTGTCCAAATCTTGAGATTTTAATCTTTTACTAATGCTTTTTTTAATTGTCATTGGTCTTTTCTGCTCTTTCACTACTTGTATTACTTTTATTGTTTTTGCTGTGCAGTACTTTGGTGCAAAGTGCAACAAAATACAGTCAACAATGACGCTGTCATAAAATTTTAAATAAATTGAATGGGTAATCGTTTAATGACGTCCTATGAGCAACTGATCAGGGTGTCTCCTATATGTTTCACTTTGAAAGTTTTCAGGCACATCCAAGAAGGACACGCATTAGCCGCATTGGCAGACTCAGACTATATTTCCCATAAATAACATTGAAAGTATTATTATTACACACATATTCTAAAGACAATAGATGGATGAATGGATGAGTCATCAGTGGATCTTATTTTCAAGAGAATATGTATTTAAACCTTATGGTCACATCTACACAGAAATAGTCTGCAGACACAACATCAGCCTATTTCCATTGTCATCTCAATCCACAAACCTAAATTCTCCAGAAAATCTGTGGGGCAAGAAACTGAAGAGAGGAGAAGAGACAATAAGAGAGGATGCAGGACTCTGGATTAATAAGAAATATCCATCTCTCTGTATGGTTCAAACTTATGAAATGTTATGGGAGAAGACTATGCACTGTCCTGTTGCCACAAAGACAGCAGAGCACAGGTCCCAACAGTTACTGCAATGACGATTACGCAAAAAACAATAATATATCTTAGCATAACATTTTCCTCAATAAATATATCCATTAGGTTGGTTAGAAATAGAAAACACAAAGCTTCACGGAGCCTAAATGAGAAGGATATATTCTAGATTGAATGTCTGTGTAAGTGCAAAGTGCTTTAATTGAATGTAAAATATAATTGCAATATCAATATGGACAAGGAGAGCCATCCAGAATTTAGACAGTGCAACAATTTTTTATTTTTATTTTTTATCTGGGCTGACTCATAGAGAGCAGGTCAGGGAAAGATAACCCGAGTCTCAAGGGAGGAATGTATGTTCATGTGTACACCCAAAGGTCATAAAAGAAAACTGTGGAACAAGACTGGACAGATTTCCAGAAGAAACTTTTTTAGCTTAACTCAAGTGTTTTCATTGTTTGGTGCAACTGAGAATATGTATACACAGGTATTGCACAGATTGGAGCAAGACAATGATTGAAGAGGAGAAGGAAAATATGACAGAGAGTTTATGACTATAGATAGCATGAGAAAAATGTTGTGATAAAAGATGTGGTGATTGATTTTATCTGAAACTGCTCCCTCCAGGTCAGAGGTCAATCTGTGCCTCAAGCAAAGAAGTTCAAATATGTTGGTGTCTTCATCAGTAGTGGTGGTAAGACAGAGTGGGAGATGGATAGACATATTGGGGTCTTGTCTGCAAACAAAGCAGTTTCTACTCCAAACTGTCAAGGTTAAAAAAAGAAAGCTCAGCCCTTAAGTGAAGCTCTTGATTTACAGGCCCCTCCAGGTTCCAAACCTCAGCTGCGGTCATGATTAATGGATCATGACCAAACGCAGAAGATCTCAGATGCCAGCAGCTGAAATTTGATGCTTTGTATATTATCGTAGCTCTGTCACAAAGATGATTTGATGGGCTCTGTTATCCTTGAAAGCCAAAAGGAGAGCTGCTGCTCCTCCACATTGAAAGAAGTTAGTTGAGGTGATTTGGGCATCTGATCAGGATTTCACAAGGATGCACCCAGAACTCACCGGGTATACAGTATGTATGTATATATATATATATATATATATATATATATATATATATATATATATATATATATATATATATATATTTATATCAGTGGCGGGCCGTGCATTTCACACCTAGGCCTTCAGTAGTGCTGTCTGAATCAATCCAACCCTCAATAACTATTTTATGGCTATAAACTTCTACAGCTGCGACACACATAAAAAAAGCATCAAAAATAACCTGATAAAATTGCAATATTATTTAGGAATATAGCAACATTTTACTCACCAAAAATCCTGATTATTTGTACACAAAATCCATCCTCCTTTCTTTCCTCAAGAAGATTTCAATTACTCTGTTGTGCAGATTATCCGTGTTTCAGTTCCATGAAGAAGTCCTTTTCTATCGCCATTAAAGCTAATGCTGAAAGTCGAGCCTGAACTGTCCTATTTCTGGCATAAGTTTTAGTTAGTAGACTGAAAGTGGTGGACAAATCCTTTTCCTGGTTGTGACAGGCTCGCTAGCTTCAGAGTTGCCCGACCTTGCTTAACAACGTCCAGCTTTTCTTGAAAAGTCCGTCTTGAAAATGTCTTTGACAGTAAATCTCCAATCAAATCCATTTCTTCTCCTCCTTCACACATTGTGGGTTGACAAACCAGCTATTAAATCAACACAACAATATCTTTGCTTGTGCAGCTCGCTACAGATGCAGTTTGCTAGCTCTGGCTACTACACGCTTTGACTAGCCAATCAGAGCGTGTGAATACGCTGACGTTTCGTACGCCTGCTAGAGGGCCTCGCCAACTCAAAATCTGATTGGTGGAAGCAACAGTTTGATCGACATTTATTCTATGCTACAGGGCCCGCGGAACTGATTGTGAAGGCCTCCAGGCAGATTTCTTTGACCCTGGCAACAAATAGTGGCTGAAATGTGATTGGCTAAATGCTTAAATATGAAAATACACGCCTGGAAGCAGCGCAACCAGGGGGCTAGCAATGAGAGGAAGCGGACAGACCATTTGGATTTATTTAAAACGTATTCATGGACAAAATATAATTAACATCAGTCTGTGATTCAGATATTTTTAGGCCAGCAGAGAAGGCCTAGCAGGCCCTGACGGCCCACCACTTATATACAGTATATATATATGTATATATATATATATATATATATATATATATATATATATATATATATATATATATATATATATATATATATATATATATATATATATATATATCCATCCCAGAAAGACCCTAGATTTACCAAACAACAAACTGAAAAGTGTTAATGGGAAAAGAGGTATCCAAGTTTCCATCCTGGACATGCAAGTGTACAAGTCTGCTAGATGAAAAAGTGAAAAGGTAAGGGAATGTAGATCTGCAGTAAAAGATGAATGTGTTTGTTTTTGCTGAAACTGTCTGACAGAGGTGATGACTCACCTGTACACAGATATTAGACGATGCTGTTGGTGCGAGTGTTCAGGTGCAGGGATTTATGCAGAGATCCATTATGCATGTTTTACTATCTCAAGTTCACACTAGGCACTGCACTACTCATTTTACCCACAGCTCTTTGTACACAAATGTTTCAGTTGTTTACTTCAATCCATTCACCAACCTCATGACTTTATTTTCCAAAACACAGCAACAGTCAGATAAACAACACATTAATAGACTGAATAAATGCTAACACAAGCAGAACTCACACACCTTGTCAAGTATGCGGATGCTGAAGGTTTAAATAAGAATTGCTCCAACACCTCTATTCTTTCACCATAATGTAAAAATTACACCAACATATCTTACAACTACAGAGAGCAAGGAAATATGTTTTACTAAAAGGATTCTAGAGCCTATGAAGCCCCTGTAGGATTTTGAAACTGTCTGCGACTTATTAACTGGACTGCAGTTGTCTTGTTAACCAGGATCCATAGAAGCCTGGAGTTTTAAAGAAATGTATCATGTTTACCAGGCGGAAAAAGTGCAATCAAGAACACCTCATCTAGACGCAAATCCTCTTTTCTCAGTCTGTAAATTGAGGGTTCAGTTCCTGTTGTATAAAATTTCTAATGAGTTCACATAATTCCCATTTCCATATATTCACATAGTAAGAAAAAATATAGGATGGAATCAGTCATAAAGACATTTTTTAAGTTAAGAATTTTATGGTCCAACAGAAAAACATTTCAGCCAGTTATTCTTAAGACTGCTTAAGTGCTTTCACATCTTAACCACTCTGAATTTGTGTTTTGATATATATATATTTATATATTCCTTTATTTAATCAGGTAAACCCCGTTGAGATCTAGATCTCATTTTCAAGAGGGACCTGAGCAAAAAATTTGCAATACATAGCAAATTTGCAATACATAGCTATATGCAATACATATGCTAATATTATAATAAAATGTCCATCAAAGAAATTTTTTAAAAATCTAATTGATTTTGAAACATCAATGGATGCTAATCAGTGGTGGAGAAAGTACTCAAAAAATGTACTTAAGTAAAAGTACAAATACACAGGCAAAAATGTACTCAAGTAAAAGTCAAAGTACCACATTAACATTTTACTTAAGTAAAAGTAAAAAAGTACTGGCTTTTAAAAATACTTAAGTATTAAAAGTAAAAGTACTTGCTGAATACATAACCTAATCGCTAATATCATTAAGTGTGCCGATAGTATTTAATTTGAATACATCATAAATGTGCCATTTTAATAAACAATGTCACAGATTAAACATGTTCTTATTGTGTTTATTCTCTGTAAGAGTTTAGACTTAGATATGTGATTCTATGCATCATAATTTCAGGGATGGAAACATCTTATTTCCTGTCCTAACGTAGCATGAACTTCATTAGTGACATTTATTTAGAAAGAAATCCAACTGAAAGGGGATGGAACGAAGGTGTGGGGGGGAAGACATGCAATCGAGGAGCCACGTAGCAGAGTTGTGGTCAAGACCACTGAACACGAGACCAAGACCAGCGCCCTGCGCTACATGACACAATAAAATGAAGTGCACCTATCAAAATTGGTTCTCAGATTGATCTGAAAGATCCACATTTCCATAAAAACACCTAGATATAAATACTTAGAGCTGAAATATATTTAACCAGTATCAATTACAACTCATTTCATTCTGTTTTGCTTTCATCGCTGTGCTACAATCCGCAGAGGTCGCCTGCCATCCCTATAAAAATAACGCCCTGGGCGGTTGCCTATATTGCCCATGTCAGAAACCACAACTGTCTGCACCATTAAACCATGAAACATAGCAATTAACTGTAATTGCTATTTTACAATTACAGTTGTAATTGTAACATTACAACAACACTATGAACACTGTCCAACGGCGCAACAAGCAGAAGGAGCACCATGACTGTTCTCATCCTCCCTCCCACTGCATGTTTGCCACCATGACAGGAGACAAAATCAATCAATGAGCATGCTCTGTGTTCATACGTTCAACTTTTACTTATTCGGCAATTAAATAAATGTGTGTGTGTGTGTGTGTATATATATATATATATATATATATATATATATATATATATATATATGCAACATGTGTCTCAGTACAGCTAACTTTGCTAGCATCACGTCCACAGATCTTACCTTTCTTTAAGCTTTCCTTCCAAGTGACGCTAAAAGTTGGACAAAGTCCCACCGTCTGTGAAAGCGAAGCGCTGCTGGTTTTACATGTCGTCATATCTTATGATTTATGCAGCTATTATCGATTAGTTAGACATCTTCTCCCGCTCAGAGGAAACCACTGCGCATGTCTGGAGCTCCGCGTGCTAGTAAAGGGGGAGGCGATGGGTGACAACAGACACTAAGTCACGTTATTGCTTGGATTTTACGGCGCCACCTTAAAGTCCCTGAACTTCATATTTTAACGGACAAAAAGAGAGCAGTGCGACTTGGATGTAACGAGTAACGCGACACTTTTGTAGAAATGTAGTGAAGTAGAAAGTACAGATACTTACTGTAAAATGTAGTGGAGTAAAAGTAGAAAGTACCCATTATTAAATCTACTTAAGTAAAGTACAGATACATGAAAATTGTACTTAAGTACAGTAACGAAGTACTTGTACTTCGTTACTGTAGTACTGTAGTACGAAGTACTTGTACTTCGTTACTTCCCACCACTGATGCTAATACAACAAAAAACTTTTTTATTTTGATGTCTCTTCTCTGACTTGTTTCCCTTATTTGCAAGTTACTTTAATCCCATCAACCTAAAAGGGAACTGCACTAACCTTTAAGTAAATCACTCTTGTCTTCATTTGTATAAATCCATTCTGCATTGTCCTGAGTATGAATGGATTAGTATTCCAAGATTTAATAAAACAGCTGCACATAGAGTACTGTCTAAGCTACCCAGACAGAAGTTTAGACAGCTACTTTCTAAGATACAGTAACTTAGACAGCTACAGTCTTAGCTATTGTTGCGATACTATTGCGAGTATTGCAATACTTACAATAGTATTGTGAGTATTGTTGCAATCTTCTAATTGCAACAATACAGCATCTTGTACCCTATTGCGAGTATCAACAAATTTGGGGTGGTGAGATCTTTTGTAGAAATTAATCTTGGCAATGTTTTGGTAGCAGTAAAACATATTTATAAAGTTAAATATAAATAAAGAAATAAATATTTAAAAAGTTTAAAAAAGCAACATATTGTCTGTTGATGTGTTCCCATTATGCTGTTTTAACTGACTCAGTATTCAACCAATAATCAGAACCAAAAGTCTTCCACTCTCATTTTGTGAGTCAGAAGCTAAAAAGTTTGGAAACAGCTATTTTTGAACTGCTACTAACAGGAAAGCCATTTCTTGCTGTTTGCTGTAACTCTGGTAGGAATGAGTGTGGAAACACAGATGTTTGTTCCTGTTTACACTGAGAGGAAGGTAATTGAGAAAGTCTGGCTCACTCCTTGGGAGCTCTCTGCTGCTCAGTGGGAGCTGTGTAACTACTGAAACAAACATTTCACATCTCTTTCTCACTGTTTATATCTCCTCTCTGTTCCCACATGCATTTTTCTCCCCTTAATCCTTTTGTCACCTTATTCTTCCTTTGGAGGAAATATCTGGTACTTAGCAGGAACTGGGTGCCATGTTTGCTACACCTTGGAAGGGTGGCACCAAAGACAGGAAGAGATCCTCTATTCTTTTCCATCTCGACACCTACCCAGTATCTGTCAGAAACACCTCCTTTAACCTCCACATCAGAGAACAGCAGGGTGCCGCCTTGTCGACTGCAAGGTGCGCTAAAGCTTGCAAATGAGCTCCTTTGCTGCGAATGTTCCCATAGAACACAGAACACATTCCATATGTGGAGATTCTTCTCCCCACCTAGTCAGGCTTACCTGGAATTGGCCGGCGAAATCTTCGTCCGTGGTGCCCTCTCTGCCCTCCTTCAGCGCGATGAGAGTAAAGCCTCTGAAATAAGCAGGGCTGCTAGCTAGAAGCACCACTGTGAGGAAAACAAGGATATGAGTAAGTATATATCAGCTCCACAGAGAATCAGGGTATTAAACTGACTTTGGATTTTTCATGGTTTGTCTGCGACGCCCAGGGTCACTGCAGATAATCGTGACAGACGGTTTATCGTAACAGTGTGCATGATGTGGAAGAGTGAAGGTTGTAAACAGCAGCTTAGTATCTTACAAAGGAGTTAATAAAGGAGGATACAGCTGAATCACACTTCCTAGCATTCTCCTCATCTGTAGCCCTCAGTTCCTAGTTAATTAATCAGATATTACTTAAAACGGTCAACTGAGAAACGGCATACTCTCGAAGAACCTGGAGCAGCACCAGTTCTTGTTGATTTCTACTACATAAACATACAGATACATACATAATAATATGTGCAACAGTTAACATCCTTTAAGCACGACAATAAAATAAAATCGACTTTTATATGTTTAAAATGCATTTAGATTTTCAACAAAGCAAAACCACAAAGAAAAAATCTTGTTTATGATACATAGTTAATCCAAAAGTAACAGATGCTAAGAGTTCTCATAATCAAGTATCAAGTATAATCAAGCAAGTATGTTTAAGTATAGTCATATCTACTAAATCAGGTTAAGTGTTCTGACAAAGCTTGTCAGAAAAGTACCTTTTGGAAATAACCTTTATGAAGGTTTTATTTACCCCACATGTCTGCATTAATTTTTTTAGTCTAATGTAATGTTTAAATTGTAATTGTGTTTACATTAACTGCGAGCAAAAAAGTAATCAGTTATCAGAAATAAAGGCTTGAAAAGATCAGTCTGTGTGTAATTAGTCAATATGTGATTCACTTAGTGAACTGAGTTACTAAAACTGATTGATTTTGCAATAATTATCTAGTTTATTAAATATGGCTACATCTTAAAATAAAAAGCCTTAAACTTTAATATTTAGAGTTTTCATGGGGTCTTTAAAAAAGCCTAAAATTTCAAAATTACAACATTAGGCCAAAGTCTTAAATTCATTTAATTATTACAAGTATTTTATTAAGACTTTTATAAAATGCCAGGACACTTTATTGTGTTTATGGACTGTATTTTCAACTACAAAAGTTCCAAAAACACAATCAGCCAATCAGCTTTTTTGTTACTGGCAAAACCACAAGATAGACCAACGAAGCTCTGCTGCTAGAATGGGGAAATGCAAATTCAACAACACTTAGCCTCAAAGACACAAGTGTAAAGCTTGGTTAAACCCTGATCCAAACAGCGACTTTGAAGTCTACAAATATGCAAAAAAAAAAAAACAAGGCCAGTGGAGTTGATTCAAAAAGAGACAAATTCGTGACTGCTGTGAATGGACTGAGAGAAATGACAGCTGTCAGTCAGTTCTGTTGCTCTCCCCTCAGACATTGTTTGCACTACGGTTTGAACATTATTTCCTTCTCTGTTTAAGATATTTCTCTTTGGGCTAATCTGTTTCTAGTCTCTGAAAATAGCTCCACTCTCTCTCCCCTACTGTTCACCTCTACTCCATCTCAGAGCTGCTTTGTGCGCTGTGCTGCAGAGTACAGGAAGAAACCTGAAATTGTTTTACTGTTATAGCAAATTATCTTTTGTATGCAGTTATTCATTACTGAAGCAACATTAAACTTCTATGAAAAGAAAGAAAGGTCATAAACACAATAGAATCAGACTTGAGAAAGGACTCCATGTTCAACTATGCTTGTAAATAATTTACTTTGAACAGCAATGTTAAAATCTGTTTAACATTTAATAACTTAATATAAAGAGATTGTGCAGACTTTGAGGGCTTATTGTTTTAATAAGCTCCTCCTAATTAATCTTCCTCAAAAAAAAGAAAGAAAAAGTGTAATAATTATTTGGGTCAGCTTCCTCTGTAAGGTCAGATGTTTTTGTTTTCTTAGGGTTTTGCATGAAATATATACACCAAGTGAAAGCAGCATAAAAATAAGTCTAACAACTTTTTGTTTTACAAAAAACATAAACGTATTCCCAAGAACTGGCTGGATGTTTTTTTTTTTTTAGCACTTTGACAGTTTCTAGAAGCACTAGACACTCAAATGGAAATACATAACTATCCAGAAAGATAATTTTGCATAATAAATTTCTTTTAATGTCATGTTAGCTATTTGAAAATATTTATATTGGTGAATCAATTTGCAAGAACACTCCCAAACCCTTCACTTCTTTGCAAAAATGTTCATATCCTTTGTACCTTCTTATATTATGTCGCCTTACACCACAAGCTTCAGCATATTTTAATGTGACTTTATGTCATGCAAAGAAAATTATACTGAAATCTGATCATTTTAGCATGCATTTGTATTCAGCTGCATTTATTCTGATGCCATTACATAAAATCTGCCATCAGATCTCACCCAATTATGTGAAATCTCAGTGTAAGTCCAGCTGTTAAAGACTACTGGTGAACAAACCGCATCTTTAAGACCAAGAAACACCACTATGGTCAGGAGTATCTAAGCTTTGAACATCTCGCACAGCACTATTCAATCCATTATCCAAGTATGCAAAAAAACAATAGCACAACCAGAAGTGACAGGCCAAGCATATAGTGTTAATCAGGGAAATGGTCTATGTCTGTTCTCCCTCTGGAGGAGTGGCATGTGTGAGAGTAAGTGCAGTTGCATACTCCACAATGTGGTCCTTACAGAACACTAGGAAAATAACCCTTTTATTTAAAACAAAACCATTACGAGTCCTATTTCCAGTCAGCCATGCACAAAACAGTCTGAGCATAATAATTTTGGTAAAAAAAATAAAACATGGTGGTGGCAGCATAACGTTGTGAAGGTAAATACAGACCAGTCCTGGAAAATACTGCAAAAGACTCCAGACTAGGGCAGCAAGACAGTCTTACATATACAGCTACAATTGAATGGTTAGTTTTAAGGCATATTTATTTGAGTCCAAATGTAAATACAGTTAAGATAAATATTTGAAAATCAGAGATGCTCTTCATCCAATCTAAATTGGCGTTACCCATTTTCAAAGAATTTTTTTTTAAATTTGAGATATTAAACCATAAACCACACGCTGAGTCTGACGACTCCTAAATATGATAAGTACAAACATTTTAGATTTTAATCTTTTTTTTTTTACTTTCATTTTCATTCTGCTTCACACGCTTTGTGTTGCTCTATCACAACAAATATTGTAGTAAATTAAGTTTGTTTGTTATGTGGCCAAGTATGGAAATATTTAGGGGTAAAAATACAAAATTTACTTCATCAATCACCTGCAGGACTTTGTGCAGCAACAAGGATAATTATGCCATAAATAAGATGGGCAAGCAATTCTGGTTCAGCTTCAAGATCTATTTTACAATCTCCTACATCTCTTTACATTTATTATATATTTTTTTCAGTTTGCTGAAAAAAATGATCAAATCCCAGCTTAAATGGTTTGAGTAACCTTTTGTGAGTTTTTGTTTAAATGGTTGATTCTGAGTTTGAAACTTTCAAGGCGTTCTTCTGAGCTCATCTGAAATCACTGTGAGAAACTCGCCCCTTTTTCACTGTGGCCAAACACATCTGGCCGGCCGGATGGGAACTTAAAATTTGTTTTGTCAACTTAATTGGATCCAGATCTGTCTGTGTGTGTCTCGAAGCCCGTATCTGCATGTTGTTATAAGAGAGATTCCACTTTCAGGCAGGAAGAGAAGAGGAAGTGAATAGGCTACACATTTTAACATTAAGTAGCCTTATCATATCAAACGGCATCTCCCAGCAGGAGACTGAGGGAGACTTGCTTTGGAAACTGGATCTCCCGCGGTTGCAGTTTCCACTTAACATTGTAAAAGACAACATAAATTAAAAAAAAAAAAAAACATGTTGAAGAAGTGCTCTGTTTTCAATTTGGTACAATTTGGTAATCATCCACTAGTTTAATTGGACGCAAATTCCCGCACTGACTGCACGGCAGACTCTGGGAAGAAAAGTGAAGGTGTACCTCTGTATGTGCTGCCCGGCAGGTAGGTCTCCGGGTCCCCCTCCACCCTGATCCTGAACTCGTGGTGCCCTTCCCGCCGGGTCCCCTGCGTCTGCGCCCGGAGGATCCGCCCGCAGTACCCGTCCGACCTCCCGCCGGCGGGCTCCTCCACGAAAGCAACGGCATTGCACAAAAAATTCGAGACAAAATAACCCTGCAAGAGCAGCAGATGCAAATACATTCCCATTTCTGAACTGCCGCTCGGAAATGACTGTGCAGTGGCTGTTCAGTTAAAAAAAAAAATCAAATTAAATTAAGCAGACAAAGACCAGCGCTTGCTCCCTCCTGCCGGGAACTCCCACTGAACTACAGACGGAGACAGCGATGCGCAGAAGGAGACCAAGACAAGTCCATCCTGAAGTGGAGAGAGCGCGGCTGGAGCTCTGCGCGGTGTAGCGCTGCTTATAAGAAGAGAGGGGAGAGGAGCAGCAGCTGCTGATTCTGGATCAGTCAGTGTGATGTGCTGGAGTGGTAGAGAGAAGATAGGAGGGCTCTGCGAGCAACGGTGCGGCGATACAGGCGATTATCTCCCTGATGCGAGACGAGGAAAAGTTCAAACTGACTCCCAAACACTTCCTCCACTCACACAAGCAGTTAACTTGCGGTCTGAATGTGCACAGATGCAGAAACGTCTCGCTGTATAGTAGCCCCATGCTTTCCGTTCACTTGCATTAGTTTATTGTATTAGCCGTTTGTGGCATGACATCACTAGTCATGCAACGGTGCAAATAATATTTGATAAACAAGAAATTTATCCAAGAATCTATACATTTCCATCTACTGTGTGGACAAACCACAAAAGCATATTTTGTAAACATTATCTATTTGTGATCAAAATTTATTTCAGCTTTTCATTGTGAACATTTTCTGCATGCTGATAATGCAAAGAAAATGTAACTATCCCCTGATCATGCTTTTCCTGACTAATATGACTTTTTCTGATTGCCTTTTAGTTTTAACCTGATGTGACTAATCAGATATTATTTATTGTTATTGTATTTATTGTTTTAAACACATATGAGCTGGCTATTTTATATTCCAACAGAAAATTAAGGAATTACATCATACAAAATTTTGTACCTAACCGTATTGGGATATTAGGAAGTAAAAGTAACAATTTAGAAATAGAAATAGCCTTTTTATTGTCCACAGATGGGAAATTCAAAAATTTTGCAGTTCAGTTAAATTTGCACAAATTGCATTTGCTTAGATGAAAATTTCAGAATCAGTTAATTTCTTAACTTCCAACCAGTTTTTAAGATATCCTTAGTTAACTAAATTTGTGAAATTCTTTTTGGTCATTCTGTTCTTTCAGATTACTTTACTCAGTGCATTTGTTTCAACAAATGAATGAAGTTCTAATTGTTCTGTTTTATACTCAGATACAATCCCATTTTTACTACCCTGCAGAAACAAAAATTCAGGGTTTGAATCTCAGCCAGAGCGGTATAATGTACTACGTTCCCCTTGTACCAGTACTTCTCTCTGGGTACTCTCATAGTTCAAACAAAGTTAAAAAACATCCACATTTAATCCCTCTTAGGGGCGTGCAGGCGTGTGTGTGCATGTGTGTGGCTGGTTGTGTTGCCCTGTGACAGACTCGTGACCTGTCTCATCTTGTCAGGGCTGCAGCGGTGGGGTCCCAATCTCCAGCAGTCACTGAGTGAAAGGGGGTGTACACTGGACAGGGCTCCAGACCATCACAAGGCAACACAGTAACACACATAGCAATCACCCATGCAAACACGCACTCATACTTAAGGGTATTTTCTGTGTTATGACTTAATAATTATGTATTTTTTCTTCTAAAAAGAGGATTCTCCATACATAAATATTGCTAAAAAAAAGTGTACAGATTTAGTTCAAACTTGTATAAATCAAAATTCCTCACTGACACGTGAAAGTCAGTGGTATATGGTGTGCATGAGTAGAGAACGTAAATGTTGCAATGTGCAAGGGAAGTGATTCATATTCAGGTTGAAAACACCTGAAGGTCTCACTGGGTCTTCAGGTAAAGTAGTCACAATAATCAACGTTACAGCACAGATGAAAATTTCCCAAGCTCAACCATAATGAGATCTGCAGGTGCCCTAACGTTAGGTAAACAAATTAATTCTGTGGTTTGGACTGCAGGAGAAAGTGAGAGAACCTGAATAGAACAAACTAACAAAATAAAAAAGTAAATTTTATGCAGGGAAAAAGAGGTTTGGATTTGAATTTTTGATATTGCGCAACTCTGCTAAATGTCTCTTATGTCAGCTGATGCCAAATTCACCTGGCAATTTTGAAAGTATCATTTCAATTGAGAGTGTAATCTTAGGTTATTGTAAAAAATGCAGATAATGCCACAATTTCTAATTTGAAAAAGTTTAAATTAGATTACAATTGTAGTCCAATATGTTTTTGTTTTTTTACTTCTTGAGATTTTTTTTTACAACACATATTTTTTCTATATGTAAATACGACAGTGAAATGAGTATGAACTAAGCTTGACTTCCATTTGCATTTCTGGCTTTATGTTCACATGTGAAACAAGTGTGGATTCTTCTCTACATTAAGAGCTCCCAAAAGGAAAGTTTTTCAATTTGGAAATGCTTAAACTAAACAACATCAGCCTGAACGCCCGCAGAGACACTGCAGATGGATCCCATCTGGAGTGTATCTGCTTCGTCCTCTAGGTGGCTAATGTCCAATGTCCACAATATGCTCTGGACCAAGATATGGAGCCTGAAAACAACTCTTTGACCTTTTGCAATAAAAACAAATGTGTTTCAATGCCTGCCAGCAACTTTCCCATGCAAACACACAACTTTGTTGGAGGAAAATCAAAAGAGAATTTTCTAATCTGAAGAAATGAAATGTATTGTAAAAGATACATGACATGTATTGTTTCAGCAATCCCTGTTAGAAATAGAGAATTTACTCCGAGGGATATTTAAAAGCAAAGAATTCACAGAAAATTATTACCGCTTCAAAATGTGATATGCTTAATTTCAGTTTTTTTTACAGGAAAGTCCTGCAGGCCTTCTTATGACAAATAAATTTGCCTGCTCAAATTACCCTTTCATGAGGGTGATAAAGTTCTGATGCAGACAGCATGGGTCAAAGGGGTGTATTAAATATGTAAATTGCAAAGATCTCAGACTGTGCAAGTAATTTCCTCTAATGGACTATAAAGGTTCTTAAAAAAACCCTCTGTATTACACTCAGGTGTGTTATAGAATTTCTAATCATTTTATATAGACTTTTAGGAAGTCATGAAGCATTTGCTTCATTTAGATCGTTGCCTCCAGTAATATAAATGACCCTCCAAGCCGTGTCCGTTAAAAGCTTAGTGTTGAGATGCCATGGATTCAATTTTCTGTTAGTTTCAGAAATGGTGAAAAATCATACTACTCAAGCTGAAAATGAACCAACTGTGCATACATCCTAATCACTGCCTGCTTTACAAAAAGGAACTAGGGAAATGTGTTAAGTTATTAAGGATAAATTGTTCACATTTGGTTACATTTGGTTGGACTCTGATTATGCTTTGACTGGGTGCAGCTAATGGTGTTATCATTTATTTGAGTGAAAACCATCAGTCCATCTATTGACTTTACACACTTACTGTATTAGGGGAGCTGGTATAAGTGAAAATATGATCCCCAAATATAATTTGATGATATTCAGTGATGGTTATTCTTACCAAGTTCATTTTCTGTA
Source organism: Xiphophorus maculatus (assembly GCF_002775205.1). Classification (NCBI taxonomy): domain Eukaryota; kingdom Metazoa; phylum Chordata; class Actinopteri; order Cyprinodontiformes; family Poeciliidae; genus Xiphophorus; species Xiphophorus maculatus. Next base: position 18,408,220 of record NC_036444.1, on the reverse strand, counting down.
CTTAACTGCATCTACAAATCAACACTATGGGCTAATTTCATGTGTGTATTCAGAACTGTTTATGTTTTAGCTTAACAGGAAAACTGGATTGTAATTTTTGCATGTGAAATTTTGAGCTTGTGCATGTAGACGTGCACGTGTGGCACTGATGATGTAACACAAGAAAGTTGGACATTTTTTAACTTTTGTTGCTGTTGCAATCTCCTCCCATATGTTGTTGTTCACCTTCTGCGGTCATTCAGCACTCTCTGTGTGCCGAGCCGATTAGACCTTTATCCAGTTGATAGTATTCTATTTTGGACCCCCGGAGCTAGCCGTAGCCCCCTCTGTGCCCCTAATCATGGAAGTCTAGGTCCGCCACTGACAGAAAGCAACAGGGAAAGTGGCATGAGCAGTGGAAAGAAAAAGGACCACCGGAGAAACAACAGAAAAATCTATCATGGAATGAGTAAAATAGACAGGCATCAATACCTATCAGATTAATCACTAGAATGGAAAATTGGTGAGTCTAATCACTTAATTGAAAACAGCTGAGGTGCTGAAGGGTGAGGAGGGGGGAACCCATAAATAAAATAAGTAATACACAGAATGAGGAAACAATGGCTAAACAGAGCATGGCCTAAGAGACAGGTGCTAGAACCTGCCTTTTAGGCCATGCCTCAGCAACAGGTGTAACCAGGAACACAGAAAAGCATAGTTCCTGCACAAGAGCAGACAAATTACCAAAAATAAAACAGGAACTAGGGCAATAAAAAAACACATTAAAAACTTTTAACAATATTTCTAAAACTTAAAGTACAACACTAGCCAGAAATTTAACACAAAACCAGAACCAATGTCATAAGAATCATAAAAAATACTCATAAAAAATATATTGTTTGTTTTTATTATGGTTACTCTAAATGTCCCAGTGAATTAGCAATCCACAATTAAGAGTACCAGTACAATGCATCACAGTGTTTATCCTCTCTAAGCTGGTTATTGGCACTGGCATTTACTTAGTGAGCCAACTACTGAAGTTAGCTCCAACCGATCTGGAATCAGCTGAACAAACAATGGAAATGAAATGTTTAAATTTGGTAAAATGATTTCAGAAAGGGATATCTAACATGTTCCCTAAGTTACAGTTGACTTAAATAATGTTAGCAGGCAGGTTATGTTATTGTAAAAAGCTGGAATTACATGAACTGCAGTTTCTGACGGAGCCCTTTTACAATTTACATTTTCCATGTGAAGAAGCTGTGAGCTAATCTTAGAATAGGCTAAGTGAGTTTTCCTGCCTACTGGCTGGTGGAAAGTATTTGGTCTGTGAATAGACCATGAAGCGGTCATACCAGGCCAAAAACGAATTCGTTGTTTACATAAACTCACAAATATCAGTTTCGTTCATAAAAGGACTGTAAATATTTATAGTTGCATTTTCCTGTTGCCCCAGAAATCAAAAGTTGTGTTAACTGTTAATTTGTGTTTGCTTGTTAAGTGTGTTAATTTCCATCACTTGGTCATTTAACATAGAAGTAATTTTACCAATAGATAAAGTGAGAAGAGTGTAGTAGCCCTGACTGCCTTTTACTTTCTCTCTTATCTGTTGTCTAAAATATATTTCATAAAATTATGTGACTGTTTATTTGTTACAGTTTTAGTGTTCACAGAATAGGATGACAAAGTTTTAAATAAGTAGTTAAGAACATTTTTGACACCATAACATAATTATTACTCAGAAAATGTTGCAGATTAAATTATTGGATCGTATTTCTATTACTAGTTAAGAGCCAAGCTGCACTAAATGTTGTTTCAAAGGAACATCTTTCTCTTTGTCAGGTTATTTGTGCTTTTTAGACACAGCTCTGCGCCTTTTGTATGTTGAGGGTCTTATTTTGTTGGAAATGCAAAGTTGCCTAATAATACTACTGTAGACATTGTTGCTGTTGTGTAAAATTGTGTGTGTTGTGCAACTTCCTTTATTTTCTAAAACAGAAAATCTAGAATCTCAACAAAATATTCCCAGTGTCTATAGTAACTGCATGTTTTGCCTCTATTTCTCAGTAACACATAAATCTTATCTATATCTGTAATGGACAGATGCACGGAGGAAAATTTTCATATATCTGTCCACTAAAGCTTAGATCAGGCCTGAAAAATCCAACCCAACCCTGAGCTGATCCGAGCCAAACAATTGATTAATTAATTATAGCCCCAAGCCTAAAGTAAACCTAACATTATTTTAATTAAGCTATTACGGCTTCCAATTTAAGATCATACGCCCGACCTGATCCAACCCAACCTGACTATGAAGCAAATCATTTTGACCCGGGGTTGGGTCGAGGTTGGGCCATAAATCTAAGCTCTACACCAACTATCTCTCCAGCTTCTTGCTTGTGTAAAGTTCTAGTTTTATGATCCATTTTTTCCTACATTTTACATTTTAATCGGTGACCCTGTTACTGCATGTTCATCTCGTCTGTTTCACCTCTTTGGGTTTGTTTGTGCCACTCAGGTTCTTTATTTGTTAAATCTATTCTTCCTGATTTTGTTTGCTGTCCATCAAATGCTCCAGCTTAGTGTCAGCGTTTTCAGCGGCTGGCGTATATTTATTAGTTTTGCTGCCCAAGAGCACTTTCAGCTTTCTACTACTTAGTTAGTAATGAGAACTATAATTTTTTACCACTTTCCCTGCATTTAGGTGCTCAAAACCACTGCATGACATTAATCTCTTTTTTTTTTCTCCAACTGCATTTGACTGCTGCCTACTGGGAAGTCAGTACTTATACATGTTCCTTTTTACATCATGCTCTTGAATGAGAATTAGCCTTCTTTTTTATAGACATGATTTTGAAGTTCTTGATTATATTTATTTCAGAGAGCTGCTGAGAGCCCAGATAATTATGTAATGATTTTTCTTATTTTTTGGAGAGGGATGGAGGGTGCATGGAGAGGGATCACTGCCGTCAGGAAGTAATATTTGTCTGAAAAAATTTATGTGAAGCTTTATTTATTTATTTTACACTAAACCAAAATCTTAAATAGCAACAATGTATTTTATTATAGGATGATGTGCCAATGTTTTACTGGTCTAAGGACCCACAGATAGCTAGGTTTCAGTGGAAATGATTTCTTTTCAGACATCTCATTGCTAAGAAACTGAGTATTTATTTTAATGCGGCAATTAACCACAATTTTCAAAAATGTGGTTTATATATATATACATACATAAATATATATATTATTCCATGCAGTCTGCATGCACAGACATTTCTGCTCAATTTCCAAACCCTCACTGCCCTGACACTCACCACAAATTTTTGGTTCTGTCACTCAAATTTAACAAGCCATGGACGGGGAGGAGTGCAATGGGTGTGAACAGGAGAAACTGTGTTAGTGGTTGCCCTCGGAGGGAAAAAGTCAAGAGATTTGTATTCTGAGCAGCAACTGAAAGCTGAATTACAGTAACTACAGTCAGGGCAGCGTGTATTGCTGCCATACTGCTCTCATTCTGTGTTCATGCAAACAAAAGATACATTTTATTTCATATAAGCATTGCATTGTTAATTAAAGGCAGGCTAGTGAGGAGTAGAGGAGCAGTCAGCCAAGTCTGTGTATTGGAACATAGGTTAAGAATGAGTTTTATTACTTTGGCCCTAAGGAGGAGGAAAAAAAGCATAAATAGTCTGACCTCATCAAATCTTCAACTGGTTCGAGTTCTGTATGAAGATGGAAAAATGGAGCTGACATTTAGAGAGGGAGGTAATGGCTTTCTATTCTGTGCCTGGACTTAAAACTAATTTATTTCTCCATTAAACCAACTCACTATGTAAATCAATATTTTTCCCTCCCTCTCGCTTCTGTTAAAAGGGTTTTATTTGACATATTTTCAGGGTCCATATAATTTTACTACTGGTCATCTTATTGTAAAAAGTGACATGGCAAATGCATCTCATCCACACTCGCTGTCCTTTTTATTAGGTTAGCCTTGCCAGCATTGGAATGGTTTTCCTTTTGCCTTCAGAACTTCCTTGATTCGTCATTGCATATATTCAACAAAAGTGTTTTTTGTGATGACAGCAGAACACAAGTATTCCAGACTGTGCAACACGGCACATTTTCCTGTTGGAAATAGTTTTCAGATGAGTACACAGTGGTCCAGATATACAAAGTTATCAGCAACAGGCTGTGGTGTTTGGACAATGCTCAGCTGGTACTAAATAGAGCTCCTGGAAAGTATTTACTTGTAAACACTGACATATAGATCTTGACTTGGATCTCACTCTTTATTCTGCTACCACACTCTTACAGCATGATTCACGGAACATTTTTATATCAGGTCTTCAAGACGACCAGCGGCACACAAGTGTCGTCTCTTTGCAAAAGTTACATCATCTCTTTGCTAAATGTCACCCTTGTTTTTCTGCGCTCCTTTAGTTTCTTCAGTGCTAATTCACTGACCTCTGCTCAGTGCATATTTGTGTACAGGTGAATCAAAGCTGGAATAATGTGCTGACTTTTTCCACTCAGTAGTTCTGGTGAATTATGCTATTTCTAGTCATTTTACTTCTGTACTCTCTATTTTTCTTAGTGTGTTTAATTAAAACTCACACTTTTATCTCCCTATTGGTCCTACTCTTGCTACTTAAAACCATATTTACACCTCTTTTCATATTTTGTCAAAGAAAAATGATACATAGCTCTTAATCCTTTACAAAAAAGCATGTAAAAAAGTATGATGTAGATTTGCATTTAATGGATTGAACGGTGTTCCACAAGATCCTCCAAGGTTGTCAAGCTACGATTACATAAATCTACTCTGCTGACCTACTCCTTTAAATACCCACAGTAGACCATGTGGTCATTTATTCAGTAATGCTCTTTTGCAAATCTCAGATGCAGTGATGGAACAGTTTCAGATTCAAATTCCTCAAACAAATCAGATTTGAATTACATATACACGTTATAACTGCAAGCTGGATTTTATTTAGGGGTACTGAAGTAAAAAATGATATGCATAGGCATAGCGTACTTGTCATATTTATATTTGTAAAAGATGTTTAAATTAATACCCCCTTTCCTTCCACTCATCAATTATGTTCTTCTTTGCAAATAAATCCTCCCAAAACCCAATGAAAATTTGTGGCTGTAGTGACAAAATGTGGAAGAGTTTTTCAAAGCACCTACATCTGCAGCAGCTTTTCACTCTCACACAGTTGTTCTAGTCTTGCCTAAGAATTGAATGCTAGGATGCTTCTCTAAAATCCTGCTACATAAGGATTTTCCAATCCAACTTTCCTGCAAGAATTTGTGTACACATACTGTTTCTGAGTGCACATAATTGGTTTATGGAATTCATGGTTGGATTATTATGGTTTAGCATGAGGCTTTACAATTCATAGCTGCAGGAATAACACACTTTCTTTTCTTTATGTCAGGATGGAATCAATTCATGATGAATGGAGGGGAAAATTAGCTCGTGCACAAGCAAGAAAATTACTAAAACACATGGGCCAAAACAAAAGAAAACTTGCTGTGGGCATTAGAGAGGAACACACCGCAAATGCAGGCTGCAGTTGTTTCTTGGTGTTGCGCAGTGGGAACCATCTGTAGAGATGAAATGAGACTCTGTTTTTTGGCTACATCCTTAAGAGTCGTAATGTGTTGTAGTACAATAAGCTTTGCTAGTAAATTAGATTTACTAAGATGTAATTCTGAAGAATCTTCTTGATTTGTTAACTTGGGCTGACTTTTTCTATTAAATAGATAAATGCTGCAACGTCATCCTGACAGAGTCGGCATCTGAACAATGAAGCTTGGAAGTAATTCCTAAAAGCACTGGGTCAGCAGTTTCCAAGAGGCAGAAAGTTGTCATTGAGCTTTTCCTTCCCACTAAAGTACACTGAAAAACAAAATTACAGTGCCAAGAGGAAATCAACCATGTATTGCTTACATTATATGTAAATAAACTAATAAATTAGTTTATTTTACCCAAATATGACTTGAAAAATCTAGTTTTATCTTGTTAGTTTAGATTTTTTTTTCTCTCACAAGGGTAATACATAAATATTTTTTGTTATCACAGATTAAATGGATCTCAGTCCAGAACCTCGAAACCTTACTTTTTCACTTCTGATAAAATAAAGAATTGAGAATATTTGCTCCTGAAGGGCCATTACTTGCTCCAAGAAATGCAATCAGGGCTGTAGCACCATTTCACTGATACACCAGCTGCGGCCTCTTGCCAATGGCACTTCTCTCATAAAGCTATTAATTAGGAGTCCTTCATTTTGAATAGAGAGTCTTTATTAAAGACAGGATCCACACAGGTGATAGAGCCAATAACTAATAGAACTGATAGTGAGAGCAGATGGTGGAATTTGTTTAGTTTGACTAGCTGTTGACTTGCATTATTAATTTGACAGATAATCTTATCATGAACAGATTCCTAACTTATAGTTCACCGAGTTCTGGCAGAAAACCACTCTGAAGAGACGTTCTGTCTTTTCTGTGCAACATAAACCCAATATGTTAGGATCTTGGGTTGTTGGAACTTTTAGTTCTTAAGTTCTGACTTATCTGTTCTTATTTAGATCAGCCTATTTGTGTTTTTCTTTGTTTCAGTACTTTCTTAGTTACTGTAGTTTAGTTTAGTTAGTGTTTCTTATGTCTAGTTATTCGTAAGTGTTATATTCAATTACTAGTCTCCAGTCCTTTGTTGCAGCATTCACTCTCCCAGTACTTATACAACTCTTCTTTTGATTTTTGAAACTAAACCAGGACAGAATTAAAATGTTAATTGTTGAGCACAGGCCCAATGCAGTTTACTTTACCTTCTTTACTGTTTGAATTCGCAGACATTATTGGGGCATCACTATGTATTTTCTTGGGAAGAAAATTAGAAGCTGACAAAATTGTGTTTTATGTAGAAATTATACAATGTCAGGTAAATGTTTTGTCTTCAAGGGAACCCCAATTTATGCTTGATTTATGATCTTTTTTAACTGCAGCTGAACTACCAGGACTGATGCTAGTTGTACAGAATATTCCAAGAGTTAAACTGTATAGAAGAGTCTCAGATCTGAGCCCATTGCTGTCTGTCAGTGAGGAACTCAGAATTGTTGCCTGAGTGCCAAAGTGAAACCCAACAGACTTACATTCACAAGTGGAACATTAAAGCTTTTACTCGAATTATCCACATGTATAATATGGTGAAATTGAACTGACAGTTATTTTTTTTATTTCATTGATAATGACAGCATGCAGTCTCTACAGTTCTGTATAATTGAAAACTGAAAGAATTGGTCAGTTTTCAAGACGTGCTTTTTGAAACCCGATCCGTCATTTACTGTACTTTAATTAGTTAAAGCTAAAGTTTATCAGAAACCCTAAAGATGCCTCCACAGCTCCCACATGGACGGCTGTGGAACATGCTTGCACAAGTTCATGTTTGAACACATTCCTACTCTGGGCAGCATTCCTCCCTTATGTGTATATTAATGAATCGCTGTCTAAGCAAAATATATTTTCGGACAATCCAGAGGGACCAGATTGTCTAAATTTTTCCCTAGAGTATTTTCTGCCAAGACATATTTTGTTCTTCTAAATCTGATAGGTCTTCCTAGATTCCTCAAATCGAAGTATACAACAACAGACTTTGTCCGTACTTGGAGCCCAGGGTAAAGAGTGCGTGTGCGTTAGGTGAAGTGAAGAAATGAGTGAGCTTTGTGTTCCATGTGGCTGACCCTGCACAATGCTGACAAAGCACATTGTTAGCTTCTCATTTACAAAATACATTTTTAGTGGAATAGCTGTGTTATGGACATGAATACATTTCCAGGTTTATTCTAAATGTTCAAATCGATGCAGGCAGAACAGCAATTTTTTAAAAAGCCTTTCATAACCCCCCTGGCATAAATGCAAGCATAAGATGCAGTTTTCACTTATGTCTGCTTAACATTTAAAATGAAATAGGATTTACTAAAGTATGTTACAGTTTACCAAAATCCCTAATGAAAAGAAATAATACAGCCATCAGAAAAATGAATGCTCAACAGAATGACAATAATAATGGTACAATAACTTTAGGCACAGCAACAAACTTTCTGCCAATGACTTCTTATTAAATCATTAATTAATTAAAAAGGGGGACACATGATTACTAGAAGCTTGATGGATGATATTACATTTGATTTGTTTTATTCAGAAGGTGGCTGTATGAGAACTACCGAAACAAAAAAAAAATAGAATGTGATTTAGCTCACAATCATTTCTAAGCTGTCGTCATCTTTACTTTTTAAATATCCAGATGTGTAGCAGTTGTTTTTCAAACTGCTGTGGGCTGAGCAAAGTTTGGATTCCCAGTGCTACGAATGGACTTCTGTTTGTATTTGAACTTATTCATTTATATTTTCAATTAATGTTGTGTCAGAATAATTGTAATTTAAGAAATGTATACCCAATTTAATCAATTGCCTCCAAAAGTTACCATATCAGGCCCACCTGTGTAAAATTGAGTCCTTGTTTAAATCCAGCTCTGAAGGTTTCAGAAACTTGTTAGAGAATATGTTGGTTTGAACAACTTGCCTTTATCATAACATTTGTTTAAGCCCTTCTTAAATTATAAAATTGGCATCGATTTTTACAGCAAGTTTAGAGGTATAGTCAAAACAGTTTGTAGGAGGGGGTTTGAGTATCCTTCTGTGGCAATCATCATTTTGGTTCACTTGTCAAATTCCTAATTTTAAAATAACCTTTGGTGAAACAATGTATTGTGAACTTGGGAAGATGAATTTATTTTTATGGCTGGTTTGTTCTGTGCAGCACATAGAGAGGCCATCAAGACGACATAAATGCAGTTTATACCGAAAGATTAAAGTCTGTTCTTGGATTCAAAAACAACATGAATAAAGTTGTTGGTTGAGCACCTTGGTGTTTTGTTTCAAACTGATGTAGTGTTGTTTTAAAGTGTCTTATGTTCTCTCAAGTCACGGAGTTGCCTTTTCATCACACCTTACAGCTTCAATTAATAAGCTTTGCAGGTTCTTCTTTGTCTTCACTCACATGCAGTGAGTGAAGACAAAGCCTCATGTTATGAATCTGCCCTGCTTCATCCACATTAATGGGTTCCTTCTGCTGTAAGCTCTGATTTACAAGGCACACGTTTAGAGCTGAGGCAGCACAATTCCCGCTCAGCTCACTGTTTCTGCGCAATAAAACAAGAATAACAATGCAAACATTCATTCAATATAGTATCTTATCCATTAAAGAAAAAGAAAGACTGAAGATGTGAGGGGAGAATTGTGAAGGAGAGATAAATGGGTGGGTTCATTATCTATTATGAACAGGTATCTCTGTGCTCCACTATGTTCAAAATGATTTTTATAGCATCATAGAGAGCTGAGGTAGCAAAAGTTTGCTTTGTGCCTGGAATGAGCAGGGCTTCTCTTTTGAGGCTGTGGCATCCTTTGTGTACAAGTTGCGAGATGCTGCAGGAGCAAACAACCCTTTATGAGTTCAAAACAAAAGCAGCAGCATGGAGATAAATAAGAATTCCTTAAAACTGTAAAAGGGTTTTGAATGGTGTTAAGAAGTGTTTTGTTTTTTGTCAATTTTATATTTGTTCAACTAATTGACCCCAGTGACAGTCTTTATCATTTATTAGTTTATTATGCAATAGTGGCAGTATCTTAAATTCCTATTTTTTTTGCAAAGCAAAGCTACCCAAACACAAGCAGACTGCCAGGTTTATTTTATGGTGCGCCACAAGGAAACATGTCCTCCGCATGCTGGGCATAAGAGGAGTTAGAGGGTGGCAGAGAATTTTCCTTCAATGCGAAAGCAAAAGGCAGATAACATGTCTGCAACAATCTACTGTCTTTAAAGTGAAGACAGTAAATTGTCTTAAAAAATTGACAATTTACTGTTTGTCTTAAAATAAAATCTTTGTTTAACCAACATTTGGAACATTGCATCTGCGTATTAGCAGTTTGTGACAAGATGAACAGTGTTCTTAAAGACATGTCGCATATCAATCATTTGCACAAACTCACAGATATAAACAGGACCTTTGACAAACCTTTTCACTTTGCAATATGACTGTTATGCAGGTAATGTGTTTCAGCTCAGTAAACAAAAAGCTACTCTTAGGTTTGATTACAAAAATAAGTATAACATTGCAAAATCTGTCCGATACTTCGTAATATATTTGATGCGATCCTAGAAAACAATGGCTGAGTTTTGTTAAAATATCCGCTAAGGTCCAAAAAAGCAGCTGCCACACTCAGAGAAAGAAACTGCTACGTTCAGAGAAAGTTACCTGTAAGCTTTAAGAAAGTACCACTTAAGTGTAGAGAAGGTTTTCGGTAAGGACCCACTGGAAAATACATCACCTCATAATACAGTCCAAATCCTGAAAGTGCCCCAAAGTCTAAGTTGTGGGAAAGTAACATGTAGGTTAGAGAAAATCCTAACTTCATTGTTTGAATCTACAGGCAAGCTGGTTTTAAGAAAGTTCAGCCAATAATGTAAATATGTTTTCGATGTTATAATTATTATAACAGTTTCACGTTATTTAGCATATATTGCCTGTGGCTATTTCGGGACAGGATGGGAGATTTGTGTTAATCTGCCTCATGTTTTGTCATGAATAAACAGAACTCTGCTGGTGTAAATTTCGCAGTTGTTCCATCTGAACCCCACAGAATGACCACCTGAGTTTTTAATAAATCATTGTGTGTAACCATGTGCACAACAAAATGCAGACAGCATGATTAACTACATTCTATTCTCAGACTTTCTTTTTATTTCACACTAATAGCACTGCTGCGCTCTTGGTAACCAGAGCCAAACCAAAGGTACTGCAGGGGCTAGTGACATCACATTGCAATGGGTCTACACAGAACAATTTCAACAGCAAAGTCATCTCTGCTTTAGTTTTGTTGCTTGTGCTGGACTGAGCTTCAGGGCTGGTTTATGTCCCTGTCATTCCCTAGTTATCTTACTCTGAGCGGCTTAATTAAAGCTACCAGCTGCCACTGGCCTCAAGCACCATCAGTTTTATTTATACATTCACATTAACAGCTGATTCATCACAAGCAGCCTTTCATCAAGGTGGCACTTTTACACCTTAAACAAAATATGCACAAACAATTACCCATTGATTTAAATAGATTTGGAATGCAGCACAGATGGACATGCAATATGTTTGCCATGCTCAGTGAACAATAACTCTCCTCTTGATCGATTGCGCGCATTGAAATTAGCGACAGTTTTTCCTTCTTTCATGTTGTGATAAAATGTGGGGTTTTTTATTGTATGACAACAGGTAGACAACATTTTCAGTCAACAATGAGAATAATTATGTTTATTAAATATTTTAAAGGCAGGTAGCGAATGTTATTCTCTAAGATTACAAAAACAAGCTACTTGAAAGGTTTTAATTTCAGGAAAAAAACACATTGAAATGACTTCTTTAATGTCACATGAAAAAGATTGATGAAAAACATATTTTTGTTTGACGAGAGAGGATAGGATTTTCTTGCCAAGTTAAAACATGTTTGCAATTTAAAAGATTTTCTCTAAACACAAGGATCAATAGCAGGAATTTAGTTTTTCATTCAAAACAGTTCAAAGTCTTAACCGTTAATCCAATTCTTTTTGGCTGCCTGCAACACAGAGGACAAGAGAAAATACACAAACAGACATTGTTTTATGTAATTTTTCAAATAAACAGGGGACAAGATAATAATTCTGATGGTTTCTGAGTATCACAGATGGAAGCAGATTGGGTTTTTGACATGGCATTTTTCAGTCAGCTCTGGTTCAGAGTTTTTCTTCAGAGGACATCAAGTTTGAATCAAATGTGAAGCATCTGCTCTCCTAAATCTTGTATTTTCATGTGACTACATTATCACTATATGATATTTTTCATTGCTCTCTTTGCCCTAAATATTCAAAGATATTGGCTCATTGTATTTACATCCTATCATCTAAAGACAAAGGAAGAGTTGTTTTTTTTTAGTTCTTTACTTTGCTTCTTTTAGTTATCTATCCCCAAGTATACTTTGATCTTCTTACTCCTAGATCATTTTTGTGACTTGTGTCTCCTATATAAGTGTTGCTTAAGTGCAATGTTCATGATTTGTGAACACACACACACACACACACACACACACACATATATATATATATATAAAATGCCACATCCAACCCAAAGAAGTCACTATCTTGTGCTCTGGCTGACTCTAGCCGGTTAAACTCAGACACCTTCAGAGCCTCCACTCCTTACAGCTTCAGCCTCCCTCTATTTCACACATAATCTGACACATATTTCTCTTCAGCACACACTCAACTCTCTACTTTGTTCCTCCTTACTTTCACTACAGATCATAGTGTTCCACTGGCACCCCTGTCTGATCTTATGTGTTAATTTGTCTCTTCAGAGGAGAGTAAGAATTTATCCCATATTGCTGGTTTTAAAATTACTGACTCAATATCTTCTGTCTGTCTATGCTTTTCCATCACACAATTCCTGTGTGCAATTCTTTGAGTGTGTTCGTACATTTATTTTTTTAACTTACAATAATAACTGGTTGCAGTTTAAAACCACTTCATCCTAATTAGAGGTGGAGAGAGCTGCAGCTTAAACATACCTTTTCCATAGGCAATTGAACATCTCCCCCATGAGGTGAATTCAAAACAAATTGCTTTTCAGGGTGAACAAGTTTTGTCCAACACTGAGAGCTAAGTCAAATATTCCCATAGCAACATATGCGGTTGAGTCTAAACTCAAACTCATCTGAACAATTAAAATGAATGATATACAATGCCTTGCAAGACTATTTACCCATTAAACCTTTTCACATTTTATTATATTACAGCTACAAACATCTTTGTACTTTGGGCAGATATTATCCGACTGATAATACAAAGAAGTGCAACACTGCAAAGTAGAAACACAATACATTGTTTTAAAATATCTACTACAAATAAATCTATACACCTGGCATGTGCTTATGCTCAGCCTGTTTAGTTTGAATATCTCTCCTTTAAGATGGAGGAAAATGTTGACAGATTTGGCCTTTGTGGAAAAGTATCAAGTAGACAAATCACGCAAAATGCTCTGTCGGGTCTAAAAATAACAACTTTAACACTTTTGCAGAAAACAGTGCACACGCCATCTCAGGCTGAATCACATACAACAAACATTCAGCCACAGCCACTATAAAAAGTCTAAGACTAATTAAGAACATTTGGTGAAACTTTACTAGTATGAACTCATAGGGGCGGAGTACAAAAGCATACAAAAGTCTTATTTAGAAAATTATTTTTAAACACCATCAATATTTTTGTTAGTTTGTGATATAAAATACTAATAAAACTTTTTGAAGTTTGTAGTTGCAACAACACAAATGGGAAAAAGTTCAGATGTTAGTAGAACTTTTGCACGGCACTGTATGTGGACATCCAGTTTCCTTGCTCTCATTTGTTTGTATAAAATATCACAAATGTATGGTTTAAACTTTACATGATGAATTGAGACATAAAAGCAAAAAGTTATTTATAAGTAGAGGAGGAACTAACCATGTACCCTGCATTTTGCCATGTTTCTATTACACCTAATTAATATAAATTATACAGTGCTGGATATTATGGGTCATGCATTGCTTTCTGTAATTACCTAATTAATTCCATGTAATGCTGTGAAGAGTTTTGCACAAGCCAGAGTGGGATCTGTTTTTACAATCCAATATTCACTACATGTCGTTAAGAAGCTGCTCCAGATTGGTTCATTGTTTCTATCTATGATGTAAATCTATGTGTAGGCATGCAAGCTGAAACTCACAACGACATAGTTTTGGCGCACTCACACACTCATGGACTCCAGGGTCAATTTGTAATCTTGAAGATGACTTTCCCATAGTCCACTGCTCCGGTTATTGCCCTTCCATGTAATTTGATTTCAGGGAAATTAAAAACTGATTGCACTGGGGTTTTGATCCAGCCCACCAATGCAGGAACACACACAAAACCATTATACTCACTTCTCACCACCACACACACATAGATACGGTGCTAATAGCAAAATCATCTTAGTTCAGTAGATGATTTCTAAGTAGTTGCAACACAGCAATTACATGTCCATTCTATCACCTGCAAACAACATCTGTCACTGGTATTAAAAGCCTAATAATCTGCTAAGTATATTACTGCATATCTGCAGCTGTTTCTGTTCGTTAAAAATGACAGCATTTAGGTTTTCAGTCTATTTTATAACAGGTGATTGGTTATTTTTTTTGTGTGTGTTTTTGTTAAATATTGAACTTAAGCATAACATGTAAAAGTCAAAGTGAGAGAAAACAACTTTTTCTTCTTTTTTTGTCCTCTGGGGGAGTAAATTATGTCTATAAATAATCTGAAGGTTTTCTTTTTCAGGGTCTTAAGTTCTTATCAATATCAAACTATAGGTGCAAATTGTATGTTTAATTGTAAACAAATGGTGCTGCAAAGTTTAGGAAAAGGCGTTTGATTCCAGCCATCACAATTGTGCGACACACATTAGTTTATTTATGTAGGTTCAAATTATGGGAGACATTCTCAGAGTGCTTTATATAAAATAGCCATGTCCATTCAGTCAGTCAATAAAGACTTTATCATGTTCAATCCGACCACAAAGAGTCCCAATATTCACACAACTAAAAGATTTGAGGTTATTGCCCAAAATATACAGGTTTCTGTGGTTTGCCTCTGCCTCTCACCTGGAATGTACATGAGTAAAGGTTTATAAGCTTACAGAAAACCACTAAGAGCATTATAAAGACTGTAAGACTATTTCTTCAAACGATCCAAATCATTGTTGTGCGGTTTGTTTTAAGAATGGACACAAACCCTTTTTCATTTTGCTCAGATAGATGCTAATTAAGATTTAGAGGGAATGAAACTTTATCTTATTTTTCTTGTTGAATTAGTTTTGTTGTTGTCGTTTCACTCTCAATTAGTGGTTGGAGTTTACCATAAGAATCTAATTTGTCATTCATGACCTCGATTTTCTCAAACTGGGTGGCACTACTGCATTTTGGAAGCCAAACTGTGCTGAAAGTAGGATTAAGAAAAACAAACTAGGCGGATTTTTGGCAGCAAATGTATTACTTAAAACCACTGCTCGTCTTGGTTTAATTCTTGAATTTTAAAAATCAATGAATGCATTTAATGATACATCGATTTTGTTCCACTCTTTTTTAACAAATAAATGCCCCAATAAACAATGTTTTTACTGGGCATGCATTTCATTTGTGGAACAGAAATTCAATATTTATTGATTTTACATTTTAAATTAGGAACAGCTTAAATAAGTAGTGCACAAATGAGCGACAAAAAGAAAAGTCAATGTTAAAGCTCAGTGGATTTTTTTCCACCAATTTGTTAACTATTTGAGATGTTAATTTGGGAGATTAAGCAATAAAGTTAAAAATCAATTAAACTTAACCTAGTCAGTGCTTTAGATTGACATTCCTCATACAAAATCCAGATTATTTCTGCAGGATCTCGAAGAGTCCTTTTGGTGTAAACCGAGGATGAAGTAAGTTTAGCCTTGATGAAATGTGTGAACTCCACATCCGTTTTAAAACACAAAGTAGTAGTATAATACTATTCATTCTGCATACCCCATACCACTTTGCCATGGTCATTTGAGATTTTGAATCAGGAATAGTTATGCTGGCCTACAACCAAGGCTACGACCTCAAGCTTATCATGCACAAACTAAGTGTAAGTAGACTGATATCTTGTAAGATCTCCTGCTTTCTTGGCTCTGCCACTGCTCTGACAGCTGAAAAAATTAATTTACAATGAACTTCAGGGTTTTTGAACATGTCCAAAAACTCTACTATTGAAATCTCTAACACGGAACCTCTAAAAACATAAGGCAGTCTGCAAGATCTCACAGTCTTAAACATTATACCCTGAATGAAGATATTTGCAGACGACAATGTCAGAGAAATGAGAAACAGGGAGAGCAAATAAAATTTTTAAGAGGTTACAAACCTTTGAAGTTTGGGACTCCAGCAAATCACAGTGAGAGCAACTATCCAGAAATAATGTTCACTGTTGTTCCAAACATGGAGCAAACATGAACCTTCCCAGGCGCCCTTCCAAAATTATTCCAAGAGCATTCAGTCGACAAACTAAGGAGGTCACAAAAGAATGTAGAACAACATCTGAAAAGCTGCAGGTATCAATTGACTTAAGTATGGCTGGTATTCATAATTTAACAATAATAAAGGAACTGAGAAAAATGGACTGGAGGAATTCAAAGGCTGTTACTGTTCCTGACCAAAAGGAGCAGAAATCCGTTTCACATTTGCAGTAATAAATCTTAATTATCACTTTTAGGACAAAAATGTGAACTGGCAATGAAAACGAGAAACTTTTTAAAGCAGTTTAATGGTAAAGTAATGGTGGTAGTGTGATGTTCTGAGGCTTCTTTGCTGTGTCAGGGCCAGGTGAAACTTGCAGTAATTGATGGAAATTGTACTTCTGCTCTATCAGGGAATTGTGAAGGTTAATGTCCAGCTAGCAGTTTTTGACCATAAACTCAAGTAGATTAAATTATGTAGCAGGATAGTGATCTAAAACCCACCAGTATTCTCACCTCTCTGTGGACAAGTAAAACAAAGAGAAGGTATAGGACTGACCTAGTCAAAGTCTGGATTTAAATCTGTCTCTTCACAATCCTCCTGCGTAGCTAAATGAAAACAATTCTGCAAGTACGACTGAGCCAAATTTCTTTAACAGTGGTGTCTGATTGCTAGTAACCAGAAATATGTAATTCAATGGCACAAGTTATTAGTTTTATATTTTGTCTCTTAAGAAATTCAATCATTATTTGAAAAACGATTTTGCATGTGTTCAGGTCTTCTTTGCATTATGAAAAAATGTGGTTGATGAAAATAAATATTGGCAAAGAAGCAAAGGTGCAGAGCACTATTTGGCTTACAGCACAAATGTAGAACATATTCAAAAAATTCAAATATATATAATCTAGATATTGTTGGTTTGTCTATCCATACAGCTTATGCAGCATACAAATGTTTTATATAGAAATAAATAAAACAGAATGGTTGATATTAACTAAATTTTGCTGTGTTGATAAATATCACTTTGATAAACTTAGGTGAGAAAATCCTATGGAGAAATACACTGCTACATTTATGCTACAGATTTAACTCCATAATTTTATCATCCTGCACAAGCGGATGATTGACAGATTTTTTTTTATTGCATCCTCTCCTTGTCTAAACTTTTATTGCTTCTTCTTCTGTCTGACCTTTTTGACTGTTTCTGTTATGAAAACTTGGCTATGATGTCTGTCAGGAAGATGGCATCAGACACAATCAGTCTGATGTTCCAATAAGACGAGTGATAGTGATAAAATGTCAGCTGTTTTTGATCTCTCTGCTCAATGTTTCTCTTCCTTGCTGCTATGGCCAGCCTTTATGATAGGGAGTCTTATCTTTATATTACATCCCAAGGATAAAGTTAATCAGATAATGAACAAATGACATTATAAATACACACATTTCTTTTATATAAATATATATAACCCTCGTGTGACATCATCTGCTTTCATGAAAAATTACCTATTGACTCAAGGAAGTTTACTGTTTAGGTAAGACTGCAACCATCAAATACTGTACCAAAAGGTTCAACACAGCTCTCCAGTTTCTTTAGTAGTAGGTCTTGGTCAACTTTTCAAATACTACACTATGGTCCAACAAAACCAGCACTGTGGTTCTACCACAGTTTGTATTTATGTGGATGTCATTGAACACCTTGATGAGGGCAGTCTCAGTACTGTGGTGAGCACGGAAATTGGACTGAAAGACGTCAAAGCGGGTGGTCGTTAAGAAACTAATTAATTATTGAATCTCCCATTCATCCGTTTTTTGATGAATGGAAGGTTGGAGATTGTCCTGTAATTCTGCAATTGTAGTTGGTCCAAACTGGTCTTCGTTAGAGGTGGTTTGATAACTGCTGTTTTTAAACCTGGGGAAAAATCTGATAAGAGGGATGAGTTTACTATTTCAATCAGATCAGACGCAATAAGAGGCAGAACTTTAAGGTGTGGTTCATTTAGAGTTTTCCCAGATTTTACATTGTCTTTTTGTACAAAGCATCGGACATGGAGGAAGAGTCCGTTGGATTTAGTCACAGTAACTGGTAAGATATGACATACTTTTTTTGGATATTTCATTTATTTCAGGACTGCAACAAAACTACATCATTTGTCTGTTTTTGTTTTTTCTTTAACAGCTTTTACTAAATAAATCCCTTTGTATTGTTAGTGATTTTTCTGGTTTATGAACAGATTTTCCCTCCTCATCAGTTGGCAAATCTTTCCTGGTTCCCTACAACTTTTTTCCTCGTCTCCACAGTTTCCTCAAAGATTCTTTCCAATAATCTCCCGCATAAGTCCACTTGCTATTCCTCTAGCTGAGCTTCTGAAAACTTAAATCATTCACCTATTTAAGGATGCCTGTCCATCCTCAAATGCTTTCCATTCCACTGCTGAACCCTGGAAACAAACCGAGGCACTGCCATCAGTCAAAACACTCACCAGCTCCCAGTCAAACTCAGTTTCTGTTGATATACTCAGCTACGCCTAGACCACTGACATCACCTCAAACAGCAAGGACCCCTCGTCCTTCAGACCTCTCAAAGTCAACTCAGAAATATTTATCTTCAATAAACCTTTCAAATATTTTTATTGTGACTGTAATTGTTGCCTGCATTACAGACTCAGTAAACAGCATGACAGGGACTATTCATTGGCTACACAGGTCTCTGCCAGTATTTTTAGACCTAATGAAGACTAAATGGCAATTTTCTTCAATAATGAACCACTTATCTATCTTATGAAACTTCTACAATACAGCAGCAAAATATTTTGGCCCCGATGGTGCTTGCAAATTGAAACCAGCTTCGCAATTGTCAAGACAACAAAAGAGCTTCTAATTGCCTTTCGGGGCAAAAGAAAAAAATATTTCCAACATAAATTCAGCAACAGTATGACTGTATATGGCAAGTTAATACAACCTACTTGTGTGAAATTTTCTGATAGTCAAAGAAATGTGTTCCTGGACTTGTGGGAGATGTTAAGAGTATCTCCATCTTGCAGTCTGTATATATTTGAGTCATGTGGGCTGTGAGCTGCAAAGATTGAGAGACAACATGTGGAATTGTGTTGAGAAACTGCTAAAGAAGTGAAGGAAAAGAAGGGTGTGTGACAGAGGAGAAAATAGATGACCGCAGAGATAAATTCAGGTGTCCACTGCAGGTTTACAGCTATCTTCTCAGCAAGGCTGCAGAGTGTGCTCATTGATTTATTTAGCAGTGTGTTCAGGTTGTCTTTCCTACGGCAATGTGGATAGCTTCTTTTCACCACTGACATGTTTTTTCAGGTGCAAGGATAGTTATGTTTTGTGTTTTTTGTTTTTTTTTTTACATAATTTGTTAAACTATTTGTCTTCCAATTCAACTGCACCTGGTTTTCTAAAGCTGTGATTCATTTCAAGTGCTGCTTTTACAGCACATATCAGGAGAAAGTTGGCAATTCTGTTTAACTACAGTCTTGTTGATGTTTATGGTGCAAAATTGACTGTGTAGAAAAAACAGTAAATACAGTTTTTGTATAAATGTAATATAAATTCATGCAAGAAATCTATGCAACTCATTTCATGCCCAAAAGCCTTATTGAGTGTTTTTGTTATGCCAAAAAATATATCAGTCACATTTATAATGGCAATCTTTAAGGACTCTTTGTATTGTGAAAACAGCCTCAGAAATCCACTTTGAATGCTTCATTGAAAACTCAAGGTAATGGATGGAAAATGTTTTAAGGTGATAAAGTTAACAAATACTCATGTTTATAAAACTACTTAATGAAAAAAGTGCAAACAATCAGTGTGGGCAGTAATACGTCATGGTATGATGACACATGGAAAGCAATTAACTGCTAATTCTAAGGAAACTATTCGCAGTCGCTTTCTCTAAATAGCAATCTGAATCATATATGGAACATTTGGACAAATCTGGAAAAAATTAAACACACCTTTGCTGGTTTCACAGAAAACAACAGGAAAAGTGTCAGGCATCATGCTCTAGATTATTGATTATTAAGCACCTCTATGGAAGTAAGGGTTTTAGCAGTATACTGGTGTTTAACTTAGCACTGTGTGCTAACATATTAGTGATGTCAGTAAAGACATCACTAATATTAAAAACAGGACAATTAGAAATGGATTGAGCAACTTGTTTAGAACATTTGTTATAAGATAACTTTGTCTCCCTCTAAAAATAATTTATCAGCACTACTTTGCAAAAGTTCATATTAATGGGCTGTTGAACTTCTGGTCCCCAGTGTTTTGGACATAGTGGAGCTGATTGGCCATAAAGCATAGCACCATGCTTGGGGAAGACTAAACACAGCATATTTGCACACCATGATAAGGTGGGACCTTGGGAGAGGGAGGGAGGGGAGCAACACAAACCTCAATTTTATAGGAGTTTGAAAAAAATGGGGTTTGATGCCAGATACTTTACATGTACCAATGAATTTCTATATACGATTAAATAAGATTATAAGTTATTAAAAATAGATTGTGTGACCACTATAAATTCTTTGATTAATCATATAATTATGTTTTTTTTTGTCCAAAAAACAGCCTTGGATACATTTTGTTTTGCTGTTGGAAATATTAACCAACCATATTTCTCTAAGTTATGTTTAAGTCAATTAACATATAATCAGTTCACAGCAGAAGCAAAGCAATGGCTTCTGCCATATCCAAATACCTGGGCTTCAGTTCAAACTCATGCAGATTAATCAAATCTATTCCACTAAACTGTCAATATGAATTTTATATCCAACTTCACATAGTCCATTGGAGACAAGGTTTTTCAAATAACTCACTATATTTTCAAAAAGCTGTCCAACAGACTGCATCAACCTGACTTTGTGTTTTTAGGTGCGAGAAGAAACTGAGAACCACATTCAGACACAGATGAGGTTTTCCACAGAGGAAATGTTCACACTGTGAGATGCAGGAGTTTAACCAGTGGATCAGCATGTCAACATGACACAACACCAGCTCTGAATCACTCATCTCCTATCTTAATAATATCTGTGACTGGGACAGAAATTGATTGTCTTTCTCATGCAGGGAGAGCTGCCCTTCAGAGGACTCGCACAGTGGGAGAGTGTTATCACTCGCTGACATATTGGATGCTACAAGAGGCAGACTGATCAAACACGCCCTGAATCAACATTGGCAGCCTGGGACAAACACAGTGATTAAAATGCCATGGCACTGACAAATGAAAGGCCACACATGCAAATGACCGGACAAATTCACTGTATGGATCACAGAAGTTGCCCCTTTTTTGATGTTAATTTGTTGTGGTATTGATGCAACCTTTGTGGGAATTGCTGGGAAAGTCAGTTTGATGCGTTTCACTGTGTGGGGTGGGCTGATAGAAACAATTTCAAACCCACTAACATCTGTCTCTATCAGATGGTTGGACATGAACAGCTTAATGGACGTCCTGCTTCAAGAGAAATAATTTACTTTCTCATTTTACAGAAAGGTTTTCATCTTAAAACATAGATATGTGATCACAGCACTAGTTTGAAGTAAATATATTTAACAAGGTAAGCAGTGGTGTACACAGACATTTTGGGGGTCAGGTGCTCAAGTGGAGAAAAAAAGGGACTTTGTGTGGCACATGGTACCACATGCTGCCTTGGTAGAGTGAGATTTATCACAGACACGGCTATAACACGATCTTTTGCAAATTCACACATTTACATATTTCAGATCAATACCAACATCCGATGCAAATGTTTAATAATCTCCACCTGGAGGAAAAAAAATGTCTCAAAACAGTTTCAGTGTTTTTTTTACAAAATTCTTAGGATTAAAAAACACTGAACCCCATGTGTAACGAGATACTCTCAACTATCTCATTCTGTAGTTTTATCACAAAATATTCTCTGCACCATATAGCCTTATGTTGTAGCAAAGCAGGCTACCCTGACAAGTTTGCCAGGTAGATCACACTAAACAAGCCATCTTCATGAATCTGAGTAACAAGTGACTGTTCTACAGCTTAAATCAAGTATACCTAGATAAAGAGTTAGAGAATCTTTATAGTGCAATGTACTCGTTGAGTTGTTTTGAGTTGGAAGCTCAAAACACTGTCCTGAGCCGTATGCAACGAAATTTCGTTCTGTATACACCCTGTGCATGCAAAATGACAATAAAGTCAGTCTAAGTCTAAGTCTAAGTTCAAAACAACAGCATGCATTCACTAAATGAACAAAAGATGCTTGAGAAACTAATGGAATAAGTTCTATTACTAAATAAACTCCAAGTACTTCTAAATAAAGTAGTAAAGCAGTTTACTCAGTTGTATTTGTGAACAAACAAGAGCTCAAACTCAAAGATTAAACTCACAGCATCAGATTGTTGCTATGGTAACAAAACAATTTAACTATGAATATTTTTCTTTGAACTTTTACAAAGTAAATCTGCCAGCTCCTTAAAATCTTACATATAAATGTTAAACAATTTAAAATCTTTTAATTTATCTATGCGGAACCATTAAATCATATTCAGCAGCATTGATCATCTTAATAAACAAATGTTACTTTTATGTATCTGTGGTTTGTATTAAAATATTAACATTTATGGGCCCCTGAAGCCCCTGAGGGGGGGGGGCCTGATGGAGCCACTGACTAAATTTGGATTAAACAGAAGTGCAAATAATTGATATTCATTTTAATTGTATTTTTTGATTTGTTGTTTTTAAGACGAGTTGTGGGTTTTGATAGCGTTTCAAAGACGTTTTCCCATAACATATAATTACCCAGTAATACTCTTACATTTCATGTCTACTTAACATCGTTTAGCACAAAAACACGGCGGACCGCCTCGTCGCCCCGACCACCAGGCTTAGCAAGATTTCTGGGGGAAATCCTCTAGTCGTTCTATAAATATTAAATTATGATCGGCATAGAACGCATAAAATAATCACCTGAATTAGGAATTCAAATCATTTGTAAAAAAGCAACAAGAAAGTAACAATGAATAAGTTTCCATAATTATGTCTCCGTGTTCTTGTGTTACTCTGGTTTTCCAGTAACACCTATGCTGCTGAAAACATAACAGTCTCATGCAGTTCATAAAACTGACAAAATGTGATATTGATTCAGGTCCAGCGACAGGACTTTCTCTTCTCACTTTGCCATTTTATTGTGAAGAAATGACAGTCTGCCACTTTCATCTGGACCATATGGAATGACATTTTAACAGAGTAGAAGGATTTGGAAAGATGTGCAGAAGCCTAAAAGCTCTAAAGGAATGATACACCAAAATGGGTCCAAAGTGGTACAACACTTACGTGTAATGGCATGAAATTATACGGAGATAAGCTCACACAGCCAGGAATGAATGAAGTCGTGGCTGAAAAAAATAAAAAATCTCGTAGGCCTTTTGCAAAAGCTTTGTTACATTTACACAAGGCATCAGCAAAACACCCACAAATGTTTTTCAGCACATGGTGTGTAATGTGAGTCCCAAATGAAGACAAAAAGGGATTACTTACAGTACCTTAATATTTTTGGAAAAAATAAATTGAGAGTGCTACAAAAGAAACACAATATATAAAAGTCAAAAGATCTGCAAAAAGGTGTCTACAAAAAGCTCCATGCAATGTCAAGAATCTGTCAAGGAAAAAAACAGAAAAAAAGATTAAGTGTTACAGTATAGGTGTTATCATTACAGTGGAAAGTGGTGTGCAGGGGTTTTGGTGAATGACATCCAAACACTCAAAAAATATAAGGTAATCTAACTTTTATAGTAAAGTTGTAAATCTCTGTTTTATGGCAGATATGTATTACGCAATACGCTGCCAAGAACCATATATATATATATATATAATTTGAAACCTTTAATTGTAATATCAAAAATTTCATCTGCGATACTTTTTTCACACCACTGCGGCGTCTTTATGGAATGCCAGGATTTGTTCTCTTTGTGCTGCCATGAGATGCTTACAAAATCAAGTCATAGTACATAAAGTTATTTATCTTTCTGATTTGAGATTTTAAAAAAATCAAGAAATACAAAAATAAAACATGTCAATGTGGCATATTAAATTAATATTAGATGCCTGCCTTATCCTAGGTCACAGTGGTACCTATTTCCAGTAGGCTAAGCCACATATGGGGCAAATGGCCATACGTACACAGACATAAGTGCAACAAGGGGTTATCGTTTGGAAAGATTTTTTTTTAATGGTGATCGTAAGTTGGAGTACCTGGAAAAGTCATGTATGCACATAGAGAGCATGTAAGCTCCACAAAGCCATGGATGGGACTTGGCGGACAGGCAGCAGAAAAGGAGAATTGGCTGCTATAAGAAGGGTTGGTGCTTTCCACAGAACTACCGAACGTTCGAGAAGTCACGTAGGCCATCACCCCATACACAACCATGGGCTGAGAGAGTATAAAAACCCATGAAAAGAGGAACAAAGTGTTCTTAGTCCGCGGTGCTGAAGTCAAGCCAACAAGTGGATGCAGATAGAAGATAAGCAGAGGACCGCACCCTGGAGCCACGGGGAAGTGAAGACACCGGACCGCTAGAAGGGACAAGACCCATCGACCCTCAGCCCTGGTTCCTGATTCAACAGCCTACTCGGCCTCAACCCAAAGGTCTCAAGGCTACTGCGACAGACTTGGAGAAAGGACAAAGGTCACTGAGTGATGAAGATCTGAGTGTTCGGAAGACAACAACCAGTTCTGCTTTGCTTCTATTCCGAAGAGGATTTTTCCGTACAAAGACTCTGACCAAGGACATTTGAGGTTTTCTGTTGCCAAGATCATCCAACATCTGGGTGTGAGTTGAACTGCACCCCAAAGTCTCGCTCAGTAAATTAGTGACAGTTTAGGGATAGAAGTTAGGATAAAATGAAGGTGGTTTATAATGATTTTAATTCTTATTCTTAATTTGTAATCATTGATAATTAATCTGTCTGTCACTTACCCCTGGTAAATGCTTGCTTCATAAAGATGCATTCAATTCTAATGGGATTTGTGGACAGTGAAATTAATTGAGTCATCTATTATTTTATGGTTCTCCTAATTAGTGTAAAACCTATGAACATGATTCTAGAAATGTGGTGGCTTCGGAAATTCCTTTAGTGTTGGTAAAATAATGACCTTCGGGCTTAGATTGAGCCACTAAAAATCATCTAGCCGATAACAAGTGCATGCTGTTGATAGAGAGAGAGCTGCGTTAAAAAGAGTGGTTACTGAAGTTATGCAGTTGCGAGGGCTACTCAGCTGATTGCTTCTTAACTGAAAAGGGTCATAGCTCTTGGATTGTAGGCAGTTAAAGCTAGATGAATCTCCCTCGACACCAGCTTAGACAGATTATCTCTCTTAGACCTGCTTCAGGGTAAGACTCGGTGGTTTGGAGATTTTCCGGAACCGTTAAGACGGAGAGCTGGTCAGTAGTCAGTCCTTTGGAGTTGTGAGGTTTAGGGCGGGGCTGGCTATTGCGTAACAACACAAAACCATTTTAGTGTGAGAAAGATTGCTAAAACTGCTGCACACTGCAGGCATCAATAAAATGTAAACTGAGATGTCATAATTTCATGTTTGACTTTGGAAAATGCAGTAAACTGAACATATTAAGGAACAAGTATTTTCACTCCCTCGTTCATGACACACACATTCGCCTGCCACTGGTAGCTCAAATCTTCCCGCCTTGAGACGTACACAACCTGACAAACAGCAGCTATCTGCATACTTTGACTTGACACAGCAAAGAGGAAGAAGACAGCAAAACATTTCCAGTTCGGAGACGAGCATGTCGCACCACATTTATCAGCATGCAGCACCTGCAAGCAGCCTCAGGGATTCAACAAAAACAACATTCAAACAAACTTTATTCATGTTTTCACATATACAGAGCTGTAAAAAACATGTTTTCCCCTTACAGATTTGTTAAATTTGTACTGTTTTGGTCAAATTTAGATATTTAAGACATATGTTAATAGACAAAACATAATGTAAATGAATAAATGTCCCTATGACACACAAACAAAATAAATATGAATAAATTGTAATGGGGACCTTATTTTGTTAATCACAATTAATGTATAATTTATCTATTTTAGGATTTATTCATTTATCTATTTCATAGTTTATTATTTCATACTGGTGATTTATTTTTGGGACACTTATTTTATAAATGTAAATGTTCATGGACTTATTTTAACTGTTTATATTTCAGGCTCTTTTTTTGTTCATGCTCTTACATTCGAAAGAGGGGGTGGAGTTCTGCCTGTGGAGCAGGCTGGTAGTGCAAGGCTTTCATCTGTTTTCCACAAACTACTCCTCCAATCTTAATAACCAGTTGGTGAACCCATACCCAGCAATATGGGTATGGGATGAGAATTCTAATGCTAAGGTCTGCTAATGATGGTCTGAGCAACATGATTTAACATTCGATTCTATTTTGGCAGGTCTCATGCCAAGGTAGTAATGCCTGACAGAATTTCTTTCCCAAGTGTCGCCACAACAGGTGCCTTGGTATCCCTTGTAAGCCGGGGATCTTATTTTGAAACATGTGCCACTTCCAGGGCAGCCATTGGGTTGTTATGTAGAGCTTTTGAGAGACAAGATCCGATAACCCAGACATATTATTCTTATCCAATTTTAACCCTAATTGACTTAATTTTTTTTAAATAATGTCATTTATTCTAAATTGTATACAAATTAAAATTACTTTTAGACTTAAGTATAAGGAATATGTTGATAAAAGCCAGTAGCACCTCATCATTAATTCTGGTTATTCTGTGTAGAGTTTTATGACATATAGCACGTTGAAACCTTTTTAAACGTTTTTACCTACAGGGTTTTCACAGTTAAGGAACCACAGACGTGATGCTATTCTGCTTTTACCCTTTTCTTGAAAAACGGTTAAAAAAATGCCTTAAATAAATTGACATAATTGCGGATAGTTATTTGAATATCTGATGAGCAAAAAAATATATATAAGCACAGTGTGCCAAGAAAGATCCTGCAAAGGTCCAGTCTAGAGGGGACAGAAGAATGTTCCTGATTAATGTTCCTGATTAAACAGGAGAAATGATGAGACAGGAAGCAGAGTGTTCTGGTTTGACGCAGCCTTGCTTTCAAATTTGTACTCAAAAAAACATTCCAAAATATATTTCTGTCTATTTACATGATATACATAAATCATTTAAATGGCTATAATAATTTTCTACTCTCTATAAATACCTTGTTCATAATCTAATGATTCTATATATGTTATTTAGCTTTAATGAACATACTACCAGAAAATAATGCTTTCACTTCCACGAATCTGTATCTAGTTTATTTTAGTTATTTAGTTACTTGAATATCAACTGAAATAATATTCCCAATTGCTTCTGCTTGGTCTGCCAATCAATCATTTTTATATTTTTCCAAAGCAATAACAAACAACATTAAATGTACAAATAAAGCTAACAGTGCTACTAGAACCACTTTTCTAACTTTCTTACAGCGTCCGGTATGCTACACTCTCAGTTACAGTGGTGTTGGATCGCCGCCATTACACAGCCTCCTGAATGTTTCGTAACCAGCGCAACCATTATGTTGTCAAAGTTTAACTTTATGAAAACCACACATAAGTTGACCATGAAGCACCGACATCATATACAGTCCTGCTATATGTGAGTTTGTATGCATTTTATGCAATATTACCTGAATAAACAGGAGAAATGGTGAGACAGGAAACAGCGTATTCCGGTTTGATGCAGCCTGGCTTCATAGGGTGAACGGTAGCTGGAACAAGGTTCCCTCCACCTGGCGGACCTACTGCTTTCATTCTACACTGCCCTCTTGTGGCGCACTCCACAACCCCATTCACCTCAGGTTCTACAAAATAGATATTAATGCTAGAATGACTTTTGCTAGAATGATTTTTCCTATATAATTGAAATGCTTATAATAAAGTGTAAATAAATTATTCTCAACATAAAATGAACAAATCTGCATGCATAATGTGTGTGAGTGACATATACTTAATATCAAAAACAAAGGAATTAGGAATTGAACTGTTGAACGTTGTAAAATTTTCTGGGTCTTTATCTATGTACTGTCTTTGAAAAAATGTATAAAAGTAGTTTATTCTACAGAGAATGTTATTGACAGTATGAAACTTGGAAGGTTTGAAAGTGCAGTTAAGATGTTTTGAAACTTTGTAACTCTTTGTTCATTTGCCATACATATGTAATGTGAAAAAAGCAATTCCAACTCTTACTGTTTCTGCAAACACAGCTTTCTTTCTACGTGCCACGTTTATCAGCATCATGTTCACCAGCTTGTGTCTGACTGCGGATGTTTGCCTTAGTTGGACAAAGCTTGCAAAGCAGGGTTATCTTGCTAAAGGCACATGCCTGCAGCTGCTGGAAACAAGTAAAGGAGAGTTTGAATCAGTATCGTTTTTGAACGAAACTAAGTTTTGCATTGAGAGTTTTGCCTCCCTCTCAGGATGATTTCTTCTCTCCGGTAGAGTAGATTTATTTCCAAGATTTATCTCTGAGAAAAAACAAGAGTCTTGCTGCAGTTCTCATAAAACCTCATTTTAATCAATACAGTGTTGGATAGATCAATTACACCGATCAACTCATTATGAACATATATTAATTTGGGGTTTTAATGAACTTTTTACAATTTTTTTCACATTGGAATGGTTATGCAACATGTAACTTCAAGGAGTTTTACAAAACTTTTTAATTCTGTATTTGATTATTCCAGTGTTTTAAAGCTGTCATCCACTCATGGTGTTATCGTCCAAAAACAACCATGTAAATTTCATATAAAAATAGTTTTGAAAATAACCTCTGCCTTATCTGCTGCATGCAGGGTGTAGCACAGGTCATTGTACAATATCCAAAATATATATTCCTTGTGCCAAAATGCATTTGCTTTGTTTTGCTTGATTTCTTTCTTTCTTCCTGAACCTATGCAGAGGTCTGCAGGATTGCCCAGACAACATTTTGATCCCTTACTGTTCCTGTTAGTTTCCAGTCTTTGTTAAATACTTTATGCTTCTATCCTTTCCCCCTAAGTAACAGTACCCTGCAAAAGTATCAAAACATTTTGTCACCCTGCAGCCCAAAACTTCACTGTGTTTTGCTACATTGTGCAGATCAAGGATTATACCAGACAGCCCAGAGTTAAAGCTGTGAAGAGGTTTTGAGGAAGATTAGGTTATAAAATAACCTAACCTTACACATCATAACAAGAAGGAGAGCAACATATGTGAATAAGATGATACATAAAATGAAATGGAATCGTTGTCATGCTAATTGATTCATGATTCATGTCCCCCATGCCTTCAGACTGTACAATTCCTCATTGGGGGGGGAGGTGACACAGGACAGAGGGTAGAAGGAGTAGTGACCCCTTGTATTTTTCTCCATACTTATCAGGTCAAACCACTTAGTGCAATACAATATCACTGGTCAATCTATCCGCCAAATTCTTATATTTTTTTGTGTTTTATTTATATTTACTTATATTCTTATATTCTATATTCTTATTCCTTGTTTCTTGCATAATTTAAGGTTTTTCTTGCATAATTTAAGGTTTTGGTTACTCACATTTAGTGTGTACCTTAGTATTTAATTTGTATTTTTGTATTCTTTTGCACCTTTGCTTACTGTGTGTTATCTCTGTTTTTTGCCTGGGAGCTGCTGGTAACTTCAATTTCCTGAGGGAGTCTTCCCAAGGGATCAATAAAGTACAAGTCTAAGTCTAAGTCTATGTAACAAAGCATTCAGTTCATGATGGTGACCTTGCACAACACAGTTTAATTGTTGGTCAAAACTTCCTTTTCATCTCTCAATTGATTAAATGCATTTCTTTTCACGCACTGAGTCAATCGTGACTCGGTTGTTATGGAAACTCATTACTTTGCTGAACTCTGAATAGTTCAAATGATTAATCTGGTTATTATGGGAGCCCTGCTGCTTGACAGAATACTTATCAATTTAAAATCCAAAATCACACACTGTAAGAGCAACGCTAATGGTTGGGGCCATTAGCCAGTTTGAGCTAATGGCCCAAACCGGTCACCAAACAAGGTTACTTTTGCAAGATTAAACCGGTAGTGATAGAGCTGTGCAATCAGAGCTGTTGAATGTTCTTAACCCTCTCAACCGCTTTGCCATTGTTTAACAACCCATATAACAGCTGCAGTAAAGTTGCATGAAGAAACAATGGAGTTCTGTGTTTTATTCTTTTGCCTTTGCTTTGGTAAAAGATTTACAACATAGGCCTACATACTTGCCTTCTCAAACCGATTATACACACATTCATTTTAACATTGTGAGTTCTTGTTATTGCTTTTTATTTCCACTGAAAAACAAATCTTTCTTGTTGGCAGACTGAGAAGTTATTTCCTGTTTTGGAGAACTGGAGCTCAGCTGTATTTAAGACCACACTTTGGAATATCAACCAACTAATAAGGTTGTGTTAAAGATTTGAGAACCAGCAAAGTGACTGCAGAAGTCTTTCCTTTATCTGTTATTTTGTTTAAAAGGTCTTTTTTTTGGATCCTTTGTATGTTTTTCTACCTCAAGAAAGAGCAATTTTGGTCTACGGATACTTACAGTTTCCGTACCACAACAGAAGACTAAGCTTTATCTAGTCTGAAGATCTCAGCTGGAGTCTGCAGCCTTGGAATTTGTCAAAAATTAATCCTAAGTAGACTATCATTCTGTGCCTTGGTAAGTGAATATGCTTGCATTGCATCCACTGCATAAATGCAACCTCTTGTTTAAAAGTTCATTGAGTGGTCTTCATAACAAGAAAGGTGTTTTATACTGTTCAACAGGTCTTCCTGTTAATTTTGTTGCTGTTTTTCCTTGTTAGTGATTCATTTCCCTATTTTTAAACTCTGAGCAGGTGATGGTGTTCGTATGTTCAAGTCAGGGGTATAAAAATCTGCAGAGTGAAAACAGATGAGTAGCAATCGGTCGCAGCTGTGATGGAGCATGAAAACAGAGGAACTAACGACTGAAAACACACAAAAGGTGAAGACAGAGACGAGAGAAGCAGTAACCAATCAGAATAAACACAAAAGCACACAGAAAACTCTGAACAAAAAAGCAGAATGTATTGGAAAAAAATAAAATTTAACACAAAATCACACAAAACTCAAATCCAAAGAAAGAAGTATAATGTTAAGTTTGTTAAAATGCAGGACTGCCAAGTAAAACAATAGCAAATGTTAATTTCTGGCCCTTCAGAAGATGAATGGATTTTCTTTTCCTCTGCTGTAGCTGTAAGAGAAACCTTCATGTTTCCAAATGGTAGAGTACAGTGATAAGCGGGAGTCGTCTCTGTTTTGTGTTGATGTAACAACTTAAAGTTATTTCACACCATTGCATTAGTTCTGCACATAAATATTCTGTATGTGTTCAGGTATAAAACAAGACTGTATTCAGTCAGTACGTCTGCATACCAAATCAACAGGGTGGTACTAGATATCTTCAGTTTGCCTATGTGTGCAGTTGCACCCTACTATCAACGGACTTGAAAGCTTTCTGTACTGTTTCAAAGAGAAACTCTTTTTTTGTTTGGTTAGGAGAGCTTCCGTAAGAAAGTGCATGTTTACTTACTTCAATCTCACCCACCTAAACTGTATTGCAGAATCATTTGCAAAGCACAAGTACTTACGCTACACCTTTGCATATTTTCATCAGGTGGATACACACCTGGCCTTTTTTAATAAGAAGGTAGTCCATTTTCTGCTTACAACAATTGCCAATTATGCTCCTGTGGGATTATATGGTTTTCTGGCTCTAGACATAATATTTACATGAGCTAAAAGTTTAAGTCTTCAAAGAATCTGCATTCCACAATGTGATATGTGCAGTTAAATTGAACTCCTGCTATTTCGCTGTGTAACATTTATTTAAACATCTACTGTTTTACTGTAAAAGCAAAACAGTATAGTCAAAGTCTGTTGTTTGCTGACTTAAGTTTTTATTTTAAAATAAACTATAGTGGCCTATTTTTTTCTTGTACTAAACCACAATAGAACTGCTCCAGTTAATCCTATTGTGATTTTTGTTTTCCATAGTGCCTGTTTATTCACAGTCCTAAGTAAGATTTTCTACTCCACTTTTGGATCAATACTTGGGGACGTGCCCAGCAATAAAAGATGGAACTCATTTGTACTACATTTTAGTTAACCGTCTTGGGGCAACATTGCATGATACAGGAGAAGGCTACTTTTTAAGAAAAGAAAAACATATATCTAGCCTTCTGGCCAACTAAGAATAGTTGCTCTGATTCTGGGGAAATGAAATTAGTAGCTGCTTAAGGAGTAATCTTTTCTAGATCCGTCTTTTAAAATAAGTGCATAGTAATACATGAGCTTTATTTTATTCTTTGACGTATACCAACAGCACCTTCAGTAATGTTAATTATTCACTTTGACTTCACATACAAAGCCAAAAAAATATAAAGGGTATTGAAGTGAAAGACCCAAGGCTTTGCCTTGATTTATTCATTCAATAGGCAGCAAGATGATCATTTTTCTCCATTTGGCTGCATTAGCCCTTGGAGGAAAAACTATTTAAGTGCCAGTAAACAAGATATAGAGAGTGGTGTGGGAAAAAAAAACAACCTAAGAGATGGACATCATTCCACCTGATATGATTGCAGTGCTCAGAACGTATGGCAAGCCAGATGAAACACACATCTTTTTCTTCATTTCAGTACAACTTTTGTCCCCTTTGAGAGACATTATCCGCTACTCACATCTGCTAAACAATAATCTAATTTCTTCATCTTACCATTAGGAAACAAATGAGTAACTTCCTCTGGCTTGTACATGCTGGTGGAAAAGAGGAGCACCGAATATGCAAGGCTGATAATAAAAGAAAGCATTAGCAGGAGGAACTGCCTTCTGGACTTACCAGTTTATTCAGGCTGCATGAGCTCATATCTCACTCTTAAATCCATAATTCAACATATTGGTTAGGAGAAGATGAATGAAAGAAATTGTCTTTATTAAATTGCTCTTCCTACAAAGAGAGAAAATCCAAAGGTCACATAGTTAAGAGGTGGTAATAAAAATGATAAATTCTTAAGGCTATATTGGGGTTGCCCCTTTGAGTAGTTAAAAGGTCTGTCTCATTTCTCTGGGATGACTTTAACTTTATGTGTGGCGTGCAACTACACATTTTCTCACTTATTTGGGGGATAAATAAGAGACTAACAAAGACGGCTAAGGTCAGGTTGCAAAGATTGTGTGATGACATAATCAGTTTCGAAACTGCTGAATAATGTCATGACCTGCATAATCTATATTTTTGAAAAAAATATGATGAATGATTGAGCAGTATTCCTTGTTGTAGCTGTGAACATGAATTAATTTATTTTAACCTCACTGAACTGAATTTAAATCTAGCTCTTGCTAAGAATAAACTGGCATAACACTGTCTAGTATGCATGTGAAAAGCTTTATTGTGGGCCCTTGTTAAACGTATTACTACTTCTTCTTCATCCATTTTACTGAAAATAGAGAATAGAGCTCCACTTAAAAGAAATATTAAATTTGTTACATGTAATCAAATTAAGTTTGTCAAACTTTCTTTATTTACACTTGAATAAACTTAATTTGATTACTTGTAACAAATTAACTCTATTTAATTTGGATCACCTGCATTTTGCAGTGTTTGGGTTATTTGCTTTCAGAAACTCAGATGTCTTTTATTGGGGAATTTATGTGATAGATGAAGACAAATTTGGGAATATTTGTGAATGAGAATAAAAAAGAATGCATGTTTTATTTTATGCCTATAAACCCCCTTAGTCAATACATAGAAACAGCTTTCACTGGAATCACTGTCTTTTGGAGTATATACCAGCTTTACACAAATAAAGCTTAAAATGTTTTCTCTTTCTTGTTTGCAACAATGTTCAGTGACAGTCAAAGAGTCGTCATCTGTGAACGTTTTAAATCTTTCAATAAATTCTCAATTGGATGAAGTCTAGACTTCGACAAGGTCATTTAAGCACATGAATATGCTTCGACTTAAACCACTCCATGTAGCTCTGACTGCATGTTTACCTGCTGAAAGGTGAACATCTGCCCTATTATCTATTACAGCCAATTTTCTACATAATTTCTCCCATATTCTCATCTATGAATATGGGAGCTGAAGGAAAGAATCTCCACAGCACAATGTTGCAACCACCATGTTTTGCATTTCGCATGTTTAATTTTGTTCTCACTTGGTCAGAGCACTTTGCTTCTTCCAAATGTCCCATACACAGAGTGCAGCCACCAACCTTTCATCACTTTCATGTTACTGTGGAGATGGATATGAGTACTTTTCTTCCTGCTTTTAGTCCTCCATATTTCACAAGCTTTTCAGATCCCATCACAATTTTCCTGAAAGTAATGACATATTATCTGCTTTGATTAGGTTGAATTACTCTGTTGAAATTTTTTTCCCAATTTTGATTTCCCCTTCTCCAGCTGACCATCATTCTATGCATACTGATTTTTTTTTATAAGTGTGCATTATTTTAAGTTAGAAATAAAGATGTGCAGTATTATGTTAACGTTTTTGCAAAAAAAAAAAAAAAAAACTCTCAGTCAAGCCTTCAATTAAGCACATTTTATAGCTAAAGCAGATGTTTGGCAGGTAAATGGGCTCACAGGGGAGGTAGATGCTTGAGGTGGTGAGTTGGTGAAGCAAATTAAAAGTAATTGACATGAAGAAAAAAAATCCTCTTAGAAAACGAATTTGAGATTCATTATGTACTGTATGTTCTGTAAATGAGCATATGTGCAGCCTAAAAGTTAACATTTAGCTTAGAAAATGCACAGCTAAATGTTTAATTCCTCTCAATATTGATGGACCGTTCTGCTTATATCCTACAAATATAAAAAAGCTACTAAATAAGTAGGTAAGTTTAATGAGCTGATGCTTTTACAAGTTTTTGAGTGTTTTTGGTATTCAAAAAGATTTCTTGTCTTTATTTCCTTTTTAAAAGTTAAGAGACCTAGAAGTGTCCTTAAGGACTTTCTGTTGAATGTCACTGCTGAACCTGTTCTTTATTTCCGAAGTTTGAAGCAGCCTTCAAAAACTGAGCTTTTCTCAGGAAGTGAAATTGGATCTAAAAATGAAGCTGAGCGATGCCTTCACACCTGTAGGCAGTTATCAAATAACCCAGTAATTCAGGGTTTGCCATGTGAAATCTCGCTACAAAACGGTGCATTGAAAGGGCTTGGTGAGAAATTCACAGAGCGCACAGAGAAACTATTGAAAGATGTAGACAACACACGAGTGGTGATGCAGTGAGAGTACGCACGGTCCCGATGACAGTTGTCCCAACAAAAACCTCATTTGAAACTTCCTCACAGCAGGCCATGTTTGAAGTGTGCAGAGCAGCTGGATGAGAGGGATTAGTTCAGGGAACGAGTGGTGTGGACAGATGACAATAAAATTGAGCACTTTGGCTCCAGTCAGTAAATCTGTGGTGAGGGGAGGAACGGAGCACTCTCTGAATAAAAGAACATCTTGGCGGTTGGTGCACACGGGGATTGGAAATGTTCATCTGCGAGGTGCCAGGGCCCAGATGGACAGAAAACAATTTACACGACAGGATCTCATTTTATGTCAGCAAAACAAGGAATCAGCAGAAAAACAGGGCGATTTTTCATTTTCATTTTTCAGAACAATGGGCAAGACAATCGATGTACGAGCCAACCCTCAGCTTCTGAGCAGTGAAGAACGTTACTGGCAAAACCTTCAGCTGAACGCCCAAAGAAAATTAGCAGCAGAAACTTATAAACAGATTTATAGCTGGCTGGAATATCCCAACATTACAAATAAGCAAATTCATCATTGCAAAACAATATTTTAATTTTAATTTTAGTTAATGACTAAACTAATGACATTATTTTTAAAGCATTTAAGTTGAACTCATTACTTTGGATGACTGTATATTGTGTAAATTCACTGAATGTAATCAATATAATATTAGTTGGATGGTTAGCATGAATTAAATCAAACTACAAGACACTGTGATCTACCTCAGTTTTGGAAAAGATTGTATACAAGAAGTGACTTTATATGAAAGTAAACAAATCTGACAAGTACATGAGCTATACTGCAGAAAAGATCATTCAAGTTAGATAAAGGTACATGCATACCCATTAAGCCATTTCTTTTGAATCTTTTACTTTTTATTTGTCTAATAATCTGAAAAGTGTGATGGTCATATGCATTTAGTGCAGAAGTAGACTTCTGAAAATGTTAGCAGAAGTCTACTTAATAAACACCCAGAAGTTTTATATTTTCCCCAGCTTTTTGCTTATTGTTCATCTTTATGTTCCTCCATTAGTCTCTATGACTTTCACTCCTCCCAGCCAAGCTAATAAACTGTTTACCTTCCTGCTATTCTTTGCACAGACCTTCAAATTCTCAAACAAACCTATTTTATGTACGGCATAAAAAAGGCTTTTTTTTTTTGTTTCACTTATTAAAACTGTATGTGTGAATTTATTTATAGTTGTAGTTTTTTCATCTTGGATTCTTGCTAAAGCTGTATAATTAATCATTACTATTTTTTAGTAATTATTATTATTGCTCAATTCTAGTGTGCGCTCATTTGTCATTTGAACAACCACTTTGCGGCTAATACACAGAAATCTCAGACAAATATAAGATTACTTTATTCCATTCTATAAAAGGATTGTGTTCATGTTCAGTACAAGGACAATCGTCAATGAGGTTGGCTGGTTTTGTAAGCAAGAGCCAGATTGTGATGAGCTCGTTCATTATTTTTTTCCTCAATGTAAGAAGTGTTCCTTTTTTTACACCTGACATGATATAACCTTTCCGAAAAATAATAATCAATTAAAAACAAAAACCACTGAAAGCATTTAGAGCTTTAATTAAAATTTTGAAATCATTAAACAGTTTTATTTTGAAACGTTTCCTACTTGCTTGTATTGATGATTAAAGAATGTTTTCTCCTCACGTGTGTGTGTGGCAGCAGTTCTTACTGTCATCAATGTGACATGTCTCAGTTTCTACTGCTCTGTCTTCTCTCTCCTGTCCCACATTTCACCCTGCCTCCTGGAACACCCATAAACCAATGTGATAATGTCACTGATATTGATGCGCCCCCACCGGGAAGGCTGTGAAGATTAACTAGACAGTGAGACGGGGTGAGAAAGACACGTGAGGGAGGCGGGAGAGGAGCTGCAAAAGTGAATTACCCACAGCAGCTCAGACTGAGAGAGGACAGCGAACAGAAACAGCAGAGACGGAAAGGAGGGAACAGAGTTCATGTGGTTCAGAGGCAAAATCCATGCCAATGGGATACAACTCCCTTTGGTCTCTTGAGGGAATCCACTGACTTCCTTCCTGCAATTAAAGGGCCTCGTTTCCTCTCTTAATCCATCTGAATGTTTGTTTGTGTCTGGTTTGGTTGTGCTACGTATTAGTGCTCTCTCATAAAAAAGCCACCCTCCTCTGTACTAAAGCCCTCATTACTGGCAGTAGGTTTTTGTGCTTTTCTTCTCTGCTGGCAACTGGAGTCTTTTTTTTGTTGTTGTTTGTTTTTGTTTTGGTCAGTATGATTAACTTTGCAATGTGGAAAACACCAAATAAATACTCACTACACTCGTGAGATAAAAGAGGAAGAATATTCCAATTAAGAAGAAGCGGCTCACACTGACAATTATGATAATTTAATCCAAGCAATTACAACGTCTATTTGATGGACACCCTCATGTCAGCTAGATCACATGAGATTTTTGTTAAAAATCAAGATTGTATTGGGACAAATTTACAGTTTGCTGAGCTCTGAATTACCAGTACATTCTGTAACTTCAGGATTTTATGTAAGAGATCAACAAAACGTGGAATACGATTGTGAAGGGGAAAGAAATGATGAATGGCTTTCAAAATTTCAACAGATGAAAATGAAATGTATTTTTTGGATGTTTTCTCTATCCCCCTGAGCCCATACTGTGCAGAACCACCTTCTGCTGCTGTTTGAAATCTCTAATGGTAGGTGTGTCTCCACCAGTTTATACAATGATTAATATTTTACCCATTTGTCTTTGGGAAATAGTTCATGCTCAGAATGCAAGGAGAGCAATCACATTTCAAATCTTGCTACAGATTTCTAATTTGATCTCAGTCTAGACTATGACTCAGTCATTCTAACACATTAATGAGCTTTAATCCAAAGTATTTTACTGGAGCTATTGTTCTCTTGAAAGATGAACCTCAGCCCCAGTCTTCTGCAGTCTCAGTATTTAGCATCCATAGGCTGAGCATTTCATAAAGCAGAAGATTTTTTGTACCAAAGTAAAAAAAAAGAAAGAAAGAAAGCTTTTATAATATTAAAATCATTTGAAGTGTGTTTGACAGGGCCATGTGAAACCTTTAGCCCAGAAATAGTTGCAATTTTCATCACAGTTAATTTAATATGTCTGCTCTCAAAACAAAAACAAAAAAAAACTCCTGGACAGACTCAGAATACATTGGTGTATAAAGTTGACCTATCACTGGAGGTGAGGAATACTTTCTCTGATGGTAGCCTCATTTCTGTAACTGCGAAATTACCTCTGAATCACTGACCAGCCGCTGAATGGACATTATCGCACCCAGAGAGCCTCAGTTTATCATTCAGGACACAACAGCCAAATCCACATGATACTGACGACACAGGAGAGCTGCAAGACTTTTCCTTCAGATTTCTATTTTCCTCCCAGTGGCTCACAAGGTTCTAACAAGCTGTCGAGATTCATGTTTCTGTGTTGTGGTTCTCAGTAGTGTTTGTATTAAGACGAATTTAGTAATTTTATCTAAGTAACATCAGGTTTTCTGTAAGTTGTTTCTTCCTATTCATCAGGTTGATACTTGATATGGAGAACAGTATCATTGGTCTCGATTCAACTCTGATTTATTTTTAGTCCACTTCAAATGACCAGAGGTTTTTAGATAAGCCTTTAAAATGGTCTTGTTTAGCCATTCTCTTGCCATTTTAAGTTTTTCTTTATATTTTTGCTGCAATATAATATATCAGAGCTTTTCTCATAAACTTACAGTAATGCAATGGTTAAAATAACAGGATAAAACATTCAGGAATAACTAATAAAATTTATTTTTAAAGAAAACATATAATCTAAAAAGCAGCTCTCTAGCATTAGGAGTCTGATGCATTGGCCACTTTATTATCTAATGAAACAGAGTTCTAGATGAACAGGGACGGTTTTATATTCTGCTTTGTCTGCTTGACAAAAAACTAGAAATACTGAATACAAAGAATCTAAACACCAGATTAGATTGCAATAAATCTGAAGGCTGTGCACACAAATTGATGGCGAAACTGATCAATGTTGGAACTATTCATTTAGTCTTGTACTGTAATACATCCCATGTAGGCAGGGGGAGGGGAATTATGACAATTCTAAGGGCCCCTGAACAACAGAGGGCCCTCCACAATTTATTCATTTATTTTTTGTTCATAGAAATAAAAAAAAGGGGCCCTGTCAATTACAAAATCCATCATATTGTATTTTCAAAGATTGTTTTTAACAGTAAAAATTTAATGTTCCCACTCCCAGACCAAAAAACACACATCTATATTTGCCCTGAACCCCCCTGGATCTGCATGAAATGGTTCGTTCCTGCTTGGAGCTTGACGGTGACGATGTTCAGCAGCAGTCAGTAGAAAACAAGAACAACTGTGGCTGTTACTGT
This sequence comes from Xiphophorus maculatus, assembly GCF_002775205.1. NCBI lineage: Eukaryota > Metazoa > Chordata > Actinopteri > Cyprinodontiformes > Poeciliidae > Xiphophorus > Xiphophorus maculatus. The sequence continues at coordinate 18,368,353 of NC_036444.1, read as the reverse complement.
GCTGCTAAGGAAAATGATAAAATCAATACAGTCAGTCAGCAGCATCTCTAACCCACGTCCCTCCTGACCCGTCCTCTCCTGAGTGAATTTAAAGCTGCAATTTGTAACTTTTATTAAAAAAATAGTTTTTTTTTCACATATTTGTTAAAACTGTCATTATGTTGTGACAGTATGGTACGAGAGCTAATCTGTGAAAAATCAATTTCCTCTGCTTTCTCAGAGTGCTAGAAACAACCAATCACTGGCAGGAGAATTTTAGTGCTGTCAATCACAATCTCATGTGGCTGCTCATCCCTATGCTGCAGCCTGTTGTAAATGCTTAGTCTAGTTAGCATAGCTACCAGATAAACAATTTTCCTGTAATAAGTTGCTTCTCCACCATTAGCACTTTTAGCAGTGAGTGAATGAAGTTGATTGACAGCACTAAGACCCTCCTCCTGGTTCTGATTGGTTGTTTTGGCCGGAATGTTGCATTACGGAGGAAATTGATTGTTTTCACAGATTATCTGTCTCGTAACAAACTGTCACGACATGGTGACAGCTTTAACAAATATGGAGAAAACATATTTTTTTATTAAAGCTTGAATAAAATGCAACTACATAGCATTTTTTGAGAAGTCTGGATTGCTTCATGTATATTTTGCATGTTGCCTATGACTGTTGCCGGTGGGGAGAGACATTTCAGTAAGCTAAAACTAATAGAAAAAATTTAAGCAACCTACTTGCACACAGTATGCGAACTGTTGGATGTAAAATTCATGAGCAGTAAATATTGTGCTAGTTATCAGTATTGAACCAAAGAAACCAAGGCAGTTGCAATCCTTTAAAATTGTGATGCTTTTGATGGGTCAGATAGACTCAAAAAATTGTAACAGCAGCTGGGTGGAGGGGGCCCCAATTACATTTTTTGTCAGGGGGTCCAAGATTCCTGGCAGCGCCCCTGCATGTAGGATAGTACAATACTGCTGGGTAAGTATATGAGTCACTGAGTAAACTGCATCAAGAAAATAAAGATTTTGAAACACATCTTGCTTCCATCAAAATAAATCCAAGAACAAGTAAAAATAAAGTCTGTGGCATCTTTCAGTATGGAAAGGGTTAAAACACCATTTCTAAGGCGATGGGGCTTCCAGTAAACAAACTGTTGCTGTTCACAGTTGGAGTAAATGCAGTGCCGTGGGGAACCTTCCCTTAAGTGGCCAGCCAAGCACCATTACTCCAAGAGCACATGGAGGATTCATCCAGTGTGTCACAAAACAACACAGAACAACATCAGTTTGTGACGTTAAGCCCAAGCACATTAGAGATATGTGGAGGGCAGTTATCAATAGTATACCATCAAGTCCTTGTCTGAATGTCTCAGAAAACCTAAATTAAAGTTGTGGTGTGGTCTAGTAAAGGTCTATTTGCAATTTTGTGGCTCACAAAAACCCATTCAACAGAAGAGTGGGCCAAAATTGCTGCAGAGCAACATAAAAGACTACCAAAAGTCGATGGCAGACAGAACCGCCTATAAGATTTACGTGGGTGTTACTTTTCACATAAAATAGATGACATTTTGAAAGCTTTATTCCCTTACTAAATGAAAGTAAGGGAAGATCTTTGTTGAAAAATCTGCATTTGGGGTTTACAGATTATGTGTTGTTATTAAAATTTGCTTGATGATCCAAAGCATTTAGTTGAAAATGAAATTAAAAACCAGATGAAATCTGCAAGTTGCTTCTAACTTTTCACTGCTCTCTATTATTGCAACCAAAGAGCTCAGACAGCAGTTTTTCCTCCTGTGATGCTGATTATTTTATACACAAAATCATAACACTTTCGGTTTCTGTCGTTCTTCACCTCACAGACACCGATCAGTGGAAGAGTGTGTGTGCTGTTTTTGTCATTTCATTTACAGCTTCAGCGGTGATAGATGGTGAATCTTCTCTCTGTGCTCATGCAAATAACTGCTTTTCTTCTGCACTTTGCTTCTGACAAACTAGATTTGTGACAGAAAGCATGATGCAAATGTGGAAAATAGCACCTCTTCCATCAGCCTAAAGCTTGTTAAATCAAAATTGTTTAACCTTAAATGTCACTGTTTAAAAATATGTTGTTTTTTTTGTCGGTGAAAGTTTGATTTGCTCATGCAGAATTTGTGTAAACTTTAATATCAAATGCAAACATTTGCAGCTCAGGTGGATTTTGTGTTTGCATTCGGTGCTCAATTTCTTCAGAATGCCTTGATCAACAGATTTCAAAAACCCCTTAACAGATCAAATAACCTTTTTAAAATATTAAATGGGTTTAAAATTATAGGCTGATTTTCACCCATTCTACGTCTGACTCTAAATGTCACACAAAATTGCCTTCACTGATCGGCTACTAATTTAACCTTTCAACTTCTTTGGGCCTTTGAAGTCGTGTCAGCGTATGAGGTAATAAGAAGCAATAATCTGACACCAATTACCATGATTACACCCCCTCCTTGGTGTCAGAACACTGGCTGCACAAGGGTAGAAGGAGAAAATAAAGTGTTGATAAATGGAGAGAGAGGTGGAAGAACAGAGGAGTGACAAATGAAAACAGAATGCATGAACATGGATGGAGGAGAGAGGCAGCCCCTCAGGGACATCACGGGGAAATATGGCTGTTTTATACAGCGCTGTCAGGAGCGGATAGATTGGCAGTAACACACAGTCAGGCAGGCGAGGTGTGCTGAGTGATGGCCGCAAACAAAACTACGACTTTTCTTCATAAATTCACCAAAATTCAAAGTTCTGTGCAAAAGTCAGCTGAAAAAGTTTGACTGGACTTCGGCAAAAATTGCCTCATATGTCTTCCAAACAGAGATGTGTGGAATCAGAGGATGCTGTGGTGTGGAGAAGTGTTTACCCGCTTTCTGATTCCCTAAATACTTTGCATTTTTGTCACACTTGAGAGTTTCAGAACATCAAACCACATATACATATTAGTCGAAGACAATACAGGTATGCACAAAATAAAACTCTCTATGAAGAAGGGAGACAAAAACAAAGGAAAACAGGAATCATTTAGCTGCTTGGAATTTGATACACGTGATATGAGTGACTGGAGCCCCTTGAGTCGCTGCAGAATTACACACTCGCACAAAATCAGTGGAAAAGGATTCTTCTGAACTCAGGGTAAAGTATTATTGCGCTGGCTTTTTTCTATTATTCTATTAAATTAAAACCTTTAATATAATGTAATATTCAGTAAACCACAGCATGCTATTATATCAAAGTTTCAACATATTAAGGTTCCCTGTTTCTCTAAGTGAACTGTGCATTGCCATCTACTGGAAAATTATGGCATTTAGGATTTTCTTGTTAGCCAAAGAAACCTTAGAGCAGCTGAGAGAGTTTGAGCAGATCCTCCAGGAATCACAGCTGAGCCTTCTAAGTTGCAAAATGTGAAATGTCCTCATTATTTCTGTATGAATTTTTTCAGCTCGGTCAAAGTCGAACGGTTTCAATTAATAGTTTTCTTAAAGCAAAATGAAGTGATTCAGTCCTGAACGTCGGTGAAATTTGACGAACAAAAGCAAAAACTCACCGTATCTTGTAAAATTTACTTTTTTGACCTTTACATCATGTTATGATGTCATTCCCTCATCAAAAACATACCTGGAGTGTTGCTTTGATTCTTTCATGCATGTTTAAGAAATCCTTGAATTTCCTGTGGCAACCATTTGGTTTGTAAGACGCTTCGGGGAACCTAGTGCCACCTGCAGTTTTCCAAGCCGTGTTACAGAGTACAATAAGAGAAGTGGTCTCTCCTTTAGACTGCGCTGCTGAACTTTTGTTGTGATTTGTTCATAAAAATTTGAATTGATAAATATACTTTGGAAAAAAAACAATAACAGAGTCAGACTTGGTCAACGTGAATTTATCAAGTGCAACATTTGAAAATTCTTGTACATATGTTATGGTGATGTTTTTTAAAACGTCATGGGGATCAAATAATGTATTGATTTTCTTCCTACAGCTTAAAATTTACGGCCACATAAAAAATATACTGTATTGTGGCTTTAATGAATCATCACCAATTTGCAGGCACTGTCAGGGATGTGTTTGACTGAAGCAAGGATAGGAAGTCAAGCTCTCTCTGTGTGCCTCCCAGATTTTCTCAGGTTTTCTGACAAGGTCATCACATGACTCTGAGACTTAAAAATGTGGCTACTTTCTGCAGAAGAAATGATGGCTTAACTATAGGAAAAATGGTGTTGCATTGAGAGTTTGAGCTGTGCACTGTGGAGAAACTTTATAAAGCAAAACTATTGACAGAACAACCCACACAGGCTTAAAGCAAGGAGGAGAGAGAAAATTTGAAGCTGAAAGGATTACTCAGATCATCCAAATCTGAGGTAGCTGCTTTGAATCTGATAGTTTTATTTCAGGAGTTGTTTTCTAGGGATGGATGAGTCCTTCATCATAAGAAATAGAATCGTTTCACAGCTCATCTGAACTTCAACCTGGAGCACTAAACACTAAACACCCTTATGGCTCAATAGAACAAGACATTTTTTTATTCATATTTTATAGGTTTTGTTGTTTGTCTTGGTTTTCTTGTGTTCTTTGCCTCAATAAAGCTCTCAGTATGTACTGAGTTACAACTTCTCTATATCTTCACTTTATTTGGCTTTTGTCTGTTGTTATTTCTGTCACTTCTATGTTATTTCACTTTTTGTATTCTCACACTCTTTCTTTAACACACTCACATTTGATTTGTTGTACTTCTCAAAGTATGTAGACTCTGAAAAGTTGACCAGGACATTCTATTTATGGTTTTGTTTTTCTATTTTTCAGGGCAGAATCGTTCTGTGCGGTCTTTATAAAAGTCAGACAGCTCTTAAAAACACATCAACACATTATATCACAAACAAAGAAAGAAACTATTCATATAGTGACTGACATCATGTGAACTGACCTAAACATAAATAATGCAATGTTTAGCCAATAAGAAAAAAATATTGGTAAAATACCACAAATTAAATGTAAGGGGAAAAAAACACACCGCTATTTGATTAAAACAATGAAGAGAACAATAGCTATATTAAGTTCCAACAAAAGAGAAACTGCTTACTTAAAAAAGATGTTCAACTTTATCAAAACTCAAAAATTCAAGCAATAGTCTTTGCATCATTTTCTGTCATATGCACAGGACTTTGTTCAGGTTGCTGAGTGTGAGCGTTCCTACCTCCTCTGATTGCAGGGTGTGACTGGCAGGTGAGCTTCCTCACAGCTGGTGCTCATCAAGCCCAATCAGCAGAAGGAAGTTAAAAAGGAGCAGATTCCATGAGACAGACACCAGATTGTTTGGAGAACAATCCTAGTTCCTGCATTCCTCTGGGAACCATTCCCTCTGCCTCCTTGTCCTCAGCGTTTAGAGCACCTGCAAATGCACCAGAAGATTTTGTCCTTCAATTTCCTGACTACTCTTCTGTTCTTCTCCTCATCCTACCACAGAACTCAACAGCCTGTCCCCTCCAACGTTCCACCGTCCTCCTCATCATCTTCTGGAAGAAAAAAAACTAAACCACCACAAACACAAATGGCAGCAACCACCATCTGCTGATATCACCTTCTTCATTTAATTCTACCAACTCATCTAATATGACGTCCAGGATTTGACCTCCAAACAAAGAATTAGTTTTCTCTACAATAAACTGTTCAAACTCTCAAAGAATTAAAAACAAAATTCAACTACACTGCAGACAGAAATGCAACCCTATGTGAAAGGTAATCAGTCTATGTTTCACCCACTCACTGCTGAAGATTGGCACCAGCAATTCCTTCAAACCACCTTTTAATCCTACAAGATCTAGAAGTTAAGGAAAATGAGTTTTTACATGAACAATGACAACTAAATACGTATAAAAATAAAGCCGACCTTGTTAATAGACTATAAATAACTTATTTACAACATGTAATTCCATCAATATGTGCAAAATAAATCAGTTTAACATGACAGAATATATAGTTATTTGACTGCTTTTATGAGGTTTTGGAGGTACTTTGCTGCAGGTTTTGTGAAATTCCTACAACTGAATGTAAGAACAAAGATCATGAAAAAGTGCCAATATATATTTTTAAAATATTTTTAAAAGGTTGTGACATTTCAGTGAAACAAACACAACATAAAAGGAAGGTGATAGAGAAAATTCAATGCCGTTTTCTACCCAGTTCAACTTCAAGTTGCAGTAATGCTAAAAACAACAAGCAATAGCCAAAATGCACAGAATTATTTCACAGCTGTCTGCAGAATCCTCTCTTGCACACAAAGCCATAATTATAGTCTTATTTTTAATTATTAGCAGATAAGACTTTTATAATAATTCCCTAGAGAACCTATCTAAGCTTAGCACTAGCTAAACAGCCTCTTCTCTCCTTCTACCAGTCTCTGTCTGTCCACCATCCTTCCTCCACTTCTTCATGGACAAAAAAAGCAGCAAAAACAAGAAGCTCAGCAATCTGTAACACGGGGCTCTGAAAAAGACGATGAGCTGGATTCGACACAGCCTTGACTGAGACAAAACAGGAGAAGCTCTGCCAGAGTTATTAATGCACTAGTTATTAACGCACACCCCACAAAGTGTGTGAGAGCCTATTTCCTCTGAGCTGTGTAAGCCATGAAATCACATTGTGATCTCCAGCCGAGTATCATGCTCTTTTAATTCCTATTTGTTTGACTTAGAGAGATTAGGCATTAATTACAGGCTAGAGGAATCAACCACACATATAAAGCATACAGTGTGAAGTAAGGCTTTTAAAAGTGGAGTCTTCACAGCAGCGAGGCCGAAGGTGTACAGAGAGCTGAGACAGCATTGACTAACAGGGCTCGCTCTCACACACACACGTCCCCCCGCACGCACACACACCGGGCTTAACTGCTGGCTAAAAGCTGCTGTTCTGGGCGAAATCTGTCAGGTTTTAGCTGATTTTAACATCAACTTCCCTCATGAGAACAGAGAGGATTAGTATGAGGAAGACAAGCTGACCAAAGCCAAGACAAGATGAATTTCACAAACACAAAGCACCTGAGCAAGCGCTGCAGGCTTCGCATTTACCTAGAGTCTGCTAAAGCCTCCAGCAGGGCTTTCTGGTGCTTTGGACTTAATGTTAGACCATCTCCACCACATTTATCTGAAGACAACACAGTACCATGCAAGTACATCACAATGAATTAGACTATATATAATAAAGGAATACTTTTATTTGAGTAATTATCTTAAAGAGGTATTAGCTATAGTGAATCACAAAGTGTTCTAAAAAAATGCAATGGACAATAAGTGGACCATTCACAGTACATGGTGGTATTTCAGTCTGGAGAGACTCAGACGGAGAAAGACAGCGATTAAAAAGGTTTATTGACATGCGTAAATTAAAGTTCCTTGGCGTTCGGGCCCCGGCCGAGGACATCGAGCTGTGAATTGCAATAAGCTCGGATGAGCATTCCCGAGGCTGATTAGGAATGTTATCCCCGGGGCTCGTACACTGGTGGTGGAGGTCGGAGAAGGATGGGTGCCCGAAGAGCCAGGAGAGTGGAGGTGGAGAAGGAGCGGAGGTGGGCTGAGCGCAGCTGGAAAGCGGAAGGATGGAGGTCCTTATCAACTGAAGCTTGGTCGGTGATTGGCCGTGACGTGGCTTGGTCCAGCGTTGATAGGTCTATGACGATGAGCGAGACGCGCCATTACCGTATTTTTCAGACTATAAGCCGCTACTTTATCCCCAAGCTTTGAACGATGCAGCTTATAGCGCGGTGCGACTTATACATCTACGTTTCCAGTTATTTAAAAAAAATTGTAGCTGCAGCTTATAGCAAGGTGTGCTCCATAGTCTGGAAAGTATGGTACTCTTTTTGTTATTTGACAACTTCTCGCTACAGAGCAAACATTCAGGTAATCCTTCCACGTTGGCAATGAATGCAAAAGATTCGGTCCAAGAATTGTAGAATCTCTCCTCAGCTAATTTCCTCTTTTCCCCTTTGCTCTCCACGGCCCACCACGCACCTGTCGGTATGTTCACAACAGCCACCTGCCTCGCACCCCGCCCAGCTGAAAGAAACGTCACAGGCTTTGACGCAAATCTTCGTTGACAGAAATTTTGAAATTTAATATTTATGCTACACATTTTTATAGCATTGGAAAACGTTAAGAATGATTGTGTCGTGTTTGTCTTCCTACAGAAACCATATTAAAATAAAAAATATATTTACCACCTCCATCTTTTTTCCATTTTTAAAGATTTTTGAAAAAGCTCCAGAGAGCCATGCGGCTGGTTGCCGCGGGTTGCCGACCCCTGACCTAGATAAATATAGCAGCTAGTGTTTGGGGAAATTTGTTCTAATTTCATCCGAACAACAGGAAAAGTAAAAAATACAATCCAATGATTTCGGTTCCAAATCATGGAGTCATCATTTTCCCCCAACTTAATGAAAGAGAGAAATAAATTTGTCTCAATCCAAATAATTTTCAAATAATTTCAGAGTATCTTTGTGATTTTCATTGGCAGTGATCTTCAAAGGTATTCTTGGGGTTGTGACAATTTGTTGTGTCAAAACATGAATTTTATCTAACAAATAATATAAAGACTAACAGAATCTTCTTTTCTCAATCAAACTAAAGAAATGTGGCTTTACTTTGAGTGAGCGTCTGCCTCCCTCTGGTGGTCATACTGAACCGTTCACTACTAATAATGTCTCATTTCAGCTATAACTACAGTATGTACATGTACATCTCCATAAATTATCATTGACAAGTTAATTTAAGAAATTTAGTTTAAAAAGTAAAACTCCTTTTTATACATATAAACAGAGAGATCACTTTCCAAGTAGTTCGTAGCACGTGCAAATGATCTAATTGACAGTTCAGCTCTGCAGAGTCACATTATGGTGTATAAAGATATAAATTTACTGCATTGATGTAATGCAGCTTTCTACCATGACATAATGCTCAAAGAACCGCCCACAAAAAATCTGTTTTCCGGAAATTTAAATAATAACACTGGAACATTAACAGGAATCTTGAATTCAGAAATGCCAGCCTACTGAAAAGTATAATCATGTTCATCATAAGCACCCATTACTTTGTCAGAGCTGGTTTTGCATGAATTACTGCATCAGTGAAGAGCGGCATGAAGGTAATCAGACTGCGGCTCTGCTAAGGTGTAATGGAAGGCCAGGTTGCTTTGCAGCAGCCTTTGGCTCATCTGCACTGCTGGGTCTTCCTCCTGAAAATACTCCATATATTTACAGGGATTTAGATCATTTGGGTTCGAAGGCTATTGAAGGATGATGATACTGGAGACATTCAACCTGGTATTAACAGGTATTACCTTACAGATATTATCTCCAGTTGCAAAATAATATCTGCATAAATTTGTTTCTGAGCTTGAAGTGCTCAAAAGTTTCCTGGTTTTGCACTGATTTTGGATTTAATAGAAAACAGTGGACCAACACCATCATCAGTGACTAGAAACACACTTAATCTCAAGCTCCTTAGATTCTACGCTTTTCTATTCTTCCTCCAAATTGTGGAACTTCAATCTCCAGATGAAATGCTATGTTTCGTTTCACCTGCCCACCAGGGAACAGTGCAGTCACAGTACTATTTAGCCCAGCCACGGTATCCTGACATGGCAATCAATGTACAGTTCTTCTATCCCATGAGGTCTGTGTGTGGTGACGTTGCAAATTCCCCCTTTTGTTGCTTGAGCAATCCTCTTACCACACTTTTTACTTCCACTCATTGGACACTGGACAAAGTGCAAAACAATGACCTTTTGTGGGTTTCCCTCAATCTGGAGTCTTTTCCATGAACATGTGTGCAAAATGTGACCACTAAATACAATTTCTGCTTTATAAAGGAGCTTTACATTATGTTATAATGTTTTACCCTTATTAAAAACGTGCCTGGATTGTTGCCATGATTCTTTCATGCATGTTTGAAAAATCGTTTAATCTCCCATGGCAACCATTCAGTTGTGAAAACACCTGGGTGAGCATAGCACCGCCTTACAGATGCACCTTCTCCATGTAGCTGTAGTTTCACAGAGCACCCTTCCCCTGTGACTCCCTCTATTCAGCTCCTTCAGACTAGCCAGCAGCAATTAGGAAACACCCGGTGGAACTGCACACCTGCTGAGCTCATTACAGTATATGAGCTAATAGAGGAGAGATGTTGTGATGACTTCCTTGAGGAAGAGTACCAGAAAGAGCAAAGGTTTTTTAAAGCGACAGAGGCCCAATTTCAAGCCATTAAATTACATAGTAAAATTTCTTCAGATTTTCATTTCACGTCAAAATCAGCTAAATTGACAACTAACTAAAGATTCTAAACTTATCACTCTGTGTGTGACAGGAATGACTGAAAAAACAACCAAAACATCCCAGTTTAATCATCATTTGTGTTTATTGTTTAAATTCACCAACGTTTTCAGCTTAACTACATCCAAGAGCATTCATATCGCCACTGTGAGCTTAACACCAAAGTGACGAGAGTGTGACATCATCGGCGCCATCATGACATCACAGCATCATGAAGGGGTTCAAATTAATACCAATGCCATCCTGAAGCCCATCGACAATCAAAGTATCTAACAGTCACTCGTGTGGTGAGCGAAACATTGCACATAAACTTCCAGCCGAGCTTCAACTCTCTTTCAAACTGCTGCTTTAAAAAACAAAACCAAGTAAAAAAAAGAAACACTAACCAAGTTCGTTAAATAAAAAACATGAAAGGAAGTTTTTATTTCCCTCTTTCTTTCTCTTGTCTTTAACTACATGAGTCTGTACAGTGGGTATGATTTTAAAAACACAATGGCAGTTCTAAATGTCCTGATGATGACAAGGTAACAGTACTGTGCGTGCTTAAAGTTCGACCATCTCATCACTTTGCTTTCTCTTACTATTTTTCATGTCTGCAGTGGGAGAGTGGTGGGGAAAAGCAGCTTCCTTCACATAAAATCCTTTACACAGCATCTTTATAAATAATGTGGAACTATTGTTTTTTAAATTTTAAAATAGAATTGTTTAAAAAAAAGGCAATTTCCACAGCCAGCATCAAGAAAAAAAAAGCAATTTCAAAATGACAATTATTTCTTTCTTTTCACCCATTTCAGTGGTTTCAGTGCAGATTTAGAAGCTAGCAAAATTTTAAAATTGACATTCAATACAAGTTATTGTTGAGCTGATCCTAAGATTAATCTGTTATTAAGAAGAAAAGGAAGACTCCCTCTATTCAGTTTTGATTTCAGGTGTGTAAATTTACAAAGACAAAGTGCTTTCTCTAGCCACTTCATAGGACCACAACATCAAAATGAAAATAACACCTTCGGATCGCGTTTTGTTTCTCTCTGAATAGCTAGACACTATTGCAGGTCAACTGAATGTCACTGTTGTATAATTGTGACTTCCTTTACAGTTTCAAGTCTGAGCAGCTCAGTAGATTACACATAGCATTAGCTTTGCTCTAGTTGGTCTCTTTTTCTCTGTTAACATTGTCCTTTCAATAAAAGTGTCCTACCATCTATCTAAACCTGTGTATATATACTAATTTCAGATTTTGTGCCTCAGCATTTCAGTTATTTGGTATCATTTACTTTGACACAAGACTGTTTTATGGTCACTAAGGGATGTTAATATATGGCTATAACCTCCTTTACTAACATCTAAATGATGAGAAGCCGTAAATACAGAGTGCTTAAAGAATTTTAGTTCTTCACTAAAAATAATACATTTTAGATATTCTCGGTAATAAAATATTGCATTATTCCCACTATTTTATGGCTATTACTGCTGATGATGTGCCAGGAATATTGTTGACAGTAGTTGTGTTAGTTTTGTCATGAGATGCCAGTGGCCAGTACTACGAAGCAGGGTTAGATGCTTATTGAGAAAATTCTGAGTTTAAATCAAGGGTTCTTTGTACTACAAGCTTTCTTCTTGTTTAACCATTTATGCATCATTAGATATTTACATATACCCAAATTAATATACACTTAACTTCCACTTGAGCCATTAACAACCTTCTGGCTTAATTCTGTCTGGAAGAACACCCAAACTGAACTGAGACCAAGAACAAGTTTCTGTTTCCTAATCATCACCTTTAGGTCTGACTAAAATCTGCAGTGACCCACCTGAACAATCTAAATGCCTCCTGAAGAACAGATTTGTGGTCAGGGTAGACAAGGATGAAGCTATGTCAGTTTTACAGATACTGTACAGAAACTGTCAAACTATTTTAGATAGTCTGGTTTGCAGGCAGAAACAATTTGATTTAGGTTGTGTTTTGTTGCAGAATCTTTGTGTTATTCTACACTGTCCTTTGCAAAAGCAGATTTTTATGTGATTTGGATCATTGTCCTATAAGAACACCCAATAATATAGTAGTACAAAACGCCTCGCTGTGGATTTGAGGCAAAGTTGAAGGATTTATAGGCTGTTGCCCCCTTCTTTCATTCACTTTTCCTAATGCACCAGCATCACTGCAGGGAGGCAGCCCACCAATGTGGTTGGAAACGTTTTCTTAGGACTGAAAGGATAACTTGGTTCCTGAGATGTTCATGCACAACCTAGACATTTTTTTATTCATCTAAAAAGGAACAGCTCGGGTCTTCTTCCAGATCTTGGTGCAGTGGTGTGACATCCAAAAAACTTTAACAAACCCAGAGCTTCTTCAGCTCATAAAGGTGGATTCTGCAGTTGTTTAAAAATGGTTCAAAGAGATTCTACAAACTTATGTCAATCAACAATTCCCTTTTCTAAAGATCCTTCTGGGACTTTCACATTTTTCTGACTAATGGTCAATCCAAGGACTTCTGTCAAATCCAAGAGAAACTACTGGCTGATGATGATGAGCAACAACCAGACATTAGTAGGCATTGGTGTTTTCAAATTAAAAGAGGTTCTAAACCCTTTACCACTATTTATTGAATGATTTAGATGAATTTATGTATGTTTTTTTATATTTGTTTAGATAAAATCCAGAAGTAGAGATTATTCTTGTTTTCAAAACATCATTGAAATTGTATGTTGTATAATAATTCTACTATGGAGTTTTAACAATTTATAAAGTCGTTAACTACCAAATTGCATTCATCTCCATTAGGAGTGATCCCAATTCAAATTTCTAGCTGCCAAATCTCTAAAAGAAAACCTGCTTCGTAGTACAGATGATGTTGAAATGTGCGCAGCCTTCAGAAAGCCAGAGTGCCACAAAAACCCTCTGACCATTCTTCAACATAAACACCAAGAAACTAAGAAGAAGGAAAATGGCATCAGAATAATGTCCAGCAAAGTTTCCTTCCCACACTGCTTGCATAAATCTCTTCATTAAATCATCTGTTATTTACAACAATGCATGTGATTCTCATCATGTCTGGCTCCAACCAGTCTTTTGAACCATGTCCTAAAACACAATCCAAATATTAAACCCGTCCTTATTTGGACAAAAGTAACAAAAAGTCTGAGTTTTTTTTTTTTTTTTTTTTATACAGTAGAATACGGTTGACAACTTTCAAGTAAAACAGCTGAATACTGATGTGTTCACACAGCAGAGGAGACTTGGTTCAAACTACAACTGAAAATCATCCTAACGAAGCGTCATTCATGTTATCCACAGCGCTCAACGTTGAGGACAAATCTCAGAACGGTTGTATGATTTCAGTTTGACCAAAGTGACAAGAAACGGACAAAAACGTCATCAACAGATGATGGACAGAACATTGTGACTAATTCTTCTTTTCATTACTGAATCTACTGAAGGAAAATGTTAAACAATTATTTTTCAAAAGTATAGAAAAGCCATCATAACACGTACAACTAAGCCGCTGATTTCTCTGCCTCAAAGAATGGAGCATATTTCTTGCTTGAAATATTGTGAGTGAATAAGCAACACCCACGGTTTTGTTTTGAATAGTAATCCATTGATAATATTCAATGCGAAAAAAAAAAAGAAAGACAAAAAGCACACAAATATCCAAAAACTAAAATTGAGACAGCTGAGGATCAGAGATTTTTTTTTGTCGTTGTTGTTCATCTTTTTTCCCTTAATTTTTTCCTTACTCAAGTTTAAAATACATATATTTACCAGCTGTATAAGATTTACAGAGGAATTTGAATTCATCAAAAAAAAAGCACAGTTTTACGTCAGTTCAGCATTCCTGGCTTTGTGGTGGACCTCGAGTCCAGGACAGTTCCAGTCCAGTCCAGTCCAGTCCAGACCGGCCTGGTCCAGTGCCACGGAGTAGTAATGGCCATTGCTGGGGCAGTAACGTACTGACAACTGTGTGCCATCGTGTGCTGGGAAGATGGCAAATAATTGCTAGAGTTTGTCACACTGTGCTGTACTCACTCTGTTCTTTCACACTGCAGGAAGCTCAGCGCAGCTCAGCTTCACCAACCAGTGTAGGGGGCTTCTGCCTGTACAGCAGTGGGCACTGCAGAAGAGTTAAAGGGGCCTGAGCAGAATACAGAGGCCAGGGGTTGCTCAAAATTTATGGCTGAGGGTCTCACTTGTAAAGATATTAAAGAGAAGAAAGTGAAAGATTTCCTGGAGCAAAGGAACTAACTTCGCTCTCAGGTTCTTAGATGAGACGGAGGTCAGAGGAGACGAGGGTCGATGAAGCCGGAGAGTGCCTTCAGAGGGAAAGAGGTCAGCTATGTGGTAAAGAGATACCTGCAGGAAGCAAAAGGATGAAATAAAGCTGTGAGAAAACAGAAAGGGGTGCAAACAAAATCCAAGTTTCAACAATCGATAGTACTGTGCAGAGATTTTTAACCACTTTACTTTGCTTGCACTTTGTTTCCTATTAACCAAACCCTCTTTGACTCTTCAAAAGTGGTCTTGATCAATCAGTCTAGTTTATAAAAGTCTTTTCCCAGTTTTCTTTATAAGACTCTTTATAAGACTTTCATCTTTTCAGTACAGTACTGTCAACTGAATCTATGCTAAGTAAAATTAGCCTTTTGCTGAAATTCCAGCTGCAAACTTTTTAGTGAATAGATTGAGAAAACTGTGGCATTTTTTATGGCATTTCATAAAAAGGGTCTTTTAACTGAAATGAACTGAATTGAGCCACAGGAACATTAATGCAGGTTTGAAACCGAGACTCTTCAGAGCCTTGGCATACTGTTAACAGGTCTGTGTGTAGTCCAGAGTATTCTTCATCGTCTGTCAGTTTTCTGCCACGCAGAAATTTTAAGCTGACCTTTAAACTGACATCCAGCCACAGGATGCTGCAGGTGCAGCGTTGGCTCTGAGTTCAATAACAGCAAAGATTAAATGGTGTCAGCCTCCAAGCTGATCTGCAGTCTGACCTCAACAACATCACATGAATCATGTGATGTTGTCACTGTCTGGGTCAACTGACCAATCTTTACCAACTGCGAAAGCAAAACGTACCGCATATTGTAGAACTATTCCTTATACTCTCTGTGTACACCCTTCATCCTCCAAACCACATTCCGAGTCAAAATGTGCAGTTTTAGACAAGTGAAATCAATTTGTAAGTTAAATGATTGGACACATGTAGTATAAAAACTATTTGGAGAGAGTAATTATTCAAAAGCTGAACCAAAACCTGCCGTTTAAAGTTGTCTCAAATGATTACAGGACATTTTCTAACTACCTCTAGTGGCTTTAAACCATAAATTAATTGTATGAATGTAATAAA
Source organism: Xiphophorus maculatus (assembly GCF_002775205.1). Classification (NCBI taxonomy): domain Eukaryota; kingdom Metazoa; phylum Chordata; class Actinopteri; order Cyprinodontiformes; family Poeciliidae; genus Xiphophorus; species Xiphophorus maculatus. Next base: position 18,352,676 of record NC_036444.1, on the reverse strand, counting down.
ATCAACAATTTTTCATCTGTACAATAAGGACAAAACAGCTTCTTTTACAAAGAAAAATAGCAGCGGAGAGCTGACCAACCGATTCAGAGTGTTTCTGCTCGGTGACACCGGTGGCCATCTTCAGCAGATGGTCTCCAGGTGGCGAGAGTTCTGCAGAGATCAGGAAAAAAGCAAAGGAAGACATAAAAGATGTTGCCACACAATGAAAAATCCTTTCACATTTCTGCACATAACTTTCTGTTTAGAAGAAATGAAAATATACAATGTCATGTAAAAGTATTCACCCCCTTGAAGATTTCTTCAGATTTTTGTTGTTTTCTTTGTTTCAGACCATCAAATGTATTTTTACAATTAGACAAAGATAATCGTATTAAACACAAAAGCAGCTTGTCAAGTGATTCTCATTTTTACCACTAGTCCAATAACTGCCACCCTGGTCAACAAGTCTTTTTCATCATTTGGGGAATTTATTGGTCCACTCTTACTTGCATAAGAGTTAAAGGCTTTGACATGTTTAAGGTCACGCCAAAGCCTCACAATCAGATTTAAGTACAGACTTTGACTAGGTCACTCAGTATTGTTTTTACCCATTTAAGGGTGAACTTGTCAGACTGCTTATCCTGCTGCATAATGCAAGCGTGCTACAGCCTAAGGTCACAAAGTACCAGTGAACATTTCCCTTCCACATTGTTGAGGAGAAGAAGAATAGATGGTTTTGCTTCTATGACTGCTTCGTCACAGTACTGAAGCAAAAAATGTACCCCAGATTATCTCACTTATCATAGTGCATCATGTTTTTGGTATGATGTTTGTTTTCTTAAATTCTGCATTTGTTTTAAGCAAAATGAAACGGGTTTACACCTTACAAAATGTCAGACATCTCTTTGTTTTCTCTTTGGTCAGCTGTAGCTTTGTCCTTTTATCCCTCTCATGGATGCCAGTTTTGCCCAGTCTCTTTGTGCTTGAGTCATGATCACTGACCTTACCTGAGGCATGTGAAGCCCACAGTGTTTCAGATGTTGCTATGGGTTCCAATGTGACCACCTGGATGAGTCATCTGCTCCTAGGAGGGGTTACTGCTGCTCCATGTTTTCACCATTTGTACACAACGGTCCTGGCTGATGTTCATTGGTATCCCAAACTTGTTCCCTAACCCTCTCCAGACTGATGGATGTCAGTGCCTTTGTTTTTCATCTATTCTTCAATTTTGTTGGATTAGGGAATGATGTGTTGTTTCCTGAGATCATTTAGCCAACTTCATGTTGTCACACAGGCGCTATGATAGAGTTCTTTATTCTAAAGGTTTGTTATTAACATGGATGTTGCACAGTTTATTTAACATTTGTCTGTAACTTTTTTGTCATATGTCTGAGCGGCTTGAACAGTCTTAATATTTTAAAATGTCACTTAAAACAGTTTCTTGTATTTACACAGCTTACATTTATTATTACATATGTTATTACATTTATTTTACCATCTGAAATACTGAAATGTGACAGTAAAGGCAAAAACACAACCAGTCTACAGCCTGGGAAACACTTTTTCACATCACTGTATGCATCTTACAGGTGTGTCGTTCCACTGCCGTGGTAAATCTTCAGGTTCGGGTGGATAGGACATCCAGGAGGGACTCCGATATGAGGACGGTGGAGACATGACGAAGTAGTCTGAATAACCCGGACGGTTGGCTGATATAGCATAGACAGCTGTGATTGGGTTTCCTGTTAGGATGACATTAATATTGAAAACAAACCACTCTCCTGTCCCCAGTGTTTCAACATGCTAATGCTGTGTCTTGCCTGAGTAGGTGCTGATGGACTGATCTACAGTGACAGCAGGGAACGGTGTCCTAGAGAGCGGCAGGTAGGGGGCGCCGTTGTGCTGCTGGGTCTGCAGATCTGATGCTTCAGACACACGGGGCTTCAGACTCACATCGGGGGTAGAGCTGTTACTGCAGAAGATACATTGATTTCAACTCCAAACAGAAAAAAACCCCCATAAAACAATCAGCAGCACCAAACTAGAGCTTCATCTAGCTTAAATACGCTGCACGCTTCTGCTGTGAAACATAACAATGTGCTTATGAACATGACAAGTATATAAAATGGATATAAAGCTATATGTAGTAAGTTGTAAATTATTTCCCATTAATCATGGTTTTGATCAACTAGTTGACTCTCATTAAATTGACTTTATGGTCTTTGATCAAACCAGAAGTAGGCTGAAAAAATATCAAGGAAAATAAAATTACACAAAAAAATTTAAGTTGGAGGTTGTTTGTGTTTCATTGCTTAGTCATATTCTTAATTTCCTTTGGAGTACAAGTATTGCTTTTGATGCCAAATAAGATGTAAATGCAAGCTAGTTAAATTCTCTCAGTTCTTTAGTGAACATAGATTTATAAGATGCAGTTTTACATAAACTCTATGCTGTTTTTGAAAATAATTAAAACAAATAACTTGAGCATGGAAGTTGGGGTTGAAGTTGAACCAGAGCAGTAAAAGTAGGTCTAGGTTTTATGTTTAATCTGTGCTGACAGTTCAGTTGTGAGCTCACAGGGTGCAGCAGGCAGGGAAGGTAGCTGATCCTCCTGAGTCATGAGAGACAAAAACAACAGAAATGTTATCTGACATCCAGTGAGAGCACTTTGAACAGTGCACACTGAAGGCAGATAAACCTGTAATTATGTGAAATTAAACATAAACAGTGACAAGGAACGCCCTGAATAAAGTTGAACAACTGAATGATAAGAAATAAAACAACATTTCAGTTTAGGAGTCAGTGATATCCTTCCACTTGTTACCCATTTTATACCTAAGCATTGCTGCTTTGCCAACTCATCTCTATTTCTCACCATGTACTTAACCATTGCGTATTATTCTATTTTTTTTGACAGTTGAGTATTTTGATAAATTACAAAAAAAACAAAAAAAAATCATATGCATGCTCAATCTTATTTATAATTTAGTTTAATTATATATCACTCAGTCTGTAATTGTGGCCCAGATTCCCATTAAATTCACTTGACTCTTATAGTTCAGATTATAACCCCAGATGAATCAAACTAACTACGCACAACCTCCTGCTGTGAGATACTATTTTTTTGTGTGACATAGCCCTTTTTCTTGCAGCAAACTGAGAGTGCATTATAGAAAATACCTGTAAATCACTGGTTGTCACAAACCACTTCTCCATTGTCAAGTCTCACGGTAACTGCCTGGTTTGGTTCTAGCCAAGTCTGGTGCATCTACTGCAGTTGTTTTTCTGGTAATCACTGTTATGCAATTAATGGTATTCTGTATTGATAAACAGGTGGGCAGCTTACATTATCTTTAGTTAATTCACAATATTAAAATAAAAGGAATCCAAAAATCTAAGTTTACATCCATACATAATATACAAACTTTTCATTTATTACAAAAAAAAGAGAAAATAAAGCCTCCAGTCAACATCTTAAACAACCACTAGAAACAACTCAAGTATCATGAGACTTTTGTTATGAGTCATGGTGCAAAAAAAGGTGAATAATCATCTAAATATTTAACCGCATTGAGATATTTTGATATTTGTTTTACCTGGCATGTGAAACAATTTTTGAAACACCGTTGTTTCAAAAATCTTCACTATCGATCCTGAACTTTGCACCTGCTCTGTGTGCAGAGCACGGTTGCTGCTGTCAGTGAGATATTATAAATCATCCAGCACATCACAGCACCGTGGCCTGCACTGTAGAAACACTCTGGATGTTGAAGCATTGTGCAGGACCAGGGGACGGATGAGGGCACCGACAGATTTCAGAGCCATAATGCACAGAGCACATTAATGCTGCACGGTGCATACTAAAGAGGAATTAACATGCTGCTCTCCTCCTCCCACAGCAGCACAGAGGAGCTGAAGTCTGCAGAGCGGAGTGATTAACCACCAAAACCGGCATTCAAATAAAAATTTTTTTAAAAAAAACAACTGCTTGGATTTCAGCACAAAATACAAAACCGCTCTTATTTCCCACGTCAGTAATACAAATCTTAAGAACTCAATTTTGGGCTTAAAATAATGATCTCATGTTTGTCTCCCTGTCGCTGCTCACAGCTGGGGCTTTGTGCTCTCTGCAGTGCTTTCTATACATAGCCCACTAGATGGCGATCATGTTACTTCTTGGGAACATGAACATCGGAGCAGTCAATCACTTTCTGCAGTGCTCAAGTGCCCAACAACACAGAGCACACAGCAACAGCATTGAGATGAAGAGCATGCTCAGTTCACGTGATGCAGACCAACATAAGGGCCTGACAGAGGGAAGTTAGCGTGCAGAGTCACTTTAAATGATGCCGATTAAGATTCTTTTCATCCTCGTGTGTTCTCTCCAGTCACTTTAAATCTTTTTGACTCATTTTGAGACACAAACCTTCTGTTTAATTTTTTAATTTCTTTAAATGTTATGTGGGAGGATTTCCTGTAAGCTAAAGTTCCAAGTGTCTCAACAATGTAAAATTGTTATAAACAATGTCTTTCAGTGACAGGACAGAGTGTTTTCTTCCTATTTGTCCTGAAGTCGATGCCACATAAGGGGACATATTTTTCTGTGTTTGCGTTATTGTGTTTTACCATCGTATTGAGGTTCCAGGTGGCGGTCCCGGTCTGGAGGGGATTAGAGGCGGAGGAGAACCGATGCCCATATCGGGAAGCTGAGTGAACCGGAAACCCTGCAATAAGAGAGTCAATACACAACAAAGAAAATAAAACACAACTTAGAACAAAAAGTAAGTATCAGGTTTATTCATTTGAGTTGCAAATAGTGGTTTAATTATTGGAACCAGCTCAAGTTTTTATTCCCATTAATTATTAAAGCTCCTCCCTTTAGCTGCTGTGATGATGTTAAAGACTACCCATCCAAAAACATTTGGTGTAAATAATAAAGATCTGTCATACATTTTCTATAATTTAGTCTTTTTAACAAATAAAGAAAAGAGGCAAAGTGACAAGACTTCCTTTATCAGTACGATGAACATTGAAGCATTCCTGTTGCTCCACACTGCTGGTCAGGTGGTTGAAAAAGAAAACTTGACCTGTCTCTGCTGCTGTGTTCATTGATATTCATGATGCTGTTTGTTGCACACAGGCGAAATCAATTTATAATGTCAAGTCATTCAAGCGAGCTTTACCACCACAATTATTAAAGCAAAAATAAATAATACATTAAAACATGAGCTAAAAATATAATTGGATTGAAAAAATTCAATAGCAACATTAAGTCAGGAGGCCTATAAAGGCAAATGGCTGCTCTGGGTTTTATTTATGGGAATCTGAGTGAAGGGGTCAGAGTACAGATCGAATGCCATACTTCTCAGACATTTATTTGTAAAAGCTGTTAAAACCTTTAATCATTTTCATTTCACTATGCAATTATGAACTGCTTGTGTTGCTCTATATAATGACATTCCCAAAAAATATGCAAGTTTGCTGCTGTAACTTAATACAATGTGGAAAGGTTAAAATGGCAATAATACTTTTGTTTAAATAGAATTTATACAGCGACTAACTGAATACAGTTTTTCTTTCCCACAGTACATTAAAAAGTGGTTTAAAATAAGCTCAACATCCAGCATTATTTCATGGCTGCAACTTTTAATTTAGCACTTACCGGTTTAGGCAGGCTACATTGATGCATGTCCTCGTAACCTGCGCTTCTCTGCCTGCTTCCACAGGGGTGGTTCATAGTCCCCGGAGCGCTGGTCACACCATCACTGTAGTGGCTGCTGTGGGAGGGGTTGTAGACACTGTGGGCATGATGGTGGTGATGGCGGTGGCTGAAATTCAGAGAGAAATGGTGTCAAAAATGGAAAAGAGATATGGTTTCACACTTCTGTCTCTCGCCAGTATGCTCGGGAAAACTGAGCAAACATGTTCAGGCTTTAAATGTATTCCAGTTTTCGAGAAACAGCTTGAGAGTGGGATGTTTGCTCTTCAAAAGTTCAAACTGTGCACCAGGGGACCTCTCGCTTCTCTACACAATACTGCGATTGATGCAGATGTTCTGGCAGATAAAGCATCAGTGAGAAAAATAAAATTACTTCGTTGGAGGGGAGGGAGGGTCATGATCCGGAGGCGCCAGGCTGAAAGCGTTGCCAAGCAACATGTGCATCTGCGTGCGGACCTCGTCAATGGACGGCTGTGAGCTGAGTGTGGAGGAGTCGGATCCGCGGTGAGCTTTCACCCCCAAACTGCTGTTCCCGGTTCCAGTGGATCCTCCTCCGTAACCCAGAGAGCTCATCAGACGGTCCATGTTAGTCTCCTCAAACGGTTCTGCTTCCCCCTGGCAACGCAGAAAGCCCACTCAGAAAACAGACTGGGAGTGCAATCATCATCTTTCCGATTGTTAATTTTAACAACATTGACAGTAAAGACCCAAGCTTGCAGCCATCGTTACTTTTTCAGCTGCGTTTCACCATGGATTTCTTTCTCATCTCACAAAAAAAGGAGTAGGAAGGAAGAACTTTACAAAAATGATTCAAGACCACAAAAAGCAGAAATGTGCAAATATGGCTTTCCTGACCAATACTAATTTCTGATTTTTCCTTCAAGTCTGACCTATTAATTGTAATTATGACTCATAAAATTTTATTTTAAATGTCCAAGGAAAAAAATTTGCCCTAAATTAAGAAAATGAACATTCTTTTTGATTTCAACTCAGTGAAAGTGCCTTCTTGTTAAATAGAAGGTATAAAAGCAAAGATCATAACACCCATGCCTACTGTAAATCCAGTCTTTGTCAAAAATAGCATTTTCAAACTATTTTAAATTGGATAGCAACTTGAAACAAGTCCAGCTGTCAGCACTGCTGCATTGCAACAAGAATCTCCTGGGTTCAAATCTTGGCCAAAGAATCTTTTGCCATATCTCTTAATTGTGTTTTTGAATGACTGATGTGTCTGGTCATTTGTCTTGTGTGTCTCTGTGTTGCCCTGTGACAGACTGACTGCCTATGAAGGGAGTAAATTGCTCTAAATGAAAGCTGGAGACGGACACCAACGCTCCCTTGACCTTGCAAAGATAAGCAGAGGTAGACAGAGTATGAATGGGAGGATGAGTGTTGCTCATGACAACAACTGTGCAACTTGAAAGCAAATATGAGAAAGTACCCAGTTAAGAGTGCTTCAACTCTAAGCTGTGTACAGACACAAACACATAGATGATGCACACACTTTTCTCCTTGTTCCACTTCAAACCGCCTGGTACAGGGGTATTAAACGCTATCAAGCCTCCCATCTGAATCCATGAACAGTGCATGTGTCATTACAGTGCATCATAGTCACAGCAGAAGGATATTTCACTCATCTCTCATTCTTCTTTACTTTTCAAGTTTTGCCCTAATCAAACAAAGAAGTTACTCCATCTGTTCTTTTTTTAATCACTTCCTTTTTTTCATTTTCATGTCTTTATCTCTGTTTTATAAAGTTCATGGGAGGGTAATTTTATTAATCCTCTTGGCCTGAGCAGAGAGGAAAAGGAAAGGAAAGAAGGGATGGGAAGGATTAAAGTTATAAATACTCAGGGGAGATTATTTTAATAGATTGACAAAGTGGCAGTGATTCACTTTGCCACAGCGATCAGTTGACTGACTGAGTCAGAGGACCTGAGCTGTTCGCTGCAGCTTCAGAGAGAATCTGATTTTAAAGCTTAGTGTGATCTTGCTGCAGCTAAGTTTCAACTACAGGAAATCTTTCAGCCAGAAGTCCTGCTTGAAACACCCTGTGCAATAAATATATGTAAGAGGATTTTTTTTTTCTGACCTTTTTAGTAATCTAAAATATTTGTTTGTTTTTAACAGCTGAATTGTTCTTTTTCCAGTTGGAATGCTGATTCAGCAACTCATTTCAATGGCTTCAAAAACAAGAACAGGCAGAGTAACTTTAAACTCTTTTAATAATGTATATGGGGTGAAAATCATATAAATAATAATAAAAATATATATATATATATATATATATATATATATATATATATACACAGTATATTTGGTTTAACATCCCTTAGCAATTTGTATACCTAAAGGTCAATACACATTAGTGGCATATAACCTGTGTAAATAAATAAGACTAAATTGTTCTCTATTAACCCACAATTGTGGCATTTTGTGGGCAGCCAGTGCTTTTAGGAAAAGTGACCAGAGATCTTTTACAAAACTGTTTCACTTTGCATACAACTGGAGTTGATGTCCAGTAGTTATACTGTCTCTGAACATTTCAGAAAGATTCATGCAATCTGTGTTAAAGATGTCAAAGGACTGATTCAGAGGATGGATCTGATGTAGATACGTACGTCGTAGCCGTTATTTCGGATCCCCCTCCTGGATCGCTCCCTCAGCACCAGCAGGTCCATCTCTGTCTCCACTGGGCTGGGGCTGCTCAGAGACTGACGGCTCCAGTAGGTGGGCTCTCGTGGGTGGGAGTACCTGTTAACCAGATGTTGTCAGATATAACTCAGGGTTTTTTGTTTGTTTCTTTTATTTTTCACTTGCTTTTTTGTATTTAACTCAACCGATCATGTTTTCTAATCTATCAAACTTCTTAAAGCTGGTGTGTTTGTTTGTAAATTATAACATTTTCTAAATAAAAGTACGGTATGTCTTTTTTCCAGATGAGGTTTAAAATCTTTTGTGGCTGTGAGTTAGACTATTAAATTCTTCAATTACAGATTTTTATTTGGAGAGTTTAACTCTTTTAGCAGCAAGTTGTTGCTGCTAAAATGTAATTTAAAATCAGTGCGTTCATGTGTGGGAAAAAATTTATATTTTTTACTGTCCACTAAAACTAACTTTTCAGTCTTTAAAGAAAATAAAAAATTTAATAGGTACAAAAACTTAGAGCTTGAGCCTTCAGCTCTTATTGCAAACTGGAAAATAACTTAAAATGAATTGCTGAGGTTGAGATCATCTCTATATATAAATTGAGAATACTAATGTGTGTTTATTGTATATAATACTTTGCAGATATATATTTGAATATATACATATATGCATTTTCATGATTTGTCATGATCTGAAGATTTGAATTAAGATGTCTGCATTAAAACAGATTCTGACTAAAGTGTCACACTTTTCCTGAAGACAGGTTTAAATCCTGTTGTACTTTCTTGTGTTTAATCATACGAAAATCTTTTCACTGTCCACTAGGTTTTAAAAAACATTTTACTCCTAATCTTAAAGACACATTTATACATCCAGCGTCTCCAGTCCAATAAGTTGCATTTCATACAGTAATAAAATTTCCATGCTTTGATTAAGGAGCGTAGATGATGGTGAGCTGAAGTAAAACTGGCTACATGTTGCTAAGCAACAGTCACAAATCTACAGTGAGCTTTTTATTGTATTTGCTGTGAATTTTCAGTTAAATCCACAAAGTATTAATAATGTTATACACGAATGTGTATTAATTACCACCAGTTTCACACAAGCAAGACCTACTGAGGATAACAATGTTGAGCCTTTACTTTAATACTTCAGTGCATTTGTGATGAAACTAAGAGAAATGCAAGACAAATTATTTTTATGAATCTATAAAGAACCCTGAACCTAACAGACAGATCTAGTAAGGAGATCTTAAAATAATAATAAAAAGGAGATGTTGAATGATAACCGCAAGAGCTGCAAAGACCTGAAAAGGTACTGATGGACAAAAACTAACTGCCTACTTTTCCAGTTTTTTTGGCGATGCAGAAACCCTGTTGATTAACCCATTATAGTGAAACTAACAGAGAAACTAGTCAGAAACAAGTGGAAAAAGATGCAATTAAAGTTAAATTGAGATAAAACTTTCTCAGAATTTTAGAGTCAGGCCTTTGTTGCTGTTTTTTCTGATTATTTCTTTGCTATATAAGGTCAACTCCTCACCTCTTATGACATCCTGCAAAAGAGGCCCTCTTCTCCTCAGCGGTCATGGGCGGTTTGATGCCGCCATCATGTCGGTTGTGCCTGCTGTCACGGTGACTGTAACCATGGTTGAGACTCTCAGAGAGCGAGAACTCTCCGTATCCCTTCCTTCGAGCCTTTTGACGCAGTTTGTTTCTGTAGTGCTCGATGTCCGACTTCTGCTTCAGCCCAACGTGGTTTGCCTACAAATAAACAAAATTTTGAGTACTGGCGTCAGTTCAACATGTTAAAAAGAAACCCCAAATATCTGACTGACAAATTTAAATGTTTCTTTTGTTTGTTTTTACACATTACAGATAGTCAAGGAACCCTTCACACCCTAAACATATTTTTTCTTCAAAGGACACCTATAAATTAGGAAGGCACAGAATCCCCTGAGGTTGGTCCTGGTATTGCGTTATGTTGGCTAAGGAATAATTTTTGTCAGTCTCAGCTTGAGAAGTGCATAGACACAGAGGCAGAACAAGAGTGAGACGTGACAAACAGGGTGAGAGATTAGATGAGGGAAGCTGTTTGCCCCAACAACAGCTAAATTCAGTAACAGCACAATGTGTCCCAGAGGGGATGGGATGTTATACAAGGTGGGAGGACGGGATAATAAATGACTAAAGTGAGAAATTGACAGATTAGACACAGTTGTCGTTAAATTTGAATGAATTTTATGTTGGGCTTGATGTGGCTTCATTACGCAAAAACTGATATAGCAAATATAATATCTAAAAAACATTTAAAAAATCCAATAGTGTCCTTAATCCTTAAGTGTCCTGTTTGTGTCAAAGCCTGAAGGTGATGAGCGTCAGCATCCAGACAATGAAGTTTACAATATCTACCACAAATCTAACCAACCAAATGTGGTTCAGGGACTAATTGTACTGTCAACACTAACACTGAGACAGACAGACCCCCATGTGTGTGTTTTGCAGACTCACCTCCCCGTTGACGACCACGGAGTCCTGGCTGTGTAAGGAGGAGGAGGGATAGGAGTAGGTGGGCTGGGCCGTCATGGGTTTAATGGTGATGAGACGCAGAGAGCCTGAATGGTCCTCATATGGTTCTGGGAAGAAGACATGTTAAACAATTATAATAAAATATAATGGGTGGTATAGGAATTATATTAAAATGTCTCTAGTAGGGAAGAAGAATATTGAACAATACAGTTTTTATTTCTTGCGATACTTTTATTATCGTTAAACATCAAAAATTAATCAAAAATGTTTTGAGAAAAGCAGAAAAACACTACATTTTAACAACAAAGAATTGCAAAGTCATTTTTTGCAAAACTTTAATAGAATCACATGTTTTTAGAGCAATGTCCATCGAATAGCTGGTATCAAAGTTCAGATGCCTGGCCGTAATGCACAGTGTTTTGTTTCACAACCAGATCCTTGCGACTATCAATAATGGTGGTAGAGGGATGATGATTTGGGCCCTCTGGGAACCTGAGTCACTGAGTCAATCATGATCTTCCCTTTTAGTCAAATATGATGCCATCTGATCAACAGCTGAAGTTAGGACCAAACTGGGCTATCAACAGAGCTGCAGCAAGATGGCTAAACAAAGAAATTAAGGTTTTGTATTTCCCTATAAAAGCGACAACTCAAACTGTGGTGGGAACTTATCAAATAAGTGGGAACACGATGGCCTCTAAATGTCAATGAACTGATGCAACGTTGCAAAGAAGAGTGGACTAAACTTTTTCTATACTGTAAGAGACTAATAAAATCTTACAGAAGCGATTACTGTGAGGTATTGCTGCTGCAGGCTCTTTTAAAAGCCAGCTGATTTTTCTGAACAGCTTTGTCTCTATGTTTTCATGCTCACTTTGGCCTGGGTGAACTGTCTAATGTTGCAAAGGGGGAAAAAAGGCATTGTATCACTAATCTCTTATTTAGATCCACTTGTTGCCATGGAAACTACAAAGTTAGATGAGGAAATACAGAACAAACTGAGTTTTAATAGTAATGCTGGGAGAAAAACAACAAACCTCATGTTTATCTTGACGAAACAACATTACCGCACTGTGGTGGACCTCAGACATATGAAACTCGTATTTAAGGCTATGCAGTGTGTTATTGAAGAAGGGAGCAGATGGGTAGTGTTGTGTTGCTCTGAGTCCACTCTGACTCACTCCCAGACTGACATCATGATAACTCAGCTCGAAAACTAACAGTGTCAACCGGCCTTCATCTTGGCAGCAGCTCAGCTTGCATTATTTGTTACTGAAGCTGTGCTGCATGTCAAGCATGACAGTCAAGGTCGGGTATCAGGTGGGCGTCACAAACAGCAGACACCATAGACCAGATTGGACATTTTAACAAAGCATAAAGATAATACAAACACTTGACATCAACATCTGCCATGACAATAGTTTTACTACTGTCACGGCAGATGTTAAGCACAATATTTATATTTAAACATTTTTTTGAATACTGATTGCTGTGTGTTTGATGTTGCTTTGAATTTGTGAAGGAGTTTAAACAAGGATATAAATATTGTCAATAAAATAGCAGCTTAGTGGAGGGAAAACAGGCACATTAAAAAGCAAGCACACACTTTTAGTGTATAAATGATTTGGTTCTTGAGTAGTTTCTCACATGTACAAAACTATCCACAATGGATTCTACCTTTTCATCTATGTTCTTTTGTCATCATTAGTGTTGCAGCCTAAGTGTATTCAGGCTGCAATTCAGTAGATAAGATGGCAGAGGATAGTAAGGGGAGTTAAAGGGTCTTTGAAAAGGGTCTACATCCACTGCTAAGAATCTATTTCAGAGATGCTGAAGGAACAGGACTCTGAACATTGTCAGAGACTCTTTATGTCCTTTCAATTAACTGATATATATCCATCCGTTTTCTTACACCCTTGTCCCTTAGAGGGGTCGAAAAACTGGTGCGTAAAATCTGAAAGTACCCAATCAGGTTGTAAAAGTAAAGTAGTGTTAGTAATAAACTTTATTCAGAAAGGGAGAATGTTCAGCTTAAACATAAATGTCATCATTTGATGCAGCTTGCCAGATTATAGCATAAACACATTTGCATCTGCAGTCCCCTAAAGCTTTCAGCAAAAGTTTCTTTTTTCACCCTGCTCATTCATTCTAAGAAAAAACCTAGTCTTGTCCATTTTGTGGACCCTGCAAACACCAGCAAAAGGCTGAAACAAACAAACAGATTCTTGCTGGGATATTCATTAATTAAGTTAAACTGAATGACAAATTACACAATTTACTGTGAAACTGTGTATGAGTGTGCAAAAGAGATTGAAAGTCAGTGTGTTACGAGAAAGCTGAGGAAAAGTTATGCAACCAATCTTGAGTATGCAGCAATACAAAACGATCTGTCACCTCTGATCACAGGTACTCCTGGTACAATCTAGACACAATAAAATATTTATCACCAAAATGAAGTCTGTCTTGTGGAGCACTATATAATTGCTGTGTAAGCATGTCTTTGTCAAGTGAAGGGGTCTTCAACTGCAGTCCTCCAGCTCTACCTGAATCAAATTAAAAGGCTCTGCAGAACTCGATGGCATGCTGAAGGGGTAATTTAACCAGCTTATTTAGATAGTTTAGGGCCAAGGACACATCTGAATTGTCTTGCAGGACAATGACTCTCGAGGACTAGAGTTGGAGACCAGTGGTCTGGCTAAAGAAGTCCATGGTATTTTAGAAACCCTGGTGGTTTATGTTTGATGCTCTCATTCTGATAACATGCTCTTTAATTGTTTTCACTCCTGTCCTGTTGTAACCTCCACAATGCTGTGGTGAGACAGCATACATTACAATACCAGAAATTGCAGTGCAGGAGGTTAGCCGTCAGTAATTCTATTATTTGCACCATTTCTTTGCTGTCGTCACTCATCAAACTGCCTGGCAGACATGCTATTGTTTTCACAACCCACAGATGTTACGGTCAATGAATACAACACCTAGTTGAACATGTGTCACCAGCGAAAGCTGAGGAGAAAAAAAATTTGATTTGCTTTTCACCTGTAGCCTTCTGTTGCCAGTTGCCAATGGTGTTGAGGTTCAGTGGATTTTGTATTTTATGAAAAGGTGCTGTATTTAGTCTGATTATCCAATTAGCGTATTGAAATACATGCCCACATACATACACACTATAAGCTGTGAAATCACAGAGGAAACAGAGGGACATCCTAGTGAAGTTGATACATCTGCAGGTACATACAACTGGAAAGAGCTGACCAAAGTAACCAAAAAAAAAACCAAAAGTAGCTTCCATGTTATCATGTTGTTGTTTTTTTTCTTTGTAATTTGGTATTAGTTTCAGTCCAACACCTCCAACATTTCTAGAGGAGTTTCAGGTCACTCAGATTAATTTATATAAATCAGAACAACACTTTTACATGTATGAATATGGTCATTTCATAGTCTATCTACAAATTGAAGACCTACACCATTCTCATAGAAGACTTGAGCAACGGTGCAATGCACCTCGTAGCTGGGCTCTAAAAGACTAGGTTATTTTTAAGATTGCAGAGGCTTCTTTCTGAAAAGGGGACACATTTATGATGGAAAACCACAACATTTTGACGGTAATTCCATCAGATTCTGGCATTTAAGCTTCTGTGTCAGATCTTCTCTATTTCTGTTTATGTTTAATGAGATCAGGAAGGCATGTATGGTTCCCCAAGCACGGACTGGAGAGATTTAATTGCATAACAGCAACAGTCAGAAAGTAAATAAAATTCCTGCAGTTCTAATTTGTTTTTCATGGTCTCTTTAGCAGTTCTTCAGTATGTGTTTCACCTCAGGATAAGAATCCCTCATGTTTAACTATGACTCACACAAAACCATAAAGGTTTGATAATTCTGAATAAGTTTTGAAGTGACAGCATGCCGTCACATATTTTCCCCACCCACCTTCCTGACTTTTCTCATGTGGTCTAATTGAAAAAGAACCTGAAATGATATATTCAGCTGGTAACTACAGTATGTTTGTCTCTGTACAGGAACGAGGTGAAGCAAAGTAAAAGAAAAAGCACCAGAAATAAACTTGCTCTTGCAGAATAAACCAACATAAGTAATGCAGGATGTGACAGGATGAGTATTTAGGCTTAAGCCAACATGACGGCCTGTGAGTCGTCAGTGACTTTATGAAGCAGCGGGCTAAGTAACTTGACTCATGAGATTTCATTTTCACTTCATCACAATTATTGTGAATTTTGCAATTCACAATAATGATCCTTTAGGTTAAATAATCATTGAATAAAAACGCACTGGGTGATTTTTGTGCCAATCTAAACCTCCAAACTTTCATTACTGGATGGATTGAAATTAAACTTATATGTATCCATCCCTCTTTCCTTCGCTACTGTTTCCTTCTCACCAGTGTTGCTCCTCTTGTGCAGCTCCTCCTTGCCGTTCTTGATGCTGCTGCCTGTTGCGGTTCTCCGGGCCGAGGAGCTTTTGCTGGTGTTCAGCTTCCCTGAGCTGTTACTCGACACTGAACCATCCTCCTCACTTGGCAACCGTCTGTAGTGGCCATGGCAACAGAGAGACAAGGGAGAGATGGTAGAATGGGGGGGTAGGGAGTGAGGATTGTGAGTGTGTACACAAAATGGGCATCATTTCACAGTTATTACTGGCAGCAGACTATCAACTTTAATTACAAATGAGAGAACAATGTTAGTGGGTAATTAGTAACAAGAATAATTTAAAAGGGTTTTAGAAAGAAACATGTTCAAAAAGTCTACAAAGCAATTCTGAGGACGCAAGCAAAAAAGAGATAAAACTTAATTTCTGGTTAATTATTTAGATCTGCAAACATTCAGAAAAATTGAACCAGTGTATTCTTTTGAAGAAGAATTTGAAATTTTGTAAAAAATAGATGGAGAGAGGAATTACCTTATTTAAACCTGGGGAACATTTTGAGTCACTAAAACATGCAGGTTTTTGGTGTTTAATTTGATTTTTCTTACAAACAAAAGGAATTGTTGAATACTGTACGGGTGAAACAGTAATGGATTTGAAAGACTTTTACAAATACAATTCTTAATAGTATGGTGTGCATTTGCATTTAGTCTCCTTTAACCTCTAAATAAAGTCAATTAATTTCTTAACACAACACATAGTTGACTGAATAAACTGAGTCTACCTGTGTCTTACTAAATTATAAATGTTCTTTGAAGGCCTAAAGAGTTTGATACAGAATATCTGAGAGCATTATTATGACCAGTGTAATACAGCAGACGGGTCAGGGATAAAGTTTAAGTATTTGTTAGGTCAGAAAATAATAACCCAACATTATCTATCTAAAACCTTTTAGCTTTTTTCAGAGAACAATCTGGCATTTGAGGAGGGGAATTCAAACTCCCGTAGTTTATAAGTGAATTTCAGATTGGAGACAAACTGTTGTTGCACACAATTACATTTTTTTGTAATTGTCCAAAATTGTCATTTTGGACAATGTGTCCAAAATGAGCTGTCAGTTGTTTGTTCCACAAATCTGGACTTTATAAAGGAGTGAGAAGAAATCAATAGTTGACAAAAAGCAATATGAATGCCCTTGTAAAATTTACCACATGCTATGTAGGTTCAGAGTAAAATTGGTTTAAATTACGTATAACATGGAGAAATCTGTATGGTGGAAAAGTAACACTGTACACAACATCCCCATGGAGAAACTTGCTGATGGCAGAATCATACTATGGAGATTTTTATGTGTGTGTATATTTTATTAGGGGTGGGGAAGTTGGTCTGACTTGATAGGAAAAATGTATTGAGCCAATTACAGGCTAATCTTGGAGTAAAACATGTTAAAGGCTGACAAAAATGAGTCCAGGACAAAACCTTTTATCTGCAGAGGAACCTTTAGCATACACCCAGAGCTACGAAGGCTTGTTTATGTGTGACTGTGGCCCAGTAAAATGCAGACCTAAATCTTTCATTGTAACATTACAAAATGTAGAAAAATTTGAGGGGTATAAATACTTTTGTGAGGTCTTGTACTTTCAAAGTACTCAAATCAGGACGTTGTGATTATTAACACAACGTTAATATCTAAATTTCAGCAGATATTCAGATGGTACGGGCAAAAAATACATGTAAATACATGTGAATAGGGTTCACAACAAATTTTCATCATAGACATAGAGCTTGCTGAATCGAAGCCACAAATAATTAAAGCGGCTCTTAAAGCAAAAGGAGGTACAGACAGGTACTAGGTGAGGCTAAAAAAGTAACCAGTAAACATAAAAATTTGTTTTCACATTTTTTTTCTGATTGCTTCAAACGCACAGACAAACCCATATACACACATGCATACCCAGGGTTATGTAAGCTACAGGAACCTCACTACATGACAGGCTTGTCTACAGGTGGTGTGAGACCCACAGATCAGCGAGACCAAAAGTGGCAGAACCACAGGCGAGGTAAACGTGCAGTTACATGAATACAAGTTCACACACCTATCACGCACGCCCACACACACACACACCCGCGCACCCCCACCGTACAGCCATAGCAGTAGCCAGCGATTGGCTGCTCTACAATAAAAGTCATGTGGTATCCAGAAAAGAGCCGGAGGGATGGAAGCCAACATACAACGTGAGAACCATGTAAATATGTTTGTGAAGGCCAAAGAGGGGAGCAGAGGAATCGGTAATCACACTGCTGGAAAGTGATGTTCATCCCAATATCTGTCTTCTGTCTTTCCTGTGTGCCTCACACATTGATGCTCCCTGGAGGACGAACTGAGCAGAATAAATGCACTCCTATTGAACCTGTCCTTTGCTGCACTGTGCTTAACATTCAGTCTGTGTCTGTTTCTCTCCTCCAACAATCAGCAGGTAAAACTACAGCTGCTGTTGATCAAAACAAGAAGCATTCTTCAGATGATTAGCCATTCATTTCTGTCAATACAATAGAATTTACTGCATTGGCGACAGCTACTTTAATCCACTTGTCTGAATAAATCTTTTATATATATACGTAAGCTAGTACTAAATACTAAAAGTATGTTTGAAATATTTTCTGAGTTTATTTTGCTTTACATATATTCTCTGCTTTTCCGATCAGCTAGGGATGTCTATATAGTATATTTTCTTAGCCACTTCAAAATTGGAAAGATGCGAAAACAGCATTTAATTAAAGAAGATGTGTGTCCATCTTCATTTATGAGGAAATGGCTAATCAGAGTGATAACTAATTCCTAAACCACTAACACTGTGGTAAACAGGGCTGGTTGAGGACTAGACATTACCTTAACACTACACCCAGTGAGGATAAAGGTTAAAGGGGTAAAACATCTTCAAAGCTCACCCCCTATTTACACTGCTTGCATCTCATTCCGCATATATAATGCAAGTGTTATAGTCAATGAGAGCGTTTACACTGCATCAGCAGGGCATCACACCTCTGAATTAAAATTTGAACCAATCCTGTTTGCCACATACTGGAGCAACAGGAATATGAGCACAACTGTACTTAAAAAAAGACTTACCAAGACAAGCTATATTTTTTGAAATCCTAACAATATTAATGAAAATATGGATGTATTCATGTATATATGCTGTAAACATATATAATTTGTGGCTATGAATACACACAAAATACACACAAAATGTGGATTTTATTTTGAATCAAGTCATTTCCTCTCACTCACTCTGTACTAAAGATAACGTTCATGCCCCTGATTTATGCATGGAGACTTCAGAGTAGCACATGTTCTTACAACAAAGATACATATTTTGATGTGCATCCTACAGTTCCAATGACTTTACTATTAAATGAGTAAGTATGTAGAGGGTTAAGTGTGTTTTATATGCTATCAAGTTAGATATCCTTAGCAACATGGGTGATTCTCGCTGTCCTCTTTTTTCTTTCCATCAAACACACCATTACCTTCAGCCTGAGGAAATAGTAAAACCTAACCATAAATGCATCTTTTGGTGTTTCAGTTGTTCTCATTCTACACCATTACAACAGTGTGTATGTGATGAATGTTTAGTCTGGTAGTGAAACAACAATTTTACCTTTTTTAAACCCCAGTTTCTCATAAGGCATGCGCTACCGGTGGGTAAAGCTGATTATCACACTTCGCCGGCGCCTGTGACACTGTAGCATTTCATCATTGTTATACAGGAAGGTTCCCTATGGCTCGAATACAGCTGGGGTTATAAATATACATGTATTTATTATCCTTGAGAAGCAAAGCACAACTAATCCCACCCCTATTCATTTTGGTTGAGCAGTGAGTAAATGAGGTTGTGTCTTCACTCTATTTTAATTTATGCTATATTATGTGAGCTGAGACTTGATGCATCTCATTTATGAGGGAAATATGTCATCACTAATGTGGGTGGATGCATGTGGGTGTAGCATGTACTAGTTTACAACAAACTGCTTACCACTGTGCTCAGATGGATTTGGTGTTCATGCTGAGAACACAAAGAGGACGCAGAACAAGAGTAGCCTATTTTTGTTGGGGTTTATTTTCCACCTAGACGAAGTGAAAAGCCTAGGATGTTGCTGTGCAGGTTAATAATTCAGATGTTTTACAAGCCACATTGATTATTTAAATGATTTCATGAGAGGCTGTAGTACAAAAAACATTAAATAAATAAAACTTAAATCATTATGTATTTTTTTTTAAATGCCACTAATTACATTTCCACTTAAACACATCAAATTTGTGTACTCAATAAAATACCAACACATCTAAATTGGTACAGATATATAATTCTTGCAATTTTGATGCTTCATATGATTCAATATAACTGTGAATGAAAAGAAATCTATTTCTTAGAAACTACTAGCAAAATATTATTGAGTTAAATAGGTGATATTTGGTTCCATTTGTTATTTTGAAATAGAAATGATGAAAACAAATGAGAAAATGTTATGTTTTAAAGTTAAACTGGTGAAGACTGACAAAAGTGTGTATAAACCCCACAGCTGTGGGAGCATTAAAAAACATAATTCCTGTGTCTCCCTACGGACATCTCCCTGAGTTAATCATTACATTCTGAGGGAGCTGATTTGAGACAAAGACCTGTTTCTGTTGCAAAGCTCATGTGTGACTGTGTCTCATTGTTTTTCAATGGACTCTCTCATGGGATGTCATTTGGGTTTAATTGGCTTAATTGTCCACACCTTTGAATAAAAGGCATACCCAGAGAGGATTGCAGTTTTATCTCTCTAGTGTAACTGCAGTTCGTCATGCTTGTGCATAGCTTCACCCAAATTAATATATTTATTTTCATAAGTCTTCTGTTGCAGGATATATTTTACGAATATCAAATAGTGTCTTTAGTTTCTATCACTGTCAAGTATAGAACCTTTGTGTTGATTGGAGAGTTCTCCATGAACAAGTAATGGTGAGAAAAGCAGCTGACGGGTATCGTTGAGCCGTAGGTTGTTTCTAATGCATCTGAGCTTTTATGGGTTAAAATCTTTTCGACACTGACCTCTGGAGTCACACTGTTGTAACTCAAGTGACTGAATCTATATACAAGAACAGATGACAGCCCTACTGTGTGATAATGATATGCATTAATTTGCATCTAAAGCTGGTAATTGAGATGGACAGATTTTAATCCCAGGTATAAATTGAATCAGCAAGATAGATAGCAGTTCCAGCATGCCAGTCTAACATTTTGTTACCAACTTCTGTGTGTAAGCAGAAATATCTTCTCTCTTTCTTTCCATCAACAAACAGTCCCTCATTAACACGGGAGTTATCTTTACATCCCATCAGTCTGTCAGAGTCTGAAGTGCTTACTCCTGGCTTTTCTCTAGCTTAACACTGTGATACTCAAACAAACCCTGATGTCTGGACTTCAGTGATGTAAAGCTCAGACATCTGCTCCAGCAATGAGAAGTTCCCTTTTCTCCTGGCTTCTAGCAGGAGACGGTCTCTCTGATTACCTCATTATCTCAGCAATGTAACTGAGTTCAAACACAGGATTTCGCAAAGGTGAGAATTATGAATGTGATTATCAACGAGAAGCGTCTGCATTGTTGTGACTGAGAAGTAATTAAGTCAGAAGTGTGATGTGGAAAATATTTGCCTTGCTCTGTCACCGACACTGTCGTCGTGTCAAATGTGGTTTGTTTCATCAAACAGCAAATGTGACAAACTCTATGATTTTTTTTTAAAATCATTCAAATAAGACATGACTATTTCTTTCCAATTTATTTCTCATTTTAATAAATAACTATGCCATTGCTAGAGAAGAAAACTGTTTCTACAGAGTAAGAGACAAATTTATTATCTATAATGTAAAATCAACTTTTGTGAGATTTATCAGATTTATGTTTTTGATGTTATTCCCTCATCAAAAACATACCTGGAGTGTTGCTTTAATTCTATCATGCATTTTTGAGAAATCATTGAATCTTCCATGGCAACCATCCGGGTCCTCGCTCATACAAATTCCCTCTTATATGCCCTTTACATAAAGGTATATAAGTTTAAAAGCGAGTTTCCGCCCCACAGAGCACACCTTACCACGCCTTTTCCAACTTAGCTCCACCAGACTAGCGGCAGCAGCAATTAGCAAACACCTGGTGGAAATGCTCATCTGGTGAGCTCATCATAGGAACTACTTCTCAGTACAACGCTCCTAACAACAATTGTAATCAGGACAGTGAATGGACAATGTTGTGATGAAGTGCTGAAGTGTCTGAAAAAGCAGGAGCTTCTTAAAGAGAAGGAGGCCAGTTTCAAGGCATCAAATTACAAAAATGTAAACATATTTTTTTGTCTTATCTATATATTTTAACAAACAAAGAGGGACAAAGCAACATTTTGAGTAAGCATGTAAGTCAATATCTTACCCTCCTTTGTGTACATCAGCTGATGGAGGTCTTTTATTTGCAGTCCCATCCTGATGAACCTTCTTATCCAGAGACATTGATAGCGGAGCATCTCGAACAGCAAGGCCCAACACCAACGTCTCTTTGGTAACAGAGACAGCCTCATCACCAGTTCGACCCAGGTGTTTCTTGGCGTAGTCAAAGCCCTGTACAGGCTAGCAAAAAAGAAAACAGCACAGAGGGGGTCACAGATCCACTTTCACTCAGAATTGTTATGTATTACATAAGCTCAATGGGTCAAAAGCAACAGCAGACATTGAAACCACCAGCTACAAAACAGAAAGGTACATGCAAAAACTACATCAAATCCAACAGTCAGTCTTGATAGCACATAGGTGTATCATACTTACCAAATGGCAAAACAAATTACACCAAGTCAATGTAATTATCGAGCTAAACATAAAGGTTCAACAAATGATAACCGAATCTGCACACATTCCACCATGACACATTGTTGACACAACAGAAAAGCAAATTGAAGCCAAAACTGGTTCAAACAAAACAGCAATCTGCTGCCGGCTCAAATTACTCAGTAAACAAGCTAAATTCAAACACAATACCTCCAAAACTGCTATTTAAAGCTTAAAACATCTAGATGACAAAAATCACATACTGTTTAAGATTGCCAGTTCAGTTAAAGACATGAATTAGAAGACAACTAATACTGTCTACTAAATGGAAGAAAAATTAATGTTCTGCTCACAATTCAAATTAAAGTAATTTTACGGGCATTCCTCCTTAAGCTATTTTTTATCAGTCTCCAAACAGCAGAGTTTGCATAACCAAAATGTAATAAATAAATAATTTGGCAAAGCTGCACCTTTGAAGTCAAGGGTTTGTTAGGAGGAGATAGAACATTAAAGAGACAGCAGAATATGTTTGTAACAACTATCCATAGTCAGAATACATTATTTTTTGGATAAATGGCTTTGGTTTTCAGGCACACATGAAATAGAAAAAGTGAAAGAATGGTTTTGGGTTTGGCAGCAACAAAGATAAAACCCAATTTGTTTTTGGGTTGTTTTTTTTTGCTCCTCTTCTATTTTGAGCAGCTCCAACAAGAGGATGCTTAATGCATGTGATGATGCATGCTAAATTCTGAAAGCATGTAAGGTTAGGAAGCATGGGCGTCTGGATTAGGCCGCTGCTAATAATTCATTGGTCACACACCCCTACACGCCCACGCCTACACACACACACACACACCGCTATGCCTTCAGCTTGCTTCAAACACAACGTTGCAGTTGTGGATAGGACTCATCCATTTAAGTTCATAGAAATTAAACAACTTCCAGACAGGCCAGTCTGCCCACTGTCATTAATTTGTCTATAGCTCCATGGTGTTCATCAGTTTATGAGGAGATGGACTTACCTAACTATGTATGGAGTTAGGCAGATACCACTGTTCGGTTACAAGATTAACTTTAATATCTTGTTAGTCTACATGACTTTAAATGGGCTAAAATCAGTTTGTTGAAACAAATATTACATTTCTATGCTCCAGAAAGGGCACTCAGGTCTACACTCTCAGTCGCTTCCTGATCGAAAAGTTGATGTTGAAAAACTTAGTAGGTCTTAAGAAATGGACAGACGGTGGATAGTTTCATAAACACCATCAACAATCCAATTCATTGAGATTCAATTCAGTGTTTGTGTTTCGAATTAAATATGTGTATTATCATTTTCAGTTGAAATTAAATGTTTGTCTGTATCAGATTTCATAGATTTTGTTTTGCTTAATTTATGCTGGGCAACTTGTTTTGCTTTTTATGTATTTAAGAAAATGTTCTTAAAAAGCAAGAAGAGAGCAGCAGCCCGTGAAACAATATCAAAGTTCAACATTAACAGAAAAATAAGAGCATTAATAAAAAGCCCGGTGAGAATGTAAGTGATAACTCTGAAGGCCAATAGAAAGCCAACTCAATAATATGCAGATGTACTAAGGGACACCAGATGGACATTTGGTAGACG
Source organism: Xiphophorus maculatus (assembly GCF_002775205.1). Classification (NCBI taxonomy): domain Eukaryota; kingdom Metazoa; phylum Chordata; class Actinopteri; order Cyprinodontiformes; family Poeciliidae; genus Xiphophorus; species Xiphophorus maculatus. Next base: position 18,328,940 of record NC_036444.1, on the reverse strand, counting down.
TAAAGCTCAGACCAGAGACAGGAAAGGGAAAGTAGCTGACGTGTCACCAAGCCAATTCTTCCTCCTCACAGATTGGTCAGGAATGGTTAATGACCAGGTCTTTGCAGAACTTGTTGACAAGCCAAGTAGGTAAATCAACTTTTTGACTTTTGCAGGTGTGTTGGAACAGAGAGGCATCCCAAAGTTGCAGGACAGTGGCACTCAAGGACTGCACTTACAAAGCCCCTACTAGAAGATCGAGAAACTGTAAAGATATTAATGACAGCAACAGCGGCACTTAACCCCAAAATATCAGAGGCAAGGGTTTGCCATGTCAAAAGGACCCACAATGCATGTCTTGCAATGATGCCTTTGAAACGTATAATTTTTTTTTTTTTTGAAGAACTGGATTTATTTCGTATGCATGTCACAGTGACGCGGGCGGAAGGCTTAGGCTGCAGACTGTGGACATGGTAAAAGAGGGTAGAGTGAGATGCTGAAGGAGCTTCTCCCTCAGGGGAAGAAAGGATTAAAGATTTGTGATTCAGTCAGTCACTGACTAGTAATAGCAGCTGTCCATGGAGACTGTAAAGGTTCTCAGAAATGACAGGACCAAAGGATGTAACCTTGAAAAGTGTAGCTGACATTTCAGGAATGGTATTTTACCTTTATAGCTCACAATTTATCATCATCTCCAAGGTCTTTTTGAACAGTCATATCATTCTATCCTAATTATCTATTCTTCTTTTGCTTTAATTTTCATTTATCCCCCTCCCACTTCTCCTTCCATTGCTCTCCCTCTTCCTTTGCTCCCTGAATGTCGGTCTTTCATCTCCTCAGAGCAGGCCTGTTTAATAAAGACTTTGGCTGCAGACAGACATTGCGGCACTGTGTGAGCCTCTGCTCAGTCTGTCAAATATCAACGACGTTGATTTTTTCACATCCATCTTGAGTACCAGCAGAAGATGAGAGCAAAGAAGAACACACAGGAACCTCAACATTTTCCATTTACTTAAAGATGTGTGAAGTGACAGTGAGCACAACCCCACTCCGCCAGCAAATTATCTGTCCTGTTAGAATCAAACAGATGCTTCTGCTCATCTAATTTTAGTTTATAGCATCAGCAGTCAGCAATTTGATGATGTAGAGCAGATGGACAAGATGTGCTGTCTTCTTCACAAGGGCCAGATTGATTTAAATCCAAGTCTTGCAGGGAAAGGAGCAAGACTGAACCAGAATATTCTATAAAAAGTGGTCAGGTACATTTAAAAAGAGAGAAGAGAGTACACATCTGCACCGATCCGCTGTGGTTAGATAAAACCCCCCAGGGCCCGCCGAAGAATGATGCAGCAAAATGCAAAACACCCTAGGTCCTTTAAACAGCAGCTGCTGCTTTGTACTGGCATTGAACACCTTACAAATGAAAAATGGATTCTTGTACTTTTTGCTGATTCCACCTGCATTGTACTTTGAATACAAGCCGACTATCAGAGGCTTTCACACTCACGCAAGGCAGCACATAGGAAGGAAAAGCCATTTTGAACAATCTTCCAGCTGCGCAGCCAAGTGATGAAGTGACTCAGGTGTTGCAGAAAGACTTGTTAATGCCCAACTAAACATGCAAACATCATATAAACCACATTATTGATCAGCAGCTTCAGCTTGTCAAGCACAGTGACTGATCTTAAGGCAGATGGGAGCATACTGCACACACATAAGACACCTCACAGCAGCTCAAACGAGTGGGAGTCTATTACTGTGCTCATATTTAGTTGGTGCTCAGACAGCTTTGAAAAATCACTTCACTCCTTAATATCAACTCCTGTTAATATTCTCCTGGGGCAAATTAAAAAAAGATTAGCACACAATTTGTATCTGGACCAATCAAGATCGTAAATTAATCGCGGCTGCCAGATGAGATCAGGTGGAAATTCAACTGCACAGAATGAAGGTCAAGAAAAGTGTGTTGTTTATTTCTATTTGTGGCAACTCTTTAAACCATGAATCGTGTTTTTTTTATTATTATTATTTCACCATCAGTATTTGCAAAGCCCAATTCCAAAACATAAGAGCAAATTCATCAATTAAAATGAAAATATTAGGATTAATCTCCTTTTTAATTACCTGCATCTAAGTGTTACATATTGTCTAATCTCTGCATAGCAAAGAGTTAAATAAATAATTAATACTGAGCTAAATTTGCTTTATGGACTTTTATAGCAACATCAGAAAAATATGAATGAAAACAAGTAAGTATAAAGGAAAACGCAGTGCCTTGATAAGGTATTCTTTAGCTTCTGAATTTTCCATGTTTCATACACAAACAAGTAAATAACGGAATAGTAGAAGGAAAATGGTGTATGCTTTTCAAAGTATTTTTAAAACAAACATTAGTTATTGTTTTTCATGTATTTCCATATATCTCCTTCATCCTGAAAATCCTAAATGAAGTCCAGTGGAACGGCTAACCCTGGCTTCTGAAGTCTTCTAGCTAGGAAACAGAATCCAGCTGTGTGTAATTGAATCTTTGTTAAAAAAAAAACCAAACAAAAAAGAAAAAGAAAGCAGCTGTGTTGTGAGGACCTCAGAGGTTTGATAGGGAATATTAGTGAGGCAGCAGCATCATGAAAACCAACAGATCAGACCTAAAGCTGTAATAAAGTAGGGGAAGGTTATAACATAATACGGTTATAACATTATGTGTCTTTTTATTTAAAGAGTATGGCTGAAGTACAAACCAGGGTGCTTGGTAACTCTGGAGGAGCTGTAGCTCAGGTGACAACAATTAGTCATGCACTCTTAAATCTGGCTTTTAAGGAAAAGTGGCAGTAAGATAGGCACTGTTGAAAAAAATCTTGAGAAATCATCATCAAACAGGACACAGCTAACCTGTAGAAAAACATGCTCTTGTGAGACCAAAATTTTACTAAACATGTGTAGAGAACAATTTGAGAATCTGTTCCAAAACCTGAAAGCTTTCCATCTAATCTGACTGAATTTCATGTTTAAATGCACAACGCTGGTAGAGTCTTACATGAAAAGGCTTGACTTTGGCAGCTGAATCAAGTGTTGATTCAGGGGTCTAAGTACAAATCATTAAATTTCATATTTAGTGTCATTTTGCTTTTACAGTACAAGTATGAACAATAGTTATGTGATCAACCACAAAATGATCCCAAAAATCATTTTGGAATCAAAAGGATTAAAAGCTTATAGATGGATATAAGTGGCACATGGATGAGGAGCAACTTTATTACATGGAGATTTAACCAAATATTAGTGAACATGTACAGCCAGTGTTTTGTTTAAAGAAAAAACCCCTGTTGTATTTGCGAGACCAGTTTTTCACATTTCTAATGAATAATTAAAAGACAAATAACATTTTCATTGCCACAATGATTGTGTAACTTATGACTGTAGTGTAATTATATTTAAACCTACATTTTAACATGCTTTTAGCCTTGGCCATATTGCCACAAACAAACAAAGTCCTGTAGCTCATTTACTTTTAGATGCGACTTCCAGAAGAAGGGAAAAACTAGAGCGAGTAAAACTGCGACTGCAGCCTTCTGGCACCACTTTTACAGCCCCTTGTTTATTAATATTTGATGCAGTCAGTTATGAAATCCAAAATAAGTAACATCAACTGTTTACAATAATATCGGTTACTTGAGCAAATAAACCTTGGAGCAATAGCATATTAATATATCACTTTAAGGAAAGGAAAAACACACACACACAGGAACACAAAACACAACATGTACTTCTATTTTCTGGGATGTTTACACCCCGCTGTGCTGTGGAGTTACAACAGCCCCATTACCCACCAACATGTTCCGCCTACCCATCCTCACATCCATCCTTTCCCCGACTCACGTTGCCTCTCAGGGGGATGGGGAAGAGAAGGTCTGGACCAAAATAGGACGCAAATACAGAAGCTGACATCCTCCAGTGGAGCAACAAAAGCCACGCTAATACCTTCTCTATGGATGCCATTTACAGCGTTTTCTTTTTTTAACTGCTGGTCTTAGTCCTTCTGTTTGAATTCATGCTAAGATTATTTAGCAGAAAGGCTCATATCAAAAGATTTGATTGGATGTCCGCCATCCCTGCTGAGCTGCTGAGGGATTGGAGCAGCTCTGTTTGACAAGATAACTCGACTGATTTGAACGAGAAGCAGAGGTGCTGATCAACAACACAAGCTTAAGTTTGTTGTACAAAAATAATCAACAGTGTATACTGTTGTATGTTGAGCACATTTCTTTTATGGCCATCTCCCTATGTTAGTAAATCAGTCACGTTGGGTGGATGCCAAAACAGTAAAAATCTTAAAGGGAAATGCTTAAGAAAAAACAAAAAAACACTCCTCCCTCCTCCTATTGATCTTGCAGCAATGAGAACAGAAATACGTTACATCACAGCAGCTACATGCAGGTTTTGCCCAGCAACATCAACTGGCAGCACAGAGAGGAAAAGCCAGCCAATTCATTCGTTCATTGATTCATTCATTCACTTAATCAGTCAAACAATCCACCCGGGCGGTTGTTTTATTGAATACCTGGTGGTGGTAACTGCCTTCCCTTCGATATGACGTCTAAACAAGGAGAGAGTCAAAGGAACAAGGTCAGGAAGGGCTTTGTGCAAAACAATGCAAGTTTATGTGGGTAGCAGCAGTCATTCATGCGGTCATTGGAAGTGCTTTAAAGAAAACCCATATACGCAAAGAAAGAGAAAAGTAGCATAAAAAATTTTCATGAATAAATTTAACTACTAGATTTTTTTTTAAAAGAAAAAGAAAAATTTTCTTTCTTGCTTACACAGATTATTGAGAAAGCAAGATATCTAGTGGCCACTGTAGTAATCATCTAGTTTCGTATCTTTCAAAATTTTAATTTTATTTTTTTTATTGTTTTCATCAGTAAAGGTTTTCATTTATCAGAATGAATGCAGATGTCAAATTCCCATTTACAGTGCTTATGAAAAGTATTCACCACCTTGGATGTTTCACCGTTTTATTGTTTTTGCAATTAAATAATAACAAACAAATTGCTTTTTTTATACAAAACCTTTGATTGTGAAAGTGAAAATGGATTTCTAAAAAATCGACAAATAAAAATATGTAACATGAAATAAGTGATAGTATAAATATTCCCCAGACCTAATTCTACAGATGCTCATCCAGTTGACGATTGTAGTCTAACAATGAGTGAATTGGAGCTTTTCTGAGTGTAGTGATTGTGTGTAAAGTGATCATAGTTTAATGACACCTGGAAGGTCCGTTTACTGGCTAATCAGTGTTCCTGGCTACCATTACAGAATGAAGACAAAATAACATTCAAAGTCAATCAGAGAAAAGGTTACTGAAAAGTACAAGTCAGTGGATGGAAACAAAAAAAAAGCACTGAGTGAACATTCCCAGGCGTTCAGTTAAAAACATCATCTAGAAATGCTGGATAAATCTGCCTCGATCAGGCTGTCTTCACAAACTGATTGCCCGTGCAAGCAGGAGACTAGTGAGAGAACCCACCAGAATACATATGACTACACTTTTCTCTTTTCTTTTTTTTCTCCGAAGAGTTTTTGCGGCGCTAGTGGCTCGTATTTTTTCTACAGTAGGCAGACAGGAAGGAGGGTGAGGAGAGGGGGGAAGACATGCGGTAAAGGTCGTCGGGACCGGAAGTCGAACCCGCGACGTCCGCGTCGCGGAAGAAGGCCTCCAAACGTGGGGCGTGCTAACCCCCTGCACCACCACAGCACGCCCCACATATGACTACACTGATGGAGCTGCAAACTTCAGCAGCTGAGATGGGAGAGATTCTGCAGACAACCATTTCTGCCCAGGTTCTTCACCAGTCAAAGTTTTTATGCGAGAGCGGCAATAAGAAAAGCACTGTTGAAGAAAACTCATATCAAGGCTTGAGAAGATTTAGCCAAAAAGCATGTGGGAGACTCCATGTTCCAGTGGAAGACGGTTCTTTGGTCTTTTTTGCAATCCGACAAGTTGCAATGTTTGGTGGACGTCAGACACTGCGGTATTTATGTATATTCTACTGCCTCACTATTGATTTTACGACAAAGAACAGAACAGCTGTAGCTGTAGCTTGCACTGTTAAAATGGTTTTACCAGCTCCTGAAACCGAAACAAGGTTCTTGAAGGGTTGCTTTTATGCCTCTTTTCCAAAAGAGGTTTATATACGTATTTAATCTTGTAAGGGAAACATCTATAAGCACTGGCTTATTTTTTCCCATTAAAATAAACATCAGTTTATGTGACTGAAACTTCAAAACAAATGTGGTCAAGTGAAGTTATTAGGTGAAACAGCTATGTTGGACCTCCAATGGTGATAAGAAATGCCAACTCTGCTTTAGGATTATTACATCTAAGCTAATTCAAGGGGCTTTTCAGAACAAATAAGACTGGCAAGCTCATTGCTTGTTTACCACTTCACTGAACTCAATGGCACAAGCAGCTGCTGTTCTGGCGTCATGCACTGTATCCAGGGCGACCATCTGACCGAATCGAACCATCTGTTGGCAATCTATTACAAACATGCCCATTTATAAGGATTGATTTTCAGTTAAAACTCCAGTGAGCTGATGTTCAGTGAGCACTGTCTTTGTGGAAGAGCCAGCGTTACCCTGAGGTTTCCTTCCAGTACAGTGAGCTCTGCCCATTTCTTTGCAGCCGATTGGTCTTTGCAGCATGCATGATTAGTAATGACCACGGGCTACTGGGTAGTGAGAAAACAAATGAGTGAGGCCGGCAGAAATGAAATTCATTTTTCTGTCCTGCAGTAACAGCTTGACACAGTCAGTTTTCTGTCTGCCGTGTCACTCGCAACAAAGTTATGTAATCTTGTCAGAGCCTTACAGAAGATTAAATCACTGAGATTTGTTGAATTGGTGAGCTTTGGGTATCTCAAGATGACAAGAAAACAACTAATTTACAGCAATCACAGAGGGAAGGATGAACAAAAAGAAGAAGAGCTGCAAAATATATGGGTCAGTACAAATAAACAGGAAAAGTGAAACAAGTTTCAGGATCTTACCTTGGAGCGGGTTTTGAAGGTCCTAAATGCACCAGATTTAAAAATGACTCTGTTTCTTTTACACAGGATGAAGGCCACCATTCCAATCACCACCATCAGTAAGAAAAGAGGCGTGAGAACGGCCATGATCCACAGGTTGCTGGGTGGTGTCTTCACCACAGCTGCACATGGGAAAAAAAATAACGTTAAATTAACAGCAGTTTTAATCTGGTACGATATGTAAACAACAGATATTAGTGAGCTTGATGAAAAGAATGTATTAAATGCTGCTTTCTTAGGTCTACCCAAGGCTCAATTTTAGGTTCACATCTTGTTCAGTGATTGTCTAACCAAACCTGATTAGTTAGACTGATGTTTTCATGCTTTGCTGACAACAGCACTGTAAGCAAACCGCTAAAACTGCGAAGAAAACGTGGATTTATTTTTTCATCTGACAAGGCAAGGCAATGAGAACTTGCGGTTTTGATGACTGTATGTTCACTATAAAGACTGAAAAGAGTTCAATCTTTTGATACAATGTTTTAATACAGATTTCTTGAAATTAAGTGAAAGGCATGTGAAAATGTGTGAAATTAAACCTTTTTAACAATCTAGAAGCAATTTTCTTCAATCTAACACATAAAAAAGGATGAGAATTTCTCACTTGAATTTCTTTTCAACTGCTTACTTTTGGAGCTCTTCTATGACAGAGCTGTTTGCAGATGACATGTGTTTTCAATTGAAGGCGTGAATATAATTGTCCTCCTCTCTACCCATCAGGAGGCAGAGAGAAAGTGTTTACCAAGAACACTGTGATCTCTTCTCAGCATCAACACTTTAGGAAGAGCTGACAAATCCAATGTTTTCTTCGGTTAGTTAAGTGTAATGAGGTTTCTGAGATAATACAAGTTATAATATAAGAAAATGCAAGTCAAAGGGAGAGAATACTCTGTTCTCTTGAGTTACAACGACTTAAAAAGCCACCAAAAACATGCATAAACATTTTTAACATTGTTTGCATATAAATCTGAAGTTCTTCCAACCTATCCAAACACAATTTGTGCAACACAGCCAAGCTATGTTACTGAACAAGTTGCAATGTCATATGCACAGGAAGATAATGGCAGATAAATCTGTAGCATTTTGTCTTTTTACAAAATGCCATTGAAACTAGAGGCAGATGTGCAATGGTGGGACTGGTATGTAATGGAGACAGACATGGAAACGAAGCAAAGCACATGGAAATGTCAGAAAATGCAAACATTAGTTATGCTTTTTACTCTCTATAAATATTGTGTTTATACTATTTTTTTACATTTGTAATACCAACCCACCAGGGAATAGCCTGCTTGAAGAAATGTTTAATATTATCACTCAAGCAGTGATTTCCAATACTGTGTATAGTCTTTAAGAAAAAACAAAATGTGTGTTTTTCATAAATCAATCATAGCTCTGTTCTGACTGAATGACCTTTGTGTGTATGCTATGGTTATATTCCCACAGCAGGTCTTAATTGATCAATTTAGATTTTTTGCTGAAATCAACTTCTTTTTTTTTGGCATAGTATTTCATACTACTAATGAACTAAAGTCCCAACTAGACTTGTGTGTAAACTATTTACATCCCCAAAGCAACCCGCATGTGCAGAAGCAGAACGTAAACGTCACACAGCAGCCATGGAAGTAATAATGGATGCTTGCTTTGACTCTCATATATTTAAATACATACTGTATAAAAGACATGCAATGCAACAATGACTGTATAAACACAAGCTTACGTTCGGCCTGCACTTGCACAAAGTATCCCAGTGTCAGAGCCATGGTCTGGGAATCCAGACTGCTGAGAGTCTTTGCAGCTGCAGATCCTGTGATGGGGGATCCATTTAGCTGAGCATAGTAGGTCATCTCTGCTGGGTTCTTTGGACCTGGAAGCCGTCGCATGCTCACCATCTGGGAGTGGGGAGACACAGTTGCATCATAATTTTAGAGAAATAAAAAAAAAAAAGCTTTGAGCCTTGTTAACCATAAAGAAAACATAATCTGTAGGCAAGTTGCACACAAAATCCCTTATCTTTTCAAACCACTAGACTGCCGCATTGGCTTGGAGATGAATGGATTTATTGAAGACTCTCAAGGATAAACGAGTCACATGAAATCTCAATTTCCTTTCATCATACATCAAACAGATTTTTTTAAACATAACACAGCTTTAATCAAGTCTAATAATTTGATTTTGTCATAAAAAAAAAACGTTATTAAATAGCTCGAGGTTTACTCCTCTGACTACACCCAGCACGTTCTGACAGTTCTGAGAAGCTCTTCCTCCTCCACTCAGCAGCCATAAAACTGCTCAGCTGTGAAGACCATGAAACCCTTGAGGGTTTGTAATGCATGCGGGTCACTAGGAATAAAACGTCATTGTAATTTGAACAATACGGAGCACCAAGTGGGGAGGTGACGCAAAAGAAAATATTGCTCACCAAATGTGCTCATTATTATTCCATGTTTAAATTGAATCATTCCAACATCTCCCTTCACCAAACAAATTACATTTTTGAGCTGTAGAGTTAATTAATCAAAAAGAAGTTACGTAAAAAACAGTACTTATTAAAAGTAGCTAGTGTTTAGATTTGACCATAAAAATGTTTGCCTGTAGCCTCTGTTCTACAAATATATAACTCTCCTCTATTTTTTGACAGGATTCCTTACAGCTGTCACACCTTCAGTCCCCCCGGAGCGCTGTCCAGGTTTCTAAATCTGGAGCTGTCTGTGGTAGTGCATGCATTCAACCCTTTTCATAAGAGACTGAGAAAAAGTTTAGTTCCGAAATGAAAGTTTTAGGAAAATATATCACATTTACATAATGTCTGAAAAGCAACTTTGAAATTATTTACTTTTTTAGGAGAAAAAAAAAGCAAACCACCCTTTTTAAATCAAACTGAACTGCCTGAATGCATGCAATTCACATACCAGAAATTGCATGAAGTTATAATACTATTTGCCAAGAAACTTGAGAGAAATGTTTACCATTATACCTTACAGAAGAGTGTAACTTAGGGAACATCTATAGGCGTCAAAAGTTGGACTCTAATACCATCCAAACTCCCACTATTACACCTAACTGTAAATATAGGATTTCCCTCAAATTTGGACAGATATGAAAAACCCTGTGAAGAGGTGAAGATGTCATAAAGATATGAACAAAAAAACCTGAACATGTTTACAATATCCTTACTCCAGTCTTTACTTGTTGGTGTTGCCATCTTGACATCGTATTTCTACAAAAAGAATGCTCAATCTCTATTGACCTGCACGGTGTAGCCGCCCACAGACGTGGCCCGCCGGGACCTCATGGACCGAGAGCCCTGCCTGCCAGCAACGAGGAAAAGCTCAGCCAGCCGCTGCTCCATGAGACTGGCGAAGCTCTGGTAGTTGGCCTCCAAGGAGGAGGTGTCCACATCCTGGATCACTGAGCAAGGAGACAAGAAATGACAGACAGATTTAGGGGGGGGAGAGAGGCGTTCAGGCAGACAAAAAAGGGAAAAAGAAAAAGTGGGTGAGTAAAGGATTGAGAGCAGAAAATATAAAGAAGAAAAGCAAAGCAGGAGAAAATGACCAAAAAAAACCAGTTTGAAGAAAGACAAAAAGTCAGAGAAGTTAGAGATGTGTGATCAGTATGACAATAGAGATGACAGATGATCTTCCTCCTGAGAGCTGCTCTTACAACAGGCCATAAGTGAGATGGATCAGTGGACAGACATCACACACACACTCACTCTCACACAGCAGCATCATTCACAACCGTCCCTGATGTGATATGAAGTGATCTCTCCCCCTGCCCCAGTCAGGAAACCGTGAATTATACATCAATGGGCTTTTCCGCATCTAAAGTGACTCAGAACTGAGAGAGGAAGAAGAAGAATGGATGGATGGAGGAGGATTGCTAAACATGCAAAGAAACACACAGAGCTGTATGAAAAAGGCCTTTTGGTAACTTATGTGTTATATAATCAGTGCATCACTTGGTTTTGCAGAATCTGAGAACATGTTCAGGAGCAAATTACCTGTGATCACCCAGTAGCTCCTGGTTGCTGTGGATGTGTTGAGATTGTGGTACTCAAGAGCTGGAGACAGACAAAGAGACAGACACAGAGGCGTCTCATTTACTTTTGAACACCCAGGAAACTAACTTTACTTCAATCAGCTGGTTTTTATTTTTAAGGTTCTGGAAAAAAATCACAATTTACAAGTTTCATATAATTTATTGGTAATGGACACTCTGTTAATATTATATTATATATATATATTTTTTTTTTTACAGAGTTTCACAAATTCAAAATAAACCTAATATAGGTATATCATTTATTTAAAAAGTTAAAGTATCAATGGGCATTTTTTATTTAACAAAATAAAATATACACACTAAAATTATATGAAGCCTCTGTTCATACAACAACAGCCTTTGCCTTAATAGACATTGTATGTTTACTAAATAACATTGGGGCTTCTTGAACTGACATTAAATTTACACCAGAAGTTGGTCACAACCAAAGTAATACAGACATACAAAACCATCAAAACCAATTGGTACATAGTACAAATGCTATGAAGTAAAATGTTAAAGGGAATTAATAGTGAATACATAAACAGTTGTGTGCAAAAAGACTTAGAAAGCCAAAGAATTATCTGAAATCTGTCAGATAAGACAGAATTATCTGAAATCTGTCAGCGTTTAGAAAGGATTCCTAACATATCAAGACATTTTATATACTACATTTAAAGATTTCTTATTACCAACGTTTCACACTAGTGTAATTAGCAAAAACAAAGAGACTTTGTCAAAAATTCTTAGTTACAAAATGTCTAGCCTTCTAAGATTGTCAAAATCCAAAGAACATTATTTCATCATAAACTAATGACAGGTAGGTGTAAGATTTCTGACAGAGGAGTCAAAACAATAAGAGTTCTCCAAGAACTAAGGAGCACTTCCAATTAGAATTTAAAAAGTATCAAACCCACTAGAGATAAAAACACCGATCTGTACACTAAATTATTTTTCAGGTAACGCTCTGTCTTTTGTCTCAAAATCCTTATATTTTCATAAGACCGCAATAAAAACTCCAACAAGTGAACAAATATCACTGGACAAAGAATAGGGTATCAGTAAAGTTATTTGTGAAAATGTGGACAATACTGGCATAACAGTCAGTCAGTCCATCTGCCCTGTCAAAACAGTAAATAAAAGAGCTGGCATGTATAAACACTTGCAGTTCTTCAATATCCAAAGCTGTCATTAAAATAAATGGCCAGCTCAGACAAGAACTGGTGCAATTTATCTCGCTTTATTGACACCAAATAACTCTGCAGTTAAGAACCAATGTACAACTAGTACTCAGACACTGGGGGAGCATCCTTCATTCTCAAATGAAAGAGGGAGAAATGTTTGACTGTGAGAGTATTCATTATGTTCAATAAAACATCTGAGAATTTAAAAAAGGAATTTGGTCACTGTATTGTGAGGAGTATTCACAATATAGACCTCCTGCCTTCTTTGGAGTCCAGCACAAGATTAGTTGTCTCAGGTTTTATAACCTGAGACAGTCAATTGAAAACATAAGCACTTTTATACACCATTTGTTTTCCAGTGACGACTGTCTCTTTTAGTGTCATTTACAGCTTAATACAAGAAAAACAAAAAAAGCAATCAGCTCCTGTAGAATACATTATTTCTCATTATTTCTCACTATAAATCCAATTTAAAATCCCAAATTGGATTTTAAAAGCTGCAATAAAAATATGCAATAATTAGAATACGGGAAAAAGGCCTTTGAAGTCAACCAAAGAAAATGCAACATTGGTAAATTTGTGTGAAGCAGCACTGTAATAAACACCAACACGCTCCACATTTTATTCTGTCAGCCTGTTTTAAGAAATACCTGCTCCTCCATATAACTTCTTCTGTCTCTATACACACACAAACACCATAACACCCTCTGTCTCTCGATTTCAATCTCATCTGGCAACGTCTTTCGTCCTATTTCCACCTCGCACAATCTGTCGCCAGCTTAACAAAAGACCAAGTCAAAGCTACAGCAAGAAAACTGTATCTTTAACCAGCGTTTGTTTCTGCTCTAAACCGATCGTCTAGAGACAAGTAAGAAAAATGAGAGCACATTTACATTCACCGCTCCTTCCTCTTAACTTAAACGAGCTCATAAAAGCACTTGAGCCAAACACCATTGGTGTGTGAAGGTTCAGGGCCCTCCATCTGAGTTCTTCAGAGAATCTGTGCAATGCCCACATGAATCCGCCACATTAATTTTATCAGCATGGTTGTTGGAAATGTAATTGCAATATGCAAAAAGAAAGAGGATGAAACATGTAGAGTAATAGAAAATGTTCTGCTCAGGTTTTATACACATAAAAAACCCAAGCAGGAGATAAGGTATGAAGAGCATCAGATTTCTTTTTAATGGAGGCTTTAGAGAAAGATGAGAAAATCACAGCTTCCAGTTACTTCCCTTTAAACACTAAACGTCTGTTTAAAACTGGACTCTGTTAGGCAACGTGTTTTGTCTGAATTTAATCTTAAAACCAAGGAACAATCAGACTTAGCTAGGTCAACACACCAACCCACACAAAGAAGTGTTTCCTTGTGAGCAGAATAAGAGGTGGGTTACATTTTTTCACAAATAAATATCTCAATAGTGTGGTGTGCATATGCACTCAGTCACATTTGATTTGATTCTCTTTATTAAACTACGGAAAAAACGATCAGAATTGAGCAAATTAGCTGCCGCTGTTTATCTGTGTGAAGCCTGATCTCAGTATGAATGCAGCTGTTCTGTGAAGACCTCAGAGTTTTGTTGACGTAAATTAGGGAACAAAGAGCATCATGAAGGACACAGAGCACAGCAACAGGAGAATGATGGAATAACTTCAAGCTTTAAGTTATTAAACAATGTCAAAAGCCTTGGATGCTCCCAAAATAGAAGAAGAAAAAAATCCAACACCAGAACACCAGAAGAAACAAAACATTATAATGTAATTTGTGTTTCTATCAACATGTCTTGTTTAGGAAAGTACTCTTATGAAAGAGAGATAAACACAGATGTAGACTTTCTACAAGCGGACATGCCAGTCCATCTGAAAGCTAATTAACTTTATGCAATGCAACTCCCCTTGGAAAATTAACCAATGACGCATGCCTGACAGGACAGAACAGGGAAAACAAACTGCAGTGTTTTGTCTTCTTCATTATGCAGTGCAAAAGTTAAAATTTTATTAAAATGTACAGGCAAATGAGAAACTGCACTTAAATGACTTCTAGAGTTCATTCTGGGACAATGAACTCGGTACAGAATGATGGAAATAGCGTTGTGGTGTAAAGAAATACTCTCAGCCGGCAAACAGACTCATCCTTCACATAAATGATTCCATATTTATGCTCTAAAAGCAAATGCCATCCAAAACACAGGGATATCAGCTGCTGTCACTGCTGTGATCATTCACTGCCATTTTTTGGTCAGTCATCCAATAAGCTACCATACATTGCTTGTTTTTTGTTTCACTACTCGAAACATTCAGTGATTTTTAGGAGAACAGGAAGCCTTTTTGGTGATGCTAAGTGGATTTGGATGTGACCAAGTAAAGTGTGATGTTTGAGCCCTTTGGGTGTTGAGTGCGCACACCAACAGATACTAATCTAATCTCACTCTGCTAAAATTAGCTCATCTGGGGAACACGGACAACAGATTGCCCAAGGCAGGCTTGGGATGATAGGGATGCAGGCTTGGGATGCAGCTGTTTGCCCTTTTAAAAAAATCTCACAGATGGCATCGGAAGGAGGGATGGAATATAAACAAAGATCATTTGGCCCAATTATGGAGTGTGGGGTCATTTACTTTGGGTAGCTGGAATCAAATAAAACACACTCAACATGTCTGAAAAGGTAGGACTAACTTATTCAATTTTTGCATTAATAACAAAAGAAGCACTCATCGATTTTGCAAAAAGTTACAAAATGACTAAACTACTCCTCTCATCCTCCATTCGTTCTTTGAAAACTAAAATTATGATCTTGTACTGATAATAAGCATATCATAACCCTCAGTGCTTTCCAAACCTCAAAGAAGCACCAATCTTTTCCTTTGCACCTTAGAGGAGTAAATCTATAATGAGTTGAAGATCACACACTCATTTGACACATCAAACAGCGTTTTAACTTTAATGCTACGGTCTCTCTTGGTCCCATGTGTTTGTCTGCTTGTGGTGCCTAGTGCTGCTGAACAGATCAGGCACTGTTGAAAAAATGTATTGCTACTCTTCAACTTACGCTTGAATACCAACCACAAGATCTTCATAACTGACTGAAATCATGGATTAGCAAGGAATAGTGCTTAGGTTTTATTTAAAGCCACTGACTGCTAATACATTTGAGTCCAATTTTTTCTTATACTATGACAAATAAAGATGCTTAGAGTACATTTTAGATGCCTTCTATACTTACTCAATGTCAAGTAATCTTCTCGCTTGGGGAGCAGGTTAAACATATGATAAAGCATGATTTTTGCATTGCCTTTCAGTTCAGTATTTGGTCCTGAGTAGCCAGAAGTCTTGAGGGGACCAAACAAATATTATTCCAAAGTCTTTCTTAGCCAGAAGTACTAGCAGCAGCAGTACAAGTGGACCAAAGGAAAATAAATGTTACATAATCTATCAATATATTAGGATGGAAACTGAATTCTTTCTTGTTTCGTTTCACCAGAAGATAAGCAAACAACACTATTTTTTTTATTATTGTTAACAGTACATAACCAAATGTATTTATTGGTTCAGCTTTCTGCTTAACATTCTTTGTGTTTCAATAACGATGTCCTGGTCTCCTAGCGGTTCTCCTTCTCCTCCTGAGCCTTTCAAAATTCATAAGACTCCAGGGATGAAAACTCCTTTATAGATTCCAAGCTACAGTATGCTCACTACACTCTTTATTCTTACTGCTGCTGAAATTAAGGAAAAAAACACCATGAAGCATAAAAGTAGGCTCAGTGTTTAAACTTTTTCATACTCTCCAGCCTGATGGTACAACTGAGTCAGGTCAAGGAAATCTACATTGTAGATTTTCTTAGATGTGTACTGGTTAGTAAGTTCAATTTATTTATGATTTCCCCTTAACACATATTGTAAAAAATAAATACCTGAAATCTGGCAAGTCCTTCAGCATCTATTCTCTTTTCAGTAATAAAAATATAAAGAGAGAACATGCTAATATTTTTATTATGCAAATATGCAATGACAATCAAAATAACCTTGAATGTTATTTCTTGAATGAATAGTTTATGTATACCAGAATATGCTAAAGTAACAAAAATGCCAAGTCAATATGATGTGAACTCTAAATCATTTTTTATGATGTTCTGAATTTTTTTTGCAATGATTCTGCAGCTGTACAAATTTGTTTTTACTTTTGCATGACAAATTTTAAATTCCACTTACAGATGTACAGTATGTGAATGAATACAAAGAGACTACAGTCATCTGTTTTTCTAGCAGGATGCATTCTTACAGAATTGTAATGACAGGAATAATAAAGTGGATTAGACAACATTGGCTATGTTTACATGCAGATATAAACAATTTGATCATATAAAAATATATTTACTCAAGAAATCAGTTAAACAAAACCAGTCTGTCAACATGAAGTAGGATCTAAAGAAACTCAAGAACTGACAAAAAACCTAGTCTGTTCTTTCAGTCTGGAAAAGACATGGATGACCAGATTTAATTCAAATTCAATTTGATTCAGAAACACTTTAATTAAGTTGATGAATGGATGCAATAAATGGATCCTTGGATAAATAATTTTAAGCAATAATGGCTTCAGCCAAGCAGACACACACTTAATATTTTTAAATGAAATTTGGTGGTGAGCTTGACCTTTTAGATGCTGTGGCTGCTCAAAGACATTAAAAACAGAAAACAAGGATACTCTCTTGTTATCAAACATACAGTACAGAGCAAACGTTTGGGCACAACTGTGTGTCCAAACTTTTGGTCTGTACTGTATATTATCTGAGAGTTATAGAAATACTTTGACTTGAGTTTATGATTAGGAAATTTAGGAGCAATTATTTCCCTTGAGAAAAGATGCATCCTTAATTTAATTTATTACATTTAGTCCAAAAACTTTAGATTATTACTCTGAGATTTTTGTCTAGACTTAAGAAACTCTTCAAAGAAACTGTGGATATTTAAACAAGACATGAATGCGTTGACCTGAACTGGCTTGTTTTCAGGTCAACTGACCCTCAAATACAGTGAGAGAGGGGAAAACTTTAATTTTATAATACAGTAAAGTTTCTCTCTTTTTTATTTTATCATTTTCAAGGTTTTAATCTCTTCCTGTAATGGGAGCATGTACAAATTAGTGTAGTCTGGGGTAAATCTCAGGGTAAGAATCTATATTGGCCAGGAGAGGTAGCAACACTAACTGTGTTTATTGCTGCTATACAATGTTAAATACAATTTAATGTTTAAACTTGTTTTTTTTTCTTTGTTTTTTTTAAATAATAAAACTCAGTTTTGGAGCAAAGACTTTTTCCGTATAGTCCCCATTGCTCATAAACAATTTATGACTGCTCAAGGCAGAAAACAATCATAGCCAAAGTAGGTGTCAGCAGGCCAAAGCTGCACAAAAAACTAACAATCAAGATTCGTCAACAAAATCCGGTGCTTCTCTGGCTTTCAATGATTCATTTTCAGTTGTTTCATTCGCAATCAATGCAGTGAAACAAATAGACAGCCAAATTAATATCCCACTGAGAGAAAATGAAGCTGTACTTACGCTCAGCTATCACTAGCGGAGGATAGAACAGGAAGTATCCCACTAGCTCTGCAGTCAGCTGGTTGAGGAGCCCACTGGATATTGTCCCATTAAGAACTGCATCCTGGTTTTTCACCACATACACCAGCGTAACCGAGGGCGAGCCAGACTCCTGAGAAACACTCTGGATCTGCGGACAGACACACCAACTTAAATTAAATATGCTGTTCTCTGCTGCACATAAAAACATTCAGAAAGATTTCTGATTTTTTTCCACCAAAGACAAATACAAGGCCACATTTATAATTTAAACCTTCATATGAAAATATCTAGAGCTATCATGCCAAATGTCGAAGGCGCGCATAAAGAATGCACACCAGGCCTTCAATGAACAAGGTTTTATTCTCTCCATAATAAGACCTGTGTGGTTTCTCCAACATTCATGTAACAGAATCACAACGGCGAAGTGGACGACGATACAAGATACAGAGAATTCCCATCACATTTCTCTGCAAGCGTTAATATTTCAGGGGATAAATAATGAATGGAGCCTATATCTCCGTTTGCTTGTTGAGACCTACTTTATGATTTTGACGGTGTTTGCATGTGCAGTGTATATTCTGCAAACAGACGAAGACTTTGGCAGAGAAATATGTATGATTTATGTATGAAAACTAGATTTATTACAGTGTTTCCAAAAATATAAACATTACTCAGAAGCTATCCCCTTCAGTCAAGTGCAGAGTGTTACTATAACTGTCTTATTTTTGGTAACTTTTAAGCCATCTGGCCACAGTAAAAAGCTTGTGGCCAGCACTGTTGAAGCAAAAACAAGAATAAGTATGCGAGCGACTGAGATGGTGTGAGAGGTTGGAAATCCACCTGGAGCTGTGTTATAAATGTTAGTCTGATTAGCATGCTGCATGCAGACAGGACGCATTTGACTGTCTGCCTTATAAATAGTCTCAGTGCACTCGTCCCGTACCTCCACTGTGAGTCTGTTGTAGGTTTCCAACACTTTATCCTGAGCCTCTTCAAAGGCATTCTCAAGCCGCTGCTCCAGCATCTGGACAAAACTGCACGAGTAGATGTTGTCTGCAGGTCCAACAAATCTTAACACTGCAAACCAGGCAAGGAAGAGCAAAGCAGGGATTATTTATATACCATCTGAGTAGTAAGAGGATAACAAACTGCTTTAGATTAGGGGTGGATCTCATTCTGGTTTTCTTCTACATGGTATTCCATGTATTAAGGAAGCGTGTCTTAATCTTAATGCCACATCTCTGTGTTTGTAACTGACATTTAAATAGAGCTGCACAGATTTGCTGTAGTCAACACCACATCAATGTGGGCATAATCCGAATATCTAAGAACCCTTTGTATGAAGAACTAGGTAGGTTTTTATGTATTTTAAGGGATATTCATGAACAATATAAATGCAAATAATGTATTTGTCCAGTTAGTCAGTTTTGGAAGTTGACAAAATATTTAAGCTCACAAAGTGCTGTTAGGAAATAACATATCACAATTATTTATTTTCCCATTATTGTGAAGTAGTTCTTGAGTTGAGTCTTGAGTCTTTATTTGTAACAGCGGTGACAAAGTCTTGTCCGGACCAGTGACATATTTTATTGCAGGAACTGTGATGTATACTGCAATAAAACCTCCCAGCATATTAGCATGCTGTTGCATATGAAGCAGGGAATTGAAGCACAAGCAAGAATCAATCTCTCAGTTGTTCAGCTCATTAACTGTAGATACGTTTGCCAATTTACCCGCCAAAGTACAATTTGCATAAGATTACCAACTGGGTCAGCAGGGTTTGTGCCTGCAGAGCATTTTAGACTGAGACCAGTGAAGGATGTTGGGACTTTGAAGGAAGACTGCACTCATCAGCAACACACTGTTTGAATTTAGGTCAGAACACGGCTCCACCTTCAGCACTGCAGCCCCGTTTAGAGTTAATTCTCCAAACAAAGGATAATAAAGATGGAATGGAGCAAGAAAATAGACGGCAATGGGTAACATTCATAATCTGCTGATGGACTCAATATTGTTTACCCGGAGCTGCACCTCCCTGCTTCTGATGGAGAGCCGCTCGTTTTCTCTGGTTTCGGTTTAGATGGAGGCGATAATCCTCTTCGTTTCCCTTGCTACTCAGGTTTATCGGTCGCACAGACATCCCTCCAGAGAAGCGCTTTCATTAATACTAACAACAGAGCCAAACATACAGATTCCAGATACAGCATGATGGATTGGGTATCTTATCCACAGTGCTTTTATTTTTAGGCCTAATCTCAGGGAGTGTTTGTGTTTTTGTTGCTGAAGATGCATATACCTTCTGTCTAATGTTATTTTTTCTCCTGCTGTTTGCTTCCACCATTTTAACTTTGGATTCATGCTTTCTTTCAAATTAAGTTCATTATTTACATCATCCTACTGCCTCTAGCTCACTGCTTGCATTTGGGTATGCCACAATCAATTTTCCTGCACAGATATTTGGCACTTTCTACTAAAAAACAATTTTAAAAAAGACTGGATACTTCAAAGTTAGAATAAAGTCCACATTTGATCACAGCCATAAACATTAGCATATTTTATTGGGATTTTATATCATAGACCAACACAGAGTTGTTCATAACAGTGAGGCAGAAGGAAACCAGTCCACTTCTGTGTAATTTAATCTCCGTAAAAATGCAGCTGAACATCTCAGAGGAACATTTCTTTATGTCGGTGATCAGATTTTCTGAGTTTCTACAGTCAGGGAGGCACCCATATGCACCAATTAATGCTGATTGTCACAACACACAGTCCATAGATTACAATCTACGCAGACAGAAATAAATGGAAATGCAATAACAAATTTAGCTCAGATTAAAGGTAAAGTTATTCTTTCTTATTAATTTGATCAAATCTGAAGCAACATTGATTTAAAATTATGGATTTGTGTTGAGAAATACAATATTATTCTCAAAATGTATACTCTGATATACAATCAGTCTCTTAACTGTACAGATTTTCTGACCTTGCTCACACAAAACGGGGTGGGTGGGTGTGTGTGTGTGTGCGTGCGTGCGTGTGTGTGTGCTGAAATGTGTTTTGAGGCTTAAGAGCTGACTAAGTGATTGGACCAATTTGTTCTGCAATCATGGGAGTCTGTATGGGATTTAAGGTATCAAAGAGGAGTAAAGGAGAGCTAATCAGAATCTTTCTAATTTTGTCTGGTTTCTGTTCTTCCTGGAATCAATTTAATCCTCCACTCCTGCAGCTTTTTGTCTTTTTACAATCAAGTTTCTGGAACGAGAAGCTGGTTTTGCTGGATTTTAGTGTCACGCATTTCAATGTTCATCTTAGGTATTCTCACCTGTTTTGAGCTGTAGGTGAATGTGGGGAGAGCTGATCCAGGTCGCCACGGGAACCAGAACCGCCTTGACCAGCGGGGTGTGCTGCCTAATGTCAGACAGCAGTTTGTCAAAGCCGTAAACATTGAGAGCTTCGACAACCATGGAGGAAACGTAGACAGTTTTCCCGCTGGTCACGTAGTAACCCAGAGTCAGGTTGTTTGGGCTGCAGTCGTCTCGCTCCACCTGTGACAGAGACATATTTTCAACAATTCCAGCTAGACTACATCTACATCAGGCTTATACTTTGCAGCATAAACTAACACTGAGTATTTTAGAAAAAGCTAACTTTTAATACATTATGTCACCTATTCACTTGGTAACAAATTATTGCTTCTACAAATGCAACAGTGCCACATTTTTACCAAAAAATTCCTAGAAAACGAATGGAGCCGAAGCATTTTTAATGACTTACTGTATCACTAAGGTTTACATTTGGGCAACGTGACATTTCTAAATCAACGATTATATTAGTTGCAATAAGTGTGCATTTTCCTTCTGTCTGTCTCAGCTGTCATTGAAGCATCCACCACTGTGAGCTGTAGCATCTTGAACTCAGGTTTGTGCTTCTGTTGTAATAAAACTCCATTCATCTGTGTTACTATGTTATTAGCCTGCAAAGTGCAAACGCCTGACACCTGAAATAAAACATCCAATAAATGTTGTAGCCCTAGCTGTTGCAATATTAATATAGTCTGTTGTAATATTAATATTACTACAATGAGGATTTACAGTATATTGAGCAGCACTAGCATAACCTATTTTGAGAAGCTCACTTCTCATAATAGGACTGCCATTCAATGAAGTCAGTGCTGTGTTATTCTCCATAAATGAAGCAAATCAAATAAAACAAAAAGCAACCAGAAGCCTACTCATCACAAATGGAAACAAAAAGTTATTTTCTTTGGCTTTATTATTTTTGACACATTTTTTATTTGCGAGAATGCACATGACGGGCAAAACCAGCTAATTTAGCACTAATCGACAATACATCTATGCAACCATCTACATTAAACACAGAGTCATCTGTGCTGCTTATTAAAGTGGTGTTTATTTTTCACATGTTCTACATTGCAATAAATACTTTGTAAATTATTACAAGGAAAGATTCATAAAGAACGTATCTGAAAAAATGTTGTTGAAGCAACTGTAAGTGTTATAAATGCATCTTGTTTTTAATTCAGTGAATAATTAGTTAAATAATTATATAACTGTCTATTACTGTATTACTTCTCCTCTAATCAGATGGAATTAAGACTGCTTTTAAGTAATGAACACTTTAAGCGGATCCTGCGTTAAATAGATGATAAATAAATGGAAAAGCAGAATATTTCCACTTGACCTGTGAGCCAAGCCAAAGAGAAAACAGTGAGATTATCAAACTGCTTTTAAAATTTTATTTCATTTTAAGGTTGTTTGCACATCTTTACCAGAAGTTTACATAAATGTGTGCATGTGTACGTATGGTTTACAGAAAAACATGCTGATGCTTATTTTGTCTTGGAGATATTGTGCTGCTATTTTATTCAAGGAATATGAGCAGTAAAACAAAAACAAAGACAACTTTAGTGCTAACATCTGAAATACTCTCATAGAGCTGTCCTGTGAAACAAGACACTATATATTTGATTTAGATTTGAAGGTACAAGCGTCAGTGTATGAATATTTATAATTCTTGGTTTCATTTCAGTTTAGCTCTGCCTTAAGACCAAATTTCAGCTCGATTCTTCAACAGTTAGACTTTTGGCCATATCCTGAAAAAAAACACACACACACACACACAGACAACAACTGTGGTGAGTCAAAGGCTGTATTTCTGGAACTTAACACCACCCACCTTCATGTACCCTCAACCTTCAACCACACTGAGTAGCTGAGGTTGTTGTTGTTATGGATTTTTTCCTTTCTCTCTCTCTCTCTCCACAACCATATTTTTCTCTCCTCTTTCTCTCCCTGAGTGTGTGCTGGCTGCTCCTGCCTGATCTTTTTATCTAAAACAGACATCCTCTCTGAATGAAACTGCATCCCAGCACCTCTCCTTATGCAGAGTCCAAGTAAAAGCTTCAGCCTCATTTCTTTCCAAGCAACTCTTTACATATTTTTCAATTATGCTCAGCCACTCAGTCTTATATCCATAAAGCCACTTTTGGGTTTTGCATTTCATCAGAAAACACAAAGAAGAGCAGTTGAATCTTGCATTTGAAGTCTAAACTAAAATGTAATAAGCATAAAATTAAATATTGACTGTTTCTTTCAGATGTTTTATTTTTGTCTGTGGGGGTGTTTGTGTTAATCTTCCTGTGTTTTTCCTAAACCGGCAGCTTTAAGGGAACACAGAGAAGAAAAAACTGTGTTCTGATTCACCAAAAACTGAATCAGTCAACCTTGACGTATGATCCTATTTAACATTTTTTTATTGTACCTATGCTGCTGAGCTTTTGAGGCTTTCGACCTTTTTAGATTTTATCAAAAATATGTTGACTTTTTTATTTCTATTTCTACTGGTTTTTTCCTGTTTTTTACTGTCAGTATGTTTATGTATAAACTACATGAGTCCTTATCTTAGTTCCTTACCCTCCACAATATTTGCTCTTATTTGTCTATTTCATCCCTTTTTGATCTTGTTTACACTTTAGCATTTATCACGCTGTCCATATCTATCAACCACAAAACGTAGAGAGCCAAATACCTTCAGACAGCGTTTATAAAGTCTGCCTTTCATGTGAAATGATATTGTCAAAACTTATACTTGGTTTCAGTAAAGGCAATGCATATATAATGTACATGGTGTCACTGATACTTTACATTATTGGCATTAGTGACATTAAAAACAACTTTGCATGCTTTTATAGCATGAAATAGGAAAGAAATATTTAAAAGATCAGTAAAAATGACTTAATGTTTCTCTTCTTTATATCCATTCTAAGTTATGTAATAAACCACTTGCTAATTAAATAGAGACCACCAGTGCTAAAACTACAAATACTAGACAACAATACTAAAATGTTAATACATTTTGAATTTCTAAACTCCATATTAAAGCTGATTGCTTAACCTTTGTTTTGCATATCTGAAGAGGACTGCTGAATTTAACAAAGGGAGCCAGAACTGACCGCCTTTGCTCCCTGCCAACAGCTGACAGCTGTAAAACTGCCCAGTTTGGTAAGTAATTATGGTTAACAACATTGTTCAATGACGCAACACATTAAGCATCGCTGCATACTAATTTCATGCTGTTTAACAAACCCGAATCACATAGGGGGCAGATTTTGCTCATCAACATTGCAACAATATCCAGGCGTTTTAAGATCTGAACTGTTTCTATTTCCTGGTTGGTGTTTTTCGCCCTGGACAGATTAATTTTGACTATCAAACCGCAGTCTAGGTTTTCAGATGGAGACGATGAAAGCTGAGGAATGTGTCTGTGTGTAGCAGGGGGTAGATGAAAGTGCCGTGGAGCTTAGAGATACTGAGTCACTCCCTGCGAAGGCTCACAAACAACTGGATAAAAATAGCAAAAGCAGGCAGATGAAGACAGAAGACGGACAGAAAGAGAGATGAAGAGAGGCAGGTGGACAGACAGAGGCAGACAGCCACAATGAGCCGAGTAGTACAACAGGCAAGACAGACATATTGGCAGAAAATCGATCTAGTTGGACCAAGGGTGTAATCTCATCAGAAAGATGAAGGGGGAGAGCAATGTGAGAGATGTAAATATTGAAATATACATGAACGGAAAAAACTGATAGTGATGGTTTGAGAGGGAGGGAAGAGAAGATGGAGATGGAACCATGTGGTTGACACAGGATGAAAACAAGCATTATGTAAGAGTGGGAGTGGGATGTGAGAATGGTCTCCTCCTTAAATGAACTCGATATCGCCTAATAAATAATACCACGTATTCATTTGTCACCTCTCTCTATATTTATCTCCTGCACCATTCATGAGTCTTTGTCAGGTAAAAAAAAAAATCAACACCAACAACTTAAATATAGAAGGCAAGAGTACTCGGGACAGACAGACCAGCGAAATGGCTTAAAATAAAACAGATCTTTTTTTTTTTATCTCAGTACAATTAAATGGAAGCACTTTGACCAAGCGCAGCAGCAGAGAAATGTTACAGGAGACAATAAAGAACAAAACCTCATAAACGTAAAATTTAAAGTTATAGATGAAAGGCAAAAATAAGCCCATCTTTACGCTCCTTGAATCATCAAATGCTGTCCAATCCTAGCAGCTGTTCTTCTTTGAATCTTCAATGTACAGTATGTAAAAAAAATAAAAGCTTTTACAGGAGTTCTGGATATTACAGTAAAAAGCTGTAGTGGCCATTTCACTTGGGCACTTGGACTACGCATTGCACTCAAAGCTTCACAAGATGATAGTGGAGAGCTGAAAAATGTATAAAAAGATGAAAAGAATATTTCTTTTATAACATAACTAGTTCTTTCTCCAGTCACTGAGGGCACTAGAGAAGGCTTATGGCTGAGGTAAGATCAACACAGAGGTTATTTCTCACCAAGTTTTATGCCTTCCAGTCATTTATTCTCAGAAGAATAATTAGCTGATGAGAGATGAGATTTACATCTGCAGTTTATGGGCAGGCATTTTGACTAGCCAATCATATTCTGATTTGTGGTCAGTGGCTGGTCTTTTATGGTAGTGATTATCGTAGGGGATGTCACTTGTGAAAGCTTCATATTGATACATGTATGGATTTGGTTCAATAACGTAATTTTTTTTCCTGGTTTGATGATGGAGGTATAATCCACTTT
The DNA here is from genome assembly GCF_002775205.1 of Xiphophorus maculatus. Lineage (NCBI taxonomy): Eukaryota > Metazoa > Chordata > Actinopteri > Cyprinodontiformes > Poeciliidae > Xiphophorus > Xiphophorus maculatus. Next base: position 18,302,936 of record NC_036444.1, on the reverse strand, counting down.
ATTGAAACATTACAAATTTTGACCAAGGAAGGAAACAATGAAATACAAAACAATCTTAAACTGATCACATTAAAAACTGTTTTAAACTTTGGCTTTCCTATACTATGTATATGAAATAAATATTACTGAAAATTATTTTCCTGTTCCCTCCAGTGATACCTGTCATTTAGATAATAATGTCCCTGCAACATTGTATGTGCTCACTAGCTAACAACCTGTATTTCAAAGCCATTAGCAAAGTTTGCTAGCTTCTGCTATGTTTTTATTTGACATTTCGCTGAGTCATCCTAAGATTCGTAACACACAGAAGTTGTTTCCGTCCTCTGTATAGAGAATATCTAGCAAATATTCTCTCGTTTTCGTGAGTTTTTTTAATACAAAAAACTGCATATTATGTTTTCTGCACAATATGCTGTGCAAATTTGGGTTTGCAATTTTACAAATGAGAAAATAAGTGACAGTATTTTGCCGTTTTTATCGTACACTTAACAGCACTTTTGATTGATACTGTAAAGTCTGTATGTAAGACCTTTGTTCTTAAACCCACTGACCAGGCCAAGTCAGTGGGTTTGTCACAGGATCATGACCTTTTGATTATCAGTGAAAAGCCGCTGGACATGAAGCCGCTGGAAACACTGACCTGTGCAGAGGCTTTGGAGTCATTCAGGGCTCTCTGCAGAGCATGGCTCAGTCCTTTTGAAAGGTTCTGCTTTAGGATCAGGTCCAGGTGATTCCTGCGCAGCTCCATAGACAACACTGTAAAGATTTAAATAAAAAAGGTTTAAGTAAAGAAGATCAGTACACAATAAAGCTGGTTTGGATTTGCCTTTTTTTAACAACAGCATATCAGCAACTGGATTATGATCACCACAACTGTTTTTCAATATGGAAAAGGCCGATTTTCTACACACAGTCCAGCCGAGTATGGCTCTCCAAATCGTCCCTGACCATGAATACTTCACCATGGACCTCAAGGAGCTTAGTTCATGACTTCAGATTACAGTCTTCTTGCTTTTGAATGACATAACATACATGCAAATATGTTCCTCTACCAGTTGTTAGGTACTGAAAAGAAAATGAGTGAAAAAGCATCTAATGCCCAAAAACAAGCTTTCCAAATCTTTAGAAAGCTTTAACAGCTTTTCACCAGAATCATTTTAAACATAAAAAACAATACTGCTTGTATTCAAAATGTGAAGAAAGTCACTGATAATTCAAGATTGCATTGCAGTGTAATTTAAGAATATGTTAATTATTTCAAAAGGGAGGTAATATTCATTAGAGATTATTTTTAAAAATGTATTTAACATATGTTGAGCTTTAAAACTTCTAATAAGGATATTAAAGTCTCCTACCTGTTTTGACCCAGAACTTCTCCGTCACATTGCATGGGAGAGGCATTTCCTCAGCACTGGTGGTGGAGGGACTTTGTGTGGTTGTTGTCAGAAGTGGTGTAGTTTGAACTGGGATGAGCATAGTGGTGGTGGGTGCTTCTGTTGTGGTGGTGGTAGTTGTAGTTGTTGAAGTGGTGACGGTGGTCGTGGTAGTGGGAGCAGCAGTAGTAGTTGAGGCAGTGGTGGTTGTAGTGGGAGCTGGAGTGGTGGTGGTGGTTGTGGTGGTGGTGGTTGTAGTAGTTGGGGGAACAGTAACTGTGGTGGTGGTAGTGGGGGCTGGCATGGTCGTAGAGGTCGTTGTTGGAAGAGTCGCGGTTGTTGCGACGAAGAGCCTTGTTTCCTCTGTGGGTGCAGCAGCTGTTATGTTCGATAGAGACGCCTCTGTGCTCCCAGGAGTCGCTGCCTCCTGTGTTGCCATCTCTGCGCTATTAACAGTAGAGGTGGTCGTTGAGGGTGTTGTTGTGGTTACTGTTGTCAGCTGAAGGCTGCCATCGGTCACAGTGTCCTGGCTGGTGTTATTTTGGGCTGTGATGGTTTCTGGTGGCGTTTCTGTTCTCTTTGTGGTAGAAAACGACACAGTTGAAGTGGTGGTTGTCGATGGGGTTGTCTTTATGGTCGTGGCTGCTGTAGTTGTGTTCTGTATGGGGATCCTGGGACGCACAGGCATGGTGGTATTCCACTGGTGGGTGGAGAAAGGGCTTGTTACATTGGGAGGAAGTGTGATATCATGGTCACCCACTGTGGACAGGTGAGATTCAGGTACAGTGGGAAGATCCCACGCTGGTAGGCCGCTCACTAATTCATCTGAAGGGGAAAAGAACATGGATAAGTAAAAAAAATTTAAATAATTTCTAAATACTGTATTTTGCTTCAGATATGTTCAGAAAACCCTGCAGCTGAGTACAAAAGGTTTATTGATTTAAAACGTCCTGCTATTTTACATACTTCATGGACTCTAACAAAGCTTCCTACCATACTCTGAAGTGGTCACCAGGTGACCACTAATTCATCCACTGTTTCATTCCAGATTCACCTGTAGAGTTTGCTGAAGAAAAGCTAGAACTAAGACACTTGTGAAAAGCTTGTCACCAATACGTGACCTTAAATGATCTTTATCATGGACAAAGAATCCTAATCAAGATTTTCCTTTTTCTTTTCTAGACATTGCTGAAAAATGCCTTTTTTGTCTTTACCTCAATAGGACCTGAACCTTTGAGGAAAAGAAGAAAAACAGGTTACTTTTAATTTCATTGGCCTCTGTCTCTACTTTCCAGCTTACGTACTTTCCCTTTAAATGTGTACTAACAATTTCCAAGCCTTTACTTACTTCTTTTATTTCCTGATTGCTGAACAACTATTATATTTTAAATGCAGTGACACATTTATCCAAACCAGAGTTAGGATAACAACAAACCTATCAAGCCTCAGTTGTCACTTTTATTTGATTTAAGTAACGTAAATTCTTTTTTTAAGTTCGAAGTTTTTAATTCCCTACAGAATATTGAATATTAACATGTCAACCTAAAAGACACTTTTATACTAGGATTGTGTTTTATCTGTCTACATTGTAACTGCAAATGCATGAGGCAGACTACCTTTCATTTTCAAAAACACCTCCAGATCCAATCGTATTCCCCCTGACAATGTGTGGAATAAGTTGAAATGCTTGGAGACACACTACTTTCTCCTGCACATTCTTCAGAAAGCTAAATATTTGTATAATAATTACCTTATTATTGAGGCGAAAATAGACACAAAAAACAGAGAGGGATGGAGGTTAGGAAATGGGGGGGGAGATGATGATGATGATGATGATGATGATGATGATGATGATGATGATGATGATGATGATGATGATGATGATGACGACGACAGCAATAAGTCTAAGATGATAAAATGATATACATGATGGTGACACTGATGAAATGTTGAAGGTGATGATTTACTGATAACAAAACTGAAAAAACTCAATTACAGTGAATTAAATTCAGTTCAAATAATTCAATTAAAATGAATTGTTAATATTATTACAAGCAATCTATTAAGATTAAATCACTGTTAAAAATGACAATTGGTCATGCAGAAATGACGGATGTCTGAGAGACTCGTTGCTGAAGCATTCAGCAGCGGGACCTCCATACGTTTCCCTGAGAAGTTGCTGAGGTGACTAAAGCATAAACTGAATCATGTCCAACTGAACTACAATTATTCTCAGACATGTCTCCTTCAGTTTGCTAAATCCTGATAATTACTATAGACAAAGGCTTGGTTAATAATTAATTCTGTTACAAAACACTAAAAAGCAGCAGTGTGTCATTGGGATTTTATTTGACAAACCAACACTGACATTTTCCAATAAATACCTACATCTGTAATTTTTCTCACATTGCTAGATGATGGATTAAGCAGTGTTACGTGAATTTTCTACAGCCTACAATATTGTTTATCCCTGCTGTTCTCTGTCACTAATGTTCTCTAACAAACCTGTGAGGCTTTCGCTGACGAGCTAAATTCAAATTCAGTTTCCACACAGTTAACACAGCCATTTTAAATTAAATGTCTGTAATAAATGGTAATTAAGGGCTTCAGATTAAAGAGGCTGAATATACTAATAATTTTTTAAGACTTACTTGTTAAAAATTACTTTAAACCATTTATCCTTTTCCACTTCACAATTATACCCTTTCAGTTGGTCTGTCATAAAATCTCAATAAAGGATTGTGCCTCTGCTGTGCTAAATTGTGAAAATTAAAATTAATATTTTTGCCAGATAATTGAAAAAATATTACCCACCCAAACTATAGTTGGTTGAGGAGTTGTTGTTTCCAATAACCACAGACAAATTGGTGGATGGTGGAGTCCGACTCAGTTTTTTACTGGATGGAGAGGAGGGAAGAGAGGATGCTTTTGTTGTGGAGGAAGATAAGGCCTTGGATGAAGAAGAGCTTTTAGACCAAGCCGCTTTAGACAGCAGCCCTAAAGGTTTTCTGACTGCTGGAGTCTGCAGCTCTGTCGTCTCAGTCAGCATGCTGAGTACTGATGAAAGGGCCGCCTGCTCCCTCTGGACCTCTCCACTTGTCCTCAGCTTCTCCTGCACAAGCATGGGAGCTGGATCTTCGGGCACGCTTGGCAGCGCTTCCTCCTCTGTGTGGACCGGCCTCCATCCCGCTTCAGCCCACGCTCGAGTTTCCGTCATAATCCCAGCCTCTGCAAAGACTTTTCCATGTGCTCCCGCACTCACTCCTTCCTGCGTTTCTGTCCAGATTGCAGTTTTGGCCTCGGCAAACACTTTTCCCTCAGGCCAACGTCTGAGTTCAGCATCAGGACCTGCTCCAGGAGCAACATCTTTAACGCCGTCTCTGTCTCTAAATCCAGGAGTCAGGATTGGGGGCACTGTGGGGTCCAGAGGTATGTTACTGTTCTTCATTGACACATAATGGCCTTCCTCAGCTGTGAGAGAGAGAGAAAGAAAGAGAAGGAAGGAAATTCATGTTTAATTGGGGCAGTTTGAGTCATCTGTCAGAAAGGAGACAAAGTGACTCACTTCAGCACACACATCTGGAAACCTTGAATCATTACTCCTCATAAGGTCATTCCTACTGTCCAACTGTCAGTGGATTTAAAATTGCTCTGCTTGCACCCAGACTCTTGAGGAAAATACATACACACATAAAAATATCCACATTGCTCCCCTGCCTCAGACATACGGATCCAAAAGGATTAAAACTGTGACTGCTGGAAAAATAGTAATACTGTCAAAAATAGGTCACTTATGTTTTAGAGGATAAAGCATGAGGAATTACTTTTCATGTTCCAGGATCCATAAATTAGGACACAAATGCACCCTAATCAGCCATGATTTCACAGATACCAATCACATCCCTTAGGTTAGCCACACAGGCTTGTGAATTTATTATTTCCAGAGCAAACACAAAAAGCATGGCCTTTGGCTCAGATCAGCAACAAATGAGGACGGAATTGGTTCTTGAAGCAAATGGAGATTTTGGCTATTTGTGGGCCACGAATGTCATTTTTCATTTTGTAAATACTAAAAGATACATGAAAATGGAGCAAGAAAGAGAACATCCTGTCAATGAATTTAACAACATACTCATGCTGAATTTTGAAAACTTGGCTTGACCGAATGAGGCAATTAAAGCATTCAGCCTCAATCGTACTCTGAGTTGGTGGAACTAAAACATGAGAGATTGCAAAGCTGACCTTACTTGAAGTTTATTAATTGTCTCATTTGGATTGAAAATCTTCTTAAAGCTTCAACAGGAAACTTCAATAAAAATAACATTTTTTACATATTAGTTAAAACTGTCTCTATGGCTTGACAATAAGAGACATAATCTGGGAAAGAATCAAGCTTCTCTGCCTTCTTCCTGTGGTTTTACTGCCATCGGTAAAAATACACCGCTCCAAATATCAGAAATGATACAGGGTTTGTTTTCAAAATTTTGTTTAAAGAAAAACGTATAATCTACAATCCATCTTTTCTGTGAAGGTCTTACAGGATTGTTTGGGAACAATAGTGAACAAAAAGCATCATGAAGACCAAGAAACACAGTAGACAAGTCAGATAAAAAGCAGTAAGTTTAAAACCGGGCTAGGTATAAAACAGTATCTCAAGCTTTCTACATCCTAGAGAGAACCTTTCAATAAATTATTTGAAAGACTGAAAGAGAATGGCAGAACTGCACCCATACCAAGACCAGTACACAGACGGGTTGGGCCAGCAGAACATTAATCAGAGAAGTAGCCTAGTGGGAGAATCTGTCAATATGACTAACTATTAGGTATGCATATCACACAGCTGACCTTTGGGTGTGACATAACGAGATCCATAAAAAATCCTATTTGCAGTTTGCCACAAGCCATGTGGAGAGCACAGCAAACCTGTGAAAGGAGGTGCTCTGCCCAGATGAGACCAAGCTTGATGTCCAAAGTTGGTAGATCTTTGGACATCAAGAGCAAAACCTGAACCTCAAAGTTCAGCAAAATTGAACGCCAAACTCTACAAACCAAAGACTACATACCAAAATCTCTATAAAATCTTCTAAAGTTTGTTGCAATGTGACTCAATGTGAAAAATCCCGGGGAGTATGGAAACTTTTGCAAGGCACTATTGAATTTGTATTTAAAATTTCAACACCTCGTTTCCTTTGGTAAATGTGTCGCACATTTCCCACATCCCCCGAGTCTCCGCAGAGGATCGGTTAATTAAAAGGAAGTGAATCTGAGCTTGACAGACTTTGCAGAACAAGCTTTGTGCCTTGCTGCTGCACATCCTCTGGAAACTTGCTATAAAAACATTTTAAACATCACGGCATTAATTATCATCACTGAGCAATATGTCCCTCGCTACACCATGTCATATTATAAATGCTATTAGAAGAGGAAACTAATCCACTGACTGTTTGTGTTTGGGCTTCTTTGGGTTCAGAGCGGTGTTTTAGTCACTTTTAGGGAGTAGAAACAGACGAAGTTAGAAATGACAGGGGCAACAAGCTCAGGGCAATATGGGGTAAGTAACATGCCGGCTAGATTTAACCTAAAAGTCATCCTCCTGCTAATACAGATTCATCAGATGATTTTTCTTTAATAATTTAATATGAAAAAAGGCACAAAAAGTAAATTTTTTGGGGAAAGAAAACAAAACTGTTCTGCATTCCTTAATATTATGTATTTGACATGAACTGTTGTAGTATCCTACTAGTAGTCAAATACTAGTAGTCTGAACTTAGCACAATATTTAGCCATAATAGTTGACTGTATTTCTCTGTGCTGAAGGGGGAATGATCATGTGACTCAAGGTTGTCTACCAGAGAAGAAACATGGCTCTAACAAAATGCTAGTGTTGCTTAGTGTCTGCTCGAGGGAATGACTTTTCAGGTTCAAACCGATAATAAGTAATAATAATGTCTTTTATTGTCTCTACGACATTAGTGACATTATGTCTTGGTCATGACAGCAACTCCTTCAATGGCCAATAGTCTGTTTCCAATGGAAATAGTCAATTACAGGTGGGGATCAATTACAGGTGATGAATGGATAAATGGTGAGAATAGTTGAAGGGATCGATGGAATGAAGGACTGTACTGTATGGAGGACTGTTGGGATTGTTTGCTCAACCAAAGCCACCTGCTCTGGCTGAGAGCAGCATATGTGACTCCACTTTCAGACCACCAAGAAAGCACTAGGAAGGAGGAAGCTCTACTGAGATAAAATATGGACAGGATGGATGGATTGTGTAGGAGAAAGAGGGGATTAAAGGTGGATATATGTGGATCTGAAGTGCATTAGCTTTTTGGACAAAACATGATGGACATCTTTTGCCTATTTCCATGTGAGAACATTCGGCTTACACCAGATTATGAGAATCACAGCACAGAAATGATGCACAAAGCACTACAGGCCATTTACAACGCTTTTAAGCTAGAGTCATATTATGCTTTGACCAAGGCGTCTTGCCAGCTGGATGTGATGATGCCCTGCTGCATCTCTGCAGCTGCCAACACAAACCTGTAAAGCCTTTACAGCTCAGTACAAGCCATCTGAATATTCATATTGGTCTTTTTTCGGTACAGTTATTATTGCACTGGTAAATGTTTAATGCCTGAGTGCATGAACTTATGCATTTTTGTTCTGTCTTTTTCAGTTTGAGCCAAACAGAGCCGATCCGAGTAAACCGCTACAACAGTGAGCAGAGGAGGTCAAGAGCCAAACACACAGGAAGTGTGAAGGTAGAGCTGAGCCAAACGGTCAGGGCTGTGAAGCTCAGAGAAAAAGTGAGGAGGGGGAGTGTGGTTGGTTCAATCTGCCAGATAGCCATCTGGTGTGGGCAGGTTTTCATTTCAATAATTAGTATTCCACACAGCAGACAAAAATAATCTATATCTTAATCACAGAGCCGTGCCAGTTGAGATATATCTACAACTACGCCAGCTTTTCTGGTATGATTTATGACAACAACCTACAGTACAGAGGGTGTCACATAATTCATGCATAAAACCGTGGGTTCAACACTTTAGTCAAAACAAAAATAGAGAAAGGAAGCACAGGAAGCACCTTTTTGTGCAGATGCAACTGTTTTCTGTATATTCATCTGATTTCAAGGATGCATGAGTAGTAATTTGGTGGAAAAAAAAGAAGAAAAACGGCATTCAAAAGTAAAAAGATTAAAAGTTTCTCTCAAACATTACTTTTTATAACACCAAAAATCTTGAGAATGGGGGATCTAAACAATGAACTAAAATAGATTTTAAACTAAAATATGTTTACAGTTCCACTGTTTAACTCTTGCAGCTCAGAATCATTAATGTTTTTAGTTTACTCACTCAAAACATTTAACATTTTGAAGACTTGAGAGTCAGACTACATGCACATGGATATGAAATGGTTTGTTTACTGATATGATACTTGAATATTTAAGAGTCTGGCATTAAAAATTAACTTCCACATCATTACAAATAATACTTGTTGCCCTTAATCATATGACTTACCCAATCTTAAGGTAAATTCACACCCTATATGTCAAGACACGCGTGCTACAAAAATTTGGTTGCATCATGAGCAACACACATCACTTAAACATTCGTAGTGCTAAAAAATTGTCTAGATAAGATGACTTTAAAATAAATACAAAAATGACCACGTTTCCAACCTCTATTAAAAGATTTTCGAAGATACTCAGGATTTTATGCAATTAAATCAGTCATATTTGTTCTACATTTTTCCACAGTATTTCAAGATACACACACAGTTTAGCTAGAGTAGCAGTCCTGATGGTAGGTTGGAGCACTGAAACATGTCATGGTATGAGAATCAGTGGGAGAAATGTCCTTTGGCAGATTATTTTGTTAGGCCGTCCAACAGGATGGACAATAATAACATTTTCCTGGAACTATTCAAGGCCATCCATCCATCTGTGGAGGCAGAAAACAATTGAAAAGGATTAGTTAATAAACCAATATATTTGAAAATTTTCAAGTGGACTATATTGAATGGAATGAAAAGCATAATTTTACTACCAGTAACACTTATTTAGTACTTAAGAAGTACTAGAAGGTATAAAGATTCACTTTAAAAATGCTAAATGTGGTATAAAGCTTGTTTGCTTTCTAAACAAAGCAGCCTTGCAAAAAACACAAGAGATTTATCAGTTTCTAAAAAGGCAGCCAGAAAAGTTTGAGAAGTGTAACAGCCTCATTAATACTCACAATAGTTGCCAAAGAGGAAGAAAACTGCCTGGCAACGACAAAACCTAGCCAAAGTGTTAAATGAGTGCCAAGAAAATCTCACACAAACAGAGCAGACAATCTAACACAATGTTAGCTTACAGTTAAATAAAATAAAAATTTTACAATGAAACTGGTTTATTTTTGAATACCTAACAATCAGTCACTGTCAGCTTCAATTACAGTGAACAAAGAAGCAAATGGACTTAAAACTTACAAAAAAAAGTGATAGTTTTAAAATATGGACAAAAAAGAAGACAATATAAGATGTTAAATGTACAAAGCAGAAAGGACAGACAGATGGAAGGATTAAAGCAGCTCTTCTCACCAGAGTTGGTTCTTAAAAGGCAGGTTTCCAGGTCTAGAACCAGCGCTTTTGGTGGAGCAAACAGAATACTTGTGAATGCTTTAAAGTTCATTAAAATGCACAAATAGTGGTAATAACCTCTAATCATAAATAGCGCATAAGAGTTAAAATACAACTCATATGCAAATTGCATAAAAATGTTTTAACTCTCATTGTCACATTCTTAAAGGGTTGAACAGATACAGAATTTTTCTGTTAAGACCCGATTGTTGTTTGTTTGAAGCTAATTCTTTTCATACTTGACATTCAAAACATGTTGAGTATACAGCACTTTAATTTCTAAATATATAAATGAAAAAGGGGTTTTCTCAAATTTATTTTTGAAATGCATGAGTTGGGACATCACACCAATTGTTTATAATTTAGTATGTCTTAAATCTTTGGTTGCTTTTTTGTGGCATGTAATAAAGGCCACACAAATACGAAATTAGGCAAATCATACACGGAGAAGTGTAAATGAAATAACTTTTGATAATTGGGGAAATTAGTCGTTTTAATTATTCAAAAATGGATGTGGGAAATCTGAATGGGAAAAGAGAACAATCACAGACCACAAAAAGACCAAAATACAGCAATGGCTGAAAATATAAACTCCCAAGATCCAAAAGTACGCTTTTCTTTTGATGTGTCGGGGAGGAGTGATATTTATGGTGTTCCAATATATGGGTGTGTGTGTGTGTGTGCCTGGCACACACACACACACACCAACAGAGTGTGATATTTTAGTACAAAAGTCGCAAAATGCCATGCTGAAATGTCATCTCTCACAGCTGTTTAAGTCCAACATTTTGGCTGGTCATCTAAAATCAGACTCAATCCAGAAAAAAGTGGCACAATGTCAAACAGTTTTTTTTTGTTGTTGTTGTCAGACCGTTTGCCCCAAAAGCCGGGAGAAGTTGCCTTAAACACAAATTCAAAGACAACTCGCACCCTTTTCAACCTCCCAGCTTCCACAACCCAAGAGCTTTTTAAAATGCTTGCTAACATGTCTTTGATTGCCAAATATCCTTTAAAATCAAAGGAGGTGAGAGAAATAAAGGAGATGTTTTGCTGTAACCCTCATATATGTGCATTAAAGAAAATTCCCAAAATATAAAGCAGCTTAACTCCTGACAAATCCAAAGTCAATCATTAAAGAAAAGGCAGCAACACCAAGACGGGACCTATTTGAGGCAACACAAATCAGCTGCTCTGTTCAGCATGACAACAAGGCTGCCTCCAATGCTGCGTTTCCACAGCAACCGCAGGGATGCTGTCACCGGGGTAACCATTACAGCAGATAGGGAAAGAAACAGAGCGTTCTGAACTTAAATCATGTCTGCTCTGCCTGTCGGATATCACCTTGAGATGGTGCAGAGAGCTGTAGTGTTTGTTGTGATGTTATCAGACCAAACATAATATTAATTTCAAGCGACAACTTTCAACTTTGTGAACGAGCAGAGCACAAAATTAATCTGTGTCACTTAATAAAACATGGAGAAAAGCGGAGCAACGGTGAATTAGTGGACTGCTGATGAAATAAATCATCTGGGAGCGTGTCCTATTGTTATTTATGTGACAAGTGACAGATGAGCGTTGACTTCCACATGATCACAATCACCCTCAAACACTTTACACACGCCTGATTAAAAGCCGTCTATACGCTCAGCTGCTGCCTCCATTTAAACAGCTTATGATAGGTTGGAAAAGTGGACATGATTTTTAAATGAGGGCTTGACACGTGCTGGCAGCACTATTGAGATAAATGATAAATGGAGCCATAAATTGTGTATTGATCTTTCAAAATAAAAGAAAGATCCAACCGACATGGATTCGTCGGTTGCATGAACACAACAAAGAGCGGCGACGTGTCTGCCTTTATTTGATCTCCAGTTAACGTTTATTTAGTGGAGACGGGTCACGGAGAGATACACTCTGCCTGAAACTGAAGCTAATAAAATAAGCTGTATATTACAATTAGACTTCAAGCAGTGGGACCTTCTGTTTGATGTGGATGCCTGCGGGCTGAGAAGGCTCCAACCACCACTGAGTGTGCTACATTCAGATACATAACTCTCCATGCAATATACATCAAACCACAAAAGAACTGATGCTACATAAAGCAAGAGGAACGATGGTAGTTTCATCATTTTTCCACTGCTGACATTTTATTACACCCTGGCATAAAAAAAAAAATCTAACAAATCGATGTTCACAAATTACTTATGCATCAGTCTTTTGCAGGGATGCACCAAGAACTCACAAAAGAGAAAAAGAAATGTGCTGCAGGTTATTTGACAAAGACCAGTATCAATTAGTTTTTGACATTTACAACCTTAGGCTGTAGTAAAGCTGCAGCCAGTAGGTGAAATGTAAAAACGTGCACTATTAAAGTTGTACATATGTTGATAAAGGCTTATTCTAATACAGATAATATCTCCTGTGAGTTGCTCCTATTTCAGGTTGAGCCAGGATGTAGGAGGTCAGTATAAATACAGGTATACAAAAGCTATAGCAGATTACTATTGCAAAGCAGTCAAGAAATGTCAAAAAGTTGGCAGCAAAGTCATATTAATATTTCCTCGTAGGCGTTGTGAGAATGCCAGGTGACTAACAGGAAGAAAAGTAGTTCAGGGCAGTCAGCTGGGACATCCACTATTATTTTGCTAGTTGTGGATGCCTGGCAGACTGCCTCCATGTTGCTTTGCTTCTCATCAGGCATCTGGCATTGTCTTAAAACATTTAGGCAGCCTGGCTGCTACTCACTCCTACAGCCTGGCCTCCTGTGAGGTTTTAATATGTTGCCCTGCTCCTCGCAGAAACCTGTGAACTGTAAATGTGAACAGAAGACTGGAATGGTGTGTCTGTATCACAGGGTTTAGAGTTAAAGGATGAGAACGCTGTTGTTGTTTTGAGAAATCAAAGCAACAGCAAATTTTGGCCACAATTTAGGAAGATGAATCTTCAGGATACTAACAGTTGCAATCTATTAGTCTATGTTAATGTACTGTAAATACACAAATTAACCAACATGTCTTTTCTTGTCTTTTGTGATCACTGCATGAAGAGTGAATAACGTAGTTCATGTGATTATGTTTATTGTTTTGATTCTCTTTCTCTTCTATGCTTTGCGATTACGAACCTTTTTCGGCTGAAAGTTCAATCCACAATATGAGCAAACCCCAAACTTTAATCCATTTTATTTTTTATCTTCACTAATTTTCATCCAGTGACGAAGTTTGATCAGCTTACTCGTGCTTTATAAATAAAATTGACACTGATATTGATACGTGGTCCGATAGTTATAAGGAAGAATCAAGAGACGGCAAGTTTAAAGAATATAATGTAAGTAAGATCTTCATCAGCTTCTACAGAGCTTAAAATGAGATTAAATTACATTATTACTTGGTCACGGCTGTGACATCTGCAAAGCATTTGCAGAAATGGCCAAACTGTGGTTCACATTTGTAGTTGTAATAGCATTTCTGTGCTTACATGCCCAAGCCACAGAAAAAAATGGCAACCTGACTTGCCTGGATACTACATTACATAAACTACAGTGTCAGATGCATAAAAAGCAGACGCTGAAGGACTATTTATCTAAGACTGTATCTTTATATGCCACAGACACACATGATACATGCAAAGTGTATCCAATCCATTATTTGAGTACATTTATTGAGGAAAAGCTTCCATGGTAAGAAATAAATATTTTTAGCAAAAACACATGTGCCATAAGGATTTCCTGTCTTTTGGTCACTCTTCAAAATGGGAAAGACAAGAGCATGTTGTTCAAGCAACTATGTGTTGATCTTTAACAGACAGGAAATGGCTACACAGATAAAGCAATTTACATGAACCTGCCCTGATTTAAAATCATAGTAAATAAATAATCATAGTAACAAAAGTGGAAAACAAGTGGAATAGTAACAAACAAAGCTAGAAAAGAACTAATCTTTATCTTCTGACCATAGAAATCGTTAGGCAGTGTCTACACAGCGATTGGTCTTTTATTCTAGACATCCTGGAAAATCAATGTTTACTATCCTACCATCACAATCGTAAACATATAGAGCCTGATCAACTCTGAGACTTTAGCTGATACTATAATCAGCTGCAACAAATACTGAAGTTATTAGAAACAAACATCCCAGAGGGGTTTGATAAAAATCAAACTATATGTGTGGAAATCCTAATGCAGACTGTTAAGTAAGGTAGAGGATCTATGATGTTGTGGGGCCTGATTTTCTACTGAAACCACTAAGAAGTATATAGTTTCAGAAACTCTAAAGTACCAGAACATTTTGAATCCAAATTTGCTTGGCTCTGAAGAGTTTTGCATTCACAACACAGTAGTTATGTTAGTCACAAACAGAAACTAATCGTGTATAACTTACAATTAAAATCCTCTCATACTCAAATTTATCCCCTTATATTCTACTTTTGTTCATATGGTCTCTTTAAAGAACTGTAAACATTATGAACAATAAAGAAGAAAATGAATTATTTTATGTCAGTTTAAACAGCTTGAGACAAAGTTGAGTTTCAAGTCCTGTTCAATGTTCAGCTGTAAGTTTGGTTCACAGTAAGCCAGTGTAAATCACTGAAAGAGACAAAGAGAACAGTCTGAAGTGATTTTGTGGAAAATGTTAATATTTTATGATACAGCTGCCTTCTTCATAACACTTGATAAAGGGAAGCTTCCACAAGCTAGAAAATTTCAACTATGAAACAGAAGAAAATAACCGTACTTAATACATCATTGTCTGTATTTTTTGGTTTCTGGAAACATTTGGAGAGAAGGGTTTAAATAATTTTTTGCAACCATGTCAGCCATCACACAAGTATGTAGGCTTACACAGGAAAAATAAGAGGATAAAAGGCTAATAGCCCAGTTTGAAATATGACAAAAAGAAAAAGTCAGGACAGAGGATAGAACAGAGAGAAAACTGGTCGGTTATTCTTGGCACATAATTGAAGGAAAGGGGAAAAAAATCTTAAACGTTTTTTAATTGGATTTAAAAACAAGATTTTGAAGAGTTAAATTGTCTTCTATTCTTCTATTATTTGTTCTAGAGGTTAAAGCACCATTTGGGATTTATTTTAGCTGATTCAGAAGCAAGAATAACATCTATAATGAGCCCAAGGAATAATCCAGGATGTGGGAAAATACAACATAAAGTGAAGAGCCCTAAATAAAAATGTTTCTCATTTAATTTATTTTCTAGTCACTTTATGTAAACATAGTATAACTAAATAATGCTTCGAGTATCTTCTTATCATACTTTTTCTTGCATTTTCTAAACTATTTTGTCAGCAAAATTCCACAAAGGCAGAGTACTCTATGCTAGCTCAAATCCTAGTTTTAAAAATCAGACCTAACAAACGTGCCACTGAGATAGACCCATAAACCAGCAGAGATGGAGCTACATGTTAAAAGCTGCAGAGGATAACCTGAGTTGATCAAGGTCACCTGTATAGTTTGGGTTTAATAAAACGCTACATTGAACAGAAAAAAAGCAAAGAAATGCACAAAGACTACAAAGTCCATTAGATATGACTAGGGTTCCAATTAACTTAGAAATTGGTTATACTTTTGATTATTCTGATGATTAATCAAAATTTGGATAAGAAACTGGCCCATTCTGCAGATTTTTTAATTTATTTCTTAAACGTATTTTATGCATAATTTTAAATACATAAAAAATACAAATAAACTGATAATTAATTCCTTTTTAAAAAAAAAACAAAAACCTAGCATTGCCTGAAATGTAATGACATTCCTTTAGTCTATGCCCAGTCATTTGTAATGAAGGATTCATCTGCAACTAAAGATATATACTTCTAACATTAACATGTGAAAAGCTCAGGTCTTTCTGTTTACAGTATAGGTGCACGGTGTAGTCTGTTCATTTTGTGGTTTGACCAATTAGAAAATTAGCAAAAGGTGTTTGATAGAAAATTGGTTTTAAAGCATTTGAACCTATGCCACTTGAGGAATTCTATGTAGAACCCTTTTTACAGACAAAGAAGGGGTTTTTATGTTAAATGCAAAATGTATATATTTTTAGTCCAGTTTTGGTTTAATTGCACCAATCATGCCGTATTGAGTTTTGAGTCTGTATACTCCAGTCAGTGATTAATCATTTATTTAAGTAGCTGACAATTATTTCTGTAACAGATTCATCACGATTAAGCCGATTAATTGTGTCAGTCCTAAATATGAACAACATTGAGTTACAAATGTTGTATAAATTCAATTATCAGTTGGCAGCAACACAAAGCCTCTAAAGAACATTGTAAAATAAATGCTCTAGGGGACTGTACAGTGTTTTCTATCACACATGATGTTCGCTGAAAATGATTTGCCTGAAAATAAATCCCGCTTTAAGATGGTAGACAGCCGAGACGGCTGCTCTTTTTACTGTTTCGCACAGTAGACAATCCCTGATGACTAAAGCCTGCTGCACATTTAGGCCACAGTTATTGCAGCTATTTGTCCAACTCAGTGCAAGGATCATTGTGATAAAAACTCAGCTGTAACCCTTTTTTGTAACTCTTAGACATAGAGCTGGGGAAACATACTGAACTGAGAATGGCAATGAAATGGCAATGTCTGTTTTCAAGCTTTCAGTTTATATTTCAGTCACATGTGCCCTTATTCACGTTATTACATGTAAATTGTTAAATCCGCAGACAATTTAACAGTCACATTTACTGACAAAGCAAAAGAATCTTCTCTCACCGGCCCCTTTGTAAGGCTTTGGTAGTGCCAGATTAGGCCACCTTTTCTCATTCAAAGCTGCTTTAATTCTTCACTGCATGAATTCAGCAGTGTGTTTGAAACATTTCTCAAACACAGGGTTCATGTTGTTAATATTTATGAAGCTGATTGTTGGCTGTACATCCATAATGCAAATCTTCTATTCCACAATATCCCAAAGGTAATTTATTGGATTGATACCTTGCTACTGCGAGTGTGGATTAATTAATTTTGTTAGGCCAGCCATACTAAAAATCGACTAGATTCAAACACTTTCACTCAGCCCATAAACAACTTTACTAATTTAATATGATGTATGTCTTCACTTTAATGTAATTTTTCTTAAACTGTTTCCTGTTTGTCCAATAAAGCCCTTTAAATTATCTTGTGCATGATTGGTGCCATTGCAAACAAGCCCTTAACTAGGTCTTAAATCCAGACAAAAATATTGAGCTTATTTTATTGTGTGTTGTATTTTTATTTTTATTTTATATTTATGGGATGTTTGATTTCTTTAAATCATTCATGCATGTCATACACAGTATCTATTTGACTCAATAATTTTATTGCAGAACTTCCCAGTTTTAGACACAAGGAAGATAATTCATCTGCCAAGTATTTTATTAATTATTCTGTACATACCAGCTCATATTTCTGTCATGTTCCTGCCTCTTTTCCTCTGGTCTTTAAATTGAAGAGCACAAACACTAAAAAACACAAGCTGGGGCCTGGGTTGACTCCATCACAGCTTTCATTTTTATTATTCCATTATTATTTTACTACACCAGGCCCATTTATTATACATTTCATCTTCTCAAACCACTGCTAAAAGGTTCTCAACTTTACAATACAGCACTGGGACATTATTTAGGCCCGAGCAGCAAAGCGCAGCGAAGGCCTATTGTTTTCATACTGTTTATTTCTTTTCTAATCATTGAAATATCACTAGTGTTAGTGTAGAAAATTGGAGAAAAAGATGTTAATAGATTCCCCATTACATAATGCTTTCTAATCCACAATCTCCTGAATTGGTTTCTACATGGCATCAAAAGTTAATATGTCCTCTTGAGGTCAGAGGTCTGACCAACAAAATGTTTGGTATTGAGATCTGGATTGTGCTTCTTTTCAGTAAACCAGTGGCAATTTCTGATTTCTGTGAGTCATGGAAACATTGCATGCAGAAAGTATAAATTCCTATGTTAAAAGTGGCAAATAAAATGCCAAAAACAAAACCAACATGCTCTGTGGTGAATGGAGATATTGTGTGAGGATATTTGCTATAACCAGTGTTTGAACAATCAATTTCTCATGAATCACAAAGACAGAAAACTTGTGCTTAGGTGCAAGTGGGAAATTACTTGTTCATCTTTCCTTTCATGATGATAGCTGACAAACCAGGGTATTGTCACCACCTATTAAACTGAAGTGAAAAAACGTAAACTATTAAGTCATATTCTGCCTTGTAGCTGACCCAAAGAACAGCATAATCACAAATGTGACCACATCTGCAAGGTCCTGCGGAGATTACACACACACTTTCACAGAAACCATGTTGAAGCCTTGATATTAACCAAAACAGCTCACCCCCCACTATTCCATTCTGACTATGAAAGTCTGCACTTTAAACAATTAGGGATTAATGCCTTGCTATAAACCGAGTGGCTCCATGGCTATTTTTAACTAGATGCATCCAGGAAATAATCCACTACAGACACACAAATACGCAACTAAAATGTGTGTCTGCCACACAATGAACTCCGAAGCATGAAGCGACATGCAGGGGACAAAAACTGTTACATCATCTGCCTATGTTCGTTTACCTTGGCGCACACACAAAGAGCAACACTTATTTTGACGATAACGCGTACCGACGCACAAAGCCGAGCCACAGACAATCACAAGCACATAACTCAAAACACACAAACAAGTAGGGCTGCGACAGAGTGACACACAGATGGATGCAGAACATTAAAAATTAGCCCAATCAGGACTAACGGGGAAAAATACAAAGCACAAGGAACAAACCCAAACACACAAACGTGCATGCCAGACTGAATCCCATCTCTCGGTTCATCTCCCACTGCCAACCTGCTGCTGCTGCCGCTGAGGCCTTCCTCGCGTGACAACAAACTATATGATGAGAGATGATGACGGATCGCAGTGGAAATGTTCGTGAGTGTTGCTGTGGGAGTGTGAGCATGACATAAGGATGATAGATGAATTGCTTCTTTTCTCGTTTGTTTCCCCTTGTACTTCAAAAGGCTTCCAACTTAACCTCTCCCTGCAAGATAAAGAAATGCGGTAATGTTCTTGGGGTCTAAGGAGACCAGACGGCAGCAGCTGAGAAAAGAAGGAAGAGGAAAGAGGAAGAGGTATTTGTTAGAGTGTTGATGGATCTAAGCCCAGCGCTAAGATTTATATTCTACTTAAAAACAAACAGGAAGCCAATAAAAATCCCAGGAAATATATGAGACGCACATTTGGATCAGGCCAACAATTTCACGGCAGAGCTGTGTAATCCGTGAAGCCAATTCGATGGTGAGTACCAATAAATCAGGAGGGCCATCTCACACTAACGGCAAGATTTATCACAAGCAGGCTGGAATTAGGATTCAAAAATGACTTTAAACAAATGTAAATTCAGAGTGCTAAAGGATAATTTAAGCAGTGTGAAAACTTAATAGTGTGGACAGATTCTCCTTTTTGGTTACCAAAAAAACAATAGAATGATTATGCACAGCCACATATGCTTTGATGAGTGACTATGGATAATCTTGTAACATAGATTTTTGTTGGATTCCAATCTATCACATCTACTTAAGATCCTGTAGCAATTTATTTCTCTTATGATTAATGTTTGCTAAATCAAAGTGTGGTAGAGCAGTCATGGGAAAATTACGTAAGTATGCCAGACGTGCTGATTTATTAAGCCTATCTAAAAAGTCATCTATTCAAAGAAGCAAATCATCAATTTAACATGAAAGTAGAAAAAGTAAATACTCTAAAGACCAATTTTAGCATGTATGTAGCTAGCAGATGAAATCCTACATGTTTGTACTGGAGTAAGACAAAAACAATCTTTCAGCCTTCAGGTCAAATATAACATAAAAAGAAGATTATGATTCATAAAAGCATCTCCAAATAATATCTCAAAATAATCTGATCAAGTCGGAACAGCGTGATTCCCTATTCAGATTATTAAATACCCAAAAATATTTTTACAAGCTTTTGGTCGTCTACGTCTACAGAACAGCACACATTGCAACTTGTTTTATTCTTAGGTTTCAATTTTAAACTCTAGTGAAGGTGAAATGGAGAGCTATACTCTACTAGATTAATAGGTGTCTCTGCTTAGAGCTGATATATGTCACTAGGGGGAAATACAATCCGGCTTTATTGCATCAGGACTTTAATATGAAAGCCATGAAAGTAGGAAAACAAAGTCTCGGTGTCAATTCACAGGTGTATGGGGCTTCAGGTTGGTTTTATCTTCTGTTTTAAGAAAAATCTTAGGATAAAGAATAGGTTTCACTAAGCAACAGAATTAGATATTTGGTAAACTAAAAATGTAACAATAAGAGCAGTTTTTTTTATGTACCTTAGTGTTTAAAGACTAATTAGGAACAAGACAAAATGCTAAAAAGTGGTGTTTTTCAAATGAAAAATTATCAGAATAATTATTGGATCTTTGTTTATAGTGTAGGACAAGATAAATATTACTAAAAAAACATTGTTTCCAGCTAGTCACAAGCCATCATTAATCACTGACGCCATCACCATCGCATGGCGTCATGGTGATGGCGTCAGTTTTGCGTGGACATCCTGGTTGTTTTATTGATGCCTGAATTCAATGGTCCAGACCAAATGTAACATAACATCATCATTTTTTTGGCAACTATTGATTGCAATCTTGGTTGGCTTGTGCTTATGTTCTTTAATTTTTTTTTTTTAACTGTCAAAATTATTTATTTCCCATAAACATTGACAGATGATATTTTAGTACTGACACAAAGGAAGTAAAAATAGATAATTTATAAACTCCTCACAGGGTTTAAAACACTGAGTACCTAAAGTGCACCCTCATGCAAATGAGTGCGCTGTTATATAAACTCATATCTACCAGCCAATAGCTCTAGAACATTTAAGATTTATAAACCTGATGGGCCTGTATGATTTTGTGTGCAGTGTGTGAAGCTTTATTGATTTTCCAGGAAATAAACAAGCCAAAACAGCTGCAGGATGCATCATGTGAGCCTGAACAAGCCACCAAGTAAGCTAAGTGCATCCAATTGGTCCTGAGGCCCTGATGAGTGTTTGCCCTTAATGTGTCCCCTGTGGTAAAAAACGTGTGTTCGGTGTGAGCACACAGTGCCATTTCACTTCTGACCTTAAAAACGTCAGACACTAATCTGATTAAGTGAAGTCAGAACCATGTTTAACCGCCAGCTGGTGACGAGAAGATGACGACAATAAAATCTGCTGTTGTCAAAAAAACAGGAGTGAGAAAATAAGTGCTTCATTAATTAGTCACCACCCATTACATAACTGTCTGGACCACTAAGTCAAGTCCACACGCACACAGAGAAACATCTTCTCCAAAAGCTTAACATCTGCAGGATGACATAACTGACTTCTAAAGGCCGTCAGAACTTCACTTCGGTCTTAATTATGAAAACAGACTAAAGATGCTGATCTGCTTCATCAGACTCACTTCTAATGTGTTTACAACTGACCACCCTCCGGTCTTCACTGTGAACTTCATGCAGAGCCAACAGGCCCACTGGCTTTTCAAATATTTCCCACTCACAAAATCTAATCTGGGTTGCTGAGTGCTTACAGCTTCCTAACACCTAAACTAGGTCTCGAACAGCATGTCTGATTATGCACAGTGATGAATATTTTATGTAGATTTCATCTTTTTTTTTCTCGGGGCTAGTAAAAACATTGCAGAGTGAATTCAGTGAGGTCAGAACTGTGCAGCCTGGCTTTGATTCATCTCCAGGGAATAATTACCTCTTGTCAACGAGAGCAATTCCTCCATTTACACACCATTGTGATTTGAGCCAACTAGACAGATATATTGAGATAAATAAGCTGCGGCACTGAAATAGATTCCCTTGATTGCTCCTGATTGTGGAACTTTTAATGTAATTACATGGGAAGTTCTTTAATTAGATGCAAAACGATGTAAGACATTTGAATATAGTAGGTGTGAATAAAACACAATATCGTTATGAAACTCTCCTGTTGTATGTATGTATGTATGTATGTATGTATGTATGTATGTATGTATGTATGTATGTATGTATGTATGTATGTATGTATGTATGTATGTATGTATGTATGTATGTAAAACTACTAAAATGATGAAATATTTAACTTCAGCAATAAATCATCTCATACACACAGATAAATCCAAAATGGAAAACCTGTGGATGAAAAAATAAGTGTGACCATAATGCAAAAAATACTCAGTCAATTTCATTAACAGGAGTGGGACAAAAAAGCCTCCAAAATGATGTGGATCTAATAAAGTCGTACAGAAAATGACAGGCCACTGAATTAGTGGGTGTACTTAGGTTTTTTTTTAACCATTTTAGCATCTGGTAAAGAGGAAACAAATTTTTTATGTCCCAACATTTAAAATTCTACAATGAAGAGTGTTTACTTTTCTTTACCTGTGCCGTGTTCAGAAATAAATTTGGATTTGAACACAAACAGACAAATCCTCCATCACGTTTTGAGCAACAAAATGCCGAGAATGGAGCCAACTGAAGGCTGAAAACAGAGTCCTTGGACAGAAAAACATATAAAACTGGCCTCAAGGCCAAATGACACATGAGGAACAGACATGGAAGGGCACTTGGACAGAGGCACCCACCCATTCTCAGGGTGGTGACTGATGACAAGATGGAAAGGGGTCAGCAGACGACCTCATACATAACACACAGAAGCAGAGGAAGATGAAATAGATGTAAACCCAAACCCTGGCCAGTAAGAAGCAGAAGCTTATCAATTTTTCACTCTGCCTCTCACTTAGATGCCGAGATAAAAATAAATCCCTGCGGGGTTTTCTTTTCAAGGTTGAAACAATCTCCAAATTAAAAATAAAAGTACATGTCAACAATACTTCAACAATACAAATATCCAAAGAAACAGATCTTTGGTACAAATTATAACCTGATTGTGATTAACTTTGGAAGAGTTTTTAAGCATCTGATTCTAAAAACCTACAAATAATTTAAAGGCAAAATAAGTAGAAAAAACAGGAAAGCTTTTCAGGACACAACCCCAGCCAGACTTATGATATAAAAGCCTTGCAGAAACAGGCAGGACTCCTGGAAAAAGCAAAGCACTTTTATGAATTTCATTTTCCAGTTAGAAAATAATCTTCTTGTTCTGTGTTCCCAAGGCTGAGTAAGAGGAGAAACATGGAAAACAAATCACAGAATGAAAGTCGCTTCTTTTTCTAAAACTGAGAGCAGCAAATGGAAACTGAAGTGGGTGAAGAACAAAGTCTGACTTTGGTTTGCATAACTTGGTTACAAAAGCACAGATAATTGTGACAGTACAGCTGATGATGATGGTGATTATGATGATGACAGCCAAGCTGCTAAGTTAACTCAGAACTTCAGCCTCTGTCACTTCCTGTTTTTGCTGTGAAATGAATATTGGACTCAGATTTTATCTTTTTTGCCTAAAAAAAATATTTTTAAAAGAGGAAAATGAACTTGTTATTCTCTGCTCCTTATCACTTATTTCCAGATGGAAATGCATTAATTTTGGGGGAATTTTATCTGATCTCACACGTTAGATGGTTTAACAGCACTATACAGTAACCTGGCCACATAATGCAATAAAATAAAGAATGCATTTACTTTTAGGCTTTTTACACATCTCTTTATGTGAGGTAAAAATTGACATGGCACAGTAAGCATGCAGATTCACTGCTGTCTCAGGATAGATAGATTCAAAAGGTGTGCGTTTTCCTCTTGTTTTAGACTTTACATAATATAGAGAGTCACTGGTCAGCAAATATTAATTAGCATGCTTAACCTTTATTGCATCACATTACATCCTTACAGAACCAAGATCGGCATGCACACAGATGGCGAGAAGGCAAAAAGCTAAGAAAACTTGCATGCTTTTGTGTTTCCAGCCAGAGTCAATTAAAGCAGACACACTGCAATTCCTGACAGTACATAGAAACAAAGGGTGCACACGTACAGATGAGCTTTCAGCTCTCGTTTGTACATCAAAGTGCTTCTCACTGGAGGCAGTCTGGAAATAATTAACCTTCCTGAAGCACACCGGCACCAAGGAAACATGCAACCATTCACAGCCCCCACAAGATTCCAAAAATACAAAGTGTGGCTAATTGGGATTATAGATGTGATGTATCCAAAACAGTTTCCGACAACCCGGGTGATTTGCAGAGGGTGGGGGTACCCCATCCATGCATAATGCATTTAATGTTCAAACTGGAGAAATATTTATTCTGCTAATGAAAACTCTCATACACACATATTCCAGAAATAACCGATAAACTTTGGAGTTGAGCAGTGAAGGGAGTAGTCTGTTACTTTGATTAAAGTGTTTGGCTGTTTATGGGTAAAAGGAGAAGCAGCAGATACTTAACCTCATTTATATTGGCTTCTTTGTCAAAATCACAAATAACATGAGCTAAAAATCATAAATCGAAATTATATAATCAGCCTTGTTTTGATTAGTGGGGACTAACACAGCGACTCTGTGTTTCTGCCTGGCAACAGAGCGAGGAGAGGCAGCGCTGCCAGAGGAGATGTTAACCATGACAGGAGGCATCATTATACACACTGTCTGCAGTAAACTACGGTCTTAGGTAAAAACACAGTCAAAAAGAAGCAATGCTGCTCAAAATATTGTGATGATGTATACATATTTACCATCATATCCTGAAAAAATTTCTAATTGAGCAAAAATACTATAATTGGTCTCCAATCCATGGCCTTCTAAGTCAAAAATATAATCCGAATATAAATGAGCGTAGTTTAAATCTTTAGATGCAAATGCAAAGCTTATTCTTTTTTTTCTCTTCTTGTTGCTGTAAAGATCTCCAGCAGAGCATAATCAGAGCGACACAGAGGACTACAGAACAGAGAGCAGCCAAGCAGAGCGATGCAAAATGAGCTGCTGCTGCTTTAATGTGGAGAACATCTGCTGGGAGGATGCAGCACCCCCCCACACACACACACACACAGCAGCATGGACCACATGTAAGATCTCTGTTCTTCTATCCGCTCATGACTGAACCCTTCCCTTAGCTGCGATCACCTGAACTCTTCAGACAGAGAGAGAAATATAACCAGGGCAGAGAAGTTGCCTTGTGATGCAAGATGGTGACGCAAAGAGGGACAGCTGTCTAAACACGAGCAGCTGGCATGAATTAAAGCTACAATATGAAGATTTTCTCCTTGAGGCATCAAGGTTGTGCTCCAACTGTTTCAACCTTATCTTCTGAAAGTGTCTGTCAATATTCAACAAAGAATCTCAAGGCAAAAGTTAATGGTTGTTTTTTTCTCTCTTTTCTGTGATCTTCCAAATGAATAGAAACATTTATTTAACTTTCATTTCAAATGTCACAAGGATTTTCCCACAATGCATCACAGATCACAAAGTCTATTTGTATTCTCATCTTTTTTTTAACTTATGTTCGTTCTTTGGAGTCTGCAGCAAAACAGCAGTATGTGAGAAGGGTTACTAAATATCTGACCTACTGTGATTTTGCAAAGCTGCTGTATCGTGTCTCGCATTGTTGTAAGTGAATAAGGCAGCATTTAGAACACAGCACCTGAATCAGTTATGCAGAAGACACAAAATTAAGCACTGTTTAACACACATCATAGTAGATTTGTTCTATGTATTCAGACTTTACTTGGTTTCAAGCCATTAAAGTGATGCCAGCAGAATATGGTGTTTTACAAGAAGTGAATATAAGCAGAAATCAGTCAAATGAAATCAGGAATAAAAATATTTGTACCTCTTAAAGTTCTGAATATGATCAACTTCTTTGACAACTTTTGTCTCTACATTCAGTTCAAAAATACTTGCTTAATGTGAAAAATGAATTAAATATTATTGCAACTTATATCATCCAAATATTGTTATATGATGATGGCTATAGGCAGGAAGGATCTCCTGTAGCAGTCTGTTTCACATCATATCTAAAGAAGGCTCTGACTGAAAACACTCAGGGATGTCTGTAATCATTCATGATAGCATCCGGATTTTTATAAGGTTAATATTCACCTGAAAAAAAGTCAAACCGGATGAAAACGCTTGAGAAACTGACTTCAGAATCTGATCGAAGTCCCTCATCCAGCAGTGGGATTACTAAAGCCAAAAAAATTGTGTAAATTGCAATACCAATACCCTAAATTTGCTGTTATTGATGGGAGATGCCTGCAAGCTCTCTCTGAAAAAAAGAAACCAGCCTGTAGGGATGTAGAGACACGCGAGCTTAAAAAACAGTGAGAAGATTAAAAATAACTAAAATATTACCATAGCAACATAGAAAATAAAAATAATAATATTTCCTCAGACAACAGACTCCTTCCTGCTTGTTTTTCCTATGTGGTGTATTTAAAACCTATTTGCCTCACATGTTTGATGACAGTAAAAAGCATTAAAATATGCAGCAAAGTTGAAAGTAAACTAATTACTTGAACAATAAACCCACACAAAACTCCAATGATCTAAGAAACAACTTGACAGATCCACCAGATCCATAAAAACAATTTTCCAACACACTCAGCAGGTGCTAAAGAGTGCACCTGCTGTGGTTTAGTGGATTTGATTATATTTATTGCATTCTTAGTTTCAATTTAATCTATTTATTCAATTTAGTTACTATAATTCTATTTAACTCCTTTTTCCTCATTTAATATAAAACAAAACTTCAGAAAATACTTTCTTCAAAGCTATTTTTTACATTGTTGTAACATTTTGTAAGTGATGATTTCACAAATGTTTCATATGAGGGTCCGTCTCCCTTAGCAACATATAAAATAGATGCATGCTCTTCACTTTGGCAGGCTAGATACTGGCCTACTGGAATCCCTGGAACTACTGGAATTTCATGGGCTACCCCACCCTTCAAGCCAACTGGTATACTGTTGGCTTGAAGGGTGTGGAGCCCTCCTGACATGAGATTCACTCACAGCTGTTTAAGGATATTTGGAAAGGACAAAAAGCAAGACTGTCTGGCTCCAAAAGCATTTCTTTCATCTTATAGATAGCGTCAGTGTTATTGCATATTATTGTAGTAGGAATAACTTCAACTTTTCTGATTAAAGCAAGAAGAATTCAATCATGTTTAGGTTTTTGTGTTAATACTGTGATGCTGTGGTAATCTTACTCAGTTTTGTGACACTAATATTGATCTACACCCTTTTGGATTACATGAAATTTAAAGATATACAGAAAAACTTAATTTCCTTACTTGTCTCAGTTTTCAGAGTGGTCCCAGTCATTAGGGATAAAATCAATTTAAGATAGCATATACTTAAGGAAAAGAAATCTGAAACATGATATCAAATTGGTTTCTTGATGGACTGTCGTATTTTATTGGTGGATGTTGACACTTTTTACTCCATTAACAAAACTAATGGCCAAAGAGTCAACTGAAATGTACGTAGCAGACTCAGACTAAATTGCATTGCATCCTAAACTTCATTATGAGTGATGCACAGATACAGCTTTAATGCCAAGATATTTTGCACCTGTTGATTTCAAGTGTTTGCTACCACAGTTATATACATTTTTAAACCTGACAGACCTTTATAAATACAAATATTTTAGTTTTTTAAAAATGCCCGTTCATTGCTTCAGTCCTGTTGTCCAACACAGAAGTAATGATGTTATCAGCTCTAGTTGCATCTGACAAGTCAAAATGCTGCAATCAAATTGAGTTTGCTTCACATTTTGCTACAGGGTCCATGTCACACCCCATGCAGTGTCAGTGTCAAGAATTATTATTGTTCACATTTACCCAACCAAATGATCCTTTTTACCCTTTTACCTTTTATAATGATAGTATAAATAACTACTTAATAAAGTCTCCTTAAAAAATGTCACATCTGTTAGCTTAAGACTAATATCCACTATGATTTAAAATCTGCACGGGATGAAGAACGTGCATCTTTACAGAGAAAATGTTGAGCAATCCATTAAACACTGATGGCATACAGTAAAACAGAGAATAAAAGGAATATTTCTATATTTGTCAAACAGCATAATGCAATCTAAAGTCTCATAACTGCTCAAATTGTTGCACATAAATCAGTACTGCCGCTATTATCCTGGACTTCCAAAAGCTTTTAGCTAACGTGCAGCAACACTATACTTTATTTTCCAGTGTTTGGTCACATTTTCTTCATAATACATCTTATGCTTTGACACAAACTAGATTGAGCAGAAGTGAAATGGGGCTCTGCAAATCTTTTGGATTGAATCTCGGAAATGTTATTTACTTGAGTGCCGAAGAGGACACAGCAAACCGCGCGCTTCCATTCACTCGATTTGTCAGGGTTCCTATACTGGGGAACAGCTCTTAAAAGTGTGTGTGGGTGCATAGGCGTGAGTGTGTGTGTGTGAGCCTGAATCATTAAGAAGCTAAATGAATGGCATCAAACACAGCAGGTTGCAGCAGACCAAGTACTCTCATCCGTCAACCATCATCAGCGTTTCCAAAAGAAATCACAGTTGACAGACTGTGGACATGTCCAACACGAGCCTGGCGCTTTAAGTGTAGTTTGAAGCTTGCAGAGTTCAAGATATTTATGAATAAAATCTTCGAAATCTGGCACGAAGACACAGAAACTCCTAGAGTGCACAGTGTTGCTAAAAAAAAAAAAAAACATCCAAAATGGCCCCTTACAGACGTATTTTGTTTGTTTTTTTTTTTTTTGTCACTCTTCAGTGTTTCAGATGATTACATCTTAAAAAGACACCTTATCAAAGAAGACCTGTTTTTTAAATTCTGATTGTTTATTAATGTTAAAAAAAGCTATTAGTCTTAATAAACCTTTTTAATACTGACACTATGTGAAAACGTCTCCCTTGTTACATCATGAATTAACTTTGATTAAGTAGATTTTTTGGACATGAGATCAATTTTACTCAGGTCTGGTTACTTGGCAGACCTGAAGAATCTAGAAATCCTTTATGAACAAAAATGGCCTGACAGCATATGCTGAGAGATATAAAAAACAGACATGTCGTACACTGATCTGAAGACAATAAATCATGGCCAGATAATAAATAAACTAATAAATTAATTGACATTTACTAGTCTGAAAAAGTTTAAAGGTATTTCTATTTAGCGGAAAGAAAATCTAAATGAAGATGTTGGAGTGGCCTACACAAAGCCCGAACATGCTGTAGCATGATCATAAAACAGCTATTCACAGTTAAATTCCCTCTAATGTGGTTGAATTGAAACTCATCTGCAAAAAAAGGATTGGTAAAAAAAAAAAGTCCTCTCCACAGCTGGTGCCACCAGTAGTTACGTTTGGAAAACTATTACTTTTTCCAAAGGGGTCAGGCTGGTTTAAATAGCTTGTCGTAGATCCTCCAAACTACCCTGTTGTGTACAGTATATGTGATAAAATGCTGACTACTCATGACTACTTCCCACAACTCTACATTGAAGAGAGTTAAAATATTCCCTTAATCTTTCTCCAACTTTAAGCAACCTCGTATTTAGCATATGCCACTGTTGCACATTGGGAAACAGCCTTAGCCAAGTTCAATAACAAAAGATCTGAGTGATTATGTAAATGCAAAGCAGCAGAATGGATAAAAGACAGTTGCATTTTAGTGTAATTATATTAAGCCAACGAGTTAAAATGAAATCTAACCTTAAAACATTTTGAAGAGCGTGAGCTGGAGCTGCACAAAAACATAATCTGCTCTTGTTCATGCTCTACTTCTATAGCACTTTTCATAAAACTCTGCTAGTTTTGCATAATCTTGCATACAGAACAACCAACAAAGAAATCCACCTTTTATTGGCAGAGGGAGAAAATCTTTTTTCCCTCTGCAGCACAATGGACACCCAAACTTTTAATCGGATTGTGAGGCTTTCAGAGCTCTGATCTTTGGCCAAATCATCCTCTATGAGAAACCACAGGAGACTTAGAGGAGCCAAGCTGTGCTGTACATAATCAGTGATATTGATCATTTTAATTGATTACCGCAGGATAAATCATCATCGGCATCAGGATTTATTACTGACTGTGCAGCAGTGCCGTCCTGCTTCTTAAGATTGGCTGTGTTGGATAAAATCATGTAAAACCTCAAAACATACAATTGCATGCCGGCCACAATCAGCATTATAGAAACAGCAACGTCCTGCCTGATTTCCATGATTTTTTTTTCTCCATCTTCTCTGAAAACAAACAAATTCTACAGTTCGTGTTTTGCTTTTTGCAATTTGTGTTTAATTTTAAACCGACAAGATGAGCAAGTTTAAAATTCTTGTTTTAAGCTTGTAGATAAAACGATCTAAGTCCGAATGAATTTATGTCCTCTGTCAGCTCGTCTCTCTTCAGAGACAGCTGTACAGATTGTCTTCACTAAATGACAGTATTTCTCTGCTGCCTGACTTTTCTCTGCAGAGACAAGAAGCTTGAAGGCTACTGCTGTAATCAGTGTTGCCAACTCCTCAATAAAGAAAAAATCTCCTATTTGCATAATAAAAGTCAATTTATTTGTAACTGTAGGAGAGAGAGAAAAAGAACATAGAAACATTTGTAAAACAAACTTCCTAAATACAATGATTCCTGGGTTTTTTATGTCAGAAACTAAAACCATCCAAAAGATACATTTTGGTGAAGTTAAGCCTCTTAAGTGCGTGTATGATCTTAATCTAATAATGAAGAATCCAGGCCCTTTCATCCAACATCAGTGTCTGACCTCAAAAATGTGCTCATGGGAGAATGGTCAAAACATTTTAAAAAAAGGAATAGGATAGCCACACAAGACCTCAGGAAAAATCATTTTAGAAGAGTTGAAGTTGCTATTGCTGCAAAAAAAGTGAAACATCATAATAAAGCCCTTGGATTAAGAACAGCCTCTCTCTTGACTCCATAAGCATGTAGAGAAAGCAAAGTAGATGGTTTTAAGTGTATTTTTCCACAGTAATATTTGTCTTTCTTATACACAGTGGAAAAGTGTGGTCGCCTTCTTTCAGCCAGATGACCAGCAACAGGTGGTGGAGGAGAAACTCCATCACTATATGCTCCATCCAACTGGAAAAACTCCAGTCACTAAAATAGCTTGAGATACTTTGATACCAGTTTTTAACAAAATAGGAGCCCATGTAGGCATTCAGACACACCAGTGACAATAACATCAACAGCAGGATGCATGTTTGGCAGCAGGATGCAGATTCATTCATAAATACACCACAGTTCAGCACACACTCTTCTATCGCTGATTATTAGGCACCGTTCTTCAACTTGGAGCTTAGATGTTTGAGGCATTTTTCAAATCGAGGACACTCGGGAAGAAAAGTATAAGCTGCAGATCTGTTCCCATGGTGACAACATATCTCAACTAATAAGGAACAGAAAAAAGTGTTACAGCTCTGTGATTACACTCTGTGTCAGGGATATAATGACTTCAAACTGACACTGATGACCACAGAGAAATGTTAAAACATTAGGCTCATTTTAAAAAAGAAAAATAGCCTATTAGTTCCACTCGTTTATAACTGCTTGGACGTTTATGGTAGAGAGGCGTAGAAGCACACTATTGGAAAATGCTCTGTTTTTATTTTAGTTGCAGCTACCAACTGGGGAGATGTAGAACCAACAAAGAAAACACCTACACACATACTGCATGTGGCTGCAAACGCAAATAAATGACACACAAAAGAACAGAAAACAAACCCCCCCGAGCATCTCACCCGACTATAAGTGGAAATGTAGAAAATAAAGACATGTGACTGAAATTTCTAAAGGTATGAAAAAAACAAACAAAAATAACTGAATGACTGAGTAAGCAGGTGAAAGTTGACTCTTCTCAATGGATTTATGGAAACACTTGCTTGTAAATGGAACAGTGCTTTTTAAGAGAAAATGTTTTAGAGTGTGAGTGGGTGATTTGCTTCTCCTCCAGGGGCCAAGCAAAAAATAAAATACTGACATTTTCCAAACACTGTGATAAACTTCTCCTCATACAGTCAATAAGGTATAAATACACAAAGCTGCTAACCTGTCACATATTTTATATACTTAAATGTGCATTTTTGTATTTAAATCATTTGTCATATTTTAATTTATTCACATTTGTAATTTTAAAATAGTGCTTTCGTAAGATTTAAGAGATAAAGTAGTACCCAGCTGCCGTCCATCCAGCGCATGTTTGGACCTCTGATTGCTTGTGGTATTTCCAAGCAATCAGAGGTCCATTATTCTACTGTTAGACAGGTCATTCGTACAGTTAGTACAGCCGCCCATCACCCCCGAGTTTAGCTACGTAGCCACTTAAAAAGCAACAAGTGCAGTAGATCCAAAACAAACTCTACAAGCCTCAATTAGCATGACAAATATTAAAGTAAATGACAACCAATTAGATAAATGCAGAACTCGCACAGCATGTTTGGAATGGCTAAAATCTAGAAAGCAGCTTCTATCTGAAAAGCTTAAATAAATATTTGGGTTTGCAAAGTCTCTTCTGAAAGAATCACAACACTGGAACATAAAAAAGGAACTCAGCAAACTTGTCACAGCTGATTTAAAGCATGGTGGTGGAAGGATGATGATCTGGGCTTATTTTCCAGCTACAGAGCCAGGGTATCTTGGGCATTGAAGAATCAGATGTGAGGCCATCTGATAGCCACAAAATGCCAGAGCCATTATTACTAAAAGTGGGTTTGATTGTTATTAAAACCTGAGGTATACTTAATGTTTTCCTCACAGATCTCTAATATTTGGTTTCGTTTTATGCAACGGTGACAAACTGACAGATCTTGTTTAAATCATTTTAAAGGTTCCGTATAGAAAATTATTTATTTATTTTTGGTTAGAAAACCGTTTTCCTCACACAGACTGCAAGGTTGGTCTGAACCAGCTGTTAGGTAAAGCAGGATGTCTAAAACATCTTCTTCACGTCTTCTCTGCGTGCCTTAATTTAAATCCGCAATAGTTCATTAGATCTCTCAACTCTGACATTTGCTTTGCATGTTAATAAAAATTGCAAAAGTCTTTTTTTGTTCTTTTTTTTTCTCTCCAAATGCAAAGATGCTGGACTCTGTGGGTGAAGGTATGCGGTTCACAGCCCTCTCTGCTCCGGATGCCTGCTTTGGAGACCTCGGTGAGGCCCTCAATGGATTAACAAACAGTAGACCTTATGAATAATAGGGATTAAAATTTGAGCAGAGTAAACACAACATTGTAGATTTTGTGCAACGCTTAAACAGCTTTAAAGGCATCCGAGTAAAGTCACCCAACACTGCACTGACAGAAGAGACGAGACATTTCACTTCATCTGATCTGTTTAAATAAACAATCGGGGTTGAGTGGGAATCTGATGCAGGTGTATGATAGAGGGTTTTTTTTTTTATCTAAAAGAAGAAATAACCTTTGATCAAGTAAAGGCAGAAAAGACTTACGTTCAGCGGCCAAAGAGCTCTGCATCACCAGAACCAGGAGCGCCCCGATGATGATCCCGCTCGGAGTCCTGGACCACCTCCAGCTCTTCGGCGTACAGACGGCCACCATCCCCGCGTCCCGAATCCATCCCGTCGGCTTCACCGCCGTCTCATCCCCGCGGGCGCCTCTGCGAAGCAGCGCATGTTTGGAAGCCATTGATCAACCAATTAATCCCGAATGGAAATCATCTAACGGCGCTGATGTGGTGAAAGGCATCCGATCAAGCTGCCGCCGGTTCGGACAAGCAGGGCTCCGCTCTCCATGAGCCCTCCGGAGGCTGTATGGGTCGACCGGGAGGACGGTCTGGTTTTAGTTTTCTCTCCCTGTTCGCGTCTCAGACCGCGGAGGTCTGTGCGTTGAAGCGCCGATGAGGTCTGAAGTCCCTACTGCGACCGCAAGGCGCTCTTCATCCCACTGCTGCTGGAAGCGTCAATGCACAGCTACACGGCCGGAAGCCAGCAATTAATTATTTCAAAATAAAACTATGCCATTAGCTGTGCATTTAAGGAATCCTTCACCCAACCCAGGTAGAATGTAGGGAGTTTTATTGTATGGTTTTCAAATATAGGGTCGGATTTCTCTCCAGCTTCCTCTCACGGTCCAAAAATATGACTGTTAACTAGTCTCTTAAAATTATCCATATGAGTTATTTGTCCTTTGTGTTTCTGTGTTCCTCTGTGATGGATGGTAAACTCTCCAGGGTCTACTCTGACTCTCGAGTTAAGCTGTTTTTTTAAGTCTGGCTTTTGTCTATTTTTTTTTTTTGTTAAATCACTTTTTTAAATCAAATGTTAAGTACATTCAATCCCTGGCTGGTTTCTATTTCAGTTTTATTTTTGGTTGTCATACCTCTAATATTGTATTGTCTTTGTAATCTACATCTAAACCTCCATTTTAGATTTCATAATTAAGCTAACAGTGTTACAGGACCTCTGTTTATTTCTCCCATGGTTAGATGCTTATTGAACGTTTTACAGTTGCTGAATTTTAATATTTGCATATTGTTCATATCTTTCTCCATATTTAAAATAGCCTTTCCACAGTTACTGCTATTCTAATAGTTTAATAATGATTTCTTTCCTTGGATTAGTCTGTTTGCATACTTACCCCTTTGTTTTAACGTCTCGCACTTTGTTTTATAATTGATTGTATGAAAGTGCTCGATAAATACATTCAGATTGAGCTGGACACTATAACAAGGTTTATAAATGAAGAGAAGGGGCATACAGTGGAGACAGACCTCCATTATTCATGTCTGGAAACAAAACAGTTTTCACTACAGCTATTTGCTTAAAAAAAAAAAAGTAATTGCTATTTACATTACTCTGAATTTTCTCTTTAGCATTTAGTTTTAATCTAATTTGCAATTATGAAATAAGATTATTTTGTGGGGAAAAATAGAAAGTTTTGATTTGCTGTAAATTTTGAAGGTCATTTCCGACGGAAGGTTAGCTTGTGACCAACTTAACGCAGCTTCAAGCAGATTGCTAATAGTCTGCCTGTTTGGTGTAATAAAATTTAATAAATTAACTCACGTGTGGTGTTTCTTTGGTTGACATGTTGAGGTTGCTCCATCATTCCGACATCAGAAGTGAGTTTAGGTTGCGAGGAATCGCAGCGTCGAAAGTATCTTTCTCACTGGATGTTGGCGCCCCCTGGTGGCGGCTAATGGCAAAACCAAAGTCAGCCGATCTGAACTGAAAACAATGCATGACACGCCAACATGTTTTCTCAAAATTTGTTGCTGAACTGTCCAAAACATGTTTCCCATATGATTGTCAGTTTTATCTGATAAAAAAAAGTTATCAAAATTAACATATGTAACAATACCTGTAAACAGAAAAATATCAGACCATTTTTTCCTGTCATTTTAATGATGTAACAATAAAAATAATAATGCGTGTATCTGAAGTGTGGGAGAGCCCACAAAGCAAAGGGTAAATATGAGAACTTCACAAAGAAAATTCCAAGCTGAAATTTCAGACCCAGAACAAGGTTGTGGCTATTGCTACAAATCAGTATCACACCATTTTGATTTCTAAATATAATTCAGGGGGGGCTCAAACATTTTTTGCTGTTAAAACACCTTTTGTTAAGGATTATTTTCCACAAAATTCTGAAATATAACATGTTTATTTAGTAAATTTGGTGTGATTCCTCAATGTAGACTGTCGATTATGTGACAAAAACCTTGGCTTAAAACTTTCACTTTTACTAAAGTCCAAAATTAAGAGTGGTTTAAGTTTGACGCCATCTCTATTGCTACGTAGATGGAGTCCCTGACCACTTTCCTTATTTTGATGCTCTTGTGCTTCTCTCCATGTACTGGTTTTATTCCCATAGAAGGTAGCACTTTGTGTTCCCACGTGACCATTTAGGTCTCTTATTAATACAGGTCTCTTAATAAGGAGCGACAGTTGCCGGTACCCTTGTGTACCATTTCTTGGCTGTTTTTATCTAGGACATATTCATTGTTGGACAGATCACTGTGTACACTCATATTTTCTTTATCTTAAAACAAACTCTTGGCTCAGTGCTTCTGTTTCTTTCCTAAATAGTCATTGACAAAGCTGTTGCAATTCATTTTGTGATGTTTTCTATTCTAAAAAAAAAATTGCTCCCAGCTCAGTGATAATGTGTTTGTCTTTTTCCTGGACAGAGCTGCTACTTCCACCTAAAATGTAGATTCCTTTTTTCTACAATACACTCCTGGCTCAGTGCCTTTGTATTTCTTCCCCAGATATGCACTGTCAGAGCTATTACACCTTTGTGCACTTTCTTCTTGTTGAACTTCTTCAACAGCTGATGTCCAGCAACTATTAAGGATGTTGCCGCTTCAACAGACATGAGTCTAATAACCAAGTCATTACCAGAACGCTGTAGAACTCCATCACGTCCTAAGGACGTACTGTATATCATCCATTGAATTAAGGTGGGTTGAACCAGGGATGCATCCAACAGCTGCATGACAACGTTTTCTGGATCAAGTCATCAAATTGATCCAGAAAGCATTTGGTGCTTCATTCCTTCATGACCAAAAAGCACAACAGTGACTGAAGCAAAAGATTTTTTTTAATTCAAAGTGAATCTCACCATATTATACAATAAATTCATAATTTGACACTCACCAATAAGAGTCACCAAGAAGGAACCCGCTTTTTGTGACAAAGTACATAAGGCTTGGTCACATTGAAACTCACTGAGAACTAGAGAGGGGGGAGGAGGGAGATGACCGCAAACTGGTAAGACACACATCAATACATCCAAACAATTATTTTCCCAGTCCTCATATATTGTTGAATATTGCACAGTGCAGTTGCTACAAGTCACACTAGAGTAGCATTTAGGATTAACAAAAACAAAAATCAAGGAATACAAATCATAAAGCCACAAAAATCTACACATTTAGAACAGTAACAGCTTAAATTCTTAAATTTTGCAATTGTGTCTACATTTTTGTGCCTAAGTAATGATAATTAATGATGTTACAAGTTTAATTTCAAACAGATTCAAACTCAAAAACCAAATGTGACGATCAGGTACATGTCAATTGATATGGCGTGGTTTTTTTTTTTAATATGCTGGTGCCCAGTGAAAGCAGGCTTGGAGCAAGCATTTCTGTATTATTACATGTTGTCAAGTGTGTGTATTACAATGCCCAATTAAAAAAAATTCACCCACAAGCTTTTAGGGGTATTAACATTGTTTGTAAGCCTGCTGTGTTGCTGAAGGCAGCAGGGTTTCATATGCTTTGCTAAGCTTTGGATCAGGGACTGTGTGACAACCCCCCCAAAACCCGACCGGTGTCTTTGATGATGCAACTGTCGGCGTAAATCTGCAGGGACGTGAGATTTATCTACCCAAAGCAATTAATCCAAAGTGGTGGTGGGCGGGATTACAGCATGGGGCATCACCTGTGCAGAGCTGACACACACACACACGGGGAGAAGGGTGGTTTGCAAAGAGAGGCTGCACACCACAATACATATAAAATCTAAAAAAATAAAAATAAACCATTTGGTGTACACAACACAAAACTTTAACATACTCAAACAGTAGCATAGCTGACAAGCACACAAAATACACCCAATACCTAAATAACATAGCAAAACCATTATACTGTAATGTAATAGTTAGATCAGGGTGGGAAACCTTTGGACCTACATTTTGATTATGAGTGATGGATAAAGCATTAAGAAAAAAAGAACAAAAACCCTTACGAAACATAAACCATTTACAAATGGTAATAGCTGCATACAAGTACTATCAACACCCAAAATGTAGACAAATGTTGAGCTTGCAAACCAAGGACTGATTTCTTGACATCCACAAATACATTCATGGTGTGAGATAAAGCTTTGCATTTGTGAATGTTACTCAGGCCCGCATGTCTTTTAGTGCTGCACGCTGTTCTTGGTGAGTAAAACATTCCCTGATTCGGATTTTCTTAGGATTCTGTAAAAATGTAAAATAAAACAATGGAAAAAAAAAGGAAGAAAGAAATGCAGGATTGTTTTCATCTTTGTCTACAGAACAAACTTTGGGGATTTCATGATGCGAAAACCAGAGTTGACTCCAGGAAGGAGCAAGCCTACAATATTCCCGCTTTGATGTCGTAGACATCATCCGCCTGCCACTGGTTGAGGAAAAGGCACTAAGTTGATACAGTACAAAGAGTTGTAAATACAGTCCTATAACGGAAATAAAAGCCGCGTTGATGAAAGGAAAGACGATAATACATCACACTGGTTACAGAATCAAAGCGAACCCCGCCTACGCTTGAAATACTGATGCTAAATACACACAAAACACTCACACACCAAAAAGCAACAGAATAAAAAATAAAACCAAAAGGAAAACTTAACTTCCAATACAGCAGTTTAGAAACACTTCAAAACAAAGCCAATATACAGAGGCACTAGCATGAAGGAGTAGCATTCAATACACTCTATGATCAGAAGAAAAACCATTTAAGTTTTATCTAGTCGTCCAAACTACAATAACAAAGGAGAGACTGCAGACCAAAAAGAGATTAATCCTCTAAATTCACAGCTACCGAGTGGCGCATAATCAGTATATAGCAGCTTATTATCTATACATTCCAAATACAATTAGCAAACAGCTCAGAAAAATAAAACCTCAACCTCTTATTATTTTTAAAAT
The DNA here is from genome assembly GCF_002775205.1 of Xiphophorus maculatus. Lineage (NCBI taxonomy): Eukaryota > Metazoa > Chordata > Actinopteri > Cyprinodontiformes > Poeciliidae > Xiphophorus > Xiphophorus maculatus. The sequence goes on along the minus strand of NC_036444.1, from coordinate 18,264,330 downwards.
AGAGATTTCACAATATATTCCAAAAAAAAAATTAAGCCTACGACTGCAACAGTATATGCTGGAGGTGACAGAAATATGACCGACCGTGCTTCCGAAATGATTAACGAAGAAAGTCTTTGGTGTTGATTGGAGTGAAACGCCGGCGGTGAAGAAAACGACACACAAGACACAAATGAAAACGCACACACAGAAAAAAAAAAAATAATAATAATCAAGGCTTCGCTTCCACCCTGAAGGAATGTATGAAAACTGACGACAGGTTTCAATACGTGGGGGAGAGGGCACAAAATCTCCGTCAAGAATAATTACTGATACGACTAATACTCAAAAGCCCAGCAGTGATACTGTTAAGTTGATAGGTTACTTCAAACACTGAGAAGTATCTTAAAAGTTAAAAACATTAAACAAGTCTATGCCACTCCCAAAATCTAAAACGCATGAATGCAAATCTAGCCTAAACGCAAGATAATAAAAACACAGCAACCCAGAGGATCTAGATTGTATTGCAGTTACAATAAACAGTGACAATACTGTTATGAATTAAGTACTATAGTGAATAGAAATCGATTATCAAAATATCAAATCACTCTTTATATACATTAAAAGCTAATTCAGTCAGAGCCCTATATGTGCAGCCTCTAGTTAGATTGAACTCACAAGGAGTTAGAAAGTGTAAAGTAGAACAAGCCCATGCAAGTGATCCTCGTCGTTTTTTAGAAGCCCGTCTCATTCAGAGTCTCTAGGTTAAGTGCTGCAAACCTGTTTAAATGCAAAACATACAATCTAAACGCTCCTGAAGTAATATCAAAGACTCAAAGGTTTTAAGGCACTAGAAGGCAGCCATCATGAGCCTTCGATTCCAGGATTGAGTCCAGGTAACGAGCAGATCAGAGCGCCGTGCGCGGGTTGCAAGGCAACACAGATAAAGGGAGCGAGAGGCTCAACAACTCCAACAGCGTAGAACACAGAACAAAAACAGAAACCTATGATTTTCCAGCTTCAAATCAGTTCAGATCAATGACAGGAGGTAATGTACAAACACGTTATTGAGGAAAGCTTCCTAATTGTCATAGAAATTCATTCGCTCTTTCAACGATTTGAAGCTTCCTCCACATCCTGACATGATTTTCCAGGCAGTCTCTGCTTCGACAGTCAGACATGATCAACAGCCTGTCAAGTCAACCCGTCATATTACAGAAAACATTGGTAAAATAATTTCTCAAATCTCATGGTGATAAAACATTGCTCATTTTCCTCCATTCTTCTCTGTCTCAACAGAAGTGCTCATGTTGTGTTCGGGTGGGAGGTCTCCCTGCCCAAGTTTCAGCCCCAGTCCATTTCTCCTTGAGCCTCCTGTTCAGGAAGAGCAGCTGCTCCTCCGTCCCGCCCCTCAGATGTACGAGAACTGTGGGTGGTGGCTGAGCTTGGTAGGGCTCAGGTGGAAACTTGTGAAGGCTGCCGGGGAGGCCATGTACGGGTGAGGAGGGGGAAAAGGCGGCTTGAATTGGTGCGGGTGGTGGGTGTAGCCGGGCTGGTGGTGAGGGTTGATGGTCGGGGAGGGGAGGAGCCGGTGCGACGCGGCGGGGTGTCCGGGGTGGTGGGGGTGTGTGCCGATGCCCAGGGCAACCTGGTGGACCAGCGCCCCACCTTGGGGATGGGAAAGGCCAAAGCCGTGCTGGAGGAGAGTGGGTGGGGGGCGAGAGGGCAGGATGGGGTGATGGGCGGCAGTGAGAGGCCCGCTGGATGGGTAAGAGAGCAGGGTGTGAGGGGCGGCCGAGGTGTGTGTGGGGCTGTTGTGGTGCAGATGTGTGAAGGTATGTGTGTGGACAGTAGGAGGGATGTAGGCGTGCGGTCGCAGGGGCCCATAGTTGCCGTTCCACTCCTTGTTGCTGTGGTTTGAACCGTATGGCTGCACCTGACGGAAAGACGCAAAACAAAGATGATGAACAGCTACACAGTGGAAAAGCATCAAAAAACAGCAACAGTACTGCTTCAAAAGCATCAAGATTGGCTACTATATATGATGTGCATGAACTTATCCATCTTCTTCAAATCAAACTTTTCACTCAGGTGATGTGGGGTGAACTTATACAAGTTAATATGTAAATTTTCCTCCCAACGTTTCCAACTCAGCTTTTTCAGACGCCCTGAATTTACCTTGAGTGCCCTGACTGACTTCTATTTTTTCCTCACTTTGAACTTACTTTTACTAAAAAGACAGAGGAAGGGAGAGAACCTGAACTAACCTGACCAAAGCCCAGATGGTGCTGCTGCCCTGTCAACTTCTGCTGCCGCGGCAGGATGGGGGCGGATGGCAGGAGAGGGACGGAAGAGGCAGTGCTCTGTTGCCCTACGAGACTGCAGCGTCCTTTGGATCGGGACCAGGACTCTGAGGCAGGAGGGAAACAAGGAGGTAAATCTTGATCCAGTAATAAAACATAAAAAGGAGGAAAAAAACAACAATCTGAAAAAGAGACGGCAATAGGACTAGAAGTGCACCAGTCATATCGACTAGACAGTAGATTCTGCACATTTTTATTTAATCAACTAATCAAGGATTTTTAGGCAGAATACTGAAGAATAATTATGTTTGCTACTCAAGAATCAAACATTTTGAGACACAAATTAGGATGACATTGTAATTCCTTGTGTTTCTGTTGACTTTTACTTGAGTGTGGAATAGAAAGACCTTGAAGAAAACTAGATATCAGTGTCAGCCAGATTGGTGCATCTCTACATCAGACTAAAAAGACTGATGGGAAAAAATTTCAGTTATCACCCAGGAATTAGGTTTTGAGCAGAACTACAATAATACATGGCAGTGTCCTTGGTGTACTGTAAAGTGTGAAAATTCAGCCCGATATCCGAAGAATGATTAAACCTTTGTAAATCCAGAAACAAACACTGCATCTCAAAAGTAAACAAAGAACTTAAAGAGCCTTGAAAACAAAAATATATTATTGACACTCAGAAAAGGGGATCACATGAAAAGCAACTTAGTCCATGGACTCTGATCTGTATCAGTTTAAAACCTTCAATGATTACAACCAACAATCTGGCAAGAACAGAAAGGTAGAAACTGATCTCACATCAGTGTCCTCTGAAACATTTGCTGCTGCAAAACGAGAACCAGCAGAGAGAGAAAAAATAATATTTAGCCCATCTCCAGATGAAATGCATCCACCTTTCCCTTCAGAGACTGAACTGTTTCAGAAAATATTTGTCAGTCTTCTCAGAATAAACTAATTTTCTCCTCCTACTTAACTAAGTAGACAATGACAAGTCAGAATTGTGACATTAAGGATTCTAAACAATTCTTAAAGTCCTGCACTGAACACAGCTCAATATTTATTAGAGGGAAAATCATTAAAAAGACAGGCAATGCCAACTGCTTGCCTTCCAGGGATGCACCCATGAGGTGAAGGGGCTATAAGCTTAAAATCTCTGCTGGTGTCTCTTGATCACCTGTTATAGCCTCTATGACCCACTAGGGGGCGGTAAGACCCTACGTCTTCCATTTGACCTGCAAAGGAGATGCAGCCAAAGCACAGGTGACACCACATGGCAGATAGTGAGAAGGAGGAACGTTTGTGGTCAAAAAGAAAGCATGTTTCTGGGTGGGTTAGATCACTAACATTTTCACAGCAAACTCATCAACAAATAAAAAACATTGTTCCACAGACCTGTTCTCTGGACACGCTCCTGTGTATTGCGAGTGTTGTTGTTGGTCTGGACCCTCATCGGTGGAACTACCATGGTCCTGATGCCCCGTGGTCTCCGGTCCTGCTCGGATGGAGAGGTTAGGGGTGCCAACACGGCAGCTAAAGGAGAGCGGTTGTTGTTGTTAAGGTAACGGTAGGCGTTGTTGCCACGCTGGGATGTCGATGTGTCCGAAGAGGGCGAGCCTTCCACCGTGTCACAACCACTTTCATGGCCATCGTCCTCAGACATGCTGAACAGAGAGATTTGAGGACCATGTTAACAACGCAAACCAAATTAAGAAAACTACAACTTTGGTTATCTCATAAAGAGCCAAGTAGAAATAGTACATCTGCATATCCACCATTTTGAGAGACATGGTAGCCTCGGAATGCAAAATGATTCTGTGCTGAGATGTCAAAAACGTTTTTTAAAAATATTGACTAATGTCAATATTAGTCAATATTTAGGGGAGGGTGTTAGCAATTCGTTTTTGGTCTCTCGGTCGTCGGGGCTAATCCAATCAAAGCGCTACCTGTTGGGCCTCTTGCACGGTGACGCTGAAGGGCTGGACTGCAGAGAGTTTGAGGCAAACGAGCTGGTGCTGAGGCTGCTGTCGGGGCTGCTGAGAGAACACACCCTCTCCATGGACACACTGGTGTTTCTGCAAGCCTCACATCCACATTCTCCTTTACACCTGTTGGTGGAATATTAGGGTTTTATTTCATATGAAAATATAGTTCAAATATCAAGTAAATGTAACGGAGCTTCTTTTGTGATATTTATACTCACTGATTCAGATGGCACCCCTGACGACCATCGTTTCCCACCTGATCTTCTTCATCACTCAGATCACTGCGGATGCTGATCACGCTGGGAGCTGGACTTGGCGTGTCGGCCATCAGCACGGCCACATCCCGTATCGGCTCCCTCGGAACATCGACCCGTCTGTTTCCACTTTCCATCGCCTCTTTAAAGCAGTTTTCCTTCAGCTCTGTGACATCTTGTTCCACAGTTGGTTTTTTCATTTCCGGTCGCTGGGATTCCACCAGGGGCCTCTCTTTTTGTGGCTGCCCTCTTCCTGACACTGCCTGTCCGACAACGTCAGCCATTTTGGGAGACCGACATGATGAAATGTGGATGTTGTTGGGGTGGGACAGGTTCCTTTTATGCAAAAAAAATTAATACATCAAGTTAAAAATTGATGTTGGAGTGGCCTATATTTGAATACATGAGACAGAATCAGAACCTTACCTGTTGTGCCCTTGTCTGTTCCGTTTATTGGCTGGTTGGGGCCACACAACGTGAGCTATGCCAATGTTGATTGGCTGATGTGCAGAAAGGGCTGGCATCTGGTTGGTCAGGAGCGGCTGCTGCATCACTGCATTGTAGTGGCTGTTGTGTGGGTGCGCTTTCCTGAAACGAGGGAAATAAAAACTTTGATTTTAACGGTGCCATTAGGAGGTGAGCTCACCATCCCTTGGGGAGATCCGACACATTATTTTCAATGATTTGGTGCACTAATGAATGGGTAAAACAAAGTCTCAACTCAAACGAAACTGACAAGATTTTAAAATAATTTGGTTAAAAATACAATAAATTTCCTTTCAGTGTCATTTTTTACAAGTGGGGATTTTCCCAAACTTAAAAACTTTGATGACTCAGATTTTGGTGACTCACCCCCAGTCGCTTATTCTCTGTGGTCCAGCCGCGGTGTCACTGGTGAGGGAGGGAGGAGGTGGTGGAGGCAGGTGAGAGGGTGGAGGCCCCACAGGAGTCATTTGCTGCCACGCTGTAGGGACAAGAAGCTGCTGGCCTCGGCTAGACCAGGCCTGCTGCAGAGAGGAGAAGGGGAAAAAATGCCTTCTACTGAGTTAAACTTGCAGATTAGTAAACTTTTCAAATGTTTGCAACATCACCTTAAAGCATGGCTGACATATTTACAGTCCCTATTTACAAGGATGTTCCAAAGCCCTCATAATTTGCTTTACTGCCACAGTCTGAAGTTGTAAGTTACAAGCAGAAAACACACACCCAGTTCAGTTACATGTTGCAAGAGAGTAATATGGCAAACTGAAACACGAAGAACTACCGGAAGGAAAGATAACTGACATCAAATAAACTTTATTCGTCTAATGAAATTTAGAACTCTAGGTCCGGAATGCCAACATGATCTCAAGGTTTGAGCTCAACAACGTGGTTGAGTCTTTATCTTACCTGAGCTATTACTCCAGGTCTCACTGGTAGAGGTTGTATGGGAGGGGCTTGAGTTACCATGGGGACAGAATAGGTTGCTGGCTGATTAAGGTTACCTTTGAAAAGAACATAAATATTTTAACATTTCCAGCCTTTTTCTATTGAATCAGATTTCAAAAGAAGCAAACAGTCACTGTAGAAAGAAACCTGCAGAGTGTGCATACCTTGCATTGTGGGAGGACAGAGGAGGAGGGCAGGAGGGAAGGACTCACTGCACCCAAACTGCCCGTTTCCTGTTAGCGCTATCCCAGGATGCAACACGGATGGAGCAGATTGGGTTATAGACTGGATTGTGCAAGTTTACATGGAAGAAGAGGAAGAAGAAGAATCAACTTTTGAATAATGAAACCAACACTACAATAACTACTGATATGGTTCACTAATTCTTATGCTCATAAACTATAGTAAACCATTAAACACACATAATGTTACTATTTCTGGGTAGGCCATGTACCTGAATTGTGCTGTAGCCCAGTGGAAGGCCAGAAGATCCAGTAGGAGCTAGAGGGGGTCTTGACAGATGAATTGTGTTCTGGTTCAAAGCATCAAAAACGGCGGTGCTGGGACGGTTGTGGCACATGTCCATGATGCGGAAAGACGACTGAACACTGTGAGAAAACAAGGAGGTTAAAAGAAATGCACATTTACAGCAAAGGTCTTGTTCAGAGGGACTTTCACTAAAAAATGCAGGCAGAAGCTGTATGCTAGCTGAACCAAGGCTACGGCACTTATGGTTGAGAAGAACATAAAAATATCATTAAAGTTCTTTTTATCTGCAACAGTGAAATGGTAAACCTCCTGGTCAACATAATCTAACGCTAACTGTACAAATAGTGCTTCTCATACAGAACAGCCCAATGACTCTGTTCTGTCGGTCTGAGCTCTATCGAGAGGCTCCGTAGCTACAAAGCTTCAAATCCCACTTTGCTCTGTTCTACTGCATTACAACTTAATGCAGGAAAATGTTAATCAGCTGAAGGCTCAGTCAGCTACTAAACAGTGAAGCAACAAAACAAACCCATACAACCCACCCTGCTGCTGTGGTTGATAACTACAAAAATTATTACCAGAAACACAGGAATTGTACAAGGCTGCTTACTTAGCACATTTCTATAAACCAAATCCTTGTTTGAACAGTCATAAAAAATTTTTATATGCTCCAGATCCATGTTTGTTTTGAAACACAATTTATTTTAGGATTAAGCCTTATCGTGTGCCCTGTTTTGCCAAACAGGGATGTGATATTAAGTCATACATTTTCATAAATTATGACCGAATTCTCCCGTACTAGTGAGCTTCTATCTAATTAAGGAGGTTAAAATATTGTAATAAATATTTTTTTGCTCTCAACTAGAAAGAACCATGTGCCTTCAAAACAATTTTGGTCTGGCATACAGTTTTAGAATTGTGACAATCATGGTCTCTGCCAGCTTTGCATATACAGAGATGAGCATTTTCAGTCAGCTTTTCCTAAACAAGCCTTATTAGATTCCCTGTTATGAATTTTAAAAAAAGAAGTCCCCACAACATACTGTTGCCACTGCCATGTTTCATCATTGGGATTGTGCATTTGGGTTTATTACAAAAATTCCAATAACACGAATGTTTGTGGTTGAGACTTGAGAAATAAGGAGAGTTCAACAGTAAAATCCTTTTGCAAGGAATTACAGGCTGTGCAAGCAGATAAACCTCCTTACTGGTTGCTGTGGGGGTAGTCCAGTAGATGAGTCATGGTGAGGAATGGGTGATTTAGGACACTCGATGGAACCGTCCTGTCCTCGGCGTCGATCAGTAGCATGGTCTTAAGGAGAGACACAAACTCCCGTCTGTCTGCCTTCTCTGCCTGCATGTCGCTGGTATCAGGACTCAACACCAAGTTTACCTGTGGTGTGAAAGGAAAACATTTTACTCTCAAAAATTACCAAGGTGATTTTTTTTTTTTTATCTACATCTTAAAATTTGTTTTTTCAGAGTAGATTCACCACTTTGTAGCTTTGTCTTGTTGGACTTACATGTGCTATGTCATCCAGACAACTGAAGATGTATTTCCTGGCCTCTTTGGATTTAAGTCCTGTCTCCTTCTCATGCTCTTCTGTCGTCTGTAGAAAAAGTGCCGGACATAAAGGTCAATAACCTCAGGGTTATGAAGTGTAGCAGGTGAGAATTTGTATTTAGATTAGTGTGTTTTTTTCCCTGTAAGCTATTTTCACACAAGTGTGAATAAGCACAAGTGAAGGTTATATAGCAATATTTTGCAAAATGTTGAAAGACACTTGATTAGCATCACTGGTGAGCAGTGAGAGGTCAAACTCTTCAGAATGTCAGATAATGTTTCTCACACTCAGCATCTGCATGTAAATCTGCTTAATCACAGGGTTTGTACTGGGTCTTTACTTGACATATCAGACAGAAATAAGCTGAAATTCACTTCAACTTGATACAGAGGAAGCTCAGCACAGTCTCAACATAGCTTGGTGCTTTGGTGAGCTTTCCGCAGGCTGTTCTGGCTCTGTCCTGTTTTGACAAGCTCATGCAACCCGTTTCCTACTGGTAGACTGAAGAATTTCTAGTAAATATCCTCTTCAAATTTTACTCTTCTCTGATATCCATCCTGCTGAGCACCTATATCACCAGAAAGTTTTAATAATGGTGTGTTTGTGCTTACTTGTGCAATGTGAACCACAAACCTTTAGTCTCCAGGAGGCGTAGGGAGAGTCCGATTCTTTGGTGAAGAAACGCGTGGTCTTTGTCCCCTTGTTGAGCAGCTGCTCTGCAGGCAGTCCCTGCGTCTGAGAGATGTACCGGATCTGAGCAGAGCGACACGGAGGAAACGGAGCGTAGAAAGGAAGGGGAAGAAGAGATGGTGAGAAAAGGAGAGAAGCAAAAAAACACTTTCAGATAATCAACCTGAATTTGAGTCGCTGAATCAGATTAGTTACACTTTGATAATGTAATCCGTCATAGTCATATTTTAAAGTTGTTTTTTTTTTTGTTTTGCTTAGGCAGTCTTTATTTGAGAGTGGTTAGACAGGAAAGTGGGTAATGAGAGAGGGGGAAGCCGTGGCAAAGGTCATCAGGCCGAGACTCGAGCCTGTGACGTCTGTGTCGAGGATTAAGACCTCCATACGTGGGTTGTGCTTTACCCCTGCGCCATCACTGCAGCCCATACAGTCATTTCTAAAAGACATGCAAACCTGCACAACTTGCATATATGTCCGAGATAAGAGTAGAGAATCAGTAAACATGCAACATTTTGCTTAACATATCTTTATTTTTCTGATTGGAAATTTTATGCCTCACTCCCTATTTAGGTTGATGATTCTCACACAAAAAATAGAAACTGCTGGTAAACCTTCATAACTACTCAAAGTAAGTAAATGGTTAGTTCAAGCTCACAATAGTGCCTGTGTTTCTCACCATGTTGACAACTAAACACATAAAAGCAGTGCACTGATCAATAGTGATTTTGCCTGATCAGTGCACTGCCTTTGAAGTCCAAGGATTTCAACAAAATACCCTTAGCATATGGTGCACCTGCTCTACTACTGAGCCGTGTGCTGCAGGATTTATTTATAAAAAGATGTAGCAGTTTTAAAGCCTTCAGAATAAATCAGATTACAATTGTATCCTAATCTATGCACCAAAGCAGATGCCACCCTTTTCTGAATTTTAACCAATTCAAAACAACTTGAATCAAAATACATGCAAGTGGTTGATGTGTTTGTAGACTGAAAATGATGGCATGCAGGCGATTTAAGGAAAATTGGTTTAGACTTGCTGGACAGTTTCAATCTCTGATAAATTGGTGGTAAAAGTCTAACCTCATACTATTTCTCTAATTAGAATTTCTTGCATTTCAAACTTACCAATGCTCAGACACACATTTTGAGCAAGGTAAAGGTGCCCAGTAAGGAAGAAAACCAAGCACACAAGATATGCCTGGTTTTCAGAAGTGGCTTGAAACTAATTTCAAGCCACCTCTGAGTTGCTTGAAACCAAGAAATTAAGAAAAATGAAGTTGTAAGTGGTAATCTAAGCAATATTTAAAACTTTGTTCCTCTTGAAAATGTAAATGAAAGTAACGAATACGAAAGTAAGAAAGTAAGCAATACGATCAAAACTTGTGGGTTCCCTCTGCCATTCTGATCAATTAATCCATGTAAGAAAGTACAGACATCTTGCTTTCAGTGAGGTCAAAAGGCTGGTATAGAACAAAACATGAGTGAACATGAGTGACTTGCAAAAGAGATTTTATTTTCCCCAGTAACTTCAAAAACAACCCAAACTGATAAAAAAAAAAAAAAAAAAAAAAAAACATAGTTTCCTACAACATAAAGCTGGCAGACTCAAAGGAAATATATTTTTATTAGTTGGTCATCATTTGAGCAACTTGTCTGTTTTTAGAAATATCCAATAAATAAATAAAACCTCAGAGTTTTAATTAATGTTGTGCTTTGTGATCCAGAGTTTGGAGTAATAAGTGAAATTTACTTTAAGTCCAAAAAATTTTGATTTGCTGCTATTTTTGCTAATTTTATCCTAAAACATTACCCCTCATTACCATTATAGTAGCATACACTTTAGACAAAGCTGTTAATGTCACCTAAAGCTAAATGACGCTTACCTTGCTGGATGAGAAAGGGAATAGGTCTGTTCTGTGTTTTATAACTAAAGCACTTTAGAGGCACCAAAGATTCTTGATAGCATTTTAGAAATCTAATTCAAAATTCAATAACATTTCTGGTTTCTAAGTTTCTAAGTTTTCATAAACCTCACAACAATAAAATTATTACAGAATAGCTGAAATGAGGTTTCATGATGTGTGTGTGTGTGTGAGAACTTGCACATGTCTACAGCCTAGAACAAACACAAAGACTGACCAGAGAGCACTGGACTGAGAACCTGCTGATGATGCACTGAATGGGAACCAGAGTGTGTGCACGTGCTAGCATGTGTGTGCGCGTACACAAATGTGCACAGGTCTACCATCGGGCTTATGTTTATAAATACATTTTGCTGTGTAGAGTGGAACCACAGTGAGCCTTGGCATAGAACGGCATGCTTTTGGGGGCTCAGTGTGCTCATGTGGGCGTGCAAGAGTGTGTCCTGACATGGCCTGTTTCAAGGCTCAGCGAGGGTACCATCTCTGACTGATTACCACTCAAACGGATAGAGGAAATAACACGCACTGGAAACGCCAATAAATAAACAAAAGGTCCAGAACAAACATTGTATTTCACACATCAGCTGAGCTTCTGAACAAGTGCTTGTTTTCTAGATTTAAAGCAACCAAACAGGTGTCTAAGTTTGTTATTACACTCTTTAATTAGGCCTATAATAATCCTAAATCTTCTGAGTTGTGTATATCTAAACACATGATGATACAGTTCCCTTCTGTGAATGTAACAGGGGCCTTTTCCCATGCTCCCGCTCTCTTGCCTGGGGATTCAGTTTGAGTCCCAGTTGTGCAGTTTAGACCACACATTATGCCCTTTATGGGAAGATAATCACACACTGCAAGGACAATTTCCTGATTTGCTCTTCCCAGTTGATCTGCAGATGAATATTTTGTTTAGTTTGTTAAACTTCAGTCACACAGCGCGAGAAATACCCTGAACAAATAATAAACACTAAAAGGGTCTCCCTTATCTCCACTCTGATTGTGTATGTGTGTGTTTTTGTGAGGAGGTGTTACCTGGTCGTATTCCAGCGCTCCGGGGTAAAGAGGCCAGCCCAAAAAGAGTTCAGCGATAACGCAGCCAAGCGACCACATGTCAATGGCTTCACAAAATGGCAGGCCCAAAATAATCTCTGGAGCTCTGCAGGAACAGAGAAGCAGAAAACTCATCAGCAACAAATAGAGAGAAATGCAAATCTACAGGTTTCTCACAGGCTTTTATCACTTATCAAAGCAGAAAAAGGATTAGAACCTGCAAAGGAAAGCCAGGAAAAACAAGATGTCACACAAGGTCTCATCTCTAAACCTTACACTTCACCGGATTCAACTGGTTGACGTTTCCTATGCTTTTTTCACCATTATGGTTGAATATGAATATGTGGTAGAAAGGCATGGTAGTGGTGAAACTTGAAATGTGAAAGAGGGAGGAAGTAAGGAAGCAAAAAAGAAAATGGACCAGTAAAGGGGGAAAGAAGTGAGAAAAAAGGAAATGAAGCAAGCAAGGAAGGAAGAAAGACAGTAAGGAAAGGATTCAAGAAAGCAAGTGAGGGAGAAATATTTCAAACAAGGAAAAAAGAAAGGAAGCAAGGAGTGAAGGGAAGCTAGAACAACCTTCTGTACAACTCAACAGGGAATAAAGCCATGCAATACAAAATATTTTTCCACATCATTTTCCATTCCTATATCTTTACAGACATCGAAAATATGCAAATCAAATTCCACTTTTTTGGGACAAAAACTACACAAATTAGCATTTTTTTTACTTCAGAGTATATAAATTATGTTAAGAAAACAAATTTGAACGCAACCAAAAAACTTTAAACATTACCAAGGCTAGCAGAATCATTTCATTCGTCTTTCTCTAATGTACAAATGAAACATTAATGCAACATTTCCATCAAAAAGATTTGCTTCTACACGCACAGAGAGGTATCTCTGGACATTTATACAGCAGTTGCATTATTGAAAATACTACTGATTTTTATTCTGTACAGTGTTACATGCTACATGATTTCCAATAAATTGCAAACAATTACAGTTTTGACTACATCCAACTGTTGTTGTCTCTAAATTTGTGAGACTCGTAGTCCTGCGGTGTAAGTGTCGTGTAAACTGGTGTGAGAAAACGATAAACTTTCAGACGAGGATACAGCAGCTGAGCAACAGTTCCACAAATAGCAACCTCTGCTGTGGTGACCACAGGGGAAACGCTCGTTTCCCAGCAACCACTGGACGCAAGGCAGTAATGCAGGGTTAAATACAGAGCCCGTCGGCCATTATTCTCCGTGGATACAGGTGGATGACTCTATACGTGCCTGCAGACACAGCTGCAGACTTCAAACCCAACCATTTCACACAACCCTCCCTGGCCTGAAGGAAATTAGACTGGACTCATTTCCTACTGCCGTTGTAAGAGGAACAAGTTCAGTTATGAAACACAAAGAGTTCAATGAAAGACTGCCCAAGAAATTAATGGTGACCTATTATGTTTCCTTGAACATGTTAGGTCTATTCTAGGTCTATTAATGACATAAATCATTGCATTTTTTGCACAAAATCTTTCTTGAATAATGAGATTTCAGTTTGGTCAGCTCTGCCCATTTTGAGATCCTTTCCAAATGTTTTAGGGCATCTTGTCACTTTAAATCCAAACAAGTAGCTGCTGGCCACGCCCCCCAGGTCAACATTTACACTCGCATGCAAAAATGGCTGCAAGCAGTTACACAATTATATAAGCATGCATCTTTGAAAAGCAAAAGAGCCTCCTGCACAACCAACAAGAATGCAGGAAGTGGTTTCTGAAAGACAAGTCAACAACCAAAATCACTTGTCCATTGTACAACAGTAAAACCAGGTGACCAAATGTGCTGGAGCTAAGCTTGGGTTGCTAGGTAACAGGCTGAGATTTGTTGGGGTTGCTAGGTAACGGACGGGGTTTGCTAGGTGAGGGGCAGTGCCTACTGATTTGTGACATTACATCTGAAGGTTTTTAAAATGGATCATTTTCAAGACACCAGGAAACATTAATTTATTGCTAAAAGCTGGCTGCGTGTTTGTTTTTTTAAAGAGCTTGGCCTGTTTTTAGAAACAGTAAAGGTCCAAATGGAAGTACAAAAACATGGAAAATGTGAATTCTGCATAATAGGTTTCCTTGAAGACATCCGCAGTACAAAGTCTATGGTATTCACTGTAGTTTTGAGTGGTGGACTGTGACCAAACAAAAACTTTTTGGGATTCAAAGTGCAAGCCATCCAACTAATAAGCAATTGAAGAGGAGTAAGTGGTTTTTAAAGTGCAGACTGCAAAAATAGAGAAGCAGGCAAACAAACCGTAAAAACTAAAGTTTTTAGGAAGGCGATAAAAGAAACAAGTGTGTGTGTGCCTATGGTGTTATTCTCTGCTGTACTACAGTCATGGAAACCACATTCATATACACTACTACTGCTTTCCAGAGCGCTAACAGCTTACAACATAACACACTATAAATACTCACACACAAGTGTTGGGCTGTCAGGCCAGGTTCCAGAACTAACGAGTCTCACTACAGAGCTATAACAAGAACAAACAGTGCATACAATATGGCAACACCCTGCTGGTGTGAGCTGCTAACAGAATCAACACAGCAGACACCACGTCTATTAGCATTACTGATGTTCAACATAAGAAGCCTTACTAAAGGACATCTGAGCCCTTGTTCTTTAACGCCCGCAGACAAAGCTGATCCATGATTATCACATATCAAACAAGTCCCACAACATTACGTTTGGGAGAGCGCTTCTCAAGTTGCACAAGACCGAGCTTGCATGCGCAGCAACCAAATCGATGCAGGCAGAGAGCAAATGTGACCTGAAATGGAAAAGCCAGTGGTTTTGTCCAGAATGGCTGCAACGTGCCCTTTCAAGACGCTGCCAATGAACCAGAACCTTAAGCTACAATTTTAATTGAAAAGAGACCAGAAAGCGGTGGAGGAAAACTTCTGTGCAATAATTTGGGAACAGTTGGATTGGCAAAGAAACCAATTTAAACATTTTAAAATGCACTTACCAACACCAACAAACCTTATGGTAAAATTTCACTTATATTAAATGTACTCCTAAACAAGCAAAACTGAAAAAAATTAAATTACTGATAATTCAAAAATTCAACACAAATTAGTTTATGTTTATATTGTACTTAGCATTATTAGAGCATGGATCTATACCACTAGGAATATACAAACCCATCAAACATTGCATCACAACAGTCATGGTGATTGATAGGTGACCAAAATATTGTAAAAACCACTGAAATTTAACATTTTGTACAGCTCTTATTAATCACAAATTTATCTACTGCATAAATTTCAACAGATCTAACAGAAAAATAATTTTAAGTTCAATGCCAGGAAGTTCCCACCAGGTAAGGTTAGGACACACCCAAAACCACCTGACGTAATAAATGTTTTTACGATGAAGTAGAAGCATGTTAGGGGAGCAGCATTTTTGCTGAGGAATTACACAACAAAAGGTTTGGAAATAAATAATATGCAGATCCTAGTTAGAAGATTCACACCCATCTACAGCTCCTACAAACTCAATGAATGGAAATCATGACCATATACTGAGAAAGTCTGGGCTCTTATTTTGGTGAAGTTTTAAAGCTTTTAGCAAAAACTTGTTTTATTCTCAGCCATGAATGTTCAGGTGGGCTGCAGCAGGGATGGGAAGTGTCAATGCCATTGCTGCACTATCCCAAAGGAGGACGATAACTTAGGGAGACCACGTTGGCATTGTTGTGTCGATCTGAACGCAAATGACAATCTTTGAATAATATTTTGAAGTGCTGATAATCACTAAATATGCCTTGTTTTTACAACCCTAGTAAATGGCCTAGAAAAACCTGATTGTATCACTACAACGCTTCCTCTTTTCAGGATGTTTAAAACCTCTGCTTAACAGCCAATTTCAAACTGTCAAAAGAGACCTGAAAGAGAAGCTGGTCACTCATCCATTATTTACCACTTTTAATCTTTGATAGATGACAGTGGAGTGCTACTCCGTTGCAGCAAAAAAGAGCCAGTTATTTTCCTTTATGATTTCTGACTAAAAGCAGAGCTCAACCTCATCTAAGAGCTTGAAAAATAAACTTGCTCATGCAGATTTATATCGCAATTGGAAGATGCCTGACTAAGAGATGTCCAGTAAAAGTTTGACAGTCAAATTAAATTATGACCAGTAAACATGTCCACGCCAAAGCTTCAGGCTCAGTAGTTTGAATGACTTTTTTAATCTCGATGCTCCAGTCAAAACAGTTTGACTGGGAGCGACAAGAAAAACTGGATTTGAATGAATGCATGGAAATAAGCACAAAAGTCTCAAAAAATTAGGTAATTCAAAAACAGAAATATAAAGAAAAACTTGACAGTTTTAGGACAGGGAAAAAAAAAAAAGCAAGTAAAAAGCAGAGAGCCTGCCAACATGTTACATAAACAGGCCTCTTCCAGCAAGCGCGTATGTTTCCATTATTGCGCACTGTAAACACACTTTAGACGCAGCCTGTTAGCGTCCAGCATCACATTATGTTTCTCCACTGACAATCACAACCAAACAGGATCCCACTACACAAATCAACAAACTTTGCAACATAATTTTCCACAGTTTCACTTTCAAGCAGAATAAAAAAGAAATTCTAGATTTCCCTTTGTTTTTCTGTAACACTTTTTTGCATGAAATATTGAGTAAATACTCCTAATAAAATTTTTCATAAGGAAAAAAATCTGCTTGAGGATACTTGGAAAACAAACATGTAGGGTGGCACACAAAGGGATGCCTACACGACACAGCTGAGGAAATACTGCTGTGTTAATGTGATGAGGCAAGGTACAAAAAGTAAAGCAACACCTCTGTAACTAAGAAATCACATCACGAAAAGCTTAAACACGACCTGTCCAAATCTGTCAGCTTGCAACAGACGATAGCCTTCTTCTCTTCCACCTGAGCTCTGAACATTAATTATTAATAAAGGCCTCTGCTCTGTTTTCATTGTGGGTAGTTTTACGTCACTGGCCTCCGTAGGACAGACGAGTCACCTCATCAAGCCCTGCTACCATGGCAGCGACAGTTGAGCATGACGAGCACTGAAAATCTCCTGAGCAACACTATACCTGATGCGTAACACTAACAAAACAATTCAGCAAACAGATCAAGATCCTACCAGCTTATTTCCTCTTTACCTTCAGAGACTAAGCAGGAAGCTCCTTCAATAAATTTAGCTTTTCAACTTCACAGGACGCTTATAATTTTTTTCTATGTACAAATGGAACAACCTTAATCTAGCTTAAGATTTTTTTAGAATGCTTAAAAAATATATAGGAGCAAATTCAGCAAACCTGATCAATTTAAAAATTTCTTCAATGTGCATACAAAAAATTTGTTAATTTTATTATTTAAATATTATTTTACTGTATGTAAATTATCAGAATGGAAGACAGAATAACAAAATGAGTCCAAAAGACAAAAAAAAAACCCAACAGGAGTCTTCTGGGAGGTGGATCCAATTAAGTTCTTCATAAATTTCCATCATAACTTCACAAGTACAGCAAAGTAGAAGTAGGAGTTTTTCTTCTGGTAAACATCAATTGCTAAAAAAAACCCCTCAAGGATAAAGAAGGGACAGGCCCTGAAATAAAAGTATATTATTTTTATGCTTTTTACAATGCATAAAAAAAAAATGACACTCAGTTTTATCAGTTTTTCACTACATAAAAAGTAGACCTTTCCAAGGATTTAGGTCATTAAACATTTCTAACAAGTTTTATTGTTTGTTCAATTTTACTAACTTTTGTTAAGGACAACTGACATTTAATACACAGTACTTAAAGTACACTCAGTCTCGGGCGGTCTAACCAAACTAAAAGCAGTATTTCAATTGAAAGCACTGTTTGTGTAAAATGACATTTATTGGATCCAATTAAAGTAAAAGGACAAAAACAATCTTAAACAGCCTATACAACAAACAAAAAAAGAAGCAGTATATCAATAGTAGTGCAATACAATTTGAGAAAATTTTGCGAAGGTGTTAATAGTAAATATCAGTCGCCACATCTAACATTTTCTTCTTCCCTCTGTTTCTCATATACCTTCAATCACTGTGTGACCTGTAGCATTTTGTGCAACATAATTTGTGTCTGCTGTGAGCATCTGCTGCCACAAGACAATGGATAATGAATTAGTATGCAAGTTCATAACTCTTGAAATATATGTCAACAATTATCGAACATCAAACAGTATCTAGCTATATAAATATTGTGAAGACTGATATTGTAAGGACAATATCAAAATTATTTTGTTAAGCAAATCCTCCTCACATTTTGTTGAAAAGATTCTGATGCATTTCTCATGTCAAAATTCCAAACTTTTCCAGACTCAGACACATTTTCAGTCCTAAAGAATAAATTTAAAAGCTTACTCTGGATTTTTGGCTGATATTCCTAGAGTGGTCAGGATATAAAGAAAAAATCTGAAAGAGCAGTGAGGAAAGAATGCAGAGGAAAAGATCAGTGAGCAGATAGGTCAATAGATGCAATAATAAATGAGAGAATGGAAAGAAGAACTTGTATGAAAACCCTTGTATTTTCAAACTGTGATCTGTCTCACCGCTTTAAGTGCTCAAAGTTCAATATCCACATCCCAACATTTAAAATATTTTAATTCTCTTCTTTCCAAACTTTGTAGGATCCGTATAATCCTTCATTATCTATTATCATCCTATTGCTCAACCCTATAATAAAGCAATTGGGTAAATTTACTGCTGCTGTAAGCTCCAGTTTAATATGGAAGAGAACCACAGTATGGTTAACAATAATGGTAACCACTGAAGAGCTGCACAAACCAGTGAAAACAGATCCATAATTAGAAAGCACAATGTTTGTGCTGATGACATATCCATTGTTAGACACTATAAGAGGCAAACAATGTATTCACTTAAAACATTTTCTAACCATAAATACATGTGCTCCATACTTCAAAAGAACCATAAAAAAACTTCAAAAAACTAGTGAAGGTTGCAAACCCACACTTAAATTTCAGTTTACATTTTGAACTCACATTGGAGCTTTAATGAGTGTGTTCAAAAACTTTGCCTGAATAAATAGTTCTGGAAATACCAGGGAAAATCCAGATTAGTTGAAAAAGAAAGAAAATGAAATAAGAAGTGTTCCAGGCCTCACTGCATTGAGACTTGCATTCTGTGAACCTTCATCATGCAACAATACAGTTCAGATGCTCACCAGAACATTGCATCATGCAAACCCCTTTTCCTAGCCACCCGATGTTTAAATAACATAAAATAAAAATGACAACTAAAACAGTTTGTCTTGCATGTGAGAATATGGACTTCTACCTCCCAGAGCGATACAACAAAGCAAGCACTATCGGTTTCTGCATACATAAAGTCCCCCTTTCATAAAAACACAGACGAGTACAAAGTGCAGCAGATAACAACAAGACACTATCAACATTGTAAAAATGGAAACAAGATGAATGACAACCGGTTACCAAGTGTCAACACGATACTTTATTATATCTGTATGCCTCGCATACAGAAAAAAAACACAAAAAAAAGGATTTTGGTCACATTTGTTGCATCTAATTTTGGACAGGCAAAATTTTTATATTTTTCTCCTCTATATCTTAGATGCGTATAGGAGTTCACTTAGTACCTTTATTAGAATTCAGAAAGTTCACATTTCTAGTTTTATCAAATTTTAGTAGTAGCTATAAAATATATTAGTTCATTATGAAAGTGTTTTTTTGTGATAGAGGTGCACCGATTTATCAGCCAGCCAATTTATCGGTGTCGATTTCCTTAATTTTAGGAGCTCGGCCGATACTTACATGTGAATCTGATCTTATCTACCTCAACAAAGGTATAAAAATCAACCACTCTTCTCTCCTGCTCTCTCGTGAGAGGTTTGATTGACAGACCAACCCACTAGGTCATATCTGCACATTTGCAGGTAACAACAGTCACCCCACTGTTGCCAACTCAGCAACCTTCTTGCTGTATTTACTGACATTTCAGACAAAAAAATGGGACTGGACAAAATTGGAATCAGCAGAACAGGTTTTTTAAAAATTGGTCATCTGCAACTGGCCAGAAAACTGCAATCGGTGCAGTTTGTGAACCTTAATAGTTTAATGTAGCTTACACATGTCACAATGATTTTGGTAGTTTAAAGTGAAATTTTCTGAAATTAGACAAGACATTTATCATATCAGACATAATTTAATGGGAAAAATATTAGAATGCAGTACGTAACAGGCACGGCAAGCCCTTTTTTTCCCCCCATTCTCTGCATCAACTCAGACATATGAACACACCCAAAAACACAAACACCAAGAGAGAAATGCCAGAATGTTTTTTCCTGGATCTAAATGTGGGGTTTTCATAAACCGCATTCTTCCCTAGCCTCTTGTGTCCTCAGTGACCTCCCCGAGTCTCAGTGCCAGCCTGTTTTTAACTGAACTCTGATCTCAGTGTTGCCAACACAGCTTAAGACAAAAAAACACACACACAGACACGTATGAGCGCACACTCATACGCATTTAACCGGGTCAAATGCAGAGCAAATCCTTCATGTTACATAAGAGCTATGTGCCACACTAAGCCTCAGCACTCAAAAAGAGGAAGGTCTAGGGAGAGACCTGCTCATGCTAACAAAATAAGGAAGTTTCCCCACACCACTGCTGCTGGCATTTCAGTGCTGCAAGAATTGTCGCTTTAGATTTTAGCTCAAGAGAAGTTGCATCAGAGCAGGAAGGTCTAAATTTCAAGTCCCTATCAGATCAAAACTAGCAGAAATTTAAGTTAGAACAACAGAGGAACTTCTTTGTTCCTTACAGAGTAATAAAACCAGCCAAAAAGTGGAGCGCAGGGTGTGTGCTGCGCATTTGCTGTCGACATTCTCCGCATGTGTAATAGATTGTGCAATGTTTGCAGACTTTCCGAGGCTTCACTGGAACAGTTGGTGAAATGTCCAAGCAGGAATACAGATAAATTAAATTTCCAGCCTACTGCTGTGTGGTTAATTAGCAAAATACTTTGACTTTCAAATATTTTAGGCCTCAATAAACATGCAACATCAGCAAAATTTTACAACGCACTTCAAAATGGAAAGAATCTAATAGCAAAACTATGTTTCTTTTTTTTTTTTTGCTTTTTTATAATCTAATTTATTTCTAATTAAACCGGGGGCTCAATTTACTGTGCATAAAAATATGGGCTTATAAGCTTCAGGCTTAAAATTTTATGGCATTTTCTGCCCAACAATGTTTGATGAAGTTTAAAAGCCTAACCCATAAGCAGGATATGACATTTTATGACTGTCCTTATAGATACTTTGGTTACTCTTGATTATAAAGACAAGGAGCAGAAAATAGGGTGTGATGAAATGGAAGAATTCACTCGGAGATAAAGATAAAAAATATGCATTCATGCAGAAAAGAACGTAGAGAGATAGCAAACAAAGAACAAAAAGTGAAAGACTTGTCAGGAAACTGCCAGTCAGAGCATGCAGGTCAATACAGTGCAGTTTATATTAGAGGAGAGGCCTAAACACACCGACGCTGAGGAAAGACTTTGCTAAGCTCTGTGGGAAACATGCACATAAACAAGTATTAGCTGTGGGAATGACTCGGACTGGTACACTGGCAAGTTATCATGACAGATTTTAGAACGTTTCACATTACAGAAAAGTTGGTCTTTCTTAAATGATTCTACTCTGTAAATCTCCTTTCTTGGCATACTCTATGTTGTCATTTCAGCTTATTTCCAGAAGCCAACTTGCTCTTTCTACATTAATAAATGTGGGCTGTATCAGAAAACGTCTGAACTGAGTGGCCTTGGATAACAGTCACTTGGATGAACAGAGACCAGTGAATCATACAGTAATAACCATCACAGTCTTCACCCTTTACTGGGCGTATCCCAAGTGTTTCAGGGCATTAACAGCCAGCTGTTCTTACCTGTAGTATCTGGACTGAAGATAAGTGGAGCACACGGCCTTGGAGACATGGC
This sequence comes from Xiphophorus maculatus, assembly GCF_002775205.1. Classification (NCBI taxonomy): domain Eukaryota; kingdom Metazoa; phylum Chordata; class Actinopteri; order Cyprinodontiformes; family Poeciliidae; genus Xiphophorus; species Xiphophorus maculatus. The sequence continues at coordinate 18,242,642 of NC_036444.1, read as the reverse complement.
TGGCTGAACCAAAATCAATGACTTTGACTCTGTATGGCTGCCTGGATGGATCCACCAGCATGATGTTTTCTGGTTTCAAATCAGCATGGATCAAACCCAGATCCTTCAACTTTTTTAGGGCTGTTGCCACCTGGAGAGACAAACCAAGATATAAAGAAGCTTGTCAAACTGAGCAACTGGTAGATCTTTTTTTTTGTCTTGATAAATTGCATCTGTCATTCTTAGCTTACAAGTACAATTGAAAAAAAAATCTGCCTGATGCAGATTCTGATTTTTTTTTTTTGAAGGCTGTTCTAATATATTATTTTCTTTCAAGGCCAAGAACAAAGAAAGGTGCTGCAGGCATTTCAATGGATGTAGAAGTTTTGAAACTGAAAAAAAAAATTATTACAAGATCATCCTTTAGTCATGCATCAGACTATATGCAACAAAGTATAGTTGATGTATTTCTAGGCACACGGGTGTAATTAGTTATTATGAAATAGAAGGGGGGGGGATCAGTGTTGGATCTGCCAAGCACAGTTCAGAGGCCTCTGATCGGTGCATTACCAGATTTTATAAATAATGCATCAAATAGTCAACTAAAAACCTAAATTTGCCATTTTTTTCTTGATCAGTTTTTTGACTGTTGAATTGCAGCTCAAATTTACCAAAACCAAATGCTTTCTTCCCTCTATTAATTAAACTTCAAAACTAAAACTCTGTGCTTTTTGGTCTGTAAGCACATCAACACACCTGCTCAGCTTAAGTAGCTTGACTGAATTTTTGAGAGAAAAAAAAGAAATCCAAATGAGCCAAAGCCTGCCTCTGCAGGACACACTCCAATAAAAAAACATCAACCTGTATCAGCAGGTAAAAGCCTGACTGATGCATCTTTGACTGCTATTTAGTTCTCCAATAGAAGCCCTTTTTACCTGCTGTAGAATAGGCCTGATGATTTTAAGAGGCAGTGGGCTGAACTTGTTCTGCTTCAGGAAGTCGTAGAGGTTTTGCTCCAACATTTCAAACACTAAGCAGGTGTGGCTGCGGTGCTGAAAACACTCCAGAGCGCGCACCACATTGTGCTCCTCTGCATTTTCACTGCTCAACCGAGCCAAGATCTCCACCTGCCAATTAGAGAACCAAATTTCATTAAAATGCTATAATTCACAACGTGCACACGTCAAACACAAACATTTTGTGGTCAAAAATTACAAAGTGTTTAACATTCTCACCTCGATCTGTCCTTGGCGTGCATAGGATGGGTGATTTTTCAGTATTTTGATGGCCACCACTTCATTTGTCCCCCTCTTCCAGCACTTCACCACCTGACCAAAGGTTCCCCGACCCAGAAACTCCAGAACCTCGTAGCCGTTCTTCAGCGAATAAAGGACTTCGTGCTGAACCAACTGATAGTCACCATCTCCTGATCCATTTCTGTTCACAGTGGCACCTGCCACAACCTCATTACTGCCATTGGTGCTGGTTTCAGTCCCACTGACCCCCACGCCGAGGCCGTTCACCTCATCAACCCTGCTGTGTTGAGCGGTGAGAGTTCCTCTACCCCCGACTCGAACAGTGTCTGCATTGTTCCCAGTGCTGGTTTGCAACATGGCCACAGGTACAGGAAGTGACGGCAGAGAAGGTACGTCCTCCACTATCTGCATGGCTCTGATGCGGTTACTCTCCCGCTGTTGTTCCCCACCTTCACCTGTCTTCTCCTCACATACCTGGGGGACACCTGAGTCAAGAAGGCCAATATAACCTCCTCTTACTTGTGCTCTTTTGTTTTTGGCCTCCCCCCACTCTGCTCCTAAACAAGCTGTAGCCAGAAGCTCGCAGTCCAAGCCTCCACCTTCTCTCTCAAAACTTTGGTCAACAGTCGGCTGATCCTGGCACTCAACCGGTCCTGCTTGCTGTATCCCTGCAGTCTGCAAAGTCCACTGCTCAGTTTCCCCAACCGGTTGCCCCTTGTTTGGCCTTCCTAAGTTAGCAACAGTTGAGGACGGGATTACGTTGTTGGGAAATGCAATACCGTAGTTGATTCCAATCACATATGTCTTGGGTGGGGGTCGATGCTCAAAGGCTCTGCTGGTGTTATTACTGCATTGGACTTCACCTGTGTGTCTGCTGGTACCACTGCTGCTCTTTCCTAAGGCACTTGTTTGAGCTGAGTGCAGGTGTGATGGGTAGACCAAGGCTTGTGAGGCCATACCTTAAAAGAAAAATGCATTTATTAACTTTTGTTTCCTTTTTTTTTTTACCCTTTTTTTTACACATTTTAAAACATTTACGATACAAAAACTCAGTTTGCCTGAGATTAGTGTTCAGACAAAGGAAGTGGTGAAACCCAAAACTTCACCTTTTCTCCTACTATCCTCAGAGATACATTGTGGGTTTAAAATAAATGCCATAATAAAAGCCACCAAAGCAAAAATAAATGAAGGTCTTCACGTCACTCTTACTGGAAAAGGGAACAAGTCTTCTGTAATTGGAGATGGGGGAAGCCCAGTGCATGTTTGGCTAGTCCCTGCACGCCACACTGCAGGGTCAGTTTCACACAAACCAACGGCACATAGCAAACAGCACCCCAGAGGGAAAAATGATACACTATGAAGTGGGATGAGTGTTCTCCACCTCGGCGGTATCTTTACAAATGTACCGATTATATGAAGAGACTTTTGTGTTGCTCTTTAAAATGTAGGTGAGATACAAAACTATGAAGAGAAAGTCACTATATGACCTTTTCAGAAGAACAATTTTAACTTGATGTGTTAAAGACCAAAAATTGTCAAATGCAGAAGTAAAGTAATATCTGAAAAATGCAACAGCTAAAGTGATGCAACCTGGTGACTTTCCACTGTTACAACAGAAAGACTAATTTCTCCCCCATTTCAAAATCTCAAATGAATGTGCAATAAAGCGTGTGTCAAATTTTAACTCCCTCTCCATAACTTTTGGTGTGTTCATGCTAATAAACTGGAGTTTTTAAGAAGACAAAAAAAAACAGCACAACCTGGTTCTTCAAACAGATTTTTAGGGCCACAAAGCTTTATAAGTAAAGACGTACCAATGAAGATTTACCTCGCTACAGTACAGATTTTCCCAGTTGTCCTTATAGCCTGATCCTCTTAGTGTAGGAGCTATAATAAAAAGAAGAAAAATGTTCTGTGGGTTCTTGGATAAAGAATTTACTTTTATTTCAACAGAACAATGAGGGATAACCACATTGTCCCCATTTAGTTTAAATGTACTTTGTCTATAAATTTATTCTTATGAAATTCCAAAAAAGTTATGAGCAAATTATGTTGGATGATGCCACTATGGACAACAATGGGTTTGAGTTCTCGGTGTTGTCATGTGAAATGTCTAGGGATAAAAAACCAAACCTATTAGAGAAAGAAAATCTAATGTCTACTTGTCAGGAATTTCAGGGAATGAATCCCAAAAATGTGAATTGTACCAAGATAAAACAAAACAAAATACTGAAAAAAAAACTGTGCCTCTAAATCTAATTAATTCACTTTCACAACTATGCACCGAAGAGCTTGCTGGACAAATAAAATAAAACTAACCTTTACAAAATCAATTGCAGCACACATAAAGTACATTTAAACTGCTCATTAATGCTGGCGATGCAAAAAAAGAAAAGTAAATCGATTTAAATGCTTTTCTTTTTAATACCCAAGATCGGGAATTGACTGCTAAATTCAGATCAATTCATCTCTATTAAAGTCAACTCACAAGAACAAAATAGTGAAAATAAGTTTGCGTTTTTTCAGTGGAAAATATTTCAGAGCGAAAGCAACTCATGGTAATTTCTAATAGTATAAAGTTAAGTCTTTCATATTACATTTAGTGATACATTACTATAGCATACTTCTCTAAAAGTGTTCAATGAAAGTTTGTGGGACAATTTTAAGAAATTGTATCTGAACAAATTCTGCATTTTTAGAAATTAGAAGACAGAGATTATTATTGATTTCAAATGTTTACAAAATGAATCCTTTTTGGCACAAATACTCTATATAAATGTGTGTAGATTCAAAAGGAGAAGCTGTAAGAAATAACGAATTATTTTTATGGTGCTGTAGTTGTTTTAGGAATGTCAGCTGGGTTAGAACTAAGACCACAAAAGAGACTTTCCTAATGTAACTTAGTGTTCATTTACTTTTTAGGCAATCTTCAGCAGGACCCCAACTCGTAATTTGCTCATGATGCATGGGTCGATTGAGTAGCTGCAGCATAGTCAATTCTGACTGTAATGGTGCAGAATCTGTTTGGGGTTTTTTGTTTTGTTGTTCTTGTTTAAAGGCTCGAATAATGTTAACCCAGAAGTAGAAGCTTTTTTTTGTAAACATAAAAAAAACTGTATTTTGTTTTTTTATTTTTGTATTTACATTCTGAAAAGGATCCTCTGATTTGACTTCTTCAAAGAACAGAAAAGTCAGATTCTTCAGTATCTGACCTGCTGATCAGAGCTAGTGACTGACTCATCTCTGCAAGGAAACTGGTGCATCTGTGCAATTTTTTAAAAAGCCAAATACACCATATGAAAATACTACACCATGTCAACAAGCTGAACACTGGCAGAGAATCAGTTCAACAGCCACACTTCCTGAAAGTTCCCAAACAGAGACACAGATTGTGCCTGCCTGGACTTACGACTCAGAAGACTTCTTGTTTCAGGCTCAATCAAATGTCACATGAACATTCCTGAAATTGGTCAATTTAAAGGGAAAAAAAATGTATATAAAAAAAAATCAGCTCAACAATGAGACAGCGGACTACCAAACTAGCTACGCTTGTGCACACAGGCTCAGACAGGCAGGCAGTGGGGTGTGCCTCTTAGCCAGCTTTACAAGGAGCACACCTCTTTTCTTGTGACAAGCAAAGCAAGTGAGTTTTAACTAACTCCATAAGCACACCAAAAGCTCTCTAATTACAACTCCAGCAGCCGACATCTCCTACAAATATAATTACCCCTCTTCATGGGTAAGCAAAGATCAAGTTATGCACTGTTGGAAACTACTACACCCAATCACCACCCACAACTGCAAGTTAGGCAAGCACCGTTAATAACTTAATGATGCAACTGAGAAAGAATTTCGGCCACCACAGCAGACGAGCAACCATCATGGGGGCTGGCGTGGTGTAAATATGTCATCCATGCTGTGCTCGCTCTCAGTCTTTTGAGGGACAGTCTTGTCTGTTACACCGCCTGCCAAACTGTGTAGCCTGATATCTCAGGGGATTGGCCTGAAATAGAGACCCAGCTTCACAGAGGGCAAACAAACAGAAATACAGAAGTGTGCATACATGTCCGTAGGTTCAGCTGGCGTTTTTTTGGTAAATGTGTACAACACCTCACAGCTACTACAGATGAATCTAAGTGACAGTTGACATATGGGAGGAGAAGGGGAGTGTGCGTTTGTGTGTGTGCGTGAGTACGTGCGAGTTTGGGGGATGGGTAATCCCCCACCAACACACCTGTTGAAAGTGCTTTTGTCACACAACCATAAATAATAGCTGTCTGATGGTGTGTGGCGGAACCTCTTTCGAGTTCATTTAAATAAACTAATGAAGCTCACTTTACTTTCTGTTTAGCAATTACTTAAAAGTATTTTTAACATTTGAAAATATACACAACCACAACCAAACAATAGCTCAAACATAACCCATGAAATTAGCACGTACTTGAATTAAAAATAAACTGCTTTGAATAAACTGGTTAACCTTCAACGGTAAAGGTCTATGAAAAAAATAACTGAAGTTAGCAAACAAGCTAGCTGCGAGCGAAGTCCTACGGACCTTAAAACAACGATTCCCATCAACAAATATAATACATAAAGTGTATTCGGCTACATTTTTAAAGAAATAGAACCACATACCTTCAGTAAGACCAGAAAATCGCATCACTCGAAGTGTCAAAGAGCAGGCTAGCAACGAACACCCGCACCACAGCCAAACTCTGTAACGGTGCTGCTGTTGCTGCCATCTTGTTCAACGACGAGGAGGACACGCCGAGCGACTTTTCGCACATTTGAAGCCCCAAGCCCCGCAAAAACAACAGCATTTACAAACACGAACTACGGTCCATGTTTTAGAGGGCCGTCTTGGGTCTCACTAAACGTTAATATCGTGTCTAGTCGAGGCGAATATCGGAGTTTCTAAACTTTTGCATGTTAACACGCCTCGTACCCCCCCGACCGCGTTAGCTGCTGGCGGCTAGCTTGTTGCTGCTGCTGGTTCGGTAGCTTGTTGCTTCTCCGCATGTGTGGAATGTTGGGGAGGGGAGGAGGAGGAGTAAAAGTGCTCTGAGTCACTGACGGCGAGTCAAAACATTTCAGAACTTCCATGAGCTCACTTCTGTCATAAGTTTACATACAGGCTGTCATATTCATTGTGGGTTTCTAAATCATTTTGCGGGCACTCTTGCTTCGAGTGAAATTATACCACTACTAACAACTTGAGGCCTTTTAGAAACAAAAAATAAATGCACATGTTTTAATATTCCATTTGTATCTAATTCACATAGAATGATAAAGACAGAAGTATATAGCTATGCACTTAAAATACCTCAATAATCAATAGTCAGTAGTTAGCTGAGTGCTTTTAAAACAGCATATCTAACATGATATTGATATTTGGATTTAAAGGCATTCAAATTTTGTTTTAATTTTTGTTTCTGTGTTAGAGCAGTTTTATTATTATTATTATTGTTGTTGTTGTTGTTTTGCTCTATTTCTGCTCACATTTTCTATCTACAGAAAATCAATATCAGATATTTCAGATTAAGAAGAAAATAACATTTATGAGAAAAATCCCAAACATTCACATAATAATGCCAGACATTTTCATGAGGAAAATCTGACATTTTCTAATATTGAAAAGTCTTACGACTATAACTAGTTCTAATTTGTGTTCTAATTTCATTACAAAGGTCTAGAAGGATTTTTTTTTCCTCCTGGGAATTGCCTTGGTTTCTGGGTTGATCTTAAACAACTTTTTAAGATAGGTTCACACTTCAAGAGTTTATTCTACATCATCTTCATGACTTAGAACTTGGTTAGCTCTTCTGAGTTTAAGCAAAACAGAATCTAAAACAATTTCTAATCACACCTGAATTAATTTCCGGGTAATACAATAAGGGCATTGTGGGAAAACAATTACCATGACAAATTAGTGAACAAATAATGAGTAGCAATGACTTATAACATGGGCCTATTGAAATTATGTACATCCATACAGTGCTTAATCTCGTCAGTCACTTTTTCCCCAAATAAAAGTACAATCCCTTTTGGAGGCATAACAGCAAAACCATTAACAGTATGGACATTAATGAAGAAAATATGGCATAAAAAAGATCCAACTTCTCTGGTTATTGGCAAAGCTGCTGTTTAAAAGATAATCAAAGAGGCTATTTACAATGGAGCCAGTTCAGGATGGAATAGTGCACATGCAGAATTATGAAACAAATTTGGCTCACATTCATTTTGATGCATTTTATGGCATCATGTAGGGGCTCTTCTAATATTATTGCTTATGTGCAAACTGATTTAAGGTCATATGCAATAAAAACTGAAAATACCCTTTCACTGTAGTTAAAACTTAAAAGTAAAAATAGCAAAAAGAGCATTTTGGAAGTTTTTTTTTGTTTTTTTTTTTACGATTTTAAATTGGAGCTCTGGCTCCATCTACCGGCCCACACGTGCGTTGCATGCAAACAACTTGAATGTATTATGTAACGCTATCCTTTATTAAAATGTTCATTTTGTTGGTGTTAGAAACAATTATCTTTAGGTGTATTATATTACAGATATCACTGGCAGGTGAAGGATTTATAAGGATATTAAAAAAGAGAGAGACTTGTTTATGTGAGGGCAAACAACGCTTTATTGGAACGTCCAATTTCCACTTAAGACAAATGACAATTAAGCTAAAATAATCAGTGTGGGATGTATGAGAACAGCAGCAAACAGAAAAGTGTGGTAAAATGATATGAATACATTTTAGACTCAAACATAAACATAAATAACTGTCAGAAAAAATATGCTGAACATCTGAAAATATCAATAAGTTAACAATGAGTGAATACAATTAAGTTGGAACTAAAACTGAGTAACACTGAAAACCACAATTGGCCCTTAATTCCACAATTCCCTTCAATGAATTGGACTGAGTCTATATCCATCCTTTCCTTTGTTGTCATTTAAAAACATTTAAACTTATTTCTGAGTAAATTGAGGATGCAATAGACTCACTCCAACCTTTTATGTTTTGAGAAGATTATAGTTTCTGTCCTTTTAGATCTTGATGGAAGCCTTCCAGCCCCCAGACACAAAAACTTTAGGCAAGACCATATGTGGAATTTTTATGTTCTTAAATATAATTTTTAAGATCATCTGGATTACACTTTATTTATTGGACCATTGAGTCTCTGCTATTCCTTTTACATTTATTTATCTGTAAAGGTTGATTAACGTATCTTAAAGAGATCCAAAAAAGTACAAAGAAGTAATTCAGATATTGATAATTTAACATTTAAATACATATACAGTATACAATGTTCTCAAACAACAAACCTGGCCTTTATAGAAGTGTGGAAAGAAGAAAGCGGTAGTTAAAAAAGCAATAAAAACTTCCATTTCATATTTGCGTGTAAGGTAAATATTACACGAAAAATGCTGTAAAACATGGCGGTGGAAGCATCATGCTAGGCTGATGTTATTCCACAAAGACAGCTGATGGATGAAACTACATACAGGGCAATATTGGAAGAAAACTTGTTAGACACTACACAAATTGAAAATTTACGTTGACAAGTGCTCTACACCAGTTTGTCTGATTTTTAACTATTTTGCAAAGAAAATAGCAGAAAACCTTTATTCTCTATATGCGTTACCTGCAACAAACATACCCCAACAGATGGAATATTTAGAAAGCATTCGAGCAAATGGTCTTAATGCATTACATTTTCAAGTATTTGCTTAAAATGGTAATACCACGTATCCTTTAACTTGCACTTCCCAAATACGCACTAATTTGTGTTTGTGTATCAAAGAAAATTCCAATGTACCGTTTTCAAGTGTGTGGTTAAAATGAGACTAAACGTGTAACAATGCATAAGGGGTGAATAATTTTGCACAGATGTATATGTCATACTTTTTCCGATGACGGCAACTGCAATACGGAGTTAAGTTATCCATCCCTGGCAGCTATGCTTAATAAATTAATGCAAAAAAAAATGTAGGTACTGTAAACGTGACACTTATGAGGTCTGATATTTCAATAAAGAAACAACACTGCGTTAGTACATGTAAGTGAAATGGTTGTTGTTTTAATCAAGTCAGTTGTAGGTGCTCGCTCAGCAGAGCTGGCTTGCCTCCCAGATTAAAGATCAGTCTCCTAAACCTTTTTCTCTACATCCAAACCGTTGCTAATGAGGGAAAAAAGAAACCACAGACCGCTCTTCACTCTGTTATTCCTCCATATCTTTGGGGTTTATGTCTCTGTACTGGAGCTCTCTCCTGGTGTCAGTATATTCTGTAGGATCTTCTGGTAGAATGGAGAAAAGACCAGCTTGTTGTAGTTGACCAGGCGACTGAAGCGGATCGAGAGCTCTTTTAGTTCTCTGCTGACCGGCGCCAGGCCTCCAGGGAGAGGAGGCGGCGTCTTATGTTGACTGGACTCTAGGGCAGCCAGTAGGTAGCTCTGAATCCGAGAGTCTGGGTAGGGGAGAAGGAAGGATCTTTGGTCACAGCAAAACAATCAGCATAAATCAGCAAATAGAGACATGAAACCAAGAGCGCCTCCGTACCCATCAGCTTACGGACTATGTTGTCTGACTGGATGATGGCTGTTATCTGCCCCTTAAGAGCACTCTTACTCTCAGCTGAGAATGAGGTGAAGCCATGCTGGCTTAAACAGTGACTCAGCTCAACACACAGTTTCTCCCCTATGGTTGCTAGGGCCTCCTGCATACTAAATGACCTGAAAAAGGAACAAAATAGACTTTAAAATCTTGTCCAATCACAACTGAAAAAGTTATATAGAAAGGTGATAATCACTGTAAAACATTCAGAATGTAATTGCTGCTGTTAACATTTTTGTCTCCTTTGTGCATATAAATGAAATATAAACAGAATCCCTTCACAATTTTGTTCTGGTTTCTGGCACATGTCTTTGCAGTGGTCAAAATGGTTTACATGTACACACAAAAAGCACCAAAAAGACCACAGCAATAAACAAAAAAAAAAACGTTCACTTTTTGGGTAATTGATTTTAATCAGAGTTGATTATCTAAAAGATACACAATTCAACCTCGTTGTCTGCAGTTCCGCCATCTGGAGCAACTGAGATGGCGACTCCAAGCTCAATTACACAAAAGACAACCAAAACACACCTTCTCTAAATTACAAGCTACAGTCCACAGACAGTAAAGGTATGTAAATCCAGTTCCCACAGTTACAGAAGTTAAGACATATCAGAACTTTCTCTGGATTAGCTTTGGTTTACCTTCAAAAGATAGGTGTGTCAAAATGAAAGAAAAGATGGCAATTAAATGTTTTCAATGTGGATTTTGTGCAAGAAAAATACAGTCCCTATGAAAGTAGGGATATACATTAATTCCCAAATCAAATATACCAAGACAAGAATTAACAACTTCAACCAAAATAGTATTTATTCTTGAAACGTTGGCCTGATGAATGGGCAAAACTGAGTCTCTGGAGTGTAAAGTTGATAGATACATAAAAAGTCACACTTTTTAGCCTTTATTTTAAAAAGATTCAATCTGCTTTCCTTCCACTTTACAAGTATTCATTGCTTTGTGCTGTTCTATCTCACAAACTAAATAAAATACACTGAAGTGTATGGATGTATCATTACAAAATGTGGAAAAAATGTGTGTGCATAAACATGTGGAGTTCAAAACAAGTAAAATGAAGTCAAACTAATCCTACAGAGGTCAAGTTAAATCCCACAGAAATTTGAAGTTTGGAACTGGTTTGGACACAGTTGAGTTTATAAACAGCTGATCTTATTACAACCTAAAGACTTAATAGATGCTGAGACATTAAAACCTATTGTTTACTTGAAAACATTGCACATCAGAAAATCTCCAGAGTAAGTACTTGTACTCACGGCGTGTGCATTTCTGTGAGCATGGCACTGACAGTGTTTTTAAGAGTCTCCATCAGTCCTGGCAGGCCTGAGATGGCCTCTCCTGTGGTAGTGTAGACAATAAGAAGCACAGAGGAGAGCAGAACTAACCACTCGGCCTCCTGCTGCATCTCTAAGAACCGAACTTGGTCCATCAGCACAGTCTGGAGAGAAAAAAGGGGTTCCCTTGGTGAACAAAGAATAAAAACATAAAAATTCAACCAAACTTGTGAGCAAAGACTGGAAGTACAGAGCATTTACCTCTGGGAAAGGGTCTGAGGCGTGGTCCCACCTGAGCAGGCGAATGTATGCATGATTATGAACATTTAGTGGGTGAAGTGGGGGGTCACTGGAGGCAGAGGCACAACTCTCTGTTTCTCTCAGGCATTTCACCGTCTCCTCAAGCCACTTCTTTGTGTAGTCTAATGCGTCTAAACAGGAAAGCAAAAGAGAATCTCAATAAGAACTTGAGACCTCTCACACAAGGTGAAATCACATCTGGTCTCGTCTTCATGCTTTGCACAAGGCAAACGAGTCCACAAGAATAAATTAGCACACAGAATATCACCCAAATGACTGCCCCAGACTTGGTAACACAATTATAGATGTGCTATGACCTAAAGGAGTTTTGTAAAGGTACCATTCCTTACTTGGTTGTTTCTCCAGAAACTCCTGAAACTTGTTCCTCTCATACTCTACAGACAGCTGCATGAGATGTGGCTTGATGCTTTTCAGTGCAAAGTTAGCCATGTCCACCTTCATCAGGTCCAGCACAGAGAAAATAGCCCTAAGTGGAGGTAGGACATGTACACTGTTGTAAAAACAAAACAACTAACTCTGATTTCACAGTGCAGAATTAAGGCGTTCAATAATCTCTCGCTACATGTGCATATTTATGATTTGTGTTCATCTCTATGTTGCCTTTTAACCAAGGGAACATCCCTTCACAACAACCAGACTTGCACGCTGATTAAATTACAGGGTCTAAAAATAAACTGAAGCTTGGCCAATGCAGAGCCAATTATAGTATGTGCATGGCTCACTTCAGCAGAGGAACAATCTCAGTGATCTGCTTTAGTTTCTTGACGTCCTCATCTCTGCAGGGGGCGCACAGAGAACCCATCATCTCAACGACAAACTGGGACAGCTGGCCGATATTGAGAACTCCATTTTCAGCCTGCTGCTGGATTAGTGGCAGATCCAGAACCTCTTCAATGCGGGAGCACAGGCGTCCATGGCCCGGCAGCAAAAAGGACAGGAGCGTCTGGTTGGAAGGTTGGAAAGAGAAAGGAACGTTAAATCTAAGGAGGAGATCAGTAACAGAAATCATTTTGACATTGTTATATAAAAGCCATATGTGCTAAAGAGGGAGAGCTGACAATGAACTTGTATGGAGGTAGTTGTCACTCAAACAAAGCCAAGTTTTGTTGATCTCATCGTCCAATTCGTTTTTCTAAAGCGCAGCTTGGGACCAAAATTTGCTTTTTGAAGCCAGACTTGCACCAATGTGTAACCTAATATTTGTTAATAGCTGTATGTAGCGGTAATGTAGCCCTTGCTTGTTGCCATTTCAAAGGAGCCTTGAAAACCTTTGTTCATACTTTCGTAATATCTGAAAGTTTTTACTTCAGCATTTGCTACCTTTGTAGAACACATGTTCTGGCCTGAGTAAGCTGGATCAACAAACAAAATTATTTTTTCCGAAACGGGTCAGTTGCTGACTACACTCTTTGAACAGACTGATGATAAAAAACATATCATAAACAAACACAGATAAACAATCAAGTGTTTAAGAGCTTTATAATGTGTCCTTGATCTGATCAATTCTCACCTCTTTAATCTCTCCCAGAAGTTTGATGGCATGTTCGTATGACGGTGGATCCTCGTTCAGCTGAGCTTCCAAGCGATCCCAAAAGACTTTGTGCATAATCTCCTTCACTCTGTGCTCCAAACTGTGCCAGGACAAAGAACAGTTTTCTACATACTGCACCACAAATAAATCTAAATAAAAGGCAAACGTCTAGAAGACTGTCAAGCTTTCAACCCATACCTTCCTTCAGGAATCTCTGTGGGCTTGACTTGAAAATCTTTGTTGACCATGATTTCATGAGCTAATGCCATGTTTGTTACCCCCTTAGCTGTCTCCATCAGCTCCTCAACAGAAACCAACCTGGGTGGGCTGGCTTTAAGAAAAGGAAAACAGACTCATTACATTATAGAAATGTTAAGTGGAAGACCAAAAAAGCATGTAAATCCCTCTGCAGAGATAGCACCATATCTAACTTCCACACAAATGTATAGTGTTAATATCAGAAGGTTTTATGCATCCATTTTTTGCATAAACTGTTATCTGCATAAACTCCAAAGTGTAATCTTTTGATTTGAGTACTATCTAATTTTATAGTATTAGTAGAACGCTAGCACTAAAAAGTGAAGGTCCACATTCATTCACTTTTTACACTTCAGTATAAAAAGTGATGTTTTCTGTGGGGCTTAGATCAATTTGTTGCTAAATCAACCTCAGTGAAATCATCACTGAAGCAGGTACTGGTACTTTCAGCAACGTGGGCAGGTGCCAGATCACGATCGGACATAAAATTAGTATCTGCAAAATGCGTTTCAGTAGAAGAACTCATAAAGTACCCCAGAGTTTCCAGGTAGATAGCTGCACTAGCCTTCATGTAACACAGTAGACCCACAGTGGCAGATTACCTGGCTCACCAGATCTTCACTAACTGTTGAAACTTCATACAAGAACTCAAACAACTTTCTGCACTTCTTCACTCATCCTCCAGAGTGTGTGACCTAGATTTCCAAGTCAAATGTGAAATATACTTTTGTTTGACTATTGATGACTGAGAAACAGTCGAGTCCTTTTTTTTCATTCTCCCAGATAAGATGCTTCTGGCATTGTCTCTGATTCAAGAGAGGTACAGCGCAACAGTTGCACTGAATTGTCTTGTGATTCTCCACCAAGCTCTTGAATAGGCATAGCTGCACACTGCTGTAATTATCTATTCTTGTCTATATTTTTCTACTACACATCCACCATTAACCCACTCAATTTTACATTACGATGTTTGCATTGAGCAATCTGTGAAACAGCCAGCTTCTTTAGCAGTGACCTGTTTTATATTACCCAAAGCAAAATGTAAACAAATACATATAAAAATATCTAAAAAACATTTTTAATAAACAGGTTAAAATCCCCCCAAAACATCTGAATCTGTTGATCTACAATAGATAGGAGCAGGATTGTTATGAAGGAAAAATATTTCTTCTCTTCTTTATCAACAAGGAATCCCTGAAAAACTAATAAAAGGCATCAACTGGCATATTTGTTTTCTGAAATTTAGACAATAGACAATAAATAACTTTGAAAAACTACTTGAACACAAATAAAAGTAAATATGAAGGTATACAAACCCTGAAATATATTTTAATGGCTAAAAAAATTAATTATGGTACTAATGAAAAAATAGTAAGAGTATAAAAGATAAAACTATTCCATTAAAATAAAATAAAAACCAACAGCACATTCAAAAGAAAATAAATGACCAGAAATAAAGGCTTTAAATTAACATATAACACTTAGTAAATAGTGAAATAAATTAACTATTCTATTACAATTTAGTTATTGAATAGGACTGTACATAATGTTTTCTTCACCTTGTGGAGTGTTATCTCTGTGGGGGCTCGGCGTGCTGGCCCTGACCTGCTGCCCCGCAGTCTCCTCAGACACATCCTTTAACTCCTTGTCTCCTTTGCGCTCTAAGCGGTCTGACTCGTTCGGCATGCTGGATTCTGCAGGATAACAGGCGACACAGACGCGTCAAGCTGCAGATTTTTTTATTTTTATTTTTTAAACCCCTGATGGGTGCTCACAGCCAACCAAATAACCAACCACAGTGAAGCCGAGTCTGTTTTGAGTTCTGAGGATAACGCGATATAATCTGAGGAAGATGTGATGGTTTGATTTGATGACGTAATCCACACGGGATGAGGAAGAGTCATCGGGAAATGACACAAGTAACCAGCTCAAGGCTTTTTAAAGAATCTGTTTCTGCAGTTTTATCTGTGACATTTACCTTCGAAGCTCAGCGTTAAGAGATGCCTTATCTGCAGAGCAAAACTTCTTCAGTTAGCAGCTCGACTCTAACAACAACAACAACAAAGCCCTGTATGACACAGCTTCTCCCTCACAGCTCACACATAGCGTTACTATGGCTACCTCAGATTTATTTACACCTTCCTCACAGTCGTGGAAGGTCTCCAGCAAAAGCAAGGTTGTGTTTCCCACACGGGAATCTCGGATTTAGTCACGTCGCAGCTCGGCTTTTTTTCTTTTCCCCCATCAGCTAACAGCAACTGCTAACAACACGGACACTTCCTGTGATGGGCGGAGCAACTGTGACATAACAGTCGAGCCCTCTGGAACTAAACTCAAAAAGGAGGGGAGCAGAAAATCAGTGGAATTAACCCTAAAACGTCAAATGTGTCATTTTTCATACAGGCATTTCTGAGAACTCGTCTTCTTTAAAGTTAGTACAGTACTCAAAAACGTGTATATTGAGTAAATACATTACTAAATACATTGTACATATTCTTTATAGAAATGCACAAAGAGCACGTTCTGTAAAAACGGCCAATTCTAGTTTTGGAAAAGCCTATCTTTTATCCGTGTCGCAAAACAATCTGAGAAATGCGACTTTTGCAATTTTGTGTTAATGTTGCTGATTAAAACAGGTCATGGAGTATATTTAAGTACATCTTGGTTTCCTATAGTGTATCCAGATATCTCTTATTTACATATAACTCCATCTTCTTACGCTTATCCGGGGTCAGGTCAGCGGGGGTAGCAGCTTCAGAAGGGAGGCCCAGACTTCCCTCTCCCCAGCCACAGCCACATATAACTAAAATATCATAATGGATGTTTACCTTGTATTTTACCCATATGCTTTAGCCATGTATTTTCTGTTGGTGACAGGAAGAGGAAGGCTTACTTAAAAATAAGATTATAGCACAAGAAAACTATCCCTTCTTCACAGGAAAGCTTTATTGTGAATACAATTTCCTATCTATTTTTCTCTGATAAATCCCAACACGCGGGAGAAAATGTAGGTAGGGTGTAGCTGAGGTGCAATCTTACATTTAGCCACTTGGTGGCAGCAGTTATCAAGCTCTCACTGAACTTTGAACTAGGTCAATGAACCTCTTCATTCTTGAGATTTGTTTGGGAAATTTTCGGAAACTTACTTCTGATGTCTCGAGTTCTTAGTCAACTCTTATGGACTTCATGGGAACAATAAAGAGAAAATGTTGATGCTCGGAGGAGATAAAACATATATTTGTGTAAAATTATTTGGAAAAGTCGCATTTACTCTATATTTCTTTTTGCATTTTTTTATCATACTGTATCACATGCAAACTGCCTGTCAATGTTTCACAAACAGAACAAATAAAACGTTAAAAACAATTACTGTCATGTTTTAAATAATGTTGTTTATGTCACATCAAATACTACTATTTCTCTCGATTTGTCTTCGCAAGATAGAGAACGGAAATTATAAAAAAAAAACTAAAAGATTCTTTTGAAGAATATACATTCAAGGTAAAGTATGTCACACGTAGACATGATCACGATTTCATGACGATGGTCAGATGAAAAGTACATTTTGAAAATAAAAATATTTAAAACTGGATATAAACACGCATAAGGTTTTAAATATGTAATTTTCTAATCTAAGACATTAAAAATTAATTCCATTTTCATTATCTTTATTTGTATAAAACTTATTACAGAATGGTTGGTTGCATTTAACGTTAAAACGGCTCCACGCGCAATATTGCAGCGGTACGCATGCGCATTAATCGAGGGTACGCCACTGATGGGTAACAAACTGGACGAACACCGTGAGTGGCTAAAATTACGTTGTAGCTACTAATTCTTGTTAGTTGTCGTTTTAGCTATCTTAGCCTCCGGTTTATCATGTTTCTTTATATGAATGTGATATCAGAAACGGTTTATGGACAAAAAAACCCGTCGAAATTTAGTGTACTCTGGTTCGTTTCGTTATCAACGGTTTGGGTAACTCCAACTCACTGTTTCTATTAAGAGGAAATTAGCCGTAATTTCAGTACGTCAAAGTTATATAAATGACTCAAGTCACAGTATTTTGACCAGGAGGAAGATTTTTGCCTTTGCTTCTCCCTGCCTGTGTTAAATAATCAGGTCATTACCAGAACTCTGGAGATCTTGACTTCAGAGGTGGTAATTAATTAGTCATTTGATCCAGGTGTTCTTCTTTTTCTTATGCGTTTTATTGGAGGTTGGCAAACCAGCTTAAAGCACATTTACTGCCGCCTGCCAGACTGGATTGTGGGTGTCGATGATAATCATCCAGATGTGTTGGCCCAGGGACACATCTAAAAGTTGCAGGACACCAGCCCTGGAGGCCTGGGTTTGAGGACCCCTGATCTACACCTTTACACCAAATATTGTTTTAAAAATATAAATAGTATTGTATTGTTATCCATTTTATTATTATTTGAGGAAAGACAACTGGGTTGTACAGTGTTGCATTATTGGATTACTGTTATTATTATTTTTTGTGGTCTGATTTGATGTATTATTGTATCAAAGAGTCTTTTCTTTATCTTGCTGGAGCACAGAGGAGTTGGAAGCAAAAGTCACTTCAAGGTTTTGTTTTAAACGTTATGTTTCTTTGTTGAAATGTTCCAGTTTAATGACTGGAACTTCCTTTGATATGTCTTTGTGGCTTGGTAGAAATTGGTTAATACCTGCTCAAGTGAATCACAGAAAAGCAAATAAAGACATTGTTTCTTACTCGAGTGGTCACACTGACAAACTCATTCATGTGCACGACGTGCACATTAGAAACATTTCACACCATTCCTTTCAAAGTCACTCCTTAGCCTGGGGTCAGAGTGTCTTTTTATGATAGTATCCAGTTCTATCAGGGATCATTTAATTCTGCAGCATGATTGATACTGGCAAAGGTTAAATGTGAGGGAAAAAGGTCTGTTCTATTAAGAAACCAGTGGTTAGTGGAGACCTCCCACTTAAATATTATTATTTTCCACTTGGTGTGTGTGTGTCTGTGTGTATAAAGAGTGTTTGTTTGTGTCACTCATTGTTTTGTGAATTCGCAGGTGATGGAAGTAGTTGCAGAGGACCATGCACAGGTTATTTTAAATAACCTAGATAATTTATAAAGCATTGACAATTCAATTTGTCGATCCAGTGTTATTACTCTGACCCCTATTAGTGTCAATGGGCAGGTTCATTTTAACCTAGATTGCAAATCAGGATGTTATCTCCTCACTGGAGTGGAAGTGGTGTAAAACAAAGAAAGAAGCCTTTTAATGGTCATTTCAAAGACATTACGTTAGATTATAGTGACCAATGAGCATTATGAGGCAATAATGTTTCACGCTATTATTCCCACAAAAATCATTTAGCAGTAAAAATTACAGATCAGGGAGTAATTATAAACTACTGAGTTAAAAAGGAGCGTGCTAGTGCTTATTAAAATGCCCATTCTATTAACCTTTTTCAACAAAATGTTTTTTAATCTCAGCTAACAGGCAGAAAGTGACCCAGAGGGATATTTGCCTGCCCTGAAGTAACTCTCAATGGATTCTAAAGCAGAGTCTGAGACAGCCCTCTCCTTTTCTGCTGTAAGTTACCTCTTTTCAAGATAAATATCATTGTAAATATCACTGTTTTCTTTTCCAATTCAGAAAACGATTACAAGAAAAAATGCCAGTTATTGTAATCACTGCCACAATTATTTTATGATGTTTATTCTCTGGAATCTGTTTCTATTTACATTTCTTTGCATAATTTTCAAGTCTTTTTGATGGTTTTCTTTAAGCAGGGATATTCAAATCCAGACCTCCAGGGCTGGTGTCATGCAGCTTTTAGATGTGCCTCTGCTTCAACACACCTGAATAAAATAGTGACATTATTAGCAGAAGTCTGGAGACTTATGCTAAGGAGGTAATTCAGCCATTTGATTCAGGTGTGTTGGACTAGACTAGAGACATCTAAGAGTTGTAGGAAACTGGGCCTCAGACCTGATTAGAGGACCCCTCCCATAAAGCTTGTAGGTCAAGGGAAGAATAAGGTGTTCTATCATGTGTCCTTTCTGCAATAACCTTACCAAACAAGGCCGCTACATTACCTTTATAGAATTGTTTTAATTTAGTTGTTTTCTTTGTATGAATGTGAATTATATTGTCACTTATTGTGGGTGTTTTTAACCTTGAATGTATGTGTTTTTAATATGGAGACTTGTTAAACCCTCTCACCTTTGAGACAGACTATAATAAAGTCAATCAAATGAATTTTAAGGTTGGCAAACCAGTTTGCTAACCTCCAACTTGACTGATCTTGACAGTCATTCAAGTTGACTGACTGTGAAAAAACGACTTTGCAACACATTGACCCAAGTCATCTGTCATGAGCAGATGAAATGGCCTCAACTGAAGCGACTTGGGTTTTGAGGCTATAGACTCTTCATCCATACTCCAAGAACTTGTTTTCCAAATGAAAAGCATCGCTGCATTACTCTGAACCACTGAGCAACAGTCCAGTTCTTTTGCTCCTTAGCCCAGCAACAGGAGTATATTCAGGACATTGTTGCATATATCCTAAATATGTCTTTGTTGTTGCTTTTCAAGAATTCACTCCATCTCAAGTCCACACTCTATGAATATCCCTCTACCTTTACAATAGTCCCAACACTGTGATTATCCATGTTGCTTGTTAAGGTTTTGCTTCCATCTAACTTTCAGTGTGCTACAATACACTTTATCAGTGATATTTTTGCAGCTCTGTAAGGGTGAGCTTCAAAAAGCAAGAGAACTATTCACCAATTTAGCAAATGTCTGACCATAAAACTACTTGTTTTTCTGATGCAGTTGGAAGACCCTGCTTCAGAACAGAAGCTTTTTCTGTCCAGCTCTCATGGTCAAACAGAAGGTGGAGCTCCAATTTTAGTCCAGCTGTTGGAGTTTAAAACTGACCTCCAGGACTTCGTCGAAGAGCTTCTTATTCGAAGGGTAATGTAGTCACTGAACCCTTTACTGACCTACTAGGAGAAAAGCTTTAAATCCCTTTGGTCAACTACTTTTCACTACATAACAATCTGCGACAAACCTGATGGATAATGATAGATGTCTTATGTAATTGCATTAAACCAAGGACACTCCTCTTTGTCCTGATTCTTTTAATTCTACAGTTAAAATTCCTATTGATGAATGATAAGAGTGGCGCCTATGGTGTGCTGTTTGCCGATCATAGCTGTGAGATTTCATATTGAGGAAACTGGTTTCATGTTATTGCTCAACCAAATGCTTCCGGCTATCAAGGACGAGCCCAGCTGGGTTACATACATTTAAAAACAGGATTGGGGTCACACAAGCCATTTAGCCCTTGACAACTAAGTATAGAGTAAATTTGCTTGCTTGAAACATAAATCTTCCCGCTGCCCCTTTGGCAAGCACTTTCAACGTGAGAGTACTTAAAGCTTAAAGGAGCAAAAATGGGATGTTGGTCATTTGTTGCCATTTGAATTTTATTGTTATTGTCCTGTTAACTCTGACAAAAACATTATCGCATCTTATCATCCTCAGGCAAAATAACACTTTGCAGTGGTGCTGTTCAGAGTGGAGGCGTTGGGAATCAAGAGGGTGACACAACACTGCTGGACATTCCTCAGCAGGTCAAATTCCAGGGAGTTTCTGAGTGCAACACATTGCTCGCTCACTGCTTCAGATTTGAAAAAAAAGAAAGTAATTCTGGATATGGTTTCAATGGTGGTAGTTTGTGATAATAATAAATTGTTTTTAAAAAAAATTGTTCACAAAATTTGGATTAAAATGAAAATCATGCTGTTATCCTGGGGAATTTAAGGATAAATTTTGTAATTACTTTCAACTAAACTTTAAATGTATCACATTTTTAAGCTTCCATGCAAATTTATACAATAGTTTTGGCAGTTTCATTGCCTATTGAAAACCAACCATTCATAACAGCAATTAAATAACAAAAAAAGATTCATAATGCAGATCATTATGTAGATGGACATTGGTGTTGACTTTTGTACAGCTTGGGTCAACTGCTCTTGAGATTTTCTCTTTGAATAAATCTTAAACAGAAGGAATACATTTAATGTAAAGGATATAATTTGGGAAAATAAAAATATTTAAAGATCACAATTTGATTCATGAGGATTCCAAAGCTTAATAAAACCTTTCAGTTTGTTTTTACAGTCTTATTTTTTTAAACACCCTCTCACTGTAATTATTCTCCAGCCCCCAAAAATATCAGCTTTATATTCTATACTTTATTATTGTTTTTTTTAATGCAGTGCCACGCTGGTAGCATACTTTAATAGGAACTTATAAAATAAATTCACAGAGCCAACCAGCTCCCACATGCTCATAAAAAGTATTGCATATACAGAGAGAGCTGTTGACTTTTACCTGCCTTCTCCTAAGGAAGAGGGAGGATAGGGATGGCGTTCCACAAATATAACCTCCCTTTTAATGCTCCACTCTCACAGGGTGCTTCTACAAAAAGATACGGTGGACTAAACCAGAGAAACTTAAAGCAGTTTGCAGTTGTGGCTCAACTCCAAAGTTATTAACCCAAAGAATGGGAGAGAACACTTTTATTTATTTTATACTTTGTCTGCTTGGACTTCAGTCTCCGAGCGTTAATCCCCATTTAAATTTACTAACCGGTGATCTAGTTTAGAAAGTGTTTTCATTTGAGATGCTCTTATCTACAGAGCCCTGTGTAAAGTTTGCATACCATTTCTAGGGGCATAAATATCATAATATCCTTCTTTTAGTGGCAGAGGGGAAACAGTTAGTGGGTTTTTTATGCATGGATGAATAAAAAAAACACAACAAATTCAAATTCACGCACCCAATTCTTGCTCATTTAAAGCCTAATATTAAGTCAACACGTCTGCCTTTGAGTGCTGCATGATGGTGCAGTTAGTGTCAAATCCTGGTCTGGGGTCTTTTTGCATGGAGTTTGCATGTTCTTCTCTTCTCTCCAGGTATTCTGGCTTCTTCCAGCAGTCCAAAAACATGACTGTTAGGTTAATTGGTTTCTCTAAATTGTTCTTAGGTCTGCATGTTTGTATATGCTTGGTTATTTGTCCTATGTGGCTCTGTGAACTGTTCAGAGTTCATAGTGTGAATGACTGCTGCAGACTGCAAAGACAATGGATATGTGGTTGCCAGTGATGAGTGCATGTCATGTTCACAGGTTCTGTATCGGATATTACTTATGATGGAATATCAGCAGCACCAAATCAGTAAATATGAAAACACCCGTTTCCCACATTTGTGCTATACAATGAGGAAAAGATGTTATGCTATTGCTAAATAATATGATTACAATAGCATTTTTAGCTGGACTTTGACAGGACTGTGTTTAACGTATATGTGTTGTAGAAATTCAGCCTAAGTAAAGACAATGAATGTCAGTCTCATTGTCTTTATTAAAGCAGGGGTACTTTAAATTTAATGAATTTTGTGGTCTGTGAATAGTTTAGATTTGCCAGTTTTGGCCCCAGGACGAAAAGGTTTGGATACCACTGACTTAAAGCTATCCTTTCAGCTTTTAAATGACAAAATGTTCAGTCTGTCTGAGATTACATTTGGGCTTTATTTAGGAATTTTGGCCACTATTTCTTGTCACATTCAAAATGCAATCAATTATTAGATTGGAGAAACTAACTAAGTAGTCAGAGGTCAGTAAGTAATGTGACACCAGAGATATAATGAAGTTTCCTCTTCTTTCTTTTTCTGTGGAGAAAGTATCTTGAGCCTAGGACAGTTGTTTTTTTAGAAACATTTCTTGGTGTCAGTTTTAGTGAGATTATCATTTCTCATGTTTTAGGATGCAGAGACGCGCTTTGAGGATGAGATCAGTAAGCTTGCGCTGGAGAAACAGGAGCTGGAGTGGGAAAAGGTACAGCTTACAGTAACAAACCTCTTTGCACAGTTGTCTTTTAGAACAACTCAGTTGTAAGTCCTGAATTATATGTAATGATCCATGAATGATTTATGAATAAAACTTCAGTCTTTTTTTCTTTGTGCAACAGGAATCCCTTCAACATAAAATAGAAACCATGACAAAGCAGCACACTGACTCACTTGACTCTGTGAAAAAAAGGGTGTGTTTTAGATTAAAATCCGAACAAAGCTTTTTAATCACAGTATTAATTCATAAATCCTAAATATAATTTATCTTTCTTCTTGTAGTTTCAAGTCAAATTACAACACTCTGAGGAGGAGAAGGTACAACTAGCTTATTTTTTCTCTGAAACATTTTGGGAGAAAGTGCATTTCATTCAGTTAATGCTAAAATGGAGTAGTAAATTCACTTGTGTCAGGCACAAAGTCTTGGCCCTTGGAGGGGATTCTTCCGTACTGTGCTTTGGTATTTATTGCTGTTTTTGACACTCACAATAATAATATCACATTTCAGGGGAAATACCAGGTCAGTGCAGAGTTAAAGGACAAGGAGATTAACAATTTAAAGGAAGAGCTGAAGTCATTGCAGGTATTGAGAAGTTCAGCATTCAGTCTTTTCTTTTTTCTCTGTTTTCCTTCTAGAAGCAAAAGCCTTTATTTTTCCTTTTCCCCCTTTATTTATAAATGAATAAAACATATTCATATTAAGGCACTCAACAGGACAAGTAGATAAAAAAAAGTCATGCTTGATCAGAGTAAAGGACAAAGGTCTGACTTGAGGGCAGTTTGTCTGCAGGCTTGACAACACAGAGGTGATATACGGCTGTCCACATGGCCGGCTGCACTTTAACAACCCAGCTTTGTTACAGAGACAATAGAGTCTGTTTTTGATATTCCATCTGGGAGGCAATGTAGGTGGTGTTTGGTTTAAATGAAGTTCATTAGTGAGCCTTGGTGTGATAAATTTCTTTAATTTAAAACATTTTCACATGAGTAACAATCAGGAATGAAGTTACTTCAAACATGATGTAACTTTACCATGTGTGAATGTTTCGGTTTAATCGAAATTAGCATTGTTTTTATTTTATTCATAGTAAAATTTTAAACTAATTTGAAACTGATACTGGTGCAGATTAAAATGGTTTCAAAATGTAAACATAAAAAAAAATGGGGACAAGAGCACTGAGTCAGCATTACTTTCACTGGGGTGAAAGCACACTAATGAGCTTCACATTAGTAAAAATAAAATCTACAGTTAGGATGAATCTTGCCTGCAGCCCAGCATCAATATAAAGATACACTCTGAAATCTTAATTCTATAGAAATTCACTAGGCGGTCAATTAAAGGTCCTGTGAATCAGTGTGTAATTGCGATGCATTAATCCACCATGCCTCCCGTAACTCTGAACTCGTTTTGTACTTTCACATGAGCGTGCCGGGTTGGAAAAAATAAGCAATGCTTAAACTCCGTTTCTGAGGTTTTCTGAAATTCTTCAAGTAGTTTTAATGCCTTAACTAAACTAAACAGTGAGGAAGGATGAAACTGGATATTAACAATTTCTGAGGCCTAGTGATTTGTTTCTTGTCTCATACATTCCTGTCTCACTTTAAACCTCCAAATTGAAATCATTGTATTTTTTGAGTATTTGTTTTGTCTTTTGGAAATAAATAAGCCTAAGACTTAATTCAACTTTCTTAGACACTGGAGAATATTTTTCACAAAAGCAACTTAACTGGTTTCTTTTCCCCTTGTGTTACTCTGAAAAATTGTTCTGTAAAATTGTGTCATCCTTACTTTCTGGTTTAAAAGAAAAAATAAAGTGTCATTGAATTCACCTTCTCTTCTTTCTTTTTCTACACAGTTGCTGAAATACAACTTGGAGAAGAAATCGAGTGAGCTGGTAAGGAGGGATCCTCCATTTATACAATCTGTTGACAGGTGATTCTTGGGAGGGAGGAGAATTAAAAAGAGGAAGATGAGAGACTGGTGCTAAGGAGGCACTGGTTGAGAGGGAAGAGCTCATCACGAGTAACAGACGGGGAGTGTGTGACTCTTTGAACTGCCACCACAGCAGAGGAAATATCTCTATTAAAATATTTTATAACTGGTCTTCGCTCAGTTTAACCTTCTTGGCAGCAGATTCAGAGGGAGTTCAATAGAGCTGGTTGATTGGAGAGCTGGAGAGAGGGATGAAAGTGAAGGGAGGTAAAATGAGGAAGGTGGAAAAAAATCAGCTTGATACAGACAATCAAACTATAGCAGCAGTTTGAAGAGCAATAAAGTGCTCTGAAGCATGAGCGGAGTTGATTCTTTAATGCTTCTGAAACATTCGGCCACTAGCTCCATTAAACAGGGATCATCTTAAATATTTGACTGCTTCTTCTTCTGTTGTAATCTGTGTCTGACAGAATTCAGGACAAGTTTTCCTAATTTCTTTGTGCCTGCCTTTAAAAATACTTTTTTCACAGACTTGTGCTTTATAGCTGAGCATTTTTAATACAGCTTAGAAGAAGGTAATAACAGAAACTGATGAAAAACAGAAATGATCATAAAATTAATTCAATTCATTTTAGTTTATTTATATTGCGCCATTTCACAACAAATTTCATCTTGAGGAAATTTGCAAAAATATAATTTCAATTCCGGTTGATCCTAGTTATCAAACAGTGCAGTAATCCCAGTTAATTATTCAAAGTAGTTAAAAAAAAATTCTGTCTAAAGAAGCCCAACTGGTTGCATCCTTGACTTGCAGCATTCACTCTCCTGGACAACATAGTGGCAGTAGACAAGCACTTGCGTCGAATTCACTGACTTTACAGCAACTCCTCATACTGAGCAATCATGTAGAGACAGTGAGGAGAAAAAACTCCCCTTTATCAGGAATAAAGTACAAGCAGCCAACTACCACAACCGACTGAGGGTTTGAGGAGACAGAGCAGATACATAAGCGAAGGACTTCAGTTTCCTCTCCAGAGAGAGGAAACTCACTGTGAGACTAATGTATGGTTCTCCACCTCCACCACTGCTAGTCCACAAATCAGCTGTTGCGGAAAACTACACTCCCTTTTGTCCCTTGCTACTGCACACGAGCTTTGACCTCTGAGAACATCTTGGGGATTTTGCTATTTGGGAAGAATTTTCTTGATGGCGTTTAGTAAAGTGGAACTGCTGCCTTCATCAGCTTCAGGATCACAGGTTTAATGAAATCATGTCTTTGTCAATGAAGCATCCCATAGCATTGTTCATGTCTTTGGCATGCTTTGATGTGGGTGCATAGTTGATTTGTTTGCTGAATTGTGTGTGCTGAATGGTGATCTTCACCATTTGATGTGGATGACTTGTTCCTGCCAGAGCCTCCACTCTTTTAAAACAACAATGAAGACAGACATTTAAGTGGAATTTCCCCTCTGGTTAATCTTAACTGCGGGTCCTCCACAGGAACAGAAGCTGGCCCTGCAGAGTCGCACAAAGGACAGCCACCTGAAGCAACTGGCAGAGGTGGAGAAAAGATTCAGTGCTCTTTCCAGACAGTGCGCTATGGTCAAGCAGGCTCATGACAAACTGGAGCAGAATGGTAATATATGACTAGATAAAAAAATAGATGCAAAGGAGCATTGATATTTTATTGAAGTGACATCTGTAAATTATTTTATTGATAATTCAATAATATAATTATTATATATTATTTATTTATTTTATAGTTTGGTCTTCAAACTGTAATTCATGCTGTACAAATTTTACTTTTTAAAATAGAAAAGTAAAATTTTCTATTTTTGTATTTCCTGATTTATCCATTTAAGAATTGCAGCACACAGGCCCTTGAGGACAATAAATATGGAAATAAACATTTAAAAAAAAAATCTAAAACATTTTCATGATTAACACAGGGGATGTGTATTGAACACATCCCCTGTGTTTAACCTAAAATTGTACATTTTAGGTTGTAAAATGCAGGCCAAGTTAGCTCAAAACAACCAGATCAAGTTCAATGCTTGAACTTGCCTCTGTGTTGCCGTTACTTTCTTCTGCTGTTTGATAAAGTGCTGAAAATGATGTTCAAACTGAAGATGGAGTTTTGTTTGGCTCATGTGGTATTGCAGCAGCACATTGATTCACGTACAAGTTTTCTGACTTTCAATCTTTTGCACTAAATCTACATCATTATTTTACAATTTAAGTTACAAGCAGAGGTCATTGTCAAGTTTGTCTAAATGCCCCTTTGGGGTTATTTTGATAACCTGTGAAAAATGAAAAATGTGCTCTTTTTGGCAGCAATGTTTAACACATGTAAGCCAAGAAAGAATTCCCACTCTGCTGACACCAGATAAGACCAATCTTTCACATAATTTCTCTGCCCTTTAAAAATCCTACTATGCTCTTACTTTCATGGCATATCTTTGTGTTAGTCGGTTTGGACAAGCTATGTCCTCTTATATTAGATCTTTTTCTTCTTTTTCTGGCTGTAATACACATAAGCCCACAAGGCAGTTTAGGATCTGGAAAAAGATAAAGTACTTTTACAATCTCTTTGACTAAATGATAACCTTTATTGTCTCTTCTACTTGTCCTACTTCAGTGTTGTCAGACTTCATACTTATGTCATGCAGTCATGTTTGATGGCAATCTAATATGTATTTTTCCTAAAGTTGATGAAGCCATGAAGATAAATAACAAGTTGACTTCTGCCAGAGAAAAACAAGAAGGAATCATTGATTCACTTAAGAAGGTATGAAGACGAGACAAATTACATTTGACTGTGATTCAGTGGGGGGAGTTGTCATCAATCGGAGAGTTGTAGATTTCATTCCAGCTTCCTTCTGTCACCTGCCGTTGTTCCCCTGAAAACTTTCCAAGTTGCCTATCAAATCTGCGTATTGATAGGCACACATAAACGTGTGAGCGAATGGGTGAATGTGGCTCTAGTGTAAAATGGTTATGGTGGTCAAAATGACAATGACATTTTTATAACCCAACTGCATTTTAAAAGATTCTTTAAATCAGTTCAATTTATTTATCCAGTATCAGTTCATAATTGTCATTACAGATCCCAATTTGGTTCAGATTCAATCAAATCAACCCAAGGAAGTCCAATCTGACATACAATCAGATTTAGATGCAATTACACATAATCCAGTTCAGTCTTCATCATAATCTCAGTACGTATTACAGTTTTATAATAACTTTAACCACAGTGGATAATATGCTTAAAATAGGAATCATGGTACAAAAGTTGTTTTCCTAAAGATGCCAACCTGATTACTTTGAAATGTTGACTTTGCAACAACTATTAAGTCTGAATGTTTTTGCATTTTGTCTGATTCTTTCGCAGGAGTTAGAGGAAGTCAGTAACAAGCTCATAAAAGAAAAGATTAACTCAGTCAGACATGAGAAGATCCAGAGTCCTTTAGGGAGGGAACAGCACATACAGGAGCTGCAACAAAAACTCCACATGGTAACATGGGCATCAGTAAAACAGGGATCTTGAATAAGTCCCAAAACCGTGTATTTGGACCTTTGGAAAGTTAGAACAAAGTTATGTTTTTTTAGGAGTCTGAAATAAACAAGAAACTCAGGGAGGACAATGTTGCTGAACGAGAAGAAAAGCAGGTAAAAACATTATTTTTTTTTGTTTAGAATAATTGTAAAATGTTCTGAAAATTTAATGGAAAAATGCACAGAATCACATTTCCTATAAAATACTACAAATCTGAAATTTCCTGTTTTATCACGTGGACTTTATTGTATTAATATAAATTCTCTGTACCATTCAGGGCAAAGCTTGAGTGGAATAGAGGAACTTGGTAATGTTGGTATGCCAGTGACTTTTGTGGATTTCATTAAGCTGTACAGTCCAGCAATGCTGAAAACGACTTAAAAAAGTACTAAATTGGCTATGTAAGAGAAGAAAAAGAAATGGTTTTCATTATATAAAGAACTAGATTGCTACTTATGCAGACCTCTTAGGCTTCTCTTAACATATAAAGAATGTTAAAAGGAAAAAAATAGACATCTATGACCCCATGAGCCTGAATAGCTTAAAGCAGAGGTCTCAAACTCCAGTCCTCGAGGGCCGCAGTCCTGCAACTTTTAGATGTGCCTCTGCTGCACCACACCTGAATAGAATAATTAGGTCATTAGCCAGGCTGGGAGAACTGATCTACACAAGGAGGAGGTAATTAAACCATTTCATTCCAGTGTTTTGTACCTGTGGCACATCTAAAAAGTGTAGGTTTGCGGCCTTCGAGGACTGGAGTTTGAGACCCCTGGCTTAAAGGATGTTTGAACTTAATATGAAACACAAAACGGAACTTTTCATAGGTCATCTTCAGTCACACAAGATCTTTGGTTTAGTGGTAAAAGCTTTCAAAGAAAAGAATGACTGTTCCAAAGATGTTCTTATTTAGTTCTGTGGGTCTGTGTTTAGAAGTTGATGAGGTCCCTGCAGCACAACCAGCAGCTGTTGTTGAGTCAGACACAGACCGTAAGGAGAATCGAACAGGAGCTGGAGAGTCAAACAGAGATGTTCAAGGTTAGACTTTTTCAGTTTTCTAATTTTTCTTTTAGAACTTTAACATTTAGTCACACAAGATTCCCCACACTGAAAACATGAGAGCTCTGTAAAAGAGTCTTGACAATTGCAGATTCACCTTGTGACTTTTGTTCATTAATTTTATTAACAGTTGGATGCTTCATCTAATACTTGTCACACATTACTCAACTCATTGTCCCACTACTTTGCCCTCTGGTGTCCTTTCAGATGTGCCAGTTCCTTGCAAATGGAAAAGTTTCTATTTCCATCACTGGTCTGCTGCATGAGAGCCAAATTACAATCAGCCTTCTGACAGTTAAAATTGTTTTGTGCTCTGAGTCTAATTATTTTCAAGATTGTCTAAAATGCACATAACAGAGTCAAACTAATCAATAAAAATGTAGTTTCTGAATAATGTAAAAACAGAAGAGAATTAACTATGTTGCAATTTGCTGATAATACAAAAGAGGATGTACAACTATATTGATTAAAAACAAAAATATAACTTTCCAGAATGAGTGACAACTAGTTAAATTTTTAGTACAATTCAGGATTTATCATCTCGTTACAAGCATTTGTTGGACATAAAAAATACATTTAAGAATTATCAGCACAGATAAAAAATTTACTCCTATTTGTTCGTTATTTCTTTGCATTGCATAAGAACTGTGGAGGTGTATGCTTTTATTTTTGACTGAAACAAATTCATTCCTTCTTGGAAACCCTGCACCTTCTTAAGTGCTGCACAAGGAAAACATTCTTCTGGATCCGTTTAAATTACTATGAAAACACTTGTACAAAGACATGAATAAATGCCAGTCTCTGTTCCATCTCATAAATTTGCTGAATATGGTGCAGTATATCACAACGTGTACATTTGTGAATAAAATCCCCCCGCAGCTGAATGATAGTATGTTTTTCTCCATTTATGACTCTGCAGTTTATTGTTCTCTTTCATTTGCTCTGTGCCACCCCACCTCCCTCCATTTTAATTCTCTCACTCATTAATTTATTAAAATTATTAAATTAAAATGACACAAGAAACCTGATTTGTATTAGCAAGCAGTGCTATCTCTTTCTTTCTCTCTCTCTTGGCCCTGTTTAAAACCTTCTGTTCACGTTAAATAAACTCATAAAACTTTAGTATTGCATTGAAATCTTATGGGCAATTAATTTTACGGCAGGCCCTTAAGCAAGAACGCGAAGTGATGCGAGAGAATAGAAAGACAATGGAAGACAAAGTGGCTGAACTGACAGAGAACTACGCTGCTTCCAAGATGAACTGGGACAAAGAGGTAAAACAGAGACTACGCTTTAGTGGAGGTGATGTAAAGACTTTTAATGTAAAGTTTTTGTCAGAGCAAGAGCTTTTCAATCTTGTGTTTTCTTTGTTTTTGTGATCACACAGAGAGAAACATTACTGACTCACATTAAGAATGAGCAGTCAGACGTTCAAACATTGAAAGAAGCTTATGAAGGCCTTGAGCTGAAATGCGCAGACCTGATTTTGCAGGCCAGCTCACAAGCACAGCAAGCCGGGAAGCCACAGGTAATAAATGCTTTTTACTCACATCTGAGGCTAAAATAATTAATTGTGATGAATTGATTATTGAAATAATTGTCGACTAGTTTAGTAATTGATCATTTGTTAGCTGGCGTGTAGGCACTCAAAAAAAGAGTAATTGCTGAAAAACATGTTCAGAGTAGTAATTAAGCCAAAACTGGACAAATAAAGTGTATATATATATATACTTTAAATGTGTCCCAACCAGGTAGTTTTAGCTTCACCTGCATGGTTCAAATTCTGTTACACACAAAAAAATCTCAGATTCAGCTTTTGCTCTTCAATTATTAATTGGTTCATCCAAAAAAATAATCAACAGATTAGCTGTGTTGACATTAGGTCAAGCAAAAAGGGCTGAGCTTTTCATATGTTGATGTTAGAAGTATTTTTAGCTGCAGATGCATCCAATGCTACAAATCATCACGTTTTCACTTAAGTAATATGGTATTCTAATTTAGGCAAAAATAAGAAAAATTCTTATTTAAAAAACAAATTGAATGATTTTCAATGTTTATGTCTTTCTAACTGTATAAAATAGACACTGTATTTGAGGTTAATCTATTGCACTGCAAAACATTTGACCTGCATGGCCAACTTGAAGTTCTCAATATTCCTTTTAACAGTTGACCGTTCTAGAATTGAACTGTCAAAAATAAACTATAATAACTTTAGATCAGTTTTGTGTTAGAACTGAACACAAATGTGTGAAATCCTGTTAGTTTTGAAGGTTTTGACAGTTTATTCCATAATCTCATTGCATTTAAGTGACTATTTTCTTTCATAGATGAAAGACAACAGTCAGAGTCCTCTTGTTGCGACCCAGCTCAGTCCTTTCAGCTCAGTCTTGGAAAGATTCAGAGCTGAGGAAACTGCTAAGGATCCAGACTCCAGCTCTCAGCTGCCTGACCTCGACAGTCTGCAGTGCGCTGCTTCCTCTCAGGCCAAAATCCAGGATTGTCTGAAGGACACAGGAACAGCTTCAAAGCTTGCTTCTACTGGAGCAAATGGAGGTCAGCCTTCTGAATATAAACAGGAGATAAGGATAGTTTTTGGTTCCATTTTGAGGACCTTAAACTTATTTATCTTTAGGCCAAAAATGCCATCAGTTCATGATGAAACGATGTGGGGTTTTTGAGTACAATGCAGTTAAAACAGCATATTTTGTCAACATCTATACCTTTCCTTCCCAGGTCAAGACGAGGTGAATAATCAGCAAGAAATGATTGAACAGTTATCATATTTCACAAGCAGCATCCCTGATAATTCTGAAAAAAACACAGAAACCGCTGGTACAAGTGACTTAATTGGACTTGATCAGAGTTTTCTGAGTAAATCTACCTGTGTCAGTACATCAAACCCTGGGTGCGCTTCACTGAATGGATCTACAGAATTACTTGAATATGAAACATATGAAGAGAACAAAAAAGGAAATGATAAGAAACATGAGAGAGGGGAGGATAGCAAAAAGAAAACCAACAATATACAGCAGGAGGAAAAAATATTTCAGGAAAATGTGAAAAGTGAAAGAAATGCTGCAGAAAAAAGAGCAACCCCAGTTCAAATGGTAGATAGTTCAGACATGCACAGGGATTCTGAGGGGTCAGCAAAGGCGACAGAGAGGACCAGTAACCTAGAAACAGAAACAAGAGCTAGAGGTGAGGGAGAAGTAACAGATGGAGTGAAAGAGAGAGGAGAGTCAGCAAAGCATGCACCAGAAAGTCCAGAAACACAGATACCAGCTCTCACAACTGCTGATATGACTGAAGCGAGCCTCGGCAGGCAGGTCAGTGACTTCATGGATACTGAGCTGCTGTCAACTGTCTGTGAACCCCTTAACTCCACAGAACGTGTTTCTCTAAAAACCACAGAGAAGGATGGAAATGTAAACTGTGAATTTACTGTCAGCACAAATGAACACAAAGTGACTTCAGATCAACACAGCATCTGTGCTGAAGATGAGATACATATCTTAACTACAACGGATCAGACTTCATGTAGTGAAGCTCAGTCGATCGCACTTTGTCAGATTCCAGGAGATGAGAACCCATCCAGGGAAACATTGGGTGCTTTTCCTGCTGAATGTGCCTCCCAGAAGAATCCTCCTGGAGAGTTGGATCAAGAAAACAACATCCAGATGTGCCAAACAAACCAAACTGAAACTGGAAGATATAATCCTCCACACGTCAACGCCGATATCATCCAAACAGATGAAAATACTGATGCACCCGTCAGGAAAGAGTCTGAGTTAATGAGAGAACCACCACCGGAAATTTCAGCGAAGGAGAGTGTGCGGCTGACGTCTGCTGTGGCTAATGATGAAGATGATGCACAAAAGAGGAAGTGGATTCAGCCAAATGTAAACACATGTGAAACTGTACATATACCTTCGTCAACATCCTGTTCAAAGGATGTATCCATGGAGGCTATCCTTCTACCAGATGTTTCACCTGAAAACATTCAGGAGGAAACAAAAACCAACACACCGAAGGATCCTGGACTTAAAGAAATAACCCAAGACAAAGGCGATTGGAATCTCTCTATTCTGCCAAGTTATGACGGTAATGGATGGCCAGAGCTTGACCGTTCACAGCTTCACCAGAAGAGACCTGATGCTTCGTTTGATTTGTCCCTGATGAGCAGAAAGCCCTGCAGGTCTCTGTTTGACTGGGGGGCAGCTCAGAGGAAACCGTTCTGCTCGGGACCAAAGTCAGATGGAGCCGGCCTGCTACAGTTAAACCAGGTATAACACAATTAAATAATAAAATATCTGTATTTCAAAGGCAAGGTTTTAGAACTCAAATTTCAAAACCTTTCTAGATATTACATTGTATAATAATGAGTCCAAAAAAATTTAATAAGTGACAGTTAACCAAAACATTTCAGAAAGCTTAGTTTAAGAATTCTATCTTTAAAAATGAGAATAAGTTGCACAGTCATGCAGACAGAAACCCAAAGCAGCACTTTTTAGAAGTTTTATTAGAACTTAGACAAAGGCATCACTTTCCACCAACAAGGTGTCATGAAGCAAAACAGAAACAAAGAGACATTTGCTCTCAGTGAAGCAGAGAAACCACAGATTTTCTTAAATGTATTAAATATAAATGCTGCACAAAAATAAAACGTATATAACGTCTGGGGTTCCTGTGGCGTTCATGAAGCTCTGGTTTTTCAGGCTCCCGATGTGTCTCAAACAGATAGCACAGGACATTCCCACAGCACTATACCCATGTTCAACGAAAGCAAGCACAACAAAGGTGATGGTTAAAATCCTTTCATCCTTGTATGACTCGTGATATGTTGACGTACATATCAACTGCACATAGTTTACCCTCTGCTATAATGATTTTTCTAACTCTATTGTCATTCTTGTCTTTTTTTTAAAGTCCCCTTGCTCATAATGAGAGCATCAGATCTATTCAATGCTTCTGGAGCTACATCCTCTTTGACGGGTCAACAGAGGGAAGAAAACTGCAGAGAGGAACCAGCAGAAACGGTAAATTGTTATAAAGGAAGACTCCACTGAGATGCAACGGAGCAAATGAGATAAAGCATTTCAACATTTTAATTACAAAAGGCCAAAATGCAAAATCAGCCTTTAAAAAGCAGAACCCACTAAAGTAAATGACACCCTAATACTCCAAAACAAATCAGTTGGTTATCTGATCCCCAATAGTATAAGTACGTTATGACAATGCCAAGGAAGAAGCCTAAGATTCTTTGAGTCTATTTATTTGTTAAGTGATAAAGTTTCTGGTGCAGATATTAGTGCTTGCTAACATCAGTAAACCAAAACAACACTGTAAAGAGTGGAGGACTGACAAAGTCATTCAGAAAAAGACTCCTGGGAGATATAACGGCAAAAAATGATCCAAGAATCTGCTGACTCATTGGAAGGACTTAGTTTTCCACACAGTGCTTCTTTATTGAAACTTTTCTATATTAAAACAACAAAACAAAATATAGTATATTCTGTGTATTATAAATCATCATTGCAATGTTTCATTTTAAGCTATAGAGGTACTTGTCAAGGGAAGGAGATTAATTTGATGTTGAACAGGAAAGGAATGTGAAATGTTTTTACATAAAAGCCTCAGAGGAGAATATATGAACTAGAAATATGCAAAGTGCCTTAAGGGTACTTCTCGTTCTTCCACTCTGAGCTTCCCACTGACCCAAAAATGGCTTTTTGACATTTCTTTTCACAATCTTTAAATATAGGAGCAAATTTGTATATATGCCCAGACCAGATGAAATGCTCAGACAAAGTTTCGTTTTGGGGGATCCTGCTGAGTCAGGTGTTGAGTGAAAGTACTTAAATGACCTCACAGACATTCTCAAACAGCCAGACAGACAGAACGAATGACCTGTGGAAGAAAACCTAGCTAATGATCCTCGGGTACCCCTTCTTTCTCACTTACTCCATCTTTATCTGTTGCACTTTCCCTCTTCCTTTCTCACTTCATCATTTGTCTCTCACTCACTTTCCACCCTCTTGTTGTTCTCCTCTTTTTCACCCTCGTTCTCCTTTGTCACCAGCTCTGCTCTGTCATTCTGGATTTTATCAAATCCAGGCACTGGCCGTCAATACAGCACTGAGGGGGGAAAAAAAGCTTAATAAATAACAGTGACAAGCAAAGTCTTCTTTTTTACATGCAGACTCGAAACTCTGGGAGCATCAACCAGAGTTCAGTCTGAGCCTGGCTACTCTCTCAGTTGGATTCTCTTACATGCCATTTGCTCCTGCTTGATACTTGATTCACATCTATGTTTGACTTAGTGTTGCATTTCCTCTGAGAATGAATCAAACCTCTAACTATCACATCTTTTTACAGACAGGATTTGAGGATAAGATGCTAAAAGGTAAAAGTGTTTGATTTATGGTTTGTTTTGTTGTCTTCTTTTTCACAGGACAAGACACTTTCTTTGTCCATCAGTTCTTTTCCACGCACTCTCTCCTCTAATACAAGCAGCAAAGGTTCACTGCAGTCCAACCTGGAGTAAGTATGTTTGTGAAGGATTCTCAGAGTTATTTGTATCCAAAAGTTAAGTATTTTAACTATTTACATGTGTAACAGTTTATTTATAAAATATTGTAATAACCTTGCATCGTTTTAATTCCACTTTACAATTATTCACCACTTTGTGTTGCTGTGCAGCATAATAAAATACATGAAGGTTTATGATGGGAAAGGGGCAAATGTGAAAAATTCAAGCTCTGTAAATAAATATGGTTCTATGTATCCCATAGATACATTTTTTTCTCAAATTTTCTATAATGTGTTTACTGTAAGTGACTTTAATTTCTGTTCACACCAGGTGTAGCAAAGCTCAGAGCTCAGCTCCAGTTACAGGGTCAGAGTCGGAGTGGGATCTGTCCTTTTCCCAGGAGAGGGAAACCCAGCAGTCTGCTTTCAGAGCACAGATCTCTAAGATCGAACATTTTCTCAGCAGCGAGAAGCTTCGACTGTCCAAAAGACGACGAACTGACAGCTGAACAAAACTGATGTATCCACAAGTTTAACAAGTTGGTTCATTTATCGTGCCTTAGGTTTAAATATTAATAAGTAAAACTTTTTTTTTGTTCTAAAATGAAACTTTAGTTGAAAGCATACATGAATAAACAAATTTTTGCCTTGTAACTTTACACATTAACTTTAGTACATAAAATTTTGCTTTATCCGCAGAACTCTGTGCTGTTCATTCATTGTCAGATTTGGGCAACTGCTTCAGGAGGAAGGCAATATTGATACAACTAGAAGTTTAAGCTAATGTTTGGATAAGGTTTTGTGTATTTTTATAAGTTGAATTTGAAGCAGAACTTTGTAAATCATTTTACTTTGCATAATTTAAGAACGTTCATAATGCGTTTTTGTTAGCAGTGGGTTTTGGAGCCACCAATGCCTGGTTAAAGGAAGTAGCCTGATATAAAAGGGTATAAAAAGACAGTGAAATGCCTTTTTATCTCTGAATAAACCTAAAATATTTCAAAGCAAACAGCCCAGTCATGTTACCACAAAACAAAAGTGCTGTTAGGGGAAAAGAAAAAAAAAAAAATTCTACGAGCAATTAACACATTAATTAATATGGCAATTAACATTAACCTCATATCCTCAGAGGAGCTTTAAATGTGAAGGAACCTTTAGTCTAAATCCATGCAGTTGTTGTTAAAAGTGAAATTAGATGTTGGAACACAACTGGTAACACCTATTAATGCTAATTAAGAGACACAACCATAGAGGTAGCAATTAGCACTGAATACACGAACCCTAATTAAGAGAAATCAATTACGGAACATACAGACCAATTAGCTCACTGTAATTAGCATCTCATTAACTTTATGTTCCTGTTGTGAAATATAAAGACCATGAAGCACAGACAGCTGGCTTCTCCTTGGTATGATTGCTCTTTATCTTTGTTGCATTCTAGATGATTTTCTTGGATTTTGTTTCAGTTAGTTGGAAAATTAAGTCATTTAAGTTTTTCTGTTATTAAATCATTTCTGTCCTACAGATGAACTGATGTGATTTTTTGACTTATCGGGAGGCCGAGACAAAAATGGCTGTTTTATGAAAACTTAAGTCCTGCTTGAACAGTGTTTAGGTATTCTATACAGTGACTTATCTTATAAAGACAAAAATAAATGCTGCATCACAAACATAACCGGACTTTGCATTCAAGTAAAAGCAGGAAAAAACAATACAATAAAATATATATATTTTTTTATTTCTCTTTCCACAACAATTAAAAGCCCATACAAAAAGAAAATATTGTCCAAAGATAGTGAATCTTGACAGGGCAATAACATTATTGAAGGCACATTTGCTGCCTGAGAGCAAGGAAATGATCATTCGACCTTAGAGTTATTTGCCTACACTGCCTCGCAAAAGTTTCTGCGGGATCTGTCCTGTTCCCTCTCCTGGGAACAAGACGGGAGCTGAGCTCTGACCTTTGCTACACCTGGTATGAACAGAAAGTCAGATTTTATGGCTGTATATTCTACACAGATTTTCTGTCGGATTTAGTTCTGGAACTGTTCATAATTTCATCATTAAAAATGCTAATTTACAGTGGAAAATCTCTTGTTCATTTTCATGGAAAGAGATAGTAAGATTTTTTTTTTACACCAGCACAGAAGAAATATTAGAATACCCAATGTGAAGAAAATAGTCAGGCACTTCCACGTGTTTTTTTTTTTTTTTTTGAAAGAATTGCATAAAGACAATTTTAGAGGGAAATTGCTGTTAGCCTATTGGCAACCTTACTGACTAGATTCTGTCTTGACTTTTAAAAAACTTTTCGATAAATGTCCGATTTTAGTTTATCAGCATAGATTGAGAACTGTCTTCATTGTGATGTGGGAGACTTTGTTCCCTTCTCTTGACTGATAAATTGATACTAACAGCTCTGCAAAATTATGTCATGATGAAAATGTTTTGAAACAATTTATTATAGTGTCAAAATTGAAGTTATATCCTTTTTATGGTGGTTCTTGTAAAAAAAAAAAAACTTTTTTGAAATGAAAGCCCTAGTCGAAAGATTAAAACCCAGACATTTAGTCTGTGAAATAAAGAATATCTGTCAGGTAAAATTGTAATTTTTGGCTGAAGTTGAATGTAACAGATCAGGATGAAATTAACATATTTATGTAGTGAAACGACCCTCTAAAAACAAACTTTCATAACAGCTCTAGAAAATTGTATTGTCAGATAATCAGTGTGCGAAGCTGTTTCTGACTCTGTGAAGAAAAAACTAATTTTCTCTCTGAAGACTTAAAAAAGAAAAGTCTTCGCATACATGTAATTTTAAGAATGAACATTTTCATGGTGGCACAAAGTGTGTGCTTAATCCATCTAACCACACTTACTCATAATGAATATGCTTGAATGTTAATGACCTCATAAAGAAACCTGGAGCGTTTTGACAACTGAGCCCATTGCTGCTGACCCTTATCCTTTCTGGGAGTAAGGGACGGAGTGGGTGGGGGATGTGGGAGGTGTGGAATATAAAAGTCTTAATTTTAATACACTCACAGCCACCTTTCCCCTCAGTTTCGGTTCCTTGGCTTGTTTTATGGCACAGGCGTACACAGTCTTTGGTTATGAAGGTGCTTTGAAATGGTCAATTACCCTCTGGATAGGGAGGATACCTGCTGTTAATTACTGCCCATGGTTTTATATGAAGAGTAAATAAAGAGACCGCTGACATTCACATTCCATCAATGCATCCCACAGTACATGCTGTGTTGTAGAGTTTCATTTAAAGTGAAAATAAACCCCCTAGAGGTGGGAAAAACATTTTCCCACCTCCAGCATGACTTCCATTTTCTCGACTCCTCGAAAAAAGCCAAATAATTTTACTATTCAAACATAAATGTTGTGAAATTTAAGTTGCATTAGACCAATGAGCTCAAACTCCAATCTTCGAGGGCCATTGTCCTGCAACTTTTAGATTTTAGATGTGTCACTTGTCCTATTCTATAGAAGAACATAGCAAAACTGCCTCACTAGCATGCAATCAAGCTCTCTAGAGCTCTGCTGGTGAGCTAATATTGGAGCCAGGGGTGCAGAGAGACATCTAACATTTGCAGGATACTGGCCCTTGAGGACTGTAGTTTGAGAGCACTGTATTAGACACATTAGATTATAAAATAATATTTTAGATACATTTAAAACAATTAACAAATAATACGCATTGCTTTATATTGCCTGGTAAGTTATAAATTCAAATCTTGTATTGTTTTATTTTTAGGTCTTGAACAGATTTCAAAACATATAATTCAGCTTTGTAAAAAAATGTTGTTGTTTTTTTAACTTGGTGCACTTTTTTAACTTTAATTTAGTGCACAAATTTGGAGAAATCTGTAAATGTGTAAAAGTATTGAAATTTGAAATTAAAAACATGTAGAAACCTGAAGTGTGCTTCATGGGTTACAGCTCTCTGACTAGCTGTTAGCTTTCATCCTGCCAGTAAACCTCCGTGTTCCCACACGCTCCAGTAATGTCTGTTTTACATAAGATACTGACTATCAACAACTACTTTACTGAACCCGATTTTAGAAAATCTGATCTCTACTGTTTACTTACAGCGCTGGACAGCAAACGTCTAGTTACTGACTGGTGACTTTGCCCCCTTTTTGATGTCTCCCTGGGCAACTGCCTATATAACTCATATCAAAAACTGTCAGTGTATGCACATTTTCAAAAAATGCCTAAGAAAATGTTTTATTGTCTAAAAGCAAACATATATTAAGATTCTCAAACTTCCAGGTTCTTGCATTTAAAAGAAATACCTTTTAAATGTAATTACATTACCGTAATTCAGAAATTTGCCTATAAATATATTCTGGTAGAATGTTATCTTTCATACAGCTAAAACACAAACGTACAGAAAGGGGAATGCTTTCTGTCTACAATGTTGAGGCCAGTAAAGTACAGTAACAAAAAAAAAAAACCCACAAGTTTAAACCTAAGCCTGATTTAATGCTCTATTTTATTGAAAATCTGTACATGAGATGGGAGGAAAGCAATATCTTTGCCAGTCCTCTGGCTAAATGGGTCTTACCACCTCAAAACACAGTTGAACATCCTGAGGTTATGGGGCCATGTTTTTGTCATATTATACCTCTTTGCCTCAAAAGCCATCACAATAAATCGAGCTGGGAAGTCGTATTAAACGGTGCAGAAGATGTGTGCTGAGACTGAGGCTGAGTGCAATCCTGGCACTCTGAGTGTACTCTGCAGTCTTAAAGTGAAGCAGTGCAGCTGCTCCTTTGTCCTGTAAAAATACTTAAACAACCAGATGATTATATAGTGAATGCATAATGGTGGTCTTATGTGACACTACACTGTAAAGTACTATTTTCTGGTCATAGCCACTCATTTAAAATAGTGTTTTGACATTACTGAGAGATAAATTTTAGGTGTAACTAATTCCTAAAGAAGACAATGGGCCAATTTAAGGCTGTAACCACTGTTGATGATTAATCTAACAAAATCCTTTATGTTTTTTAACTTTTACCAGAATTGTTTATTATAAATTTGTTAAGATGGTTATTCAAATGGCTCTATGAGAAAGTATTTCCACAGCTTAAAGAGCAACTTTTAATATAAAGTCGCAAAGAATTAAAAAGTAGTTCTCATTGTCAAAACTCAACATCCATTGTTCCGTCCAGCCGAGATATGGTTGTTAGGGTAACGGGTCCAGGAGGGAAACCCAGACATCCCTGACCCCTTCCAGCTCTGTCTGAGGGATCCCGAGGCGTTCCGAGGCCAGACAGAATATATTGTCCCTCCAGCGTGTTCTGGGTTTTACCCAGAGTCTCC
Organism: Xiphophorus maculatus; assembly: GCF_002775205.1. Taxonomy (NCBI): domain Eukaryota; kingdom Metazoa; phylum Chordata; class Actinopteri; order Cyprinodontiformes; family Poeciliidae; genus Xiphophorus; species Xiphophorus maculatus. The sequence continues at coordinate 18,201,063 of NC_036444.1, read as the reverse complement.
TCCTAGTGGGACATACACAGAAACTCTCCAAAGGGAGGCACCCAGGGGACAACATAATCAGTTGCCTGAACCACCTAAAATAACTCCTTTTGATGTGGAGGAGCAGTGGCTCCACTTTGAGCTCTCCCTAATGATGAAGCTCTGATCTCTGTAAGGCTAAGTCCTGCTAGCCTCTGGAGGAAGCTCAGTTGCGTTTAGGATCTCATTCTTTCAGTCATGATCCATGTCTCATGTCTACATGTATTGTAGACAGAGGGAAACTGAGAGTTTTGCTTTTTGGTTCAGCTCTGTCTTTACCACAACACTAACAATTGCTTTAGAAAGTAGCAAATCAACTGCCACAATCCCATCGCTGAAACTGAAAACTAGAATTATTAATTGGTAATTTTCTTGTTTGTAGTGCTGTTAAAACTTGGACTAAAACCTTCATTTTTTAAAAAAAATTAAAGCTTATATTTAGAATAGTTGAGTTTTCCTAACTTATATTTTATACAAATGCGTCTCAGAAAATTTAATAGTCATTAAAAAGGTAATTTGCTTTCTGTAATTCACTTTGAAAAGTCAAAATGACATATCGCTGTATTATACACAAAGAGATACTGTATAGTTCAAGTGGGGTTTTTTCTGTGAATTTGATGACAACTTACAGCTAATGAAATCCCAAAATTCAGTTTTTTTGCAACATTATAACTTTACATCAGACCAATAAAATGTTGAACATTCATACTAAATTGTTATATAATGGACAGCAGATGGTTATTGACACCTTCACAAGGAGAACAAGCCACAGTATTTCATTGTTGCTCACCTGGCTGTTCACTGGTGCATACTGGTGGAAAATTGAGTGGAAGGAAAAAGTGTATTAGTTGAGAATGCACAAGCAACAGTGGTAACCACAGCCTTGATAGAATTTTGCTCATTTACATCTTGAGAGGCATGGACTGCAGCCACCACAGTCTTAGATGTACAGGAGATCTAAGCTACAACTGACAGCCATCATGTTGCCAATACCATCTACACAGGTGTCAAACTCCAGTCCTCAAGGGTCGCTGTCCTGCAGTTTTTAGATGTGCCTCAGGTACATCTAAAAACTGCACTGGAATGAAATGGCTTAATTACCTCCTCCTTGTGTAGATCAGTTCTCCCAGCCTGGCTAATGACCTAATTATTCTATTCAGCTTTGGTGCAGCAGAGGCACATCTAAAAGTTGCAGGACAGCGGCCCTTGAGGACTGGAGTTTGACACCCCTGAATTCTAGAATGAAGACATCAATATCACTGTTCCTGACTGGCTAGCACTTGCCTGAATTAAACCTTGCTGAGAAACTATAGAATATTGTCAAAAGGAAGATGCGAAACATCATAGAGCAGATGTGCTGAAGGCCACTGTTACATCAACTTGGGTTTCCCTGATTCATCAGCAAAGCCACAGACTGATTGCTACCTTTTCACGCTGCTTTGATGCAGTAATTCTGTAACTACTGTTTCAGTAAGGAGTTATTTCTGCATTACATTTTCTAACAGATGAAGTATCTAATTTTCTTCTTTTGATTTTTTATTAGCTGTTACTCATAACAATCCAAATGAACAAAAATAGCCATTTGAAATATATCCCTTTGTGTAACAAATCTATAAATTAACACTGATGACATTCAAGCTTACTGAGGAGCACCTGATTGTGAAAGCTGTGATAGTTTATTCTTCTCATAACACATCATGTCAAGCTTCTGGGTGGAAGGTAATTACCGTAATTTCGGGAATATAAGCCGCTACTTTTTCAATACGCCCTTTTCACTGCGATGCAGCTAATAAATGGCTTTTTACTAACAGGATTTGAAAACCTGGACTCTTAGCAAAGGTGAATCAGTTCACGTTTCCATTCAGAAATTAAACCTCAGTTGAAAGGAAAAACAACACTCATTTTAACCAAAGCCTCAGTTTTGTCTTTCTTGCAATATTTCTTTCTTAACTTTGATATATAGTTTGTCTTTAGTGCTTTGTGGCTGCACATTTTTGTTGCAGTGAAACCTCACGACGCTGATAAATAACAGGCCTCACCTTTTCTTTGCAGGGTTTAACATGACTGACTGCTCTCCCCGTCTCTCTGAGAGTGTGTCCTCAGCTGTGAATCAACTGCACACACAGCCCTCTCGGCTTTCAGTCCGCAAGGACGGCAGAGATAATCTCTGAAACGCTGCCCTGCTGTTAGGGGTTAGCAGAGTTGAAAGGTCGCCCTGCGCATCATTTATAGTCTCTTAAATAAGCCTGGACCTCATGTTGCAGCCAACTCTCCCTTTCGAACAGTTATCTGACTCTACAAATTATGAGTTATCTTTCACATGCATGAGTCTATATGAGGCCAGCAAGGGAAGGAGAAAGGATGAGCAGTACTGCACAAGTCTTGCGTCTTTCATTTTATCTCCATATTTCCTTTTGAAGTGACCTTTAACCTCTAATAGAGGTTTTGATCAGTAGTGGGCACATAACAGACGTCTTAGCAAGGAACCAGATTTAAGTGTGATCTTCAGTAAAGTTGGACGTAGTTTTGAAATTTCTGGAATTTTAAAATGACCAGGTTTGGAATATAAGTATGGTAAAATAGAGTACACGATGGAAAAATATCTGTATTTCAAGATCATATTTTCTGTCCCATTGTGTAGATGATAAATACAGAAATCCTTTGAAATAAGTTTTTCTAGTAAGATGTCCATCCAGCCTTCAGGTTGTCGTCTATCCCTGCAGGAGGTGGTGGTGATTTTCCAGCATTTTTATATACGTTTTATACAAAGATGCATACAGGCCTATTTAATAATTTAGAGCATCATTGAAAACCCATTCATTTCAGAAACTTTATCGCTCCCAAAATAAGATTATATAGATTAATTACACAGATTGATGTTTGAAAGCCTTTATTTCTGTTAATTATGATCATTTTCTGCTTAGAGGTAATGAAAACATATTTGAAATCAGAACATTACATCACACCAATAAAAACAAAAATGTTCTTGCACAATAAATGTCTACAAACGAAACTTATGGCCGCACATTTTAATATATTGAATATGACTGTATATAGATCCATCCGTCCACAGATGTAGATCAAGTTGTCCATCTATCTAGACATCTTAAAAAGCAATCTGTCCTTCCATCATTAGACCCATTAGTTTGTCCATCACTCTCTTCATCCACTGATCCACTGACCATCTAGGCTGTTGTTCATCCATCAACTAATCTGTCTCTTTATTTGTCCATCCATCCATTTATGAATGGATTACTATTCACTGCCCTAGCCCCTTCATTATCAATAAAAACGAAAAGGTAAAAGTTAAAGATCAAAAGAGATTAAAGTGTTTTGACATCCGTCTTATTATAAGCATAAGACAAGGATTTTTGTTCAAAGTTTAAACTGGACGATTTTAGATGCTAATTTTCATTTATGTGATGAAACTAAAACTTGGAGGTACACTTAATCACAAACAAAGTACTCAATAATAATTTTAAGAAAGAGTTAAGACCTGAAGGAGTTTTCTCACCACTAGGAGACGCTCACAAAATGTGAGGACTGAGTTCAGCATACAGAAATAAAGTAAGAGGTAAAGATACCTCTAAACTAAATTTAGAGATACGCTGTTCATGTCTGTGCTACTCTGAGGCCTGCACATCTAACTGAATTATCCTCTTTAAAGGACCACCCTGGTGGAAAACATACGTTTCTGGTTTCCTGGTAAGGCCTTAACTTCTTATGGGTACACGGTCCTCCCACAGACCAGCACTGTCACTGATGCCTATATATCTGTAGGAATGCGAGAGTGAGTGTTCGGACTCAACTTCAGAACACCAAGCCACTCTGTTATTGATGGAGTATAGACCCTAATCGTGGTTCTGGGGCATGTGCAAACATGTGCATAAATGTACATGCTGCGTACGATGTCTGTTGGCCTGTGAGTTAAGTTTCCTCAACAGGATTCCTGTGCATGAGTCGATGGGAGATCACATAAACCTGTCACTGCTGCAACCTATGTCTGTTTGTCTCTCTGGATATACGTTTGTCCCATTCCCTGCTACTTAAATCCCAGTTTGAGTGCGTTCATGATTACATTTTTTTTCTTTTTTTCCATGATGATTCATATCTGAATTTCATAAATTTGCTTCACTCTTTGCACTTTGCTTTAAATCGCAGCGTACCACAACCTGTCAAGCTTCATTATGGTATAACTGCGTCTGATTACCATATCCAAAATGTTTATGTCTTGTTTAGTTCTGTTTGTTTTGATCTGAGTCCATAGATTTTACTCATGCGTAGCTGCTACAGTAGTTGACCTTGTTTTCTTAGATTTTGTTTCAGATAGCTGAGACAGGTGGTGTCATGTAGCACCTGATTTGTGTGAAGTCTTGACTCGTAGAACTAGTCCTGAAATTTAATCAGGTTCTTTCAGTATAAATGGGTTATCTGAGCGCAGTAAAACTGTGGAGGTGTATGCTGGAAACGTACTACTGTAACAATACTGCATTAGGATGACTTTACCACTCTGGTATGGAGGGTGAAGAGTGCCCCCCAAAAATGTTTAGAATAATCTGAAGAATTGTTATACCAAAACTACAAGTAGATCTTATTTAGATGTATTTCAACATCAAGCTTTTGTGTAGCGGTGAGTTTAGAGTATTTCTACCAGCTTTGCACTTTTTTAGACCAATATTTTTGCCCATTCTTTGGAAAAATGACTTTACCACACACTTGGTTGAAGTTTAAGTCTAGCTTGGGCTTTTGTGTCCTGTTCTGTTTCATTTAGCTGATGCTTTGACTTTGCTGTTTATGATTTATAATAAAAAGCTTATTACTCTCCACTGGGATGATTAAAAATCTATGTTGGATTTGCCTTTTTATTCACGTTTTATCTATTGAGCCCTGGCTCCCCGGCATACCACTGGGGCACCTAGACGTTCCCAGTTGGGGAAGACCCGATCTGGTTAAACAGGCAGCCAATAACTGGCCTTATTAGTGCACAGAAACCCCACAAAAGCCCTGGACCGCAGAGAGTGAGAAAACGACACTGCCTCTGCTAATGAAATCATAATAACGAAAGACATTCATCAGTGTTGCAGCTCTACTATCCAAACACAACAAAGATGTGTCATGGTGGTTAATGGGCCAGTCAGAGGGATTATTTGTTCATTCTTAATCCAGCCGAAGCTCCACTGAGCTCTTCCCTCCAAAAACATCACTGAAGTGAGACCTTTGTCACACATTCTGTGGAAGTATGTACCACACCAGAGATCTCACTAACTGTCCAGTTCAGTGTCAGAGACATGGACTGGTAACATAAGCACCGGGATATCAGTCATCATCAGTTTCCGGATATTGACTGTAATACCACTAAATGCTTTCTTTTTGGTTTACTGTATTGGAGCCTAGTGTGACTGAAGACATTGGTAAAATAAAAGATGGAAAAAAAATATTTCTTTTCACAATGCAGATCATCATTTAAACTAATACATATCATTGACACACTGAATAATTTTATCTCCAATGTAGCAAACTAGTCTGAAGAATAAAAAAAAAGCTAATTAAACACAAAGCTGGAAGACAAACATGAATTGTCACATCTGTTTTGTAACTGTATCATCATGAATGTTTACCTATGTATGTATGTATGTATGTTTATTGTTCACTTTTTCACATAAAACTATAACTATCCATAAGTCAAGAGATTGTATTGAAAGTAGAGTTGAGTGTTGATACATTAATGAGGTAAAGGCAGGGGTGGAAATTAGCACCCGCCACTGGCCAAATGTGGGTAAAAGTATGAAGTGGCGTGTACATTTGAAAAAACGCACCCGCTACTTCTGTCCAGGGGAGGACTGACCGTCTGGGATACAGACTAATGCACATACTGTATACGGGGCGGCCCTAGGCTGTCATAATTTAACAAAAAAAGTACATGTAATATATTTTTATGACCCATTGGTTGATTTTATTGACGGACATTGGGCTTATCCAGTAAAATCCCTCAGTCCTGCTTGGCCCGCCCCTCCCGTCCCCTCTAAGTTTATAAATACAAGTAGTGTTATTTCAGTTAACCGGAGTCTGAGCAAAGTGAGCGGATACGTAGTGTTGATGAAGACATGAAGCCAACTTCCCTTGAAAGATAATAGACATATTTCATTTTATTATTCAGATAAATCATCCTCAGACTCACACTGTGGGTTGTTATGGTTACATATTACTCACCACAACACTGCACATTGAGCAAAGGGGAGCCATGTGGGTATGTTTAATAAAAAAAAGCAAATGCATTTTAACTAAAAAACAACAAACAAACCTGATATCTTCAACATGGACAATTGATTTAATTTATTTTTGCTTTATTGAAACAACAAACTGTCCTAAAGGTAGCTGTGCACAAATGGGTATTGAGCCAAGTGACTCTTCAGGAAACCAGAGAATTGAGAAATGTGCAGCATTCACGTCGTGGAAATCTGTTTTACAAACCTCCTCTGTGTCCCTGCAGGTTTTTCTCCAGTGCTTTAAAGGAAAAGTTTGTTTTTCTATTTTTATTTTTTAAGACTAACATTTAGATTTTGTTGAGCAGTTATTTTAGAAACGACTCCAGTGGCTGATTTACTGATACACATGGGTCAGAACTTTGATTTACTCATTTCCTGTTGCGACTGTTGTCTGCGCTCACGTTTTTTCCTTTTCTGTTAAATCGTTCTGTTTTGACATGAATGCTTTGCATGTTGTATTTACTTTTAATTTATATTTTTTTTATCCTAAATTATGTCAACAAACTAATCAAATGATAAAAATAAGTTAAACTTTTTAATTATTATGTAGAGGAAGTTAATAATGAGGCGATGTTAATCTGTTGGTTGTTGATTGATTATGTTCAGTGCCATTGTAATGACCTGTCTAATGTTGGGGAAAAATGAGGTCATAGGTCATCAGATTCTGATCAGTGGAGCTCCGGCCCGCTGCTCCTTTGGTCTTGTCTCCGATAAAGACGAGCCATGTTTGTTTTCTCGTGGGGTTCTTGATGTCGGAAGTGAAGTCGGGCCGTTCTCCAAAAACAACATGTACAATGGCAAACAGGAGATTTGAGATCTGCTGGGGAGTTGTGATGGTAGGAAAACTGAAGATAGAGACGTCAGGAGAACAGCGGGCAAGCAGAGCAGCGGCTCTTTTACTAGGCTTCACGAGTGACTGCTCCATGACTATTCAATTAAAAAATAAAAAAAAGTTCCTGTTATCAAATCTTACTCACAGCATGATGTACTTTCAGACCTCTCTGAAAATAATCTATCATTAAGCCTGGTGACTGAACCCATACCACACCATCATCATTCCCTGTCAGCCCATTTGTTATTAAAGGGCAGGAATGTGCCTGGTACTCCATCATGGCAAGCAGCACTAAGCGGTCAGTTTGCTGCAGGAGGCCTCACGACTGAACTAAATCTACAACACCTCGATATGTAGAGTATTCTCACACTATACAGCAGAATTAAAATACAAAACTTTGGAAAACTTTACTGTACTTTGAAGTATTACAGTAAGAAACCTGTGTTTTTAGCTGGAATTTTATACGAAAGATCGCCCAAATGGTTTATAATTGTTAAAGGATGAAAGTGTTTCATGATTTAAAACTACAGTGTGCAACTTTTACAAAAAAGTATTTTTTTACGTATTTGTTCAAGCTGTCACCGTGTCGTGACAGAATCGGAAAGATTCAAAAATCAAGCTTCTTCATATCCTCCCAGTGTTACTATTTCTGTCTGAAGATATGGTCAAAAACAGCTAATCAGAGCCAGGAGGAGGGTCATAGCCCTGTCAATCATGCTTGTGTATGCGCTGCTAGTTTGCTTTCACAATGCAGATTTGATTTCACTGTTATTTGCATTCTGGACTCTTTGGTTGCTGTGGAGGGAGACTGTGTCATGGGATGCGGTCTACATAAACGACTTAAAGTGAAAATTCCCACATAAACAGCCCAGAAGAGGGTCATCAACCTTTACCAGCTTAAGAGCCACTTTTGCTTTTGGACCAGCTATCCAAAAGTGACACTACTCTTTCTAATCCCTACTACAGTATTTAGGTTTTCAACTTTTGAAGAAATATATTTTTGGTTTTTAGATTCCCTTTTCTTTTCAATCTGACATTCTATTTTTATAGAAAGTGACATAAAAAAGTATGTGGTTTGTTTGCATCCTATTGACAAATAAGTTACCTTATCAAAAATAATATTTATTCAACACTATTAATTACCTTCACATATTAAAAGATCACTTAATTCTTTATCATTTTTGGCCAAAAAAAAATGACAAGAGTCTAAAGGGCCTTCTGGGGCCAGAGCCACAGTTACAGAAATGTTCCCCAGAAATTAAGTTCCTGAGAAATAACCTCACCCAGAAATTGATAGTTTAAATGTGGTTTAAGATCCAAAATAATTCTAAAAATAAACTAAAAATAATTCAGAAAGAGACATAAAAGTTCTACAGTATTAATAAAGCTCAAAGTGTTTCTACAGCTTAAAATATTAATGTGCCTTAAATATTTTAAGGCACATTAAAAATCAAAGACTTTGAGCAAATCTTTAAAATATCCTAAAATGAATTAAATTACTACAACAATAAACCCTGACTATTATGCTTACATTAATGATGTCCCAACAACCTTATTAATACTTAGATTTTATGTATCATAATCTTACATGTTTTTCATTAAAAAAAAGAAAGTTGGTGTCTGTGTTTGTTTTCATGTGGATTAATGAAGCAAAATGCCACAAGTTGTAGTATAAACTCAAGAACAGACCCAAGTCAAGTTTTGACTGAAGGCAAACAATAGTTCAGTATGAGTATAATTATTTATCCTATTTATGGTCTGTTTTTTACCAGTAGATTATACTTATCAGACTCATGTCAGCTTGTTTAGAAGAACTTTGTTTTAATTTGGAAGAAAACAATCGCCCCAATGAACTTCCTTTGACCTGTGCAAACTCTAGATGTTACCTGCGTAAATCCTCCAGTTTAATTATCTTGAGCTTCATTATATAGATGGCACAAACACGCAAGGTTGCGTAGTTAACATAATATTTTACAAGACACTGATGAATTACACGTTCTTTCCAGGCTGTTTCACAATCAGACAGTTTCAAGTTATATGGTGAGCTAAATCAAAGCATCTCAGGGAGGTCAGATGTTTGGATCTATTTTCAGTGTATGCGTATTAACTCATGTCTGCAGCTTCAGATTTTGTCGGTGCAGACTTGGCTGGATTTTAAGAACAGAGAGTTGATTTGTTGCTCTGATATTTAATGCTGAAAATATATATACAGACTGATTTGGTCTAGTTCCCTCAGCCGTCCGCTCGGAGACGTAGATAGCATCTTTGAAAAATCGCCTGAAGCAGCCTGAACATAACTTACTTCACACACAGCCTGCTGAGGCTGATGGCAATCCAACATATGTGTGTGTTTCTCTCTACATTCCCGTCTGTTCTGGCTTTAGTACAACAAAATACTTCCTTGCAGTCTGTACAATACAGAAAACAGGAAAATATGCCATTAAAAGTAAATAACAGTTATTGCGTCTTTTTTTTTTTTTTTTATCGGGGTTTTGCTGTGTATTCCTGAGCAGTCAGTATCCTAGCAGATCACAGAAAAGTTGTCAATTTTAAGAGCAATTCCAGGATATTTGAGATAAATCTATAAAGATATCTCCATAAATAATTCATATTAGGCCTTTTCATAGTTTTTCCAGATTTATAATGACATTTTAGTAAATAATACTGCTAAGCACATTTTGACCATAGAAAATCGTTTGTATCAATGGCACTTTTTTTTTAATGGAGGAGCACAATGCATAGATTAATATCTCATCTGCATCCCCAGTGTCTGACAGGCACATCAGTTTTTACTTTATAAATTTTGTAATAATCCTAAATGAGCCATACACTGATGAGGAGCTCAGACAGGTTAAGTGGAAGAGGGAACAACAACTTTTTGTCCTCAAAGTTGACTTGTAAGAAGTTGGAAAATTGGGTGCAAGCTAGAGAAGAGCCACTCAGTGATGGACGGATGACTGTGTCTCAGCATCTTCCCAGTGGTGGGAAGCTCTATCTAAAAAGTTAAAGCTGCTGTATGTAGCTTTTACAAAAACTATCTTGGTGCTGTTTGGCAGTACATCCAAGAGCAGCGACAGGGAAGATCATGGATGGCAGCTTCCGTGGAAGTGCTAAGACAGTTCCAGTGTATATATTAATGCATATTAATACATTTTTCTTGTTTGAACTTTTAAAATAGGCAGTCATGAGTGATTTTTAGAGGTCGTCTCAAGTATTTGCAAATTTCAGCGATTCATGAGGAGTGGTGCTCTATAATCTGGAGATCCACTGTGCTTCCATATTTAAATTCTACAACCAAACTTTTGGGGCTCCTTTCCATTTATTTTAGAAATGTTTTGTTTCTTAGCTAAAACACATTGAAAGACGGGGGCTACAGTCTTGTCAGGTCATTCCTGTTCCACCTGTGTTTGCAGAAAGACTCTTCCCAGCAACAATGTTAAATATGAAATGAGCGTTAATCAAACAGAATCTTGGTTGAAGGTCACAGCTGCTGCACTTTATGGACTCTCAAATGTTCATTACCACTGCCTGTGAAAACAAGAATAACAAAGTCTTTGACTTTTTTCCAGCCTGACTCATCTCTCCTGCAAAGACAGTGATGCATCTGTCATCCTAACCTGAATGTGACCAGTTCACAACCTTTCCCTGCCTCCTAATCTGTGAGATATCAAACCCAGGGAGTATTTCAGAGCTCATGCTGAGCCAACTTTCACATGCAAAACATCCAACCGTCGGATTTACCTTTGTAACACCAGTAGCTCTTTTCTCTTTATAGTCCTGCCTCAAATTCAACGCCCCGATCTCTCCAGCTTTCCGCTTCTCTCTCTTTCGAGAAAAAAAAAGCTTTCATCTAGATACAGTCTTACTCCCTACTTTCTGCATTGTTATGTTGGCATGTCTGTGTTCCCGTGAGTCATTTAAAAAGCATTGCTCTTGTACATTGTGACTAGAACTAGCAGCTTCATTAAGCTGTTGATTTATTTCAAATCTAACAATTATGGTGTTTTTTTGGCATCACGATGAAAGTTGAACAGAACCGACAGAAACAATTGATGTTAGCTGGAAGGCTGTCGGACAGCTGCATGCAGAAAGCTTAGACATCCTCCTTTATATCAGAAGAAAGTTCAGACGGGAGGATCTACAGTGGACACATTAGTTCGCAGGAAGGTAAAAGAGAGTTTTATGTGCATATTTTAGTCAAAGCTACAGCGTACACCTGGTTAACATAAACACACACAGGTTCGGAAGATGGTGTCATACCCTTACAAAAGTATTTCTATCGCTGAAATAGAGCAGCTACTGGCACATTAGTTCACAAAAATTACAAGCTGGGTAGTTTTATTGTTCCTTCATCAAATGAAAGGAAGAGTTTAAAAAAAAAAAGCAGTTGGGATGTTTGGCGATGAGGTCTTTAATTTAAAACGGCTTCCCCTTTGCGCCAGTCCGCTGCGTGTGGAAAAACAAAATCTTTCCTGGGTCACAGGAATCTCTGTGTTTCCAGAGAAAGCACTGGGGGTAAGCTTGTCCAGTTTTCATTTGAAGATAATTTGTTGATTGTCGAGCAGGAATGTTTTCCATTGGCCGTTGAGGCCATCAATCTTCAGAAGCAGACTGGTCAACTGGTCAAATGCCAAAGTGTTCCTCTGGGATAAGAAGTGAGTTTTCTCCTTCTTTTTTAGCGTGAAGAACAAAATAAGTACAGAGAGGAATCGCAGAGCGAATTCAGTTCAACACCATGCCGTCCCTCATGGTGCTGCTGGATTGTTTCTCAGTCTAAGTGTTATCAGAGATCAGAAGACTTATCATGATGGATCAGAGTACTTATCAGCAAAACACTCAACCAAAGACTCAAATGCATCTTAATGTTCAACAGGCGACCTGAAATTGATTGTAAGTATAATGTACAAGTACTATATTGTACTGGTATTGTGTATGAATGAGAACCAGACATCTTTAAGTTAGGAATTGGGAATAAGTGGTTACAAGTGACTTGAAGACTTATTCTTTAAGGCATTTACCTCACCTCACTGTTTTGTATCTATCTTTTGTTTCTGTTACATGAGAAGACCTGGTACTTTTCGGAAATTAATGCTCCAGCATCATCTTAATGTGGCATGCACAATCTAATCACCAAGAAAATCAGTCGTCACTTTGAGGAAATCAGCCACCTGAGAACTACTGATGCTGCACATGTGCATGGCTGCTTCAGAATTGACTCCACTATGACTTAAATGTTACAGCAAGGACCCAATAATATGACATAAACTAACATTCTTTCATACCAGCTCACTTTATGAAGATTCACACACCTCGACATGCTGGATGCTTGAAATTGAAAATGAAACTGATAGCTTGGCCTACTTTCTGATTGATTTAGCTAAATGTAATTAATTTGTCTGAGCACTTGGGGGCACTCAAGAGCTCCTGTATTGCCCTGAAGTTTCAATAAGACTGACATAAAACCGGACAATTTAATGTGCCAAATAATAATAATTCACAAAAAGCAAAATAATTTTTGCCTCTGGCTAACACCAGTAGTCTGTAATTATGTTAATCTGAGCCCATTGTCCTCAATGTTTTAGATATATCACAGGTGTATTGGTTTCTTTGCATGCTATCAATTTCTGCCTAAAATATACCTCCTAATGTCATACCTGTAATTAGCTCCTATCCTTATTAAAGAATCAGCGCTCTCTGCCATCTATAGCTGATGTTAAAAACATCCTTCCAGTGATGACCAAAACTAAAGGTCCTCCAGCTAGTCTTATAGGTCAAAAAGTTTCCTGCTCTCAACTATTTAAGTGATTGTTCTTCCTCCCTGATCTTTCTAGGGTAAAAACTGCCTTCTTGTTGTCATGATCCTGAAGAGGTTTCTATCTTGTTTCTGTTTATTTTTGCATTTGGATATTTCTAGGTATTGGTTACGATTCTGACTGGAGTTACAAATTTCAATTTTTTCTCTTTACTTTCTACTATTCTTGTCTCTTTGCCTTCTGGTTGGTATCTTGATTCTTTCTTATGCTTGTTTATGTTCTGTTTCTGGTTTTGACACTCCTTTTGTTTGTGCATGTTGCAGTGCCTAGATAATGGGTCTCCAACACTGGTCCTTTAGAGCTACTGTCCTGCAGGTTTTAGATGCACCTCTGCTCCAATATGCTAGAAACAAGAGCTGGATTACCTCCTGTGGATGTCACAGGGCTCTGCAAAGACCTGCTAATGGAACATATCTTAAATTCAATTGTGTTGGAACAATGACACATCTAAAAGTTGCAGGGCATTAGGTCTTCAGGAGTAAATTTGAAGTTCCCTTCTCAAGATTCTCGTGTAGTCCTGATTCCCTCATAGCTGTTCAATTAATTAACTCACCTGTCAAGTCTTGTAATCACTCCTTTACGCATCCACTTTTATGTCATCCTTACTTGGGTTTGCTGCTGTTCTCTCAGGTTTCCAGCTCATGTTGAGCTTTTTTTTCAGTTTTTAGGTGTAGTTGTTTGTTATTAATTAAACTAGGCCTTCACAATATGAAGGCCTCCTCTCTCTGGTTTTGAGTCCTCTCACCACATGCACTAAAAACATGACTCCTGCATGGATATTGTCCTCTAAAACAACAATGTGGAGCACCTTAGAGGTTAACAATACACGAAGGTTTAAAAAAGATTTAAAAAGAGAGGATGCCCTTTCTTTTTATTTTTACTTAAAACTGGTGATCATTTCCCCCCCTTTCTTAAAGTAAAAACTTGGAAGAAAACTACAAATCTGTCAGCTTTTTCTCACTGTCAAAGTGTGAAAGTAGTATTTGGACTTTGTATTTGTGAAAGTCCAAATACAAATGTTCTTGTATTTGGACTGGCTTCTCATTTAATTGAAGATTTGCTCAGTGTTGCAGGGAAAAGGCAATGTCCGGCGTCTCCACTCTGTCCGTCTGCATGTCTATGTTCACACTCGTATGGTCGTGTCCTCTTCATTTCCCTGTCTCTTCTTGACGGCCGAACAAAGTGGTCTGACACAGCGCTCCTCCTCATGACAGGCACTTTTAACACCACACTCCTCCCGCCTGCCTCCTTCTCTCCTCCCGCTAACCTCCATGTGCCTGTTCTCCTCGTAGAGTTGAAGAGTTGAATCGTGGGTCAGCAGCTCCGCTCGTGGAGAACCAGACTAGATTTCCAGATGGTGAAGTCACCATCTCTCTGCTCATTTCAACCCAGAGAAAGGCTCTTTTACATGCACACACACACACACCCGCACACACCCCAACATGCATAACGCAGCACAAAATGCGCAATGATTTATCGCAAATAATCGTCGGCACATATTTCCACCGTATTCCTTCCTGAGTGTTGAACAAATTGAGACGTATCAGTGCTGTAATTGGTTCCAGAGGACGAGTGTGATGGGAAGAAAGGATCTGAGTGGACACTTCCTTTAAGAGTGGGGAATACCAGCTTTAATCGAGATATGTTAAAGAGTTTGTATGTTCACCATTCAGAGTGAGAAGTGAGACTCAAATCAAGATGTATTAGATTTCAACAGTTTGCTAGACTAACAAGCTGTCTTGATAATGCAGAGGGTTAAATGCTCCAGCTGTTTGCTACTGAAACATTCAAACTGGTGTGTTTTCACCTCGTTCATGCTTCTTTTTTGTATTTAAAGATGACAACTTTTATCTTTAACCAGTTTAGCAAGTAAGTTCTGTACAATGCATGTTGCTAAAAGGTAAGTCCAACAGTGTCTCTGTGTGTATTTATTTGCTGCCATGACGACCAGACAGCGGGCAACCCTGGAAGCAGCCGATAACCTCAGCCGTGCCTCCTGACTTGGATCATGAGCAGGGGCATCTCTCAAGGACAAAGCAACTGTACAACAGGAAGGAGTGAGAAAGGGCCAGAAAACAGAAAGTTACAGACGTTACAGCCTCCTGTCGAGCCGCAAAAATAAAACTGAACGTTAAGAATCCCAATGTGAAGTCCCAACTCTGGGCCATCTGGTCCAATATGAGTTCAGTTTTGCCAACTTTTCATGCAAATGATATTCAAAACTGGACCGTTTCTAGAAGCTGCATTTATGTCCACAGATGAAGCCGGCATGAGGCCATTATGTAGTGTAGCACCACTGTCAGCCAGGGGATGGAGGTCAGAGGTCAACAGAATGTTCTGATGCAGCTGCAGTTTGTCCAAGGCCCATTAGAGAAATCTTTCACTAAATTGTCATAAATTACCCTTATAAATGCAGCTTTTTCACAATCTGTGCAGAGCGCAAATAAACATGACTTCTGTTTAATTAATTCTGTGTCTAAAGGTCAAACTTCTGAAAAAGTGAAAACCTGTTAATTAGTTGTTTTTTTGTTGTTGTTTTGATAATGTTTGAGTCTTTTGGAAACTTCCTAATACCTCAAACTCTGGAATAACTTTGTCAGTACTCATGCGTGACATATAATGTAGATTTTAGAGTTGTTGAAGCTGCAGAAATTTGATCTTTTTGTGTATACTGAGCCAAAATTGTTGGTTTTATTTTCCTCTTGAGTGGCATATTGAAATACCAAAGTATTGTTTTAAAATTGTTTTTTTTTAAACTAGATTAATCCAAGTAACGTTTAATTTATCACTAAATACCGTAAAGATATGACTTGCAACACAACACTTGTACAAAATTTGTTGGTGCAAATTTAGAATTTTCTTGGTCCAAAAATGGTTGAAGCCGAAAAGGAAATTTAAAATCGACAAATAACTTTCCTTTAGATGAGTTTGAAATATTATCCTTATGATCTGTAATATCATTATTTATGAAGCAAATACTAATGTTACAGGGAATTACAGCATGAGTTAAAAAGTGTTTCCACATCTTTTAAACACATTTTGGTGTACCTCCCAGCATACTTTTTCCACCTGCAGAGTTAATTTGCAGAACTATACACACCCCGTTGAACAGCTTCTTAGTTTTTTCACGTTACATCCACATACTGTATTTCTATATGTATATATTTTTGGGGAATGTGTGTGGAATACAAACCCATAACACTCTTTTTCGGTTTTTATTTAAAGCAAATTCTGAAAATGATGTATCATGTTTCGTTCTCTTCATAACTATATGTGACCTGCCACCTAAAATTCCCAATGCATTAAGGATGTAAACTAAAAGTTAAAATGGTAGAATACAAGGCACAGAAATAGGTGATGAAATATTTATTACCTATTATTATTATGATGATGATGTTGATGTATTATGCCACTTATATTAAATATTGTGATATCCCAGTTAAAACGAGATATTTCTCAGGACTATCAGATGTTAGGGGGATCAGAAACACAAGAAATCAGATGTTAAATGTTCAACACGAACGACTACAGAAATAACCCAAATTCAAATCTGCAGCATGAATCAGCCGGCGTTATTTTTAGAGCCATGAAAAACAAAAACAGCAATTAAAGACGCATTCTGAGATGTAAAAATAGAGAGTTCACAGGGAATGTTTCCGTTACGGAGTGAGGACGCTTCATCTCTCATATTCCCCTCCTCTTCCTCCTCCTCATCCTCCTCCTCCCTCAGGTCATCCTAAATTATCTCTGTAGGTCACAAAGCGCTGCGCTGCTGAGCGCTTTTCTTTTCTCCACTTTCAGTTCAGTAGATGATGCATCTTCATCCTGTTTATGTTGAAGAAATTAAGAGAGAGAGAGAGAGAGAGAGAGAGAGAGACTCCCGACCCCACTAAGGGACAAGGGTGTTAGAAAATGAATGGATGGATAGATGGAGAGAGAGAAAAGGAGAGAGAGAGGGTTAAGTTGATTTTAATTTGTCTGTTAAGGACGTTTTTCTCGTTAAAGCGTCCGTTTATTTATTTTTTATTTTTATCGGAACCTGCGGCTTATTTTGCTTGATATTAATAAGAAGCAGTCGGTTTGTGTGCAGATGTTTTTACTCAGCGCTGTATGCTGAGAAAACTGCTGGATATTTGCATGGAGGAAACCGTTATCCTCCCTCCATGCGCCCCGACGCGATCCAGATTAATGCAAGCCAGTCGGATTTTTACCGGCCTGTAATGTTCAGTCACAGAGGTGCCAAGAGAAAGCGGGAGCTTTTTTTTTTTTTTTTTTTTTTTTTTTAAGCAGATATTTACCTCATTGATAGGCATCATGAAGCATTACGCTTTTAGCGCAATTAGGTAATTTAACCCCACATTCAATTTGTATTTTAAAACAAATTGCTTTCAAAAAATCTTTGGATTAAATTACAACTATTTTTATTATCCTTATTTTTCTATTGTTTTTTAAAATAAACAATTTCATATATTACTTTAATTTAGACTTCATACATTTACAGCCACGTGTGTGTATATATATATATATATATATATATATATATATATATATATATATATATATATATAATTTTAAAGTGTAAATAAGATAAAATAAATTTAAACATCCAGAATGAGTTGGAGGCCTGAAAGCAGGAGCGGAAGATTTATTGAGACGCAGGGCGCTCAAGCGGAACCCGACAATTAATCTATCAGCGGGTTAATTAAAGTGTTGCACCCTCCTTTTCCCCACCGAAATTATCGAGAAACAAATTTTAAAAATTCGGTTCCATATTTAGGGTAAATCTCCCTTCATTTTACATGTGAGTTATGCTTGATAATTTACTTAAACCAGTTTTTGGGCCTCAGACTGTCTCCAGATCTCCGCAATGAAATATTGTTTCATTGGAAATATTGTTTGTATTTTCAAAATAAGTAACATTTTCATTGATTTATTCCGGATTGCAAATAATATTTGATGGATTCATGTTGTGATTTTGTCTTTAGTCATTAATTTAAAAATGTGTAGTTTTATGATTCTTAAGGCATAAAAACCAGCAACTAATTTAATGTTTCTTTTTTTTGTTTAAGAATTAGAATATCATTTGATACTGATAAAACTATCTGCTGTACTTTTTTCCTTCATTTATTTCTGTCTTTAATTTCTGTCTAGATGTAAGTGTGAAGGTGTGTGTGGACAGTAGATGAATGAAGTCAGAGGTTTCTGTCCCACTTCACCTCCTGACTCCACCTCCTCCACCCTCCTCTCACACACAGAACCTCAGGCGAACAGTGGAGGGAAAAGAGGTCTACTCCTCCTCACTCCTCCACTCCTCTTCCTTCATTCACAGAGAAACCTCTGAGCCTAAGCCCTTCTGCTTCCTGGATGGACCCTCAGAGCCATTAAGCTGATAGCTCTGGATGGAAACCGAAGATCTGAACTGCTGGGGGGGGGGAAGCTGCCATGAACTTTAGCTGGACTTGAGGAGCTTCCAGAGTGTGAAGGAGTCAGAGCTCGGAGAGAAGGATCCAGTAGGTGTCGCGTGAAAGGAGACAGGACTGATTTAAAAATTGCCTCCAGTTTTTTAGGCTTTCGCCCCTGGACCATGATGAGTTCAGACGTGCGTGACCTGAACTCCCTGCTGCCCTCGGTCCCGCCGGGTTCCAGTCCGGGCTGCACAGCGCTGCCAGTTAGTACGGCCCCTCAGTGGGCTCCCGTCCTGGACTTCCACACCGCCGCCTCCCCTTATCCTTCCCTTGCTGCTCCCCACTCCTCTCTGGGGCCCCATTCCTTTATCAAACAGGAGCCCAGCTGGGGAGCCACAGGGGACCCCCTCCACCACGACACAGACCCCCACTGCGGTCTCAGTGCTTTCACTGTGCATTTCTCGGGTCAGTTCACGGGCACCGGGGCCTGCAGGTATGGGGCAGCGTTTGGGGCCCCTCCTCCTGCTCCGACGGCACCCAGCCAGCCTACGCCTGTGGCGGCCCCCCATCACCACCAGCCCCCCAGCAGGATGTTCAGCAACCCATCGTACCTGAGCAGCTGCATGGACACCCAGCCAGTGGCCCGCAACCAGACAGGTAAAGTAGGACTGCAGGACGAACGTCTTCCCTGCTTTAGATTCACTTTTCACTCCCTAAATCCACTGATGAAGGTTCACAAGTGGGAGATTCACACTCGTACATGTAGACAAAGCAATTCAAATCGGGGGGAATTTTTCACAAATAGACTCGTGTTGATTTATCCTTAGCATATAATTTAGTTCCTAAATTATATCAAGTGACTTTGAATAAGCTCTGTTGCCATTAGTACCGGGGCGTCTAGGTTCACTTTTTCGAAGCACATAAAAATGATCTAGAAACCCCAAACAAAACAAAACCACAAATATGATACAGTGTGGAGAAAATAATGGAAAACTCTATTTCCGTGGAAGCAGCGTGGATCAAAGCATCACTAACCGAGGGTGTTGCCTGTTAATGTTTGACCCTAAAGAGAGTTGTCTTGCAGTTTGCAGCAGCAAAGCGTTTGCCCTGCGAGTTTTTTAGTCCCACGAGAACATTTACGCTGAATTTACATTTAGTTTATGATGATTCCGGTTGTAAAAGCCTCATAAAATTTGTCAGCTATTCGAGCATCATTTGGTGAAGCCAGGTTAGGTCTTTATAAATCCTTTTTTTTTAAAGAAAAAAATATCCTACTTTATTGTGAAAGAACACATCACAAATTATTTTTCAATCGTTGAACATTTCAGACTTATCCAGAGTTTATCTTTTATTTTCCCAGGAAAACATTTCACTACGGGAGTCGGAACAAGCTTCACATCGATTGCTCAAGTTGCTCAGTTAGATTTTTTTTCAGATAATTATTTTACATTTGACAAACTCTAAATCGCGCCGTCTTCATTCTGAGGTCACAGTTTTTTTGGGGGGAAACTTTCTCCTCTTTGAACTTTTTTTTTCTTTTCTTTTAAAACTCAAGCATCTTCCAAGCATGTGATTTGACGTTGTAAGATTACAGCGTGAAGCACATGGAATGAAAAGATTTATTGGGATTTAATTAATAAAAATTGCAAATTAAAAAATTCTGTCGATAATTAATGAATTAAAACTAAGTAAATCAGACAGCAAAATAAGTGTTTATTCATTATAATTAATGAAGGAATAATATTTGTCACTTGTAACAATTTTTAAGCTTAATTGTAAAAAAGTATTTTATGAAAAATGTTTCATGCCCATTCACGCTTGATGACGCTGTGCATGGTAGTTTGTTAGAAGTCTACTGTAATTTATATTCTCCTGCATATAATTTTGCTTAATGTCATCTGCAGGTGAAATTGATTGACTATGTCTGTATTTCTGCTTGTTTGAGTTACCAGGAGGAATTCCATATCAGATCAAATAAAACTGGACAAAAGAGTCAGTAAATAGCAGTAAATAGCTTTGCTTCTTTTTTCTAGACTTAGGCATACACAGATAATGATAAAAGGAAAGTCCAACTCTTTAAATCATTTTCACGCTGATTTAACTTTCCTTTGCAGATCTAAAATTGAAACAGTGCTTGTAAAATGAAGTCTAAAAAGGAGGAATAAAAACCAGGGTCCGTTTGTTTAACTTCTCACTGAAAGGAGAGACTCTTTTGTGTGTTGACGCTCGGCTGAGTGATTCCTAATTCATCACTTCGACTATTAGAGTCTGGCATGTCTCACATCTCACAACGGATCCACGTGTGTCTCCAACAGCACAAAAACACTCTAGATTTAGAAACACGAGCCAATTTACAGATTTACCTCATAAATTTTTTTTTTTAAAAAAACAGCATCCCGTAGATACGATGCAAACACTCATATAGGTTAGGTGAATCTCATTGCATCAAATTACTCATTTCTCCAGCTGTCGTCACCTAATCCCCGCTCCTCATAGGTGAAGGCAGGATAGTTAATCTGTTAGTGATTAGCCGGCAGATTAATTAGTAATAACATGCTTTCTGAGCAGATAATTCAGGAATAACATTATTATCAAAGAGCCCGGCCGACTCCCTAACCCGTTTTATCTGCACCCTGCTGTGGCTGGTTGAGCACATGCAAACAAGCCAGCCAACAGCAGGACCCGGGTCACACAGTAGAGCTCGTATCGCTGAGGGGTCACACCGGGAATTCATCATATCAACATCTCTTTTTCCATTTCTAAATGTTCTTCAGGAATGTTCCATCTTTTTGAGCTAAAAGTTGGGAATTCTCCATAAAGGAGGAAAAAAAAAGAAAAAGGGGGAAAAAAAGCAGCATTTTTAGCATTTTTGCTGATGGTGAATAGCTACTCAACATGGGATATTGAAGCGGTCTAAATCTATGAAATACAGTGCAAGACTGTGTGCAGAAGATTTGAAATCATCATTTAAAGTCTTAATCTCCTACTGATTTTGAGGGGCATTCCGTGGGGTTTTCCAGACTTTAGGTTTTCCAGTTGAATACAAACTGACCTCACCGCTTGCCACCTTTGTGCTGGACATCAAGGAGGCAACAAAAAGTATCGGAATACATGCGCACACATCACACACACCCACACACGCACACACCCCTTCACAAGAGTCAGGGGTGAGTGGAAGATGAATGGAAACGTTTAATTAGGGTTCTTTTTTTCCTTCTTTTGGTCTGCTCACCCACTGACTCAGAGAGTGAAAGTCTGTGAAAGTGCTGCATTTTTAATTAATGAAACATGCATGTCAGAGATAGTGTGTGTGTATCTGTGTGCATGGGAGTGATTTATGGGATCTAGCAGTGCCCTTTAGGGGTCAGCTGGAGTCATGAGTCAGAGCCGGTCCGGGGCGTCAGGCAAGGATCTTCTTAATGCCAGGAACCAGTTTATGTGGGTGCGCTTTTTAAAAATTGTCTCAAATTTTTTAAAGAATTTCTAAAGCTGAAATCTATGAACGCACAAAGTTACATAAAAGTTAAATATAATGTGTCATAATAAAAGAATTTAATGTTTGCCAAGTTGCATAATAAAGTCATTTCTGGCAGACGTTGAGAAACAGAATGTGAAGTTTTTTCTCAAAAACACATTAAGTTCACGCCCTCTGTTCAAATCCAATTTGCGTCACGTTTTAGAAGCGTTTCCACCGGTTAACGGCGTTGAGAAAATGTTGAGTTGATGTGTGTGTTCACTGCTTCTTCTCCACTGTAGGTTACAGCACGGTGGCGTTCGACGGGGCCGGTAATTACGGGCACACTCCTACGCACCACAGCTCACAGTTCTCCGGCCACTCCTTCAAGCACGAAGACGCCCTAACCCAGCCGAACACAATGGGTATGTGCATGTCTGATTACATAAGGGCTACAGTGTTTCAGTCTCTGGAAAACACCAAGGCCTTCGTCTGAAGCTGAAGACTTTTCTCATGTCTTTTTCTTTTTTTTTTTTTTCAAAGACACATTTCACATGGTTTTATTCTTGCAAGGTAAAATCTGGAAGAGTCAGGTGGAGGAAATCAAATTATGTGGCGAGTTAAGTGGTTTTCATAAGAGACTTTTGGGAGTTATTTGACTCCAGCAAACGCGTCACTTAATAAAGTAAATTCATTACACATCTGAAAAAACTTTCAAGCATCTGGTCACATGAAAAAATACAATTACTACCCTTTGTGGTGAACACTTAGAAGTAACAAAAATCCTACCGTACATTTACCGATTGTTTACAATTTTACATGTTTCAGGATCTTGAGTGCATTATGATTTTATGAAATTTAGTTTTTATAATACACAATACCTATGCTTTTGAAACTGTTTTGATGGTAAAATGAAACTTTCATGTAGACTTTATGAAACGTCAATAACCACCAAATTATTTTATTAACTACAAAATTATATGCACCATTTGTATTAAATATTAGCCCAGCATTGCAGGGATTTCTGCCTTAAAAAAATACCTAACATTTAAATTTGTTTATACTTTAGTCATTCCCACTGCACTGGTTTAAATAATCCTCATCAATATTACCTTTCTTTAGAATGAAGCATCGTTTTGCAGTTTATGGCTTTTTACATTTTTACTGACTTGTGAGTCGAGCAACATTTCAACAACGTGTGCCAAACGTGATTATTCCTCAGGGTGCGTGTGTGAATAGTGACCCACTGGGGAAAAAAACAAACAAACAAACAAAAAAAGTTGGGCCCATTGATTTGATAAATGAAAATTACAGCAAACACAATGTTCACCTTCAGTATCCACTTCACCCAGAGTTGATACCGATTTGATATTATTATTGTTATTGTTAAGCAACAAAGAGTCAAAGTCTGCTTTGATTAGACCCTATACTGTTTGCGTACATTGAGCCCCCGTGTGAGAGCAGGGCCGTGCATTTGGTAGCCTCTCGGCCCTCGCCCAGGGAGTGTCTTGTCCCGTTTTCTGACGTCTCTGCTGTGACCTTGCCTGTCGGAGGTATAAATCAGCCACATCCTGACTCGCAAACTCCCTTGACTCCTTCTCTCATCTATTCTTTCATCCACCCACAATCTAATCCCTCGCCTCTGCACGTTGTTAGTAAACATTTAAATGTGCGAGTCTGGCGGAATGAAAGCTGCAATTTCTGGCAAATTCTCATGATTAATCTACTTCCTGAAAAACCAGGATGATAAAAGCGGAGAGACACTTGGGAACCTGTTAAGTTGCCACAGAAAAATCGACAAGAAAGCGCTTCATCCTAAATTCACCGTTCCCACCCATTTTTCACAAGGTCTGATGAACAAGTTTCCAGAAGGAAAGCCAAACGTTGAATTTCTGAAGCGCCATGTGAGTTACATCAGCTTTCAGGGAGTTTGTGGTTGTTTAATCTTTTCAGATGCATTTTAGCTCATGAGATCTAGTTTTAACAAAAGTTAAATAATTTCCTAAATGAAACAACCAACTTGAAAACAAAACTAAAACAAAAGAATATATTTGGATATCATAAAAAATATATGTGATTCATGAAAGAGGAAGTGGCAGTTATTGTAAGCTGTAAGCTTGTAAGAGTGAGTTTTTCTTTATTCATTAGGGATTTAATTTTATATTTTTATTTTCAGCATTACACTTGTCTCAATCTTAAATGGTCAGTGTTAAGATGACTTTGAAATGACTCTTTTTCTGTGGTTCTACTAATTATGCTGGGGATTTATGAGTCTCAAACTGTTTAAAATAATCTCGTTCCAGTTAAAATAATCTCGTTCCAGTTAAAATAATCTCGTTCCAGTTAAAATAATCTCGTTCCAGTTAAAATAATCTCGTTCCAGTTAAAATAATCTCGTTCCAGTTCAAATATAGATTTGGAGCTACAAGTAATCGAATGCAGATCAGGTTCAATTAAAACTATTAAAATAGATCTTTAGTTCTGATTTAGAAACTCCTATTAGGATTCTAACTTCAGTTTCACAATGTAGAGCCATGTTTCATTTATTTGAATTTATTTTATTTTATGAGTGTATGTGTGCGTGGGTGTGTGTGTGTGTGTGTTTTTGAAACCGTTGATATTTTTACTTTAGAAAGTTGTAAATAGGTGGTGGCTTTGTAAATAGAGCTTTTTAACTCTTACTGAGCTTCTCATCTAATTTAAAGATCAATGTACCCCTCTGAATAGCCTTTGTCCAGGTTTATTTATTAAATCATAAGTTGGGCATTTAGGGACACAGGAATTACTTGAACTTTTATGATAATTAAAAAGAGGCCATGCTGTGACTGAAAAAGCAACGTACCTCGTCCTGACATAGTAGAGATCTGACAGATTCTGAACCCTTCGTACCAATGCGCACATTTAGTAGGTTCACTTTTATTAAAGACGCACATGGGGTCATAATAAAAACAATTAAATAAACAAAAACAACAACATAGAAATATAAAGAAGAAAGCACATTTCAACTTCTGATGGAGCTCCAGTCTCAGTTAGTAGTTTCAACATTTATATCAGCTGACTTGTGACTGAATGATACACAAACTTTGCAAGTTGAGCCAAGGACTTACCTCAATAACCACTGTATTATTTTTGAATGTTTCTTCTAACAGTCACTGTAAAGCTGCATGTTTACTCTAATTTGAGAAACCAACAGTTCCACTTAATGTTTCAAGTACCACAGTCAGGTAGCAATTAGTTACATTTATTCACTTACAATTACTAGGGTCATTTAAAAAACACACACTTTTAGAAGTATGTTTACTGCACCATAATTTTTGCTTTTACTTGAGTAACATTATAATATTAACTATGATTTTACCTACTTGAGTGAAATTGATGGATCCTCAACCCACTGTGAGTAACTTCACTGAATGAAGAGCAAACATGTTTCAATCAGCCAGATTTATCTTTAAACTGCCAGAATTTGCACATAAAATTGTTTCTCCATCTGATAACATCATCAGTTACTCACTATTTAAGCAATCTTTTTGTGAAATACTTTTTTACTTTCACTTGAGTAATCTCTTGGATGATAATTTCTTTTACTTTCAGTTAGGTAAAAATATATAGAAGTAGGGCATCTCTTACTTGAGTACAATTTCTGAATGCCAGTACCTCCTTTGAGAACAGTTGGTTCATTATTCTTAAAAAAAAAGAACAAATATTCTTAAATGTGCAGGGTTCAGATTGAGATTTCTCAAACTACAACTCTGAAGGTGTGTTTTCACATAACCTAGGTAGTGATTTTCTGTCTCTGACTGTGTGTGTGTGTTCCAGGTGAGCAGCAGTATCCCGTACCGCCTCCCGTTTATGGCTGTCACACACCGTCGGACAGCTGCACGAGCAGCCAGGCGCTGCTGCTGAGGAACCCCTACAACAGGTAACACACAAACATTTGCCTTCTGCACCTCTACGACATCCCAAACACCCTTTCCAAAATATATTCTTAGAATAAACAAACAGCAAAAACTGAAGCTGGAAATAGCTCTGGATCCATTGTTGATTGTTTTGGTCAAACAGCAGTAATTCAGTGGCAGGTAGCAGGATGTAGCTCTGAACAGGATGTTCACCTTCTGGACAGGTTTGACTGCCTCTGTGGCTTCCTTTTTAATTTTGTGTTCCTTCCTTTGGTTTCCCTTTTCTCTTCATTTAGGATGAAACACAATATGTGAAAACTCTTAAGTCTCTCCTGCATTGGCAAATGTGATTTCACTAATTTTATTCATAACTAGGTCTGTCCGGGGATATTTTCTTCTGTATTTCCACAAGTGGTTTGATCACTTGTCGGATGACTGATGGCGTTTTATATCAGGTGTATAATTTTAGATTGATAGTAATATCACAACAGTGTGACTCACTGTGAAGTCTTGGCATAAACACAGATGCTCTGCGGAGGCCTCAGAGGTGTGTTTAAGAAACGTTGGGTAAGATTGAAACTAAAATTAAAATTCATATTCATATTATAGATTCTTAGTTTTCAGATGACTAATCTTTCAAATTAGAATTGGCAAAAATCTCATAATCTACAGGGTTCATTGCCATATAACCCAAATGACATGCAATTGCAATTGGAAAGGAATGTTGTGCCATAAAGTACCAGTTCATTTTGTTTGTAAAACCATTTGAAATCCTTGCATAATTTTGCCTCTGCTTCATAATTATGCACAACTTTCTTTCTATCTATCAGATAAAATCACAATAAAATTTCTTTGAAAATTGTGGTTGTAACAGGATAAGCAGGATATTGTAAGATTTCAAAATATTACAACTGATGAAGTTGACTGAACTGTCTTCTCTGACAAATATAGTCATCTGTCCATTTTGTACTCTGCCCACGACCATTTATCGGCTTGGTTGAGGGATGGATGATTTATACGTACTATGTACTTATTAGTACTCAGCACTACTTCAGTTGTATGAGATTTTTAAAGGCGAGATACATTTATCGCCTATCAAGGAAACTAAAATTATTTAAAAGATATCAGTGAAATGATAGCTCTGTATGTAAAATACCCAAATAGCCAAGGAATGTAAAAAAATACATTGATAAAATAAGTTTTTGCCTGCAATAAAAATACTTTTGTTCAAATAAGAATTCTATTTTCCATTAGGTTATTTTCTATCCAGTTTTTACCTAGTAAGCTCAGTCAAAAACTTGATATACTTCCCCTTCCTTTCAAAGCTCCTCCAAAGGTTTCTGTAAAATACTGCTGCAGATCTACTGCCTGTCTGTGCAGTTTGGAAACGAAAGAACAAGAGTTTTACTTTGCCAATGTTCCACAATGATAACTTTGGCTGTAACTACCTCAGACAAATTTCTGAACTTTCGGGCTATCCAGGTCAAAGATGTAATAAAACATGGGGTTGAGGCTATGAAATTAATGAGCAGCACATTTTTAGGAGGCACACCTCCTCATCACACGCTCCCCAAACAGTTTGTTGTTTTGTCTCTAAATGAGAAATTCTTTACATGCCACTGATCCGATGTTTTCTGTATATGGAAAACGAGGGGAAAAAATCCCTTTCCTGGGGATGAATACTGAGTCTTCAGAGCCTGTTTTAAGGGAGAAAGACTGTCCTGACTCTCCTAGTCTGAGGTTCTTCTTTGTCATAAACATAACTGATATCGACACAACACACACACACACATACTCATAAACACACATGACTGGTAAGGCTCATGTGAGTGAAGTCAGTTGTCTAATCTTGCAGCCTGGTACCATCAGGCCTGTATTTACTCTCCGGGCCATCAGCTTGGAACAACATGAAGTGGAAACACGCACAGGGCTTATTAATCCGAGCAGAGAGAGAAAACGAGAGGCTCTCTGGCTTCTATCAAAGTAAGGAACAGAATGAGAAGCCTAAAACTGAGCAGGATGTTCTATCAATTAATAAACAACAATTTATTGCCAAACTACCCAAAGGTTTTTGCAATATCAAAAATGTGGTGCTTTGCGAACTTTGTGGTTTTGATGGTGACAACTCACAACCTTTCCAAAATTATCAAGCCAGTTAAGTGACGACATGGATATCGTTCAAGACAAAGACCTTTATTTTTTTAAAGTCAGTATCACTTAACAACCTTGTGGGAAGCTGTGAAACAGTCAACCTGATATCATTCTGTCTTTTTAATCATCAGTCTAATTTTTTCGAAAGAAAGAAGGGAAGAAAGGGAGAAAGAAATAAAGAAAGAAACAAGGAAACAAAGAAAGGAAGAAAGAGAAATTGTTGTCTTTTTGGCTACCTCCAAAGAAAAGTGTGTAGCCTTCATTACTTTGCAGCAAGATGGCCTCAGATGCAGCAAACTACTGCTGAGACGTTTTGGTAATCAAGAACTTCACTACAAGAGGTGAGAGTACAACAAGCTTTTCCTAACGAAGAGGGACTCACAAATCGGACTTACCACCGGAGCAGAGTTTGCTCAACAGTGGCAGCAGGTGGGTGTGAGTAAACCTGCAGCAAAAAAGACACTTCAAAATAACAAGAATGAGAAGGATTTTGAGATACGTCCGGTGCATCCAGAACTACATTTGTCCAGAGAAGAAAAAGGGAGATCATGAGTCCTATTTGCTTCAAGCAATGGAGAATCATGATCCTCCAAGTGCCCTACCATGAATAAAGAGTGGGATGGAAACCTCCTGACAGAGCATCTCTTTCCAGGCACAGTTTGTTTTTCTTTGTTTCCAGCATTGTGTCATAGGGCAAAGGTGATAACAAAGTGGCTCGCAAGATCAGAACACTGACATTTTGTTTCTGCAATTGAGAAACTGCCCAGATCTTAACTGCAGTAAAACCCCCTGGAAAAAACAGTGGTCAACTACAAACTTCAATAAAACATGACTGACTGGGACAGCATCAGTCAGGACTGAGTCCAAACATTGGTATCCGAGACGTCAGAGAGAATTGCAGAACCTGTGAAGAGGGATCAGTCCTGAAAGTATTGACTGTTTGCATGAACTTTATGTATCTGCTAATAAAAGCCTTTAAAACATCCGATACAAGTCTCATGTTGTTGTCAAGCCTGTGTAGACGAAAGCGTAAGGCTCAGTAGCGCCTGGAAAATGTTCAAATATGTCAATGGTCAATGGACACTGAAGCTATAATAAAAGCGCTTCATTTAATATGGTTTACTTGTTTTTTGGCAGTCATAGATACAATGTTTATTGCTTTAATTACTGGCACATCGGTCATTGAGATGTTACATTCTGACAGCAAACCATGGAGATATTTATTTTTTAAATAATTTGTAGACTCTTTGTTTCACATGTTAAGCTTATGAACCAAAACATAGACCTAAAAGTAACATCAGAATATTGCAGGATGGAAATGAAATTGACTCATATCTTTGTTGAATACGAAAGAAGCATACTTACAGAAAACAGTGAACTTTTAGGAACTTCACTCTGTTTTCTTTACGAAATACAACAGGAAATCATTTGGATAAAGAAACACTTTCATGTATCTTTGTAAAGAAATGAAAAGAATGTGCATTTCTCCTCTGCAAAGCAACCGGATTTCTGTGGGGCAAACTGTGTATTCAGGACAAATGAAACAAAAAAAACTTTAATAAAATGCCTGTCAACAGTATAGGAGGTGGGCTTATATCCATGAGCAACTGAGACTATAAATAGACCCATTATTTTTTAAAAGATGCTTTGAATCATTTGACTCAGATCTTGCAATATCTCAGCAGAAATACTTTCAGCATCTCCTGGCTGCTTGCCTGTCTGCTCTACGGTAGAATAATAGCTCTGTAATGAGCGAGGTACCAGGCACCACTTTACCCCTATTCAACCTGCGCTGAACCTGCAGCTGCTGAGGGCTATAAATCTACAGCTTGGAAAATACAGAAATTGTGCGTGCACATATTTGTGGACAGTCTGAGTGATAATCATGCAGTCTGTTATGTCCAATAAAAAAATAGTCTGGTATGCAAAAACGTAGAAATTATTAGCGTTTAATCTCCGGTCTTTCTATACCAACTATTTCAACGGCAAAACAGCTTTAGTCTCTTGATCAGTAGCAGCTCACGAGCTTTTCTTCTACGTTTTGTCTTTCCTCCACAGCGGTGACAATTTATATCAAATGACCTCTCAGTTGGAGTGTGTGGCATGGAATCCTGTCAATACACTGGCATCCACCATTAAGAGGTAGGAAATTGACAACCGCTTTCTTTTTGAAAAAGCCAAAATTAGTAAACCCTGTGCTGAAGAAGCCAGCAGCTAAGAAATCAACCCAACTGCATTTAGATTTTGTGTCCTTTTTGGTCCTGCTATCTACTTCACCTGAGTTTTATTCACAAAGCAAAAAAATGTTAGACAGCTGCAACAATGGCCACCAACTTCTGCAGCTTTTGGCATCAGAATATTTTTGTATTCACAGCGACATGATGTTGACTATATCCATCAGTATTTTTGTCTTTGAGTTACTGACTGAAAACCCAGTTCTTGTATGTGTTTTTACAGCTTTTTCTGAGCAGTTTTGGAAATTCTTCCCAAGCTTTGAGGACAGTTAGAGTTAGGAAGCAGGTCCCAGTGCAAATCTGAACCTTAGTGCCTGCAGTGTTGTGATGAGAAAATGTGCTCAGTGGAATTGTGATGATATTATCGAAACTCGGAAGCAGTGGTAGTCTTCGATATGGATGAAATGGCAGCACAAGCACTCAAATTACTTTTCTGTTGCTTTTTTGTACCACATATAAGTTTAGGAAAACAGCTCTAATAATCTCTAATTCACAGCTTCCAACTCTACGCTTATTAAAGAATTATTTGTTTTGCTTTTCACACACTGAAATGAAACTGTGGTCATTTTCCAGTTTGGAAACTAAAATAAGAATCACCTCCTCAGCATATCATCATTCATGCAGAGGCCTGGTAGTGACGCAATGCTTTAGTACGTCCTGTATGTGCTGGAGGTACTAGCACATACAGTACAGTACAGTACAGTAATTAGAATTAGGGTTATAATTCATTAAACTTGTAGTTATTTTCTGAGCAAAGATAATCTCTTTATAATGTTTTAGTCTGTACTATTTAGTCATGCCTAAATAATTCAAAATTTATTGTCAAATGAAGATAAACTGAATGATGCAAAATGCAGTTTTCATTTGTTAAAGGCACAAGGCCATCCAAAACGATCTGGTTCTGTCTGAAAAATGTAATACTCCCTAAAACTCGTAGCTGGTTGTGAGTCGCTTGAAGGAACAGAATCAGTCGATTGCAATGAGTTGGATAATAGATTGGAAGAATTTTGGCTTACTCTTCTATACAGAATTGTTTTAATCCTGGTAAATTGTAAGGTTTTTATTCATAAATGAATCACAAATGCCCCAAATCTGTCAGATTTAAGTTTGGACCTTGACTAGGTTGCTCCAAAATGTTTAAAAATGTTTTGATCTGTTTAGAAGCAGACTTCCTGTTGTGATTTGGATCATTATTCTGTGCTTTAGCGTATGGCCATAAATACCCATCACAGATCGATGATGATCTGAAGCAGCAAAGCAACTCCAGCATGTTTGACTGTTAGTTTGATATTCTGTTTCTTAAAAGTTTCAGTTTTTGCCAGTGTTGTATAGTAACGAAGTAAAAATACTTCACTACTTTACTTAAGTATATTTTGGAGTACTTCATACTTTCCTCGAGTATGAAAATTTTTGATGACTTTCACTTTTACTTCACTACATTTCCGAACTTAATTGCGTACTTTTACTCCGATACATTTTCAATGTGTGGTTTAGTTACTCGTTACAAAAAAGCGAGAGAGAGAAACAAAGTTTTTTGACCCCACCTACTGATTAGCAAGTAGCAAGCAGGCTACCGAACAAAGTCGGTAGCCTACTTGCCTGGGCTTGTTCATCACCACCAATAGGATACACCTGTTTCGCTTCTCCCATTAAACACAAAGCAAATCTCGCAATCAGCAGCAGCCACATGGAGGAGGAGACGGAGACCACAACGACTGCAACTACGTCGGACACGGCTCCAGGGGAACCACCAGCTGGTGATGAGAGCCCATGGCCTTATTTAAACACAATACACTCTTTCGTGGGTGTTAAAGATTCGTCGTACCGCATGCAGTTTATGTTATTCCTGCCCAAAGATGTGGAAATTCTATCTTACAAAAACTCCCCGTCCAACTTGAAGAAACACATCGAGGTAACTTCATATGAAATGGTTATAATCCTCCTGTTTCAGTAACTATAGCTTGGTCACTAGGCACTACTGTGAAATCTTGAGCATAACGTTACCTGTATAAATGAACTTTGTTTGGCATTGTTTCAGTTCCATACGTGGTGTATTTAGCTTAGGCTTAATGTTGACTGTAGCAGGCTACCTAGACTCCTCTGTTCAAGGGGGGACAGAAGCCATAGCGATAGCAATTTAGACTAAATTTAACGAATATAGGAAAGGCATGCAAGTTCAAAACTACAAACCATTAACATGTGCTACTCTTTAAAACTGGAACAATTTATTAGCAGGTTTAATTTTGCCTGCACTTGGTTGTGTACATTATTTTAAGTGTATTTGACAAGTTTACCAAAATATAAAAAATGTCATTCAAACTGCATTTGCTTTGTTTTACTTTTTACTTATACTTTTCATTACATTACTTGAGTACATCCATTTTTACAGTAATTTCCATACTTAAGTACAAGAAGTTTCAGATACTTTAAGACTTTAACTCAAGTAACATTTCAGTCAGTGACTTGGACTTTTACCAAAGTCGTATTTTGGAGAGGTACTTGTACTTTTACTTGACTCTGAGATTTCAGTACTTTATACAACACTGGTTTTTGCTTTGTTAATCTGGGATGTCTTTTTTGGGAAATCCAAAATGGCTGTTTTTTGGTCATCCACTCCTGGAACGGTTCACCACTTTTCCATTTTCCCCCTCTATATCTGTAATGACTATCCCTGATTTATCTCAAAACCTTTGAAATGGTTTTGTAAAAATGTCCAGACTGATAGATGCTCCTGCCTTTGTTTCTCACCTCTAATTGAATTTATTTGGGGCAAGTTTAGTATTTTTTTATCCTGCTTTGTGTTGTCAGACAGGTTCTGTTTGAGTGATTTCTCGATTGCACAGATCTGTTGAAAGTGTTATTACTGTAGAAAGAAAAGGTCAAAGACACTGAACAAATAGGAAATTAAACTTTGCTTTTCAGTCATTACTTCTTTTTTTTAAATAGTTTTTTAGAAATGTTTCAATAGAAAAATTGCTGGCATTAAACTTGAATTAAGGATGATTACCAACGTTTTTAAAATCCCTGGTTTACATTATTCTAAACATTTGTTTTCTTCAACTGAAATGCCCTTAATTGTTTCCAGATGTCACAAAAATGTTCTGACAATGATTTTATCTGCAACACATAAATAAGAAATAAATAATATTGTTGTTTGTGTACCAGTGGTTACCAGTTAATTATAATTCATGTGGTAATAAGTGGGATTCCTTGAGTCTATTTCCTTCTAAAATTAGCAGAAGATTATCAAGAATAAAGGACATCTCTGTCTTTTGCTTACTGGGAATATTTTATGAATTGAAAACTTGTTTCAGAAAGCTCTTTCCTTTTTCTGCTAAGCTATTTTTCCTAAGCCAAAATAGCTTAGGAAATACATTTGAAATCCCTCAAGTGTCAGCGTCCAGTGTTTAGAAAGCTTTCTCTATGAACCGCATGTCAGCGTGACCTTCAGAGCCTGTCAAAGTCTGTGCCGCTTCACAAATGCCTTTCTAGTCTGAGCCAACAGGCATTTTTCATAGTTAACCAATAAATGTTTTTGTGTTTTAGGGGTTTTCGTGTATGTTTTCACAATGAGAAAACGGCATTTTCATATTAAAAAGTGAGACATCAGTATTTTTTAATTTCTTTAGATTTCTGCTGCAGATCCAGCTGCCTGTTTGGGCAGTGATGGGCAGCAGGCGACAGGAGAGGGAAGGGAGGCTTGAGGGAGGATGAGGAGGAAGAGGATGGAGGGCAACCAGAGGAGGAGACGGTCAGCGGAGATAAGGAAAGCCAAGCCAAAGGGAAAGACGTGAGGAAGAGGAAGCACAGGGGAGTTGAGGCTGATTCCAGGCTTTAAATATCTCAGAAGTGATGAACAACGCCCAATGTTTGTCCATAGATGTAAAGTGAAACTAGAGATTGGATATTTTAAATGATGTCTACTGAATCATTGCTTACTTAAAGAATCTACGAAATAGCTGGTGCCTCACTTACTGGCACCTCTGATGTTAATATATTGTTCTACCCCCTTTTGCCAGTAGAGCAACAATTAGTCTTAAACATTTCACAAGGCTGGAAACACACAGAGAGAGATATTTGACGATTCTTTGAATGATCTGCTCAGGTCCTGAGATCAAGACTGAGTCTTGATTTATTTATTATTTTCTCTTCTCTTCAGCTCACCTCTCTTGTTTTTATTGGATTAAGTTTATGGACTGCAATAACCAAGGAAGAAAATGGATTTTGTGAACTATTTCTGTGTTGATTTCGCCATAATCTTCCAAAATACCAATTGAAAATACAGTTCCAGTTTTCTAGTACAGGGCAGAAGTATTATATTGTCTATTTAATCTACCAGTTTTATTTTGTATATTTGAAACAGCAAATGATACCATTCTCTCTATACCTCAGCTTTATACTTTGATAAATAGCACTCCATCAAGTCAGATTTGGGAAGTTAGTTTCCTGTACACCAAGTCCAACTTAGGCAGTGATGGAAGTAAAAAACCAAAAGAAACCTTAATGAGTGATTGAGAGAAGAAAGCAGAAGCCCTCGTTGTTCTACAGCATGAGATCCACTTGTCATTTTTGTGATGAGTAGAAAGTTCAGCCTCAAGCTGATCCAAACGTTTGCCAAGAAGAGTGTAAGTGGACCCCAAAGAATGACTGATTCAAAGTCCTGCTGCGGTCGTAGTGGTCACTGACGGCTCTAATGGTTCTCAGTCTGAACCGCCTCTTGATTTTGACTTTAGAGTGGAATATGGAAACATGTAGCCGTTTTCACATAGACATTTCCTGATTTTTGAAGATTGGCACGTTTCCCCTGCCAATCTTCAAAACATGATGTTTTGTTGTCTTCCTTAAGTTGAGGAGTGGTGAAAGGAATCGATCCTTTGTGTCACGCCATTTTATACCCCAGGGAAACAAGAAATAGATTACCAATTAAAGGTTCTGGTCAATTGATCAACTTATAAAAGTAAAGTACAAAGTAAAGAAAAGCTGCTCCAGTTTTGTCTGTTTTGTAGAAATTTTAGGGGTGTAAATAATAATGGCAGCAGTGATCCACCAGTTGGGGCTGAAAGCTGCAACATGTTGCCCTAAGTAACGTTTTCTTCATCCTACTACAGATGCTGGACTCTGACATGCAGGCAGCATGGCAACTGGTGTTTCAGATCTTTGGACAGAAACACGTACACAGTTAGCACCATTTCTGAAATTATCTTCACAGTAAGACTTATATTCTCCTGGATGTGTTTCATATTTTCATCATGCTTCTCAGAACCTACGGTTCAAATGCTGCTCCATAAATCCGGTCCAATGAGCCTAATGTTTTAACCCACTTTTAACTAAAATGAAATACTGACATACTTAGTCATATATAAGACAAGGATCATGCAGTTTAATCTAAACTCTGCAGGAGTGTGTCTCCTCCTCTCCCTGGGAAAAATCAAGGGAGACAAAGAGGACCTTATGAGAGCTTGGTTGTATGGCGTTCATTCCCTCTGCAGCAGCACAGTACTCCCATCCTCCTTCTTCAGTTGGACACACTGAAATATAACACATTTCATAGACAGGAGCTTTCTGTTTGTCTGTGTGTTATCATAAGAAGATACGAGAGGCGACACAGGCAGCTGTGTCAAACAGAGCAGGCTTTGTTCTGCGCTTTCAGAGTGAAAACTGCAACAGCAGGTTTTTCTATGAGTGATAAAAAATAATGAGAGTCGATTATTAAAGGATCTACAGAAAGAATAGTGTGAGATAGAATATTTGAAGAAGCTTTCATGAGGAGCTATAAGGAGCATTTCGAATTATTTACTTCTTATTTTGGGACAATGGACGACAATGGCAAAATAAGCTAAATCTGAAAGTTGTGGGTTTGAATCCAGGGAAGGGCACTTGAGCACCGAACAGCAAGTTATCAACTGATCTGAGAATGTGACTGTAGTGTACAGCATCTGAGCAGAACGATAAAGTATAAATTGACCATTTTATTTAATACTAAATATAATGAAAAATATTCAGAATTGTATGTTCTTAATATGCATTAAAAAGACTATTTGTACATTTCTACAGCCTGCTGCCACTACTACAGAAACCCAGCCTGGGGTCTTTTTGCATGGACTTCCTGTGCATGCCTCTCCGGGTACTCTAACTTCCTCCACAGCCCAAAAACATGACTGTCAAGGTTAACTGGTCTCTAAAGTGGTTTTGATATGGGTGGATGTATAAATGTTCTCAAATTTCTTGCTGGGTTTTTATATATGTAGATAATCAAGTGGCTGCATTCCTTAACCAGCATTCAGTCATTTCGTTCTGCACAGGCCTGGTAAGGAGCCTTTCATTTGATTCAATGGAGAAGTTGCAGGATAGCAGGTCTCCAGGACTGGAGCTCTGCCTCATGTCAACACTCCTGAATGAATTGTGTCACTCATTACCAGACTGTGTTGGAGCAATGACAGATCTAAAACCTGCAGGGCACTAACACTTGAAGGTTGTTACTGGACTAGGGTTAGGGTCAAGGGTCAATGCAACATGTTGCAAAGCTAAGATCTTTTAAATCTGGTTTCTTAATGAGTTCACTGTACTACAATGGACATACAGACTTACCAGATCATAACTTATTACAGAACTTGCAGCAATCCCTACCTGACGCTTTAATGACAATATAGACAACATCACTAAGGAATGTTTCTGACAACTTGTTGAATCTTTGCCATGAGGAAATGAAGCAGTTCTGAAGGCAATAGGATACATGTGTCAAACTCAAGGCCCAGGGGCCAAATCTGGCCCGCTGTAGCTTTTTATGTGGCCCCCCAGACACCTAATTACATCAGGAAGTTTCTCCAGTTTCTCACGAAGCTCATACATAATCAGCAGATTTCTAAATTTTTTCTGATTTTACTGCATATTTTCTCAAATTTGGTGAAAAACATTGGGTTTAAGTGACTGCTGCCTCTGCCTTATGTCACGTTATAAACCGTGGCCAAAGGTCACATTTAACATCGTACATTAGCGCAAATATCGTAAAAATTCCTTACAAAGATTTATAAATTGGCACCACAAAATCTGCAATTTTGACTGGAAAAAAATCAAGAGATCCTGGAGGAACAGCTATTTTAACAGTTTAGTTGTGTTTATCAATACATTCTGGCAAATCGGCCCTTTAAGAATGTTTATATTTTTAATATGGCCCAGAATTTAAATGAGTTTGACACACCTGCAATGGGGGGTTCATTCTGGCACCAGCTAAGTGTACCCAATAATGTGGCCGCTGAGTGTATCTTAAAGATTTCCTTTTCCTTAGGCCTCTATGTTTTAAAGTCATGTTATTTGCATGTGGATGCACTCAAACAAATCAGACCATCCTTTAGGCAGCTTTAAAAACTTCTAGGTCCTTTTTTTTCTAAAAACGACATTGAAACAGAGACACCACAGAAACAACTACATTAATGGGGTCCTAAGAAAATAACAGTGAAATATTACCCGCATGCATGAAAACAAGTTATATCAAGAGTGAACTCTGGTCTGCGATTTGCATTAAAGGCTGTATGTGACGGGTTTTGAATAATGTTCCCTCCCTGACCTTATCAAAGCTACACACAATGAGTGCACTCAGTAAAACAGTGCTTCATGCTCTACCAGTCTGCCAGTGTGACTTAAATTTGCACTAAATTATGTTGTTGATCTTGAGATCTGCTTTACATTCAGTTTAGTTGTCCACATGCATGCCTTTATAAGGAAGGGTTTTGATTGCCAAGTTTTTTAGTTGAAATTTTATTGACTGAATAGTTTTTGAGTCTTCAGGCCACTGCGGCACAAAAACGTTCACAAACTTTAATTTCTCGTGGATATAAGCTGATGATGGCCGTCTGTCTTTGTGTGTTTTCAGCCATGCACCGGGCTACGACAGTGACCCCAGCACCCCAATGGTGTACAGCTGCAGCACACAGTACCGCATACACACACATGGAGTCTTCAGGGGCATTCAGGTGGGACTCGCACTGCTGCTGCACTTTATTTATCGTCAACAGGTCATCATCTGGTCAGCTCTGTCTGCATGCGGTTATCCTGCACCTTGTTTTCTAGTTCATGTTTAGTGTCATATTGAGCATGATGAAAACTTTGCAACAGGCAGGGGGGGGGGAAACACACAACAGGACTGGTAAAAAATATATAGTGTCTTAATACTAATGCAATGAGCAGGCTGTGCAAGGAGAAAACACTGATATGCAGCAGGACATGTAATGGACATTGGACATGCACAGAGGTTTTTTTTATATATATAACTACATTAGCAGTGGAGAAACACATGCATAGAGTTAAAACTGTGTAATGATACAGTCTCCATACGAGGATTCACATGTTAATAAATCATTAGATTTTAATTATCGTCTGTCAACAGCTCCAAAGGACAGGGAGCAGGAGATTCTCCAGACCTGCTTTTACTCCACTACCAAGATCTTTTTTTCAGGGGCCTGTTTCATCCGTCATCCTGTTCCTTCTTCATTCTTTAGGGTCCACCTCAGGACAAAAAGTATAAACAATAGCTCACTCCTGTGCCCCTTAAAGTATAATTTAGAAGCTGCTAAAAGGTGAGGTAACAGATTGACTTGGAGCACAGTAACGTTAGGGTTTAAGTTTTATTGCAGGGATTACCCAAATTCACAGTCACTGCCAATGATAATACAGTTGAGGCCACAGAGTTGTTTTCTTTTGTTTATTCTACTTTGTGAGTATTTTTTTTAATGTGAAATTGTTTTTATTACTCTATAAAGGTTTAAAACAGATTATTCAAATGTTCTCAATATCAATTACAGATAGTTAATTCAGCTATATGTGAATTACAAATATATATCTATTAAAAGACATTCAAACTGTGTTATGAAAAAGGAACAAATATTAAAAGAAGGCTACCTAAACCACATGGTGGTGGAATGAAAATATAATTGGCCTTGTTGTTAAATCGTACATAAAAAACAATGAGACACATTTTCTGGTCTCAGGCCAGACCTGGGGGTAAAAAATTACTTTAACAGAACCTGAATGAAAACATGAAGTAAGCTAAGGATCTCCAAAAGCAACATAGCATGTCAGATTAGCGAGAAATTAAAAAAAAAAAAAACACAGAAGAGAAACAAAGTAGTGTGATGATCTGAGGGCTGCTTGGCTGCTTCAGGAAATGGATGATTTGCTGTAATTGATTGAAAACAATTAATTCGGTTCTGTGTTAGAAAATCCTCAGTCATTGACTCTAAGCTCAAGCATTTTGGTCGTCCAAATTAAAGGTTTTATTGTGGCCTAGATAAAGTCCAGACTTAAATTTAATAGCGCTTTTGCGGCAAATATTTAAACAGACTTGCCATTGTTAAAAATCATCATAAAGACCATGGATATAAAAATCATAAATTATAGTCTTAAAATGCAGTTAAACCAGAACTTAAAATATTTAACTAATTTATCAATTCCTAATTAAACTGTGTATTCTGTTTATTTTTTGTGGCCAAGTCATGTAGATTCAGCTCTTCTTGTATCCGCAGATGCTGATAAAAAGTCAAAGTTAAAACAAATCTTTAACTTTGACTTTAAAGACTTCAAACATTTCAACTCCAGATACACAGCATTCTAGATGCTAACAGTGCTAGCATCTGCGGCAGCCATTCTATCTTCCTGGTCATTACGCTAAATGCTGAGGAAATTGAAAGCAGATGGCTGGAAGCAGAAGGAGACAGCGGCGGTACGGAGGGAGAGGCGGAGAAATGGAAAGTGTTGAAGGACTGAAGACATTTTGAGAATAGAGAGATAAAAGAGGGTCATGTTGTGTGTGTATGAGTCAGGATAGAGGATGTTAAATTGTGTTATTCTCCTCCAGTGACGCCTGAAATGAGGAGTGGGGTTCTCTGAGAGGGGGTCTGCCTAAAAGGCGTGACTAACTGCTCCCTTTGGGATGCAGTCATTCTGGGGTCATTTTACTGCTAATTCCCATCTCATGAATATATGACTATTTCATTGTAATGTTCCCCGAACAGATCACAGGCCCCTAATTTACACGCCGGCTATATTTAATAGGCTCTTCTTTTAATTACATGTTTACTCCTTTGGTTATCGATGGCTCCAGAGTTTTGGTTAATTTCACCTTTTTGCTTTTTTCGTGGTTACAGGACATGCGGCGGGTTCCCAGCATCGCTCCAGCCATAGTCCGATCAGACACCAGTGAAAAGCGCCCGTTCATGTGTACTTATCCCGGATGCAACAAGCGCTACTTCAAACTGTCGCATCTGCAGATGCACGACCGCAAACACACAGGTAGGAGCAACAAAAGCATAAGAGACACAGTTACATTAATTATGGGATTTTATACAACTGAAACTACAAAACTACTTGCTTCTCTTTTCTGTTGCAGCTAGGAAATACTTTTTATTTAGAACATTTGGATAGCTGTGTTTTCTGTCTCATCTGATGCAAATTGAATTACAACATAACTATCTGAGGAATATATTGTATGACGTATTGATAAGGCCAGGATTCCTGCCCCACTTTTGTATTACCTTCTACAACAGCAGTGTCCAAACTGTGGTCCGGGGGGACAATTTTGGCCCTTGAAATAATTTTGTGTGGTCACTAATTTCAATTCATCAATGACACAAATTTGAATCCTCCGCACCGGCAATGGATGGACGCAGTGTGTAATTTTCTTTGGGGCGTTACGTTCAGTGACGTTTTTTAAATCTTTTTAAAATGGAAGATGTTAAGTAGTTAATGAAAAGTAGACCACAAACATCCAACAAACATCCAGCGACATTTAGTCAAATAAAAACTTCCCACTTTTTCAGAGAAAGAGTAACATCATATTTTTTTCTAGTTTATCAGAATAGACAAAAAAAGACAGAAAAATTATGAATTAGGAAACTGCATATTGTTTCTTTAAAAAAAATTAAACCTGTGACTCCCTTTTAAAATTTTGGATCTAAAATTATTTGTTTTTCTTGCTGTTCTATTAAAATAGTGCATGCTTAATTTATTGGTAAATTTAAATTTACAGGTAAATTTAAAAGCTAATAAAAAATCACATTATTTTTGTATTTTTAATTGAAAAGAAATTTAAATAATTCCCAAAGTACTTTGAATTTTCCAAATTTTACCCAGGTATCCAAAGGTTTGGACATTTTTGCTGTACAGTAATTAGCATCTGAGATAGTTATGTGAAGAACATTTTATTGTCATTGATAATATCTCACCAAGTTATTTTCTAAATCCTATAATCTAACATTTAATGAAAATGTTCTTCTTTCTGGGTTTTATTGTTAAAAATGTGTTTAAAAACTTTTAGAAATTAATTGTAATTGAAATAGCTTTGTAATTTGTACTTAAAGATAGATTATAGAGTTTAAAGTATTTTAGTTATTAATCCATGACCACCTGTGTTTATAAGGTTTAAGTATCAATAAATACTAAATCAGTTCATTGTGAATTAATAAGGTCAACATTTGTAGAACATTTCTCATGCAGACAGGATATTGTTGTACAAAGGTTAAAAACAAAAATGATGCAAAGAAATAAGTAAAAATGGCAAATCAAGCAATTTGCTATTTGCAATCATAGAAAGTAAACATAGAAATACAAAACTAAAAAGATTTATATCAATATATATGGTAAACAAAATACTACTAAATAAGAATTTGATCAGGTAAATAAGTAAAATACAAAGTAAATAATCTGCATAGACAAATAATTAAGAAACTTCAACTGAGTTTTTGATTCACTTTTAATATCATGGGAGTCTTAACCACTCTTTAAGATTGTATGTGTGTCGTTCTTCATAAGTAAGGAAATAAACATAGCTACTTGCCTAAACTTGCCCATTTCTACACCCAGTCAGAAGAAGGGAAGAGAGTAAAGCAGATCTACAAAGCTTGCTGCTAGAGAACCACTGCTAAGAGTTGCATCAAGTCAGCAAGTTCATGAAAAAAAAAAACCTTAGACACCATCTACATGCCAAGCATTACAGACCACCATTTTTAAACTTTTGTATTCATCTCTCAACAAATACGTTGGACATTAGTCAGATGTTTATGTAATCCATCAGCAATATAAAAAAATGATCAAGAAGTAAACTATGATTCAACCTCTTCTACTCTCTTTTTTTTGTCCAGGGGAGAAACCCTACCGGTGTGACTTCACAGACTGCGGCCGCAGTTTTTCCCGCTCTGATCAGCTGAAAAGACACCAGAGGCGGCACACAGGTTCGAGCCATTTTGCTTACACCAGCCTCTTGGTCTTTGTTCATTTTATTTCTAAGCTTTTCTTTGCTGTTTTTGCTGTTTTCTTTGCTCATTCTCATAAAGCTCATCTCTGCTCTTTGCATGACACCAATCTTATGAACAGTCAGACTGCTTTTAAAAAAAAAAAAACAACAGAGATGCTCTTTAGTGAATTATATCAGATAAAGTTGCTAAATGCTCACCAACTTTGGAATGGCTTCCCTGCAAGCCTCTGCTCTACTGTTTTTTTCTGTCTCCCTTTGTGTGTGTGTGCGCGCGTGTGTGCGTGTGTGTGTGTGTGTTGTTGTTGAATTTTTGTGAACGTTTTATGACCTGTTGGTGTGTTTGAATGTGTGCGCATGCTTATTGTACATGTGTTTAGGAGTTAGACCATTCGAATGCGAGACGTGTCAGAGAAAGTTCTCTCGGTCTGACCACCTTAAGACACACACACGGACTCATACAGGTAAAACAAGTGCGTAAAACTTTTATTTTTCCATTTCTTCTTTATCCATTTGATGTCTAAATACATGTCAGAGACCTTTGTGAGAGAGCTTGGTGTAATAACGTCACTCTTCGTTTGTCACCTTCCCCGTCCTCCTGTCTCAGGTGAGAAGCCGTTTAACTGTCGGTGGCCGAACTGTCAGAAGAAGTTCGCCCGCAGCGATGAGTTGGTGCGGCACCACAACATGCACCAGAGGAACCTCAGCAAGCTCCAGCTTTCCATCTGAGTTGCGGTTTTAAACATGCAGCTTACTGCTGATGTGAAAGTAAAACTGCTGAGTGTCTGTAGAGTCAGGTTAAAGAGTTACAATTCTAGATTTCAAAAAACTGTCTTACAGTTTCAGAATCTCAACAAAACTGTCTGCAGGCAAAAGTCCTGGCTTTTCCATGTAAATGTCATGTAGATAGGAGTACGGTGTGGTTTGAAATTTAGTTTGGAATTACAATACTGTGCAAAATTCTTCAACCATCCAGAATTTCTTTATACTCTGCTTCCAGCGTGTGGCATTTCCCTGGACTCTTAAGGTTGTACAGATTATTATTTCTCAAGGATTTTTGAAGGTCTTTTTAAAGTTTTATTCTGTTACTTTTGGTTGACTTTTCTAAAGGCAAATCAAGATTTTCCCATCCCTGGAGGTTTTTTTTTTAAAAAGGCGAGAAATGACCAAAAACGCTGCTTAGCTGATTCTGGTGCTTGCTTAGCACCAGCTCTTCTTGTTTCTGCCGCCGAAAACATGTACCATGTCACCATAGAACCGGTTCTGCGTTAACAACGAGTGTTTACTAGTCCAGATGCAATAACTGTGACAACTTTGTTTAAAATGTTGGTTTAAATATTAATCAATGCACTGATCTTGGGACATAAGAAGCTTGTTTATTCAGTATTTCCCGTCACATAGTGGCAGCAGGTCAAGCCAGAGCACAGAGTTGGGCTGCTAATTTTATTTAAAGCAACAGTCTACAACCAGCTGTTCTGGAGCCATTTCTTCCATTTTCCATTATGGCTAATAACTTCAATGATTAGTTGACCTAATATTAGTTACTTATATCTATGGTCTTAAACATAGATATAATTTAAAAATGCAAGTTTTAAGAGTTTTTCTGTTTTTTATGGAATAATTGGATTGAATTAGCACAACAGAAAGTACCAGTAATATTTTTAGATGTTTATTTGTCATTAGGTTGAAAACTGTGTTTTTTTAACACATAAAATTTTTCACAAATGTCAACATCCCATTGAAGAAAATGTATCCATCAAAACTTTTTTTACAAAAGTTGTATGTTTTTTTTTTTTTAAAAAGAAAAAAAAATAGATGTAAATTATGGGAAAATTCCTATAGTAGACATTTATCAAAAGCTATATATGTTGTTCTTTCTGACAAATATTATGAAAGGCCAAAAGCTGTAAATGAGTTTTTCCTCAGCTGGACTCAAAGCAAAAATTCCCCGTTTGGATTCAAATGTTTGTAGATCCCTGATTTAAAGAAAAAAAATTTTGTAACATCTCATTAGAACTAATTTCACTAAAACTTGGCAAAAAATAAAAAAAAGATCATTCTTGAAATGGAGAGTATAGCTCATGTTGGTCGTTTCTGATCAGAACATTTCTTTTGAGTTAAGCTGGGCATGCAGACATCCGGATGCAGGAAAACCGATATAAGTAATGGGGTTTGTGTGGTTAAACTGTCTCCAAGCGCTGCAATCCTCCACAATAATTTAGAATACAACAGAGAGAGGATCAAACATTCACTGTGCTTCTAGTGCTAAACCAGGGCTGATGCTAGAGCTGTTTCTTTGTTTCTTTCCTAGCTCCAGAAAAACAGATGTCACTAAGTCAGCTAAAATTGTCTGGTGGAAAAACATCTATAAGTGGGCTTTTTTTTCTTCTTCATTTTTCTCTTTTTTTTCCTTGCGTTTGGCACCAACTTCCAAATTGAAGAATTTGTAGTGTTAAAATGATCATTAATTCTCAGCAAACAATGTGAGTGATAGCACATTTGTTTGCTTCAGCTACTTCTGTGGGAAGAACCTCTTCCACAGAAGCAATGGTCATTTCACGCCTGCGTTATTTTCCACTTTTGCAGTTTTACCTGTTTTGTAC
Source organism: Xiphophorus maculatus (assembly GCF_002775205.1). Lineage (NCBI taxonomy): Eukaryota > Metazoa > Chordata > Actinopteri > Cyprinodontiformes > Poeciliidae > Xiphophorus > Xiphophorus maculatus. The sequence continues at coordinate 18,156,150 of NC_036444.1, read as the reverse complement.
CTTTCAGCATAGATTCATACCCACCTTAGGGAATTTATTTTTACTGCTGATTTTCAATCATTTTCTTTGAGCTGCTTCTACTCTTCTGTAAGGAAAAAGCGTTACTCCCGTAAGGAAGTTTCTCATTACTGCTTTGGTTTTATCGGGCGGTCATCATCCATAGAGAGTAAGATGAAATCTTACCAAAAATGCCACACAATTTAATACAATTATTCATCCTCTTTGAGAATTTTTATCATTTTTATGATTGCTAATTTTTGCTAAATATTTACCTACAAAACTTATTGAACTGTAATGCATTGGTTAAAGAAAGTCTCTAAAGTTTGTTGACAAGTGCAAATTGGATAAATTTGGACAAAAAGACAAAAAATATCGCTACTGATAATTGTTCCAAAGACTATACACTTGTTTATTTTTCTGTGCCTAGAAAACGTCTAATGGCAGAAAGCACCAACCCTAAAGCTAAACAGTTTCTTCACCTCAATGAAATTAATTTGGTTTCATTATCAGCTTAAACTTAGAGATCATCTCAGATCATCCCAATTGTCCGAATTCATCAAATTTATCAGAAATGTATCCAGAAATGTTAACAAACATTCACATCATATCATAAAGGGTGTGTGTCCAAGCTCTTCGCTACATAGAAATATATTTTTCATAAGTTTAGTAACTTATCTTTGTTGTTTTTCTCAACAGGAAATGCCCATACATACTTTATTACAAAAAAAGTTGCTTTTTCACAGCATCATCTTTTTGGAAAGATGATTGAAAATCTTAATCCATTTGTGTTTATTGGGCAAAATCTTCATAAATGTTTTCACCGTGATGGCATGAAAAATGTGATAATATCTTTTGGAGATGAGGTCGAAGCTTTATTGTCCATCTTCTTAGCACCTTTTGGTTGTTGCAGATATCTCTGATGTGGAACTACTTTGTGAACAGTGGTGGTTTTTGATATGGGCAACATGGACAGTTGCCCAGGGCGTAATTAGAAGGAGGGATGGGGGGCCAGAAACCACCAATGTTTGGGAAGGTTTATTATTTATTGTCTCATTGTGGACAACAATTGCTTTCACTGGAATTATTTGAAGGTGAAGAGGTCTCACTCTGTCTCTATGTAAAAAAAAAACATCTTTGCTTTCAGGTTACTCAGCTACACTTAGCTTTTAATTACAAGTGATTACTTCTTATCTAGTGTTTGCAGATAGAACATGCAGAAAGATGCCTCTAAGGTATTTATAAAGTGACCTTTTTCATTTTAAGTAATGTGATTATTTTTTTTCTAACTCGTGTCTGTGGTGTGTAAATATTACAGAACTTTGGCTGCGTGTTCAGGCTTTAAAATATGTCTGCTGGGTCGCACTGGCTCTGTGGCCGAGTCGTTATGGTTGAGATGTAAATAATTCTTCATCACCATGGTAACTGAGCTTTTCCATGGAGGAAAACATGTAACTTAAATGATTTCTTTTTCTTTAGTTGGATCCAGGAACTGTTGTAATGTTCTTTCTCTGAGCTGAGTTACACAAAAAAGCAAATATTGTTGAAATGTTTTGTATCCAGAAGTGTGAGATAATAAACTAATGCCATCAGTATGTTTTTGGGACTGATTTCATACAGTAAAAGCTTGCAGTCTTTCATTTGTTGTCTTTGTTGCTATTTGATCAAATGCTTTTAATTAAAGGCTACAATATGGGTAATAAAATAAATTCCCCATTGCAGACTGGAAATAAGAACCCTTGTTATCAGTTTTTGACAACTTGAAGCAATCGCAAACAAATATTTTTAAATCTTAAAAATATGTGCAAAGATCATCAAAAAATATTACATCAGACGAAAAATGACACTTTCATTTGATAAGAGAAAAAGGTAGCTAAAGCTACCAAACGCTACTGAACTTAATGATTGGTCAAGTGTCACTAAAAGTTTGCCAAAACTCCCAGTTCAGGCCCTTTCTTCATTGCATAAATGTTTATTTCTGCAAAACTGGAAGGTTTTCAAACGTGAGCGGCTGAGTTAAGTTCAGACTTTAACTAGGCCGCTCCAAAATCATTTTAGTCATTCAGAGGTAGATGTGTTAGTGTGCTTCGTGCTGCTTTGCTAACATGAGTGTACTTGCATGGTGGCCACACATTCACGTTGAGGATTTCATAGAAGCAAGCAGAATTCATGGTCCCATCAATTGCATCAAGTCGTCCAGGTTCTGAAGCAGCAAAGCAGCTCCGGATCATCAAACTACCACAACAATGTTTGACCTTTGGGACGATGTTTTTTCTCTCTATTAGTTATGCACAAGATGTAAAGGGTCTCACACCATACTAACTTTTGTCTTGCCAGTCCACAGAGTATTTCACCCAAAGTGTTGTTGTTACCAAAAGATATATCGATGTGGGAAAAACATTTAGGTTCTTTTTGATCAACTGTGGTTCTGGCTTTGGAACCCTTCCATGGATGTCATTATGGTCAAATGTCTTTCCTATTTTTGAACGCTGTTGTTGTGAATACTCAACTTAACATAAACAAGTGAGGCCTGCAGTGATTTAGACATTGTCCTTGATTCTTTTGTGACCTCTTGTATGGGTTGGCCACAACTGAGACCACTCACTACTTTTCTATGTTTCTCCTCTTGTTCAATGACTCTTGTTCTGGTTTGTTGGAGTCCCAAATCATTTGAAATTGATTTCTGACTCTTTCCAGACAGACAGAGGTCAATGACTTTGCATAGTCACTGTTTTTGCATTCTTTCATATCAGGCATATGACATGTCTTGTTTTTAATATATCTTATAGCTTTCTTTATCATTTTTGACAGGTTCTGTTTAAGTTCTTTTTTTACACATAGTACCAGGCTGACTTAGATTTCATTTAGCCTTACTGAATGCAATCAATATCGAAAACCAAACTGTTCTTTATATTTTCTTTTGTCATGTTAGCCTGATGTACAATTTTATTTGAAACATTCAAGTGTGAAGAAAAAACAAACAAAACCAAAGGAAAATTGAAGCATGGAAATTATTTTTCATAACGGTGCATGTCCTACAAGAAGGTTTCATAGTACATTAGAACCAAAATGGCGCTTTTTGATGATAATTTTTTACTAGCCAAAATCATACGGGATTAAAAAAACCAGACCCGAGCAGACACGAACTGTTGCACAATCAAACTCACACAGTACAGTACCATCCACTTTCCTCTCTTCGTTATCTCTCTCCAGATTCCTCTTTGCATTCCTTAGCTCTGCTCTCAGTGAAAAAAAAAGATAAAAAATTAATGTGTTTTGTCTCAGCCAGTCTCTCTGGCTGCCCTATTTTTTTTTAAAACTCCTCATCCGTCCTTGATCACCAACAGCTTAATTTTTCAAGTCAAAAGTCATTGTGTACTTCATGTCTTTCTTTTGTTCTCCATCTAAGAGGGAATGTTTTGTAGTTAATTATTAAAAGCACTTACTTTCAGTAAATTAATTTATGGTGTTCTAGACTTTTTAGCAATATTGTTTTTGCTTGACAAAAAATCGGCAAACTCAAAAACAAAGACATATGGATTTCTTTTTGTGAACTTTTATCGTAAGTTTAGCCAAAGTGTTAGTGTAAATCAGACAATGTGTCTAATTCCCTCCGTGGAAATCCCCTGAAACTCCCCAGGGCTCTTGTGCTATATCTCAGCTGTCGGACAAGGTCCACATCTCTCATCCCTCTTTCTGCTCTTCGTGTGTGTGTTTAGCATTTAATCTCTACTCCATCCTCTTGCCGACGAGGCCCTTTGAAGCCTGATATCTGGTCAGTGTAACTGTGGTTTTGTCCACATTCAGTAGTCACATTACACACTGGATCTTAATGTTCTGCTTCGAACAGATACAGAGAGCGGAGGCCATATTACAATGACAAGAATCATCTTATATGAGCCCATCACAGAAGTCTAGTGTGTAAAGTTAATTCTGACATTTAATTTAACAATTTTTTTACCTCAAACTTTGTATTCGGAATATAGCTTTAAAGTAGCCCACTAAAGTATTTTCCTGTCCCTTTCAAAACAAAACTTGAAGTTCAAATATCTATCTATCTATCTATCTATCTATCTATCTATCTATCTATCTATCTATCTATCTATCTATCTATCTATCTATCTATCTATCTATCTATCTATCTATCTATCTATCTATCTATCTATCTATCTATCTATCTATCTATCTATCTATCTATCTATCTATCTATCTATCTATCTATCTATCTATCTATCTATCTATCTATCTATCTATCTATCTATCTATCTATCTATCTATCTATCTATCTATCTATCTATCTATCTATCTATCTATCTCTTTGTCTGTCCGTGGATGGCTATATGGTAGGTGGTCTAACTCTCAGCTAACAAAACAAATCTAGAAAAATACTATTGGAGGTAAAAAAAATTATACAAACATGAAGGAAAAATAAATTAAATATTGCAGTAATGCTGTGTTTGTGTTGAAACTAAGGAGATGATACTGTTGATGGTTTTGGTCCTGGTACAGCTCTGCACAGTCCATCCTCCTGATCGATAACCAACCACAGAAACACACACACACACACCCAGTATGTCTTTCTATCTTCACAAGAACTTTGCATTGACTTCCATTCATTTTTTATTGATTTCTATAACCTAAGCCTGACCTCCACCCTAAACGTAACCTTCACCAGTACACACCTAACCCCAAACTTAGCCTAAACTCAAATCACATCCTAAACCTAAACCTAAACGCTAATCCAAAAATAGCATCTCTTCGTATGGGGTCTGGGCTTTGGGTCCCATAAGGAGACCCAAAGTTGGCTTTAGTATTTGTTGGAAAAATGGTCTTTTCATTGTAGCCAAAACAAGATCACACACACAGACGCAGAGAAACTAAAGCCCTATGGAAATATTGTACATTCAACAGTTAGTTCTTCAGTTTTGGTTTTCTTAAACCACTTTTTACAACAGAAAATAAAATAGTGGTATCCATCACAAATGTTGGATTTTTATTTATTTATGTATTTGAATGGCTATTTATCTATTTACGTTTGTTTTATTTTCCAGAATGTCTTTTCTTTACCACTTCTTCTGATTCATCATTTTCCTTTTATTCATAAATCAACATTGTTATGAAAGAAGAATTGTGAATGAAATATTTTATAATTAAGAGAAAGAAGAAGAAGTAGTTTGCAGCATTTTTGGGGAGGCCGGGAGGTCACTCGTGCAACTTAGCTGATGTGCTGCAGAGGTCAAAAAGGTCAGGTTGCATTCAGACTCTCTAAAAAAAACACTTTCAAGCACTTAGCCTGCACAAGCAGCTGATCTTTGTGACTCCTCCAAATCCCTCTCATGTTGATTTGTTTCCTCACTCTAAGAGGAGCAGAGCAGAAACCAGGAGAGAAGATTAATTATGACCTTCTCTTCTCTTCAACTCCGTTATGTTTGTTTTCATAAGTTAAGCTCAAACCCTTTCCTGACTCTGTTGTTGATCACTCTGACATTTAGCTTCACTGATTTCTTTAAGGTTAACATTTCTGGAAGATTGTTCCCTTAACAACGAAGTCTGATGTTTTGGTCAGTGCAAGTTTTCACTGACCGTGCTCAGCCACGCATTCTTCCAAGGTTTCAGTTTTTAGGTTACCATTAAAATGATCTAATCAGGTTTTCAGTTCTGTTGATTTTATTGTTGCTGTTTTTAACTGTATTTGAGAATTCTCTTTCTAAAATATAAATCCCAATGCAAATTTTAACGATTTCTAAAAGGTAATATTTTGTGTTTTAAGGACGAGCCACCGGCCGTTTTGGGGAACTCTGCCTCCACCTAGTGGTTGATCTGCATCATTACAACTTAATCTAGTTTGTTCTTGGGCGCATTTCACACACAATATGGGAGCTTTCCTTTCTACTGATGGACTCCATATTTCAATTCTGACTGAATAATTAGTGTTTCCTGCTTAAACCTTACAGTAAAAGATTTGACGGGATTGTTAATTATCTCGGGAAATAGAAAACATTTTTGAGTGATGAACATCTTAAACTCGTTTAGGTATGACGTCTGTAAATGCGAAGAAAACATAACAGAGAACATTTATTTTTAGTTTAAACTAAACTAATTTATTTTTCAACTTAAACTAAGCTGAAAATAAATTCTGCGCTCAGTTTCGTTTTCATTTTACTTTCAGCGATCCACCTGATTAGCCCCGCCCCCTGCTCCTCAGAAAAGCTTAAGTTTTGTTTCTCACCTTTCTGCTAGGTTTCGTTTCAGCCAGCTGAGCAACATAATAAACATCAGCTGTTGTCCTGGTGAGGCTCACAGGCGAGATGTTTTCTTGGGGAGAAGACTGTCGGCGAGGCTTCTGTCTGAAAGGAGACCCCGTCACAGATGAAGGAGTTCATTATTTAAATTTTAGTCATAGGGTCACGGATCTCTCAGCAGGTCGCAGCGTGCTGGCTTTCCTTAAAAGTAACGGGAACGCGTTCATTTTGCGCACTGATGAGAGCAAAGATGGAAACAGAGTAAGAAGAAAACAGAGTGAGTATCTGTGCGGGTTTTTTACTATATAAATGCGTTTCGAGTGAAACCTGTTCTTTTTGTCATTTCTGAGTTATGGGCGGCTTTTATTCACTTATCAGTGGCATTGCTTTGTATTTAGTTTAGGCTTTTTACGACACACTTTCATTTGTCGCGGACTGATAATAGGATATATACATACGGAAGAGGATTAGGGCCACCGAGAAAAAAAAAGAATTCTGACTTTAAAGTTTTGGGGTTTTTTCCGGTGGCCCTAATCCTCTTCCGTAGATATAAACTATAACTTTAAATACTTAAAAAAATAAAAAATAATTAAAAAAAAAACAACCTCCTGGGTGGGTGCATGATATTGAATTTGTGATCCCCCCACTTCATTCTGGTTCCAAATTTACAATTCCTTTTTGGCCATTCGACTCTGCCCCACCAACCACTCTTGTACACATAATGTTTATAAAAAATAGATTTAGGAGAGATAAATATGGGATTTCATGAGTTGCTGTACATTTATTTATCTATTACTTTCTGCCTTTGCTCTTCAATTTTTGTCATTCATTCCTGGCTCTGTGCTGAACTGGAATAAAGATCATATATTTAGGCCAGAAATTGGAGTTAAAGAGTTACTGTTTTTAAAATCAGGACAAAGTATGTCAAATCAGAATGTTTCTGAAGCTTATTGTTAACATTGTCCTGTTAAAACCTGAACAATCCACCACTGACTTATCCCGCAGCATGATGCTACAACCACCATGATCAAGAGGAGATCTTTATATAGCTGACATCAGTTTGATGTGGTAATGAATAAATTGTTCTGTTAATCCAATACTTATGAATTGTCTCTGTGTATTTGCAGAGTTTGTGAAGTGTAAGGAGAGGATTGAGGCAGTGAGCTGTGAAGACGATGTAGTAATGCTGCTGTCTGAGAAAGGCTCTGTTTTCTGTGTAGACACGACCCACACCCCGTACACACCAAGGTGAGAAAACAAAGCAAGGTTACTATGCTGGCATACAAATATATGAGGGGCCGTTTAGGACAAAATTTACGTTTTGTCTCTCACACACTACCAAAAACTCTCGCATACTCCAAAAAAATAGCCTCGCATACTCAAAAAATTACGTTTTGTCTCTCACACACTACCAAAAACTCTCGCATACTCAAAAAAATTACATTTTGTCTCTCACACACTACCAAAAACTCACGCATACTCAAAAAAATAGCCACGCACACTCAAAAATTACTCACGCACATTCAAAAAATACTCAAATTGCGTATACACACACTACTAAAATGTCACACACACACACACACAAACGTTAACTTTCTCGCTCACATACACTACTACCAGCTCGCTCACATACACTACTACCAGCTCGCTCACATACACTACTACCAGCTCGCTCACATACACTACTACCAGCTCGCGCACATACACACAAACGTTAACTTTCTCGCTCACATACACTGCTAACAGCTCGCACACACACAGACGTTTATCTCTCACATACACAAGACTAAAGTTGAACACACACACAGTACTAAGACTCGTTTTATGTATGTGTGAGAGCGAGACTTTTTATGAATGTGTGAGAGCGAGACTTTTTATGAATGTGTGAGAGTCAGACTCTTTTTGAATGTGTGAGAGTTGTCACGGAAGAGGCGGGGCATAATTTTTGGATCAAACTGCGCATGCGTAGATCCTAAACTATAAGTTTCGATTGTTGACTCACTGTATGTTCTATTACTTAGTATATTTGTGCTTTTAAATATATATAGAACGTTTAACTTTCTTGTAGATTAAATGTGCTATAGAAATAAATGAATCTGATTGATTGATTAAAAAGAGCAAAATTGCTGTAGTGCAATCTGTCCACTGGGTGCCAGTATTACAGGAATTATTAACCGGCGCCAACTAGTGCCGAAGAAGAAAGAGTTTGCTATACCGAACATGGCTAACTCTAATTCGAAACGAGAGAAAATTGGTCAGGCAGCTGCCATTTTAAACACCGCTCCGGAACGGAACAGAGATGAGAGTTCTGAATCTACTGTAGCACTGCGGGCAGTCGTTGAATCGTTTAATGCGCCTGTCAAAGTGCTGGTTGCCTCCGGAGAAGATAGAATGGTGTTTAAAATGGCAGCTGCCTGACCAATTCTCTCTCGTTTCGAATTAGAGTTAGCCATGTTCGGTATAGCAAACTCTTTCTTCTTCGGCACTAGTTGGCGCCGGTTAATAATTCCTGTAATACTGGCACCCAGTGGACAGATTGTACTACAGCAATTTTGCCTGTTTTTAATCAATCAATCAGATTCATTTATTTCTATAGCACATTTAATCTACAAGAAAGTTAAACGTTCTATATATATTTAAAAGCACAAATATACTAAGTAATAGAACATACAGTGAGTCAACAATCGAAACTTATAGTTTAGGATCTACGCATGCGCAGTTTGATCCAAAAATTATGCCCCGCCTCTTCCGTGACAACTCTCACACATTCAAAAAGAGTTTCGCTCTCACACATTCATAAAAAGTCTCGCTCTCACACATACATAAAACGAGTCTTAGTACTGTGTGTGTGTTCAACTTTAGTCTTGTGTATGTGAGAGATAAACGTCTGTGTGTGTGCGAGCTGTTAGCAGTGTATGTGAGCGAGAAAATTAACGTTTGTGTGTATGTGCGCGAGCTGGTAGTAGTGTATGTGAGCGAGAAAGTTAACGTTTGTGTGTGTGTGTGTGACATTTTAGTAGTGTGTGTATACGCAATTTGAGTATTTTTTGAATGTGCGTGAGTAATTTTTGAGTGTGCGTGGCTATTTTTTTGAGTATGCGTGAGTTTTTGGTAGTGTGTGAGAGACAAAATGTAATTTTTTTGAGTATGCGAGAGTTTTTGGTAGTGTGTGAGAGACAAAACGTAATTTTTTGAGTATGCGAGGCTATTTTTTTGAGTATGCGTGAGTTTTTGGTAGTGTGTGAGGGACAAAACGTAATTTTTTGGAGTGTGCGAGGCTATTTTTTTGGAGTATGCGAGAGTTTTTGGTAGTGTGTGAGAGACAAAACGTAATTTTTTGGAGTGTGCGTGGCTACTTTTTTGGAGTATGCGAGACTTTTTGGTAGTGTGTGAGAGACAAAACGTAATTTTTTGGAGTGTGCGTGGCTACTTTTTTGGAGTATGCGAGACTTTTTGGTAGTGTGTGAGAGACAAAACGTAAATTTTGTCCTAAACGGCCCCTCATACAAATATATTCAATTCATCCTACAAGTAATCTGATTCTTATTAAGGTTTGATTAAGATTTTTCTTCTACTTTCTTGCAGGATATTGGACGCTTTTTCTAACATACCAGTTGCACAAGTTGCTTGTGGGAGCCAGCATTCAGTTGCTCTGACAAAAGGTTTTCAATATTTCTGTATTGTGGATGGCAAATTATATTATTAACTTCAGTCTTCTAATATTTTCTTTTTATTGGTATTTCAAGATTTCAAGAGTCTTAAGATTAGTTAAAATGTTTCAGACACGACATGAACAGTTCATGACGTAGTGATGTGGATTCAGTAGTTAATCCTGGGGATCTTCCTACAGAGGGTCAGGTGTACACCTGGGGCCTGGACTCCAGGGGTCAGCTCGGACTGGGGAAGAGACATTCAGGAGAGAGATCACCTCAGCCAGTCCGATCCTTGTTGTCCGTCCCCGTGGTTCAGATCTCTGCGGGAGGAGACCAGAGCTTCGCCCTCTCCGTGTCCGGAGGCGTGTTCGGCTGGGGCAGGAACGACTGTGGACAGCTTGGACTGGGAGACACAAAAGGTGCTGTTGGAAATTATTTCATAGCTTTGTGGCTAACAATAACATATTCAGATGTGTAACTTTGCGTATCTTACATAATAAATCTCACTTTTTTTTTAGACATGTACACACCAGCTTGTGTTCAAAGTTTGAATCTGAAGAAAACAGGAGACATTTCCTGCGGGAAGGACCACACCGTCGTTTTGACGAAGGTTAGGCAGCAACATAAAAGCATCCAACCACTTTTCTTTTTTTTTAGAAAGAAGAAAATGTTTTTTTTTTTTTGTTTGTTTTTTTTTTGACAATTTTAGTTAAACTATAAATTGCATATTTTAGACTTAAAATTATTTCTTGAAATTAGACTATTAGAGTATTTTTAAACATGTATAAATATCATTTACATAATGGGCTTCAAGAGGAAAAATACAATTTGTCATTTACTGTTATTACAATTGGTTGACTATTGAATTGAAAGAGGCTGAAATCTCTTTGAAGTTACCAAAGGTTACAGAAGTAAAGTTTTAATTTTTGTTCCTCACGTTTGTTCTTATTTGAAGTGTTGCATTAAAAATACGCTGTATGTAAAGTTTTGAAGTACAAATGCTTGAAAAGCTTTTGTGTGTTTGGATTTTTCAGCATGGGGCAGTGTTCACATTCGGTTCTGGTCAATATGGACAACTTGGACACAACTCCTTGCGAAATGAACTCCGGCCTCGACTTGTTGCTGAACTTTGGGGGGCAAAAGTTATCAAGATTGCTTCCGGGAGGTAAATTACACCTTGTTGTATCATCAAAACTTTAAAGGAAAAATGTTGTCTTAAATCCACATTCAATTATTGTTTGAAAAGAGATATTGCATGTAGTAGTTTCAATTTATTTCTCCAATGCAAAATTACTTATTCATACTCAAATACATACCCACTAGGTTGCATCTGGACTACAGCTTTTTTTCAGCCTTTGACATGTTCCTGGTCTAAATTTGGCTGCATATATGATGTCTATCCTAAGCAGTCTTAGTAGGGTTATTTAAATAGGTTTGTCTCCTAGCACTGACTATTGAGCATTGAATAAGTTGAATAATTTGGAGGCTGTCCTTTCATTCATACTAAAAATTCACCGGTGTAGTGTTTATAATGTTTACGATGTTCTTTCAATCCAGGTATCACACATTAGTTCTGACAGACAGCCAAAAGGTCTACTCCTTTGGTTGTCAAACTCAAGGTCAGCTGGGAAACAGAGAAGAAAGCAATCCATCTGTGCCTCTACCTGTTTGTCTACCTCGAGGTAACTTTATGTATAGGATTAAGAAAAAAATCTAAACGCTATTGCATGTTAACTTTATGTAGTAATTTACTTCCTTACTAGTTTCAGATGCAGTTCATTCCAGAATTGGAACCATCTTTGCTGGAGAAAACTGTTCATTTGCAGCCTGCTCTTCTGATGAGGTACCAGTGACGATGTTTGCCAAACAAAGACATTAACATGCAACAGGATCAGTTACCTCACCTCACTTTCTTTTCCATTTACAGGACGTTAGCTTAAATTCAGACACTAACACAGTCAGCAAAGTAACTCAGCACAGTTTAGAAGTTGTGGTTGATAAATGGACGTCTAAATGTGATGAAAAGTCATGGAGAAAGATTAGGCAGTGAGTATTTACCACTAGCATGACATTAAGTTCTGTTACTCTAAATAAAAATTACTGAAACATTTATTATTATTCTCCTCAGGGAAATCCACAGGACATTTTTATCTGCATCCTGTTTGAACAAAAGCTTCCTTGAAGAAAGGTAAACATGCAACTGTTGAAATTTTTGTAACTTAAAAGTCAAAACATAACATTTTCCTTTAAGTCATGTATATTCTAATTCAAGTAGACATAACTTAATTAAAGATTGTATTACTATTAATCTTCAGAAATGTATGATTATTTTTCAGTATATTGGATGTTTTAACATAGACCAGTTATTCAATTATTGAAATAGCATCTATTTCAGACTAGTAACAAATCAAAGATCATAATTTATGCTGACTGTCTTTACTTTTCTGCTCAGACAAGATAAACATTTAAAAACCTCGTCAAAGTACCATGGGCTGAACCTGAAACTGGCCCGACGGCATTTTAAGAAACTGGTCAAGACAGACCAGTTTGTCTGGAGAGAGGTTTGTCTCTCTTCCTGTTCAATTTTATACATTTGTTTTTCAGACAACTACGTGATAACTTGCTTTATATACTTTCATTTGGTTTTTTTCCTTATCCATCCATCTTTTTTTTATCCATCTGTTTTTCCTTTAATCCACCTGTGTGTGAACTAACACATATTTATCACTCAGGTTGAAGCTGCAATTCTGCAGTTGCTTCCTCTCCTTGATAAGAACCCAGTAGGAGTGGAGAGTCTGAGGATCTTTCTGCTCCTCAATGAGCTTCTTCATGTCATCCAGAAGTACAGAAAGCAGCAGCGCAGCAAGCTAGCTGAGATGGTCGCTACTGCTGTAGCAAGCCTGTCAAGGGAAAGCCTCATGGTTTTAGGTACCGTTACCTAGTTTAGCTGAAATTACTTTGGCACGTGATTAAACCTTTGTGTGGTAAACATTAATGTTGTCATCTCTAGGTGAGTGGTGGTCCTCGCTGTCGTCATCCACCATGAAGAGATTTGTCAGCGTGTGGAGGCAAGCTCTCTGTCTGATCTTGTCCGATGAGCATGCTCCTCGCAGTGATGGTGTCAGGAACCTGCTTCAAGTTCTTCAGTATATGTACAATGTCAGTATCATAATCTGGAACAGGACTGTCATGTTTGTTTGCTTTTTTTAAATGATCGTTAAGGTCCTATACTTGTCCTCTTGACAGGTTAACAGCACGGTTTCTGAGTCGCAAAGGCTGCCAGAAAGTGATTTTTATGTGATGATCGAAAAAAGGTTTCTCTTCAGAGAACTGCAAATCTGGCGTTTAAAATCAAAACGCAGGGTAAGAAAGTTTCTGTCAGATTTAACTTGGAAATTAACAGGCATCTTGTTTGTAAAAACACTGAATAACTAGAAACTCAAAGATTATGTTGTGCTTTTTACCTTTTTAGTATGTGCGTGATGAGCCACTTGTTCTGTGCAACTTCCCGATTGTGATGGATCTGCAAACAAAGACAATGGTTTTTAACATGAATACTTATCTCACCCAGGTAACTGCTGTTTTATTATAATGTGTTTCACTTAGTGAATCAAGTTACTGAAATAAATTAACTTTTCAATAATAATTTAATGTATTATATGACTCTGTATATACTTGTATGCATATACATACTGTATGTATGTATATGCTTTGTATATATACAGTTGAAAACCAGAAGTTTACGTACACTAGATAAAAAACACATACACCTTTTTGAGAAACTACAATACCACAAAACTTTGCTTCTTTATTTATGCTCTGTTTACTGAGCTTGCAATCTGTGAACTAAATTTGGGTACTTATATTGGATCTCTTTTTCTTAACAGGTGGAGTTTTGGTTGAGTATTTTGAACCAGGTGTTCATGGAAATGTTATCTCCCTACTTGGAACTGCACCTAAACCGAGCGTCTGTGTTAAACGACACATTTGAACAGCTGGCTGAGGCTGATCAGAAAGATTACAAGAGAAACCTTGTGGTACAAGACTAGAAGCTTATTAAGCATAATTGAGTAATTAACTGCTTCTGTGGAGTGTGAGAGTAAATCTTATTGGTTCCCTTTTGCATTCTAGGTGATTTTTGATGAGAACAATGAAATTGATCCTGTCTACGTAAAAGACTTTTTCCATGAAGTCTTTCATGAGTTGATGTCTGCTGAATCTGAGATGTTCATGTTCAATGACTCCAAAACACTGGCGTGGTTCTCCTCTGAAGTAAGACTTGTTAGTTTAGAAATAACTGATTTTAAGCTCAGTTAATTATCAGGTTTTTTTAATTTAATTAATGATCTAAACCACCAATATCAGGCTTCACAGGAGGACCAGCGTTTCCACCTGTTTGGGGTTTTGTGTGGACTGGCTTTGTACAACAAGGTGATCATTTACTTACCCTTCCCACTGGTGCTGTTCAAAAAGCTGCTTGGAGTGAGGCCTTCACTGGACGATTTGAAAGAATTCAGTCCAAGTTATGGCAAGTAGGTAGAATTTATAAATGGTTTTACATTAAAAAAATATATATATATATATACTGTATATATATTTATCATTAAAAATGATCTTTGTGTTGTTTTCTTTAAGTGGTCTGCAGTCCATCCTGGACACAGACGAAGACCCAGAGGAGATGTATTTTACAGTGAGTGTTGAAGTTAAAAGAAATGTCACCATTCATTTTAGCTCTTCGATATCTAACTTTTTAAAAAAAAATACATGTAGAGACAAGTAACACCAGCATTTCCTTTCTTTAAAGATCCCATGGGATGGAACTGAGATTGATCTTGATCCTGAAAATCCTGACAAGCCAGTTACCAACGAAAACAAGTAGGAAATAATTTCATTATTTCTGAGGTTTTCTTTATGAGCCGTTCATAACGATTCAATTTGTTCTCATTTATTTAGTTAAATTGTAAATATATTAGAGTTTTTCACAAAAAAGGCAATTTTGAAAAACAAAATTTAGCTGGAAATGAAACCTTATAAACCAACTGAAGAATAACACATAGATTCTCCATACTCTGTTAGTCTCCATAAGATACCTCAATAGACATGATCATAATTCTTCTTCAAATCCATAAAACACATGTAGGTTGGGCAACCTAAGTCTATATGTATTTCCTTGAGATCTGTTTTACTCTTCCACAGCTGAACTAAATCCACACCTGCTGTTTGGAATCCACTATTTGATAATTAGTCTGAAACTGTTATTAAAAATCGTAAGCAGTTAAATTCCTGTCATAATATGTGTCTGACCCATTTTTTGTGAATGACAATTTTTATCAACTCAACAGGAGAGAGTTTGTTGACGCCTTTGTGAACTATGTCTTCAACACGTCAGTGGAGGTTGTGTTTTACGAGTTCAAGCGAGGTTTCTTCCAAGTTTGTGACCGGGACTTGGTGAGACATTTTACACCAGAGGAACTGCAAGAAACTCTAGTTGGAAAGGACTTCTGTGACTGGGAAAAGCTGAAACAGGTACTTTCTGTGGGACAGTATGTATTCTGAGCTGTTTGAATTATCGCTAACGCCAGGTTTTGGTCTTCTTTTCAAGAACACAGTTTATGAGGGCGAGTACAATGCCGACCACCCCATCATACAGATGTTTTGGGAAGTTTTCGATGAGCTAAAGGAGAATCAGAAGAACACCTTTCTGTGTGAGTATGAAACATTATTTAGAAAAACACAACCAGAAAAACTAATTGTCCCAAAAATCACTTCAGTTATGAAAACTTTAAAAAAAATAATACGGGAAACAAATTTTTGGACTCAACGTAATTTCTGACAAAAACTTATAAGTCCTTGGCATCCATTTTAACATGCCCTGGATACTGCTTTATTATTTTATTGTTTTCTCCACAATTCCATCTATTTTTACAGAAAATATTTATCGAAGATTTTCAAACATAGATACAAGGACTAGTCCACCTCTATGAAATTATGAGTTGCTTGGTGTTTAGTTGAAGCTGAATTACAGCATTACAAAGGACAGAATATTATGTCATCAACAAAGTTCAGATTGTATTTATTGATGGCCAGATAAACAAATATGCCACTCACTAATATCTTGTCTGTGGAAAAGTGACAAAAAAAATCTAAAGTTAATCTAATCTAATCTAAAGTTAATACTTCTTTGGAGAAAGTTTCCGTAAAGGCAGATTTATTCCTGCTGTATAGCTTATATCCACTGATAACCTCTTTTACCGCCATCAGGGTTCGTCACTGGGTTTGAACGGGTTCCGATCCTCGGCTTGGACAAGATAAAGATGATCATCAAAGTTGAATCCATGAAGGATGACCAGTATTATCCTGCGACCCACACTTGTACCTCCACCCTGGAACTGCCTCTGTATTCAACCAAAGACATCATGCAAGCCAAACTAACCGAAGCTCTTAGCAACAAAAGGATCAGTCAGTGCGTTTGATTCAGGATGAATCCCTGACTGGATCTTTACTGAGTGATGCGGATGTTTTTACTCACGGACACAGCACTTCTCTAACTATATGTATATAAAGAAAAACAGGTTTTAAACTAAAACAGTTTTAATCAAAACCTGCAAAGAAATTGTTACTGTCATGTTTTGTAACTCATTGTTATACTTTAGTTTACAGTGAACCCTCGCTATAACGCCGTTCACCTTTCACGGCCTCTCTGCTTCGCGGATTTTTTTGTGCAGTTTGTTTTCACAGTGCATTGTGTTCTGCATCCTGATTGGCTAAACAGTCTCCGCGCTTCTTCTCTACCTGTGTGCCAATAACGTTACGGTATTTCAATACATGTAATACAGCTTGGCACATTTTGGTAAATGTTTTTGCCCAGAAGATAAAAAGAGCGACAACAACTACTGATAACTATGTTCTTCTTTCGAAAAAACACACCTGCACCACAGGCTTCAGAAGAAAAAGCCACTAGAGAGCGGAGTCATGCCGCAGCGTCACAGTCAGAGGAACAGTGAAATACGCGAGTTACAATTTGTCCTACTGTACTTTGTATTGATGATTAAAATTATTATTTTACTGTAGTTATTTGTAAGAAAGAGTTATATTTGTTTTAAAAATGCTTGGGCCTGAAAACAAGTTTTGTTCTTTGGTTTCAATGTAGAGTATTTAATTATGCTGTATAATAATTGTAAAAAATCAAGGTAACCACTTCACAGATTTCTCCTATCACTGGGTTCTTTCCAGAACGCAAACCCCGCGAAAAACGAGGGCTCACTGTACTGAGATGTTAAAAATAATTATTAGACTAATGTGGAATAAGTGAGATTTTAAAAGTAATCTGAGATTCTTTCAAATAAATGTCATGTAATATGTAATTTATATTACAAATACATGTCATACAAATATGTCATGTATGTCATGGACTGAAGGAAAAATGTAGTTTTTCTTTCAGTCTGATGATAATGTGGGTCAATTTTCTTTATGTATATTTGTTTTCTTGCTATTAAGTTAACAGCATTTAAGTTAAAAACGAACGTTGTAAACTATAAACTGAAAAGTGTGGACAGAAGGGTAACATTATTTACCAATACTCTGTATTTTTTACAATTACATTATCTCTATAAAGATCAGTATATTTCTTTAATAAAATCAACGAATAAAACTCAGGAGACTGGTGTGCTGTGGTGGCGCAGGGTTTAATTCACTCATTGGAGTTTTCAGTCTCTGTTAAGACGGACCCACCAGTGGGTCCGTCGGGTTCTAGAGGCACAGCCCACATGGGGAGGCCCAAGTCCCCAACTCAGCAGTTGTAGGTTTGATTCCTGGCCTGCTGACCTTTACTGCATGTCTTCCCCCTTCTCTTACTACCCACTTTCCTGTCAATTCACTATCAAATAAAGGCCATTAGAGCCAATAAAACTCAAAGATTTAATTCTAAAATTGTGTTTGCTTGTGCACGTTTCACAAAATGATGTTTAAATATCAACACAGACCATAGAGCTAAAAGAAATGTTGAGAATGAGAGCACTACTGACTTTGATGCAACAGTTTTAACATTCGGATTAAAATATTTTAAATAACTTCAAATTAAAATGTAAGATTTTAAAAAACTGGCAGCTGTACTTTGTAAAAGTGCAAACAATCACCTTCATTGTAAGATGATTGTGTTCATACTTACAATCTGATGCTAAGTGTTTAATCTTTTCTTTGTTTGAACTGAATTTGTTCACAAATCACCAATTATATGTCTGATTTTAATCTCAGCCAGTAAAATTCTGCTCTTCAAGATTTCCCCAAATTAGCATTGAAAAACTTAGTGGTTTAAATGTTATTAAGGACATTAAAACCTTATTAATGTCCTTATTAACATTATTAAGGTAACTCTACTTAAGGCCCCATAAGAACTTGGAGAACTGGCTTAAATTATGGATTCAAAACTTTTAGATAGGATTACTTATGTTTGCCTTATTTAAAGAAAGTCGACCAGTTTGTAAAGTACTTTGGGACCAATTAAAAAATGTATTCTGTTCTCAACAATCACAACAAGGCTTATGTCATTTTTTTTCTTCAGCCAAGTTTATTACAAGTAGTTTATTACATTCTCAGTAAAAATCCCTGTATGTGTTTCTATTTACTAGGAAATTGAAAGTATGCAGAAAGTGCAGTTCTTACACAGTGAATACTTGAAGGTTTCACTTTCGTTTACCTTCTCTACGGCGATAACTGCTCAGACCTGTAGGTGTGTCATATTTATCAAGAGTCATAGTTTTGTTTTCCTTTCCTCACAGCTGTTGGAAAAAATAAACAAGCCCAGTTTCGTTTTTCTTACAGCTGAGTCAATAAAAGGACCAGCTGTAAACCCTTTACAGCCTCATTCACCAACATGTTTTCGTGGGGTGAGGACTATCGGCAGAGCTTTCGCCAGAAAAAGGCCTCAAATGTCCCAACTTCAGATCGAGTTCATTTCTTAAACCTCAGCTTCCGCATCAGGGACCTTTCTGCTGCTCACAATGTTCTCGCTTTCGTCAAAGATGCTGGAGACGCGTCTATAATCCGCACGCAGGAGAGCGGAGATGGGAGAAGAGGGAGGCAAAGTGAGTACTAATCCTTTATAGTGACTTTACGAGATAAAGTTTGATTTTGTACTCATGTGCTGTTACTAAATTTGCAGAGTTTGTTGATTGTGGTGAGAAGATCCAGGCTGTTAGCTGTGGAGATGATGTTGTTTGCCTTCTGTCTGATGGAGGTAAAATCTTCTGCGTGGACCCAAATATCACTCCGTTCACTCCCAGGTAACAGGGAATTCAAAACCATCCTTTATTTTACTGTGATGATCTTAGAACGTGTTTGTAAATGTGGTTGTATTTTATCAGACCTCCACCAGCGCTGTCCAGCGTCATAGTGACCCAGATTGCCTGTGGGAGCCATCATACTATTGCACTCACCAAAGGTACTGTTAACTTGCAGTCTGCTCTATTTCAATATTTGGTTAGAAATATGAGATATTATAGATTTAGTAATCATTTATTAGGATAATTGGTCAATTATTAAAGTGTGGTTTTGTGTAATAGTTATTAGTGGTAGATTTCTGAAACAAATTGATGTTTGTTTTATTTAAGTTGGGTTCTACGAAGAAACTCATATATCATAAAAAAAAAAAAAAAAGATGGGGTAATCAGGACCTTCCTGGCTGGCATTAATTTTTGGTTTATTTTGAGATTTAATTTCTGGTTAATCCTTCTTGCAGCAGCCAAGAAAAAAACCCCAAAACTCAATGGGTGTTGTTTTTTCACAGATGATCAAGTGTACACATGGGGCCAGGACTCCAGGGGTCAGCTGGGACTGGGTGGGAGTAATTCTGGAGCCAGTTCACCTCAACACATCAGATCTCTGTCAGCCATCCCGGTGGTTCAGATCTCTGCGGGAGGAGAGCATAGCTTTGCTCTCACCGTGTCCGGAGGCGTGTTGGGCTGGGGCAGAAACGACTGTGGACAGCTCGGACTGGGAGACACTGAAGGTGCTTCTATTCAGACCAGTGACATGCAGTGTGTGGCTGATGACTGGTGAACCACTGCTGTGGAGTCAGATATACAAATATATGAACCTTACTTAAAGTTAGACCTTATTTAAATTTTTATTAGTTGAACAGCTTTTAATTATGTTGTAATTATACATTTAAAAGTCTGGCTGCTTCCACAGAGATAATTTGCACAGAGGAGAGTTTTCCTCGTCTGGTTCTTGTTGGACTGGATGTTTCATTCTTTCATTCCACCTGTCAACCAGTCTATGAGGCTCAGCACTGCCACCTATCAGTGAGGCATGGTACTCTCTGCCTCACGCTGCATTTTCCCTGTGATTCCCTGTGATGTGAAAGAGAAAACATTTAACCCACATTATTAGACAAACTTAAATAAAATAAGTCTGAAAATAAATAAGTCTGAATGTCACAATGTGTAATTTGTAATTAAATGTGTATATTACAAATATAAAGACAGCAATAGGCATTCGACTGCGTCACCAGGTGAGGCACAGCTCATCACTGCCTCGCCTCAACATTTTCTCATGTATTTCAAAAGGCAGTGTGTAAATTCAATGATTTTAACCATAAGAATACTTAAATTATACAGAAAACAAGTGCAAAGATGGATTTACTGCGTTACTTGTCATGATGAATTTGAGGAAGTGTCTCACCTTCATCCCCTGACTGCACACCACTGGTTCAGACTGGTATGCTCTAAGAAAAAGTCCTACATTATTTTACTGCAACTCAAAATATTTGTTTTGTATTTTATACAGATAGAACCACACCAGTGCCAGTCAATTATCTGAACACGAAGAAAGTCATTCATATTTCCAGTGGACAGGAACACACTGTTTCTCTGACAAAGGTTAGTGATCCTAAAGTCTTTTTTTCAGATTTCACAGAAATTTCAATATTTATTGTCAACATGAAAAGTGAAACTAATCAATGTGGTTTCCTGGTTTTTCAGGACGGTGCAGTGTTTACGTTTGGCTCCAGCCGATACGGACAGCTTGGACACAACTCATTCCGAAATGAGCTCCGTCCTCGGCTTGTTGGAGAGCTCTGGGGGGCAAAGGTCACCAAAACTGCATGTGGGAGGTACTTTAACATACTTTTATAAGCTTATTATGACCTCATGTGCACAGTGAGATATTTTCTGACTGATCTACCTTATAGTGACATGACTTAAAGCGAGCCTTATACTAAAAAAAACTTCTGGTAGTGTTCATTTGGAAATTGTCCCTCATTACTCCATCCACTTTCTGCAGTGCGTCCATAGCAGTGGTGGTGAAACAGGCCATCTGCATGACGCTTCACATGTAGAACAATCTAAAAGCCTTACTTTAAACCTCCCAAAACATTTTTCTTGTCACCATGGCCAAACACCTCTAACCTTGTGTCATTATGACCATAAATTGTTTTTCTAGATGGCATTTGGTTCATCCATGTTGGGCATTACACTCAGTCCACGGTGACATTGAGGCTCCAGCATCTCCCAGTTTATCATAAGTTCCAACCTTGATTGTTCCTAAACATCCTAGATATTCTCTGTTTTATTAGGGTGGACAGTTTATGGACAAATGGTTGAAACTTTGACAGAATTGTGTTTCAATGGGAAAGCTATCCCAGACAGATCAAAACGGGATTTGTAATGAAAAAGCCAGGCAACATTAAGCTTCTGGAATGATCTCCTCAAATCCCTGACCTAAACTGAGTTGAAAATATGCCTACAAGCCAGATTTGTACCAGGAAACTAAGCAGTTTAAGTGTAGCCCATTAATTCTGCCAAAAAGAGCGATAAAAAAAAAATGCAATCAGAATTGTATCAGGAGGAAATAATCTTTGACTTTTTGTGCTGGATCAGGCTGCATTTGAAACAAAGGCAAATACAAGAGTGTGCATTAAAATTACATCCATAGCCATGTAAACTGTAGGTTTGTAATTATTAACCAAGCTGCTTTTACTCTTCCAGATATCACACATTAGTGCTGACAGACCGTATGAAGGCGTATTCCTTTGGCTGTAATGACCATCAGCAGCTGGGACGTGACGAGGAGAGTCATCCGTCTGTCCCACTACCTGTACAAATACCTCTCTGTAAGTCCTGTCAGTTTATACTAAGGTAAAGGTAGAGGTAAAAATGAATTATTGAAGAAACTTTCATTTATTTAAACTACATTTACAGTGATGGCAGCAGTAAATCTCACTCTATGAACTAAAAGTACTTTTCAAAAAAAAAGCTGACTGTACCTTTACAGATTGTAAAGTAAGAATGACTACATTTTACACTTCCACTGAAAAAGGAGTATTTTGTGCATTTGTAAACCCAAAAGTTTAAAAAAAATTTTTTAACCTTTACAAATTTTATTTAACCGTAATAAAAACCCACTGAGATTAAAAAACTATTTTTCAAGGGAGTAAAAAGCCAAGAAGCAGCAATAAATACAGCACAAAAAAATAGTTCAACTCTGAGATAAGGAAACTGTATGTATGGTCCATGAACAATGTTACCAACAAAATAGCCACCTTATGTCAACCTTAAGTCTACATTGCATGTAGATAAGGAAGATTATTTCTGCAATCTATTAAATATTACTCTCTTAATAATTGAGGAAAGGAATGTCACAACATTTATTATTTCTCTGTAGGTCCCACAAACGGTCACCGGATTGAAAATATCTTCGCTGGAGCAGATAGTTCGTTTGCAACCTGGAGACCTAAAGAGGTAACACCACAAATTCTTGAAGGTTTAGCAATATCTTCATCCTTTTATGTAAACACATAATCTTTTTCCCCACTTTGAGGAATATTTTTTTACCCTATTTTGTTTCCAGGACGGATTGAACTCAAAGATCAACATAACGCAACAGCCTATTGAAAAACTGGTGGATCAAAGGACCTCTGATGCAAGGTTGGGACAAGTGACAAAACAGTAAGAATAATCCAGTTTATGTCATCACTAGGTGTTTACTTGCCAAGTATGTTATTATGATTGAGTAGTCTTTACATTTTTACATTATGTAATTTGGCTAATGACCTCCTAACATCTTTACAGGGAAATTCATAGAACATTTTCCTCTGCTTCAATTGTGAATCGAAGTTTCCTTGACCAAAGGTACATACAGACTTTCCAGGTTTAATGTGAATTTCTTGGTATCTGCTCTTATTTTAAATTAGATGTTTTTTTAATCATTTTAGCAAAGATAAGCATTTCCGGACCTCAACAAACTACCCTGGTTTGGATTTATCGTTGGCCCAAAGTGTGTTTGAAAACCTGTTAACTGAGGATGTTCTTCAAACCGAGGTTTGACTATAAAATAAAAACATGCACATTTATGATCTGATTAGTAATGGAAGATGACTTTTAAAACCCAGGTTCTTGTTTCGTTCCAACAGGTTGTAAAGGCTGTCCTGCTGTTGCTTCCTCGTCTTGATAACAAACCGGTGGGAGTGGAGGGTCTGAGGGTCTTCCTGGTTCTGACTGAGCTTCTTCATGTGACTCAGAAATATTATCAGCCACAGACCTTCTCAACAAGCCTGAAGCTGGTCGAGGAAATTAGTGCTGCCTTCCAAAAACTTTCTCCTGAAAGCCTCCGGATTATAGGTACAGTGAAACTTGCCTTTAATAAAAGCTAAATCATAAAATGGTACATAAATAAAGACTTCAGTACTAGACCGTCTTTGGATAAGCTCTCTCTCATCAATCCTGTCCTGCCCAGGAGGCTGGTGGTATTCACTGTTACCCTCTACAATGGTCAGACATGTAAATGTATGGAAGACGACCCTCTCATGGCCAGTTTCTCGCTACTCATTCAAGTGTATCCTGCTGATCCTCCAGAATCTGTTCAAGGTTAGTATCAAACCCACACAACATCTTATCTAATTTTCATTTTGGCAAAAAAGGTACATAGTTCTCTACCCATGCCTACTCTTTTTGACGCTGCACGTTTGTCTAATTTAAAGGCCAACAGGAAGAAAATCCCTGAAAAGACATTTTGGGTGGAGTTTCACCCAACATTTCTTCAAGAAGATCTGCAGCTCTGGCGTAGAATGTCACTAAACAGGGTAAATAATTAGAGGTTAATTTCTAAATTTATTTTGATGTATGCAACAAATTATTATTATTATTAGTGAAAAAACAATATTTTTTTATTAAAGTAGTCACATTAAAATGTTTATTTTTTAATGTCATTATTTCCTCAGATGAGGGATAATCAACCCCTCATGCTCTGTGATTTTGCATTTGTTATGGATCTGAAGTCAAAGAAAATGGTTTTTGACTTGAACGCTGCTTGGACTCAGGTGAGTAAACATTGGCATCAAACATTAACAATAATACAAATATATAGTTTTACTTTTCCTCAAAAAGTGAGTGTTGGTGCAAGATTAACAGTGTGAAGTAGTCACAAAATGAAGCTGTACATTTGAAAAGAAATGTCTTTCAAAGTTTTTCATTTTGTTTTTATTTCAATTTCAAAATTGTTCCTTAGGATGAGCATCAGAGGGTTTTTGTTCCTCCCTTTGGATGGACTCCTCAGTCAAATTGTTTTTTTGAACTCGACCTGAGCCGAGCTTCACTTTTGGAGGAAACCTTCGTTCAGCTGGCCTCTGCTCATCAAACTGACCTTAAGAAGCCACTTGTGGTGAGTGTTTAGTTTTACCATCAATGCTCAAGCTCAGCAAGACCTCCTTGTCCTCTAAACGTTTGTAAATTTGTATTTCTCAGGTGTACCTTGATGGAGACTCAAAGGTCACACGAGTCTATAGATCAGATTTTTTTCACCACCTCAACATAGTTAAAGAAAAAGGAGAGATGTTCATGTTGAACGAGTCTGAAACACTAGCCTGGTTCTCCTCCAGAGTAAGAAGACGTTTTCATTCATCTTTTGAACTGTTTCCTTTCTGACTAGAGGCAGAATTATTGTTTATATTATTTTATTAATGCAGGCAGCAGAGAGAGACCAGGCAAACTTCCACCTGTTGGGGATTCTGTGTGGATTGGCCTTATACAATAACAGCTTCATACAATTTCCCTTCCCACTGGTTCTGTTCAAAAAGCTGCTCGACATTGAGCCAACTCTGGAAGATATGATGGAGTTCAACGAAGGAGTTGGCAGGTGAGAAAATATTTAAATTTCACTAAAAGACTGGATAAAATCGTGACTGCTAGATGATTCAATAACTTCTGGTTTTGGATTTTTTTTCAAGGCATCTGCAGTACATATTGGACTACAAAGACGACCTGGAAGACCTGTTTATCACCTTCGAGGTTGGTGATAATCTTAATTATTCACTCCAGAGTTTTTCATGCGATTTCACAAACTTTTTCATTCCTTACTTTCAGATAAACTGGGATAAGACAGATGTTGACCTTGATCCTAGTAATCCAGGAAAGCCGGTCACAAACCAAAATAAGTAAGCCACTCAAACCAAAAAGGTCTCATTGATAATTCAGTTGGCTAATTTTAACACTTCTGCCTGCCAAACAGGAAGGAGTTTGTGGATGCCTACGTGAATTATGCCTTCAACAAGTCAGTGGAAGACGTGTTTCAGGAGTTCAAGCGCGGTTTCTTCCTGGTGTGTGACCAGCAGCTGGTGAAGCTTTTTAGACCAGAGGAGCTGCAGGGAGTCTTGGTGGGTGGAGACGTCTATGACTGGGTGAAGCTCAAACAGGTACACTCATCTAAATGATTTACTTTTTCCACTTCTATGTTATTTGAAGTTGCAGCAGTAAAACTCATAACCTTGTTTTACTCTAAACAGAACACACAGTATGAAGTGGTCAAACACCCAACCATACAGATGTTTTGGGAAGTTTTTGATGAACTTACTGAAGAACAGAAAAAAGATTTTATTTGTAAGTAATCTTCTATATTTCTCTTGTCTAAAAGTTTTGACCTAAGACATTCACTGGCAAACAAAGTCATCGATTCTTTTAAAATCAATTGAGTTTATTTATATTGTTCTAAAGCACAGTGAACACAGTCTTAAGGGAAAAACATTTAAAAACATTTAAAAATCAGCTCAAATTCTATGTTATCAATATTTTTCCAACATAACTATGTGCAATCCACTCATATTTAGCAGAATATAACAATGACAAACTTTTCTGTTTAATAAGCCAGAATGCTGCTTCGAAACTCTGCTTTGTTGTGCTTACTTGCCTTTAGTAAAGTATACATAAACACACAGCTACTTTGTGCTTCGTGTGCAAGGCTTTTCATGTGATTAGACGCAGGCATCCTTATATACTGTGTACAGCTCCACTGCACAGAAAAGCCTCCCACTTGCCTCCTTTCACGCTGCTGATAAAAATGCTGATGAGAGTTTCATTCTTCCCAGGCAGAAATTATACCAAGAGCAGCTGACATGAGAGTTTAGTGTCCAATGTTGCTGTTGTGTATAGGAAACGCAGTGAAAGTTGCAGGGAAAAGCTATTTAGCCCCACTTCCGATAACTTGCATCTCATTAAACTAGTGGCATGTATATTATTTTTGAACATATTGCTTCGTAGTTTGAAGAGGTGAAATGGAGAGAGCTCTAATAACTGTGACACAGGTTTTTTCTCTTTATTTGTCATGAAATCATAAAAATTTGATTATTTGATTGTCTTTTGAGTGGATTTTTTTTTTTTATGTCTTCCACAGTGTTTCTGACTGGGTTTCGGAAAGTCCCTGTTCTTGGCATGGATCAGATCAGGATGACAATAAGAATAAAACAAATCCAGAGTGGCCTCGATGATGAGCAATTCCCAGAGTCATTGACATGTCACTCTATTCTTGAATTGCCGATGTACTCGACCAAAGAGATCATGCGGGAAAGACTGACAGAGGCCCTGGAATCAAATAGAGGATTCAGGACGTGAATCTATTAACATATCACACACTAACTCAGGGTAACATATTGCAATGAACTGGAAATGTGCCATTTAAACGACGTGAAGTCACAGCACTTAAAATATATATATATCATATACATTTACACTAAACAAATTACCTTTTTTTCTGTGATCTACTGCACTTAGTATTTTTATTTACACAAGCTTTTAACAAATAAAGTATTTTATTATTATATGATATACAGACATGAAGTTCAGAGAACAATTTATTTCCTTGCATGTTTATATTTTTGGGTTCTCACTGCAACATTGAGTTTAAGGTGTTATTCTTAGTGTTGTTGCTGATGTGACTTTGTTCCCTCTCTGTTTAAATAAAGAGTAAAGAAGATTATTTATTTATTAAACATTGACCAACATATTTGATATGTATGATTTTGGTGATAGCACTCATAAAAATGCGATGTTTGTTCAATTGTTGACAGTATGGTATTTTCTTTACAACTTTGTAATTTTGTATTTTTGTTATGTAAAGCTGCTGAAATGTGCTACACAAATTAACCTGACTTGACTTGACTTAAACAATATTATCACTGAAATATACATTAAATGAATATTAGCCACCATGGCTACTCAATGGCAGGGAATCCGGCAATGATTTTATGTTTTAGAAATTGTAATAATTTCTTATTCTTTGTGATTTTTGACTTTCACGTTCGTAACTGTATAATAAACCACAATGTTGTTGGAAATAATGAGATTGGTGGTTACTGAAAAAATGGGACTTGTTTTGAGAAAAATATTGTCATAAATGCATACAGCTTGCTGGTTACGTTCCTATAATGTATTTACAAATAGCATGACTAAGCAATAGTCCTGAAATAAAACTAATCATTACAGGTTACTGCTACTGTTTCTGTTATAGTTTTTTTTTAAAAAAAGAACATTTAAGAGTAAGACTCAAACACTTCTCTTTGACTTCTCTTGCTGGAGAGAACAATAAACCACTAGATGGCGCTGTTATTCTGCTGTTGAATATACCGTGAATGGAAACAAAGAACAACAGGGATGAGATCATCATTTCAGACTGATGCAGCTTCAAAGTGTAACTTGCTTAAAATCTAAAACCTTCACAAATTGAGAGGCATCAGTTTAAATAAATGCAAAGACTTATAATATATTCCTAAATACTCTGAAGTCAACAACCCCTAATTTTTATAAAAAATGCTACTGGAAATGTTAAATAGATGTTATAGTTAAAGACCAGATTTGCATAAATACAAGGTGGCAGGAAAGAAAAAAACTATAAAGCTTAGAGAATCAAAACAAATACCAAACAATTATTTGAGATAAAATTATTGTAAATAATGTGATATTTTGACTACAATGAAATATATATTAAACAAATCAATACAAAGATGATTATGATTTTTAACTAAAAGAAGATGAAAGATGACCATGGATGCTACTATTGACAAAAGGATGGCCAAAAATGATCAGAAAGGCAAATTACACATGAAAACAAAATATGAAATTACCTGAAACAAAGAGAAGCAGCACAATTGTAAGATGCAAACAGATTTAGTTCAAAAGAGGAAAAAAATTAAACAAAGAGGCTAAAATGGTCCGTGTAACATGTTTACTTAAAACTTACTTGGACATTTACATAGATTCTATAAAAGACAATTTCTCTCTGTCTGATTTTACACAAAGTTATACATTTTCTGTTTTAGGTCTTCTGGTTTAAAAGTTATTTCTTATTGATAGATATTTTTTTTCTTTAAGAATTTCTATTACTGTCCTCAAAATCAGAGATTTGCACACATTAGGATTATTTTGCCTTTGAAAAACTTTGGAAAGCCCAGATGAATATGTTGTGGATCTGTAACCTTCTAACAAGGAATTACCCAACATTTATGTCATGTCAAGTACACCTGCGGATGCATTTAACTACATCACCTCAAACACATTGCTTTCTGGCGTGATGTCATAGAAAAACAAACAAAATCTGTCAAGTTAGGAAGATAACTGAGGCCATGTTTCACTACAATTTCCAGATGTTTAAAGATGCCACATTCCAGTGTTTATACTGGCTACATGCCAGTATAAACACTATGGGAACGTCCACCAATCACACAGTGGCCTGAGGCTGGTTCCTTGTCCCATAAATGAATGTGTTTTGGTACAAAATGTCCCTATAAGCCCCAGAAGAAAAGCAAAAAATTGAAGCAGGTAAGAAAGTTTCACTAACTTCTATGAAACTAGTTCTGTACCAACATAGGCTGAAAGGCCACTCAGCAAGAGAGAAGTCATGATTACAAAAGCAACATGAAAGGACAGGTTACAGTTTTCACTCAAAGTTAAAGCCCTGGATTTTTAAAGATATTTTCCATGGTTTGATGAAACAAAAATTAATACTGACCCTCCTTAATAGGGAAAAGATGAAGCTTACATGCCTGAGACAACATCCCAACTGTGAAGTATGGGGTTGACAGCATCGTGATGTGAGAGTGTTTATCTGCAGGAAGAACTTGCAAATTGAAAAATACAAGCACTGTGAGAAAATACACCCGCTTCGGATGTTATCATCCCATAGAATGGCGATTATCAGTGGTTATCAGCCCCATTGAATGGCCTCAGTTGGTCCCTGCTCTACCTGCTAGCAGGCTGTTATCAACCGTTATCAACTAATGACGTAAACAAGAAAGGTGCCAGGGTTGGGGTAGACATCCACTCCCACTTATTTTATCAATCAAATCAAAGCTGATTTTATCTGTATACTGTAAGCTTACATCAGTGTGAAGAGATGTTCAATATCATTTAAATTTAAGAAGTACTGAATGCAGGGTCAACCACTGATTAATATGCTTGCAATCTGCTAATATTTTATCAGTATTTTCTGCCACAACCGGCCCCGTGGGGACATTCATGATCTTGATATGGCCCAAACTGCAAATAATATTGACCCCTCTGATCTGACTGTCCGAAAAGATACAAAACAGTTGCAAAAGACCAGACTGTGAATCGCCTTGCTCATAATCAGACCGTGTATCAATAAATATGGGGTGTTGTGGGTCGTTTTGTCTCGATGCAAATCAGAGAACAAACTCACAGGGGTCCGTTACATAATTTCTTGGACTTCACATGAGTTCATTCAGTTATTTTCCACTCCGCTACGAGAAGCTCGCCGCCGCTGGACGCCGCGCGGCGCCGCGCCGCGCGCAGGCCGCGCGAGGGCGAGCTGGAATGCATTGACGTCAGAAGGACGCTGCTGGGCACTGCGCGTGCACGCCCAGTTCTCATTGATTTAGCCGCTGCAGAGCGGGCGCGCGGCTCTTCAGCTGGAGAGAGTCACATCAAGAAGAAGAAGAAGTGGAAAGAGTGGCTCCGCCGCGACCGACATGGAGCGCAGTGAGGGAGCAGAGCGAGGAGGCGATGCCGTCCTTCTCCGCGCCTGAATTCAGCGGTGACACCGAGGCTTTGGGAGGCTGCGGAGATAAGGAGCCGCTTGCAGTTATCACGGGACATTTGCGCAACAATGGTAAGTTAGCGCCGCTGCTGTTGTTTGTCCGACGTGTAGCGGAGTGATGTTGCTGCGGAGGAGCCGATGAGCTGTTCAGCCAGGATGGTGACTGTGTGCCAAGTTGGGACTGCAGTTTGAACAGCTGGCCTCAAGTCCAGCTGAAACAAACTGATGTACACTAACCCTGTTAGTGTTATTTAAAAAGGAGGCCTGTCAGTGTGAACTTGGCCCAATGAAGCTGTTTAAAGGGGTGTTAAAGAGGCTGATAACGCAGCTCTGCTTGATGACGCTGCAAGTGATGAAGTGCTGCTGATGATTATCAAACTGATAAAAATGTATTTATTTGAAAAAGACATTTGGTTATAAAACTCAGAAAGGCTGTTATGGAAAGGCAAATCAAATCATTCGAATAAGTGGTTAAAAATAAATTAGAACTAGACTGAATAGATTCAATCAAAGGTTAAACCAAACAGCAGATTGCAAACTATATATATAGAAAACAGAAAAAAATTTGAAACCTAACCACAAATATGCTGAACATAGACAAAGATAAACATCTGGATCAGATGAAAACAAAAGCTCTTTAAGACACAATACAGGTGCTGAAAGATGCCAAATAATCACCAGAGATGCTCATTTATTAATTACGGTTATCAGATGCAAATTAATTCAAAAAGATAGAGGAATAAAGTGGGAAAGAGTACACAATTGATTCACTGCTACATTTGTAAAGCCAAAAATCCAGTAAGAGTAACATAAATGTTACAAGTGGAATGGTTTGGCATTGAATGAAATAATAATTTGATCCCTGAGCAAAACATGAATCTGAACTGTGTGAAGAAAGCTTCGATGATATGCACAGCAGTAAGACATTTTCCTTACTTGGTCACCAGATGTGTTTACTTCTTAGAAGATATTTTAGTAAATTCCTCTGTATATAAACTCTCTAATTCTTTGGGTTTCTTGGCTGGAGCTTGGTAACTCAAAGCTTCAGCTCCTTCCTCAGATCTTTTGTTAGATTGAGATCTGGAGGAGCTGTTGTAAGCCACTTCATGACCTTAATGTGGTTGTTCTTGAGCCTCTCCTTTGTTGTCCTGGTGGTACTAATTTAATTTGACTCAAACACTTTGCCTTAGACCTTCTCTGAATCAGACAGCTAATACATGTCTGTACATGTGCAACCTATAGCAGAGCACTCCAAAGTTAATATCCTTTGTGAGGTTGGGTTTCCAGTCGTATTCTTGGTGACTGTATTTTCAACTGCCTGCAGATCATGAACAAGCTCCTCCTGTGTAGTTGTGGGCTGATTCTCCACCTTCCTAATGATCACCCTGACCATATGAGGTAATATTTCACCTGAGACTCCAGACTAAGGGTGACAGATGATCATTTTGTATTTCTTTCATCTCCCAAGAAATGCAACAAGAGCTGTCGCCTTCTCGTTGAGGTTCCCGTTGACAGTCTTGTAATCCATCCCATCTTTGATGTCTCCTTTGGTCTCACTGATAAGAAAAGGGTTTGATCACACTGTAGAATGGCTTTGTCGTCACAATCTGTTTGCACAAAGTGGTGAAAATGTACACTTTAGACATGACGCCTTTAAAAACTGAGAGCTCCTCCACAAGCATTGTCTGTATTAGGTTGTGCTACTTAAGAGTTACTTGTAAAGCAAGAACAATAGTTTAAAATCTTTAAAAAGAGGATGAAATCTTGGAAAAAAAGCTGCTCATAGGATCAAAAACAATAAAATAATTAAAAATAATCAGAGATATGAATTAAACTATAATGGAATCAAAATGACTGAACAAAACTTGCAATATCAAAGCACATACGCAAAAACAGTAGAAGTTGAAAAGTAAACTTTTTTAAGGGAACATATTATCATTTACTAAACTTTTTAGAGTTCTTTGGAAGAAAAATGAGGCCAAAACATCACAGGTCGTCCACTCTACGCAGTAATGTGTTTCTTCCATATTCCTGTATGGCAGACATGGAGCAGCACCTTCAGGTCCATGTTTGTTGTCCTGGGGTAAACAAACAAAAACAATGACGCAGTTGCTCCAGATGTTGATGGTTGTGTTGAGGAAGGTGGTGGTGAAGAACTCTCCACTCTGGGGATGGAGGATACAATCATGACATCACCAGGCTTAATGTCATCTCCTGACACAAACACATGCTCGCTTGGACTTGAGCACCATTATACATTACGGTTTCTTGTTACAGTATTGATTCGACGTGCCATTTGTGCTTCGGATGGTGATATTTGAGACAAACTCAAACACAAGCCCTCTAACATCAGAGACGATAACGGAATATTTCTCCCTCTGCTGCTCACATTGTGCTGTAATTCTGTAATCCGCTCTCAGTACTTAATCTGAACTTGTTCTGTCGTCTGTCTGCCATTGTTAAATGAAGTGGAACATTGGTCTACTTTTGGTCCGGTGCCTCGAGGGATGGGGCATTAACAGCAGCTGACCTCGTCTAAAGCCTTTCTCCCTTTGGGCCAGAGGCCAAAGTTATCCTCACAGTCATTTCGTTTCATTGTTTTATCTTTTTCATTATTCTGCTAGGCAACCCCCCAGCATTGAGGGACTTTCTGCATCACAGAACTCTTGACTCAGCCAACTTCCCTCCACCCTTTTGTTTCAACCATGGACTCCTCAAGGGATTTGACCTCAGCCCTGGACGGGCCTGTGGACCCCAGAGGCTTCTCCGGTCGCTCCGATCTCAGCGGCCTCTACCATCTGGGCCGGACGCTGGGAAGGGGCCACTTTGCTGTTGTGAAACTGGGTCGTCATGTCAACACAGGGCAACTGGTGGCTGTAAAAATGATCGATAAGACTAAACTGGATGTCATGGCAACAAGCCACCTCTTACAAGAAGTCAGGTGAGAAATGATAATTATGTTTTAAATTTGTAATCAACTATTCTACAAGAAACAGATTAAAAAATATTAATAATATTGTCAAAAAAGACAGGAGAGTCTATTTGAATGCATACTGTGCTTGTTCTAGTGAAATTAGATTAAAAAAATTATTTATTTATATTTTATTTGAGAATACGATGAGAAAACTGGTGATTTTTGAAGAATTCAAAATAATAAAGTAAAATTTTACGGTGTAGAAATTCTTTACTTCAATACAATTTACCACATGGTGCTTTGATATCAATAATTGTTGGGAAACACTGATTGATTGGCTAGTGACCTGAATCAGACGATTTTCAAATCTATATTAAAATCTCTCAATAATCAGATTAAAATTTTTCCACACTGTAAACGGATGCCAGGAATAAGCATTCAACAATCCCTCAACCCACGTATTCACATCTCTTTCTGTCGGTGGCAGGTCAACTGGTGAGACGTCTAAGCATCTTGGTGTATTTTGCACAAGTGACGGTCAAGTAGAGTGAGAAATTGATGGACAAATTGAGGCTTTGTCCTTTTTTTATTGCTACTTTAATCCGTAATGTTAAAAAGAAGAATGCAATGAAAGACAAAACTCTTGATTCACTGCATATTCAACCCTCACTGATCATTATGAGTTATGAAGGGCTAAATTTATTAATTTACTTGACTCCACTGCAGTCACCATGTTTTACATGGAGAAGTTATCACTTCCAGAGTGATGAAAGGAGATAGAAGATAATGAGAAAGAAATCTGATAAAAACTGTAAATGCTAGAAGTTACGGAAAGAAGAAGAAAACATTATCTGCAGTAAACTGAATTATTTTGGCACAACAGTTTGACATCAAACAGTAGCTTAAATTGATTTGGTGCCAAAAAAATAGAGATTAATGGCCAGTGATCAGAATTTGCTCAGTTCTTTTTGATTGGTGATCAGCATGTCAGATACTGAGAAACAAAGTTTTCCTAATCAGATCTAAGACCTCCCATCTGTATCAGTCAATAGGCGCATCAACCAACTGCACGCTATTGCACTGACTTGGTCTGTCCTCTCAAACCACCTGAGCTCACTGGAGATGTCTTCTTGTTCAAAGGGAGTTGTTCCTTTCCACTGCAGCCACATAAATGCTTGGTATGAGCGATCCTCTCAAAGTTAATGACACAATGCATTCAGCTGTCCATGGTGGCCATACGCTCGTTTAGGAGGGATTTAGGAGGCTAGTTATTTTAGGAGTTCCCTAAAATAAATGACTCTTGCCTGAGGTATTGGTCATTAAATTGGTTCTGTATAAATAAATCAAATGTAGTTTAACTGGATTAAATTAGAGTGGTGCCCTTTTTTAGAATTTAATGACAAATCAGATAAAAATAAAGGATGTTTTCATAGTCGTTGACTATTTTTGTAGTATAAATAGTCTCACCTTCTGAGACTAAACAACAGCTGGTAATTTGATGCTACAGATTTCCTGACAACTCATTGTCATTTAGTGTTGAGAGTGGGCCGACAAATGCACAATTTGTGAGCATGCACAATTCTTTATGTAGCATAATGTGCTGTTAATAATAAAATGTTACTGTTGTGAAGAAAACCACAATCTGTCCATCTCTTTAAGAAAGGAATCACGAAAACATGACAAATCCATTCTGCAAAATGTACATGCATACAAAGCACTGTTATTTACATTTACACTAGAACCACAGCTTGTGTTTCTTGAATTGCAACATAAATCAACTATTGTTGCACATTTATAGGTGCATGAGGCTGGTGCAGCATCCCAACGTGGTTCGGCTCTATGAAGTCATCGACACTCCCACCACGCTCTACCTGGTCATGGAGCTGGCCGAAGGCGGTGACCTCTACGATTACATCCTGCGCCACGAAGGAGGCGTGGTGGAGGGCACCGCCAAGCGTCACTTTGCCCAGATTGTGCGAGCGGTGTCGTACTGCCACCAGCTGCACGTGGTGCACCGGGACCTGAAGCCGGAAAACGTGGTGTTTTTCCCCCAGCAGGGTGCCGTGAAGCTGACAGACTTTGGCTTCAGCAATTTATTCCAGCCTGGGATGATGCTGGCCACCAGCTGTGGGTCACTGGCTTATTCTGCTCCAGAGATCCTGCTGGGAGAGGAATATGATGCTCCAGCTGTGGGTGAGAAACTAAATCATGTTTATTTCCATTACAGAATGTTGAATTTGGATGATTGATTGTTTTCTTGTGGGTCTAAATCATTTTGAAATTTCAAAAACGCTTTAGTTTTTGAGGCATTTTAGATGTTTGCTTCAAGAAAAAAAAAAGATTCCTGACCAAAATTTTCTATAAACTCTGAAAACTATCTGTTAGCTAATTTCACAATCCTAGAATTAGATTACTAACTAATTGTCTTTGTACAACATTAGCCCATTTTTTATTTCACTTTTGTACTGTGTGATTTAGTAAAATCTAATAGTTTTAGGGTTAATTCCAATACAAGTTGTGGACAATTTGGCAAAATAGTTTGATTGGTTTGTCGCAACCAATATTTGACATGACATATGAACTACATGCTAATATCAGTTTACATTTTGCAGCCCATGCAGGGCTAAAAAAAAGTGGGATTCTGCCATTTATTTCAGGGGTCAGTCAATAACCAACAAGGTAAAAACATCTTAAAAAGATGATGAGTGTATGCATTCATGTATACCCATTGTGGATTCATGAGAGTGCATTTCCAGTTCACTTAACTTATGAATGAAGTCTGCTGATTTAATTTGTCACTTCTGGGAGCTGCTCAAAAACATTAGAGTAAAGAATAAAACCAGAGAGAAGAAGAGTTATTGTAGCACTTTTTGGCTTAAAAAAATCTAGTTGCTACATTGGTATGATGGATGCAGTTGTCAGCAGCTCTAATTCCACTAGAGCTATTTCAATAAAAGATGGCACCAAAAAGACTTTTTTTCAGAGTAACACGGCACTTCTAGCATTGGACTGCATGTCCATCTCTGCCCTCTTGACCCTGTGTTGGTATTCCTCTTGTGTTTCCGTGTTCGTTCCTCTTCATTCACGTGCCGATGTGTGAATGTATCGGGGTCTGAGCGCGTCTGCTGAGGATTAGCGTTTGTATTTGGGTCAGCCAGTTGTGAGCCAACCGGGCACGTTCTGCACTGCAGCCCTCCCTGCACAGCAGGTCGCAGAGCGGAAACAGGAAGTTCCGTGCCTTTTCTGCTCGCTCTGATTGGGAAGGCTGCACTGATTGTGGGATTTGACATTGCAGGAACAGAAGGGGAGCTGAGGGATTTGGTTTTATGTGTCCCATTTGGGGGTTGGAGGAGAACGGAGAGGGGGAGGGTGTCTGCTTCAGGGAGGTTGGTGGTCTTATCTGCTAAGCTGGACTAGGCTGGATTTTGTTTTGGCAGAATCTGGCCCACTTCTTTACTCTGGTCGCATCTGCACTGAATACAAATGCAACCCCACTGCAATTAGTGCTTTCTTGTAGAAGGACATTTGGTGCATTTATCCATGAAAGCAAGGTTAAGTTGCAAATGGCTCCAAATGACAGCATGTGTAATTTAAGTGCTCGTGAATTATCTGTTTTTATTTTGTCATGTGACCTTGTCTCATGTAACAATGGGAGGGGTGATGAAGAAACACAACTTAACTTTCAGCAAAACTCGCGAGTTGCATTAGTTCCTTTTTCCTCGGGTTGGTTCCTGTTTCTGAAGGGACGTCCTATTAAATAAATTTTTTATTAGCTCCTCGCAAGAACATGTTCTGCTTCGCTGCAAAGAAAATACCCTTTCTCTGCCCTATTTTACATCATCCAACATGACTCAGCCTGCCGATAACATGGCTTTGTCATCACTTCTATAGAACCGTACTCTTCTGACTCCCTCACTCACAAGCACATATGTATTTATGGATGTAATCCTGAGCTGCACGCTGGAAGAGATGTCCCTCAGCGATGTCTCGGCTTAGCAAGATGACTCATAAACCGTCACAAACACCGTGACTGCTCTCTGTGGCGCTCGAAGCAGGCCTCCTTCACTGTACATGTGTACTCTGTTTGATGTGTGTTTCGCAAGACGCAGAGAAAGAGGGAAGATGTTCACAAGGCGTAAATGCTGCGTGCAGTAATATGAGGTCGGTCCATAACTTTATACATGCAATCGGCTGCAAACCTAAAAGAACTGCTGACAGAGTTGTGAAGTTCTTGTAATCCTGTCACATTCTTAAAAGGATTTGTTAATTTTTTTAGTAGGGTCGTGTTGGCTACTTTTGAGTAGTCACTATCTTTCCTACAATAGACATCACTTAGAAGAAATTCAAATTGGAGCAGGTGGGACACTCCCTCTGTACACCTTTGAGAAAATGCTGAATGAAGATAAATAGGAAAAATCTAGAACTCCCCCTAAATCAGCCGATTAGCAAATACACACGGTTAGGTTAGAAACTCAATGTTCTCTTAAGGGGAGTTGAAAATACTGACTGCCCATAAATACCCCACACACAATCTTCACTTTGAAAAGTTCAAACTTTGCTTTTTTAAAATAGCAAAATCTGAACAGTGGGATGAACCGAGTCTGACAGTTTGCGTTCTCAGATTCAGCTCCTCGGGTTAAAGTCTTTGCAAGCGTGCAAACACCTCATGACATCCCCTTAGCTTGCTGCCACAACACATGCACCTCTCATTTCTTTCTTGTTTTGTGGAAGCCGAAGGTTGGTTGTGAGGGGCACATGGACAGCCCCCTCCACTCACTGATCCCGTTATAGATCAGGAAAGAGCAGCACAGCCGGAGAGGCTTTTTTTGACAAAACTCCTTTGTATTTTCACATCAACCTGAAGGCTGGTGGTTTGTTTATCTCAACAATTAATGTTCCAGTGCTTGGAAAGGACACCATCTCCACAGCAACACAGTATAATAATAAAAAGAAAAAGTGAGCTTTGTAACAAAATCTAGAAACAGATTTTTTTTTAATACTCAGCATGTCCTGAAGCTTTTGTCTACTTCCCACTAATTTGGAACGTGGACATAAGACAAGGTTTTTCAAGAACTAAAGCTCATCTTTCACAAGCTAATCAGTTGAAATATTTATTTTAAGATGCAATAATTACCACACTGAGTCTCATTATTACCCCTCAGCTGGTCACAATTATTAACAGTTCAAATGTTCCCTCCTATCTCTTTATTCTCTTTAAAGAAGCTTAAAAGTCATCAGTTATCACAGGATCCGTGGCGACGTCAGTACAACCATATGCACCTTAATAAGAGAGAGTATTGTTGAAAATAACTTCTGTTTAACTAATTAAATATTTCCATCATTTATTCTTGTTGACATTGATGAGAACTGAAAAATTGAATTCTTTAGAACTGAATTTACACAATAAGAATGCAGCGTTCAGGTACATATTTCTATTCTATTGTTCTCTACTTAGCTGAAGTCTTGTCAGATGGTCCAGGAGGGAAACCCACACTTTCCCAGTTCTTCCCACGTCAGACTGGATACCCTTTTTTTGTATACCTAATAAAAAGAATGTCAGGGTTTTTTTAGCTATGAAAATCCTTTTGCTGTCTTCCTAGAGGACACAATGGTAGATTAATGGGAACATGTGATATTTACATTTAGGACTGAGAATGAAGGGTAATGAGTGAAAGTAAATTAGCTAAGAATGTTGTTCAATTGTTTTAATTTTGTATTTTGTAAAGTGAAAAATGTTCCTTATCAGTCCACTATAGTCAATGAATCAGAGGGTATTGTTAGTGCACTTTCCTCATACAGTACATTCCACATTACTGGTGACCAGAAGGAAGGAGTGAGCCCCGTCTGGCTTCAGCTTCCGAATATACGCCAAAGGACGCTTTTTTTTCATTTGAACTTGGATGGCCTTTTGTAACGGACCCTTTATGACGTATGTCATAAAGGGTCCGTTGTTTTCTCTTGAAATATGCACCTCAAAGGAAGTGCCAGTCTAATAAATCCACAGAGCCTGGATCTGCTGCTGAACTTTGAGCCAATCCTGCAAAATTCTCAATATTATCCGACCTCTTCAACCCTTTTCACAGTCTGTTGGTTTGCAACTGCAAGCTTTTATTTTAATTAATTAATTGCAATTTGGTGATGGTCATTATTGTGTAATAATGTAGAAATTATACATGGCTTGCTAAACTATTTTCTTTCACTCAAATTTTATTGTCTTTCTTCTGTGCAGTATTTGTGAACATGAATATTCAGATTCCTAATTTGATTTAGTTTATAGTTGTATCAAACTCTGATTTCTGTTGATAGATTGATCAGTGTGTTCAGAAGTTTAAACTTTCAAAGAAAGGACCAAATTTTATATAGGATACTAAAAAGGGGCTGAATACCAGTGCACAAGATTGAGGATTTTAAATGGTAAAGAACATAATTTTTATTCCATTGCAAAATGATGCTTTACTTTGTCGATCACATCAGTTCTCAATAAAACACATAAAACTTTGTGGTAATATGACCAAAAGTTAAAAAGTTCACTGGTTGTGAGTGCTTGACCAAGGCACTGTAAACCCTGATATATTTATGCATTTAGCAGATGCCGTATGTGCTTTTTCGTGTGTGTGTGTCTGGACTGGATCGCTGTGCCATCAGCAGCCCACTAATGTGTGGTGGGAATGTGTGATATTCCCCAGTGAGAGGAAAGCACTCCCAGCACTCAAGAGGTTTCTCCTCCCTGTTGCGTAACGCAGCTCTGGAAGGAGGTGAGCGTGCGCTTGAGTGTACATTGTATGAGGAGAACTGAGGGCTTTTGTTTGGGCCCTCATGAGCTTAATATGGGCCAGTGCCTGAATGCTTCATCAGCCCTGCTCCCAGTAATGTGAGTCCCTGGATAGAGGAGAAACCTATTGATTGTGTCCTTACATGGATCCATTTTTAATTGGATTCAGACGTTACATCAAGCTGGTTTTCATATTGTGTGCCGACATAAAAAAGATGCACAAAGTATTTAGCATGAATAATTAGCATTTTTCACATGGTCAGAATCTCTGAAAAATAAAACTGTAATTGCACAAAACTGCATAAAGATGTTTGATTATGTAGAAGTTTCATATTGTGATTGTCATACAGCTATCATAACTCGTAGCATATTGTTCCTGATTAGAAGGCACCTTTGTATGTTAGTTTTGTTTGATTATTTTGAACTAAAATAAGCTAAAACTCCTGATAAAACTAGAAGAAGCTCCAAGAATAAAGTAAGGAGTATCTTTTAATGTTTGCTATCCTTAAACAACTAATAAATAAAAAAAAGTCTTTATTATCTTTATATAGACAAACCTAGATGTGTGTGAGGTATTTCTAGTGTCACGCTGGGGTTAAAACTGGAAGTGAACATTATGTGCCTGTGTTCCTGCCTCCAGTGTTTGGGAGAAACACAGAGAGAGGCAGGAAAGACAGAAGGATGATCGTTCTCAGAATAGCACACAACCACAACGAGGCCTCTGTTTGTTACGGGCCTTCAGCCCTCAGCTCAGCTCGAGTGTGTGTTCCCGTCTGGCTCACGCTGTCCTGAGTCTGCATTAAAACCATGCTTGCACCAGGATGCCAGAGGAAGGAAAGGGAGGAGACGGAAAAAGAACAGAAGTGTCACAAGTGGTTAACATGTGTGAATGTGTTTTTTCAATCATATTTTCCATCTAGTCTTCTGCAGCTTGCTTCACTCAAATGTTTCCCCTTTCATTAATAAGGAGTTTAACTAAGTTAGATACTGGAAAGTTTCATGTTCAGCCCTTAATCTCATCAATAAAAACAGGAAACTATGAAAAAAAAAAATCATTGTACAGCTAATGTCTTATTAGGAAATTTTAAAGTAAGTGAAACTAATGTTAAGCCATTTTCCATGTATATTTTAAAATAATTTTTCCTTTAAGGAGATATAGGATACATTTTTTTATTCAGCAGTGAAAATGCTGCACAAACCTGATCTTGCATATATTTTGTAATGTTGTATCATTTTAATTAATAAATAGCATTGTTCCCTTTGTTTGTGGGATTCTTTCATTTTAGATACAGGAAACTGTTAAACTATTCTCTGTGAGTTATTTTCTTTGTTTCAATCAGTGGCTCTAATTGCTCATTAAGACATTAAGACCAGTTTATTTGTGTGTCCCAGATATCTGGTCTCTTGGTGTGATCCTGTACATGCTGGTCTGTGGAGTCCCTCCCTTCCAGGAAACCAACGACAGCGAGACTCTGGTCATGATTCTGGACTGTTGCTACTCCGTCCCCGAACACGTTTCAGACGTCTGCAGAGAGTGAGTACTGACCGAACACTGAGGAGTTATAATCCATCCATACATCACAAAGTAAAGTCATTTTTTAATATTTATTGTGCCACTCGTACACATGTGGAATTTAAATTTTTTATTGAACATTTCAACATTTATAAAAAGCCAACTTGTAATTCAACCACTTGTATTCAGTGGATAAAAATCCCATGCTAGGAAAAAGTATTATACAAAATCAACTGTGCTACAATTATTAGTCCCTGCTGTTAAGACTGTAGAACCTCCTTTTGCCAATAGAAACCCTTAGGCTTTGCTGTAATATTTCACAATGCTGTTACTGTTTCTCCCTGGGCGTCCAGAGTCCCGGTTTTTACGCTGCTGTCTGCTGTTTTCTCTTTGGGTTTTCTATAAGATTTAATTCTGACTCACAGGATGGCTGTGAAACTGGGTTCATTTTGTGTCGGGTCAACCATTTCTGTTGATTTGGACTCCAGTTGAAAAACCCAGCGATGACCAATTTTCAGTTTACTGGCAGAGGCCACCCTATTTTTATTTGAAATGTGCTAATATCTCAGAAATGTCATAATGCTATGCACTTGCCTTTGGAGGAGGAAAAATGCCCACTGCACCATAGACCCTCCACCATGCTTAACAGTGGCCAGGAGGTGCTTTTCCACAAAACCGTCTTTTGTTTCTCACCAACTTTTTCACCAACTGCCACTCCAAACTTTCACTCCTCCAAATAAAGCGCAACGCTCCAACAAAATACCTAAAATGATTATCAAAGTCCTCAAGTTTAAATATTTTAAAAGTAGGAGAAGGGAAAACATTTCCCAGCTCGCACCCCCAATAATTTGTTGCCATGTAGATGGTGCCCAGTGACATTGATAGAGACTTTGTGACCTTTTTTATGCAATTCTCCAACAGTGATCCTAGGAGAGTTTTCACCTTCTTTACGATCCTGTTTACTGTGCATGATGGCAGTGACATGTGGCTCATATTCAGCATTGTTTCAGTTTTAGCTCTTTGAAACTTTATAGTCACATCTCTAAGTTTAGGGCAACAGCTGTAACCTGACTTTTGTCTAACTTGAAGTGGTGTGTTTTTTCTTTTTAGATTTGATGTTTATAGATGTGTTGGTTTTTTGTTTTTTACATACATAAAATTATTTAATTCTCCAGCCTGTTGCAAATTCAATTTGGGCTAAAATTGACCATGACATTGTCATTAACATCTGTGAACCCCAACCCACAATACATCATTGTCAGTCATACAACTCGAGCATGCATGTCTGTCTTCACACTTAACCTCGATCCCTCACACCTCAAACCAAAACACACACACTGTTCTCCCAGCTCCCGGAGCAACAGGGTGAACTGAAAGGAAAAAAATGGACTCTAAAATTATACTACACTGCAGATTTTTATTCCCTCTGTGTTGACAAAACAGAGAAATTAACTACACCTGAAATACAGAACAGATTCAAAAAGCCATGTCAGCAATAAAGATACTTTTAAAGGTCCGGCTCCTCCACTTATTTGCTGCTTTTGTATGATTCTTCATACAGTACTGCAAGAAAGCCTTGTGTTATCAATAAAATCTGAACAATTAGCTGTTTCAAGTTTCTCTTTTTTTTTATACAAAAATCATTACAGGTAATTTGATTTTCTTGAGGCTTAAAGCAAGAAGTGAAACCTGTGAGTCACATACTTTGCTTTAAGAGCAAAAAAAAGGTTTTGTTCTTTTTTGGCTCAGCTTTTTGAATAAACACCTTTAAACACTTTATTTTTATTCCTCCAACCAAATGGGTCATTTGATCATCTGCAAAGATGTTCTGAAACATCTGACACCAGATTTATCATGTGACCTAATTCATCATCATTCACATGATGTACAATTAGGAACATAGCTGGGAAGAAACGCGTCCC
Organism: Xiphophorus maculatus; assembly: GCF_002775205.1. Classification (NCBI taxonomy): domain Eukaryota; kingdom Metazoa; phylum Chordata; class Actinopteri; order Cyprinodontiformes; family Poeciliidae; genus Xiphophorus; species Xiphophorus maculatus. The sequence goes on along the minus strand of NC_036444.1, from coordinate 18,112,821 downwards.
TTCACACATGCAGGCCTCAAACACAGAAGGTAGCAGTATGGCGAGGGCATGGATTGAAACCAGTTTAAGTCAATTTATGTGGGACTTTACAAAAGGATTACAAAACGTCCGGACGTTTTGTAAAATTGACAGTCAGAATTGTTACAGGTTGTAATATTTTAGCTTTGCTCACTGGACTCTAACGGGCCTCAAGAGTGCTGATAACATATTACCCACACCGTTACACCATTTCAGCTTCATTACCACTCAGACAATACCAGCCCAAATGGCACCAACAACCACAAGTTAAAAGTTTTCACTTCTCTCTGATGGACTGTTTCACTTCTCTAAGCTGTCTTCCCTACATCCAGCTTTAAATTGCTGCCAATTGATTGGCTTATTATGCACTGTTTGTGTTAACAAGTACTAGTTGAGAATAACAGTGTTGCAGATGAGTGAATGCTCCCCTCTAGACAACATATTTTTTCTGGGAACACTCTGTACATCTCAGCAAGACAATAAAAACCCACATTATTATAACACCATAGCTTAGTAGTAGAAAATCTAGGGTTCTGAAATGGTGCGGTGAAAACAATCCCAGCTTTCTGACACTAAACACTCAATCAAAGGACCGAGGACTATTGAACAACTAGAACCAGACAAGATGTCTTGTGGCCATCAAATTCAAAATTATTCTTTTTGAATGGGTGGGAATGGTGGCTAGATATTACAATTTTTGAGTGTGCTCATATACTACTTTACTATGTGAAAGTAGTAAAGTAGTAAAGACAGAATAACATTTGTCTTTATAAGGTTCAGTAATCATTCTTTTTATAACTTACATTTTGCACAACACCCCAGCTTTAATTTAATCCATTTTTTATATTCAGTTTGATCTCCAGGATGCTGCAGAAGGATCCGTGTCGCCGTGCGTCTCTCGATGAGATCGAGGCTCACCAGTGGCTGCAGGGCCTGGATAATGCCCTTCTCAGCCCTGAGGCGCCACCACACTGGGTAGCAGGGGCCCTCTCTGCCTCATCTTCCTCACTGTGTGCTCCAGAGTGTGGGGATCTGCTGGCTATGAGGACCTCCACTCAGCAGGCTTTTCCTGGCACATGGCAGCCCAGCCTCGGCTTCAACCTCCGACCCGCTCCAGCTGAAGAGCCTCCGGTGGGCAAGAACGTTCCTGCACTGCAGCAGATCTGTGAAGAGGAGGAAGAAGAAGGAGAAGAAGAAGAAGAAGAAGAAGAGTGGGAGGAATTGAGAGAACTGGAAGGGGAGGCTGAGGATGGGTTGGAGTGTGTGGAAGAAGGGGAAGAGTTAGGAAATACAGAAGAGGACAAAGTAGAGGAGATGCAGAGAGAAAATGAAGACAGCGGCTGTGTGATTTCAGATCAGCCAGTCAGTCACCGGGATGAGACGCTCAGTCAGACATCTGAAGTCACTCTGATATCCGAAGTCACTCCGTCCTCACCAGCTTTCAGGGTGTCTTGTTGTCAGCTGAACATCTCAAACAGGAAAGAGGGGCAGGATGAAGAGATGGAACCAAACAACAACACGGGCAAACCACCCCCACTCCTCCCAACTCCTGAATCCTGTCAGTCCTGCATCTCTGCGTCCTCTGCCAGCCTGAGGGAGAAAACGGAAAGGGAGGAAGCACTGAACGAAAAGAACGAGTCCACTGTGAAATCTCCACCCCAAAATCCACAAGGAAGCTGGGATGAGTCGGTACCGAGGGCGGAGCAAGGGAAACGACACAGCGTCAGGCTCCGAGACAGACTCTTCCAGTTCCCTTTGTGCGAGAAAGCCTTGGCCTTCAACATACCTTCACAGAACAAGCCCAAGATCCTGCCACTGGCTCAGTACAACTGCTGCCACGTGCTGTAGCAAATGTTGGCTTCAGGGTCGCTCTCTCTGGGGACGGTCGGGCTGCTTAGCAGTCAGCAGCTGGTTGAAGCCCGAACACAGACCTTGTGAAGTGGCACGCAGCTGAACTCTTCAGAGACGATGAGCAAAACAGCTCTCAGCAAGAAAGCACGCCTGTACAGCTTCACAAACACCCACTTCCAACAGTGTGCTCATGTAATAAACATTACTTTAGTAAGAGTCAACAGTGAGATGTACCAAGGACTTAATTTCCATTTGCTGCTGTGTAAAGGAGAGACTGCAGAATAAAAAACAAAACTGTTTGTTAATTTGTAGCTTCAAGACAAAACTGCTCCAACCTCTATGGACTTGAAGAAGTTAGTGAGAGAAATATGAGGGCAAGATTTATTTTATTACATAAGCTAGAGACCATTTTGTTTGCTCGAAGGTGCCTATGAAGATTAAACGGATTTGTACTGTAGTCAGTCCAGTCCAGAGCAGATCCACTGTGCTGCATGTTATCAGCAAGATACGTCATCAGCCACCTGCCAACTATATTCTCAAATATATTTTAGATTATACACCAGAAAATGTGACAAACTGAATACATTTTCATCTTACTGCAGAAAAAAAGATCTGATGCTTTTTCTTTCTGTATTTGGGTGTAAAATCATTGCAGTCCAAATCATGACCCCTTCACCACTGTGCTTGATAACTGGAATGAGGCATTTGTGCTGTACTTTTATTTTGGTGTTCAATACACACAGTGTTTAGCATTGTGAGAAACATTTTATTGCAGCCCCAGTGCTTGAGACGTTTTGTGATTAACTCAGATGCAATTTTGCAAACCGTTGTCATTAATTTTAAAGAGGAGAAGCTTTCTCCTTCAACTTTTCCAAACAAGACAAACTTGTTCAGGCTTTTCTTTTCTGTTCTCCTGTCATAACCTTTAATATCTAGAATGCTAACTTAGATGTGTACACGATTGCAAGGGCTAATCCTGACATGAATTTACTGAGACGATAGGCAACTGTCTTAAATGTTTTCCATACAAAACATATTTCTCACTTGAGAATAATGGACCTTACAATCATTCCCACATTAATGGGTAGAAACAATGAATTTACAACAGTCATAGCTTAAGTCTTGTCGTGTTGGCCTGGTGTCAGCAGAGCAACAAATTACCAAAGCTTCTGCTTGTATAGAAGTATTACTGCAATGTCTTTCTGCTTTGGGTTGAACAAAGACCCCAGATAACAAGTCCAACTATTAAAACAAATATAAAATTCATTATTCCCGTCTCATCAACAAGGACTTATTGAAAACCTTATAAAACTCAGTCATCATATTCTCTTCAATATTACTGAAAAATTAATTTCAGTAACTCAGATGTTCTCAATTCTTTTTCTATTATGATGATTTTCCATTTTTTTATATGAAAACACATTTAAAATTATGATACGACATCAGACCATTGAGACCAATTAAAAACATTATATTACAGAAATGTGGGCTTAATAAAAAAGTATGTTTATTACCTACTGGAAGATTCTCAAAAGGTACTTTTAATCTGACAGTGAGCCTCATCAGAATGCATGTTCTAATTTATTGAAAATCAGGCATAGGGAGCATAAAATGCATGGCACCTAAATAATCAGCTAACACTTATTGCCTCAAGCAGGCAGTTCTTCGCAATATGCATAGTGCAAGCAGTGATATTATAAAAATTATAGATGTGTCATTTATTGTGCAGACCTAAAGTGTACTGATTTGGTAACACTATATTTGATGGGTTGTGAATAAGACTGTCAGAAACATGACATAACACCTGTCATGAATATGAGTAAGTCTTAATGAATATTTATGACTGATATCATAAAGTGTCATTCGGTAAATCATGACACTTTTAATACAAAGTTGACATTATTCAAAATGTCTTCGTTATGACTACTTGACATTAACCAAGACATCATGATCTGACATAAATTTGTTATAAAAGTATTACTGATTAAATTTCAAAAATTATGTAGCTTTATGTTATTAAGACTAAAGTTTAATAAATTGAAGTTTAAAGTTGTCATAACACTTCATGATATCAGTCATAAATATTCATGAAGACTTACTCATGTTCATGACAGGTGTTATGTCATGTTTCTGACGGCGTCATCACAGTCTTATTCACAACCCGTCAAATAAAGTGTTACCACTTATTTTTTCACACACCGCTTTACTGATTTTACCTTGTCGTTGTGTAATAAATATTGAGACAGTTTTAATCTGTGTCTCAATGGGAGGCTTTCTTACACTTGAGGTTAGATTTAAAACAATTTAGAAACCACGTCTGACATGAACCGCATCCTTTGTTATGGCCTGACATGGGAAGCTGTGGATATTAAAAAGGTTTCTTGCTTTCTTGTGCCAGGACTGCTTTGTCCCTCCAGTTTTGGGCTCTCTGTAGAACAACATACTCGATAGAAGCGTTTGCTTTAATCTCCAGTGGAGATCCTTTAGACTTGGATGGGAGATATGTATTTTACACCCAAATACATGGGGAAAAAAAACATGTAAAATGGCAGAATTGTTCTTCAAGATTAATTGGATTAACTAGAATGAATTATTTGGTGTGTGTGTGGTTTAAAACAAACCATTAAGGAAAACCAATTGCAGGGTTGGTTTGACTTCAAGATGGTGTGATTTATCGGCTGTCCAGTGATTCACTTTTCTGCTGCACATGTTGTCACTCCGGTTTCAAAGCTCTTAACATAAGCTCATATGATAAAGACTGTTATGATATGACACTGTATATTACACGCCTGAGACTCGGGGAGACATGTGATCTGCTGCTCTCTTATGTCCACAGTCTTATTAACTTAATAGCTTGTTGTGTATTAATAACAGGGATGCAGGTCTCCTGTACTTTGTGTTTTGAAAATACTTCCATAACTTTTCTTTTCTTAAGGGTATGATTTTATAACAAGACAACGATATTAATTATCTGAACAGATGTGTGGGACTTTGCATGTTGCTACAGATATTTATCACAATATACCTCCAGGTGTCTTGGGTCTGACAGAACAGCTATTGTTTTTGCTTAACTGTTAATAATAACCCACTGAATGATGAATTGCACACAGTATGAACACTGTAGCTGGTAGCTTTCTGCAAGCAGTATCTGGGGACTCGTGTAGATTCAGGCCATCACACAATGACTTTTTACTGTGTAGCTGAAGAGTCCCTTTGTGTAGTATTATTTTACCATATAACTGCCCTGTTTGTGCTATATTTTTCCACTGTTATGAAGAGAAGCAGAATCTGCTCAGCGAACAGCATCCAGTGACTGTCACTGACATGTGATTGTTCGCTCCCAGCCTAAAGACAGAGCGCTCGTCACGTTAAAATCCTATTATGACTCATATCTCATCAGCCATGAAAGCTTCAAACCCGTGCAAACGAGGGATAAAATTATTTGTTCCTGTGTCCTGTCTCTCTTAATGTCTGCTGACCTGTATTTTAACCTGGATTGTGAACCTATTTTTCTCTATTTATTTATTAAAATGGATTAAAGCAACAGAATGGATGCATGAAGAGAGTTTTATTTCTAATGAACTTGCATAAAAATTTTGTTCTCAAAAAATATTAGTTTTTTTATCTGGCTAAAAGCACTCTGCTGCATATTTCACATCCAGGACATTAAGGATTAATTCTATTGAAGCTGTGTTTCTCCAGCGTATTACTTATCCTACCTTAAATTCTAAAAAACAATTACACTATAATTACAATTTAAGAATTACACTTTAAGAAACAGCCACACTCCAACGAAAAAAATTTTTTAACGCATATTTCACCTTCTGAGAACTATTTGAAAGATTACAAGAATGTCTGGCTGCTGAATAAACGTAAGTAGAGAAATTAACAGAACAAAAACTTCAGCTACACCTTTAAAAAGAATAGAGTTTAAATTACAATTAGTAACTTTAATTCTTTAAAGACACACGTCACTATAAACACATTTTTAAGTGACTTTATTATTACAACCAGCAAACACTATCTTTTAAAACCTGACCCTCCAATCAGATTGTCTTCAACTACACATCCCCCCACCGCGCACCCAGTATACACACACGCGCGCACACACCCGCACACACACACGCAAATACACACACATCCATATTTTGTGTTAAGTCTGCAAATCTACAGCTACAGCAGGTTGAAAGGATCTCATCAGACCTGCAACCACCAGGATTGCATGTTACAAGCTGCAGCACCATCAAGGTCAGTGTGTGGCGACCCCTGGTGGCTAAAAAGACTACTAACACTTAAATACAATAACAGTCAAAATTGAACAAATATACAAAAACCGACTTTCACTGTCGTTTTTTAAAACTGCACTTTAAATATATCAAAATAAACCCATCATCGGTGAACACGTATCATCGTGATAACAACATGCATTATTTGACTTTAAGTTAATGCAGTTGGGGCCATAAAACTGCAAAATTGATGCACAAACAAAAAATAAACAAATAAAAAAAATATTAAAAACAATATCACTGCATATCTTTGGTCTCTTCCCGTAGCATTAATTTCTTATTGACACCTGAAACATAGAATACAAATGTTTTCATAAATGATATTTAAGAAAACACTTAACCATAATTGAAAATTACTAAGCAAAAAAATAAAAATTTTAACTTTACGTTTTAGTTTGTCTTTTCTTTTCTTAGCGCAGTAATGAATGATAACTTAATTAAGCTGATAAATTATAGAAATGACTTTAATGTCAAAATTCTGAGGGAAAAAAGCCTGAATTTGGCCCTTTTTTCACTGAGCCCAATCCTCTTCCGTAGTTTTTCTGTAGTCCATGAAGACGGCGCAACAAACTTGTGCTAACTTCAGTGTTGTTTCATCCGATACTTGATTCTATCGTTTACGTCAAGTAAACAACGGAGTATATGAAAATGTAACAAATGAAACTCTTATTTATTTATATTTTAGTATGCTATAAAATGCAGCTAAAAAAACAGCTAGCTGTTAGCTTGCCGTTGGGATAAACTAGTTGTTAGCTAACATAAGACAACATGGCGCCGGAAATTTGACAAATTTGTAACTTAGTGTTTCGACTTTGGGAAGGAAGAGTATTCACTCCTTGGAAGCGACCATAAAGCCCACGGACAATACTCTGTAAGTAAACCCTGTCATATATTAGCAGTGTGGGTTTTTGTTCTGTGAGATGTGTGTTTGTGGCTTAATTTATGTATTTGATATATTTTAAGGTACTCGACATTTTTTTTCAGAAGCCTGTGTACCTGCCCAGTTTTAGAGTTTTTAAAGCATTTTATACCTTTTATTAATCGACCTTCAAGTGTATTGTCCCAAGCAAATTTGGGGAAAAAAGCTGTTTGTGGTATTTTAGTTTTGCAGCAGATGGCAAAGAAAACCTTTTCCCACTAGATATGAATTCAAGATAGTACTACTTTTTTCTAACAATAAGACTTAAAAACAGTCAATGTGAATACAGTAAATTTCAATACAAATTTCATCCTATCCTACATCGTTTACGTATTTATTTTTTAAATAAATTAGTGTTCCAGTTTTAAAACTGTACTGTTGAAGCATTTTTGCCTTTCTTTTGAGAGGCTTGGAAATTTCCATGTTGTTGTACAATGTCTAAACCCTTAAACTTAATAGCTAGGTCTAAATAATTGAATAAAAACTATCAATTGTTACAACCAAGGGTTTCAATTCAGTAGATATGAATTGATTGATTAATTTTCAAAGCTTCAATTCACCTTTTGAATTCATTTAGTAAAAATCACGTAGAAATATTGTAGAATTAGTTTTTAATTTTTTGTTTTCTGTGGTACAATCAATCAGGAAATAATTGAAGCATCTGAAGATCTGACTAGTAACCTGCAGAGAAACTTAGTTGCACAGCATACCGATCAACTTCTCTTTGGCATTGCTTAACTTGCTGGCGAATACTTTTGATGGATAAAATCGAGTAGAATATTTTTTTAATCTAGTTCAATAAATTGCTTAAAAATGTGGATAACTATTTTAAAATGCTTTTATTTATTTAACACATGTATCTGTTTTATTCAAGTTCTTGTACCTGTGTTTAAATAGAAAAGCAGCTAGCAGCTAAGTTTCCAGGAAAAAATACCTCCTAAAAGTGTGGAGAGCTACGACAGTACTTAAAACCCTTTTAAGATATTATTTGAAAGTCAGATTCTTGGATGTGCAATTTAGAGGTTGTATCTAGGCACAATAATGCAACTCTTCTTGTCCGATGAGAATCAGAATAAAAATAATCCCTTAACCTTCAAGTGTTTTTTGGACATTAAAATTAAGTGGTTTAGTGTGTGAGAAGTGGTATGAACAGTATTTAGGTCACTCAGATATTAGTACTGCAAAATTACAATTTCATATGGTAGGTCTTGTTATTGTTACGTTTACGAGAGATGGAATGCTTGTGGTCATAATGTTTTTGAGCATGTATTGCATTGAGATGCACCAAGAGTTATTACAGCATAACTAGAGGAATCCCTGGTAACTTTTTTATTATTATTATTATTATTAAATACCAGGGTAAAGACAATGTACATCAGATATTGCTAAAAGTAGCTTTAAAGTCAGCTCACTCTTTCTTTTAAATGATATTGTTCTCTTGATATAAATCCTGGACACTAACTGCCTATTGTCAACAGGTGGCAGCAATGAGGCAAATATTCTGCCTGTTTTTGGCACAATGAGTAACTTCAAATACTGTGTCCCTTTTTTAAATATTAACTGTATAATTTGTATCCTTAGTAAAGTCTCTCACAAGACTCCTATGCAGTGAATGCAGTCATGGCAATCCATTGCAGTCATGGCAATGCATTTGCTGCATTTTTAAGAATAGAAACACTTTTAGCTGCTTTTGTTAATTGCACTTGCATTATGCATAAAATGTTACGTGTTTAAATAGCAAAAGCACTATGTGAATTTGTAAAGTCAACAAGAACACTTGGAGCAAAGTCACAGCTGTGGGGCGATACAGGACACTCTTGAGTTCTGTTGTCGTCTTTGGTTTTACCTCCAGAGGCATTGAGCACTACTTCAATCTTGAAACAAAATTAGGACTGTTGAACGTTCAGCTTCTGGAAAATATAAGCAAAATACTTCAGAAAGCTGAGAAATGAAGCAAGTATGTGACAAAGTCAGTTAAAAGTACGGTAGCTAACCTGCTGTCTGAGGGCTTGCATGGATGTGTATTCAATATGCTCCCTCTTTTTCCGGATCCAGTCAGGCTCATCTGGTATCAGGGCTGCCATGATCACCTTTACTAATATCAGGACATGCTGCAAATACACAGAGATGAAATTACACCAGCGGACATCAATGAAGGGATTATTTGGGATCCCACCTTCGCTCTTACCTCCACCATAACAGCCCCCATCAGAAGGTTGCTGCTGCTCATCCCGGCCTCCTGACTCATCTTTTGCAGGCGTGGAGACAGCAGCAGCAGCCAAGCGTTGGACACCACTGATACAAAACTCAAGACCTCAAAGGCAACCTAAAATGGAAGACTCTGATATAAGCAGAGGTCTACAAATATTTTTGGGGGGTTTTAATATGGTTGTATACTGCAGCTGACCTTCCACACACCCATACTGGCCACAGGAGGACAAAAGGGTTTGCGGAAGAGTTTGCAAATTTTGTAAGCGTCCGATCTGATTTCTGTTAGGTTGTTGAGGAGCAGCAGGACAGCAGTCAAAGGAAACACACAGGAGAAAAGACTCAAATACCCAAACTGCACCAGCAGCTCAATGTATTCTGCAAACAGTCCCTGTGGTTGAAAAAGCAGATTGGTAGGTTGCTTTGAATCAAAGCTTTGTTGTGAGATGTTTGATGTGATTCGGAACACTCACCGGAAAAGTAGGTAGGGTGCCTTGGTTCCGAAATTTGTCCTCTTCTGGGTCGTCTTCGCTCTCTGTCCTGTGGGGGGCGCTAATGAATCGGTCCACAAGGAAAGGTATGACCACCTCTGTTACCTGGTTCACCAGCTGAGAGATGATCAGCAAAGAAGCTAAACGCTTTAAAAAGATTGAAACAGCGTGTGAAAATCTGATTGTATATCTTGTAGTCACTCATGAATTAGCTCGTTTGTAATCAAAATCCTGCAACTTACAAAAAGTAAAAATCTTTTTAGAACTTTAGGGATAAATTAGCAATAAATTAATGATTCCATTAAATAAACAAAGAAAAATCTCTAAATCATATATATATATTATTTAAATTAAAAGAAAAAAAAATATTAGATTCCTATTAGGAAAACAAATGTCCTAAGATAACAGACTCAAACAAGCATTATATCTGATGCATAAAATTATTTTTCTTATTTAATTGATGGGGAAAGTGAAAGAAAAACAAATGGCAGATTTTGATTTATGGTGTTGATCTACTGATTGCACACTGAGTAAGCAACTTATTTCCTCCCAAAGAAAAAAAAATTAGATTGCAAAGAAGCAAAGTAGATTCATGTCCCCTATCCAAACAAAAATGGGAATGTAAGTTTCTGTTATCACTATAGGAAATATTTTCTTGGACACAGAACCTCTAGTGCTGGACTGAAGATCTTTGTTACCTTTCGAAGCAGCGGCACATCCTGCTTGAAGAAGGCAATATGGAAGAGCACTGCAAAGTTATTGAAGAAGGTGAACTGAAAAGCAAAAGGAAAGAGTCATATTAGTGTAGACTGGTTGGAGCTAAAAATGGGCGAATATCCAGAAAGCAAAAGAGAGAGAGAACTAACCACTAAGATTTTGCCTGTCAGATGGTTGTCGTAGGCAGACTCCTCTCTGTGGTTCTCTAAGAAAAATATTACAGTTTGAGTTTTTTAGACAAAATAAATTATAATAGACCATCTCTAACACATGCCTCCTTCCTAAGTTGATAGATATTTGCATTAATACATTTCTTCTCCCTGATATGTTTTCTTCATGCATCTCACCATATTCTGTCAGAGAATTGGCAACTGTCCTGTAAAGGTTGGCAAGCATATTTGTGTAAAGAATATGGAGGACTGAAGGCACGTAGAGGAAAGTCTGAGATATCATGGAGTTCCAATCTTTGTGCAGCCACTGCACCCGGGCCTCTGCCCAGTAGAAACACATCATTCCCAGAACCACCAGTCCTGCAGGATGAAACGCGTATATCAGACACCTGAAGCATTTGACTCACACTTTGGTTGTTGTTGGGTAACGTACCTAGGAACAGCCCCACCACCGGGACAGACACCAGCGCCATACGCAGGTCCCTCTTCCATTCGGGGAACAGTGGCTCCACACGACCGGTCACAGGGTTGACCCCGAGGTCGCCGTGGAAACCTGGCCGTGGCTCTGCAAAGCGTTCTGCGAGGTTCAGTGTGCCCCATTGGTACGACAGCGAGGAACTGCGGCGTTTCCACAGCTCTATGACAACTGTGGACCAGAGCATGCTGAACACGGCCTGAAGCATGTGACCGCTGATGAGAGGCTCTGGATCATCCTGGACTTCCTCCTGCTGAGACCCAGAGACTGACTGCAGCATTTCCCGCTGAACCTCTCCTGCAATGGGCAGGAACATATTTATACATTATGTAAATGAACATCCTGTGTTTGATTCTGCTAGATCCAAAACAAGACAATCATCATGATCCTGAGGAAAATGTTTAACTCTGGATATCTTATTACAGGCTAGGCACCAGATATGCTTGTAATCTTATTAAGTGTCTTGATCAATACTTCTTTGACATCTATCTGTCCATCTATCTATTGATTCTTTGTGCTGTTGTTTGCAGGCTCCATATACTGTACATAGCCATGTCACATAGCCTGACAATTGAAAGTAAGGACTAAAAAAGATATCTAAATTTGGGTCTGGAGAAGTATGGATTTTTGATTTTAAAAAATTTGGAAGAAAAAATGTCTCACTATATTATAAAATAAGCACAATTTTGATCATTTGCATTCATCACTTTATTAAATTATATCAAGTAGCTAAGGAAATTTAGATACTTGATGTAACTAAGGAAATTTAGGTACATCAAATCCATTCAGTGAAATACATTTCACTAAATGAAGCCATAAAGCCATCAATATACAGTAAGTCATCAAACGTACTTGAGAAATATGCGATGAACAGGCCCAGTATTGCCGGTGGAAGGAGAGACCAGGTGTAGAAATCAAGGAAGCTGAAGTAGAAGGCCACAGAACTACCAAAATATTCGTTAACTTTATCTGGGAAAATGGACAGAAGGCATGTATTGCATTAGTGTTACAGTTTTGTCAGCTAATCTAGTCATGTACTCCTTTGGAAGGCAGAAGATTGTTTTAAATGTAAATTTATATTGACATACCCAGTGGCTGAGCCAGTTGATTCCCAGAGTACCAAGATTTACTAAGATCCTTTAGTTTGCCCGGGTTGTGGAGAGGAAATGTGTCTACAATGACACCTGCTTGTCCTAGCTTTTGCCCTGCAGTAGCACATAGTCCAAATGATCTGTGGTCATTTATAGGAAGGTCAGGGGAGGAAAAGTAATATCTGAGGGTGGTGCATGGCATCTGAAGGTAGTGAGATAGTGATGAGGTGTTGTAGGAACAACAGGCTATGTCTAAATGGTGGTGAGAATATATTGTGTAAGCATTGGTGATGGACTGGTGGAAGTTGAAGTGGACTCTATTGTTTGCAGACAATACTCTGATCTCTACTGAGAGAAGGAAGCAAGCAGAGGAGAGTCTGGAGAGGAGGAATCAATGTCTATAAGAAACAAGACCGAATCCATCAGATGGGAGAAATGTTGAAGCTGAACCAATTAGAGGTATCCAGGCAGGATGAGTTTATGGCATCTAGCAGGCATGGAATCAATGCTGGTTCTTCCAAGACTGAGACCAAATTCTTAGAGTTCGACTAATATTTCAGGACAATTACTCAACCAAAACTACGTTTTGGTGTTAATCTAGTACTTGTTATAATATACTAACAATTCAGCCACTCATTGATGCACAATCTCTAAGCTGAAGTTATCAGCTTATATTACACAATAGTTGTATGATAAATACATTTTAAAAAACAGTAAGAGTAATAAAGATTGGTCATATTAGGTGTGGAGTCAAGGCCGGTTTTTCCAGGACATGGACTGCACCCTGCAAGGCCAAGAGCAGAAAAAAACAGCTCAAGACTGGTCTCGAGTTTTTCATCCCTGCTACCCAGGGGCAAACATTTAAGGCAGTGCTTAATGCAGAAGAGAGGGGAATAAGATGCATACAGGGAGGAATATGATAGATTGATTGTAGCAAGATCTGCTATAACCGATTCACGTTTTTTTAGATTATGACATAGCAGAAGGTGTTAGTTTTGATTGAAATTGACAGGATTAGAAATGAGTATACCAGATGCACAACTCAGCTTGGATTCTTTGAGAAACCAGGCCTAATGGATGGTTTGGAGATAGGCAGGAGAAGGATTATGGTTTTATTGGATAAATGGTGTTTATTTGGGGGTTGTCTGGGAGGGGAAAAGAGGAAGAACACAAGAGCATGCTATAAAGAAAGCAATTTTTCACAAACAGGGTTGGGGTGTTAAATTCTGGAGCACCAACAGGCTGTAGAACCAACATTATTCATCTCTGGAGACTTAAGTCCAAGCAAACACTGGTAGATTGTCTTTTGTGTTGGAGGAAATACGAAATGATTCAGTAGCATGTGAGTGTCTTCTTTCTCTGTGTTGATATGAAACACAATGAGGCTACTCACAGATGTTGTCTCGCTTCTGCAGTGTGCGGCTGTCGGGCATGCCGGGTATCTTCAAGTCCTTCTGGGCCCGCAGACCATCCAGCTCGTACTTTATGATGTACTGTCGCTCAGCCAACGTTAGAAACACCTCCATGTTGTCTGTTACACATGTTACATGTGTAGCATTACTGACTGCACAAGTAAAGCCTGGTGGCCTGCCAGGCTTATAATGCACTGGGGGAAACCCTGCTTTGTACTCTACCCACTTTGTTTCTTATTTCTTTCTGTTTCCTTTTATGTCTTGTTCTGTCATTTATTCCCTTTATCCTTAAGGTATTTACAATCTTCTCTTCTTTGTTCTTCTTTCCAGTTAGTTTCCCAGACTTCACATAAAACCCTTTCTATTGTAGAAATATTTGCCATAAATTCATGGTGAACTTCAGTTTTTTATGTTTTAAAATGGAGATTAAGCAAATTGAATTCTGGAAAGTTGAGTTTGGAAACATCAAACTTATGTAGAACCATCATATGAATATACTGGTTATCTATGTCTGAAGCAGCGCTATTCTTAATGCTTTTGATGTTTACTGCCAGGTTTATTACCTCAGGTGACTCACAAAACCTCATTGGGGGTAAGATAAAATAGATATACAAAACCTAGATGCAGTTACTGCTGCCATCTCCATATGTGGACTAGTTGTCACAAGGTTGCGGCCTGATGATGTCTGCACATGCACAGAGATAATTGCTTGGCAGCAGCGTTATGGCTGCTGCTTCCTTATGATGAAATGATGACTCACTATGTTAAACATTGGATTCCAAGAATTTAAGTATTTTTCAGGAGGCAAAACTCTGCAAATTCTATTTTAAATGGGTCACAAAGACACAATTTGTCCTAATTACTTAGTCTGTTAAAATGAAACAACAAAAATAACAGTTTTTCAGTTTCAAAGAAAGGTTTGGTACCAAAACAATATAATTCCCAGAGAACTGTTAGCTGGCCTAACACTTGATGCAGAGGTTTACCATTAACTTTGCTCAAAGAGTGGCATAAAACAAACGTGCTGTTGAGGACCAGATCATTATCTGAATGCAATTCTTCCAATTAAATATGTAACAATAAACTGTAAATATAATTATTGTCTTCTGGCAACAATAGAAGACCTATGCAAAGAATCAATTAAATGTGACTGACAACTGAAAACATTAGGGGTTCGTTTGTGTTGTGCTACACAGTGGCCCCTTGGAGGGGAAAAAAACAAAAAAATTTTCAAGATTGCTATAAAAGTATGATGCATTTTCTTTTCTTAATGAACACCATTACTTATTTCAGTCCTGACCTTAAATATAAGACACTCTACATGTTCCATCAGGATACATGTTTGTCTTATCTACCTGAATCTCTGAAGTTGTCTCTGTCGTTGTAAGCGAAGGCCTCCATTTCATTGTTGTGGTAGATCTTGCACAAGCCCAGCTCCTCCGTGGCTCGCAGTAACGTACAGCGCGGCGCAGACAACATGATGATGTTACCAGTGGCGTCCTCGCCTGGGTGAGCCAGTAACCCTGCACCTGAAGCGAGTGTTTCAAAGTAAGAACCCGGTGTTAACAAGTTTGTTTGTTTGACTTGTTTGCTAAATCCTGTGAGAAATCTGATGCAGACTAAATCTAGCCTGTTACTGGAACTGGAATTGATTTGCTGCAACACTGAGATGCTCATAAACATTTAATCTGCTGTATGTTTTTCTTTGCTCCAGGGAGCCACTGGAAACTGAGATCTTACCTCCGTCCTTCTGAGGAGCGCCAATCAGTTTGATGAGCCAGCGTTTCGTCTCGGGGACGACCTTCGGTCCGAGCTTCACCCGAACCAGTGGCTCGACCCGCTCTGAGGCACAGCAGGGGCAGCTGACTTTGGTCCAGCCCGGCGTAAAGGAGGAGGCGCTCAGTTTGCTCGGCAGCTTCCCGCCCGCAGCCTCTCCACCCAACTGCTGAGCCGAGGTGCCTGGTGGTTCACCTCGGCCACCAGGCACACCTTCATCATCAGCTGCCTTACTCATGGTGAGACTGGAAGCAAACCACAACCAAAGTGAACATTTATACCCCTGTCATTATTACTCTCCAACAAGACATTTGTGCAGCTACATCTCCACAGTCTGTTTGGTCTTCATGTGCACAGATTTTCAGAAGTGGTAGCAAATTCAGACATGTTAAACAAATACATTAGAATTTTTACCAGCATTTCTTTCTATTTGGTGATTATCTTCACAAGAACTAATAAAACTTTGAACTCACACAGATTAAAACTGAATAGTATTTTTATCACTTAGCTTTTTTTTACTGGGGGAGAAATTGAAATTATATATAATTGTTTTAAAAAGTGAAAAATCCACCCTGTTCTACGCTTAACCAACCGAGGTGAAGAAGAAGAAGCTTTAACAGTTTCTATTTATATCAGCTGATTCCATAATTTCTTTTAAGGTCGAGGAATTTAAATTATTCATTTGGGTATGCATGTTAGTAAAACCAATACAAATCTTGATATACAGTAGCTGACATAACAGAAACACAGTGCAGCTTGTTATGTTAATAGATGAATAAAAGGAAAGACCTAAGGCCACAATACATTTCGTATCGTTTTCTGGTTTAAAAACAACAGAAAGTTGCTCAGAAAACAATTTTACTTCAACAGCAAAATCTCAAGTTGTCATTACTGGGTTATTACCAGTCTGCAACCATTAATAGGTGTATTTAAGCCAGTTTTGTCCTCCACATTGTTTAAAGGTTTTACCAGCCTCTGATAAACACATCTGAGAGACATCAATAAGAATTTAGGCTGCAGCAATAACATATTTGTGTAGTCATGTAACAGTCCCAATTTTCATTTGCATCATGTTCTCTTTTATAGCGACATGGGGAGCCATATAGATTTGCATGGTACCCTGAGCCAACTTTACATTTGCTGGTATTTCAGTCGTGGTTGCAGACATAAAATACGGATCTGCATTGAATTCTTCAGGAAGCTGCGTGTCTTCCAGTGAAACTCCGGATCCAGAAAAAACTCGTGTTGTGACTGCGCCGTGACTTTAAGACACACAGAGTGAAGTGAAAGCGGTTAAACACTTCCTGCTGTCTCTGAAGTGCTCCTGAACAGATTCTGTTGACACTCAGGAAGGCATTTAGGGATGAGGAAGAGGATGAGTCAGGAAATACTATACCTAGTAGGGCGCTAATGATGATGATGAGGTGGTTCTGCTCTCCAGTCCTACGTCAGGCCCTCCGTAAACTCCTGTCTGAATGCACATAAACAGAAAGCGGCATGAAGGCAGCACCGTCTGAGTAGAAACCAGAGAGAAGTCCGTCTGCAGACTCTTACCCACCTCCAGACAGTGCTTCCTCTTCGCTTTCTCTCAGTGTGGTGTTGTTGGACAGGAATGTGGAGGAACCTCTCTGGCTCTGCAGGGTGTGGACGGTTGTTTGGTTTTGTTTCAGACTCCTCCCTCCTGCCAGTTGACGGTTTTACAGTTGCAGTAGTAGCTCAGGGTCCTACTGCCCCACAGCTGGCACTCGCTGAAATAACATCTGCAATGAGTAGATTTTTGAAATTATTAAAAACAAATAAAAAAAAATAAAAATCTTTAAGATGTTTATGAAATGAAGCATAGTCGGTCCACAACCTCTAGCGGCAGGCAGTCCCTGTTTTATAACTTTTTAAGAGAAAATCAAAAAAGTTGTAATTTTTTCTGTAACATTATATGTTGTGTGTTTAGGGGGTTTGTCCAGTTCAGTTTCTAACCAGGAGGAGGTTGATGCACCCCTCCTCCACCCCATGACAACATCAGATGCACCAGGAGCACCGTGCTGCCACCTAGCGATGGTCTAATGGTTCCTGAGATTTTGGAGCAGCACACCAAGTGAACCTCTGTGGTGTTAGAGATGAATGTGACCATCTAAAGAAACGAAAATACCAGCTTTAACTAAGGAGAATGATGATGATATTAATAATAAATCCTTGCAGTAATTTTAAATGAGGAAGAAAGTAATAGATAAAATGGTGAACATTAATAAACACGTAATTGAAATACATAGATGGGCACCTAAATGATAGAAGTGAGCTTATGTTTTTGCTAATTTTTTGACGCAAAGAAATCTGATGACTTCCTGCAGTCTGACAAATTGGCATTCTCTTAATTCTCATTGTACCTTTTTTGTTAAAAATAATTTTTAAAAAAAGGTTAAAATTGCACAATTTTAATCAACCCCCCCATTTATATCACAGGTTGTTCAATCCAGCCTGCCATTCGAATATGTCAATGCTATTAACTTCTGGACCAAAACCTGTCTGATAGGTGGTCCATTCTTGTTTTAGCTTTGTTTGGAGGTGATCAATCTTTTCCAGTAATGACCACAAGTTCTCATTTGAGTAAAAAGTCAGTATTTTCCTGACCATACTTACATTTGGACCAGTTTTCTGCAGTTCATCTTTGTACTTCCATAGAGTTGGCTTCTTTCCTGCATTTCTTGTCTAAAGCGTTTAGCCTCAACTGTGCTCACACCCACTTGCTGCCGAGGCTGAGCAAGCTCTGCGCTGGTGGGGATGCAGTTTATTGGCTTCCTGCTGATAAACGTAATTATGGTTCTTGCTGGACACTCTTGGATATCCTAAAGATTTATTCACTGCAGCTGATTCTCACTTTGAAGTTGTTGAGGTCATTTTGATGCAAAGTGATGACAGCTGCTTTTTCTTTGGAGCGAGGTAATCATTGCTTGGTCATTCAGGATGTAGCCCACCTTCCACTCAAAGACCACTGGAGATGGCCAGTGGCCAAAGTCTTTTAGTGAGATTATGGCTTATAGATAATGAAATACAAAAAAGGATATTTTAAGCAGAAATATCAGGCTTCTCAAAAGACTGATCATTTCTATGCTTTCTACTTGACAGTCGTCCTCTTGATCAGCCTGTGGCTCTGCGTAGGTGTAATGGAAGCGCAGAGTGCTTTGATCGCTGCCTTCAGGTCAACTGCATTATTTTCTCTGGTGTCTTCATCTTGACAACAGTCCATACAGTCTCTATGGGGTTCAGGTCAGGGGAGTTTGCTGGCAGATCAAGAACAGGAAAACCATGATGATTGCACCAGCGTATGGTACCTTTGGTGTGGGCAGGTGTCATGTCCTACTGGAAAATAAAATCTGCATCTCTATGCACAGCTTGTCAGCAGAGGGAAGAATGAAGTGCTCTAAACATTCCTGGTAGACAGCTGCGTTGGACTTCAGAGAACACAGTGGACCATCAGATGACATGGTGCCCCAAACCACGGACTGCAGGCAGCGATTCTTTGCCTCTTCGTTCTTCCTCTGGGACCCCAATTTCAAAATGATATGCAAACACTACTTTCAACTGAAAAGCGAACCTTAGTGCATTGAGTAACAGTCCTGTTCTTTTCCTCAGATTAGGTAAGTTGTTTCTGATGTCTCTAGTTCAGGAGGGGGCTTCACATTTTGTGTCTCTTGATGCACTGACTCCAGCCTCAGCCCACTCCTTGTAAAGCTCTCCAAAATTCATGAACGGACATTTTCCAACCATGCTTTTTCCTTCCACTCAACTTTCTATGAAAATGCTTGGACACAGAACTCTGAACAACCAGCTTCTGGACATCTGCCCAGTCAGCAGTCTTCCCCATAATTGTGTCCTGCTGGCCCAGTATGGGAGACCAGTCACAGCCTGACACCTTTGCAGGTGTTAATTGGCAGTTTAGGGTGTGACACCAGGAGCTTCCATTCTTCAAATATTTGAGCTTTATGAGATATGATCTGTTCTTTAAATGAATCACAGGAAAGACCAGTGTCAGAAATATACAGATGTTTATTTACAAACATGTCTACCTTTGCATAGAAATTTAAAACTCAAAGTAAACAGATTATTGGAAATTTATGCTGCATTTCTTTTAGCACAAAAAAAGACAAGTGAAAATCAGAAGTTTTAGTTTATCACATAAATAAGATTAGTATGTCTTTAAAATTAATAGACATCAAAAATACATATTTGTATATTTTGGTTCTTTGGAATAAAAAGACCCCATTGGTCAGAGTTCAGAGATTAAATCAACTCTTCAGTGAAATTTTGACATTTTTACCATCTATAAAGAAAGAAAAAAGGCAAAATTTCACATTTTTGATGACGGATCAGTTATAACTCATCCCTGTTCGCCCTCAATAAGACTTTTTGCTTCACATTTTTATTGAGAAAACTAATGCAACTGTGATAACTGGGTTATCTAAAATAGATGCTCTTTTTATACAATCAAACTTGTAAAGGCTGAAACTTTGCATAAGACAGTTTTGTAAGAGACTTTTACATGTGCTATGCTTGTAAATTATGAGTTATGTTCTGCTCCTTTCTCTGCTGTGCTGAGGGAGTCGGCTGAATGTCGGCCAGCTGCTGCCAGGACGTCTTGCTGTCGAGTCAGATCGTTCAATCGTCACCCTCTGCAGGGATCCGAGGGGTCTAATAAACAAGGAGCTTCACACTGAAGTGGAACCAGAAATGCAAAAACCTGGGCACAAAACTGTAAGGCTCTTGTGCCTCAATGAAGGCTGAAAAATTCAATCTGAATGCATCACTGTGATATTGAGGTCTTTGAAGGAACCAGACAGATTCTGGTCCCAAACAAATCTTTAAACCAAACAGTGCAATACATGATGCGATTTATTTGTAATAATGATTCCCGTTAACGATATTTAACTAACCTAAGATGTATTTTAGTCAAATATCTTTTATTCTGAAAACTGTAGACATTTATTTCTATGCCTAATTTGTTGTGATGGTCAATTCCAGGAATGTTACTCGTTATGATCAGAAGAGTCGTTAGTAAACAGTTCTACCGGTTGCCGCTAGATGACAGTAGCTGCAACTGTGCAGCTCATACTAGAATTTTCTTGGAGAAAAACAAAACTGTCTTTACGGTGCTTGGTCTTCATTGGCCACCTTGCTTAAATATGGGAAACCTTTAATTTTTTTTTCAACAAACAGTGTAAAATTCCCTGTAACCTTTGACCCCGAGATCCCCACAGCAGGACGTCCACCAACCTGGCTTCATTCCTTCAGCTCCATCCCTACGACACCTAAAAACACTCGTTAAATCCACTCACACAGAATCCATCCATCGATGCACAGACATCAAACTCTTACAATGAAAGCATCTCCTCTTTTGTACAAAACATCTTAAAAATATATACTATTTTTTGTACATTTTTGTGAAATCAAACAGGGAGAAAAACAGGAAATTTTAAAGTGGAATTGTGCTCATTTCAAAGATCTGGAACAGCAGCTCACACCTGCAAACTACAGTAAAACCTAAATCCTGCTGATTAATAAATTAAAGCCCGACTTTGGAGTTGATCAGGACGTCTGAAAAATATTGTCTGTTCACAGGTCTGGTCTTCAGCAAGTTTGGTCTTGTTGCAGTTGGAGACGAACCTTCAAACTGGAAGGACACCGAATTAACCCAAGTTGGTTTAACTGGTAAGATGAATCATTGATGCTCAAACACTTTCTCCAACATTACCCGTTGCCACATCCATCCACCATCTATCACTTTCTTTTTCCTCTGTGCTTTAACCTGTTCAAATGTTTCTTAAAAATTATTTCCACATAATCCTGAAAGACTATTAAAGCATTACCTCTTTACTCCTGACTGACAATCTGTTTAACGTTTGCTTGATTAATATTGGCACAGAAGTGCAAAAACAATCACAGTGAGAATAGAGATCAGACTGGTTCTCACACATTCGTATGGCTGATCTGTAGAAAACAATGTGTTACAGTGAGTATGGATGCATTGGCTGCTGCAGCATTATGGATGCTGGGGGGTTGGGGGGAGGGGGCTATAACAGGTGGACGGGTCACTAATTAGGGAGGCTGTTAAGTCCAGAGGCCCTTGAGGAGAGCCATTCGTACGTTAGAATTTCTCGTCAGGAATGACTGTGTTGAAGGGATGATCCCAGAACGTGGTGGTGATTCCAAAACCTGCAAAGAGAAGCGTCACAAGAGAGAGATCAGAAAACAGAGTGATCGTAGTTTAAAGAACCGTAGAAATGTTAATGGAGTGAAGCAGTTACTATCAAAAACAAAAGCAACATATTAATTATTTAAACGGGCCATCAGCTCGACTCCTAGTCCAGGGGTTTTCAAATCCAGACCTGCAACTTTTAGACGTCTCTGCTTCAACACACCCGAGTCAAATAATGAGATCATCAGCTTTATTCTGGAGAGCTGGACTGGACATTGAGGTGATTCAGTCATTTGATTCAAGTGTGTTGGAGCGAAGGACACCGGCCCTCATGACCCCTGCCCTTTCCCTTTATACCTGCCAAAAGACCTGTCTTTTGTCTGCATTGAACACAACATGGCAATATTCTGCCTCATTCTAAATTTTATAAAGAACCAAGATCCAATTTTTACAAAAACCTTTGGAAGAAGAAGTAAATTCAACACCAGATTGTACATTTAGGCATGGGGAGGCATCCCAGCCATAAAAGCCATAAATCCTAGCCATGCTAGGACATTAGTTACTTTTTTACTGATATATTGTGGCAGAAATTTTAGAAATGAGTCGGGAAGATCAAGTTTGTCTGGTTTTCAGCATTTAATCAAATAAGTAGGGAAAAAGCGAGAATAATTTATGAATGGGGTTGGCTGGCTCTGAAGTTAGGATGAGAAAGCTTTACAATAACCTGTGCTGATTAGACCAGATGTGTCCCCATATGTTACTCTAAGTACTTCCTCTGGAGCAGGGGGTCAAAAAGACCTTATAAAAGCAGTTATGTGAACTGAACAGCCACAGTCTGATAGTAACTATAAACTGGGTTGAAGATTTACAAGAGTTATATAAAAAAAAAGAAGTTCAAAACCACATCTAGGTCCAAACTGATTACAGGTGAAGTAGTGGCAACAATTTGCCCGTTTCAATTTATGTGACACTTAAACTGATTTGCTCACCTGATCTCTGGTGCTCAAAGTGATGTTTGACATGGTAGGCTTTCAGGCTGTACAGATATGAGCCTCTCTTTGGCGAGCCATAGTGAAGATAGTAGTGGATCATGTCGTACACGACGTAGCCGCCCAGCCCGCCGACAAACACCGACACACTGATGGTCTCCGGCAGCGTCTTACAGAGCGACATGTAGAACAATCCCACCACTATGGAGGCCAACCCAGGAGGAAAGACCAGCCGAGAACCATCGTAGGGAGACTGGAGAGAAACACAACCAGAAAAATCTGTGAATTTGCATTCAGCATACTTTACTCAGACACCCTAAAGGAAATCCAGTGCAACAAATTACTTTTAGTGGTGACCTAACTGTGTGTAATTTAATCATTGACCGACAGAGCTGTTTTGTCTTTCATAGTATCTGCATTTAAAAATAAAACACACTCGTCTAATAATTATTTGCTACTTTCTGTTTGTCACAAAATCAATGTAAAATACATTCAAATTTATGGTTTTAATGCAACAGATTTGAAAAAAAATTAAAAGGATCAGAAATTACATTTCTGAATCAGTTTAAAAACATTTTATAAGCCTCAGTAAATGCTGTTGCAGTTAATAAAAAAAATAAATTAAGTGTCTTCTATAATATGAAGCTTTGATTTTTGAAAGGTCTGCAACAAATGTTTAGATTTTTTTGACCTAATGAAAGAGAAATTAATTAGAAAAAGTGGTTTATGACCAACAGATAAAAGCTTTTATACTTTATGGTGCTGCCCGTGCAGAAGGAAGTGTAGCGTAATGAGGTAGTAGTTATGAGCCGGCGGTTTCATGTGGAAGACGAAGCGGTGGATGCAGTACTCAATGAAGGTCCACAAGAACCAGCCAATCATGAAAAGGACCGGAAACACATGCTTAGGGATCGGTATGGAGAAATCTGCAAATCCAAACGTGCAGCAATGAAGACAAATTTACATACTGCTTGTGCAGCATCAGCAGCACCATGCAGGACTGCATCCTACCTGAGGTGAGCTCTATCCTTGTGTTGCCCTGAGCCAGGGTGGTGTAGCAGTGCCAACTAAGATAGAAGACAATAGGAAGCCAGACTATTGGGACCCAGTACCTGTAGCAACAAACCAGAAAGAATCATAAAAGGGTCATATTTGGACTGTACAGTATTAATTTACAGTCTGTTAGGATTTTGGTTCAATAATTTTCCCCCTCATCAACATTTGTTTGGTATTGGTTCCTTAAGTGAGAGAAAGAATACATCCAGTCCAAATAATGTTTTGAAACTTTAAAAATCTGGCTCATTCAAACATAAATTATTCCAATACTAACAATACAGTATTTGTTTTTTCATCTCATTTATTTATATAAACCATTTTGAGAGATTCTAAACCTTAACCCTACATAAATCTTATCCTGGAGTAAGATTTATGTACTCCTAATCATGCCTGTAACATTACAATTACAGGTAGCTATGCAGCACTCGGCATTACTTTAATTCTGCAGAGACCAACAGAGAAAGTTTTCCTGGTTGGCTTAAAGACTGTCAGGAAGTTAAGAATCTAGAGAAAAATTTCAGAGACCAGTTAGTCTGAATTGTGATAAAATAATCTCCCAACACATTGAGCCCAGGGATTCCTCAAGCCTGTGTGTTCAGCCCATTTCTGTTCATACTGTCGAACACACATCTGTGCCTTCACAAGGGAAAACCTGATTGAACTTGCAGATGAGACCGTAGTCAGAGGACTCATTCTGGAGCCTTAGATAAAATTAAACTAAAAGATCATGGGTTGTGCCAGTAGTCAGTGAATATGCAGTAGTAAGTGAATATCAAATTCCTTTTTTAAAAAGTTGAAGATTTTTAAGGAATATTAGGGAAGACAAAAGTTAAAACATTAAACAGGTTTTATGTCACGTTATTTTACTCTTAATGTTTAAACTTGTAGACTTTTAACTTTGTTTAATATGTAGGTAAAAAAAAATAATAAGGTTAAATTACAAATATCATTGAGTTTAGTAACCCTTCTTGTTATAAATTAAAACTTATATAAAAATTCTAACAACAAAACAAATGGGATGCATTTGTAGGTCTGTTGCAGCAAAGGCATCTTTCAAACTGAAACTACAGCTTAGGAGATGAATATGCCATTTTTAGCATAATAAGTAACATTTATTACCAGGACGTTTTGGTCGCAGCTTCCATGAATGGGTTTCCAAAAAGTCGGATGGGTTTGTCAACTGGCTGGTGAACCCATGCATCATATTTCTCTCTCAGGTTGCCGACCTGCCAGGCCAGAGGTTTCCGCCAGTCCACCAGATCCTGCACAGACGCACAACCAAGTTTTTACTAAGAGCTACATATTCCCTCCAGCAGGTGGCAGCAGAGAGTTAAACATCCAGTGATTGGCTAAAACTAGGAAGCAGTCTAATGGTAAGTGTATTTGTCTGCGTGCGATGCTGCAGGTTTACTTCAACCCAATAACGATTGCAATAATTAAAGACTTTCAATGAGTCCAAAGGCCGACACTTTTATTTTATAGCTCCTTGTGCTGTCAGCCTCGTTTGGGCCATACTGCTGTGTTGTGGAGAACCACACTGATCTGATAGTCAGTGTTGTAGCTTTGACAGAAATGCTTCAGCTTGGAGAGGTGAGATGGAGATTCAGATTTTATCTGCAAATCATCAAAATTTTAATTGTGGTTTAAAAGATATTGATCAAACCTCAGATGATGGTGAATTTGTCCTAAATCCTGATATATACACAGAGAAATACAAACATAATACCACAATTATGAGAAGCCCTGATCATTTCCATATCCACCTTAACAGTGAGCTTTATGTAAATATATGCCCAAACACACACAGCTTAGCTATCTGGCACATCTTTTTCTGGGACTATTCAGTGACAGCAGCAACCAGCTGACTGCTCTGATCAGTTTTTCGAACAGGAAAACAGTGGTATACTAGGAAATTAAATTAAACAAGCTGGTAGAGTGAGTTCTGTGAACCAGCTGCTTTGTGTTACTTGTCAAAGGAAAATACTTTATGTGCATCAAGTTGAACAAGAAAAAAAAAAAGAAGTGAAAATGTTTGTCATGTGGTAAAGAAAAGCAAACAACTCTTGCAACTTCCTGAAAGTAATTATGTTATCTTAAAGAAACAGTTTAAACAGAGAACAGTTCCCCAGCAGCAAGCAGCAGTCAGGGTGATAGCTTGGAGAACCAGAAAAAGTATTAAAAAGAAGGGTTTTTTTTATTCCTTTCTTAAAGGAATCAAAAAATATAGGAAATGTCCAAATTATAGTTATTTCAGGCTGCTGCTCTTTTTTTTTAAAGTTTGTCCAAATGCCCCCCCCAAAACTTGTGAAATGGAACTACATCATGCTCTCTAGTCAAAAGCCATCTTCAGGTGTTCAAGTTGTTTATGTTTAAGTTTAATGATTCATGGAAAGTAGGGTTTTATTGTTCATTCCTGAGGTGACAGGAGTTCACAGTTGCAAAAGACTTATTCCTAGAAGTAGAAGTTTGTGTCATAGTCTGACGCTCAACATGTCCACAAGAAGCTCAAGTGGCTAAATAGTTTTATACTTAAGGATTGTTGCATAATAAATATTTTTGTTACCATTTTCTCAATTTTTGAACACAACGAGGATGCTTAAAGAATCCTTCTGATTCTACAAGTCCAGCTAATCCTGCTCATACATAGTCATTCACTTTGTGTCTAATTGGTTTTCTGGGATTAACCATCATGCATGCAATGTAAACATTGTTCACCTTGGAATCATTTTATCTGGGCAACTGGGTGGCAAAATACATAAATATTGTTCAAACTTCACATTATGTTAATGTCTATAATGTTAATGATACACTTAATTTAATGAATGCCCACTGCACAATTTAATAATTGAAAACTATTGTCTAATTTTTCAAAGGTGAGGTTTGTTTGCATAGGGAGGGCAGGTGATCTAATATGAACCGTCATGTGTTTGTCACGTGAGAAGCAACACAAGGTAACAAGGCCATGTGTAAAAACATACCTTACATTCTTGAGTCACAGTGAGGACAAATATCATGACACAGACTTCTGGCATGGAACCCAATGGGGAAATTTTAGATAAATGAAAAACTGACTGCAGCGGCCGCCAAACTGTTTCACCACATGTCTGCAGTTTGATGGCTGCAGGCAGAGTTAAACAAACGCCTGGTGAATTTAACCCAGGGTTGACGAAATCAAACCACATTGCCGCTCTGTGAAGGGAGTGTCATGAAGAAAGGGTGCACGTTACTGGGAGAACTTAAAGGCTGAAGTGTCCAGCTGTTTTGACAGCTTTTGGTTTTTCTTTCCCCAAAGCAACAGACAAGAACTCTGGGACAAATGCTTTGGGAAGTAAGCCACTCCTCTGATGCATCTCGTAAAACATTGAAGAGTCTAGAATGTCGCTTCTTATTTAATACAAATGCTGCCTAGAGACGAAAAAAAGCCAGCCAGACAGGTTGAATCTGTCACGGACACATAGAGGGATGTAGTGACCTGGGTTTGCAGCAGCTAGTGAAAAAACACAGTTTAAATGAATGAACCAATCTCACCTCTCCAGTGAACAATGTTAGCATTTGCATGAAAATGGATTAAGGGCCCATTTTCTGACATGTCATTGGGTGGTAGCTAGTGTGTTTTCTCACATGTTTGCACATGCCTCCATTTGACAGTGTGGGAAATTCAAAGTCTACAAACACACCAGAGTTTGAGAGCGGCCCAGTTCAGTAACCCAACGGCTGTTGACCCCAAACGGGATCTTCTGTTATTTTACCTGCAGCTTAAATCCAATTCAGCCAATTTAGTGGCCAAGACTGATGGAGAAACAGCACTGAGGAAAGCTTAAGCCACTTTTGATTTCTTCCAAGCAGCTAGAGTTTCTTTGTAACATTTTAAAGACAGCTTTATGGACTTTTTACAGGGTTTTTTTTTTTAAAAATTGTGGATTTCAGCTGGTTTTTCCAATTTGGTATTTTATTAGATTCAACCAAAGGAAAAAATGCATACTTGTTTTATACCTCACTTCCTTCTTTGTGTCCTTTAAATGAAAGTCAGTGTTTTATATTTTAGATCATAAAATAAATAGTAAATTCTGGAAACTGATATTTTTGAGATTCTAGACACACATCGCTGGTCTATATGTTTAGTTGATGAGCTTTTTATTTGCAAATTAGCATTTGTTTCATCTGAACAAAGAAACCCCTTATTGCTAGTTTGCATCCACTGAAAATTTTTATCTCAGACCTTTATTTATATTTCAAAGTTACAAAGTGAGAATCTTGTGAAAACTGTTAAGAAAAAGCTGCCAAATGCAACACAAATCTCAAATAAAACAAGTTCTGGATGTTTCGTATGAAAGTCTTTAGTGTTTCTATACGTTTTATCTTTTGAAACACCATTTACAGTAAGAGACTTTTTCTTTGTTTCTTTGTTTTCTTACTCAAAATCCATCCAGCCATCGGCAATCCTAACAGTTTGGGTTTTGGACATCACCCGCTTGCCGTTTCTCTCCCCTTCAACTTTAGCATCCACAGATATAAAGAAATGAGGGGCGAATTGAGACTGAACGATGTATAAAATGCTGAAAACACACCTTGTCTAGATCCACGGAGCTGCAGAGCTTGTAAGGGGAATTCTCATCCTCATCTTCCACCTTACTTGTTTTTTCTGCAGACTTTTCTTCTGCCTCTTCACTGGCTTTTCTTCTCACTCTCAGAGTCTAGAAGGAAAACAGGAAACGGAAGGAAACATTTAATACAAGAAGTTGATTAGTGGGCAGTTTTTATACAAGAGTATAAAAAAAATTAAATAAGCCATTTTTCTGCCAACAAAATGGCTGCAGAAGTAGTAAGGAAACAGATGAACTGAAAATGACTCCTAATGATTGGGTCAGGATGAACAATGTTTGCTATGAGCCAGTCTATTTGATTATTCCACTCTGACCTTTGCTCCTCTCTCCTGAATGTAAAAGTCGTTTGTTATCGCTGCTGCTTATGACCTGCAACAATTTACAACCGGTGACCATTGAGCAGCTACGTCAGCTATTCCAGTTGCCATGATTTTCAAACAGTATGACGCTTAAACATTTTCTCATTTATGTTTAGAACCCTGAGGCATTTGCCGGCTTTTAGAGTGCGAGTTGGTGCTCTTAAAGCTGAGGCGGTAAACTCCTCCTGCAAGTTTTAAACGTGTCTGTCCCACTGCACATCAGATGTGCAATTTAAGAAATTAAGACATGCAAAGAAATAACCTTTAATAATCAGGTGAGTTGAAGGAGACGGGGAAACAATCATTTCGGTTTCCAGAGCAGAAGTGATATTCTTCCCTCCTCCAAGAATTTCTGAGCTTGACATATATAGTCTGCTCCCAGTGGGATGTGTCTTTAAAACCTAAAACGTAAGACATCCAGGAAGCTTCCTGATCAGATTCTCAAACCACTTCAGCTGATCCTTTTAATGCATAAGAGCAGCAGCCCTTATCGTTAAAGATGAGATCTGCCCACCTCTGCAGAAAGTTCTCCGTCATAACTTTTATCTCATGACCACAAGTAAGGACTGGAATGTCGATGGACCAGTAGGTTGAGAGTTTTGACATCTTCACTGCAACATACCATAGCAACTCGCCCGTCCATCTCTGGCTCTATCCTACAATCACTTGATAAGAAATCAAGACCCACAACCTGGAGGGTCAGTCCACCGTTTAAGACTTAGACCAGATACAAACATCTCATCCACATCCCCCCAAATACTTAATGTTTCATCCTGGGGTAAAAATGTTTCTATTTTTAAAAATAAAAATAAACTGACTTCAGCTGGTTTTAATGTTACTCATTAAACAAAAATTGCTTATTCTAAAAAAAAAAAAAAGAAAGGCACAAATTGTTTTGCAAGTTTAATATTTTATACAGTAGGTTATAAAAAAAGTGCAAACCAGATCCCAAGCTAAATATTAGGCACCTTGTATTCAAAATGCATATTTTTCTAAATATCTGCCATTGCAACCACAATATTCAGGTAAGATGTAGGAGATGCATCCTGCTTTTTCTAATCCAAACTAGCAACTCAATCTCTTGTATTCCTTAGAAAAGTTATTATTTACACATTTGCTCAAAATGTCAGCCGCTATACTTTAAATAGTATCTTCAATATTTGTGGAAAACTAAACGGCAGCAATGCACAGGTTGTGTTCAGAGATCAAGAAAGGCAAGTTTAGGTTATTTTGTTTTGGTTGGATGACATTTGTGGACTTAATATTGATATTTTATGCTGAAATGAATGAAACAAAATATTAGGACAAACACTACAGAGATGTGATGACGTTGATGCCATTTTAACTGTTCCATCAGTAACAATGTTGTTAAATCACATTTCTGATCACATGAGCCTAATCTATTGTCAAAAAATGATAAAATCTACACTAGCGTAGCCCGACATTTTTACTCAGTGTCTCCAATGGAAATATTTATATGAATTAATGCTGAAGCGACTAGAAAAAACAAATGTAAACAACAAATTAAATACCAGATTACAGGTGTAGTGGGTACTACAGGGTTTCTCCACAGTTTTAGTCAACATTCTGTACTTTTCCTAGCTTTAGATCTGTTGTTTTTCCAGCCAAACTTCACTCTGGATGTCTAATAGACATTTATACAACATTCAGTTCCACAGCTGGTAGCAGAAATGCTGCCATGCAGCAAGAATATCATGGTTTGTGTGGGTTCTCCCCAACTACACAGATCCCTCCCAGATGTGTGGTTAATCACTCACTCTAAACAGCTCCTAGGAATGAGTGTGTGTGCAACCCTGTGTGAATTAATGGGGTACAGCAAACGGATGGTGGTTAAGAAGTAACCTTAAAAAAAACAAAAAAACTGAATGGATGGATGCAACTTGGGCGAGTGAAGAAAGTATGTGAATATAAATATTTTCGATTTTCTCCATTTTCTTTACCCAAACGGTGTTCAAAGAGGAGACTGTTGGAAACCTACTACTAGTAGTACTAAAAGACAAACTCACTGGAACATCTGTTGAGCTTTATGACATGCTGCTGCACATCCTTCAGGTCTAGTCTGGTTAAATATTCATCACCAGGCTGCTGAGAGACACATGCTCAGGGTTGGCTGTAGTTTATTACAGACTTTGCTTCTGCAATTTAACACCTACTGTTGCAACTTTATACCTCACCAGCTTGTTGTGGCCGAAACAAATAAAAGGCAGGCATCTGTTTACTAAAGTCTTCATTGAATTTGAAATGTTTGTTTTCAGCAACAGTTCAAATTCATCAAGAATATGACAAATTTATGCAAAACAAATCAATGCAGTCGGGTTACATTTGCTCCCGATTCATCCTGACCTTATGGAAACCCAAACAGCATACATCACAAAGATTAGACAAAAACATGAATACTGAATATAGACCACCTCTGATATGCAATAACTTCCATGTCACATTCGCCTCAACCTAAAATATTAATAGGGTGACATTTCTGGTGCAACCAAACTTTCTGGTCATGAAATAGTTAAGTTCCTGTTGGGTTTTATCATACATCTTTATGAACTTAAAGGAAGGACAAAGGTCCTAAACCAGTTTGGGGAAAAATATGAGTCCAGAGTTCAGTCGGTATGAGATTTTTGTTGTAGAAGAAAATTAGAACAATGAAATCCAGAAAAAGTTTTTCTGCAATAGCTACAAACATTTTTTTTGTCTTTTTACTCTTCATACATCCTCCATTTAAAAAAAAAAAAAAAAAAAAGCAGAGGCACAGCTTTCTGTTGGTGAGTGCAATAAATGTCACACCCTTTGTAACGGCAGCAAATAACCTTGGTGTTGTTTAATAAGCGGCGCCTCTTCCCACTTTATACATACAAACACAAATGTGACCTGAGCAGTGTGTCATCAGACTCTGAAGCTTTGAGATGATGTCAGAATTAGAGATTTAAATGTCCCAACTGGGTTTCCTTTAAAAGGCGAGGAGGGTTTATTTTTTCCAATAGTTGAAACAAGTGTGTTTATTTTAATTCTGTTTAGACACAGCTTTGAAACCCCAGCAGGGTGAGCTTAAAGCAGGTCATCCAGGTTAAAGGAATCTGACCGGAAATAATGGTTTTATAAGCCACAGATTTAAGAGGAGCATCAAATTCAATGGAAACCAATAGATATAGAACACGAGCCAATCTGCACTATTACGCTAAAATAGAAAGATTTATTGCTGGGTGGTTCTGCTTCAGTGATAAAGCTGATCCATGACGTTTTGTTGTTACAAAATATCAGAGATACTAAAACAGCACACACTGATGATGCTCGGCTGATTTCATACTCGTTATTTATTAAGCAAAGATAAAGTCAAAATGGAAAGACACGGGCTGCTCCATCCAATGTGGAAAATGACCAGCAGGTGCTGCTTATCCCACACACTGATCATCTAATCACTGATCATCATCATCATCATCAGGAACCAGCTCTATAACACCAGATATTCTTTCAGTTTGCTGCAGTGGAACATACAGATGTGTTTCCACAATGCCAAGAGGGAAAGTCAGTAGCAATGTACTTAGAGACGCTGCTGTTGCAGCTCATTTTACAAAAGAAATACTTTTTACAAGTGCAAAACTCTCCAGGCAGGACTTGGACGTTTCTGCAAATTCACCCTGAGGTCAGACTGAGCAGTATGATGAGGGAATTATGGAGAAACTCAACACCTCAAGTTCTCAGTTAGCCAACATAAATGTTGACATTTATGACAGGACAATAGCCTATTCCATTAAACACAAAGGTTCCTTGGTGACCCATAATTAAAACACACTCAAATATGCCTTTCTCGGTAGTGTCTCCAGGAGAAAATCTTTGCACCAAAAAGAATATAGCAGGATGCCTCGTGTTTGCATAGTTGCCTCTGAGGGAATAAAAACTTGTGGAACAATGCCTGATGGGCAGATGAGATCAGAGTAGAAATCCTAGGCTTAAAGCACACTTCAACAGCTCATACCAAATGACGCACAATTGTTTTGTTGTTACAAAAGAAATACAGGAGAGATGCTCTGGGCTCGTTTTATAACCACGACTTGAACAAGTCAGGAGAAAATCACCACCAGCCCCTCACTCCAGTTATGATGCACAGTGGTGGAGGGTTGATGATTTAGAGATAAATTCATTTAATACTTATTTTAACTGTATAAACTACTCTTGTCTCAAAGCATTTGTCACTTCTTAGAACTGCAGTCATAACTTGGAGTCAAGCTGAACACCACAACTTTTGCTACTTCAACCAATGATAATATCAGTGACTCAGGAAATATTCACTAATCCAAAATTCAAAACGTGACTGTTCTCCTCAGACTACAACAGACCAGTAATATTTCATTACACTTAAGTCTTATAACTATATTCAACTTGTAGTTTGTGCTATATCATCATGTCTACTGTGAATAAACTGAACATTCGTCTCGCATCACTGATCCTTTTGAGAAGGCTATGCAAAATACCAGACAATTCTACGAGAAATACTTACAAATGGAAGATTTTTAAGTATTTTTGCTATGTGAATACACAGAACATGCAGTACATATGTGTACCATCATGTGGGTGTAAAATGAGCCACACACACTGATTGGTTTTAGTTTATGTTTACCTAAAGGTGCTTTGTGGATAATCTGGAATTGCAGAGACAGTTTTAGCTCTTCAAATGAATTTGAGGGAACAGAAATTAATTATAGTCAGTTGTTGGATTGTGACTTCAATTAATAATGAAAAATAAATAGTTGAAGCATAATCGATCATGATCTGCCAAAAGTTAATAAAGAAAATAGAAAACATCAAAGTTGCCTGTGAAACACTTTGCTTTGGTTGTCATTTTGTTTCTCAATAAATGATCATTTCAATGAACTAGCAAGTAAAAAGTCCCGACATTTGGTCGTGCAGAATGATTCAGCATGACTTGACTAAAGGAGAAAGGTTGTTTTCGAGGGCTTTCAGCAAAGGAACAAAGCAAGACAGCAAAACTATGATGAGAACAGAGTCATGTGCAGCTGAATCAGAGACCGAAAACATCAACAAAGAAAAGAATTACACTTGAGGCAACGTTTTACTGGAATTACACCAACTATGATGCAAGTAAAACCAGGGGGAACACTTCACTTAGACAAGAGAGATATCCCAAGGAAGGAATTACAACTTTAAAAAGTGTAAATCACCCAAAAGATACATGCATTAAAGAGCGCAGTGAGTCCTCTCTATTTGATTGTAGTACTTTTCGCCATTAGGGTTTAAGATCAGTGATTTGCAAATGTAACCCAGTCCAAAATAAAAGTATTTTTTTTATCGAGTTAAGTTCGTGGAAGGAATAATAATTTAGACTGTGTTAAACATGTTTGCTTAAATATGTTAAAATTTTTATAAATAAGTGTTAACAAAAAGCTGTACTGACGTTATATGGTATAATAAGTTAAAAGAATTTGGAAAAATGTACTTAAAACCATTTTATAGAAAAGTAATCTTCACCATATTTTACTTTGAAGGGCTGATGTGTGTAAGAGGAAGTGGTGTAGAGCAAAGCAACTTTACTGGTCCGTGGTTGGGTGAGGGTCAGGAAGGGATAGGAGAGTAGAGTGGAGAGACAGGAAGTAACGACGCGGATGAACGTTTTTGCTACTGCTGTGGAGAAACACATGGCAAGTAAACGCAGAAGTCCTGAAAATCAAAATAAAGTCATTCAGAAGGTTATTCAAGCACTCAAAAAAGCTAAAACCCCAAGTGCACAGTCTCCTACTGATGAAAGCGTTGAGCAGAGTGCTACAGTGAAAAAGAGTGCAGTGGCTAACCTACAACCTGTTGGGCTGCCAGAAGGGCCATTAGGGCCACCGTCCTTGGAACCTTTAAAAATTAATGGACAGCTATGCGATGCCCTATTAAACAGCAGTTCCTGAGTTACCATCATCTTTGGATCCTGGTACAGGAAGTACCTGTCTGACGCATCCATTCATCCTGTCAGTAAACTAGACATATGGCGTTTGACTGATTCCAGCTACCCATGTCTCGGCTGTGATAGTAGATATGGAGTTTCCTAAGAAAGTGACTGGAGCTCCAGCTACTTTGTCAATCCTAGCTCTGATTTGGTCCAGACCAAACCCCTGTCATCATTGGCACCAATGCAAAAGCCGATCTTCCAAAGCGCTTGGCTAAGCTGTGTGAGGAAACATTTGAGGCGCATGTCCAGACATTAGGAATACACAGTCTTCTGCCTAGAGATGCAGAAAGAAATTTGGATTTAAAAGAAGAGAATGAAGAGAAGAGAGCATCTTCCTGATGACCTCTTGGTAGTGGAGTCTTCAACCTTAAATCCCCTTCCTGCTGGTGTGTTGCTACAAGCCATGGTTATTCCAAGTAATGCTGTGGCTGTGAACCAGCTGACGTTATTGTTCCAGAATGAATCCTTGAGACATAACAGTTCCAGCTGGCACTGTTGTAGGATATCTGTGCGTCACTGATGTTGTCACAACAGTTTCCAAACAAAGCACTGTAAATTCAGGATCCGATGCAGGTCTGATGAATTTTGGAGAGTCACCCGTTCCAGAACAACGGAAGCAAAGGCTTTGTCAGAAGCCATCTGAACGAGCATCTGTCTTTTCTCTGGATGAGCTGGATGTGGGACTCGCTAAAGAGCTAGAGCACACAATTAGACTGTCAGATCCCAGCCCATTTCGAGAGCGTTCCAGACGGATCGCTCCTGCAGATATTAATGATGTACGCTGTCATATTGAGCTATTTTTCAGAATAAAGTACATTTCTGCAAATTATAATGGCGGTCTAATCCCGACTCAAATCCCTTTAAAGTTTACATCAATTTTGTTTATGATGAGAAACAAAATTGTTAAGCCATAAATGCATCCATTTTTGCAGGCATCACATGCCAGCCGGCATAGACAATACCTGCAACAGAGTCCAACTGATTTTGCATTTTATGTCACAAGATGGTTTTCTCTTTCAGTGAATGGGGAAAGGCTTGGAAGTCATAATGCATCCATATTTGCTCATTAGGCAAATTTACAAACTGTGCCACCAGGTGGGGTTTTTTTTTCCTCCTTTGCACACATACACTGGACAGGATATTAACCACCAGGAAGTGATTCAGGAAAGTCTTGGCAAGCGTTTTTATTTTTAGTTATATGACTTCACCTTTGAACAACAAAGACGTGTGCTGTTGGGTTGCAGTAATTGGAGAGTAAAAAGAGTATAAATGATACAATTTCTTTCACTTTTATGCAATAAATATATACATTAGGTGTGAAAACGCTTTGTGCCTTCGAGGTTTTATTTGTTGACGCAAGCTCTGTACATGAGTGGCAGCACAAATAATTTCTCTCTTTGTGCATGACATTTGAAATTAACCAGTAACTCAATGTGATCAGAGAAAACTGTTTAATTTCCTAGCTGAGTCTGACCTGAGCATCTGGTGAAAACAGTAATCTGCCTAACAATACTTATTCACACTGCACTGTTATTTATGTTGAACTGTTTCACTCGATGAGCAAATGGTGCCCCAAAAAATAAGGTCAGTATTTTCACATTTTGAGAGAGAAGTTGTCATAGTAACAAGCTTGACACCCTTAGAACAAACTTGGATCTTCAGTCAGTAAAATTAAATAAAGTTTGTGGTTGTAAAGAATGTCTAGCTGTAATCATGCTAGACAGACTGAAATTCAATTATTTACATTCCACTCCATTTCTAGTTGTAACACAATAAAATCAAATTTAGTTCTTAATTACATGGATTGGTAAAAATGTTCGGTCTCAGGAAGCCAAGCTACTCTTATCGAGTCACTGGCACACAGGCTTTACCTCATATTTGGTTTTTCAGTGGCTTACTTTGCATTTAGTAACATCTCATAATGATTTCACTTAATTAATTTTGCATTATTTTATGTTCCCATTGTTTTATTTAGTATCTTAACCCATTTCTTTACAAATCCATGAAACGGGTTGTGACAAAACTGAGGTTTCTACAAAATATTAACACATGAACCCTTTACAAACTTTGCAGGTCTGGAGAAAGCTGGTGCTATTGACAATGAAAACCAGAGTCCACAGCTCATTGGAGGGCTCCAAGTTCAGGGAATCCAGGAGAAATTTTCATGAAGGAATCAAGCTAAGAGCTAGTCAGATCAGCCCCATTGAAGAGAGTGTCCACCATCTTAAGTTCAACTGTTTCCTCTGAAAATCTATATTATGCGAGCTAAGACAACTTGCATCCTTCTGGGCAGAGTGTTAGAGCAATTCTAACTGAGTGTTAGCCAGTTTATCAACTCCAAAAATTGCTGACTTCCTTTGGATAGAAATACTGAACCACCCCAGAGGACTGATCAGCCCACACAAACTCCATGTGCAACACACGCGTTGTTCAGCTGATGGGGAGAAAAAAAAAGGCTTGATCTTCAATCCGAGATTAATCTTACTGCTGTCTATTGCAGATACTGTCTGCGCTTACATACTCCTCACAACCCTGCTTTTAAGAGATCTTTAGGAAAAGCAAGTAATCAGACAGAAATCAGCACCAACAATCAGTTTTAATTATAAACTCAAACATTTATAACGCAAAAGGAACAGTGGTCATAAGATGACTAAGACTTCCTCTTTATAGAGACTGAAATGTTGCCGAGTACCGACTATTAAATAAAACAAGATGAATTTATGTATAAAATACATTTAAATCCATGTTAGTGTTCTAAAAAGCGCTGTGGCAGTATTCCATTAAAACGCAAGAAATCCTTAAAAACAGGTCAAACTAGGACCGAGTCTTGGGTTTCAGACACAAGCAGGCAAGCAAACAAAGCAAGTCAGTATTAGTGTCATAACATGAAAGTTTTCTTTGGAAATTTAGAGCTTGAGTCTCATATTTTATTACAAGATGTATTCCAGCATGTTTAGTTACAGTAAATGAATGAAAAACATTCACATGTGGGACTATGAAGCTAGACAGATTTTGAGTCTACATACGTTTTGTTTAAAAAAAAAAAAGTATTATTTGTTAGCGATAAAGAAAACAGGAGAGAGTTTGTATTGGATCCAGGAGTGCCTGAGTAAACTCCTCAGAAAAGAACCCAGACAATGAGTGGTTTGGCAACAAAGTTGACATTACTCTCACTTTATATTGGTCTACTTATTGTCAGGCTGAGAAATACACCTATTAATGGGATTATAATGGAAGGGGACAACGTTGAGACTTTTAAAACACTATTAATCCAACAAAACTCTTTGGACTCTCACCCCAATTTGTTTAAGACAATAATTTACATTGGAGAGTAAAAAGAGTATAAATGATACTCTTTTGTACTCTTCTCAGACTAACGGAACCTTTTCAAGGTGAACAAAAACAATCTTAATAAAAAGCATGAATGAGCTCAATTTACAGAGAAAGCAAGCTTGAAGAGTAAAATAGAAGGCGTGCTCTGTCCCAGGAGGAAGAGGAGGCAATGCCGTGAAAGAATGAGAAAAACAAAGAGGACAGTTGGAGTGGGGCGGCGATGTGGCCTGGTACCATCACAACACAGACACTACAGTCCGCTTCCACTGGGAGAGGAGGATGAGGGGCGAGGAAGATGGATTGAATGGATGTTTTCGTTTGTGACGACAACCTGATAGGAACACCAGTTTGATTAAACAATTAAAAACAAAACAATGAAAAGTGTTTAATGCTTTAAATATTGTTTTTTATTTTTACACCCTGGATGACTCTTCAATCTGCTCTTGAAGTGTTTGTAGGCCAAACACCCCTGTTCCATTGTTTCCTCAAAGCATTGTGTCTTTTAAGACAAAGTGACTTTGTTTTTCATTTGTTCCTAAAGTTCTTTAGGTTTATCTGAAACATTCAAGTAGAAGAAAAAACGCCCAGCAGAAATCTGACAAATACTTTTTAACAACACCAGATTTACAAGAAGAGGAAGCAAAGGAGTGGAATTAGGCAGGTAATAAAATAACTGAATAGTGTGGTGGTGAGTTGGCTCAAAGGTTTATCATTTGTTTAATTATCAAATGAACTAGATTTTTGAACTGGGTTTAAATCTAGTTCAGAAACATTAAAAGAAAAAATATTCTTGGAATGATCCACTTCACCTTTATGAGGCTTTAAAGTTTTATGCAACATTTGTTAGCACACAAGCAAAATATTAAAGAAGGCGCTATAAAACAAACAACACACACTAGATCAAACTATGGGAAATGAACAGAATGTTTTCAAAAAGTTTATGGATTATCTTTTGCATCTCTACCAATCTCCTAAAGAATTAAGCAGATCTATGTCGGCGTTTATTCATCAATAAAAAAATATTGCACACCGATTATAAAAACAAAATAAACCTAAACTGCTTTTCATAAAGTGGAACAGATTAGTAAGTGAAATACTTATTTAAAAAAATGTGTCATTGGAGGCTCAGTTCTCCAATGATACAACTGACCTCTCCAGGTTTTAGACTACCATTCAGTTTCCAAAGCTGTTGTACTGCAAGATTAATGTTAAATACAGAACGGTGCTGTGTAGGTGGTCATAATGTTATGCTGATTGATGAATTGCTCTTTTGAAGTTGGATTTGCTTAAATCTAGGATTCAGTTAGGAACAGATGGGTTTTACTGTAGTTTAGATTTTTTTTGGCTTAGTGTGCGAACCAAACAGATTTCAAGAATATTTCATGTCACTTCTAAAAAATTTTCTTTCTCATTTCCTCATTACATTTTATTGCTAAGCTTTTTATTGCCACAGATAGGGACCCTGTTGGACCACAGGACTCTGTACGGGCCAAGGTTAGAGTCGTTTCTTCTGGGAACAAGATATTCAAGCAGATCTGGCTTTGGTTGGTTTGTCAGGCTAATTCTGATCAAATAGTATAACAGTTATGAAACTACTGAATGTTTCCTCACTGTAAAACCTGATTTATTCATTTTTTTAAATCAGAAAAATATTCTCACTCAAAGATCATAGCCTTCTTTGTGACAGAATTGCTCTTCAGGTTAATATACACAAGTAGTTTGACTCTTTCCAAACATCTGAGATGATAAATACAAGGAGTAACCACCATGTTTATGAATGCTCATTTTTAAAAGACAAAACTTTACAGGTTAAAATCAAAATGAGCTTTCATGACATCTCTGGTTACAAAGCAGGTAGGAAGGGCGGCTCAAATCGACCCAAGTCTGGCTGGGGGAGTTTATTACTTCAATAAAGATAGGATGGTGTTGTAAGAATGACATCAGCAACTCCCATACCTTTGAAACTACGCATTTTGTTCCCACAGTCAGGGTTGTGCAAGCTCACACTTTAGAGGAACTTGTTCGAAGCATGGATGCACCAATCGACCAATTTTCCCTTCATGACCTCTGATCCGTTCTTGTCAAGTCAAATCCTTCAGAAATCAGATTTCCCCCCCCCCCCCCCCCACCTGGCTAATCATTTTTATTGTTGTTTCTGGCTTCATTAATGTCATTAGAATTTGGCTGGTCAGACCTGAGAAGAAAACCAGAAAATGGTTTTTCCCAGGAAAGGCCTGATCAGTGCAACGTTAGTTCAAAGTTCATTGCACACAGAATAAATAAAGCTAAGCTGCTCTCAATCACATATTTTGATTCGAGATGCTTTTTCTATCAGATACAAATTTTTATTTTGAGAAGGCCTTTTTTTGGTCCTACTTTTCACATGAAGAATAGAACAGAAAAAACCTTTTGATACATGAAACAGATCAAAAATCACATCTTCGATATTTGAATTGCTGACCAGTGTTCAGAGGTGGTCAAATGAAAACTGTCAAATTTAAATCCCTTTTTGTGCTCATCTGATTTTCTAACAAAATCTCTTGAAACAAAGAAAACAAATTCTTAGCAATCAATTTCTTTCCAAGGAATGTTCAAGGAATTCATTAAAAAAATATTAAGGGTAAAATATGAAAAACAGGGATATGATGGAAAAATTGCCTATTGTTTTATGATTACGTTAACCTCGTTGTTATGTTATGTCTTAATGTTTAATGCAAACCCATTCATCTCTTTTCCTTGCAGCTGCAGAAAACCATGTCTGGCAAATAACCTCAGATAGACCTTTTCCACACAAGGTCATTAGAGATAAAGACGTAACATAAACCATAACTCAGTATTTAAGAGTCATTAGACTTTAGCACGTAATAAAATATTCAATTCCACCATCAAATGTTCCTCTGCATCTAAAGATTTTCACTTTGCAGTAGCAGAAAGTTGTATTACTTAGAGACTTTTCAAACCTACATGGAGATGTTTGGCCAGAACACAAAGCAGAGAAAACCAAACAGAATAATCAGCAAACAGAAACTGTAAAGCACACTGTTGGAGGGCTGATGATGTGGGGTTATTTTGCGACCGTAGAACCTTAAACTCACTGAGTCGACCATGAACTCCTCTGCAGCACCGCTGATATTGGAGAAGCCATTTGTCCGGCAGCTCAAGCTCACCTCAAACTGGGACAACAGTGGTGAAATTACAACAGAATGACAAAAACAAAAGAATCAAGGTATTGAAATTCTCCTATCAAAGTCCAGATGTCAACCTGATGAGATGCTGTTGTGTGCAGAGACAAAAGTCAATAAACCTTGATGAACTGAATCAATGATGGAAAGAAAAATAGAAACCGTGATGTCAAGGTATGATTTATTGCTGATGAAAGTGGTTCTATGAGATCTTGAACAACAGGTTGAACAGTTTATCCACCATGGGCCCATATCTATATTTATGATCAAACTCATGTGCGCTCTGAATATGAGAGTCATTTGTCTTAAAATAGTCACTCACTCTTGGAGTTAAATATATATACTTGCCTGACAATGAACTGAAAAGTTAATCATTGAACACAATGACATTTTGTTAAACTAGAAGTTCATAAACATGACAGCTCTATACTAAATGAGTCCAAAAGGGTTTCTTTATTCCTATTTATTGCAGCAAGTGAAGGATTTTTAGACCTTAGTCATTTTAGTCATAATAACTAAAGTCAGACTGGTCAAATTGAAGAATGATAGGATCAGACTAGAGAACCTGGATAAAAGTAATATAGGTGTGTACAAACAACACAACAACTGTAGAAGCATGTTTGCATGTTCATACTTGGGTGTGACAGCAGAATGTATCCAACGTGAGATCATTGTGGAAATAACAGGACAAAGGTTTCCACTTTGAGGAGTTTTATAATGATGAAACAGCCGTAATTTTTTATGATTGGTTCTCACTAACACAGAACAAGTCACCAAACTGATTTATTTACAACTAAAGAGAAAAAACACCTTCACCAACAAGCTTTAAGAAGCTTAAACTTTAAAATCAGCCTAAGATCATTTAATATCAGTTTTAGACTTGAGTTTCATGATATAACTAACTATAGAGTGAACTACTAAGCATATTACTAAACAAATTAAGAATACTCAATGACTAAAAAGAAAAAAACAGCCACACACTAAGTTTTTAGTCATTTCCTTCCACAACAAATAAAATTTAACAATGACATCAGCATCAGGAGGAAAAATCAGGCCACATGTCAAGGATGGACGCTCACACAGCAGACGACTGACTAACTTCTCTACTGCTTGGTTTCAGTCACACATATCGCACATCTACACATGCTGATCTTTTTGCACCACAACGCTTACTCTCTATTGCTGAAACGCCTCAACATTAAAGTTCCTCTACCATAATTTATCGTGTCAAAGTAACATGTTGGGCGAAAACTATTCAATGTTTCGTTAAGGGAGTCAACGAAACATTGACTCCCTTAACGAGTCATTTTAGAATTAGAGGTTGATAATCAAAGATTTTCTGCTTTTTCTTTAAACTCCATAAATTTAGGTGCTGCTATTGATGTGCATTTCTCAATCTGGATCCCCAGAGTACTCTCTTCTGTATGCTTTAGATGTTTAACAGTTCAGACACACCTGATTCAAAGGAATGAATTACCTCAGCAGCTTGTTATCAGGTTCTGCACAGCTCTGTTTGCTTTCCGGTTCAGGGTTTTGGAAAACCATTTCCAGGCAAACCCTACTGAAAACCAGAATCCAGAACAGGTCAACCAACTAAAGAGAGTTTCTGTAGGCCTTGCCTGCTTAAACTTTTGTTGGTTTCCACATCACCTTTAGTTGTGTTGTTAGTGAGGTCTCTTTTCAACAACTGGCTAATAATTTTAATTCAGCTTTCCCGGTTGAGGGAAACTAGCATGACTACCATATTTGTGTTTTGACTGAATCAACTAACTGATGGAGGTTATACAAGTCTGAGGACATGCATCCTGTATCTGTTCTTTATAGTTAAGGCTTAAATGGAATATGTGGATTACTATTTTAATAGCAGGTTTATATTATAGATAGAGCTGCAGAATCTAATAAAATGCTGCCATTATCAAATTAGTGATCGTTAATTACTGGTTTAAGTGACTCCAGCAGTGACAGGCTATTGAATTTCATGCAGTCATGCATCTTCTAGATAAATAAATGGATATTGTCTGGAAACTAAAAAGGTTTCTATATCTAATTTTTACATACTTATCCAAAATGAAGAGACATAAAACTCCACACTTTTAAGACAGAAAAGGAACCCTAAAGCTTCCAAATAAAGACTTCTTTATTTTACCGTATTTGTCTTTATTCTGAGTTGCATGTTTACGTTTGACATTTTATTTTTCAAACTTGTCCTGCTAATTCATATTTCCTGAAGCATACTTTTAAACTGAACTAGTGCATAACAAATATACAGTATGTATCCACACAGTGATATGGTTTACAGCTTTTTAAGGCAGAGATCTGTTATAAATAATGACAAACATTCATTGTTGTCCATTGTTAAAAACAAAAAAAATCTTGAGTCAACCTCTCCAACAGCACATAATTTATGAATGACAAACGTAAACAAGGCCTAAGTTGTGCAAAGCTAGCATGCAAAACTCAAAAATAAACCCTCGTGTTTGGTTTCAGTTCACTATATATATATATGTCTGAGTTGCTTAACAAGAGATGGGAGATGCAGCCAAAAACAAATGATGGAAGGCGAAGAGAGTGAGGGTGACGACACAAGAATGGATAAGTGTTTTTAGATAAGAAACTGGCCTCCCCGACTGAAAGAACCCGTTGAACCTGTGTGACAAGGACTCAGGATTTCACATATTTTTGTGGCCCCTCTCTATGTGCCTGATCTGAGCATGTGCAACAATCAGAGGCGCTCTGTAGCAGCGAACATGCGAACAAGGTGTCGCGTTACCACACACAAGCACACAGAGCCAAATTGCAACAAAACACACTGCGAATCCACTTAGTGTGTTTGCTTTGTGAGCGTTACATCTCCTAAAGAGAAGAAATTACTGCCAGACATCCACCTACCGTTCTCCTGGATGAAATCAAGGTTCATTGTAGAGGTAAAATAAATCATTAATGAACTTTATAGAGGGATCCTGTTTTAGAGCTGCATGCAGAGGGCTAAGATAAATATAAACTGTAAGCTGCATCTCAAATTAGTGCGGATGAGTTTGTATGCATTGTGGAAATACATATTTAGCAATAAAAAAAAATGGAAGAAGAGCAGATGTCGGAGTTTCAGAAAGGCAAAAAGAAAAAGTTAAAGTGGTTTTCTACCATAGTAAATAAAAATTAAGGAAGAGGCTCTTTGTTAATGAGTAACTTTCTGGGTAACTAAACATCCCATTATGAGGTCATATTCTTTTAATTATTAGACTTTTGACCTTATTATTCTCACATGATGTTGAAAAGTTTAACAAATGACATTGAACCATTTTCCCCAATTTTCTAACATGTTAAAGTAATTTTAACAATTAAGATGCAGAAAAATTAAAGTACAAAGAATTCCTTAGGACTTGCATTATTTTTGTCAAGGGGCAGTAAGATGCTTA
Source organism: Xiphophorus maculatus (assembly GCF_002775205.1). Lineage (NCBI taxonomy): Eukaryota > Metazoa > Chordata > Actinopteri > Cyprinodontiformes > Poeciliidae > Xiphophorus > Xiphophorus maculatus. The sequence continues at coordinate 18,068,307 of NC_036444.1, read as the reverse complement.
CACAATCTGTCGTTCTCTGCATCAATACAAAGAAAATAAAACAGAACACAAATATTACTAACATATTTCTGCACCAATTCTTTTTAATATGCATTAATGAATTATGATAAAGTACAAAGTAACCTGATTAAATTGGTAATTAGGTAACATTGGTAATTTATAAGTTGATGCATTCATACTAATGTCACTTAGGATGGCTTCACAATCATCCATCAGCCAATGATTCATTTGAAACAAAATCATTTCTCCTCCTTAGTTAAATTGCTAAAGTACATCTGCAGCCCTTAACATAAACAAATGTTATGGTTTGCTATGATTTTAAAGCGGTTGTAGTTAACCACATCTCAACTATAAAACTGTTAAACCTGTTAAGCTGAAGACGGTTTAGGGATGTAAAAACATCACCGTTTTCTTTGTCCTGTCTACACATACAGTCTGATACATGTGTGTAATAGAATATAACTAACACAGAGGGATAATGACAACAGCCTGACGGGTCAGTACAGCCAAGTGTTATAAAAGACAATGCCCTCGTCTTCCAGAGACAAGTATAACTAAATAGTTTCTCCTGCCTTTTGTGGGATCTCGTCGTTTGGGTGTGGCTGACTGCTTCACTTTAGCATGTGTGCCAAACTGTTTGCTTGTTTGCAGAAACATTTGTCCAACAAAATGCACAAAAGCCCTGTGTTAAAAAAAAAAAAAAATACAGCTTTTGTCATATTCAAAGTAACCCATAGAGTAAAAAACTACATTAAGAAATCAAGTTGTTTATTTAGCCTTTCAGTAAGATTTGTAGCTTGTTTTTGTTGTCTATTTTTAAAATCTTATGGCTGTTTTTGTATTTTGATGGTAAACAAAAGGGGGAAAAAAAACTACACAAGTGTAATTATAGGACCAGTTAAGTGAAACACCAACAAAAACAAAAAGGTTTTTCAATGAAAATCTCAAAAATTTGAGATCGAGATGATTTGATTGTACATTGTCTGCTTCAAAAAGGTCAATACATCATAAGGCTCAAATACCTACAAGAGTAGGACAACAGGAAACCAGTATTGAATAAAATTTTAAACAAATATCACATCTGGATTTATTTTGCAGTGAAATCAAACAGTCACATCTGGCATCAGTATTAGTCCATTTATTAAACTCCTCCACATATATTCCCTCCCGCTCTCCTCCCTGCTGAACCTTGCCCTCTCGCTATTTTTCAGGTGTAATCGTAGCGATGAGCGGAGCCACTTGAGGCCTCCACCTGAGCACTAATTGCAGTGTCTCTATAGCAGCAAGGGTAAACAATATCCCAAGTAATGCATCACCACGGTGATAAGCAGCTCTCAGGAGTTGTAAAAGAGGCAGTCCGCCCGAATGGTTTGTTGGGAAAAACTGATGACGCATGAGTTGGATCCGAGAACCTGGGACAATCTGTGCTTCGCTGTGGCCTCAATTAATAGTCATTGTTAGATTAATTGCCAGCATGAATTATATTTATGTTGACAAAAGTAACAGTTAAAAATACATAATCTGTGTTTGAGATTAATCATCTACTTTTTAAAATATTGGTGTAATTCTTTAAAGCTATTAAACTTAGAAAGTCAAATTGTTTGCTTTACAAAAACACTTTTAGCCAAAGTTAAACTCTTCAGTTTATACGATTTACAGTTTTGCAGGATTTATCAAAGTCTTTAAAGTTCTTCTTTTGTCTTTGCCCCCTGGTACTTGATCATTTTTGGATAGTTTTTTGCTGATGTCACTAAAATCAGAAGGATAAAAACTGTGTTATAACACATGGACAGCAAAACTTATTTTTAAATCTATATTTAGACATCTTGTTACCACCAACCTCCCACAAAGACCCACATCGTTTCCATTTTTTAACTGAACCCATAAACCATATTGTTGACAGACAAAAAAAGGATATTAGCTCCAACAAGGTGACTCCCATAGAGCTACTAATTGAAAGTCTCTTTATTATAACTGATACTTCTTAGGCCTTTTAATTATTAACTTGTCATTTAAAAAATAAAAAATTGGACAGAAAACAAACAAACAAGAAAAACAGCCATCAAAGTCCAAAGACCTGATCAAAAAACATTTAAAATATTAGTAGGAGGTTGGAAGGAAAACATAAAGCAGTGTGTGGGCTGGCTAAAACGTTTGTACCAGCAGCAGATGAAGCGACTAATCGACACTCATACAGTGTTCTGTGCAAAACACTGTCACATGTCCACATGTATTATGATGGTGATATTGTAAGACTTTCTTGATGGTGGTCTAACTCATGTGGTTATAATGAGGCTTGTAGATCACCCAGGTCTTCATCTAGAACACAGATTTACCCAACCACATGCTCTTTAAAAAAAACATCCGCCTCTTTCTGACTACTACCTTGTTTCCATTTTGTAATATTTATACTATTCTAAATCTGTTCATCTTTGACCCATTTTTTACGGGATTGTTTTTTTTTAACCAAAGTGTCTGTTCCTTCCCCCCCGGTCTTCCTTGCGCCCTCATACAGAAGACAATCCCATCATTGAGTGGAGAACGAGCCATGCCAATAAAAAATAATCTACATTCCTGCGCTCCACCAGCCTGACCCACTCGCCCCGCAGCATTCCATCCACAAACACTTATTAGAACCCGGCATCATGTTCAGCCCTGGACTGCACCAATTCAGCTTTGCTGTACTCCTACTGTTTGTTTCTCTGAACATTCAGAAAGCCTTCAAAGTGCTCTATCCAACTTCTTTTCTACTGAACAGATGAACAGATTCTGCTGGTCTCCATACCGTTCCCATTGTTCTTTCATTCATTTGTTCAATTCAACAATGCGCCTACTATCCTGCCAAGCTCACACCCGTGTGGCTACATTGTGACCCTTGACCCTTAGATTTGTTTACATTTTAACTCGATGATAGTGAGAAAGAAATGGTGACAAGCTTTCCAGGTGGAACAAAAATGAGTCAGATGTTTGAACATTTCTGACATCGGTAGGCAGAGCGGCTTTGATTCCAGATAAAGCCAGAGATAGCAGCAAAGAGCAAACAAAGGTGCACCTGGATACTGTGAAAAAAAGAATCTAACAGATTCTTTTTTTTAATCTATCCTCAAGAGTACAAAAACAAGATTAAACATTTTACTTTAAACAAAAATGAAGCCAAATAAGAAAGATCAGTGACTTGGTGACTTTAAAGTGCCCAGCGCTGTAGATTATACCCAGATATCTTTTGTCTCATTTGTTCAAAGGAGAATCATTATCATTCCTTCAAATACAACTTTTACAGGCCTCCTATTAGAGATAAGATGCTTTCTCCTTCCACTTATCCAAGCAAGATTTTTAAAAACTTTTTGTAATCGTCTTGTCATCAACATTTAACATATTGAGGTTCAGTCTGAAATGGCCTGTGACCTCCACTCCTGGCGAGATGTGGAGCCGTTTTAAGTGTTTTCCGAAAAATATTTCAGGAAGTAAACGGGTCGACTAAGTTGTTTGGAAATGGACTCCTAACCCTTCCCAGATTGATAGGTAGCAACATTTTCTTAAAGTGATTGCTGTTGTTGTTTTAAATAAAGCTAAGTAACAAAACAAACTTTCAGATCAGTAAAGTTGAGGAATAAAAATTTTGTTTTTGGGAAAACGCCTTCTCTCCTTCTCCAAATTGGATCAAGTTGTGGTTTTACTTTCCCCTCAGACTAACTAGTTCCCAGCACTGGTTCTGAACAGAAGCCATGTATCGCTGACCAGTTCAAGCTGTTGAGGGTCTAAACAGCCTTCTGTTTGATTGTAAAACTGCTCCTAAACACACATGCATGCACATGTTGACATAGTCATAGACACAAGCAGCTACAAGGGTTCTGCTCCAGCAGATTGAGCTTTAAACTGGACCATCCACACTGACATCTTAAAGGTCAGGAGATCAATTCTGTCTCCAACCAGACAAATCCTGTAACTGTAACTAGAATGGAGATAATCTAAAAACTACTTGTAATTAATGATTCCCTGACTCTTTGTCAGCCAAACATTGTACTAAAAAAGAAAACACAATTCATCCAGACAGCCGTGTTGGACACGTTTAGTGTTTTAAAATGACAAATTTGAATTCTGATTTGAAAGCTAGCTTGCTTAAAACAGTGTGGGGAAAGGCTGATGACACATTTTCTCTTTTACTGCCAAGAGGTCAGAATTTCAGATCACAATTTCTCCTGAAAGTGTTTCCAGAGCATTTAAATGACAGAGCAGGAAAGGAGCAACCTGATTTCAACGAAATGCAAAATACATTTAATCAGTAATCAACTCCTGTACCCAGCAAGATCCTGCATCCACATTATTCACAACAACATGTAGCCTGATAAGGAAAGGTTTCTTATTTGTTGTTTATAAGTGTTACTTTATCAAACTTACATTAGATCTGCAAACCAGGGAAACAATTCATCTTAATGAACTGATTAAAATTATTGTCAACTAACTTAGTCAAATCAATGATTAACATTAGTACACACTCAAAGGCCATTTGCTGAATGAACAACTTAAAGTAGTAATGAACTGTACAAAATATACACATTTAAGCAGAAAGAACTGAGCTTTTCACATGTTGATGTTGGAAGTATTTTTTTAGCTGCAGATGAATCTTTTGCTACAAATGACCAAGCATTCACTAATGGAAGGCTATGTTATATGTTTTAGGCAATACAATAAAATATAATGCTTATTTTCTAACTCCAAAAACTTATTATTTTGGTGGGGTGGGAGGTTTGCATATTTTAATGCATTTCAAATATTGTATAAAAAGGGCCTAAGTGGTTAAATGCAAAATCTTCTGGATGGGCCATTTTTTGACAGATTAATCATCAGAATAATCGATAGTCAATTACTTATATAATCACAATTGTCCAACAACAAGCTGGTGCAAAAGTTTTTGAAGTTTCTCAAACAAATTTGCTGTTTTAGCTCATTATTCAGACTTGATCTCTTATTTAATTTTTTTAATCGTTTGGTTTGTTTCCCCTCCTCCAAACACCTGCAACAATTTGTCTTTATTACATCTCAGAACATGGGGAATAAGACCATCTATTCCCATATATTAGAGTAGATATTTAACTTCCACCAAGGTCAAAAGGAAGATTATATTCTTTATGGAATCCATCTCTATAAATTTTGGCAAATCACTAACTAAAGTCACGCTCGATGTGGCTGATCAATAACTTGAAATAGCTGCTCTTTATTATTTGTGCAATCTGAAAGTAACGTGACTATTGTCAGACACCACCTGTAAATCCAACCAGCAAAAGATATGTAGTCCCTTATGCCCTACTTTGTGCCTTTTGGTCTTTTAAATTCTTACAGCAATATAATAAATTAGATTTATCACATTTATCCTAACTGTCAACATTTCAATAAGCTAAAAATATCCACTACTCTTACATATTTGTATTTCACTGGTGAGCATCCTCAGTTTATCCATGTTGAACAAGCTGAAAAATAGTTGAACTTCTGCCATGAAAGTGGAACCATAAAGCAGCTATAAACCAGCACATGCTTTATTGCCCTTCCATAAGCAGAAACTGGGAGCAGTAAAAGATAAAAACCATATCTGACCAATGATGATGCATTGCTGCAAATCTTATCAATCATGTTTTCCACTGGGTTATTGATGCTTCAGTTCACTTTGAATCAGTTTTTCAGCTCCACCACATTGGAACGCAGTCAGAGTGATTTAAGCAACAGTCTTATGTAGGTGATATAACTTTAAAATAGTAATTGGATATGATTATAAATTAACATTTTTGGCTTACAGTTATACCCAATATTTGTCTACAGTAATGACTACAGAAGTAAAAAGAGGACGCAATTTAATCTCAAGGACAATGTAGTCCTTCCTGCTCATTTTCCTGGCAGATCAGACAAAATGAGCAGAGCAAGTAGACCTGCCATACCTGGAAGATTATATACACATATATATTTTTTTATTATTTATTTTAGACAGACACAAAGTAAAAAGAAAAAATTAAAACAAATCACTATACCCACTGGCATGAAATTGTACATTTGTCCAAAAAGAAGCAGGTTACAAGATATTATGATTTCCTGCCCTTCTTATACTAATAACCTATAAATATTTTTATCTCCCCACACCCGATAAACTCTTACTTCAGTTTATCGGGTATTAGTTTATACCCGATACATTAGTTTATTGAGTATATCACTATTACAGGATGAAGTCTTGCTAATAACATCCTGTTTTGGAGACAACCAAGTACTCGTGGTTGGCAATGTCATTTTAGCATAATCAGAATAACAGGAAGAGACATCAGATTAGGAAATATACCTGCCAAATATAGAATAGACTACATTCACAGTCTCAAACGCCGAAAAAGCTAACGTGTCATAGTTAATCAGACTACAGTCCGATGCAGGAATAGGGTGGATAAGGAGAAGATCATTTTCCCAATCATAAAGTTTAAATACGATGAATGAATACACAAAAAGATTGATAAAAGCTGGACTGGTTAGACATCAGAATGTATAAAGGGGTTGATTAGTTGATTGAGGCCTTAGTTGGTTGGACAGACTGATGGATGAAAAGGTAGTTGAGAGGACTAATGGACAAAAGGTTGGCTGGACTGAAGGACAGACATGACTGGCTACAAGGACAAGATGATAAAAGCCTGATTTAATGGTGGGATTGAATACTGCCTGAATTAACAGACAAAGAAAGAAGGATGAAAGAATAGGAAACAAATACCACCATACAATCCAAACTGGTTGAGGAAACTGCATTTTAAATATTTAGTTATTTATCATGTAGAATAAACTTTAGCAATAAGTGTGCAATACTTAGTTGTTTTTCTATATTCATTCCGACCTGAAGAATACTTGAATCAGAGTTCAAACCATTGCATATTAAATATAAACCATGAACACCAACTGAAAATGAAACAAATTAATCACTCGGATTAGATTTGCATCAAACTCTAAACTGAGAACATTTCTGAATCTTCCTTTCAGTACAAATCCCTTGTACAAAGATAAAAGATGGTGACGTACTCGTCTGCAGATAAAGGTCTGCCGTCATTCAGGTTTATCTTTTAGTTGGCCAGATTGCTCAATAACTGATCAGAACTAAAATACAATTGAATCTGTAAGTTCAATATAAAACTACGAAGGGTTATTAGTTGTATTTCGTATTCTGTAGTCCTGATTATTGATGGCATCTTTATTTCAAGGTTATTGGGGGAATGACACTTAGGCCAAAGCCTCCCTATATGCCCCAAACTGGTGTAAGTCACTGACCCCAGTGTTGACTTCTCTCCAAACAGAAAACCGTTTGAAGTAATGGAATCAATTACATCAGAAACGGAAAAAAAAAGTCTCAACCCATTCACAGTGAGAAGGTGTGAAAATGCATGCAGTGCGACTTTGACACATTCTCTGTTTCACCAACAAACTGAAAGTTGATTAACTGAAACAAGAGCAGGCCAAAAATCATTTCCATGTATAGTACAGACCAAAAAGTTTGGACACACCTTTTAATTCAATGAGTTTCATTTATTTTCATGACTATTGACATTGTAGATTCACACTGAAGGCATCAAAACTATGAATAACACATGTGGAAATATGCACTAAACAAAAAAGTGTAAAACAACTGAAAATACCCCTTATATTCTAGTTTCTTCAAAGTAGCAACCTTTTGCTGTGATTACTGCTTTGCACACACTCTGCATTTTCTTGATGAGCTTCAAGAGGTAGTCACCTGAAATGGTTTTCACTTCATAGGTCAACCTGCCCTGTCAGGTTAATAAGTGGGATTTATTGCCTTATAAATAGTCATGAAAATAAAGAAAACCCATTTTAATTAGAAGGTGTGTCCAAACTTTTGGTCTGTACTGTATGTCGTACCTGAAGCCTGGAGGATATTCTTATTTTGGTGGAACTTTCTGTCCTTAGATGCAGCCTGGATAGATTAGTAAGTGGGCAAACATGTAAATGTGCACTCTCTCACCAAGAGATTTATGCAAAACTGTCCACAGAGACTAACACACACACACACACACACGCACACAGGAATACTAAAAGCAAAAATTGGTTGAGTTGATGCCACAGCAAGAGGAGCAAACTTTCCACTTTCTCCACCAAACTCCCCCCACCGCCACATTTCAAATCCCCCTCTAATGGGACAAGACAAACCAGTTTCTTCTCCTTTCTTCTCACTCGCCTGAATCATTCATTGACACCGAGGCCCTCCACACCCACGCAACACCAAGCGCACGGGTCCGCCATGTCACCTGCGTGCCCCTCCTCCACACGGGAATTACACAACCACTGAACCTGCCTTGAGCTTTTCCTCATTCCCTCCCCTACAATCGGTACAGTCCAGGAGCAGGAGAGCAGGGAGTTTCTTCTGTTAGGACGACAGAAAACGCCCAGTAAAGTCAAGAGAATCAACTTTATGACAGTTGCTTACAAATCCTAAATTAAATGCAACTCATTAAAAACATTTTGCACACAAATACAGAACAAGACCTGCTGCTCCAAAATAAAGAGGTAAAAAAAAAACATCTTCTAAATTATGATATTGGATCAGAAGGTTGCTGAAAAAATCTGAAGGAAAACTACTACAAGCAGTGTTTTGTATTTCAATTTCCATTACAGTAAAATACCTTCACAAAATTGCTCATATTTTCTGTATGGCTTTTGGTTTTCAATGAAAATGACTACAAATACAGACATTAAATGACAAAAACAATCATGAGGGGGGAAAAAAATTAAAAATCACTGATTTCACAGATGTCCAGCAGAGACATCTTGGAAGGGAAGTAAAACAAACAAACAAAAAAAGGATATTGCTAAAAAACACACACAAGAAATGTGTGTGTTTCTTGTGTGTGTTCACAATAAATACAATGGGTCATTTTCAGTCATACTGGAAATTTGAGTGGAAGGGAAAACAGATAGGAAAAAAGTGCACAATGAGCAGGAATAAATGGAGTGTAAATAGGGCTGTGAAGCAAAGACAACCTGATTATCAGGGGGAGATAATCAGAGCCACCATAGAAAAATGTTCCCAGGACATAAGGCTACGACTGTTGTATTGTTTTAGTTAAGCCACTTCAGGGACAAATTCAGAACCGTCTTACCTGGGGTAAGAAGAAAAAAAAAACTTGCCTGTTGCTCTTTAGAACAAAGTCCTCTATTTAGTCAATTCTACATTTGATTTGGAAATCAATTTCTCAGTGTCTGGAGGAGGAGGGGCGCACAATCCAAGTGGTTCCACTGAAAGCTTATGATAATTGGGGAAATTATGTTATCTGCTTGTTTTGTTCCTCTAGGTTTATCAAGTCCAAAGTCAGCGCAGTTGCCAACCAGGAAACTTTAAACAAGCTTTATGGAGATTTTCATATTTTCCAGCAGGACCTCACATGTGCCCACACTGCCAAGGTGTAATGAACATGCAGTGAGTAAACCAGTTTCACCAATGGGGTATTGTCAAGAGGGAGTTCAGACACACCCGACCCAACAATACAGACAAGTTGAAGGACCCTATTAAAGCAGGATGGGCTACTTTAACACCTGAGCAGGGTCACAGGCTGATCACCTCCATACATCGAGCAGGTTAAAGTTAGAGAGACATTTGAACAGAAAGAGTGGAGTCACCTGTCAAATACACTCGAAACTTCCAAGCAGCAATAAATAAAGCTGTGTGTGCTACATGGTGGGGGGAGACACCAGTCAACAGATTTTCTGAAATAAATAATTTTTCTTATGAGTAAGGAAAAAAAAACTTCCACCTTATTGTTTGAAAGTCAGGCATCGCAATCTTGACAGATTTTTAAGCCATTAAAGATGCTGAATTCTTCGTGTTTCAAGTAGCGGAGATGAGGATTAGGATGAAAGCAACAGGTGGGGCCAGTTAACGAGCGTTTTACCTGTACCTCTTCTGCGCCGCTTTCCCGGTCCAGCTCCCCGATATAGTACTGCTCCAACCACCGCCGGGCATTCGGCGAGTGCCGGTGCGGGGGTCCCTCCATCACCTGGGTGAGGTCCTTCCCTGCGCGGCTCCGTATCAGAGCTTCGCCGCCCGGGTGCATCCGCAGGAAGGCGGTTACGTCGTAGACTCTGGTCCCCAGCAGCACCCAGCATGAATCCTTGGTGCTGTGGCGGGCCACCTCCCTCTCGGTGAAGAACCGGGGGGACGTGGACGGAGACATCCTGAGTGTGGGGTGAGGGCGTGTGTGTATGTGTGTGTGAAGGGTCCGAAAGAACAGAAAAAATTGAACTGATGGCACCTCCTCTGAGGACCTGACACCTGACGTTCACTGAGTCTTCGCACGCTGAGTCTCAAAATGACAAGAGGCGCAAGAGGCGGGGTGTTGGAGGCGTGTACGAAAAAAAAAATTAAGTTTAACTAAGTCATGGATAACATTACGAACACGTGTGTAGAACAGCCTTACACACCTAACTCACTCACATATGCTGTTGCTATTTGTTTTAAACTATTGCCTATTTTAATAGTGATGAAACACATTTAAGAATGACCCAGGAAGCACAAAGTTCCGTAAATGCAGCATCAGATTTAGTGGCACCTGTTGATTTGAGATGGGTGAAGAGCAAAAACCAACCATGATACTTTATATATATATTCACAGATATTTTTTATAGGATGACAAATTAACACACCTCACTTATCCACACTTTTGTGTAACATGGGCGGCAACTGGAAAATGACACAAGTCGTTCGTAGCGTCATGTCATCATTTCCTCATCAATTAAAGCGAGTGCCATCACGTCACCATGAGTTACCATGTTTTATTTATATATATAGACAAGTATCTATCCTGACGTGAAAACATATCGGTGGTGTACCGATGAGCTTTGCGATTTTTATTTGCTGTCGGAAATACGCCTTTTATTAAAATTAAGTCGCAACTCAAATATTGTTTATATATTGGCCTTCTATTAGAATAAGTTACTTTAATCTATGTTACATTCGTAAGTATAACTAACCCAGGAAAAGAAGCAGCTTAAACAGCAGTTAATTAGAACAAATATATATATATATATATAGATAGATAGATAGATAGATAGATAGATAGATAGATAGATAGATAGATAGATAGATAGATAGATAGATAGATAGATAGATAGATAGATAGATAGATAGATAGATAGATAGATAGATATAGAGATATATATATATAGATATATATATATAATAAAGTTCTGAAATAAGCTACATTTCCAGGATTTTTTTTGAAGGCGATATTGACAGAAGAGACTGTTCAAGGGCGCCATCTAGTGTCGTAATAGGACCATCGATCGTTAAAGTCACGCTTAAAACAATTTAACTGTGAATATTAATGCTTAAAACATAAGAGCTGGGAAGATCTCACCCTAAGATTAAGTTGACAAGTATTGTTATCTGCAGCTTGTCTCTAGCTGAAAGGCAGCGGTCAGGAAGGACAACTCTGTCCTCGGATGCCTCCTCAAGTGCTGGTGGTGGGAGACAAAATAACTGGCAAAAATAACGTCACTGTTGGACAATGTCTCCCACCTCATGCATAAAGTTATTGGTAAACTGGAGACAAGTGACAAGCTGCTGCATGCTAGGTGCACATACGTTTTAAGTTATAAGATATTATAACAAGTTAAAGGCATTGAGAGAAAGACTGAAGAATGCCATCTTATGAAGAATTAAATAAGAAACATGACACCATGAATTAGGTTTACAAGGCTGCATCTTAGAACAGTAATACTTACTTAGCAGTATCATAAAAAAAGAAAATGAAAAGGAACAAGGTGTTTTAATGGCCAAGTCCAGACGTCAGTCTATTTATTCTGTTTAGAACTGCACGTTGAAATTAATTTACTTACACAGGACATTTTTAGGAAAAGTAACTACAAGTGATTTCCACAAAATAGAGCAATTCAACGATATATATAAAAAATACTTTATAAGAGACAAGAAAAGTTCATTAACAAAACAGTGGAACTGTTACCTTTTGCCACTCATGGTAAATCTTACTAGGTGACCTTGACATAAGGAGGAGGAGTCAACAATTGAGTAAGGCTACATGCTGCTGGCAGGGATATATGTTTATAAGATAGCTTTTAAAACAGCTGTGTGCTTAAACATCTGTTTCTCTTAGATGACCCAGACACTTGTCTGTTTGTTCTGTCAATAAAATGTGTAAAAACATAATTTATTATAACAAACTGGGATGAATTCTGTTCTTGTCTTGTGTGTGAAATTCATCACAGTTAGTTGGTCTAGGTTTCTTTACTTGCTTTTAGAGAACTGACCGCAAATTCTTAGTGAATTTACGATCCGGGGAGTTTCTCCAAATCCAAAATGTAAATGTCCTGATCTTTGAACCGCTTCATTCTTACTTCTATATCCTCACATGGTCCTCCACCATGTTGGAAAATAAAAACTGCTCATCCAATTGTGCCTGGGTTGTCACTTACTGAAAACAGTAGGTGGCAGCGCAGGACCAGAATAACACACGAGTAAAGCCTTTTGTATGTCCACAGTCCACACACAAAAATACATTTTCTGTCACTCATCCTCTCCCACTCCCAGCTTCATCATGAACCCCAAGCTGAGTTTGGAATCCTGGACTTTCCAGCATAGAGCATATCACTCACATATATGATTTTGTATTATTTTATGTTACATATTCCTGAAGTTAGGTACGGACGTAATTTCAATTTTTCCTAACATCAGAATCACCCCTGAGACCATAAAAATTATTTTTTTGAGTTTGTCTCTGTAAATAAAGTTAAGAAAATATATATTTTTTTACATTTATTACGCACATGTTCATTAGTGCTTTCTCTACCAGCCGTGACCTTTTTTCCTCTTTTCATGTACTTTTTCCACAACCATGCCACAAGTTTTTAAAAAATTGCCACAAAATATTCTTTGAAATTTAGACTTCTCAAGCAAACTCAAAATTAATTCCATATAAACTCTGTGCCTTTCTTGTTTTCAGAGTTTTCAATGTATTTCTCATTGGTTTATGGCGCAGGTGTCAAACTCCAGTCCTCAAGGGCCGCAGTCCTGCAGTTTTTAGATGTGCCACAGGTACAACACACTGGAATGAAATGGCTTAATTAGATCAGTTCTCCAGAGCCTTGCTAATGACCTAATTATTCTATTCAGGTGTGGTGCAGCAGAGGCACATCTAAAAGTTGCAGGACAGTGGCCCTTGAGGACTGGAGTTTGACACCCCTGATGGATTCAAGGCAGAGGGTTCCATATTTACCTATTTATTTTTATTCCAGAAGGCTTTCTTTTGGAGCGCCATGGAAGTGCATGGTAATACTGTCCTGGTTGTTTGTCCCGTGTGTCTTTGTGTTGCCTGAATGAACCAGGCTGTTATCCGCATCTCGCCCAATGACAGCTGGAGATAGGCACCAACAACCCTGCAAGAAATAACCACTATTTATTTCTTGCAGGACAATGCCTCAACAAGATCCAGACTAAAACAGACACCAAAACACCAGCAGAAACTGATGGTTGATGGTCAATTGATGGTTACCATTTTTACCTTTATAAAGAAATTTCAGTTGTGCTCGGATTATATGTGATTGTAAAACAGCATATAATGTTCACGTCAAAGGAGAAAGATGCATGATTTTAAAATCATTTTATGAATAAAAATCAGAAAATGTGGTATGAATTTGAGTTCAGACTACTTCTCTCTGTTACCCCTAAATAAAATCGGTCTTTTCTTAGCAGTCATGTTATTTGTAAATGAAGTCCAGCTGTGTGTAATTTTGTGTCTGTGTAAATACAAGTGATCTGGAAGTTTGTTCGAGAACATTAGTGAACAAACAGCAAAAGAAACAAGGAACACAACTAACATGTCAGTGATAAACTTGTGTTTAAAGCAGGGTTAGTTAGATGATAAAACAAAATCCCCTGGAGGAGCAAAATCAGTCGACTGGACAACTGTTACCTGCACATAAATCTGGTCTTTATGAATGCAGGGTTAAACGAAATCCTTTGTTAAAAATGAAAGCTTCATGCTGTAGTTACCGCAAGCCGTGTCACACAGCAGATGTCAAAACGTAACTTTTTGGCCTGTTCACAAAATACTGCACTTCACCTCTGACGTTGTTTGCGGCATGGTCACACAACAAACAACATCCATAATTAATTCCTCCTCTTTGTAGCTGCAGTTTTACATGGCCAAAAATGGGCTGACAGGGGTCTGTCATTTTCCGTCAGCAGCATATCAGATTGCCCCGATTGGCGGAATGAAGCGCAGCGAAGCGTCCATCTCATTGTCCAGAGTCACTTTGTGTCATGCTGTGTGACACCTGGTTTGTTTCTGTCCCATTAAAGAGTTCAACAGATTTCTACATGTTTATTCTTCCAATGATCACCTGCTACTGCCTACTTTGTCTGCGTATCTTTTGGTGCAGTCATTGTTTCTACAGTTTTTGATTTTTTTTACTCTTTAACCTGGTCACCCCACCTACTGTACATGATTGTTCTTGTTTTTCCCAGTATTACAGCAGCTTCTAAATATACCAGGCACAACAAAAAGACTCCTTAATAATAAACCATGTTAGTGTTCTTGTAATCTGAGTCTGTCAGGTATGCGTGTGTGTGTGTGTGTGTTTTCGTATTGAGAGTAACCTAACTGAGGTGATGCCAGATGTGGGAGGAGAGACATTTTAGTTTCTCAGCAGCGATTGGTCTGGTTTAAGGCCTGGTCATCTTGACATCTATAAGATGGGAACACGTTGCAAGCTGATGGTCGTTTCTCATCAGCTTGCTGGATCAACACACATCCATGGCTGCTGTTGTTCCTGTGAGTATCGATTTGTATGTAGCTACAGAGAAATAAATATGGATTGTCAGTCATTTGTAAACTCTAACTACTATAACTAACTAGCTTCTATAAGTTTTTATGAAGTTTTTAACATGATCTGGGTGCTATTTCACTCTTTTTGTCCCCAGATGCACCTCAAAATTGTGAACAGTTGAGGATAAACAAACAAACAAAAAAAGAACTGTGAGATCTAAAATGCTATCTGAGGCAGGATAAACAGTATTTGACAGCTATGTAGCTGAGAAATAATAATAAAAAAAGATTATTACTGTAGGTCAGGCTGGCTGTGCTGGTTGCCAGGAGACTGAAGACAAGTTTCTAAATTTTGCTTTTAAATTTCAAATATCTTCCTGTTAGGTTGTCAAAGAAAAGCCAAAGCATCTTTATCAGTGATGAAGCGGACAGAGGAAAAGGAGGAGAGAGCAAGAGGAGAGGATCAGAGGGTTTATCATAATATATTAATGAGTCACAGAGCTGAACAACTTGTTGGACAAAAATTAAATTTTATATCAGGAAAGAGACTAAAACTCTGATCTAAAGTTGTTTTGTTGCTGTGTGTGCCAGACCAGGACATGCCTTGAATTTAGGAGCCTTTATTTTTTAATCTGATTGATTTATAGGTTTGAGATAAATGACGGGGAAAAAAAGCAAAGCAGAAAACATTGATCTGAAAATAGTCAAAACTACGGCTAGCAATAAGTAAAATAAGAAAAAGCAGCCAAAGTGCCAAGAAAAACTTCGAAAAACCTTGAAAAAAGGGCATATTAAAATGTAAAAAAAAAAATTAAGCTGATTAATAGGAATTAAGTTTATGCTTAAAGCGCAAACATGAACGTTTGACGACTTTTTAAATTTGTTATACGTCAGTGATACAATAAAAGTAAAGAACAAGGCCTTAAAGTGTCAGCTTTCCTAAAGGCTGTAAATGAATCAGTACAGCTCCGTAGGCGTGTGTGTGTGTGTGTGTGTGTGTGTGTGTGTGTGTGTGTGTGTGTGTGTGTGTGTGTGTGTGTGTGTGTGTGAGTTTCAAAAAAGGTAGACGCGTACACTGATGAAATGGTTGCATGCATTAGGATGTGGGTGTATCATCTGAAGTGTTAATGACATGCAGATGACCTTATCCTGTTTGGCTGCGTCAGCTACAGGTTCAATTATGCTTCAGCTGATAAACAGGTTGGGGAGATAATAGCAACAGCAGAACTTGGATGCTTATCGCTTGTTTTCCATTTTCCAATAGCGGTAAAATTATTTTATTATTGTTCTTCTATAGTAGCAGTCGCATTGAAGAACTTGAGCACACATTTTTTTGCATTTTGTTAATTCAGTCTGTAGAAACAGCAGCAGCATTAATGAAGTAGGCCCTGTATTGTATTGTATAAATAAATTCATAATTTAACTACATTTCTGTCTGATGTGGACCCTATTATTATAAGTATTTTCATTGCTTACCCATTTTAAAAATCTCTTGTTTTTGTGAACCAGGGAAATAAATATCATCACAAATCGGTTAAGCTGTTGAATTTTCTTCCAAATAAATTTAACTTAATTGAAAATTCGATAATGTCCAAATAAGCTCCCATGTTTTTATTTAATTCCTAAACATTTAAAGATGTTGGTTTTGTGTTTTCAGAAAACAAAAAACAAAAAACATTGCCTTCATAGTATTATTGTTGTTGTTTTTTGCATTTTAAAAGTTGAAATAGTTCCTTGTGGCCTGGAAATTATGGCTTAAAGAGAACTACTCTACATTTGAGAACAGTATATGTACTTGAACTGGATAAAAAAAATAAACTAAATAAATCTGAAGCTTTGATTTGCACTGAAAATTTAACAGACATGAAGTAAAGTGACAAAGTTTCTACTCCACAGGAAGTAAAAATCTGCTTCATCTCACACAGTTTGCGTCCTGCTATGCCAGCGTCCAGCCCCTGCAGCTGTTTGGCAGAGGACCTGCAGGCTGCAACTACCTGTCTCTCCTCAAGTACCGGGGCCCTCGTTGTGCCCCACTGCCCCGCCTGGCCTGCCACGGCCCAAGAATGACCCTATGGCAGATCTGCCGCATGCTAAAGGTGATGAAGCAGGTCAGGAACAGAGAAGCTGCTGCAATCGCCAGGTGAGAAACGGCAAATGTGTGACACAAATGTGGAAATGTTATTATATTGAAAAAGAAGTCATGAAAATACTGAAACCTCTGTTATACATGTTAAAATATTGCTACAAACATCATGATTGTTGACAAACACAATCCAGCTTGGTTAAAACATAATTTGTTGCCGTCGCTGCAGCCAAAAGCAGTTGGAATGAGCAAAGCTTGCTCCAAACACACGACATGGTCGTCCACCTAAATTGACACACCAAGCTAGGAGATTATTAATCAACAAATCAGTTAAGATCCCACTGCTACCTGTGGAGGAGCTGCAGAGGTTCACAGCTCAGGTGGGAGAAGAAGAGTGTTATTCATGCACTCCACAAACCTGCCCTTTATGGAACAGCCTGAAGGAGTCCCATTTAATGTATGTCCTGTTCAACACGTGGTGGTGGGATCATTCTGCTGTGGAAATTATTTTCTGGTCAGAGTTTACTGGAAACTGGATGTTGCTGAATTCAAACTGTTAACTCCTGTCCATGTCCTATATTTTCTGTGAAATACAAAAAATCCAAATACATTACGCTGAACTTGTAGTTGCTACATGACAAAAAATGCAAAAGTTTCAGGAATGAAAACATGAAATGCAGTAGAATATCCCAAATTTAGCTTTGTGTAACATTTTCTACTAATTTCTTGCTGTTAACTTTTTAATTATATGATTTTGAGAAGTCATAACTTTTAAGAAAGAGACATTAAGAGGTGTCTTTGTTTTTTATTAGCACTTTAATTTTAATCAGTTGAGCCCTACCAGAGATCTACATTCTGCAGAACTCTGGTCCTTGAGGACAGGTTTGTTCTGGTTTTCATACGATCACCCAGCCTGTTTGTGCAGGTTTTGGTCATCTGTTCATCTCAGATCACTCCCTCATTCTCTAACAGGAGCCATGGGAGTCAGCTGTTAATAATTCAGCACTTTCTTTAGTGTCTCTCTGGAGAACAAAAACTTGGTCTCACTTCCTCCTCTCGTTTCTCAGCCTCTGTGTCCGGTTTCTCTTTGTGTCCACACAGGAAGCAGGGCTCCTCATCTCAAGCCCCAGCGTCACCGGGGGTCAAGTCGGAGAGGAAATGTGCCCCCTGTTGTCTCAGGCGCAAGCGCAGCTTAAAACGAGTTAGCTGACCCACCGACTCCAGTGTTGAACCAGCAGAAACCAGTTTACCACCCACTTCTGACTGTCGAAGAGACATGGGAGATTCTCCTCATCATCAACTTTTTCAGTCTAACCGGAAAAGAGGATAACTTGAATTTGGACAGCTGGTTGTGTGTACAAATATGTTGGTGGAGGATTGAGTGGTTGCCCTTCAGGAGTGCCTGAGATGAAAGTGGAGAGCTTCTCAAAAAAATCATTTAAACTACATTTCTGTTTTCACTTTGTCTCTACAGTCTCCATCTTTATGACAGATATAACATATTTTCTTTCTTCTGGACTTTGGTTGACTTATTCCAATAATATTATAACATGACAACAGTGATGTCTCTATTAAAGTTAAGAAGAAAACTTCAACACGTGATTAATATAAATTTATGGCATGTTTGCCCAGTTTGAATTCCATGATAAAATAAAATTTTACATTTGTGAAATGTTAGCTGGTCTGCTTGTTTTTTCCCCCACAGTATTCATACATTTGTGCCTATATTATTGAATAAAACATGGAAAATTCAGATAAAATGGAGAATTTACTCATTCTTTATCTGACTAAAACTATAAAATGTTATTTCAAATAAAAATACACATTTTTATTTAATGAAAACCTGAAGAGACAAATGCAAGCTCAAATTAAGTGCTTGTTGAGTTGCAAATTACTGCAAAAACACTAAAATGTACATCCTACTATACAAAACTGAAAATTTGGGAATGTAACAGCCAAGCAACAACGAGGAATAAAGCAAATGAGCGTTTTAAAAACAACAATATATCGGTTTTAATTCATGTTCCACCAAGCAGACTCCATAAACTGATCACACCATGCTTGGGTGCAGGTGGTGCTGGTGGAAAAATACATAGAGATGGAAATGTATTTAGGCTTGTTTTGGACTGTTGTGGTGATTATTCGAATTATTTGAAAGAGACGCTCTTCATTCACTGGACCATCGACTCGGACTCGGAGTGAATTTGCTCTTCTTCTTTCAGTCACCTGAAGTGTTTCTGGCATCTGATCAGAATCCATCATGGACACTTACCAGTCTCTGACATCGTCCTGAGAAACGTTTAGCCTAGTCCTCATGCAATCTGAGCTTTGACTAGGTCCAGGTCTTTCCATTTCTTAATTCCCGTCCAGATATTGTTGGCTGTACTGATGTGTTTTGAACTTTTTTCATGTCACAGGAACCACTTCTGTTTCAATTTTAACTTTTTTTACAGTTAAAGTTTTCCTCAAGCAGCCTTTGATTCTTAAAATTCATGGTAAATTCTGTGATGGTGAGCAGGTCAAAGAACCCCCAAACAACGTCAGAATAATTACATTTTACATTTATCTGTTCAAAGAATGTTATCCAAGAAACCCTGGTCTTCATCACTCTAGCAGAGTTTTAAGCCTTAATGTTTTCCTTAGAGAGTAAAAGTTTTCTACTTGCTCAAATTTAACTGTAGATATACAGTATGCACTTTCATACAAACAGCAGAAAATCAAACTGCAGGCCAATGGTGACATTTTAGGGTTTTGGGGACTTCTTAAAGCATCTTACAGTCTGCACAAGACAACATGACATCAGGATACATGTTGTGGTGAAAATGTTGTTGTCCATTTGTAAACTAATCAGATTTCTTTTTTATTTATTTTTTAAAATAATGACTTCTTTCTCTCTGAGTGGTCCTTGAGTAATATGTACACCAAACAGATGAAAGTGGCACCTTCAGGCATCTGACGATTGTGTAATTTGAAGAATGTAATAAAATTTCTCATTGTTTTAGAATTTAGCAAAAAAAACAAAAAACATACGACTTCCTACGAGTGCCTCAATAAAAGCAACAGAAAGCAACACCGGATTCTTTTAAAATTTCAAGTCAAATATCAACTCTTTGCACAGTTCTTCAAGAAATGGCCAAATAAAAACTGTGAAACGTTTTGAAACATCCACATTTCTAAAGATGCATGCTGAAAAGGACCCCTAACAGCTGAACCTATTGTTTTTGGCATTTGGAGATTAAATGTACCAAAGGAAAAGTCAGTAAGAAACGTACTTCATTTAAAACAACATAAAGCCGTGTAAGGTTAGGTGGAAACTGCAGCTCAGCTTTACATTAGAACAGCAGAGAGCTGACCAATGTTTTTCTGAAGGGTATAGTATTAATTGGACTAGTCGTCTGTTGAATGTTTCATGCCTTAGGTGCATGTGAGAAGTGGATGTGTGTTTGTTTCAGGGTGGATCTGAATGTGAGCCTCAGTTTGTTCAACAGGAAGCTAAAGCTCTGGTTTCTGTACAAGCAGGAAGGTGATACCTCAGAGCTGCAATCAAGAAAAACAACAACTCATTGGTGACCTGTACTGGGGTACTGTGCCACCCTAGGTCAATTTTTTTTGCGACCTTGACATCAATCTAAATGTTTACTGTACCACTCTCAATCAAAAATTTGAAAGTTCACTATTTGAGCTTTTTTTTTCCTGGCCAGAAAAATCCTCAACCTTTGCATCAATTTAATTTGCAATAATCGCAACTTGATGAAGGTTTTTGAATTTGTGCTCATTGAATGGTAATAGACAAACACACCTGCAGAGAGAAAATTAATCAACTAATAACTAATCTACTGTCCAGAGTCTTATTCCTTAATCTGGGACAAACTATATGGATTTTCACAGCTTTTGTTCAACACAGCAAGTCTAAAAGTTGTCATAATGAAGCTGATCATGTTAATGATTTCTAAAAGCAATGTAAACATTTATTTTTTTTTATAGCTTAAATACCAGCTGACTGCACCTCTGCAAACCTACACACCAGTAAAGGTGATGCTGACAAGTGACTTTGCAGGGAGCTGGCACATCTAGAACAGGGTTCAAACCGAGAGTGAGATGATACATTACAGACAAATCCCAAGCATCCAACAGTCAAGACAGTGACTGAAGCTCCTAAGACAGAAGATAAACTCTATACCCATCAGACATAATTATCAGCTTGGTTCCTACTAGGCAACCAACCAATTTAAAGAAACCAGACCAGTTCTGCTAAGAACAGTCATCAAATGTCCAGGCAGTATGTCAGTAGTTTGTTTAAGGCTACAAAAAGCATTTGGTTTTTCTGCAACTTGCTGATGGACATTTACCCAGTTATTAGAGGGTGTTATTTATGAGTATACCTGAGAAATGTATAACTTGTTTTGATTAGAGAAAATTCACAATAAATAAAAACTTCCAAACATTTCCTGTTTTTTTTTATATAAAAAAAAGGGGTGATGGGAATGTTAGATAAAAAATCTGCTTTTTTGAACTCTATATCAAGTTATAATGTGTTTTCTTCATCACAAGCATACCTGGAGTGTCGCTTTGATTCTTTCATGCATGTTTGAGAAATCCTTAAGTCTCCCGTGGCAGACATTCGGGGGTTCCTAAATGCCTGCTCACAAATGTGCCGATTATTTACGGGAGCCTTGGAGCTCCCGTCCCGCAGAGCACTCCTCCCTCACAACTCCACAACAAGAAAGCAAATTTAAAATGGGGCTAATTAGTCCACATGTCCAATTCAAGTTTAACCAAAACAAAGAAACTGCGTGTAAGGTTGCCCCACATGGACAACCTGAACTTTTTCACCACATTTAGACATTCTGTAAACAAATAAATCTTCATCTTTTTAACAAATTATTGCCCAGGAGGAATAAAACCACTTACAACATAATAGATTCATCTAAATAAAAATCATTTATTTGTCATTAATATTATATTTATCATATTATCTAGAGTCCACCATGCCATCAGATCTGGAGTAGTGCTAAGACGCCTGTGGTCTGTTGGGGAGGAGGAAGATGGAAAGGCAAAGATGGGCAGGGAAAGAAAAATAAAAAAAATCAGACCTCCTGTTCATTCTCCATGCTGATGCAGTCAAGGAAGAAGGAAACATAAAAGTGGGGATGAAAGGATGACAAACAAGAGGACTTTAAATGTCTTCGTTGACCTACATGAGACCCAGACAGGACGGGACAGGAAGCAGTCAAAGGAGTGGGGAGCAGCAGCTTCGAGGTCATTGGTCAAATTGCCAGACGGGAAACCAGGACGAGCCAATCACAAACCGACACAGAGGAAGAGGAGGAGGGCGGGTTTTTTTGTGTTTGTTTCTGCATCTGTTTGTGTTTGGAGACGTGTGCTTGCATTGACGTTTGTCCGTGTGAACATTTCTGTGAATGTGTAAACTGGTCCGAGTCGCTTTGAGCCATTTGTTGCTGTACACTTCGTCACAAGTTTCTGACACAAGCGGTTTCAAAGTTGAGGTAACAGACATCCATCTTCCTTCCACTTCTGTGAAAAGAGCAAAAGAGAGCAATCGATTACAAGAAAGCTCTCCTCTGACGGCGCCATGGCTCTTTAGCGGCATCATGATGGTGTTATCCAGTTGATGATCCAGAAAACTGTTCAAAAAGCTGAATTGTTCTTAGTAGCAGTCAGCTGCATCCGAGGCCAAGCTGCAAGGCAACATTTGCTTTTTATTCCAGTATTATAGGTCTTACTGACCTATAGCGCCCTCTAGAGATAAAAGGAAGAAGCTCTGGAGGAATCTTTTAGGCATGACAAATGAGACCAAATGAGTAGTGGTAACTTTTTAGAGTTCACTGACATGATTCAAGAACACGGGTCCTCCTTCCATTGAGATAAAGACAAACAAATATAAACTTAGTGAAATTAAAGAGAATAACATCAGGCAGCCAAAATAAGAATGACTATTTCTTTGATTTGTTTTTGTCTAAACCAAGTCGATAGCTTTGGTAATGTTTTTTTTTTTAATGACATAAAATAATAATAATAAAAAAATGAAGGACCACTGATTTTAATGATTACACCTACAAACAAATCACTGAGTCACTGAGCAATTTGAACGGGAGGCTCTGAATGCCACGTTAGTTATAAGGAGCCCGAAACTGAACCAGTAAAACTTGAACAATAAATCAATAGCGAAAACATAATAAATACATTATACTCTAAGTCACTGCTTTTAACAAAGAAACACTTATTTTATTGATTATTCTTGACAAAAAAATAATTAGATCTCTGTAAAAAAAATGTTAGTTATCAGCTTCAACTCCCAGAAAATGTCTGAAATATTGAAAATCACCTATCAACAACACTTTTAGAAGAGCAACAATTTCCAGAAGATCAGACACATCCACTCTAGAACAAACTAAGCCATTGCGTCTGACATTTTTCACAATGAGAAAAAAAAATTAAACAGTAAGTAATATTAAACAACATTTACCTTTCATCGTGCTGTACTGTTGCCACTAGAAACCATGTTGTTGTCAGAGTTTGATAGAGACTGCTCCTTTACTACAGGATCTGCAGGGACAAAAAAGGGAGCCACTTTCAGTTTTGCACATTTGCTCAATTAGATCAGCCCCACCAGATTTTTGGTGAACTACTGAAAGTGTAGATATGATGCTTACAGAAGTAGGGGTGTTCCATGGCCTCGGTGGCTGTCAGTCTCTGTTGGTGGTCGTAGCGGAGCAGCTTATCCAGCAGGTCCAGAGCTTCAGGACTCACTAAATGCTGGTTCTCAGTCTGCACAAACTGTTCCCATCGCTTCCTGCTCTGCCTACACAGACAGAAATAAAGGATGCACACATTTACAAAGCTTAGTAAAAGTTTGAACGAATATTACACCAGATCATTCATGATTAGTCAAATATTAAGGCTTCTTTTTCGCAGGTCAAGAAGCTCATCTGAGCTGCAGGTGGAAAGCCCAGACTAGCTCATTACCATCAGTGTAGCAAGAGATTGCTGCTCTGCAGCAGACAGGTGTGTCTTATAGCAATGCAATGGAACAACATCACCAACAACCTTACGAAGAAATGGTTTCTGTCCATCAATCTGGGAAGGATTACTTGGCTGTTTCTGAATAATTCAAAGTCTATGATTCTCAAGGGGAGGAAAGATTACCTTCAAGTGGAAATCCTTTAATACAGTTACAGACATACTTAGGAATGGATGTGTCACCAAGTACAACTACAACATTTGGGGAAAACTAAGCCAAATGTATGAGTGCAAACACCTTGTATCAACTGTCAACAAAGGACTGGAGGGGTGATAATATGGGCTTGTCTTGCAACCACAGGAACTGGGCACTTTGCAGTCATTGAATCAATCCAAATCAACTCTGAACGTCTGTATAAGAGGGTATTCCACAGTGAAATACGTGAAATCAGCTATCAGTTCACCTGATAGCTGAAGCTTGGCCCAAACTGGGCTAAAAATAAGACAATGACACCAAACAGAGTGACAGAACTACTGCTGAGGATGGCTGAAAAAGACAAGTCAAGATTTTCCAATAGCCTAGTCAAAGTACAGACCTCAGCAGGATTGAACTGTTGTAATGAGACAAATTGAATGACAATATAAGAAAATGATAAACAGCTACTTCTAGTTATTGCTGCCGAATCTCGAGAAAATTTCAAGTAAGTTTTTGTTGATTGTGATGCCACTTTTAAAGAGTTAGTTTTTGTTCATTCTTCACACATTTTCCTCATTTAAAGACTTGGTGGGGACCAGAGGATTTTTCATTTTGTGCTGTGGGTTCTCAGGGATTATACTCTACATGAAACAGTATTGCTCTGTTTTTGAATTGACTGCATTCACTTTCTATAACAAATGGTGTTTAATCCTGTGCAGCTAGCTGTCTCTGGAGTTGCTTGTGGACATTTCCAGCAGCTGTGCCTCTGAGCAGTCTGAGGACAGTCAGGTGTGGAGTGGACTTACTGTCCTAGCAGGTCTTTGAAGCGCGGGTCCAGTTCGATGTGATATTTCCGCAGGTAACCAAACAGCTCGTCGGTCCCCAGGACTTTGGCAATTCTCACCAGCTGCAAACCAAAACCAAACAGAATCAGACCATAAACCTTTTAAAAACAAGACTTCTAAAAAACATTTTCCTTCGATTATCAGTTTATCACCCACTGTGATGGGTGGTAAACTGATAATAATGAGCGTTCCGCTGTGTTCAGGTCAGGTACCTGGTCGTAATTGTCTTGTCCGTGGAAGAATGGTTCTTTCTGAAAGATCATGCTGGCCAGCATGCATCCCAGACTCCACATGTCTAAACTGTAGTCATACATCTGCAACACAAAGACACCCAGCTGATGAAAAGAACAGGAGGCATCAGACCCAACCCTGTGCGACAATATGGACTCAGAGACAACATTTAATAAACAAATCATCTCTGCCTTGCAGATAAAGCCACTTTGGTTGAGACAACCTGCAGATAAACAATGCATGCAGACGTCTTTACTTCCTGCTTTAAGTCTCTTTCTAAACACCTTTTCTCACAAACCCAATGGCCCAGTTTCAGTCAACATCCTCCTTAATAGCCCTAATTTTATGAAGGTTTTAATATTTTTTTAATTTCTTGGTTTTATGTGTTTTGTAAAGAGCTTTGGGCAAACCTGTTGGTTTGTAAATGTATTTTATAAATAAGCTGTTTGGTTTCAGGTTGATGCTACCTGGTAGTCCACCAGAAGTTCGGGGCCTTTAAAGTATCGAGAGGCCACTCTGACGTTGTACTCCTGGGACGGGTGGTAAAACTCTGCCAGCCCCCAGTCTATAAGGCGTAGCTGTAGAGGAAACACAATAGAATCATTCCTTTGTTGAACAGCAAACGAACACATCAGCACCTCTAACACATGCAGCCGCAGAATTCCTGTGTTCATCTGCTGCCCCCTGCTGGACAAAGCAAACTCATGCTTTTGCTCAGCTAGGACTAAAATCTCCAGTAGTTTTCTTAGAAAGTCGTCACCAGTTGTTCAAACCCCACAAACCTTTACAATGAGATGCAGCGTGCTGAATCATAACACACTGCCACGTTGTACTGGTGCATTAAAAAAAGTGTATAAAACCAGGAACAACAACTGCCACCAAATTCTACAACCTTGAATTTCATTTGGTACTAAAGGCACTCTGAGGGAACAAGTCGACAGAAATGAACAAAAACCCTCAAAGGGCGGAGTTTCTAACCACAAAGGCAATATCTAGCGGAAATAATCTAAAGTCATAAATAGAAAAGTGTCAAGTTGAGGCTTTCAATACAATGGATCCTGTATGTTTGTGGTAGCATCATGCTGTGGGACAGCGTGGATGGAATAATGGAAAAAACAGGACTACATGTTTGTACATGTAAATGAACCAATTCTACAAAAGAGGAGCTCAAATATCCGATCAGAATTATCCCTGAAGGCTACAGAAAGTCTGGGGATGACTTTCAAACCTGCCAGGGAACATTTGACTCAATTTTAGTGAGTACAGGCACTTAATTAGGCAGCCATGTATATTTCTCACCTCAGTTTCAGCACCCAGTTCTTGTTTTAAATCACCTTTGCAGATGACTACTTTTGAAAAAGTGATTATTACATTTGATAAATGCAGCAGACTCAGTTCCATGTACTTCTCAAGAAACTTTATCCACAATTCAGGCATTTTGAAAATTGGAGCATTTCTTCAAACTGTGTCTGTTCTTTCAGGCGCTCCTCTCACATTGAGAAAACAGGGACATTCATTAAATGGGAAAATGTTTGTTGTAACAACAGGAAGCTTGTTTATTCAGATGGAAATGACCTCCGCTCTTGTTTTAATAATCTAACTCCAAATGCACCCACACGAGGGCTGAAAGCTCGCATTAATGCAATACCTGCTCCTCTTCAAAATGGGGGAAAAACACAATAAAAGCCGCAGAGGAAAATAAACCGGGAGCTTCAGCAGCAGGATGACAGATAATATTCAGCGTGTGGGGGGGTTCAGTGGAGGAAACGAAAACAAATGGGAGGCTATTTAAAGCACCACCTACCTTTCTTAACTGGTGGTCGATCATCACGTTGTGAGGTTTGACGTCGCGGTGCATGATTCCCATACTGTGACAGTAATCCAGAGCCTGGTGGTGGAACACGGAAAAAAGAAGTAAAATAAAAGAGAGGAACTGAGATCTGATCTCAATGAGGGAACGGAGAGGGGGAGGAAGGCGTAGTAAGCACATCTCACCTTCAGTAGTTCGTACATGTAGAAACGAATGTCATAATCTGTCAACTTCTGGTACAACTCCTGCAGAGATGAAACAAAAGCTGCATCAGGGCGGCTGCTGTAGCAAAATCTAACTAAAGAATGGCAGAAAGGAGACAGCATCAAGAGGAAAAGGGAGGCGGAGATTGTACCTTAAAGTCTGTGTTATTGATGGATTCAAACACGAGTGCCGGAGTCCTCGACTGCATGGCCACCAGAGAGACAGAGAGTCAGAAAAACAGACAGAAGCTGCTGAAGCTCCGTTTCAATCAAACTGCTCAAAACTATAAACCATAAATGTTCATTTTCTTGCTCCCGGTTCGCTTACAGGAACAGACACACAAAAGAGATCCTGCTGCAGCGCTGCAGAGAGTCCTGGCTGAGTGAGAGCTTAAAAAATATTCTTCCTTCCTGAGCTCTTCATAATATTTTCACTCCAAACAAAAAAGTTCAAGTTCACTTGTTCTTGTTCTCTAGTTTTTGACCGAGTCCAGCATCAAAGAAATGTGCTTGTAAGCACACGCCGACTAAACACGCAACATATCAAAGTTTTTTTTTTTAGCAATCTGTCTCTCAACAGCTTTCCAGTTCTTGGTAAAATAAAGATTTGTCTGAGTTGAAAAAGGTCATCCAAAAGCATGTCAGAGCCCAAATGCTCGTTTTGTCCTCAAAATACAATAAAAAACTTAAATAAACACACTTAGCCAGGCGAGTTTCCAAGCAACTCAATAGTCGAGCTTAAAGTGTCATCTTATTTTGCACACAGAATATCTCCAGTGACTTCAATATCAAAATGTGTTAGTACTACTTTACAAGTAGACTCTCTTTATGGATGTCATACGTTTTAATTTCATCACAAACTGAAGGCTCTAAAAGCTTAAGGCGACTGAAAAAAATCATATTGGTGCATCGCAAAAGTAGCAAAACGTCTGATTATTAACCCCCAAAATTGTAATTCACTCAAATATTCCATTCCCAACACCAGCTCTTAATCTGATCTGTATTTCCATAAAAAAATAAATACAAATTAAAAACCATAAGACGAGCAGGCCTACCACCGGGTCTTTGACTGTGTCCACGAGACGGATTATGTTGGTCCCCCCTCGCAGGTTTTCCAGGATCTTTATCTCTCGCTTGATCTTCTTCTTCTTGACAGGCTGAATCGATGGATGAAAAGCAAAAATAAATAAAATTAACAATTTAATGGCGAAGTCTCAAATGGGGAGACGAAGAAGCAAAATTACATTAATATGGGAGAGCAGAAATGTTTGCCAACATGCAGTTTCAGGAATCTGCTGATGCTGCTCTCCTCAGCGCTGCTGCTCTCTGCTCTCCTCAGCATCTTTCTCCTTCAGCTCCACACTCACATTTAACTGACTGACGGCTAATCCTCGCCTCTCGGCTGAGACACCTCCTCTTATTTTTGGGTCATCTTGTAATCTTTGCGGCTGAACGGGAACTGGAGCAGCACAGAAGCTTATTTCAGTGGTTATTTTAAAGAAATAACCCTTTAAGGACCCCATATAGTGACAATTTCATTGCTAAATATTACAATGAGCTGAGAAAAATTGCGTATTTCTTCATTCATTGTTACTCTTTCATTATGATGCTTCCAAAACATTCTATGGCCTTCAGTTAGTTGGACACAGAGACTCCATCCAGCAAGCAGAATATATTATTTGCATGAAAATTGTACGTTCCTGACACTTGGATTATAATTACCTACAAAAACTGCACTCCACAGAATTCTTTGCAACACTAATATCACACAGACTGAAACAGTAATGTGTGATATCTTGCCTGGCTCTAGTGAGCGCCTTTATAAAAGCAGGAGTTTGGGCATCTTGCTAGTTTAACGCATACAGTTGTTTGCTAACACCACACCAAGATGGAGAGACATCAGTAACAATCACAAAGAAGAAATTAATGCTGATCATCTATCTGGAAAATGTGATAGAGCAATTTCCCATCCATTTTTTTTTAATTCATATTTTGATAGTGAGAAAAAGCATTTCCAAGAGGAAAACATCTTTTAAAAAGCTGCCAATCCTCCCAGGAATCAATCTGTGAGCAATTTCACATCAACAATTAAAAAGTGCAAAACTGAATGAAACTGCAAAGCACCAAAGGGCCCGATATCAGCCTCTGCATCCCTCAGTTTACATGTTAAATGACAACATTCATGACAAGACAAGCAGGAAAAGCCTGAACAGGGTCTGCTTGTTCGGAATACAAAGTGCCAGGCACGGCGGTGGTAAGATGATAATTTGGGTCTGCTTTGCCTCTCTCAGTCAACCCTAAAGTCTCCTGCACATTAATGTGTGCTGGAGTCAGATGTGAGGCCTTGTGTCTGAAAGCAGAGCGGGTCTTTATTCCTCCACAGAACTTTGATGAAGATGGATATAAAATGCCTTCAGGTTATTTCTATTGAAGGTGGCGTCTACAGGCTGTTGAATCGTGGGGTGTACTTAATTTGTAGCAGCAGTGCAAAACTTGTTTTGCCCGTCAGGCTAGACTGAAATCAAGTAGACCCTTGTAAGAACCAGATCATTAAATTAAAGCCCGTCCAGACACCCAGACCCTTGTCTGCTGATGCTCATCTGCGAAACAACCGACCAATCACAGCGGAGTAGGACACCTTTAACACTGACCCACTTCAGCACTGAAACCTACAGACTGAAAACATTTGTAGAAAGTAATCATCTGGCTGCACAAGAACCATAGCCAAGTTGGTTTATTTGCTTACATGTGCAGATATGCAGCAACAATCTATGGCTGTGTTTTTAATCTTCTGCTCGGATTTCCAACAGCAGCGGGAGAGGTTCGTTCGTCTGCAATTAGAGCCAAAGCTGCGACTACAGACAGACTTCCTGTTCAAGCTGTAAAATGGCAGCTCCTGAAATGCTTGACTCTTTGAGTCTGGCTTACTGGAGAATTTATTTTGCATCTCGAAGATTTTAGATTAATTTGTTTTTATCTTAAAACCCCCAAATGTCATCTCCAGGTTTCATGTTCTGCAAAAAAAACATCTGACTAAAACTCAACAAAATTAAATTCATCATCTCCTGACCATTAAAGATCAAAGCCTGAAAAGATGAGGATGTAACATATAAAATATATACCTGGATTTTTATTTGATTTTATTACTGGCCATTTGACTAGTCAGCTATTTTGGTACGTCCAGGAGAGACTGTCCAGTTCAGTCCCTAAATGTTTTAAGGCAAGAACCAACATACGGTCCCCCTGGTGGGTTCTGTATCCACATCTCCTTCACATTAGGCATTCCTAATCAGACACTCAAACTACCCCAAATCAACCCTTCAGATGTGGAACCGCAAGGACTCAACTATGAGATCTCCAGTTTATCTCTAATGCTGAGTAAGCCAGCTGTCTGGAGGGTCTCATTTTTCACAGGTAAGGGGTGGAATGTGGATGGACCAGAGCATCAACCACATTACTGCAGACAACATCCAGATCTGTCCAGTCATCTCCTCTGCAATCCTCCAGTAAAATTACTATTTTGCACACAGACAAATAATAATTCAGCTTGTTTAAGCAATTTAGGGTTTTTTTAGTCCATACTTATCTGGTCCTGGACAATGTCAAATTTTATAAATCCAAAAAACTTTGGATTTTTTGGATTGTTTTTCAACAGTACCAAGAAATAGTGTGGAAAATGGATCCCAAAACAAATCACATGCTGCATGCCTGTCTGTGTCAAATCACAAAGGGGCATTTACTTTTATCTGTCAAGACTCAGTATCCAAAAGAGTCTCTATTGCATGATTGAAAGATGAAAGATGTGCAGAAGTGTTTGCTTTAACCTCCAGCAGGCCTTTGGGTCAACCTTAGACAAGACTTAGGAATTTGGAGGAAAAGACTTAGTGAGGAGGAAACAGGTGCAGAAAACAACTCAACAACTGGAAACTGACAGAAAAACCACATGCATCAGTTTTTTCTGTTGCACTTTTTTCTTCCACCAAACTTCCCATTAATATGTTTGATACAGGCTGTTCACCCTGTGAACATCCTGTTTCTTCAGCAATGACCTTTTGTGTTTGACCCTCCTTGTGGGGAGTGTCAGTGACTGTCAAGTCAGCGATGTTCCCCTG
Source organism: Xiphophorus maculatus (assembly GCF_002775205.1). Lineage (NCBI taxonomy): Eukaryota > Metazoa > Chordata > Actinopteri > Cyprinodontiformes > Poeciliidae > Xiphophorus > Xiphophorus maculatus. The sequence continues at coordinate 18,037,033 of NC_036444.1, read as the reverse complement.
GAATGTGCATGTCATGGCAAAACATTTCTGAACTAAAAAGTCACTTTTATATAGTGTTTAATTTTAATATGATATGATTCTGAATTCATGAAATAATTCCCAATTGATTTTTCTTTTTTCTAATTTTGGCTGCAGCAGTATGAGACTTGCTCACCTTGAGGATCTTGACCACAACCTTCTCATTGTTAGTGATGTTGATAGCCTCGAACACCTCACTGTACTTCCCTCTGCCCAGCTTACGGACCAGCTGGTAGTCCTCCTGGTTGCTGCAGAGACAAACAGAAGAGCAGCATGTGTGACAAAAATCACACACAAAAAAAGTATTGTTTAGGCTCTGCGTGAAATCAGGTCTTCTGTGGCAAAATCTCATCCACAGATAAGGAGTTTCTGGCTCAGATCTCAGGGCATTTAGACAACAGACACGGAGGAAAGGACAGAGATGCGGGGGAACGAAGTGTCAGACAGACTGGAGGACAACCGTGGTGTCATCACACCCTCACAGCTCCGTGTTTAATAATAAACCCCCATCTGCCACAATTTCCCCTCCGCAATCTCCACACAGATGAATACAGCTAAGCTGAAATATCCTTACTTCCAGTTTGGAACATGGGCCTCGTAGTCCCAGTACTCCCGGCTCTTCAGGGTGTTGACGTCTGCGTACACACGGGCCTTGCTCCCGGCCACCGGACCCGGCATGGTGGGACCCGTGGCTCGGACGCCGCGGGTCGGGCGTCACGGAGGCCTGCCGCGGTGTGGATGGTTGGACCGACTCTGGGAAGCTGGTGAGGATTTAAGGAACGGTGGGGCAGCTGCGTGTGGGAGGAAAGTGGAACACGCCAGCCAGCTGGTTTGCAGAGAGGAGAGGAAAAATCAGACTTGAGGACCAGAGATGTCCGCGGGGGTCGTCGCAGGCTGTAGTCGCCTTGAAGCGCTGCTTGATCGGATTATTAAAGGCAACAGACCCGATGAAGGTTTATAATAGAAGTAGGAGATGATGGTGCTACACACAGGGATGTGGACCAGGCGGCATCGGGGCTGCTGAGGTAGAGAGGAGGCGGACCCTAAAAAAGCAGAAGAGGAGCAGAGAAAAGGAGGCTTCTGATCGGGATTCCTGCACCGAATGATGGACGATGATAGGCGGGATGCCCCCGGAGCTCCAGAGCCAGCTAATCAATCAACGCTCGATATGACAGATCGGTAGCGGGGTCGACCAGAGGCGGAGAGGGGGCGGTGGAAGCCGCAGCGAAGATCGATGTTGTTAGCTCACGGTAGCGCCGAGATGTCGCACCGTAGGGGAGCGCTCGGCTCCGGGTACGAACATCAGCGGAGCCCGCGTCATGTGCAAGCGGCTGTGCGGGGCAAGCGGGACCTTGTCTTCCCGGTGCCGCACGCAAACTTCAGGGGCCCGGGTTTCGGGAGTTAGCTCGGCAGCCTATGGACCTCCCCGGTGGTGGAGAACGCAGGAAGGGAGGCGGAGCGGGCGAAGGAGGAGCAGGAGGGAGGGAGATACCCGGGATGTGAAACCGCTGGTATCCGGGGTAAACTGCGCCATGCGTCAAGTGTCAACAAGGCCGCAGCGCCATCTGGTGACAGGAAATGACTACGGTTGTGTAAAGTTAAAAAAAAAAACGTATTTATTCTCTTTGTATGTGTCGCAAAACACAATTATATCAATTAGAAAATATATTTTTGTATCTCTTGATACATGATTTATTTTTCTTTTCTTTTTACAGGTTAAAGAGTCAGGTTTTTTATTTCAAGTATAGCAACAGACCCATGAAATAACCGGATCAATTTGAAAATAATATGAAATTGAACCGTGATGTACAAATTAATGTACCTTATGAATTATTAACAGTTACGTACTCAATGATACATTAAATAAATACATAAATTTACATCCAGCCTTACCAATATAATAATAATATGTAATAATTAAATTAATTATTCAACTCTTGGAACTTAAAATAGATATAGAGCTTTCATAATGGGCTGTGGAATGACATTTAGTGTTATATAGACTAAATTATAGAAAAATAAACAAGTAAAAAAGGTTGTAATTAAGTTATAAAATCCTTATGATTAAGATAAACTCCATTTACTGATATTTGAGAGCTACATGATAAAATTAGTTGTTAAACTAGGAAATGTTTTTTAAACTCTCAATTCTCTTGAATTAGTAATGAATATGAATAAAAATCTAAAAACTGAAACCTCCAGGAAAATGAAAAGTTATATAGCCACCTAAATTGATCTTCTTCAGATAACGTCACCACTCGTATATTTATAAATGAAAAAAAGTTTTATTTGTTAGTGCTCTGTGTAAATGGATGCTACAAACGTACAGATGATCTCAGAATGAACTGTACTATGCCACAAAGTTTTTTGTTTTCCAAGTTTTTTCTTCAACGTTCACATAAACCACAGAACAATTAAAAAATAAAAACGCTGTAAAACAGGAAGGAAAAGTGCTGTGAAGAGGGAAAGAACAAAAAAAAAAAAGCAAACACAAAAACTAACTGCAAGCATGCAGAGAGGAGGAAAACATCAGGGTTCAACGGGGTTAGGGGTTTAGAGGTACTAAAGTGGGCATGACTGGGTTGACTGGTGATGGTATTTTTTCTTTTCCAGTAAAACCAGTAATAATTGAGGTTGGAATTATGCCTATAAAAAAGATTCCCACTCCCTTTGATAGCTATGGAATAGATTTCCTTTTCTACCAAGAACATATGAAGGGTAGACTTCTTTTTTCTGAGAATTTGGAATACTCCAATACAAATAAAATACACAATAGCAACTGGAGTTCTTTGGCTTTGAACAGATGAATTATGTTTCTGGATGTGAAAAGCTTTCAAATGCATACTTTTACATTTTAAACTAACCCCAAGGCCCTGGTCTTCCACTCCCACAAAACACATATTATACCAATTTAATAAAAGATCTAGATAACAAATAAACAAGCACAAACCATAAAACACAGTCAAACTTGACCTCAAAGTCTGCAAAAATGATAAAGTAATAAAAGAAGGATTTATGGTTAGCTTTTTAACATTGAATGATTAAGAGACGAGGCAAAAAGCAAACATTTTAAGGCTGAAATGAAATGGACTCAACAATTCCTCATTTTGTAGAAAAGTCTTCAAAACATGTATTTAATACTGCACTCAAACCGTATAGGAGAGGAAAGGTGGACAAAAAAAAAACAAAGGCAGTCACAGTCAACACGTAAACAAAGTGGCTTCTTGAGAGACACAACAATCTCTTGGCAATTTTAGATGATGATTCAGGAACAAACCCGCCCCGACAGACACAACTTAACAGGAAACAACAGAATAAACTCCTACGTCTTTTAGCACAGAGGTGCAGAACCGTCCTACAGGAGCAGCTCAGCTTGGACAAACTTTAACAAAAAAAAAAAAAAAACAAAGGCGGAGAAACAGTCAAATCAGTTCTTATCGCTCTGAAATCACCTGTTTAAAACACAGTTTTTACATTCACACAATCAGACTCTCACAAAGGTTTCTCTTTGAGAGTCCCGGTAACACACTGGCACCATAAAACTACACAGACCAGAAAAACATCAACCACAAAAAAAGAGAGCATTTGTCGAAACATTTCACATAGTAAAAAATTTAGGAAAAATCTTCAGAAAAACAACTTCTGATATTTCCAATCATTTTGGCTCATATGTACACGCTGAGAGAGGATTCAATACATATTATCCCTCAACACTGACCTCTGCAGGAGTATGATGAGAACAATGAATTTAAATATATGAATAATTCTATATATGTCTAAACTGGCAGGTTTCATTAGATTGAATCATTTGGACTTTAACTGGTGGTTAAATTCAGTTCTGTAGAAAGTCTGAACCCTACATGGCACGACATCATATACTGGTACAGTAATACTAGTAGCAGCTGAAATAAACATGGGGAGCACATTTATTCCCTCTGCTATCTGAATGTGACAATAGGTTCACAATGGTACTATAAAGATACACAGTTAGATGTGAAGCTCCAGTCACAATAAAAAGAAAGTACACTCTCTAATTTCACATGTCAGGATGTAGCCCGGTTCTAAAGTGATTTAGATCTGAATTCAGTGATACAAAGCAGATTCCACACAGTCATTACTTGTAAAAGATTAAGTGAAAATGGAAAGTAAGTGGAAAAATAAGATAACACAATGGCAAAATGGAAGTTGCCCATAGACTTCTTATTACAGCATAATTTGTAGTCCATCGTTCTTCAGTGAAACAGACTATATAAAAGAAAGGAACAGCAGTTTCCATAAGTTAGGGTCCAAACAGTATTGACCTCTGTATTGGGTTGTGCAGTGCTCAAAAAAAGTGTAAAAAATCTAAGAGTTGCATCTCAGACTCTCCAGGCCTCATTTAGAAAATTAAAGTTCCTGACAGAATAGTTAGAAAAGACTGAAGACTTTGATTTTTTTTTTTTTGAAAGGGTTGAAGAAGAATAGTTCTTCTCTCTGTAAAAATAATTGCGGGACGAGATTTACAATGTTGCATCTGAATGAGCTACAAAACCTCTGGAACAACGTAGAGTAATCTGCACAGACAAGACTGACGTAGAGAGGTTGAGCTATAATTCACGGCACTGTGTTTGCAGAAATCCAAGGACAGTGCATCAGCGTTAAGTACAACAACAATTTGAGGGACTGATATAATGACACAAAAAAAGCTTTAACGTTATTACTGCTAAGGGTGATTGAACAGGGCTGTGCACTTAGTTTTTCTGCTTTATCTTTGTTTAATTAATGACAACAGCTTAAACTCAGTTGTGTGTCAGCCTATAAAAAAGTGTGGAACCTCATAAAGACCAGCTCATTATCATTATGTCTTGATATGTCAAACTCTAGAACTGAAGGAGGGTGTACTCTCTTTTCATCATAACTGTGGGTAAGGAGCAGAAGTTTCAAATACTCCTCTGGTAATTCTCATCTTTTGCTAAAAGTATTAAACATAAGAGAAGAGGGAGAAAAAATAAAGAAAAAAAAAAGGGAAAGAAAAAAGGCAAAACGGACAAATTAAATCGAAGAACAGTAAATGTTTTAGGAGGATCGAATGGATCCATTCGTATTACCAAAACGCATGTTTTAGTAGCAAACAGCAAGAATGTTTGAATGATTTGTAGTGATAACATTTTGCTGTAGATGCTCAATGTCGCTTTGAGGTCCCCTCAGGTTCACACGAGCAAAATGGGAAAACAGTTTAAAATTGAATGTCAATTGAATGTAGTTGGGGGTTAATGTGTAAAGTCAAATATTTTAGAGTAATCATGAACCAGAAGAGGCCTGACAGCGGCACTAGCAGTGGAATACATCTCTGTTTTAACCTCCATAATGCTATCACTGAGCATGGGCTGGGAGAAGAAAAGAGAAGAGTCCAGTTGAACAGTCTTCTTTTAACTCAAGAAGATTCCTAAAAGAATGAATTAAACTGGAAATATTTTCTGATAGAAAATGCCGGGCCATCCTTTATGAAAATAAAGGAGATATTAAAAATTTTTCCGCAGTGCATTTAAATAAATATGAGGGATTTAAAATCGTCCCAAGACATGATTTGTAGGTTTTAAATCATCTTTCACTTTTTCAATTACACATTTTTGAAATTAAGTTTAACTTAGCGTTGTATTTTAGTTTACCGACATGATTTATATGTAATAAATAATCTATGATTCAATGGGATACAAAAGATTCATCTTAATTAAAGATGCACCAATCAAGATTTTCTGGACCGAGACCGATATTTGGGCTTTAACTATTGATTCCAGTTTTCCTTTCAAACCTCTATATCAAATAAAAGAGAAAATAAAATGTGATAACAGTTGTTTGATAGTTTTGAATCACACAGAAAAGGAAGAGGCTCCAAGACCATGCCAGTTTATGCATCAAATATTGCATACAAATGGTCCTTTGCGATTGTGATGTTCCACAGATTGATTTTGTAATTAAGAGTGGGATTTTATATATGGTCCATCTCTAAATTAGTAGCATTGAATGATGAAACCATTGGCCAATCCTAATCACTCTTTGACTAGTTGATGCATCTCTAGTTTAAGTGCAATTTTTGTCCAATGTTCTTTAAAACATCTAAGTTTAGTTTTGCTACAAAACTAAATAAATTTGAATATATCTGTATCTTTTGTTTCTCAGTGTTTTCAAACGTTAGAGAAATACCTACAAAAATGAAAATTGAAGAGTTTTTTTCTTGACTGTTCAACCAGACCTAGAATTTCCAATTTACTGTGATCAAAGAAATCTGAAAACGGTATGCAGCCCAGGGCTGCCCTGAACGAGAGTGACGTTTGGGTTCATAAACAGCCTGTGGGTGGAATGCTGATGGTTCTGTTTATTCAGGACATTTTTTAAAAAGTCATGGTTCACATGCACTGTGGCACATTGTAACCGTCTCCATCGGACGTGTGCTGCACAGTGTGATCCTGCAAAGAGCCCAAGTCACTGAAGCGCTCTCCGCACCAGACGCACTTGAACTGGCCCTCCCGGGAGTGCGTGCTCTGGTGTTTGGTCAAGTGCTCGCGCTGTTTAAAACCCTTGCTGCAGTGGTCGCATTTGAAGGGCTTCTCTCCCGTGTGCACACGCCGGTGGCGGTTCAGGTCCGACGAGTACTTGAAGCGCTTCTCGCAGTCAGTGCACTTGAGGGGCTTCTCCCTGGATGGGTCGCAGCGATGCTGGACGAACTCCGAGGAGGACAGGAAGCGCCGGTCGCAGAGCGAGCACTTCAGCGGCTTCTCCTGGCAGTGGGAGTTCTGGTGGCGCTGCAAGGTGGAGCTCTTTTTGTATCCCTTCCCACAGACGTCGCATTTGTACGGCTTGTCCGGCGAGGAGTTGGATGACTCCCCACACTTATGTCTGAGTAGCTCTCCTGACTGGCTGAACTCCTTCTGGCAGGAGGCGCACTTGAACAGGTTATCCATGCCGTGGACGTGCTGGTGATAGAGAAGGTGCGAGGGCTGCATGAAGCCTTTGTCGCACAAACTGCATCTGAAAGGCCGGTCAGAGGGGTCTTTGTGCGTCCGTCTGTGGCGCACGAGCGCGTAATGTTGTTTGAAGCTCATCTGGCACTCGTCGCAGTGAAAGGGCCGCTCCTCGGAGTGCGTGCGCTCGTGCTGCCGCAGGTCCGACGGTCGTTTAAACCCCTTACCGCATGTAGCGCAGCGAAACGGTCGGGAACCCTGCGGGTGGCAGGGATGGTGAAGCAGTTCCGAAGACTCTTTGAAGTGCAGCTCGCACAAGTTGCACTTGAACAAGTGCTCGCCCGAGTGAACGTACATGTGGCGGACGAGGTGCGAGCGGTGCTTGAAGCTCTTTTCGCACACAGCGCACTTGAACGGCCTCTCGTTGCTGTGCGTCCGCTGGTGGTGCTGTAGGTGCGACGACTGGCTGAAAGCCTTGTCGCACGTGTCGCATTTGAAGGGTTTCTCCCCCGTGTGCACCCTCTCGTGTCGCGTGAGTTCTGAGAGGTGCTTGAAGCCCTTCTGGCAGACGGAGCACTTGTATGGTCGGTCCCGAGCCGAGGGGAAAGGTAAGATGGACGAGCTGCTGCTCGCCGACGCCCCGTCGCTGCTGGACGGCTGGGAGCTGCTCGAGGATGTGGGTGTCGTGTTCCCGGAGGAGCCCAGCCGATACGTCTTCTCGCATATGGAACACTTCATGGGGTTGCTGCTGTTGTGCGACGTGTGGTGCTGAGCCAACGAGGTAAGAAGGGAGAAGCCCATCTTACATACTCCACACACAAACGGCTTCTGCTCCACCTGAACACACTGGTGCTCCAGTAAGTCTGTGGCCTGATGGAAGATCTTTAGACACTGAGTGCACTGGAATGACCTGTCCTGACTCACCATGCACTGGTGTTCAAGCGGGTTAGCCAGGTGGGAGATGTCGTGTCCACATGTCCCACACTTGTGTCCTGACTCTGTTCCCACCTGCAAAGAGCTTTGCTGGGCTTGAGAAGGATGTTGCCCCTGCTGTCCGCCTGTATGTTGTTGAGCTCCCGCATGCTGCTGTCCGCCTCCATGCTGCTGCTGCTGCTGCTGCTGCAACGATGAGGCGTCCGGCTGCAGTACGATCCCATACACTGTACAGCTCAAAGCGTTTTCAGCTCCTGCTGGGATGGTGTGGACAACCGGAGGCGGAGCGACGGCGTGCTGCTGCCAGGCCTCCGTCATGCGGGCTCGCGAGTACGGATTCAGTTTGGCAGCTGGAGTGGCCCAGCTAAAGAGGGAAAGAGAGACATTTTGAGTAATTGGCCGCAGGCTTCCGAATGTGTGAAGGGGGAAAAAAACTCACTCCATCTCTTAGCTCGATGAAGGAGCCGTGACCAGGCTGTTAAGGCTTAAACTGGAACCCACTGAAGAAAAGCAGATGTTGGGAAAAATGGGGGGAGATGCACAACTTTCACTTTATCCTTGAGTTACATCTGGAAGAAAACACAAACTGTCAGAAATACCACATGAAGAAACAGAGTACTCATAGTACTTTATGAGGAAACCACACTCTAATGAAAAAGATTGCTCGGTTGTTTTAGCAATCCGTTTTTAGCTTTAGCCTGAAATCTCTGAAACTTTAGCTCAACCTGATCTTTTAGAGGTCTTTAGTAATGTTTCAATCTTTGCTTTACAGCCACTGAGGCAGATTGTGCAGTGCACACAGACTTCTGAGGAAACTCTACAATATTATTTCTACTGATAGAACTCTAGTTGGCAGGCATGTTGTAGGGGTACACATAAGGGGCACATCTAATGTGGTGCAGACAACACGATTGCCTTAAAAAGATGGGTGGAAAATGGAGGCAACTGATGATTTAAAAAGCTGCAATATCAACATGATCTTTTAAAAGAATTGCGTACCTTTTCTGCTCTTAGTTTAATAAAAAAAAATATGAATTTTTACACTGACACATCAACACTGCTGATTTTGACACAACAGAAGAACATCAAAACAATGTAATCTTTAGTTTTCAAACTAATCTATAATTTTTATGCTACCCCTCTATAAGCAGACTTAAAGTAACAAACTTGTAGGGACTATTAGTGCTACCAAATATTGTAGCACTGGTTGTTTAGTTAAAAAAATATTCTAATATGTGACTGTTTTCCTTACTCAAATGTAATTTTTTGAATCTTTGCAAGGACTGCTCTTAAGTTGTTTCTTATATTAACAGCATTTTATATTTTATTTTTTATTTTATCTACAACTACTACTCAGTGGTAGTTGTTATTGTGTCTTGTCTCTATGCTGTAACTGTGAAGTAATTTCCCTGCTGGGATGAATAAAGTACTTCTATTCTATTCTATAATGTTGGACTTGGAATAATACATAAATTCATCAATTAAATTTTCTACCTTTTCCATAAGAGGTATTAAACCTGTCTGGCTCTGTAGTAAACCTGAATATGCAACAATATTTGGGATTTTCAGAACATGAGACACAACATGCCTCATGTTCTGAACATAAATACCCAGCACAGAAATAAAATTTTCTGTGATCTTATTTAATTAAGATTCTTTGAAATCCATTATTCCAGAAAATTGTAAAACACAGCTGTATGCTTTGGCACTACAGTAACACTGGTAATCGGTGAGTAAAAAACGAAAAAATGCTCAAATAATATGTTTAATTGCAGGATTGCTCTCTTTCATTTATGCAATGCCGACAAAAGTGCAAATATTGTGTCAGAGTGACATAGCTAAAGTGGTGCTCTGTGTGTTTTTTACTTCTAGGCTACTAATACTACTATAATTCTTTATTATTAGGATGTAATAGACAAATAGCGGACAGTAATCTCTGAGCATCTTTTTTCCCCCCACCACATTTCCTTTCACTCTTGATCAGTCATTATTGTTCCCATCTTGGGTTTCTTCTTTCTCTTGACAGCTATTATTTGGCAAAACCATTTGCATCAGTCTCACATCCTCTCCAAAGCACATCCAGTCAAGGCAGATGATATCACCTGCTCAGCCTTCTGCAGATGCAAGTTTCTTGTAGTCAAAAGATAGTTGTTTCTTTCCACCATTTCCCTATGCATGTTCTTAATTGGCCTGAATCTGATTGTTTCTAAACAGCATTTTTACTGGACTGATTTGGACTAAAAACGACATTGAGTCTTGTGTTTAGTAATTAAATACATTGAGAAGACCAATGCTGTGACATGGTGTTAATAAACAATATGAAATGCACTAAATTTCATAATAATAAAGCAAATTCAATTTCTACCAGCTCTGCAATTCCCTGCACGGGATATGGTATTAAATTCAATACAAATTGGTGCAAAAGGAATTTGTACCACAAACGTAAGTGTTTTGTGGGATGCGCCTTATTTATTAAGAGCAAAAACACTAAACAAATGAAGTCAACACAACTGGAATAGAATGATTTTAAAGGGGGTGAATGTTTTCTTTGAAAATCAATTCGTCTTTGTGTGTTTACGATGCGTTTTTACACAATTCCAAATGCTGGGCGATTCGAAGTAAAATAATTGATGAACGGAGTCTGCGCATCGTAACGTTTTTTTTTTTTTTTTTTAAGTCTCCAGGCAAAGATCAGGGTAACCAGGGAGAGATAGCCTGCTAGCCTAGCCACCTGCTAACAGAGCCACAGAGGAAGCATTAGCCAGGTGTTGTGCTGGAAAACGCTTCCCGGCTATAAACAGCTCCCCTCGCAGCTTAGAGCGTCACGTTTAAATATTGAAGATTCAAATTCTTTGTCTAGTGCTGTACAGACAGAGACGAACTCTAAATTATTACTCAAACTATTGTTTCAAGAGCTATTCCTTTCATCCGTGTGCTTCTACGACGTAGCTTCTCTTTTTGGCATGAGCGCTAGTTTGTGCACAACACCGGGTTAGCCCCGGGAACACAAACGACCGCGAAGCGACAGCAACGGTGACACGTTCCTAACGGCAGGGAAATGAACACATTTACATACCTGGAGCTTTCTACCAGTCCTAAGGGGAAATCATGGTTCAATATGACGACGGTTAGCTGCTCCCCAAAAATAAATTAACCGGAGGGTTTCCTCTTTACGTCCGCAGACGGAGCTCTGATGCTCGCCTTGTTGTAGCGCCGGGGTTCCAGGAGCCGGGGGCCGAAAATGTAGGGTCATTAAACTGTCCCGTATCAACCCTTAACGGCTCCGTTACGAATCATTTATCGGGCTCATGATGCATCCTCTCGACTGGCGAGAAGATGATGATTTTGTTATTAATTAGAGGCTAACTGAGGGCTAGCTGCGGAGCCCCTGGCCGCGCACGGGAACATGAACACACAAGAGTTAATTGGCATGAACACACACAGACAGACACACAGTGGGCATGGTGTGTGTGATGGCTTTCAATTCAGCTCAATTCACGTTTATTGTGGTATGTTCCCGAGACAATGTCACACAATGTCACGGTGGCACATGGTGTGCATCCTTGTGTAAATTGAAAATTAAAACAATAAATTAATTAACAATTAAAAACCAATTTATTTACAATTAGCCAATAAGCATATTGTTAAAATTGAAGCGAAAAACAATGTTATATAATGCAGTTTGAGACTATGAAAACATAGAATAGAATAGAAATATATTTTCTTGTACCACAGTGGACAAATTTAGGTATAAGTTAAAGGTAAATATCATAAATGTTGAAACTAAGGAGAAAAGTTTAAAAAAAAAGAGAGCAAATAACCAACACTCCTGTCTGAATGATTACCTCATCCTCACTAAACAATCAATCTCAGCCAATATGGACAGATATCAATAATGAAGATACAACAACAGTGTGTTCTGAAGTTTAAGAGGACTTATATGAGGATGTTGTTCTTGCTGTTGTCATCCTGATCCACTGCTACCTGAATCCGGAATTGGGGTCTCATATGTCTGCTCTCAAGTCACATGGATGTGATCTCAATTTATTTTTGAAATATTCATTATTTCTGTTAATATTATGCCAGTGGTCTCTTATATGACAGCTCCTACTTAAATACTGTTGAGGATTCTGATAAATAGTTCATTGGCAGATTTGAGGAACATTATAGTTTACAAACAGAATCTAATCTATTTTATAATCCATTAAGCAGCAACTGGGAACTCATAAAATCTGTCCATATTACTTCACCTTTAAAAAGTTTTCAAATTAAATTTAAATTAAAAAATATTTTATTGGTCCCAAAGGGAAATTAATTAAATAAAATTTGGTATATTATGTTGTAATTTAACAAATGATATTATTTAATGTCTTACTCTTATTTTATACAACCAGAAAGACGAAGGTGAAAATTAACCATTAACATTAAATCTGATTACACGTGGACTGAAGTTCTCATGTTGTCGTTGTGTATAGTCTCTTCCAAAAGAAGTTACAAACTACTTTAATGAAGAAAAAGATCACAAAGTTTTAAACCAGGTTTTAAGCCAGGGTTCAAAACAGGGTTTAAAACTGGAAATTGATGCCAAATGTAATTAAAAATCTTCTAATCTGACATTTTTTCATCCACTTGACCTTCTTCTCGGGTTAAACTGGGAATAGATTTATCTCCCAGTTTGAGATAATATTTAATATTCACATTTTAAAATATATTTTAAAGTTGTTAATTAACCTAAGAAACTCACTAAATCGTTCAGCTATAGCAGAACGCTTTAGAGGCGGACTGTTTGTTTCGGTCGGACATGAATTAAGGTAACAAGCGGTTGTTTACATCGGAATAGAGCAGGCTGTTCGGAAACGTAATTAATTTTGTGACTTTGAAGCTACGACTGGAACCAACATCTGGTCTATGGCAAGTACCTAACTTATCTGTACGATGCCCTGATGGTTCGGGATGTTGGTTGGTTACAGCAGCAGCTCTGAGGAGGACAGTGAACCCGGAAGTGAAGCGAGGAGTCGAAATAGCCGAAGATCAGTGGAGGAAGATGAGGGAACCCGAGACCTTCCAACCAAGAAGAAAGCCAGAACCGAGGAGCTGGATCCTAAAACGAGGTGTGTGCAAAGTACAAAGTTGTGTCTGTCTGTCTGAATTTGTAAAATATTATTATTTTTAAATGCAAATGAAAGCCATTTGTTTAGTAGCTGGATAAAATTAGATATTTGAAATGTTAGAAATTCAATATATTCGACAGCTTCACCATTTCCGACAAAGCCATAACCATTCTTTGGTGGGACATCCACAGTTTAAAGAGCAAATACTTGCTCCATAGGAATACAAACTTAATTCGCAAATTCTTCAGTCTGATTATTTCAGGTGAAAATAAAACGTGCATGTCCTGCAGACTGCCTCTGCCCGGTTGCCTCCTGAGCATGTTCCCTGATGACGACGATGAAGCACTGACTGAAGACAGCTCCCTTCATGGTGGACGCATCCGCTCCTTCAAGCACGAGAGAGGAAATTGGGCCACTTATGTTTATCTGCCTTGTAAGAAGCAACCAGAACAGTTTTTTTGTACACCCTTCTCTATCCTGGTTCTTAACTATGTGGCTCATTTTTGTCAGACCCTCCTGAGGAGGAATTTGAGGAGCTTTTAGAGGAGTTGCTGTCAGCCTTGGGGGCTCATGGTCTGATGCTGACGCAGCAGGAGGAGTTCCACCTGAGTCTGTCTCAGACGGTGGTGCTCAGGCACCACTGGATCCAGCCATTTACACAAAGCCTCCAGTCGGGCCTTTCTCAATGCGGAAGGTTTGTTTATCACTCCTTGATTTGCAGGCAAACAAACTGAATTCAAATTTTAGATTTTTAGCTAAGCGCTTCAGAAGAAAAATCTAAACTTGTTTGTGAGAAGTCACACACACAAAAGTACCAGAAAAAGTTCAAAGCATATGTGAAAAATGTAACAAAGACACGCACTTCTGTGTGGAATTTATATTTGTACTCCCTAGAACATGGTGAGGGAGGTGCACACATATAACTAATATGTTACTATTAAGAATCTGAACAGTACGGTGGAGATGCTTTCCAAGTTTGTAGCTACATTTCTGCAAACAGAATTGTGGATTTAATTAGGATTTAATGCTGTCCTCAAACTGAACCACCAGAGGTGTCTTATTGACCCTACGTCTACTCAACTACAGCCTAAACACAGTCAATTTCATTCAGCATCATCTTAATCCTTAAGTAGATCAGGAAGTAATAGAAATAAAGGGAAAGTAACTTATTGTGTCAACCATAGATCATCTGTTGTTAGATGAAACTGACTTCCTGCCAAGTCTCTTAAAAACTGTGTACAGTGGATCCTGAGCAATGGTAGACATCCCAAAAGTTGGAGTTTTAGATTGGTTGTTTAATAAATTAAAATTATTAATTGATAAAAGAAACAATCTTTTGTGAAATAAGCATGTTTTTTTTTGTGAAAGCTTTATTACTTTCACAATGTAACAATACCAAGTCTCCAAACAATAGTTTTCCTCAACTATAAGTTTTTCCATTTTCAGATATACTTACTTGCATAGTCTTTCTTGACTGTTTAACATATACTAGTTGTTACTGATGGGATGTGATGAATTTGATAAATATGAAGTCTACAGGAAACAAAAAATTAAAAAAAATCACAGCTGTTGTCATTCTGTTGACATTCTCATAAAAGCTTTATCCTGTTGGCAGGTTTGCGTGTTCAGCAGCAACGCTGAAGGTCTACTGCAACGCTGAGAGGACAAGGTAATGTCTTCAAAGCATTTATCTCAAAATTTCCTTTGGAAACATTTACTTTAATTTAACTTGAAATATTCAAATTTAAATCAAAAGTTTCTTAAAAAAAGTTACTTAATTTATGAATTGTCAGAAAAGCCATGCTTGTTTGATGCTGCCACTCTAAAAGGTGATGATCATCCAGTCAACGCATTAAATCACTACAATATAACTGTATGTTCAAGCCACAGTATTGCTACAGAATGTATTTGACTGGCCATTCTCTGAATCCTCTATCCTCTCTGTGGTCCACAGTTAAGTTGTGACTTAACAGGTAATTTTTTATTTTCTGAGGATACATTTTATCCTCAGACGTATTTCATTTTATCTAGGCTTACTGATACCTTAATGATTACCGCTGTTTCCCCTTCCCTGTGTCTTGAAATGCTGTTCCACATCAGGACCTTCTTGGGGATGGAAGTGTCCACCGGTCATGCTCAGTTGTTGGATCTGGTCCGAGTTGTCGACAAAACAATGATCGAGTTTCAATTGGACACTTTTTATAAGGTCAGTTAAATTTCACTCAAACTCTTTTTTATTTTGATATTTACTTGGGAAATTGGCAAAAAGAGCAGTTTAGGTGAAACTGGGTTCGGATGTCTTTTAGGTTGTCACAATAACTGTTTTCAGTTTGATTTGTAAATTAAATTAAATTAAAATCCAGAAGCAAATGCTGAAACAGACCAAAGAAGAAAATTTTGTTCAAACACAAATCACAATGTAAAAAAAGTAAAACTAGATCATTATTTAAAAGCCAGAAATGCCCGCCTTCTTAAGTTTCTCACTAGGTTTCTCTCGGCTTTGTGTTGTAGGAACCATCTTTCCACGTGAGTCTGGCCTGGTGTGTGGGAGACCAGACGGAGAAGATGAAGGAACTCTTACAGGAGCTGCAGGTGCTCAGATGTTATTAGTTTAGTTTGTATATAAAATTTTGCTTTTATTGTGTCAAAAAATGATACTTATTGATGCCAGTTTTAATTACACAGAGGGAACAGAAAACATATTTGCATGAAGTTGTCGGACCACTTTTGTCCTTTTTATTGCAGCAGCACAATCTCACACGTTAAAGAGATTTAGTTAACTTTTTAACTAAATCAAATTGTTTGAAAAATAGACTTTTTGTAATTATAATTTTTTTATCTAAATCATTTATTGCTAGTCATAATAATTTATATTAAATAATTCTTTGAAAATAGTTTTTTATTTACTATGTTGATCATGTGTCCATGAATCTTTAAATGGCTCTCCACTTAACCTGCAGCACAAATATGATGCAAAAATGTCTCTAAGCTGCTCTTCAAAGCGGAAAAGACAAGTTAATATGTCATTCAACTCAGGCAGATACCTACGTATTCACCCGATAAGATATCTAAAAATGCTGCTGTAAGCAAATTTTTAAAGCCTTTTTTGTACATATCTTGATAAGGAGTACCAATAAATGAGGAAAGAGTTGAAGCGTTTTATTAGGACATAATTTACATGTATGACCCAAAACCACCAGGGAGGTGCACACTTATCTTTTTCTGCTACCGGTTAGTTCATGCTCAAAAGGAAATATATGCAAATAGTTTAGTTAAATTTTTTTTGTTTGGGTTTTAGTAGAACATCACCAGCTTCATTGGGACATATTCCGAGTGTAATGCAGTGTTCAGTCCATTTGATGCGTCTTTAATTGTTCTACTGTAAAACTTCAGACTGTTAACTTTGAGAGGCCACAAAGAAACAGTCACCAAGCCTTCTGCATGCAAAACATTCAAGAAGTTATTTAAAGTAAAATACCAGGTGGACATCTATGACTTTACAAAACCTTGGCTTTTTCTTTATACTTCTCTGTGATTCTCTTGTGATTTTTGATATCTTTTGTGTTTGCTCTGAAACACAAATTACTGGCATGATCATTGCTTTACAAACTATTCATACACCTTGAACTTTTTTTCACAAAAGTCCGCATATTTTATCAGGATTTTATTCGATAGACCAATTTAAGGCAGTGCATTTGTGAAGTGGAATAAAAGGTTTTCAAAATGTGGTCAATGTGGAGTCGGATTGAAGGGGGTTTTTATACAAATGCAAACCACGCTTTTCAGAGTTTTAGTTAAACATAAAAAAACAACTATATATTCTTTTCTGTTTATTTCCCAATTACATTCTACTTTATGTTGACCTGCCACATCAAATTTTAGTGGAGTACACCGATGTTTTTGGTTGGTCTGAAATAAAACGTGGTTTTATTTCATTTTTTTCCCTTGTTACAGATTATGGTAGATGATCGTGAAGAAGGGCCGTTTCTGTTGAGGTTGGACTGTGTAGAAGTTCGCTGCAGGACAGGAAACAAGACTTTTCGTTTCTCACTAAAGACCTCGTGAGTGAGCAGACTGGCATTGAGTCTGCGACTCACAGCTGCAAAAAAACAGATGTTACAGACGACGGCTTACAAGCATCATCAGGCAGTCTAGAGCCACAGGTTGTTTTTTTTGTACCAAAGATAAACTAAATAAAGCTGCTACTTGTTTTGTACATCTTTTTGTTGGTGACTTGTTCTTCACAAAACCAATTTTTATTGCGTGTGCTGGAAGCTGCTATGATGCAAAGACAGCTTCTCTGAGAGGAAGCTGGGCTTTTACTTAGCTCTGAAACCTCAGTGAGTCACAGGCTGATATTCACAAGAAAATAGAGAAGGTAATTTGCTTATAAGACTTATGAGAATGAGGAAGCATTTTTTTTCTCCATGTCTCATTGCTCCATTAAAACTGGCAAATGCTGAATGTAAGGGAAGTAAATTCAGAAGAGAAAAACAAAATAACTCTTTTCAAAGTCAAAGAATAAACAAAGTTGAAAACATGTAAATCCTGAAAGCTGTGTAGCGATTTTAAATTTCACAGAATAGCTATTTCCTATGTCATATGACATGACATTACTCAGCTCTATGCAGTATCAAAATTACTAATATAGACGAGGAAAAAAATAATGCCAAATGCTGAATGAGAGAAATGTGTTTTATGATTCTCTAACTAAAAATAAAACTGAGTCATGAGTGGTTCACTTGAAGTATTTTACTCTACAGAAGGCAGCTTGTTTATGATACACATTTATAATCACTTACAGCAGAAGTGAAACTTTATAGTAATATCATTTTGGTCAGTGAGGGCTTCATGGCACAGTACAGGTCCAGGTCCAGAGTTTTCTCTCCACATCTGCACAGCAGGATCTGGGTTTCTCTAAAAGGTCTGAACATTTAACAACTTAAAACAGGGAGGAAAAGTATAAAACATCTAGGAGATGATCCATGTCGGTCAGGAAGAGTTTCCTCTTTCCAGCTTCATGCAATTAAAGCCTTTTAAGGCACCTCATTGAAACCAAACCCAAACAAAAAGATTCAAACAGGAAAATGGACCAAGTAGATTAGCTGTTCCTTTTTTTTGGTGTGTGTGATCTTTTCCCTGCATTACTCAACTTTCAGAATATTGTTTTACAAACCAAGATGTAGATCATAAAATCATCCTTTAAAAAAGTCTCACTGCAAAAACACAAAATCTTACAAAGTATTTTTGTCTAGTTGCTCATGTGTCTTAATACACTTGAATTAAGACAAAGGTAACTTACAATTAGCTTTTCAGCAAGCGCTCATTTTAAGTAAATAAAAAACAAAAAACGTTCTAGTATCACTGGCAGATTGTCACTTATAACACGGGAAAAATGTTTTGTTATAAGTGAAATAACCTGTCAGTGGAACAGTACTTTCTTATTAATATTAATTATTTACTTGAAATGAGCTCCTGTATCTTGCGGAAAAGTTACTTGTCAGTTAGTTTTGTCTTATTTCAAGTGTATTAAGATATTTTGCACTAGAAACTAGACCAAGAATGCTTGGTAAGATTTTGTGTTTTTGCAGTGTTGGTGTGGCGGCAGTCTGATACTTCTGTATTGCCAACCACATACGAACCACAACAGCTTAGCTCTGTGCAAAACATAATCAACAAATTTCACAAGTTAAATGAAAATAAGACACAAAAATTCAAAATCATTAAAAAAGATTAACAGGGTGATCATAATCTGCTTTAAATTTTCTGTTACAAAGAGCTTCAGAAATCTCTCGCAGCATTAATAAATCATCCCCCGCTTTTTGACACACATTCTTTTATCCTGTAACAAGTTGTTGAATAAAATCTAAACTTTGTGAAAATCCGAGACCGATAGAAAAGTATTAAGTCTTAACGACAAAAAACATCTCGACATCCGTAGTTTTCAGGGTTACACGCATTAGTCATATATATATATATAAAAAAAAAAAGCTTTCAGGATTTCTCAAGTAAAATCTGAACACTGAGTTGAGACATTTGTTGGCATGAACGTCAGGCTTTTGGAAGCATCACGGGGAGAAAAGCACAGACTTGATGTACTCCACAGTGGTGATGTTCGTCAGCATGTTTACGTGCTCGTTGCCTGGCAACTCTTTGAGCGTGACGGGCTGCTTCTGCTGCCCCACCCACCGCTTGCACTGCACGGCGCTCCGCAGGTTGACCGTCCCGTCCCCGTTGCCGTACATCACCTCAGGCTCCACATCTGGGAACTTGTCCGAATACCGGAAGGCCTCCGGCGTGGGGATGCCGTTGCCGTATAGGCAGTGGACGGTAACGCCGGGGGCGGTCAGGTCAGACACCAGCGGCTCGGTGTCCTTACGCATCAGCCAGCCTTCTGCGAAACCGATGTCCGAGTAGAATTTCTCGTAGTCCTGCACGGTGTAGTTGTTGGTGGGGGTTTGGACAAAAACCTAGAGGTGGAAAACAAAAAGATTAAATATGGGATTAATCCAAGAACTTTTACCAGTTCTGATCCCTGTGCTGTTTGTAACATTTCTTTCAGTAGGACATCATTTTGGTCAATGTGGTAATAAACAGGTAAAAGGTCAACAGACTATCTACAGAGGAAAACTTGAACAAAAGATGGAGGAGAGGAGACCAAATGCTGGTAATTAAAATAATATTCAGAATCAGATGTGAATAATTTAAGTATTAAGTCACGGATTACAGACCTGATCTTTGGGCCAGGTGTGGGCATACGGGAGGAGCCAGCTGGTGGAGACGGCGGTCCGTTGCTGTGAGCGAATCTTCAGTGGGCTGATCACCGAGATGTGGTCATTGTCACCTAAATTTTGGGGAACAAAGAAAATGAGGTACAGAGAACTGAAAGTCGGGAGATTATTTCTGACCCAGAGTTTCACTATCTGGTTTCCTGAGAAGTGCAAGATGTTTCTTCTGGATCTTATGTTACAGTTTCACACAGCCTTTGATGGACAGAAGCACACAACAAATGTTATCTGAAATGGAAGAGAAATCCCATCCCATCTCACATTCACAGGTCTCTGTTTACATTTTGAACAATTAGAAGAAGAAAAAAATTGAATAACTTTTTGATTTTTTTGTGCGCTTGAATGAAAGATGTACACTCTCCATTCAAGAAATAACCAATTAAAAAACTACTTTTGCAAGCCTTTTCAAAGCTTCGGTATTGTTTATGCTTCCATGCTTTAAAGCAACATATTTTTGGTTTCTGATGTTTGTTTGGTTTTGATGTTTTGAATGTCAGCACAGCTTTCACGCTCCTGATTGTCTCTTACCGGATGTGACCACGCGGAAGGTTTTGGCCACGCCGGCCCATGGTGGTCCTAGACAGATGAAAGCCTTGATGTATTTGTCTTTCCAGGCCTGCGTCTGCTGGTTGAGGAAGTACAGCGTGTACATGTTCCCCATGCTGTGGGCGATGAGCAGCACGGGGCGCCCCGCCTTCTCCGCCATCTCCTCGATCATCTTCGTCAGATCCTGGAAATATTTTCCATTTTCATCTAGAAACCCCCCCCAAAGAAACAGAACTGAGGCTCTGCCCACAGGCTGAGTTGTGACATTTTGTTGTTTTAGCGTCGGTGCCTACTCGGAGCTTTCCTCCAGTCGTACGGCGCTCCTCTCACGTCATCGTCTCTGGTGTAGCCCCACTCCACCATCGCCTGCACAATGCTGAAGAAATACATGCCTGGAATATACAAACATGAGGTATGTTAGATAAATACACCAGATGGTTGTAGCACAGAGTTAAAAATAAATAAATAAAGATTTAGCAATGTTGAGCATAAAGGTGGCACATATATGTTTATGTACACCCAATATTTGTTTTCTTTAAAAAAAGAAAATTGTGGAAATATGCTTAGCTTGTTTCACTGTAGAACAGCTGACAGTGTATTGTGTTCATCAGAGAACATCTGTGACAGTTGGTTTCTGCAGAGATCACTCTGTATTTTAAATCATTTAACTTTGATGGTAAATATGTCAAGTTCTCAACTAGATTTAGGCCTGAACTTGGACTACGTCAACATGAGCATGCTTTAATCTAAACAACTCCACCGTAGCTCTGACTGTATGCTCACGGTCGCTGACCCAATGGACGGTGGAGAAAAGACTCCAACCCAGCCTCTAATCTTTTTCGGTTTTTGTCTTTACAGTATCTAGCGTCCCACAGCATGATGCTACCACAATAAATGTGCATGGTTGCAGAAAGTGTGTTAAAGTGCAGTGTTTGTTTTCCGCAGCGCACAAAATTTTACATAAAAGGCAGAAACGTTTAATTTTATTGTCATCTGATCGGAGCATCTTCTTCCACATGCTGGCTGTGTCCCCTTCATGGTTTGTGGCAAACCATCTGTAGACTGCAAACAGGACTTCTTAAGGCTTTCTGTCAATGATGACTATGCAGACAGATTGAAAGCAGACGTACTCTTCGCCGTGGGCTTGTGAGCTTTTCTCTCAGTTCCCTGTTTTCTGAAGCCCTGGCATATGCCGCTCATCCTGAGGCTAGATCTAATTCTTTTCTAATAAAAATGACTTATTCTTCCATCAATGCTTGGTCGGAATGAGGGGTTGCACCAAATTGAAGATTTCAAACATTTTTTCCAGTTTTTTTTATCTATTAATGGGATAATCCATAATTTATGTAGCTAACGTGTTTGCTACATGTTTTGGGACCCGGAAATGTCTCTGAGAAGAAGTTATTTGAGTTTTGTTGAGGTCCAAGGTTCTCAGGTTGGTGCAGCTCAGAGGTCTCTCCCAGGCATCTTTCACTCACCCACACTGCGCTTGCTGGGGTCCAGATACTCCAAGGAATATGTCTTTCCGAACCCCGGGACTCGAACTTCCACACCTGGTGGAGCGTCGGAGGTGTGTGTGGTACTGTTGTAGATCAGCCTGCAGAAGTAGACACACGCAGATTTGGATCAGTTCTGCATCCGTGTGGCCCACCGAGTTTTGGCAGTTCAACTTGAACAGAAACGGTTCCTGTTTTCAGTCCCAGAGTTCACCACATTATTTATGATGTGGGAATGGAACTTCTCCATCCCTGGTTTTTGTGTCCACCAAGCAGATGTGAGAGCAAATGTTTGGGTTTTAACCAACAGCTGCAACATTTGATGACTATCCAGCTTAAAGGAACAGGTTGCAGGACTGTTAGGACTGTTTGCTGTGGAATTAAAATGTCACCATAATTTGTCATCATCCTTGTCATCGTGATGAATCATTTAAGTATTTTTATGTAACATTATTAATATTCTTAATATTGTTTTTCTCTCTCACACATGCAGTACAGACCAAAAGTTTGGACACACCTTTTAATTCAGTGAGTTTCCTTTATTTTCATGACTATTGACATTGTAGATTCACACTGAAGGCATCAAAACTATGAATAACACATATGGAAATATGCACTAAACAAAAAAGTGTAAAACAACTGAAAATACCCCTTATATTCTAGTTTCTTCAAAGTAGCAACCTTTTGCTGTGATTACTGCTTTGCACACACACTCTGCATTTTCTTGATGAGCTTCAAGAGGTCGTCACCTGAAATGGTTTTCACTCCATAGGTGTGCCCTGTCAGGTTAATAAGTGGGATTTCTTGCCTTATAAATAGTCATGAAAATAAAGAAAACCCATTGAATTAGAAAGGTGTGTCCAAACTTTTGGTCTGTACTGTATATTTTAATCACCCTCTATATGCTGAAAATAGATATTCTTATCTCCTTTCCTCAGTAGTAACTTTCACACCAAAGAGCAGCAGTACAAGCTGCTTAGCTGTGGTGCATTACTGGATTGGGGAGAAATTTGATTTTTCCAACCAGCCAATCAGCTGCCAAACTTAAGATCTCGATGCTGTTAATGAGTTAATGACAGACAAGGTCCAAAGAAAAACTTTGCTAATGCAGTATTGAAGTGACAGACTTTAATACTGTCTGTTTAAAAATAAAAGTCTAAAGCAATAAGAGTTGGTTTGCAGCAGGGATTTTACAACTCCTGTCCTCAAGAGAATCAGGTGGTGGAATTGCCTCTAACATCCCATTGACTTTGGAAAGGCCTGCTAAGAAGCCATTTATTTGATCCAAGTGTGTGTGGAGTAGCTGCTGAGGACTGGAGTTAGAGACTCTTTGCACAGCATTACGTAAAGCCTGAACAAAGAAGCAAAAAGCCTTTTCTGACAGAAGAAAACAAATGACCTTTTCACTTTTTACCGCTGGGAAACTTTTTAGTCAGCTATAAGAAATAAGGCCTATAATTTTTTTAAACACCGTTCAAACCTTAATTCGGCTCTGAAAGAGACACGCACCTGATGTTGTCTATCCAGCAGTCGATGGCGTAGGGCACCAGCAGCTCCAGGTTGAGCCACAGAGTGAAGAAGTCTTCTGTCTTCTTGTAGCAGACATAGTGGACCACGCTGGGTTTATCCAGCTTCGCCTCCAGCTGGTTCCCCAGATCCCCCGGGACTGCAACAAGCAACACGCAGAGTCACCTCACAAACTGACCAAAGAGTCTGCTGAGAATGTTTTAAACCATAAAAATACATCCAACCGCTTAGAGGACCAAATGGCTGACCTTTTATCTGACAAATTTTTTTTTTTTAAAAATCAGTAAATAAAGTTGAAAGAAATTTGTGCAAAAATGGGTAAAATTAAAAACCTGTTTATATTTGAAAACATTATGAAAGCAGCTTAAAGTGTGAAAATGTAACATGTTTACTTTTTTAAAATATCTAATTAAATTTAATTCTCATGTAAATGGCAGGTTAAAGAAAATAATCGCTGCAAAACAATTGAAGACATGAACACAGATAAACCGGGGAGAAAAAGAACAGAGAACATTACAGGTAATTAAAGTCTTGAATATCAGCACACAGTTGAAAACTGAACGTAAAAGGTGATCTTCAGACTCCAGCTGTGATACACACACACACACGCACACACACGCACACACGCACACACACGTGCTGTGGAGTGGAAATCCCTGCCTGCCTGGTTTCACTGAAAAAGAAACATGAAGAGGCGCAAGAAAGCTGCAGTATCCAGGTTTTGACGCAGCAATGCCGTCTTGTTGTTTTTAAGCAGGGCCAACTGCATTCTGCAAGCATTTTAATACCAAGGCTCCAATCGTAAAGAAATCTGTCCGGACATGTTATTCAGTTAGGGTGTGAAACTGGAACGCAGCTCAGGTGATGATGAGCTGAAATCATGAACCGTTTCACTATCTGAGCAAACATACAGCTGCTGATCGCTTCAGTTTATAAAAATTCTCAATACTTCTAATGTTTTCCTTTCACTTAACTTTAACCCATTGCTAAAAACAAAAATAAACAGACCCTAACCCTGACTAATCAAGATTATTAGCTATTTAATGTGTAAATGTGCACCCTCCATTCCTGAAAAAGAGAAAGACAGTGAAATCAAGAATAGTATTTTTTGCCATACATATGATCATCATTCAGCCTTTCGTCATCCTGAAAAGGTGACGCAACACAAAGTCAAACATGAGGGCCACATGTTTGATTGTACACTGTACATCGATCTTAGTCAAAGGTTGCTGCAGCATTTCTCCACCGGCTGCTGTGCAATCAGAGCAAACGGCAGGACACTCAGAAATAATCTCCCTGAAAACAGACACCGCATTGATCCGAGTTGTGAAAACGATTCTTGATTTCACAGAGTAGTCCCGAGTGAAGGGTGCCGATTCTCCGAAAAATGTTTTTGGAAGAAATCTGTCCTGAGTTACAAAATAATGGGAGTTTATCAGGCTGTTATTTCTCTTTTCCACAAGTTTAATCAAACAACACGTTGGAGATCAGAGCAGCTCCACAGCCTTATCAAGCTAATGTGTTCAGACAGAGCCTGTGGTTTGAACAAACGGAGATAAACGTCTCCAAACTCAACTCTCCAACCACAGAACGAGAAGATTTTTTGCCCCAGAAAATTAGACAAATGTTTTAAACTGAATCATAAAGAAGAGTTATTGAGCACTAAACACAGTGGGAAACTCCCCAGAGGTGTAATTAGGTAATCAGTAAAGCTAAATGGCTGCTGTGCTGAGGAGACAAATTCAGGCTGAGTGGAGTCAAATGACCAGAAGACTTCTGGACTCTTCAGGCCTCACACATGATAAACAGGTCTTGAGTCATTCCTCATGTTTCCAGCTTGTTTTCCAATGGAGGAATAATGTAAAGCAGAGAGGAGTGTAAATAAACTGCTGGTAGATAAACTGAAAAAGTGGCAAAGAACTGGTCAAAATGTATTTTCTTTCTGCATTTCCTCAGTAACAACTGATTTAGATGTCTTAGCCACTAAAATGTGAACAACTGTTTAAAATGTTTGAAAGAGAATTAACAATAAGGTTATTGTGAAAGAGCTATACGGTGTAAAACAGTTACTTTTGTGCAAAATATGAGTAGAAAAAAGAAACAGCCACATTTAAAGAACCTTGTGAAACAAAATATTCCTTCACCCCTCCTAGTAGACGTTGAATGCTACATGCTAACCTATAAATTACCTCAAAATACAATTAAAATAATTACTTTTTGATTTCATAAATTAAAGGGAGATTTTACAAATCACAAACTGCATTCTTTGGGAGTGTTTCTTACGTTAAAGTAAATAGATTTTTTGACTGGATAATTAAAGTCGACTTACAGGTAAAAAAAAAAAAGAAGAATACTTTTCATGTTTTTAAAATAAGGGAAATTGTTTCACTGTGATTGACAAAAAAAAAGTTTCTGGAGGTGTGTTGTGTTTGATTTTACAGGCGCTTCTACACCAACGTTTACCACCACATTTTAAATCCGTGGTGCATTCAAGTCAAATCGTGCAAAAAGATATCCATGTTAAAAATAACTGCAAAGGATATTTCCCCCCCATAAATATCAAGATTTTTTAATTTTTTAATTATCATTTTCAGAAGCTTTTACGGGTGTACACTGACCTGATAAGATTACATCCTTTAACCAAAACTCCAATATTTTTTGTTCTATATTGGCCACTTTAAAAATACTCAAATTTTATCAAATCATATCTGAAAATAGTCTAATCACTTATACACCAAAGTATAGAATTACGAATGGATTTATGTACAGACAATATTATTTTTTATTTCTTCTTCCCTTGTGCTACAAGACTGAAAATCTACATATTTTTATCCTAGTTTAACGCATCATTTCCTTGGTGCAGCTGTCCAAGGTACTGGACAGTGATTATAATTATAATTTGAAACAATAATCGTTTAGCTGAGGCTTATAGTTGAAATTTAATTCTGAAGTTTAGTTTGATTTACTGGAAAATTGTTTTTTGTTTTTTTAAATCGAATAGTCTGAGTTCAAGAACCTATATTCCAAAAATTTTCTGATTTGATATCCAAAAACAAGCTTAGCTAGAGCTAGCCATGTTCTGATTCTGATTACTGGGCACAATTTATATCTTAATTTTAGGATCTAACTACAATATCCATAAAATAATGCATGTTTACAGGCATAATGTCCTCTGTTGCTGTTGTTAAAAGTGACGGCAAATTGACTGTTATGTTAATTTACCATCATTTATTTTCAACATAATAAGGCAGAATATGTTATGACAGTAACTTAAGATTTTTTTTATAATAGTTATTTTTATGATTTTGGTTCACACTTTTTTCAATGCAAATTATTAAGACACAGTATTCAAAGAATTATTGACCTACACATTTTAACCTTGTATTGTTAAAATTATATTAAAGCTTTCTGAGATGAAATAATTTATTTTTACAAACAACTCTTCAGGAGATTTAGCCAACATACCCAACCCAACAGACAGCAGGTTTAGTCAGATTACTGAACAAAGCCAATATAAAATGGTTAAACAAATAAAAATAAAAATAAAAAAAAAGGGTGTTATTTGGGAAGTGTTTGCAAAAGAGTTCGACATTTGATGATAAATCTATGGAGTTATCAAGTGTCCGAAGTTATCAAGTGTACTTGAATACACCATGAGGCTGTAGCCGTAAAACGCCGTGTGAATGCGCAACGTGATTCCGAACTGAACAACACCTGTCACGTTCCTAACTAAACCTCATCAGAGGGGGAATCCCGTAAAACTGCGAAATGGTTACTTGAGAAAAAAAACCTTAAATCTGACCCCAACACACCTCTATTCTCAACGCGGAAATCTACAGACGTGGACTTTCTTGAATACAGTTTCCTCGTTGCTGGTACACCCTGTACCCCAGCACGAATTTAAAAGAACCTGACAGCATTAGGTTTTAACTCAAAGATGACATTTTACACCCGGATATGACACAAGACAAAAAATATACGCCTTACTGAGGACGACGGGGGGTCTCTGGCTCTGACATGAGTTGTTCTGGAGGCATTTTTCTGCGGGTCTTCCTCTGCTCGGTTCCAAAAACAATAACAACAACAAGCCGACGGGGAGGGCTGCTAACCGGTGCCAACCCGCCATGGCTCCCGATGTGGCATAGCCGGTGGGTCACTGTCGGCTCCTCTGCGTCTGTTAGCGGGCACTGCCGCCGGCTGTTTCTGCTGTCGGGTTAAATGCCTCCGATCATCTGATCAAACCACTTCAGATGCCGATGACGAGTAAACAACTGCAGATCACGAGGTGCAGATTGCCGAGCAACTCAAACAGCAGCCATGAGTAATCGACCGCAGATGCGATCCAGACGCGATGAGCGACAAATAATCGATACAAGCGTTAGTTGTTTGTTTTTTTTGTCAGTGTACAGGAAAGGGAAACAGTATGCACTATTTAAGTGTTTTCAGACTTTGTTCATTTCTCTTACCTAAAACACAAGATCATTTGTAATTTGTAAGGCTCTTTGCTAAATCTCAAAGATTTTCGTAAAGCTTATTGTTAGCTTTTTTTTTCTTATTGGCCTACAATCAAATACATTTTGTAAATATTTTTCTCCCAGTCTTTTTTCTACCATTAATTTTCTTAATTGCGAGGATAAATACATTAATAACAAAAAGTAATATTTGTGACAAATAATATATATAATAATATATAAATTTGTTTTGTGTAAATAGATTGTATAGGGTCCCAGTTTAGTGATGCTGAGTAAGCCACATGAATCAATATTTAAAATGATTATTGGAAATAACTATATCGTTGCCTTTTTTCTTTTCTTTTCTTTTTTTTCTCCTCAGGATTTTATCTTCAGTCGTTCATAAAGCCTTTTAAATTTCAGCGTGGAAAAGTATG
The DNA here is from genome assembly GCF_002775205.1 of Xiphophorus maculatus. Classification (NCBI taxonomy): domain Eukaryota; kingdom Metazoa; phylum Chordata; class Actinopteri; order Cyprinodontiformes; family Poeciliidae; genus Xiphophorus; species Xiphophorus maculatus. The sequence goes on along the minus strand of NC_036444.1, from coordinate 18,008,785 downwards.
GAGCCTGAACATTCTTAACTTAGAGGAAGCATTCAAAAATGAAAAGCATTCATATTAAAAATAAATTCAGTGTGAAACAACAAGAACAACAACAAAACAAACAAAGAAAAACAGATGGCCATGAAGAATTTGATTTAGAAAGATGGAGGAGACAAAAAGTTCACACACACTTTTGATAAAAATGACAGCGTTTTGTGATGTGAAAAAGGAGACCGTGAATAATATTTTGGAAAATTTTGGATCTTTAATATGACATTTATCCTTTACAATTTCCTGAAAAAAAAATTACAATGACATTATTTTAATTTTTCTTTGACCATTATAGCTTTACCTAAAAGATGTAAAAGTAAATGTTTTGCTACGGGGTTAATTTTTATTCAGGTTAATCAAATTCTCTTTAATTGTTGGCAAAATGTGAACTAAAGGAAACTGTATGCTGAAACTGACCTGAAAGGCGCCTCAACAAAATGTTCATTTAAAGTTGTGCACACGTCTGTAACAAGGTTAATGTCAGATGTTTCCTTTAGATAGAGATGTTTCATTTAAATGTATGGGTTATGTGTTACATTAAAGACAGAAAAACACATTGAAATAATCAGGTGCTATTTTTTAAACAAAAACCAGGCATTTTTATATGGATGTACACACTTTTTTAGATCCACTGTAATTTTATCCAGTATTTAAATGATTGCATGTCAAAAATCGATACCAGAGGACATAAATAGTGGCATCATGAATGCAGCAATAGATTATCTAGCAGTATCCTGACCATCCAACAGTCATCATTAGAGTTTAAAGGATATCACATTGTTGGTTTCATCAGTCCAGCTGTTTGTATACTGTTTATAAATCTGGACAACACTGTTGTACCGTTAATGTCAGTATCATACATGAGGAACACTTGCTTTCCATGTCAAAATCTAAAGACATCACAGACAAACTTAAAAGTGAATTTTGGATATAAAAAGATTATCCAATTTTTTTTTTTTTACAGCATCAATAGTTTAGTTTAGAGGGACAGACAATATTCAGTGAAGTTATCTAAAATGTACACCGAACTGCCAAATTTATTCCACTTTATCTCTGAACTCTACAAAAATATAAACTTGAAAGAAAACATACATTACAAAAACAGCTGTTACCTTCGAGTTGGTGGAACATATGCTTTAAAAATAACATTGATTTGATGCAGATCTAAAAAGGTAGACCCTATACACACATACACATACTGTATATATGTATATATACACATATATACTGTATGTGTATATATACACATATAAACACAAATATGTATGTGTTTATGTAAGTTACCAGCCATATAAACATATATATATATATATATATATATATATATATATATATATATATATATATATATATATATATATATATATATATATATATATATAAATATATATATATATATGTATATACACACACACACATATATATATATATATATATATGGGAATAAACAGAGAACAGATAAACCAATACTTTAGTTTAAATGAGAAGGTCAGAGTTAGACCCCTTCAGAGCTGAACCTAGTGACCAAATATGCTTATTTTTACATGTATACACAGGAATCCAGTAATATCAAACACAGAACTGCTATATAGCATCTGACCGGACGTCGACCTCTTCGGGAACATCAGATTTACCCTCCAGGATTTGCTGGATCTGATTGAGCACTTTCTCATGGAACACCATATCTAGGTGGGCCAGGCCCCTGTACTCTGTCACGTGGACGGGCTTCTCTTGCTGCCCCACCCAGCGCTTGCACAAGCCCATGCTGAAGCTGTCCACCGTGTCGTCCCCGTCAGCGTAAACAAAGTCCACCGGGTCCCCGTCGGGAAACTCCTCGTCGTAAGTATGGGTTACGGGCGTCGGAAGCCCCACACCGTACATGCACCACACCTCTACACCGGGCGGGTGGAGAGCACTGGTGAGGTTCTTGGTGTCCTCCCACATGTGCCTGCAATCAGTAAAAAAGACCTGTTTAATTGTTATTGCTGTTTATTCTTACATAATCCACATGATTTTGTTTTGAAAGCATCTGTAGTCGTTTTCAAATTAGCTTTACAGAAACTGAAGCTGCTAAAAACCCTTTGGTGGAGGATATAACTTCCATTACCAGCATGGGGCACTGATACACCACATCCTAAGAAAGTCAAAGCTGAGATAGTACGTATCCCTAAAACAAACATGTCAAAACACATTTGAATTTAATTTCAGCTTAGATAAATGCCAAAAGCCATTTACTTAAGATGTGGAAAGTTTTCAGGAATGCAACAAAGATGCTTCAAATCTTGTGAGTGAGTTAAATATTTTAATAGTTTACCAACAAATAGATCTACATGCAAGACAAAAGGTTCTGACCAAAACATCCTCCTTCACATGTGTACTGTATAAAGTTGGTGCAGAAAAAATAAATAAATATCCATATAAAAGTGTCTTAAAAGCATAATTTTGTTGGTTGAAGCTATAAAAAGAGCATAAAAGCTCTCAGTTACCAGCCATCCTCAAAGCTGATGTCTGTGAAAAGACGCTTGTAGTCCCGATGGGTGTAGTTAAAGGCTGGAGTGGAGATGAAAACATGGTGATCTGGCCAAACCTCCTCTGACGGCAGCAACCAGGGATTAGTGGTCATCATCCTCTGCTCCTCGCGGATCTTGACGTTGGAAAGCATCGGAATGCCGTCATTTTCACCTGCAGTGAATTTTAGTAGGAAGTGAACAGCAAGAAGCTACAAACTCACCAGCACATCCTGACTTGGTGCCAAATTAAAAAAAACATCAAGTTTCTGCTATAATCCATTAATCATCTGCTGCAGATTCTGTTCCAGCAAACTTTACCTGAGGTCAAAACTCTGAGTGCTTTAACAGCGCCCCCCCACGGAGCTCCAAGGGAAATAAAACCCCTGATGTACTTGTCCTTCCAGGCCTTTGGCTGATGGTTGAGGAAGTAGAGGACGTAGTGGGAGCCCATGCTGTGTCCCAGCAGGTAAACTGGTTTCTGGTACTGGTTGTACATCTCCTCAACCAACTCCTGCAGCTTTAGAAAATAGGCTGTGTTCTCATCTGTGAAGACAGGAGAGGGATGATGAGTTCTCTCTGGATCAAATCAAACGTCCAGGTTCATTCCAGAATCACCACCTGAAATTCCTCCCTCTGTTGATGCAGAGGGACTGAGATAAATGATTAATTAGCTTTACATGATTGATAACCAGTTCATTAACCTTGGTTTGACTTTTAGACCTAAGAACACATCACAAAACTATCAAGCATGGTAGTGGTTGTGTTGTACTGTGTGTTAGGTTTGTTTCAATGCTAGTGGTTACAGTGGCAATAAAAAAATGGATGAAAAACTTGGCCCACATTAGGCGTTTTAACAGGACACCCACTTACTTGGTGCTAATCTCCAATCATAGGGGGCTCCACGAACCGTCTCGTTCCGGACATAGCCGACGTTGACCAAATGTTCCACCATAGTATGAAAGTAACCTCGAAAGAACACAGTCATACTCTAGTAACTTGCATACAAACATATGAAAACCAAATTTAAAATCAATTTAGTGAGTTGAAGTAGAAAGGCTTTTAGTTAACCCTGGTTCAGTCGTCTTACCTGCCAGTTTGTTGTAGTCAAGAAACTCTATGGAATAGGTTTCCCCAAATCCCGGCACTCTGACCTGCACCCCTGGTGAGTTGGATGAGCGTCGTGTTGTCCTGTTGTAAATAAGTCTGAAGGGAGAAAAGAAAAAACACGAGCGACAAAATAGATTTATAAAATAACTGAAAAATAGATAATTTTTAAAGTCTGGATATCAATCGATTCAGAGTAAAACAAAGTATTGATTCGAATGTAAAAGAGAGAAGCAGACACCAGCAGAATCACAGGTGTTGTTGGACAACTTAGGACAGAGTGTGTTACCTGATGTTATCTATCCAGCAGTCCACACCTATTGGCATGAACATGTTGAGGTCGATCCACAGAGGAAACCAGTTTTCAGTTTTCTTGTAGCAGAACCAGTGAACCAATGTTGGTTTGTCTATTTTGGCCTCAAGACGGTTCCCCAAGTTCCCAGGCACTGAACAGAAAACATCATATACATACTTCAAGTCGTTGTATTTAATAATAAAGAAATGCAGCAAAATGGTCACCTGTGGAACGATAAATCTTCATTATCAACACACTGCATTGAATTGCAATCATCACTGATCTGCAAAAATATCGCTTGAATGCAACCGTTGGTAGTTAAATTTCATGCAAATTGTGATTAATGATTTTTTTGGGGTAAAATTTTACAAGCCAACCCCCGCTTGGTTACTGCCAAGCCTTTCAAGAAATTGGTTAAAATGATCCTCTCAGACAACATGAAGTCTACAGCTCTAAAACCAAAACATATTATGCTGAAGGAATTTAAAGGTGGCAATGAAATAATTGTCATATATAAGACTAGAAAGTTTTATAAAGTAATTTCTAAGCAAATCACAGTACGAGGTATTATCCACTGACGGAGAAAACACAGAATATTGGTGAAACTTTCCTGGGAATGACCTTCCAACAAAATTATGCCAACCGTGCATTGACAGCTCAACCAGGAAGTGAAAAATAACTGATGATGATTCAACAATTAGAAAGAGACAGGACAGAAATAGCATCCATAGGAAGGTTCCAAAGCCAAAACCACTTCTGATCAAAACAAACCTAAACATCATCTTAAATTTGCCAAACACCTCTGAATGTCCCAAAAATTAAGGTTTTAGAGTGGCTTAGTCAAAGTTAGTGAAACCTGCATTTTGAGTTTACTCAGGTTATCTCTGATACTCAAACACCCACGATGAATCTGAAACATTTAGGTGTGACACAAAAAGTACAAAACAGATCAAATCTGTATGTACCAAATCTCTATTTAGCAGCATCATACTTGGCCTGCTGGTCCTTGATGGCCACACTGGATATAGATTTCAGTGGCTGAGTAGTTAAGCCCACTTAAAACAACAAGAAGCATGAGGCAATATCAAACATAGGCACGTTTTTCTAATATCTTTCAGGCCACGTCATTTTATTTTGCCAATCAATGAGGCACACATTTGTTTCCAGATAATAGTTGGAATTTTATCATAGATTTTTCTTTAATAAGTTGTTTGGTATGTCAGGCTTGTGTCTTTTGTCAGTCTTTTTTATTGAGGACCTTGAAGATTCATTTTTGGTATTGTTTTATGTCATATTATGTGACAACTGAATCTCAAATCTTGAATAACTGGGTCACCCCTTGGGTGTATGAGGCTTTATGTCTAAAAAATGCAAGTCAGAGCTAAACGGTTTAAACAACATTCATCTGATAATGGTCTGATTGCAGGACATTCAGTCTGTTTGAAAGGAAAATACAAAGAAACTAGGAATGACTCATGACATTTTCCCAGTACTGAACATTCAAACTTGTTTTTAACATAAACCTGCTCTTTGAGCTCTTGAAGAGTAACTGTTATTTACCATCTACCTTGTATCTTCTGCTCTATTTGATCATGCTCCAAATAAGGAAGTCCGTTTCCAACAGTCAGGTGTTTTAGCATCCTTGTGTTGAATCCTACAGGAGCTAATCGAACTCTGATGCTGAAAACATCACCTTAATGAAAGAACTGTCTACGTTGAACAAGTAGATATTGTGACTGATCTAAGAATCGAATTACATTTAACTTGAGAAAGAAAAATATGAAAAACACTGAGGAGGAGAACTCTTTCTTCGGAGGGAATATTTTACTTTTCCACATTTTATCTGGGTCAAAAACTTTGAAAAACTATCTTTCACTACAGGTGCAGCTGCAAGACTTCAAGCATATGACTATCAGCTTTCCACAAGTCACAAGATCAATCATATTAGATGGAGTGCCTAGCAACATCAATTTTCGTGTCTTGCCACTGATTCTTGATTAAATTTAGGTCTGGACTTTGACTGGACCATTCTAACATGTGGAGATTTGCAGCTCTGGATCTATGCTTAGACTACTGGTGGAAGCTGAACCTCTGTCTCAAAGCCTTTTCTTTTTCCTGAGTTGCCCTATATATATTTTCACTACCATATATAGCATTTAGGATGTAGGCCAAAAGGATATACATTGGTTTTCTTTTGATCAGAGAACCTTCTTTCATACTTTAAACAAGACTTCTTAAAGTTTTTTCTTACCACTTTTACATAAAGGCTAGATCTGTGGAACTGACCAAAAATAATTATTACTCTTCCACCAGAGCTGTGGATCTCTGCAGCTTCTCCAGTGTTACCAGGGACGCTTTTGGGTGATTCCCAGAGTTATACTGTCTTTTATGAGAAATAGTATGTTTTAGCAGTTTTGTGGCGCACTTCGAAATTGTGAACCTTTGTTTTTGTTTTTTTGTTTTTTTGTTTATGCCTTTAAATCTGAATAAAAACACATATGTTTGGAAATGCGAAGTAGTTCACAGGGCGTGATGGTTACTTTTAAAAATATAGATGAGTAGCACATATTAGAATACAGTCAGATCAGACGCCCTGATAGATTTCATATCCCCCACAGATAATTTATCAGGAAGTTTGAATAGGGAAGATGTTCCTCAAACATCCATCGCGTTCGGTGAAGTAGACATTTAAATGACATAAAATGACGGAAGAGACCTCTCCTCTTACCTATAATGAGCGGCGAAGTGTTGTTGCTCGGTACTTTGGGTTTAGTGCTGGGTGGGAAAACGACGTTGACGATCCAGAAGCCGGCGGAGTGATGAAGCCCCAACAGAACCACTGCGAGCAGCGCCCAGCACATGCGACCCGCTGACCCCATCTTCTCTGTCGGGCAGCTGCGGCGGCCCAGCTCGGCGCTTCGTGAGCAGCTGCTGACGACGAGGGCGCAACAAATACGGAGAGAGGTCACTCACACCGAGACGAGCCGCAGGCTGATTTTTTTTTACCATATGCGATGGTGCATGCCTGATTTACACTGAAGATAAGAGTTAAACTACTTTAAAGCGGAGGGATTAATGCAGGCTGAGGCAAATAAAACGTGCACTGGTTACGTACTGTCCTATTGATTCTTCTCGATCACGCGTGTTTTGTTTAGACAACAGGACGTCAATGATTAACAAAAGGGGCTGCAGTACAAACATTTATTCTTTGAGTAGCATAAGTAAAAGAGGAATAAAAAAAATCCCCCCCCCTCCGTAAAATACTAGTTTTCGACTCTGCGGTAATTTAAAAAGCGCTCATATAAGTTCTGGTTGGTGGAAACAGGACTTCAAGCTAGCTTCGTGAAGTGAAACATTTGCATGAGATTATAACTGTAACAGTTTCCCTTCGGCCTCCAGCTGGGACGAGTCTGCACTGCCTGAACTTTCTGATGCTGCCTTCACGGTCACGGTAACATCCAGCTTCGGAAGGAATTATACACTATAAGTAGGCTTTTACAGAAACAAATGGAGAACCAACTGCTGTTTTACTCCCCAAATAGGTTCTGATATGAAGCCATTTTTATTTTATTTTGGCAAACTGCCTCTAATTGTCCAAACATGTTCTATTTTTTTTATTAATTTTTTGTCTGGTAAGCTTCCGAAACTATGTATTTCAGCTTGATGTTTCAACTGTGCATAAATTTTAAAAAGTCACTTTGATTTTTAGCCGTATGTTCCAATTCCTCTGTTTAAGTCTGTGAAAAACAGCAAAGACAACACTGTTTTACAGACAAATAGAATCTCAGCACCAAAAAGATGATTCTCAAAGAGATGTTGACCTTAAACATGTATGTATATAGTCGATAACTAGCTGAAGGATGAGGCATCTCTTAAGTGTTTATTAACAATAGAGTCCTGGATATCAAGTAAATTCTCAGCTGAGAAAAATAGCACCACATCCTGCTACTGTCCATCTACTTTAGCGTCCGCTGATTGCACAATCTGAGTGCATGGAACAGTAAAGCTTTCGATGCGGGGTTACTACAGGGCATTAACCTGTTGCATATGTTGTTTGTTTAAAGTGGGGCACAAGGCCAGTGTCTCACAGCGTCTCTTTCTGGAATTTACCTCACACTTCAATAAACTTGGAAGTGAGAAAACACGTTACACATTCAGGTGATGCTATCGATAGAAACCAGCTGCTGAATGATCCTCTTCACATACGGCCTCATAGCTGTTTTACGATGCAGACGGTGTAGAAAATATGCGTTCGGTCAGTTTTCTTGGTGTTTGAAGAGACATTGCAGGAAGAAAAAAAAAATGCAAATTCAATAATGACCCAGACCACAAGTTGAGAAAAATATTTTATCTTAAAGAATAAATTGATTAATTGATAAACATTTTCATTGACAAATGTTCTCTAAGGATTATGTAGGGCAGTTGCTTCCACATGGAACATGCAATATAACCAGGTTGCCTTTACTTTACAACTGTTTCACGCCTGCATACATTTAGCCATCATCACCATTTGATGATCAAAAAAAATTTGGGTCTTTTTGGTCATCAAGTGACGACCACATTATATCAAATCAACATACCTATTTATATAAATAAAAGGTCTGTTGAAGCAAAAGTGGAACTTAGAGATAGACTTCCCACCTAGTTTGTCGTAGGTTCGGACGAGAAGCAATTTCTGGCAACTCACTGCCTCTGACGCACATTTATTAAGATAAATTCACACTGTTGTTACAATTTTTTTTGATTGATGTTAAAATCATACTGCTTATTAACATGCTGATCAACAGGTCACCATGGCAACTGCTCTCCTGTAAAGTCCAGAAACGACCCATGGTCCTTTTCAGTCAGCCCACCAATCACAGTCAGGACCGATGCAATGCTCTCCTCGGGACTCAAAGGCGCCTGCAACAAACAAAAGTAAAACAAAAAAAGAGACCACCATTAGTCACCATAATGCTCCTCAAAATTAGTAGAACGACCTTCCACACTCCAAATAAAGCTGTCACAGCCGATAGATTTCAGGCTAGTATATTCTACAGAGCACTTTTCATGTCATTTCAAATTAACCCTAAATGTAGAATCTCATTTTGATAATCTTTTTGCTTTTAATAGCTTTCTGAAAAAAAAAAAACCAGGGCACAAACATCACCCACAGTAGGTTCTTACCTCAGAGCCTCCCATGTCTGTGCGAACCCAGCCAGGATGTATCATCATGCAGAGGATCCCATCAGGCTCCAGGTCTAGTGCCATACAGCGACTAACCATGTTCAGAGCACTCTGAGGAGACAAGCAGCAGGTAACCCAAATATCATCATGTTTTCAAACCAGAACACCTAGAAATCTTGACAGTATAAACCAAAAACAAATCCAAACAGGCCTTTCCTTGTCTTTAAAAGTAAATCATGGGAATCTTTCCACAGTGCAGCAGAGGAATCTCTATCTTAGTGTGTTTTCATATACGTGCAGTTAATTAGGTCACAAACACGCCAAAGGCTTCTCTTTACAGCCAGGTAGTCGAAATGCTAAATTTGAGTCAACTAGTCAACAAGTGCTAAGAGAAAAAGAAACTCCATATATGTGGAGCCCCAGTCAGTGGTACCATTATGAGGAGGTCCAGTGGGTCCAGTGTTTTAATACCTTGGATGTTCTGTAAGGGTACCATTTGAAGTTGTTGGAACTCTCGCCCCAGTTAAGCTCCACAGAACCCAGCAGAGACGATATGTTAATGACGGCTGCTCTCTGGATCCCCATTGTTCTTGATGCTCCTCTGCTTGCTGCCCGCTTTAACAAAGGCAGGAATGCCTGACGGATGACAAAAAATAAAACATTGTAGTTCAAGATCACAATGAAAACCAGACATTTACATTCAAATGTACAATAGGCACAACCAGTTTAATGGCCAGCTGCTACTTTATTTGTAGTTTTTTCTTTTAATTTCAAGAATCTGCAGCAATGCTGCTATCTGAAATGCACAGACTATGTTAGTGCTTCCCTCTGGTGGCAGTATAATAACAACAGAAAGTTTCCATTAATTTTGCAAAACACATCATAATCGTTAACACAGTTTTAAAAAGGTGCCATCTATGTTGTGCATCTGATTGTAACAGTTACAATCTCATGACCAATCAGCTGATTAGTCAGAGACAAAGAGGTCCAAGCTGGCCTCACTTCCAGAAAGCAAAAAATGGCATGTGGAAAATCTGAGTCCGTGTTAACATTTTGGAAAAATGTTAACATTTTTTGAAAATACTCCTGATATCAGATTGAGCCAATATTAGTTGCTAGATATAAAAACTAAAAAGACACAGCAACTTGCTGAAGTATCCATACTTGTTAAATGTTTCCAACCTCAGAATTCAATGCAACCCATTGGAACATTATGAGTCAGTTCTGCATGATCACGATATGGAAGGCGTTACAAACAAATATCTAAAGAGTGTGTGATACATTTTCTACTTTAGAGTCAGAACTCTGTAGAACCACACTTCAGTGCAAATCTACTGATCTTGAGCAGTTTTGCATAAAAAAGCTGATCCTCTACATGTGCAAAGCTGGTAGAATAATACACAGAAGACTCTCTTAATAACTTATGAGGACTCAAAACAATGTGTTTTGTGTTTTCTTTTGGTATAACGTCTACAAATACCCCTTGAAGTATTTCACTCTTGGCTTCAAAAGTCTTGATTATGTGAAACACAAAATATCACATTTCAAGAGGTTGTGTCCAACTGTTTGCTTCCGATTAATCATTTATTTTCCAAGTGGGAAAATATTTCCAGTATTTTCCGAGAAAAAAAACAAAACATAACACTATCAGATCTTCAAATGAAAACAAAATACTTGCTGTGATAAAGACAAAATATAAGGCTGCAAACATCAAATGTTAGAGCTTTCTCTTACTTATTACAAGATAGAAGGATAAAGTTTTAAAGCCCTCAGCAAGAGAACAGTACCAGATTTCCACTCGACATGAGTCACTGTTCCCAGTCATTACTGAGGGACTTTATGCAGGACTATGGCCTTGCAGTTTAAACAAAAATGTCCTTCAAACTTTGTGTCAGCAAGAATCTGTCCTGCTGGCAGGCCCCTGATTAGTGCTCATATTTTCAACTGCACAGGGTGCTGCTCTGTCGCCTCTGGCCTGTCCTCTAAGGCTTACCACAACCAAAAGTCCTAATTAATATTTATGACATGCAGACAGCTCGGGGCTCAGGGAGTTTAGTAAAATTTCATTATCAAGGTCATTTTTGTGTTAGTGTCCTATACAATCAGAAATAACCCACGCAGTGTCCCGCTTATGACTGGGAAAACAGATGAGTGATTTTCTTTGAAAGCGCTTTATTTTATTTTTTTCGCCATCTGAATTCTGGAAAGCTACAAATCACCTTCGTTATCATCAGAGGAGCGACAGCGTTGGTGTGGAAGCTTTCCATCATTTTCTCTGCCGTGACAGAATGGAAGTCGGCCACCACTTTGATCCCTGCGTTGTTTATCAGGCAGTTCAGGCCCTCTTCCTTCACCAGCTGGCCGACCTCCTCAGCACATTTCTCTATGCTCTCCTGATTCACTGCATCTACATGAAAAACACAGCAGATTACCCAAAACAAATCAAAATCCTTGTCATGTGCAAAATCCAATGATTCCAGACTCAAATTTCGATGGGTAGATTGATGAACAGGTAGGTTAATGGATGAATTAATGTATTGATGCCTTTTCCTTTTTCCTTCCAGCTACCGTTGAATAAAGAAAGACAGATGGTCTAACAGACAGATAAGCTGGAAGACTTTCAGTTTTCGTCTTATTTTATTAACACTTTTGTTTTTTGTTATTGTTTGGTGAATAATTCTGTCCATTTTCCTTTCCATCTGGAGAATGTTCATTTCTTGATAGTCATTTTCTATCTCATTTCTATCTTTTCCATTTTCCTTTCAGCTACTGCTGAATAAAGGGCACTATTGCCACAAAAAAACAAAGTAGTAAATCAATGTCTTCAAAAACTAAACTGGAAATCCAAAATATAGACACAAATGAAATATTTTGTATGTTTTCACCAGGCAGATATTTTGCATACTGTTGCATCACTCTATTTTTTTCCCTCATGTCTCATTTGTAATATTACACTTAAGACACAATGATGCGTTTATATTTTGTGACTTATTTGATTTTGTATAAATCTTATGATCACAGTTTTGTGCAATGTTAGATTTCTAAACATATTCTATTTCATCATGTCATGTTTCTACATTATTTCCTTCCTCTGAGTCTTACCCAAAGTCACGATGTGGACGTTGGCGTATTTCTGGGCCAGTTCCTGAAGTTTCTGTAAGTCAAAAATAAACAAAAAGTCACTTCTCAAGGAATTATTTTTGGTCAGAGCACAATAGCGACATCTGGTTGAATGTTGTAAAGCTAATTTCCTTTCTGCATATTTTCTGTTACCCTGGAGAGCTCGTCATGGCTCCAAATTATATTATCATTTTATGGATGAGAGAAGTAAAGCAGGGAATTATAAGAAACTGCATTTTAAAGAGTCAGAGTACCTGCGCACCGGTGAGGTTTCTTGTCGTGGCTATAATCTTCCCCGGTGAGAAACCTCCACTCGCCAGACTTTCGACCATCTGCAGCCCGAGTCCGCGGTTTGCTCCTGTTATCAGCACAGAGCCACAGTTTTTAAAATTCACAGCCCCACTCATCGTTCTGCTATATTACCTCTGTTTCACACACTGCTGTCTATTAGTGTTTGCTTTCCTTCCGGGTATTTCTAGCAATGCTCTTTAATCCGATCCCTGCAGTACCAATATATGACCACTGGGGGACAGGGTGGCACCACTGAAACTTGTCCAATCAGATGTTTTGTATGGCGGAAACCTCCCAACAGAGAGGTTCAGAAATCAATAGCTGGAAATACAACTTTGACGGTCGGAAAAGATTATTCCTTAAATCAAAGGCAAGTATCTTTGAGCTCAAAAGAAGACAAATGTACAGATTCTCTGGTTACTTTTGTCTAAATTCTGTATTTTGGGTCTTATATTTGAAATTACTTTTGCATTTTCTAATTTTTTTAAGCCCTGCTTGTCTTGCAGTACAGTTGTACTGTATTGTATTCAGTACAATACACTGAATAAGTAAGTATACTTACTTATTCAGTGTATTGTACTGCAGGGTGCCCAAGTCCAATCCTCAAGAGCTGCTTGCTTATGCTTCAAACTAGATCATGGGTTCTCAAATCAAGGCCTTCAGGGTCAATGTCCTGCAGTTTACATGCACGAAAGAATCAAAGTAACATTTCAGGTATGTTCTTGATCAATGAATAACATTACAACATTATACATAGCTCAAAATAGTCGATTTTACATAATATCCCTTCACCCCTTTAAGCTTTCTGGTTTCTTTAATGCATGAGGTTACAAAGAAGAAGAATTAGTTTACTGCCTCCCAATATTGTTCTCATGTTGGTTCCTATGCTCTTAGCTAATTTAGTGTATGTTTTTTTTTCTGTAATTAATTTACAGATCATGTGTCTGATACTGTTCTGATGCCATTAGGCTCCTCAACAACCATCAATCATGACCAAAATGCTTGAAATAAGCAGAAGCACAGGTGTTCTACCAGGGCTACCAACTTTTGAGGTTAGAGTTAAAAGGAGAAGGGTTAGGAGCCAGTATACAGCATTTAAAAAGTGGAAGGTTACCAATATTTCTATATCTTGTTGCTCAATTGTTTACACTCTTAAAGACTAAAACCATTGTTCATATCTTCATTTTCACACTAGCACTGAAACAATCTAGCCTGTGCTGAAACTTCACCTGGAAGACATAAGAGCATAAGATGTCCTCTGAACTGTTTTTAGGAGGATTTTGAGAGATCGTGTTCTCTGAACAATTTCTCTAGTCCTCATTGATGCTGTTTCAGTGATCAGCCCCACAACATCTTTGGTCTTTCACCATATTTAGCAGTAGACATGAGAATCTGATCCATATACCTATTCATCTTTAGTCTAATTTTGTCAAATTCCTTGTTTGTGCACAAAGCTTGGCCAATAAATATGATTCTGATTTGGAATCAGAATTGCAAAAAACACTTATTCATCGAACAAACATGATGCCGAAGTGGAAATGTTTGTGTAAAATTAAATTAGCAGCGGAAAACACATCTAAAACTGTAGGATAAGAATGAAAATGTAGTTTAGATAACACTTATAAATCATTTGATGCTTCATAGCAAAATATTACAAGAAAAACAGTCTTCAACTGTGTTTTTTAGCAGCACCATCGAGTCCAAATGAAGTAGATGGAAAAGACTGAGTTCAGTTTTATTGTTTTAGTATTCAGCCTTGACTTAGGGATAGATAACAGCCCACGAATCAGTCAGCCTCAGGGTCGTGGTGACATACAGCCAGAGAGACTCAGGAATTTATAAAGGTTCTTCAAAGGTGCAAAAGTCCAAAAAAAACCCAACCTTAAACTGTAATTTGTATTGAACAGGGAGCCGGTGAAGAGCGATCAGTAATGCTGGAACATGGAGGCCCTTGGAGGATCTGGTCAAAAGCTGAACAGCTGCAGAGAAATTTTACAGAGGCAAGTAAAAACATAATTAAATACTTTATGTGAGAAGAAATCAAGGAATGAACCATCTCTGTCACAGTTTGGGATGTCTTAGTGCTCAGTCTACCAAATTTGCTTAACTAATAATCTCCATGCTTAAGAGTAATCAGAGAGGATTTGAAGCCAGATTTTTGCAACAGAAATGCGTCTTAATCAATAATTAATAAACAAATCCACAAATTCCCATCTAGCATATTAGTATGCTAAGAAATAATGTAGGGCACCACAGACTGCAGATTTCCCTGGATCTCTGAGCAGCAACAAGTGACTCTGAGAAGAGTAAACTCAGTAGACTGGCTTCTCTATCACAAATTCTGTTGAATTCTGTCCAATAAAAGAGGGCAGACTTTCTTTTTACCATGACCAAATCTAAACTTGATGGAATACATATCTCTGTTGTGAGAAACTCCCGTCTTGACTCTAAAATCAGAACCTCTCAGTATTGACTTTACATCCATGTGACTTTAACAACTAGACAGTTCAGCGTTGATGAATACTAAGAGAATACCAAAAGCAAAGGGAATTTACTGTTTGCTCTTAGTCAGTTTTCAAACATTGAAGTGAAGATGGAGAAGCAGAGTTAAGGGTGACAGCACAGCTGATGGAGCTTAAGCAGTCCCAGCACACAGATGGTTTCTCTGGCAGCCCCCTAAATCCAGATTTCCTTAAAGCTCCTGGTGCCTGGAAGCAGCAGATATCCCAGGTCTGCTGGAGGTCACTTAATTTGAAATTTGGCTCCCGTGCTTTCATTTGCAGATGTATTAGTTTGGCACCAGGCAAACAGTGCAGATGATGAGCTGGTACAATATGGGGTGCAGAGATGTGCTTGTGTATCTGGAGAGTGTTTAACATCTTGGCCCAGTAGTGTCTATGCTGCAGTATTCTTTAAATAAACTTCAGGGGATAGAGGAGGTGTTGCTGCCATTTTGTCTGTGCTGCGTTGTGAGATATTTCTGACTTTAGTAAAGAGAGTGAGGGAAAGGGGGCTTACACCTAATTTATAAAATACTTTTTGGTTCATTGTGTATCAAATGTTACAGACCAAAATTACTATTTTAGAAGATTTGAAGATGTTTGAAAATTCCTAAAACTTTCACAGATTCTTAATTCACAAAGATCAGGGTTAAAATAAAAATAAAATAAAATAAAAACAACTGGTTATGTACAGTATATTCGTTAAAAACATGTCCAGGAATGGAGTGTTGCAGATGTGGACATGAAGAGCATTTCAAAGAAACCTGTTTGTGACTCTGAAAGCTCTTTTACTAACATTTATCAGTCTGGTGTGAAGGACGGAGAGCAGGCTGATGTCAGAAGACATAAGGTTTCTGGATGTGATGTAAGGCTAAACGACGTTGGATCAGGACTGGCCATGCAAGTTTTTGTTATTGTTGTTGCTGTTGGAGATGATTGTAGATTTCAAAAGAAACATGGTTAGGTGAAACACTGTTTGGGAGAAGACATGAAAGTAGTAGAAGACTATAAATAGCTTGATGTTCATCTGGAAAACAGACTGGACTGGAGATGCAACAATGAAGCTATCTAAAAGAAAGGACAGAGGAGACTCTACTTGTAGAGGAAGCTTAGGTCCTTCAATATGCTGCATATCTTCTCTAAGTCTGTGTCATCTAGTTAGCAAAGTTTATTTATAGAGCGTTTTTCACAGACATAAAATCACAAAAGCGCTGTACGAAAAAATCAACCTTAAATTATACAAAGAAGCAAGCATTAGAAACGCAATAAAATTATCACGTAAAAGCCTGGGAAAATAAAATGTCTTCAGCTGCTTTTTATAAACCTCCACAGAGTCAGCAACACTAAGTGGCAGGGGCAAAATCTTCCACAGTCTTGGAGCCACCGACTGAAAGGCCCTGTCCCCTTTAGCTTTCATTTCTATACGTGGAACAAACAATTCCACCTTTTTTGCTGTCATCAGTGACGGCAGCAGCATCAGGAGTCTGGGACCTAAACAGGCTGAACAACCTGACAAAGAAGGCTGGTTCCGTTCTGGGAGATGATAACAGAAGGAAGGATTCTTCATCAAATAAAAAAATTATTAATTTGAGCTGATTAGCACATAACCAGGACTCTCAGACACTTGATAAGATAAGTGAGTAAATGGGTGTAAATAAAGAAAAATATTGTGTGAAATAATTTGACCAAGTAAAGTATCATTATTACTGAAGCATAGTGGTCTTAGGGCGGAGCCTTGAGGCCCTCCTTGACTGATGGATGTTTTGTTCAAACCAGGGAAGAGCTGTTGAAAATGTTAAACTATTGAAACAGGGATTTCTAAGTTTTTTTTTTGGTAAAAGCACTCTTTCTTCATATTTCATCTATCATCCAAGACTCTTTTTACAACATGTACTGACTACCTCCGATGCGCAATGCTTATTTCCGCAGGTGCCAACAATATAACTGCTATTATAAAACATTTTTACACCAAAATCAATATTTGGTCCATATCTCAAAACAAAGCAAGTTTGAGCATGGACTGTTCAAACTTTCTTTATGTCAAGCTTCCTCAGTGCCACAATTTCACATTTTATCTTAACAACACGTTAAACTGTTTATGCTTGTAAATTTCAGAAAATCAAAAATGTCACCGTAAATCAAAAAGAGTCGTTAACTTTCTACTCATAGCTCAAGTCTGGCAGTTTGAGAGTCAGACTACATTCAGTGCCTTTTTTTTCTGTCAAGTATTCAAGATTTGTGCACTTGACTGATGCAAGAAACAAAGAATAACTTTTGAAATGGATAATAAAACTATTCATTGGCAACTACTGGAAAAAGAATAATCGCAGTTCAGTTGGAGGTTAGGTCAAACACTAACCTCCAGAGGAGAGGCGAGGAAGGCAAAAGGACATTCAGTTAAGACTGAGGTTAGTTAAATATGATTGTTTGGCAGTGGTTATAGTTAAGTTGTTTGTGATTTGTCCAGTGTTGTTACTCCAGTGGTTACTGTGGATCTCAGGTCTGGATAAGTATATCAATGCTCAGAAGAGTTTTGGTGAAGGACTTCCGGGTAAACTCTTTGCAGCAGGAGCAGTCCAGGAAATTTCCCAGGGACCGTTATGATGACACCCGAGTAGAAACACATCGTGAGTTTCTCTGAAGTGATTATAAAGCACTGGAAAACAGAATAAACAACAAGTAAAGCTGGATTCACACAAACAATAACGACAAGCTGGCAGCTAATGACAGCAGGCATATGGCTTGGCGAGCATCAAACAGAATGGTTTGTATCTTGGTGGATTGAGACTCTGGGGAAGGTCACTTTGAATCCAAGGATGACTGAGTTTGACGAAGGCTGGCTGTAAGTCTGATGATGGGACCCACGGGTATGGGAGGAAACCTTCAGTTTGCTTTTTACTTTATTCTAAAGCATTTTCTTTGCAGCTGAAAAACAGCATTGATCAGAAAATACTTTTCTGCCTTTAAAGGATCCTCATTCATGTGTTCTTATTGAGTCATTTTATATCAGCACACTGGTGGGAAGTAAGCATGATAAGGCCAAGTCTGGCAAGAGTCGTGAATAAATGAAACATTATTGGAAACATTGTTGATTACTGTCTGTAGGGGTTTTCAGTTTTCAGTCACCTTGAGTTGGAGGGCTAACTTTCCTCTGGGTCATTGAAAATCATCCTTTTCAGAAAATTGTCACTCCCTGAAGCCCTCTACTTTAGGTTTATTGAGCTTTAAATCAACACTTAGTTTATTATGGCATTGTCTGGTGGTAGATTCACTACAGTTCTCTGGAGGGTAATTTTCCACTATTAGAGCAAGAGTTGAGAAAGCTTCTGTATTCGGCTTCCACCTGTTCAGCAACAAGCAGAGAAGCCAGAGATTTCCGACAGGGGTTGTTACTAAAAAAGTCAAGAGACGAACTGTATAATAAAAACATAAATAGGATAATCTCCAGTTGGCCAAAAAATTCAACTCTGAAATCAATGAAAACAAACAAAAAAAACAGATGATGCTGAAACTGAATTTAAAATTTGTCACAGGTTCTTTTCCCAAACCAAATAGTCATTAGTTTGGGTCAAAATTTCAGGATTTAACCCCGGTTCATGCACATTTTTTTACTTCTAAATTTGAAGAGACATACAGTTTTGGATTAGCTTGTAAAAAAAAACACAAAGACATAATCTTACCACGTATTAATGTCAAAAGTTTTTAATCTTAAACACAGAGCACATCTATTGGGTCACTTTCTTACAATATTGCCAAAGCCTTTTTTCAGAAACCTGAAAAAAGGTTATGGTTTTCAGAACCTGAGGATCTTGCTTTGTGTCTTTGGTCATTTATAATCATCATAGGATTTGTATTTGTCGTTGAGTGCTTTCTGTTCTTAGGTAAGATGCTTAAATCGACTCCATAACTGTCCCTTTAAAACGAAGTCCTTGTGCTTCTGTGAGTCATAAAAGATTAACAGAGACAAGACTTAAAACTTGATGAGGTGAGTAATTAGCTGGAGGAAACTGTTCTCATATTATTTGGATATTACACTTACTGGCCAAGCTCTTGATCAGGTTTGTGTTTCTTATCACTAAATTGTGATCAATACATTCAGTATCTGTCAAAGTTGGCATTTGATTCGCAGTCTGATATTTAGTTTCTAAGTGGAGCATGTTTGCATACACAGGCTCAAATGGTGTGGATTATGTTTGATCTTAAGTTTGTAGACCCTACACGAATCTAGGTTGGAACATCCACTTTACTCTTCCAGTTTACATGAGCTATATTTAAAGAAGTCATACATAAATCAGCAGGGTTTCTTTCATCGATTAATAAATCATAAATGTTATTCTCTTATGCTCATATTCTCTTCATTCTCTGTGCTCAGCAAAGAGTATCCAGCTGCCTGCAGCCTATATTACAAGGCTTTTTCACAATTGGATAGCTGTATGATTGTATTGGTCAGCTATTCACTCACATAACTAATTTTCATGTACAAATATGAATAAGTGTCATCTTGATTTTATTTGGAGGCATAAACTTGATGTGAGAGTCAGTGTAGTTTGTTATCCTGGGGCAGCTTTTTGTTTGCTAAAGCGAGAAAAATAATGCAAATCATTAGCTGGCATAAAATTGCTTTCAAGCCACCAAAACAACAAAAAAACAGTTGCAGGACTGAAGAAATAATACGTTTCCCAAGAGCTCTTCACAAAAACCATATTTAATTTATCAGTTGTAATCATTTATTTTCTGAAAAATGAATTAGTCAGTAAAGGCATCCGTCTGTGATAGAGCACCACATTTTAAATCCTGCTGACAGCAGCAGAGTGACTGACTGACTGAAATGAAGCAGGGCGTCAGTTTCTGCAGAGGACTGAGGTCATGTGCGGTGTACTGAAAAATGCAGAGCACAAAAAAAAAAAACATAAGTGCCCCAAACTTTTTACTAACAGGCTGCAGATAGCCGCAATAGACCGACAAAAAGCAGCACACAGTTCTGAAGAAGAAGGAAACGGAGGATTTGCAACACTGTTCGATAGAAACGTGTGGCAGGAATTTGTATTCAGCCTCGCTGTCTAAGGATGGTGGAATGCAACATATGACAAAGGAAATGTATCGACCCGGTTACCAAATCACAAATCCCAAGGAACAACCTTCCAAATAAGGGTGCAATTTCTTTACAGTGTGTGACCATGCAAACATACAAGATGGAGCTATGACTTCAACAAAACCAGTTAATTGTTCCTACACCCAATGTGAAATTAAAAAAAAGGCCTCACTGAATACCCCACTAACAGAAAATCTTTCGTGGAAAATGACAGAATAGACACGTTCACAATAATCAGTAGTTTGAGGAACAAAACCCCTGTATTCTGATATCTCTAAATAAAATGACGTCATCAAATTTGTGAAAAAAGGTAGAGTTATAATTAATACCTTCAGCACGTTGTCACAACAATCCTCTGATCCATCCACTGATCTTGACATTAGCTAAATCACTTTACTCACCAGATAGCAAGTCAGTCTTGCTTCAGCTAAGTGTTTCTGAAAGCAAAATCCTAAAATGTTTTATTAACTTATAAAGGCTGCTTCATTTTTCTAAATATTATAACAATTTAAGAAAACAACTATCAAATGCTGTAGAGAAAACATTGTTAAAGCTAGCACCCTTGCTATAACATCTCCAGCATAAAAAGTATATTTGAATTAGCACTTGTTTCCTCAAACATACTCATTTATGTTATACGCATGCTGTTTTGCTTCATCAAGTTTGTCATGACCACATTTTTAGCTAATGGACGTATCATCTTGCATTTTGGTGAGTTTGTCCTAAAATCTTCTCCCAGATGGCAGCAGAAGGGAGCGCTTAGCAAGCATCGATCCAGGGATTGTAGATGCATCCCGCCTTCTGTGCTCCCTTCACTTCCTGTAGGTTCACGCTCATACTTGATGCTTCTCCTCAAGAAGAACGCAACAAAACTTTACAACTTTAGCAGCAATAAAGAATAAAAAGCTTTTTAAATGACATGTGATTTTAGAAAGTGATTAAAACACAAGTTCACCAATTCCTTGGAGCATTTTCTTCTCCGATTGTCTTCCCTTAGTTCTAATGGATTTATTAAAAAAAGAAAAAAAATACAGCTGAGTCATTTATGCCTCCTTTCTCTTTTTTTTCCATTTTATTTTTTCTATGAGTTGAATGCTTAAAAAAGTTGAAATTAAACAAAAATGGACATTAAACCTAGCAGATTAGTTTTTGTTGTGGATTTCACATAAACCACCCAAATGACATTTCAGGAAAGTAATCTTTAACAAGAACTATCAAAGAACCAAAAAGGTTAAGCACATTTTCGTTACTTTTGCTAAAAAATACGGATCCTAACAGAAATTTTAGACCCAAGTTCTGGTTCTGAGCAGCTGTGAGTCGCATAAAGATTTAAATGCTTCTGATTAATTGATCTGCAGCTGCTCTTCTGTGAGATGGGAGTTTGTGTGTGTGCTGTATTATTCAGGTTGCCTTAAAAGCATGTCAACTCAATTACAAGGATTTTACTAGAAATATCATGTCCTATCCTACAGTCTCTGGAGGAACATCTCTGCTCAGCGGCAGGAAAAGTCTCCCATCTGAAGTTCAAATGGAGAGCTTGAAGCCTTCCACAGCAAGCAATGGAAATAGGCAAAAAACTGTCGAGCTTGTCAGTTTTAATCATTTTTAATGTTTCATTCTGCAATATTTCATTTTAGGTTTTGAGTGTTCCTGAAATTTAACACATCAGACACACTTTTGACTTTCTTTATGGACTATGTCAGATAGGATTATCATTTGATTCTCCATTATTAAGTTGTGTGTTATGAAAAATAAGTCACATCCACCACAGTCTTTCTCTTTCACGTGATTTCTTTTTTGAGCCTTCCCTTTGCATGATTACTCTGGTTGTGAGGCTTTCTATAACAAGTATCACCTGAGTAAATGCCTGCTGGCCGCCTCCATTTGGAGGGTTTCTAGGGCCCTCCTACTGGGTGGAGACCATGGGGAAGACCCAGAACCTGCTGGAGGAACAATAAATCCATCTGGGCTCGGAAAGCTTTTGGATCCCCTAGATTGAGGAGGATGTCAGGCATGTCAGGATTTCCCTACTGAACCTGCTACCACACAACCCAATGTCTGATAAACAAAACACAATGGATGAATGGATGTTTAAGAAATACAAAAATATTAGGAAATATTGTCATGCAGTAGCTCTGCATGTTTGGTTGAAAGTTGTAGTGTGTATTTGTGTTTTATTCTTTTTCTATTTTGATTAGTGTTCAGGGGTTGAATCTAATGCCTTGCCTATTCTGTAGACCGGTGGGATTCCAACACTATTGATTGGTTCGCTATTTTGTGCATTTCAATTGTAAAACCGACTCATACAACCGACCCATACTCCACCCTTCCCGGGCCTCCGTCAGTTGCAAGTAGGACATTGGTATGGTTAGAGCAGAGCTGCTGGCGTCACACAATGCAATCCTTTGATTGGGGGACAGAAAATCATCACTTCTTGCGACAATCACAAGACACACTATTGCGTCACATTTGTTGTCACCACAGCATGATGCAATGTTAGCTTTTTGGGTTTGACTGTCGGTCCAGTGAGAGTCCAGCTGGAATTGGAAATGCTCTCCTGAATATGCCAGACCATGAAATAGTGCACCGAACCATACAGACCCATGCCGTAATGCTCAGTGGAAACCAGGCAAAACTGAGCCTACATGGATGAACCTGTAGCATCATCTACTCAGTACAAGACCTTAGTGATATATTAAGTGAAGCTCAACTGGAAAATTTGAACAAATGATACATTTGCAAACTGGGAGTGTTTCTGTGAATATTTGTATCATTGCAGCAGCCATAGAAAATAGAAAATGGAGTCTGTGAGCATTTAATGGTTACCTTTAAATCTTTGGATACAGATGAACAGTTGTCTCGTAATCCTTCAGCATTTAATCCAGCCCTTAAAAACTGAAGAGATGCTTTAAGGTAGAAAATTGGAAAATTTTATTCTTGTTCTGATTGTGTGCTCTAACATAGTCACACCCACTGTCTGCATGCAGTGAACATGCTGCCTGTTCTTTCCTAATGTAGAACAAGTTTATTTGGGAAAGTTTTACCCACTTTGTTAGCAACATTAAGGGACTCACGAAAGAGGTCACATTCTGTAAACTATTAGGCTAAAAAATCTGCTTAGTGTGCTATATATGGCGGTGGTGTCAGAGGCAAAACGTTTATTCATTAAATTTCAGCCATATCAGACCATATCTGGTCAGTAACACTCTTAACGCATGCCATCCAACACTTTTTTTTATACTGTTCAGGTTTGTTGACTCTCCCAACATAAATGCAGATAATTCTGGGTCCCATCGTTGATCTTCTTCTGCTTTGCTTTGGTGCTTCTTATTGTTTGACTTTATAATAACCGCAGCTGACTAAAATTCACAGAAATACTGATCTGTACCCTTCAGTGCAACGCCTCCGATATGTGTTAATGGTGTTATTTGACTTGGTGCGCTCAAAATGTGTTTTCATTGTATCAAATTTTATTTATTTATTTTTATTGGCATATTTAATACCTGTTAATCCCTTAATTGATACTGGCTCCAAATCGTCCTTGATTCCCTTTTATGGTGTCTTTTATTACTATTTTTATTATTTTATTTTTTTACAGGTTTTCTTTAGCCTTTAGTTTTGGGGATTGAGTTGACCATTGAAGAAAGATTTTTGTCAACCTTTTTTTACTGTTGGTTTGGTTCACTAAGCTATGAATAAAAAAAAAACAGTGACATCCTATTTTCAATTACTAGAGATCATCAAAAATATATGTATATATTGCTGTATCAAAAAGTTTCTGATGTTATGCACTCCAATGCAGAAAAACTGATCCATATATCAGTAAAATATTTATTTTATGTGGTTTTACACATCTTTATCTGTATCCCTCCTGCAGTTTAAAAACCTCAAAATCTCTGTACTTTGGTTAAACTAAGATTATACAAAGTAAACGTGCAAATACTTCAAAGAAATACAATTAGTTTTATCTTAAGATACTTTATTAATATCTTCTGTTGACAGCATCAGCCAAAAACAAACATTGAAAATGAAAATCATATCATGGGAAATGGTACACACGGGTTTTAATGGTTTCAGGAGACGGAAAATATTCAGAATTTAAATGCAATCAATCAGCAACATCTGTCTGCATATTTGCTTGTACACTGCAAAGCTGACAGAGCAAGGAAATGATCTGGATAATGAAGTCGGGTCAAGGATTGAGGGTTTGTTTGTTTTGTGGAGTCGAATTTTTGCATCTCAGGCACGGCATGGACAGGGATCAGGTCAGAGGTGGTAAATTAGGACAAGCTGACAGTAAACAGGTAGATGGTCAGCACTGAGAGGTCATTATTCACAAATTATGACTTTAAAGAAGAAGAGCTATCTTGTGCTGACAGTGCACGTGTCATATTGTCTTTTTCAGAATGGGAATATTTGGGGGAAATGAATGGGGAAGGGATGTGTCTGGCACATGCACCATATGTTGCCACTCAGCTGGAAATGGGTGAGAGAGAGAGAGAAAGAGAAGACAAGGCAGGCAGAGAAAAAACAAAGATATGCAAATGGAGAGAAGGAAGAAGTCACACAATTGGATCTCTGCAGAGGACGATTTCCAACTCTCCACGGTAGAGCTTCCCACCATCGGACAGGCTCATGATGCTCTCCTTGTAGCCCATCAGATTATTCACATCCACATCCTGAGGACACAAAAGGAAGAATTCAGGCATATGTGAAGGATTTTGGTTTGATTTTATATTTTTACTTTTGCTTTGCAGCGTTAACATCACATAAAGTAAAAGACAACAACAAAAAAATCTGGTTCAAGTTGCAAAAAATAAAAGGACCCTTAAGACTGGACCCTGTAAGGCTGTGAGCTCTGAATTATAACTTTTTGATCCTGAGAAAAACCTAAAACTTAATGAAGTATAATTTTTAAACAATCATTTTTCCTTTCTCCTGCTCTCTGGATTCAAAGGTTTTTTTCCCCTTGTCATTTTTGCTAAATACCAGGTTAATTTTGCAACTTTTCTGAAAAGAAAAAGAAAATATTAAATAGTCTCCAACACTCTTGAACAACATATAAACTGAATCCATTTCAAAACATTTTACTAAAAATACAAGAAACTAATAGCAATCTGTGAACGCCAGCATTTTATACATAAATATGTGAAAAATGTCAAAATAAAACGTCTAAATTTTTAACTAAGAAACTAAAGTATTTGCCTGGTTACTAAGGTAATTTACCTATTTTTCTCAGTTTTTTTTTCTTTTTTACATCTGCATCCAAACAAAAACCCCCAGAATTGCTGTAACCCACAATATGCCACATGTAATGCCAGTACATGGCAATAATCTCAACAATAGCCCATCAAAAATCTAATTGTTTTTAACAATGATGAAATCTACACAGCTGTTTGTGAAATGTATGCAAGTTAACAAAATGTCCAAACTCACCAGATTGTCTCTGTTTTACACCATATTTGTGTGTCCATGAAAATGCCTGCTTGAAGTTTGAAAGTGTAAAATAACTGAAGCTTTTAGGTATTGCCAGAAATCTAAGCCTCTCATCAGTTTTTAGCACTTAGTGTTAATGCTTGAAATTAAATGAAATTTTATTAATTGCGCATCTTTCAGATAGAAAATTGTTTAAACCAACTCAGGCTCACTGTAGACAATAAGGGATATATATATTGTCCCTCGAGCAAGTTCTGTGTGTTCTCTGAGGTCTCAATAAGTAACTAGTTACAAGTTCTAGCATTGCTGTAGTTTAGTTAGCCTACACGTTTTAGATCAGAGAACCCAGAGAGAAAGTCTACAAATCTAACCATGTATCAGACCTGCAGCTCTGCACGGTGAATGTATGTTCATCACTTTATTGTAATTTTGATCAAACTTTATTTGAAAGTACTTGTTCTTGTTTTCTGAGAAATTCTAAATATTGAATTTTTTTGTTTGGCTCTTCTCATCAAATCCTGGACTCCGATGATAAACAGTTAATGAGGTTGGATGTCTTGCTGGTACCAGTAAAGCTTTTGATCTGAGCTTCTGGAGCGCTGAGATCAGAGCACTCAAACATATGAATCACATGCAGCATGTTCAGTTATACAGGCGTAGCGAGAGGTAATGTATTTACCATAGTTTTAAGTATATTAGGAAGAAAAATGATGGCGGAGAAATGTTATTATGACCCTGAAGTCTATGCTAATGTTTGAACTTGCATGGCCAGCTGAGCTGTGCACAGACACAGTGTGGACTGATAGACCTAAATCACTTAACAGAATGCAAGACATCCTATCCATCTCTTACCTTCTTGGTCTGGTACAGGTCTCGTAGGAGAGCTTCCAACTCTTGCTCATCAATGTAGCCATTCCCATCCTGGCAAGGAATCAGAGTAAACAACACATTATGGGTATTTTCAACTCAAGACATTCAGAAAAGGTTTTCAAAGACAAACCAGACAATGTGACAACGTGCATGCTCATTCTTGCTAATTATTTTTTTCATTTATCCTTTTATTTTTTTACACTAGCTTAATCCCGTTTAGGCTGGCAGGGTGAATGTAGAGGCGCCTATCTTCACTCATTCATTGGCAAGAGAAGGAGACTAATTATTTTTTTTTAAGCAATAAAAGTTTATTGTCCACCAAAGAACCGCAACATCAAAAAGGCTGGAGGAAATGCTGCTACGTCTTTTGCTAGCCCACAGTGTTTGTCACTAAAACCTTAAATCCTCGTACATACCAAACTACAAAACGGCGCAGACCGAGCTAAGTAGCATGGCCAATTAAAAAAGTCAAATAAAGCACTATAAAATAAATTATTCGTAAGCTTCATGTCTGTGAACTCATTACAATGATCAATACAGATGAAGGTCAAACAAAAAAAAATAAACACGAGTTTGTTCTTGTCAGGTCTTGTGAGTTTTTTCTCCTTGTCACATCAAGAGATGTTCTTGTTCTTTATGAGCTGTGTTCTTTCAACAAAAAACAGCAATTTCAACAAAATATCACATTGAAGTCCTAATCATTAGGCCTTTAGAATATTTTGGCCTTGTTGTCAGCAGGTTGTCGCATATGTATCCGCTTCTTTAGTCGAATCTATTACAGATCCAGAGATAGATCAGTTTCACACCTGGAAATTAGGATTTTAGACCCTCCGAAGAGATGACCAAAGATATATTAGCTTAAAACCAGACATATTGTAACTGGATAAAGATCTACCAGTTTCTATTTTAGGTCTTTAGACCAGTCTTTTTTTTTAAGCCTCAACATTTTACTTTTGTCAAATAATTGTCTAATTTTAAACATCTGCTGCCAAGGTCGAGCCTAAAAGCACTACATTTCAATAAATAAGAGCATAAATTGAATATACGGTATATAACATGCAAGAAAATTGACAAAAAGTTATGACTATTTCAAGAATTTAAAATGTTTAGTTCATAATTAGTTTAGAATTTATTTGTTTATTTGTTGGATGGTCCTGGATTAAAGACATTAGGATTGGTCTGCTGTTTAACTGCTGTGCATGTTAATCAATCACATGGAATCCACACAGTGAGCCAGAGTGGGATATAAATTATTTATTTAAGGAAATAAAAGTTCCTAAACCTTTACTGAAATATTAAATAATATTTAGAACATATTGCGAATCACAGATTAAATTGGTACCTATGCGTTCAATAGGTCTTAAAGATTTATGCAAATATTTAGAAATTTTTTTATAGATTTTTTTTTTTTACTTTTTAAATTTTGTGAGAAATAATTTTTTATATTGTGACTCCTCCATAATGTTAAAGGACTAGACCGCTGTTATAAAAACAACTGCCTAAATTTGAAGAAATACTTTGAGAACAATCAAATAGCTGGAGAGCTACAGGCAATTGATAAGAATGGACAATTATTTTTTACAGCTTTTTTTCATAGACTGGTAGAATCTTTTAAAAAATTTTTAATTCAACATAAATTATTTTCCTATTAATTGACCAGTACTTTGCGTTCATCTTAATTTTGTAATAAATAGGACCACAAGCATCCAGCAACTTTTCTTAGAAGCAGACTTTGACTAAAACAACAAATGATCCAAAAAAAATAAAAATAAAAAAATCAGGAAACTGTATACTTAACATTATATTGTTTTGGTTCTACAATAAATTGCAGAACTCAAACTAGTTTTCGTTTGTTTCAAGAAACTCTGTTTTGGTTTATTTTCTGAACAGACAAATAAAATAATAAATCTCAGGATTTAAAAACAAAAAATGATCTGTAAATGTAAATGCTTTCAACTTGATGATTTTGGCCGTCATGACAAAGAGAGACCCAAAATATTTTATTCCCTGCATGCTTTTGCTCTGACTGGTTTGTTTCTCCAGACTTTCTGCTCAGCCACATTCAGGATTTTATGGTGAAATCATGAATGTACCAGCCTTTCCATTCACAATAATGTGAAGAGGGTTAGCTGCAAAGCCAATATTGAGCCTGTTTGCTAATTAATGAGTTATGTCTCACGGTGGTGCTTATACGGTTTTGGGCCAGGAGATAAGTCTGTGTTACTGGAAGTCTGCCTTTGGCAAACAACATCGAACCGCGATCTGTTCAACTGGGCTCAGTCTCAAGATGACTTCAGAGCAGCGAATCCTGCCAGGCCTTTAAAAAGAGATGCTCTTTGATGTTGACACAGCCAGTTTGAAGTGTACCGGGTTTGGGGAATAAAATTTGAATTCTATTTATTCCCCACTTTAAGGATAAAGGACCTGGCACTCTGCAGAGTTATGACAAACACAGTCACATTAAATATCCGAATGTCTGTCTACGCTGTGGGAAATCTTGGATTTTGAAGGGATGTGGGCGCCCTGAGACACGAGTCCAGCTGCCAGTCCACAGACTCAGCACCAGTGACTGCAGCAGCCAGCATTTATATTTATCATGAGAGGAAATGCGTCCATTAATTTTAAGTATGTACTTCATAACTTTTAAGTATGTATACCAAGCAATGTGGAGTGGAACAGCTAAACAGGTGGTTATGGCTTTTTTTTCACCGCATACAGAAAAACATTTATTACAAATAAATGATTTTTTATTTATTTGTAATAAAACATTCCATGTTTTATGGCATGGACTGTTTTGTATGCCATAAAACAGTCATGGAAAAATGACTGTATATTCCTACTATAATAATACTGCAAGAAATGTTTAAATTCAGCTGGAATGGAGGCGTGACGGCCGTTCTGTTGTAAGCAAACAAGATGAGGCTAGGAAGCAACATTTATTTTATTTTGATTGTTTTTTTTTCCAAAATACACTCTACTTTGTGATATTTAGATACTTTTATATGGGCCAACTTAAGTAAGAAGAAACAGTGTGCTGGCAGCCTTACATAAAAACATTCTACATTTTTGCAAATTTCATATTTCTAAGACATTTGAAATTTTCCTGCAGTGAGTGTACTCAACACAGCAAACAACAACAACAAAAATTTCTTTCTTTCCAAAAGGAACCATTAAAGATTTCATGACTTAGTTAAATCAATGCAGCTGATCCAGCACTGGTAGAAGTAAAATATATCTCAGATCCCAGTTTTTATAACACCTATAAGGAATATGGAAAACACCCACAACAACTAAGAATTGAGCCAAGTCAAAAACCAATGCCGTGTCACATTAAATTGAAATCTTTATTTCCCCAAAAACCTGACTCAGCCTTTCTACAATCTATAATAGCACATCCCTAGCTTCACAAGGCTGATAGCGAACCATAAACAATAAAAGTGATTTAGCAGCTGTATTGTAAAGCTCCACTCCCCTCTGCCTTGCATCATATCCCTCGCTGCTGTCCTTCCCAACAGATTTACCTCTGTTTTGGAATATAAGTAAACCACAGCTGAAGAACCGCGAGCTGTTTGCA
Source organism: Xiphophorus maculatus (assembly GCF_002775205.1). Classification (NCBI taxonomy): domain Eukaryota; kingdom Metazoa; phylum Chordata; class Actinopteri; order Cyprinodontiformes; family Poeciliidae; genus Xiphophorus; species Xiphophorus maculatus. Next base: position 17,978,796 of record NC_036444.1, on the reverse strand, counting down.
CAGGGACAGGTGCACCTGCCCTAACTCATTTCCCTAGGTGGACGAAAAGACCTTAAACAAGAAATTTGCATATTTATTAGTTTAACAAAAAAAAAAAAAACTGCCTCAAAACAAGCAATATTCATACACGCATTTTAACTCAGGCTAGAATATTCAAAATGTGTTGATGCAGGGACAGCTCAGCTTTTACATAGAATATAAACATTTACTCCCACAGAACTTAAATAAACTGCATTCTTTCATTCAACAGCAGTCACCTCTGTGTCCAAGGCTCAAGGGGCTTCAGTCGCAGCTAACACCCTCCTATATATGACTCAGCTCACACACTCAGCTCACAGTATCAGTTCACACTGGATTTTCTCTGGGAAAATGCAGAACGTAAACAACCAGAGCATGTGGCAGGGTTCCTGCAGGCTGCAGGAACTTAGAGTTTTGGGATATTTTTAGGATTGTTGCTTCAGATTATAAGACCTACTGGAATTTCAGAAGCATCGTCACTTAAAAAGAGAACAGTGCTAAGGAGCGCTTCTTGGTCGCCAGATGCAGGCTAAATATGAATTAAATTAATAAAAGCATATTTTTTATTTATTTATTTATTTTATTTTTCTTACGAGCCCTCAGTGAGTTTTGCTATTAAAATGTTATTGACAAGCATTAGCTGTTTCCTATTTGCAAGCCAAACTCTATGCTATTTACAATTTTTCCCAATGAAAGAGCTGGTAGTAAATAGAAAAATGTATAAACAAGTATTTTTATGTTTTATCTAAACGTTTAATTGATTTTTTATTAAAATTTCTGATGCATCTAGGTGAAATTTAGGAACTGGGATTTGGAATCTTAACTTTATGATGCATGAAGTAATACATTGAAGCAATTTTCTGACTTAATGAACACAACTTTTCCTATTAAAAAAATCTATGGAAGAACATCTAACAATTTTTGTGAATTAGATAAAAAGAGGCGTGCAATATATTGAGTTATCATTGTCATGATATCAGCATGTTTAATGCTGAAACCACAAGTAGTGGTTTGTTACCAATATTTGTTAGCCTGCTATATTTCAAGTGCCACCAAATCCCATTTTGCATAGCATTAGTATATTTGGATAGATCGCTAGACTCTAACTTCCCTAGCTGACATGCTAATGCTCACAGATATTGGTGGAGTCATTATATGTAAAGGTAAAGAAAGACAGACATCAGGAAAATGTAGGTTAATTATGACAGAAATAACATCGCAGTTTCCACATTTTCCACCTCGTCTCCCCTGATAAAACCGATTAATGGAACTTGAAAACAAATGCCTCCTACCTTATCATAGTAATTGAAGATGGAATTGAACTGTTCAGAGGTCAGCTTCACACCCTGTAATAAGACCCAGAACACAAAGATATAAAAAGTAACAAAAAACACTCTGCATGAGCATATATAAATGACTTACTTACTTATTAACATGTAAAAATAAATAATAAGAGATAACTTAAGATAGATGAAAAACTGTAATTGTGTAAATAAATTATCTACAGACTTTGCAGTTCATACAAAGATTACTCAATTATACATTTCTTAAATTGGTGTTGTTATTGAAACAATTTTGAGGCAACCACTGTGCTGGTGGTTTTTCTTTCCATACCTGGAATTTAAGAAGGAAATTCTCCTGGACCGGGAGGAGCCTGTAGGGAAAAAAGGATTTAATTAGCGGGCTTAATGGTTGTTTAATTATTTAAATCAGACACCAGAGAATGAACATCAGGAGGAAATGTGTTTTAACTTTTAATATTGTGAATTGAATTAAGTAAAACTGCATATTACCTTGCCATCTCTGAGAGACCCAGCTTTCCATCTCCATTCAGATCAAACATCCTGAGCTACAAAACGACACAGAAATGAAAAGCACTAAAACATAAATTGTGGATAAAATCTAAAGCAGAACCAGTGAAGTTGACGTCATTGTAAAATTGAGCAAACATGGTTCAGCTGTAACAGCTTAAAAACACTAATAGCCTATACCTACTTGGCTTGTTTTTTTATTCATTTAAATTTGACCAAAAACTGTACAACATTGTAGAAGATTGAGGGACCTTCTGTACAGTGCAAAAGTCTAAGCCAAAAGATGACTTTTTAATACTTTTTCAAATGTTAACCAAATTAGTTATTCAATTATCTGCATTTGTACTCTATCTGTAAATTGATACAAAACTAATTGTTTTGAATTGTCCCATTTTGGCCTTATTAACATTTTGGATGAAATGGGGTTTTATGTATAATATAGCCTGGTTGATTAAAAAAAAGTAAATTTTCTTTTTGTATCAGTTGATTTTAGCACTCCTTATTTTTGCTGACAATGTTTAACACTAGATAAGTATTTTCTCCTTTTGTTCAGAAAGATGTTAATTAAAATTCTTCAGTCTTTTCTTTCAAATGAACTTCACTTCTCTGTAGTATGTCTTTACAGTGAAAGCGGGTCTAGCAACATGTGTAAGATAGTGGCACTAAAGTTGTGGAAAATTAATAGACACATCCTCAGTTGATTTAATCTTTTGCAGCAACAATAGAGGAACAATGGGCTTATCTGAGCATTGAGGAGATTTCTTGTAAAAGTCAGATTAGCTTCAGGGTTTTTGAGAAGCAGATGTTACCGCATCTGGGCTGAAGACATCCTGCAGAGAATGATGGCTCACTACCACTCTGCTGCACATCACTGCTGTCACCAAAACAGCAAATCTCTGATGTCCAGCAGACCAGATGGACAGTAGAAACACTCCTTGAATTATTTCTCATTTTGTGATGTTATGCTCACTTTTGTGACAGACAAGCACAAAGTAGGTCATAATGGTGAAGTTGAAGAACAAGGATATATGATTTTTTAATTTTAGTTGTTTTACAAAAAGGTGCATTTGTACAAATCCTCTTTTCCTGCTGCAGTTTATAGTCTTCATGCTGTCTGTATCTCCTCTATACAACTAGAGACTGAATATTTAATCGGACATCTTTGTAAAATAGCTCTACCTTATTTAGGCTTCCTGAAAAGCATCTATGAACCCTTCCACTACAGCTCTGGCTTTATGTTTAGAGTCTCTGTTCAGCTAGAAGTCAAACCTCAACCTCAGCCCCAAGTCTCCTCTAGTCTCTTATCAGTCTTCTTCTAATATTCCCTTGTCCCCCATCATCCCATCAACTCTAACTAGTTTCCTTGTCCTTTTGAAAAAATAAATAAAACACACAGCATGATGCTTCCAACCCAGTGTCTCCATGGGAATGGGTCTTCAACATGATGTGCAGAGCAAGTTCCCATCCATGCACAAAGTTTTGCCCTTATTCTGCCTACAAAGAACCTCTTTGCTGATTCTCTGGTTAATGTTCTCCTTTTTCAACCTGTCAGTTTAGCAGGACAATCATGTCTTTTTTGACAGATTAAAAAATGTCCTGGTGAACTTTTAAAGCTTGGGAAATCGTTTAGAACCAGATCCCACTTTCAGCAGCTCAACCATCTTATCCCTGGTGTGTGTAATATGTCCCTTCCTCTTCATGGTGCTGTTTGTCCACTAAAAGATCACTAACAAACCTCTAAAGCCTTTCACAAAACTGATGAATTATGCTGAGATTAAATTACACACATCGGCACTCTATTTACTAAGTAGGTGTTTGAATGCATTTGGGTGTGTTGGATTTGTGCCGGATTTATTAGGGGTTTTACAATTAAAAAGGTATAGCTAGAAATGTACACCACTTTTCTTTTAGTTGTAAAACATTTTTGAAAACCAATTTTTCTTTTCCTTCCACTTAATTAACTTAACTTTGTGTTGGTCTATCAACAAAATAAAACAGCAAGCAAAAGGACAAATTCAATATGTAAAATAAATTTGATTCTGACTGTTTACAGTCGTTTGAGAAAACTCCTGTAGAAAGTCAATATATGTTTTGAAAGAATTTTCACTTATGGTCAAACTTGAAACCTTTGTGCTATAGAGCTAAAAACATTGTGCAGCTCCACTGTAAATTGAAGAGTAAAACAATATGTGTATTTACACATGAGACAAAGAAAGTCTTACTATGGTCTGTGTGTACTCCTGCAGCTTCTGTTCATCATAGTGTCTGTTTGCCTTTTCCAGCAGGTCTGACAGAAAGCCCTATAAATGGATGCAGATCAGGAGAAAAACAAAACCAAAGATGATCCGTCTCATTATCATCACATTAGCAAAATATTAAGATTTAAAAAACAACAACAACGTGCTTTGTTTACCCTGAATTTTAATTCACACAGTTTTTGAAATGTAAAAGTGCCTTCTAAAACGTAGCATCTTATGCATCATAAGATAATTTATGAAATAAAACTTAATGCAAAAGAAGGAATGAAGACATAGCCATTAAATACATGACAAAAAATACTGAAATGGTATTATTTAATTTTTTTTTGGTTTAAAAAGTATTTGCAAAGACAGTATTGCAGTCTTTTAAGCCACGAAGCTTCACACTGAACGTATTGTATCACATGATTCAATATTTTCCATGCCTGTTCTCAATTATGTGGTGAGACGCATGTCTGGCACCTGGCATCTCATCTGCAATTTTCCACAGCTTTCAAAAAGCCACACCTGAGTAACTCATCTGCACCTGGTCAGCTGGAAGAAATGCGACACTGGAAACAACCCAAGCAGCATCTGCACATGTCAGTCGTCGACCCCAATAAGGCACAGCTCCCCAGTGAATAGCATGCCCTTTTATAACATTTCAGCCAACATTGTAAAAGAGGTGTTGAGGTAAATAACATTTGCGTAATCTGCAACACCTTTTGCATCTAAATCGACACCCGATGCGGAGGAAAAATAGCTCTGGGGAATTTCCTCTGGATCAGCCACTGAAGTCTCCTGTGTAAACCGGTTAACTGTTTTTGCTTCACTTATAGCGTAGGCTTACATTGCTACAAACGAATATTGAAAAGAATTAGTGGGATTTTTTAAAAAATGCAGCTAAAATATTCAGCCTGTGTCGCATTCAGTAGATTAAACTTAAAACCAAAGTTGGGTCGAGCAGGCATTTCTGTTGGCTATGCTGTAAGCAGAGTAGAAACTGCCATGATGTGTGTGTTCAGATCGATGAAAAGAACACATAAAGCAGATCACAAACCTTAGGTTGCTGATCGCATTTGATGACAATTACCTTTGTGTATGTTTGAAAGGTGAGGAGAGCGATTCCTTCTCACAAGACAGTAAATGTAGGATGCTATATGACTATGAGCAAGAACAGACTATTGACGATTTCATGGAGGGAGATATTAGGGCAGGGTTACAGTGTATGGACTCCTCTTTACAAAGATAATGGATGCTTAGTAGATCAAAGGTGAAATACCGCAGGCACTGATCTATTGAGATGTGGAAAATGTGATTTGATTAGGCGAGTCCTCCTTCACCATGTTCTCAACAAGAGTATGAGTTGGGATGAAGTGAGAATGTTTTCGATCTCAATGCATCACCCAGCCAATGGCATAAAGTACTGGGTATGTGTTGAGTTGCTTCGGATCATTGCAAATCTAGGAAGAAGTTATTCTACGTTATTTTCATAATGCTCCAAGATCTTGCATCTCATATCCTCAGTGAAGTTTCCTCACATAATTTGAGTCATGAGATGCATTAAATTAAAAATTAAAAAAGAACAATAAAGACAAAAATACTGTAACTAAAATAGGTTTATGCAATTCAATTTCTTTTAAAGGTGCAATTTGTTTCATGCAGTGACATCTAGTGATACAATAGGCACATTGCATCCAGCTTGACTCAATGGAGCAGAAATGCTTAAATTCAGTGGAGTGGTTATATATACCAGGAATAATTAATGTAAGCTAGAAAATATAATCAATGAAATTGTGAAAAAATTGGAGTGTGAACCTAGCTGTGTTTGGTGTTATTTAAACTCCTGCCACATATGATTTTTGTCACTTTTTCACCAGTGCTAGTTCAAGAAACCTGCACACAAATTAAATTTAAAAGTCAATTACATCAGAATTACATATTCTCAGTTACAACAAGGTTGTCACTTTGCCCTTTTGAAACACTTGAGTTGATCCAAGCACCAAAAAGCAATTAGCAGCTAGGCTAATGTACTACTATCAAAAATAAAGTTAGCATCTAGGCTAACAAGCTACCAAAACTTCAATTGCATAAAGATAAAACTGCCAACAAAAATGCTAAAGATAAATTGTAACAAATAAAGATTTAAATAAAATATCTAATTACCGTATGTCTGATTTACTGACCAATGACTGAATAAGTCCCCTTTTTGTTGTTTTTAATGTAAGATTAATTCACTTATTAAATTATATATTGGGAAAGTGATTCTTTTGTCAAGCTTTTATTTCTTTCTATATTTCTTCCTAATTACAGGAGGACTGGTCCTTCAGAGTTTACACCATGCTGGTAAATGACATTTTCAACTAACTCATCTAATAATTTGTCTGATCTATTGTGGTATAATTACTCCCAAAAGTCATGCATGTGAGACCAGGTTCAGCACAGAGTCATGAGTGTTAGTGGAGTCGTATATTTATGGGAAAGCATTTTTGTCCCATGAGTGCACAGAACTGTCTCTATGGCACACCTGGGTTCAGAGAAATAAAATAATCCCCTGAGAGCTTGCTTTGACCTTGTAAACTGTTCTTAATTAAAAAAAAAAAAATCATAATCAAATTTCATATATGTAATCATATGCTCTTGGCTCTTGTTTGCTTTGGGGCAACAAGGCAATTATAATTTACCTACTGTGTAAATCTGTGTAAATTAATGTTGTCTCAAACAAAATGAAAAGAAAATTATAACGACACAGAAAAATGTTACAGACTATGTTGTGACACATTCTTTAGTTTGTGTTTATTTGTGCGAACAACATGCATTAACATGCAGAAGCGGCGTGCAACATAAACATACATAAATACATTCACACATGATGAGTACATTTGAAGCAAGAATTAAGAATAACAAAAGCATTTTGGGAAGAAGTCCCTCTAAATGATTACAGTTTAGAGTCCTGTTAATGTTTGGTCATGTGGAAATAACAGTGAGTGAAGGAGGGAAGGGGAAAAAAACAAAGCATAAGTATGACAATGAAGGAATATGAATAAGCACACTAAACCATTTTGAGGTTGTTGATAAGAACTATTTCTCAATGATTTTAATGTATTGATGAGCATATCCATTTACCTTCAGCTCATTTGCTTCAATGTAGCCGCTGCGATCTGTATCATATCGCCTCCACGCCTGAGAGAAAATAAAACAAATGTTTTTAGTTGAAAGGATTTTCCCAGCATTGATGCAGAGAAATTCATCTCCACAGTGTTTTGCATCTCCTCTGTTTGAATAAATTCTCTCTGATCGACCCCTTCTCTCCCCCCCCCCACTTGTGCACCAAGGGTTTTGCTTTTCTCTAGCGCAGAAGAGCATAAATCGTTGCAGAGGGGACAATTTGAAAAGCCTCAGCCATTACTGTAATCACACTGTTTCCAATACAATCCCTATCGCCCACATGCAGGGCATGGGGCAACATGAAAGAGAGGAAAGAGAAAGACATTTTAATGAATGTTTTAATCTAGCAGCTGTCCCTGTCCAAAGAAGGGCTCCTTATCAAAGATGGATGGCTTCTCCTCCTCCTCCTTCTCTGCTCCTCCTCTGAGCTCTGCAGAGAGGAGCTACAGTGGTGCTATCCATTATATATGACTCTGAAAATAGAAGTTTCTGCTTCCTCATTCTAAACCTTTAAAAACCTTTACGCCCCCTCCCGCCCTCCTCTCTTCCTTCAACAAAGACTGATTAATCCCCCTCTCCACGATGTTCAAAAACTCTAACCCCTCAACTTCTCATCAGCGTTTCATTTACGGCCCCGTTTTTCCAGCTTTCCCTCTCACTTGCCCTTTATATCGTTCTCCTCCATACCTTCACTCTCCTTCATTTTCCTCCCTTTACTTCAATATTTCCTCTTGGTGTGACACGACAGGCGAGGACCCACACATGTAATTGGTTTCTAATAGCCACGGCTCTTTCAATGCAAATGGGTCTAACATAAAATCTGCCATTTTATCCAACTGTGCTCTCATGAGGTGCTTCATGAAAATTAAATATTCTGTGTTAGTTTCTTGGAAGCCCTTTCTGTTGCTCCACTGGTGGTTTCTTATTGAAAAATTTAGAGCAGCACTCAAACTGGGGACATTTTTATATTAAGTAGTTTCTAAGAAATGAAACTTTCCCTTTATAGGCTTTGAGTATGAATGGTAACTCCACTGTCTGACTAATAGAAATGTTTTAGGATTTATTTTTCTGTATAGCTGACAAATATAGGTGATTTAGAGCAACTTAAACAATGAGAATTTTATGCTTGGTATGTATAAATACTTGGAAAAATTGAGAAATTGAGGCTAAAATTGGGATGTATCTGGTCTGAAAGTGAAAGATTTCAATGTTTAAATAGAGTTTTTAGATTTTTTATAAAGACCCACCTCAAAATCTCCCAATACTGGTTTCAGAATCAAGTAGCCTGACATGGGAACCTCCTGACTTCAAGCTGGCCATCTTGACCCAGTGAGCTAAAGAACTACAGCTTTGAAAGTTTTAGTCCAGGTACTTTTATGTGTTCTTGTGATTGATTCACTGTCATTTTTGTACAATTGGTTGAATTTTTTCCTAACAAAACGAAATTTAAACTAAGTTCTTCGATTGTCTTGAGAGACATCCAGCCAGAGTTTCAACACTTCAAATGTCCTTTTGGTCGCTGTCTCACTTCTATCCTCATTCTCGCTCTCTTTTAAACGTCTGACACAAATAATAAACATTAACAGTTGTATCTTGCTGTTTAGTAACTGCTTGATGCCATGCACAATTTTCCTACAATAACATGTTGAGTAATCTGGTATTTTCCATCATATAGTGGCACAGCCATAATAGCTTTCACACTGTGCAGACACTGTGCACTGAGCTTTAGGCAGTTTTTACATAAGGACCATTATAACATGGGAAGATGATGTCAAGCCACAGAGGAGGCAGACGCAGAGCCGAATTGGCAAATAGGTGTGAATGTGGGTCAGAACTCCTTTAAAGAAAAAAACATTGCTGTCATTCACAGCTTCCTCTCTGCTGACCTCTTTCAGATACGACACTTCCTTGCAGAACGAGGCCGGCTCGAGTGGTTGACTTATTAGAAAGATGAGGTGGCTCATCTTCTCCTAATAAGGATCCGTATTGTTAGAAGGTCTCCTCATTCTGCAAGGAAGTGACATTTGATACTAATTGGCCAAGAACTTCTTTGAATTACTTAGACCAGAACTCCTTCTATATGGCCCAAGTTCTCCAAGTCTCGCTGGTTCAAATCATGCCAGTCTATCAACACAAACATCCACATTGTGAGGGGTGACATTTAACTCTACTCTTCAGCTTAATGACCAAGTGTAAAATGTTGTTGGCTTGTTTTTTTATTTTTTGCAAGATTAGGACATCAATGTCCTTAAACAGCTTCAGTAAAATAAAGAGGTTGTTTATGTTTTTGTACTTTCTCACTGAATACTGTAATCAGCCTTACTCTGGTACCAGATGGGGCTCCCCTGTCAACTGATTTCCTGCTATAGAGTATTTTATTTTTTTAAAAACACTACGTATATTCTACCAATTATTCGTACAGGACAGTATGGTGATGGGAGTTTAAGATTCTCCAGATGCAGCAGATCTACTTTTAAACACAAACGCTGGACAATAGCTTTAAAATGCAATAAAATGTTGAAGAACCACGTTTACCATGTAGTACTGTGTGAGTAACTGATTTAATGTAGCCGCTACTATAATTGTATACAATTACAAGTACTACACGTGCCACAATTTGAGAAACAAGACATTATTGTTCCTCACGTGTATGCCTCTTTTATGGCTCTGCCATTTTTTTCCCCGAGTCCGTCTTTGTAATGTGTCTGCGCTCACCTGACTCTGAGCACAACTTAGATAATTAAAAAAAGAAAACATACAACTTTAAGACATGTGCAGTCATGTGCAATTGAAGGCGACAGTCTGTGTCTTTTAAATTCAAAGTCTTCCACTTTATGCTGCTAATTGGAACACCATCAACTATCTGAAGGGAATTATTTTATGACATTAGCTGCTGGATAGCGAGAACATGCCGTCTGTCTACAGCTGACTGAGTTCAACTTACAGTGTTGATTGGTTGAAGTATGTTGGCTCTTATTAACGATCATTTTAATAGAGCGAGAGGGTTCTGTGCAAAAAAAAAATCCTAAAGAACTGACAAGAACTGACCATTAAGGGCAGGTGTATTTTTTGTGTAAAAAAAAAAAAAAGATCATCATGTCCAGGTAGAAAACTCAAAAGACTCTCTTACCGCCATGAACTCGGCACTGGAGCTGACAAACTGTCTGAAGCAGAGCAAGAAGTTCTCTTCAGTGGGAAGAATCTGGGCCAGCTGGAGAGAAAAAAATGACAGTAAAATGGCAGTGGTGAGCACAAGATGGTGTAGTACAAGAGAGAGAGAGAGAGGGGGGAGCTTTTTGTCTGCAAAGCCTCAAATGGGCAACTAAGGAATAAATAATAAAAAAGCATAACCTCAGAAGCTGGGCCATGTCTTCGATGGGAATATTTATTGAAATACTCCTTCAGCATATTCAGGAAAACACTTTACTGTGGATCTTTATCAGGCATATTGAACATTCCATTAATTTTCCTGACGAGAGACGGCTTTATTGATATTTCAGAATCTCTTTCTCACGTCTTTTTGAATCTAAATGTGAATTCACTGTCTGCAAGGTAAAACTCCTGCTAATACCGCAGGAAAATACACCAACAAGCCTTTTAAGCCCCAAATAATGGGTTTTCTCTTCTTTTTAAAAAGAAATAGTTTCTCACAATCGTTGCATAGAAAACATATTTCGCCTTCTGATTATTGAAGATGGTATCTGTTTGTCTCATGAAAATTGTATTTTTATGCAAAACTGAATGCAACCACACTGTGTGCACAATAATTGAGGATTTTGCCCATATCATCATTTCAAGGATATTTTCTAACTTCAGATGGATAAAATAAATGCTTAACGGATTTAATCATCGCTGAGTAAGGAGGGAGGGTGAGGCCTAAGGTAACGAGGTAAGATAAGAGAATCATTAAACGTTTCCTTGCGAGTAGTCAACAGGGTTGAAAGAAACATGTTTAGAAAATAAGATGCAAATTAACTGCGATGGGAAAATGTGTTTCTTATTTTGAGTTGAGTAATAATTATGCACAATAATAACTGCCCAGTAATTGTGCCCATATAGATATTCTCCCAATAAAGCCAGTACCTCACTTTTACTTTTATAAACATTGATGTTTGATGTTTATTAACCCTTTGGCCATAACATAAAAAGTTTGGTCCAATCAGTGATCAACACCCAGCAGCTTTTTTTCCACTGACAGATGATGGATGTAGCTAAAGCTCATTTATGATGATGCTTAAAAGGCGCTCTGAATGTCTTCTCTTTTTCAGATTTCAGGGTGATTCTGTGAATGCCAAACACACACGCTTGTTCGTGCTGCTAAAGTTAAATCTCAGCATTACATTCAAATATGCACTGCAGTAATCTCATTTATAGAAAAAACTGCACACTCTATGTAAAACAGATCCTCAGTTCCAACTGAATATTGAGCCATAATGTTTTTCCCCATCACATGTTGTAAAATGGACATCACTAGAAGTTAGAATGATAGTAGTCGGTATTGTTTTGCCTCCTTACAAATTTCTTCAGTTTTTTTTTTGTTGTTTTTTTCACACTCAAAAGTTTCAGGTTATCAAAAATCAGGCACAGAGAATCTGAGACAGCAAAATAAGCAGTTTTCAAATGATGAATTATTTTATTTGAAGAAAAAAAATCTATCCAAACCATCTAAGATCTGTGTGGAAAATAAAATCTTTAAATTTAATAACTGGTCGTGCCAGTTATTACGCATTTGTGGTATCCGTCGATGAGTTTTGTATCAGTGTGGAGAAATTGTGGCCCACAGTTCTTTGCATAATTTGTTTACTTTAACCACACTGGAAAGTTTACGAGCATGAATAGTCTGTTTAATGTTACACTGCAGACTTCGATTTGTCCCTTCCCTTTGGTGGGATTTTTTATTTTGTATTTTTTTTGTCACTATATTAACCCAAGCAAGTTTGAGTTTAAATTCACAAACCAATAGCTGGGCATTCTCCATCAGGAGTTCTTGGTATAGGTTCCATCAATTACAGAAAGTTGTCCATATTGGCAAAGTATTGGCCAGACCATCACACCACCACCATGTTTGACTTTCTCTATGATGTTCTTTTTCTGAACATCTTTATCAATTTGACACAACATATGATGTAACAGGATACATCTTCCAAAAACTTCTACTCTGTTCCTGTCAGTCCACAGAATATATATTTTTAAAGTATTCAGTCGTCATCAGGATGGTTTTTGTGAAATGTGAGATGGATCTTTGGTTTTCTAATTAGGTAGCAGCTTATAACTTTCCTATAAATAATTTTTTTTGTCTTTTTAGTAGCCTGCAGGGCCTGCAGTATTTGACTGCAGTGTGTAACCTACCTTCGTCTCATTGGCCAGTCAGTGAAACCCTCGCTGATAGGTTGGAGTGCCATGCGACGACAAAGATTGAATATTTTTCATTTCTCTTGTGTAGCTTTGCAAGCCCACTTGTGCAGGTCTATGTGTACAAGACCTACACAAATTTCACACGCCTGAATGTTGACTGAAAGAGGGCAAAAGATTGTCGACTCACGTTCCATAGGAAATTAATGGAGAGGGACTGATGTTAAATTTCAAGCTCTTTCCAGGCTGATAGACCTTAAAGACTTATAGACTTTATTTCTCATCGGTTCTTAAATTTCTCTAATGTATAAGTGTTTTACTTACTCCATGTTGTCAGACAGAGTTTATTTCTTGTCTCTACAGATGAGGTTGCAACTAATTCATGATTTAGATCAAATCAAAATTTGAAAACATTTTCTATTTATTTACTTAAGTTGTCTTTGCCTAATATTAAACTTTGTTGAATGATCATGTTGAAACAAGTAAGTGTGACAAAAAAATGCAACCATATCTGAACTAAGCTACAGATTGGTTTGAGTTTCTTTGGCTTAAACTTTTCTCATTTGTCTCTCAGTACTGATACCTCTGACATCTCGATGCGCCCATCTTTGTTCTTGTCGAACTTCTGCATGAACTCCTTCATCCTTTCTCTGAATGTGGGGTTTGTTGGGTCCTGGAACCATTTAGTTCAGTTATGTTAACAAAACTTTTATGATCGGTGCAGATCTTTGCTGATCTAGTTCTCCTTGAACTCACCACTCCTGCTCCTCTCCGAGCCGTCTCCAGCTCCCTGAAGAAGTTCTCCAGCTCCTTCCCCTCGATGTATCCATTTCCTGAAGAGAAACCCAGGTGTTACTGGCAACATGTGACATCAACCTGATCACCCCTTCAGCTCTGTGTGTTCTCAGGGCTTTATGTCAGAAAACGCTTCATGCAGATGAGGTCAGTCGTCTTTTAATAGAAAGTTTGGAAAATTAAGATACATAACCTCCTCTGTGGATATAAATTTGTGCAACTACAGAAATAATGGACTAATTCATCAGCTATTTTATTATTTAAAGCTAAATTACAGCCACCTACAGTCAACCAAGTTGGTAAAAATGACTATTTTTAGTCTCTTGGTCATTATCCTAAATTGAATTAAATCATATTTCTTGGATCCTTATCTCACAGGGCCAAAAAGTTAATCTTCTCTCTCCCTTATCTTGTTTCATTCTCATTCCCAGTGGTCTGATTCTCTGACAGAATCCATTCTAGGGACAAATCGGTCTGATTTGCTTTACCAAGGTATTATGGAAACCTGTGCCAATATTCTATCAGGAGGCGAGGCTGAATGGCTGGACAGATGGCTCCAAACGATGTGACTAGCTGCTTCAATAAAACCCTGGAAGGCAGAGCTGCCTCATTAAGCTCCAACAAAGATGATTATGCCATCCACTTCCTCTCGCTCCGGCTCGCTGTCTTTCTCTGCTGTTTTTACATTTGACTTTTCCTTTCTTCATCCAGCCAACATCTTAGCTTCCTTTGTTCTGTGTATATCAATGTGTGTGTGCGTGTTGGCGTGCGGGCGTGTGTGTGTGCCTGTGATGTTATCAAAACTCATGAATAAAATCTCTTTTTTTTTCGATAGGTGGGACAGTGATGTGCTGCCGCTGAGCTTTTCTTTAGCGCTTTAGAACGAAATGTCCTGCTTGGTAATTAAACAGAGGGATGTGAAGACAATCAAACAAGCCAATTTATTTGGAGGCTTATACTGAGGGAACCTGTCATTGATTTGATGAATGTAGTGTAAGGAATAATAACCTTTAAAGTTTTGTGTGCTGTGATTGGTTCAGATCCAACTCACTGCAACTGAATAACATATCGGTATGTGATGTTATATGCATCTATGTGAGAGTATGCCAACTCACTTCATATTCCAGATTTTAGTCATTCTGGATAAATCCCTATTGGTTGCAAAAAAAAAAAAAAAAAAAAAAAAGATCTACAGGATTCTGCGTCACCAGGGCCTCCAGAGACCCTGAAAATGAGGTTTTATTTCTAGTTTTGATGCTAAAACATACCCCACAACACAATTCAACCTACCAAGAGGGCAGGTGTGCACACTAAGTGAATATTAAAAGCAAATTCAACCTGCATTTGCCTTTCAAAGCAGAGCAAAGCTCCATTCATTCAAATGTTTTGTCTTGGGTAAATTCAGCTAGACTTTGCCTTCTCGTCTACAGGCCACTGAAAAATAATTGACGGCTAATGCTCTAAAATTAGCTAAGTGAACAGCAGTTGTTTAATTTTTTTTCCCTGCTTTGAAGGAGCTGAAGTGAAAAGGCCTGATGGATAACAGCAGAGAAAGATGAGAGGGGCGCAGTACACAGGAGCTGCAAAAGAGACGCAATCCAGCTGAGATTTGATCCCAGTGCCAACGAGGGAATATGTGCCTCCATCGTCTCTGAATGCTTCGCCTCCTGTGTATTTTTATCTGCAACTTGGAGATGTTTACTCAGTGTGAACAAACAAATTAGTCCTCTTTTCTATCTGCAGAGCCAGGCAACACTTCCAGTAATGAGAGCAGAAATCAGACACCCGCAGCCAAATCTGCGGATGCTCACTCCTCACTTTTGTTTTGCAAAGTGGCTCGTTGCAAAACAAAATTATGTAAAACAGCTATGAAGAAGTCGAGGCACCTGGAAGGGACGGACTGGTATCTGCCCAATCCAACTGACCCACAAAGTAAAACCAATAACTTTCTCTGCCCTCATATGGAGAAATTGGGGTGAAGCTCAGCTGCTGAGAGCCTCCACCAGCTTCTCATCCTAACTTGATTTCCCAGCGGAAAAGGTTTCCGCTTGTGTGCAGGCATCAAAAATGAGCGCACAGACAGCAAATTCCCTAGAGTACATGTGTGTAAAACAAATAGGCGCAGCACCCTTACTTTGCTGCACCTATTTGCAGATGTGTTTTTGGAACATCAGCGAGTTGACAGGAATCTGACTCAGATCAGTCTGTTTAGTGGTGATTATTTATTTTTCACAGCATATAGGTGAAAAAGAAGCTCTGTCCTGCCTTCGTCTTAATCAAATTAACAGTACAGTTATCTAGTGTGTTTTAAATATACGAAAAGGCTTCTATTAATCAGTTTAAAGAAAGTCAATTAATGCATCTACTCCTGGCTATGAATAAGTGTAAGCATCAACACATTGTCACTATAATGTGGTTAACAAATTTATTGTTAACCACAAGACAAAGGAAACTATTTATGGATTCATGCACATTTGGTGTTGCATGCAGAGAGGCATAAGACAAAGTAGACAGATCTAGCAAGAAATTAGTCAAATTTGTAGATGTAAAAGGATCTGTGTGTGCATGTGTGGTCGCCGTGATGGAGTCCATTTTGGTGAATGCAAAAACTTATGAAAATTTCTTCTTGCATGAAACAACAAGCGCCTGACAAATTGCTCTTAAAGATTTATTCAACCATTTTCATAACAGTGTCATTTTGCAGCGTTGGGAATGGTTGTTGCCCATTTCCAGCTGTCAGTAGGCAAGAGGAGAATTCACCATTCAAACACAGAGGCACAATTATGCAGAGAGAGTGTATAATTCACCATGCATGCATGTTTTTGGTCAATGGTAAATTGGAATTCCCCCAAAAAATGATAACATGAACGCAATCTCCATGCAAGAAGTCTGGGAATGGAACTCAACTTCAAGGAAACAGAACCAACAACTTGCACACCAAAAACAAATAATAATAATAAAAAAAACGTATTGATGTGCAAACATCTATAAAGGAAACATCTATAATTGGAAACATAAAGCCGAAGTACAGCTTATGATGAAATGAAAAACACCAACATCGGGGAGTACTTCATGTACCAACAGGACTTCGCCGAAATGCGCACAGGCTGCGCAAATCAGAGGCAACGGCACAAAAACCTTTTAATCGGGTTTAATCTCGAAATCACCACATTTTTCAGCTATTTTCACAGTTATGTCACACAACATGCTTAAAAATGTTACTGTAATAAAGAAATGCGTTTATCTTAAACAACAGACTGTTCTAAAATCAGACGTGCACTTTTTAGATTGGTAAAATATTATATCATTTTGCGCCACTTCAGCAAATGTCTTTGCAACACTTTTTCCACGTTCCCCCTGAAAAACCATTGAGAGTACTTTTAAAAAGTTTTTAATATACTTAACTTAGAGTAAAATTTACAAGTGTCTTAATTTAAAGATCTTTTGGCTGATTTATCCCCTCTAAACCTGAAGTTGGGTGCAGTTGTCCAATTCAGTTTAATTGAGTTTATTTAGCGGGCCAAATTAAGACAAATGTCACTTCAAGGCGCCCAGCAATTTGCAAACGATCAAAATCACAAGTAGATAAATACAATCCAGTTAACTGTAAGTCAATCCATTTCATTCCAGTCTAATCTAATCACATATTCAGGTTCTATTCCTAGGTCGTAATTTCATCCTAATTATAATACAGCACAATCAAAGATAGTTTATCATTTATTGTTTACAATAAACTATTTTTTTATGATAAACGTATTCTTTTTAAGATTTTGCCTTTTATAAAACTTCCCGTAGAACAACAAGAAAAAGGAAACCTACCGTCCACATCGAAATGTTTCCAAATATCAAGGAACTGGGACGCGGTGACCTCGGCCAGGTGCAGGTGAGGAGGCTGTTGTGCTTTGTTTGCCATGATGATGAAGGTGATGAAGATGCCGCTCCTGTGGGACGCTGCTGCAGGTCAGACACCAGTGATGAAAAAGTGACGGAGAGGGGGGAAAAAATCCGCTGCTAACTTTTTCGGTGTCTCCGGCTGAAACAAACTCCACACTGTGGCCCCTGCTCGCCGCCCCGCCGCTTTTTAACGCGGGCGCAGGGGCGGCAGCGGCGCCGCACGGCCGCTGGGGGCGCACTGGCAGCATCCATCCGTCTGAGTCAGCGCCTCTCTCCGTGCGCGTGTGCGCTGCCAAGCTGCGTGCAGTTTTGCGATAGGACTGCAGTGGACAGGATGATGTGTGCTGAAGACGCAGATGGATCAACTGTTCTCTTGTTGCATCAGTTTTCCTTTGCAGCAGCTCCCCTGTGGACGCGGTGTTTTTTGATCTGGTGGGCGCGCGCGCGTACTAGACCTCTATGTTCCCCGCGTTCTTGTTAAAGGTGTGTGCACGCGTGCAGCTCCTCTCCAATGTGTGAGTCTTCTCAGACTTAATTAGAGCTTCACACACTAATCACATTTCCCACACAGCCCCCAGCCAACGGTGATTAACCCACATAACAAATGTAAATTATGGAAAAAAAAAGAAAAGAAAAAAGACGTGAAGTGGGGAGGGAGGCTTTTTCATTAATGGGCAGTCTAGTGTGGAGGGGACACAGATTCATGCTCTCATATATTTCTTAAATTCATTTACTGCAAGAGGTCATAATATCCAAGATGAAGTAATAATACTGCAATGAGTAGGACTCCCTGAAGCATCTCACTGATCTTCAAGCAGACATCATTTCACTTATGGAGCATTATTTATCTGGTTCAGATGCAAGCTGTGGCAAAAATAAAAGTGGAAGAAATTAAGCAGGTCAAGCAGACAGCCGTCATGTAATGGCTACAAAAGAAAATTAATTATGGATTTGTTTGGAAACGATTTTTATCTTAAAGGTCACCTGCTAATTACAGTTTCACTTAAAATTAAGTCTCTGGCTAATTTGTGAGCAAATGTCCAACATTAACTCCTTCTTTTGTACGACCCTTATTTCTTTGAGTTCTGTTTCATATGTTACATATGAAGAGTTAGCTGAGAAACAGACAAGCACCTCTTCAACATCTTCATAGTTTTACACCTTTTATTGGGTTTATTTTGCAAAATAACTCAAGCTCAGTGTTGCTTTTAGACCAAATTCATTAGGACGGCCAGTGGTTTCACATAGTGGCACAGAACAAAAGAAAGAAAGAACAACAACAAAAAAACAATCAGGGCAATATTTTATTGTTTAATACATTTAGTGAGCTAACAAGCCACTTTGGCTCAGAAGCTGCAGGTTGCTCACCTCTGATTTAGCTGATTAAAAGTGCGATCCTATCTCAATACAATAAAAGTGCAACACCTTCATTTCCCATTTATTGTTAAAGTAAAACTGTGAAGGTAAGAAATGAATCTGATCCAAGGGAGCAATTAGCTACAGTTTCTATGCCAACACATATCATCATAAGACTTTGTTTTATTATTAAGGGTCATAATTTGTGGTTTTGGTGGTGGTGAGGGATAGACGAAGTATTATTCATCAAAATAACCATCATTATTCTTGATGAATAATGATGGTTTTAATGAAATCCAGGAAGCACAGGTGAGCAGGAAACAGAGACACACGTAGACACATGGAGTACACACGCCACGACAGTAAAGACACGACTAGCATCCTTCAAGGAGCAGGGAACACAGGTGGGATTAAATACACAAGGGGTAATCAGGGAACACGAGAAACCGCTGGGAGCAATCAAGGGCAGATGAGACAAAAGGAACTAAATTGACACACAGAAAAACCAAATCCTCACATTAAGTCTTCACTACAAGAATAGATTTAAGTCTCAGCTTTGTCCAGGTCATCTGAATCATCGGGGCCCCCCTTCCCTCCATTCAGGACATTTCATCCCAGCGCTGCATGTCCCGAGGCCGAAACATCGTCAGTGACCCCTCACACCCCCACCATGTACTGTTCTCCCTGCTGCCTTCTGGAAAGAGGTTCCGCAGCATCTGGTGCAGGTCCACCAAGTTCCGAAACAGCTTTTTCCCACTTGCCATCAGACTGCTGAACTCTTAACTGGACTGCACTCAAAATCTGGTCTCCACTTTATACCTTGCACATGTACAGAGCTAAATAACTTCTATTTTACTGTCAGTCCTGCACTTTATATTTTATATTTAGATTTATATTCATATTTTATACTGTATTTTATTTTATTCTGGAGTAACCTCACAACATTGGAACCTCAAAACATTGTCCTGAGCTGTAAGCAACGAAATCTTGTTCTGTATACACCCTGTGCATGCAAAATGACAATAAAGTCAGTCTAAGTCTAAGTCTTGAACACATAAATATGGAAAGAGATAAACTATTTCATTGTAGCTCAAACTGCTGGATGAGTAAACCTCTGTCCCATTCGAATGTCCTTAACAGCCAGTAACAGGTTTTCTTCCATGATTGACCGGGCATCTTTTCCTCCTCAGACAGCTGAATTTCCAGATCTTTATCATTAGCCTGCAGACTTGCTGACCACACTTGGATACCGTGACACATTCTTCACTACATCAGAACTTCTCACATTGGAGTTCTTGATTTTCCATGAAAATCTTCTCAATGTTGCAACATTGTCATCTGCACATGCAGCCAGGTGAATGCAAAGTCAAGATGGACACATGACTTTCTTTGGTGTAACCACCTCTAACACAAAAAAGATAATAATGTCAAGCCGATCTCTTCTCTTTACATCGATCAGTTTGCTGATTAGATTTAACTTTTTTCAATCTTCTAAATTTATTATTGCCGAACTTACAAGAAATTAATTATTTTGGCAGAAATATGGAGAAAATTAGATTAAACAATTTTTTTAATTTTTACAATACTCTACCAAAATTTAAAATGCACCTCACAACTCTGCAAAATAATCCATAACTAATTTGAACTTTCAGCATAAAAATTGAAGTGTGTCAGACTGTAGAATGTGTAGTATAGATTGAGTGTTTAAACTAAGTTTTGTTCTTTTTCCATTTTGAGTTGTTACAAACAAGCTCATTTGTAACATATTTGGGGGGGGGTGGTTTGGGATGTTATGATGTTGCAGTAGAGAAGTGTTGCGTTCCAGTTGTCTTCCAACTTTTTCCTGTCTGGATAAACAACTGATTCAGAAATAAGATTTCATTATATTCTCATATTTTTTAGCTCTATATTCTCCTCTTCACTCTTTTATCTGCATTCATTTCCATAAATCAATTCTGCCTATTAAATGAACAGATGATAAAATGCATAAATAAGATGCACTTTGCTGATTTTGCTTGTTGGCTTTTGAAATCTTTTGATTTTTTTTTTCATGCACAATCTGTTTGTTCCCATGTCCCAATCAGAATCACAGAGCCTGTCAATCTTTTCTTCTTTTTTTTTTAAATAAATGCAGTGCAAGAAACCAGGTTATCACAGATTATGCAAATTGAAGTCTGAGACAGTTCATCAGAAATATTTTGAGATCTGATTTTCCAGACAAGTAACTGTCAATGACAACCAGATTTTGCTTTTGTTCGTTTCATAGGTAGTAGTAGGAGTTGGAGTCCAAATGCAGACTCTCCACAAGACTGAATGACAATAGACTCAATTAATGTTCATGATTAAAAAGTAAAGGCAATCAAGTTGCATGACAAGCAGAATAGATGACTTCACACTGAACTGAGAAAACAACAGAGTGAAGCTGAGACTAACCAACAACATATAAGTTATCACCACTTTGTTTTGAAGCTAATGCTAACATGCATTTTACTGCTTGGTGTAAGGAGCCACAGAAAAAGAACCAATAAGAAACTGTCTAAAGTGTTCCACACCAAAGCAATGCAAGAGTGGTTGCATTGTTTTGGTGTGATACTTAAAAACCAATCTGCTTTAATAATCAGTAGTGTGTGGTCTGGCGTCCCAGTCTGCAGGAAAGACCTCAAGACATGCAGTTGTTTTGACATCGCCGTTTTAGTATGTATGTTTTCTCCCTGCAATCATTTGGTTTCAGTCGATCAAAGATACAATTCACTTTGGCACCAAAGTTTAAGCCAGATCATTTTTCCTTAAACATTTGAGTTAAAATTTATCATACATGCGATGTGTTTCTAAATGACAATTTTATTATTACTGAGCATAAAATTTGTCCTTATATACAGACATAACTGAACTGTCTCTGCATTATGCAGCTTTGGTGTTATAAATTAAGATTTATGTCCAAATTAAAACTGGTGTCAACAAATTTAAATGATCAACAAAAAATCCTCCCAGCGACTTGGCATCACCGCCCTGAGTGATGCATTTTTGAACTTGACCTGTCACATCTCCACCGAAGTGGAGCAATAATTTTCCAGATCCAGCCTGCTCACTGGTACAATGCTGACAAACTGCTGGCAGCCAGGTTTGAAGGCAGTAAACAAAAGTTAGCAGAGATTAATTTAATTCAATAACATTTTTTTTTGTCCAAAAGAGATACAAAGAAAGTGAAGCGCTAAAAGATAAATGATGTGCACGTAGTGTGTGATGAAGGTAAAAGACTGGACGTAAGATGGTGTTTAAAAATGTCAACTCAGCAGACCCATCCTGCTCAATTTCCTTGGCTTCTCTTTGCACCCCAATCAATATCAGAACCTATAGGCTCACTTGGCGTGGCGACAATAGATGGATCAACACCAGATTACAGATGAGACCTGTCGCCAGGCTGCACAGACTGTCAAGTTAAACACACTCACTGATGTTGCTATCATCATCTGTCCTTACAAACACACTTTGTACTCGTGTGGAGTATTTATAATTCAGTGTCTTACCCGCAACGCACAGCAGCCGTTGTGAGCTCAGTTTGGAGAATTCAGGGAGGAATTGAGGGATTATGCTAATGGTCTCTCAGAACCATTGCAAAATTTTCACCAACTGAAGTGACTCAAGAATTGTAGCTCAAAATCAGAAGCAAATGCAACGAAGTGCACTCACCGATGCTTATTTGGATACACATTCCATGAATCACGTTTTTTCTTTCAGAGCTGCCCCGATTGTTTGTAGAACAGATTAAATAAAGTGAAAATCTTTGGTGTCTGGTTATTGTCGGTGTGGTAGCCTTACACTGTCTTTATCTGCTGCACATCAATGATGCAAATCTCCTTTTCCACCAAGTTTCAAAGGAGCTCTATTGGATTATAATCTGGATTACAAACTGTGGAGGCCATTAGACGACAATAAATTTATTGTCATGTGCGGAAAAAAATTGCTTGAAATTATTTGAACTTTGTGACATGGTACTCACTGTGAGTGTTGTAGCTGAAATCGATACACATCAAACCAGACACTGTTTCTCTAATCTGTCCTTGTTCAATTTTCGTGGGCCTGTAAGAAAAATAGTCTCTGCTACCTGTTCTTAATCTACAGGGATTGGCTTTCAGCTGCTGTAGCCCATCTGCTTCAAAGTTTGGCATGTACATTGAAAGATTTAATTTATCTTGGTGGCAGTGAACTGAGCTACTATTCCCAGATTTGATTTCTGGTGTCGCAGTTTGATGCAATACAGTATTAGACTTTATTTAATAGGGACCAATCTCATAGCTTTTAGCTTGGTTCTTATATTATGAATTAACCCCTAATCCTGAGATCTGAGATCTGAGATGACTCTCAGTGCCATGAACTGTAACTGACTACTTCTTAAAAGAAACCATGAGATACCATAAAAATAATGATTCCTTTATGTAAGTAGTCATTTTCCCTTTTCCTACCAAACAGAGGGTTGGCTGTTTACATCCTATCTTTGTCTCACTTTTTGTTGTGCATGTAAATGCATCTTGGACAAACATGGGGTTTGTGTTTGTGTTATCGTGCTGCCCGCCTCATTTGTGTTAATATTTCATCTACACAGTCAGTTGAAAATCTACAAGCTGCATGTGGATGAATAATGTAAGAGAATGGTGCGGAGCACAGAACAGCCATTTCCCCTTCACCTAAGTCTCACAGCTACCTCGTCTGTTTTAAGTGTGGCTAAAGTGACAGATGGAGAGTGAGGTGAGTGTTGGTTTGCCCTCATCTCCCTCTTAACTGATCCTCATTATTAGACTTAGGAGAAGAAACTCTTCTTTCTCGTGAACACTAGTTTTGTGCTTCTCACTTATACACATTGTCAAACACAAAAAAAGCCAACATCCATTTCAGAAAATACCAGCGTTCAAATGTGTTCTGCATTATTTTCTTTTTATTATTTGAAAGCAGCAACATTTTTCAAGAACATTGTCATTGTGTACATTAAAATGTAAGTGAACTGGTTTTAAACCTGAGTGCTAGATACAGTCAGCAGAGTTAGAAACACACAAAGCAGTTCTAGTACAATTAAAAACAGAGCAATATGAAAATAAGACCTGCGAAAGACTGGCGACTTGTCCAGGGTGAACCCCGCCTCTCGCCCAGAACGTTAGCTGGAGATAGACACCAGCACCTCCCGACCCCACTAGGGACAAGGGTGTTAGAAAATGGATGGATGGATGAAAATAAGACTAAAATGGTTCAAAACTTTGAGTCATACATATTTATTTACAGAAAATAGCACCTTTCTGATTTGTGTTCATACATACCCCTGACAAAAGATAAACTGTTCCTCTTGAAAAAGGGCAACTTGTTTGTTTCCTTTTGAGTATAATTCCCCTTTAAGACTTCCATTAGTGTCCTGGTGTTCTGCCTGATCCAAATGGTTTAAGAGGTTGACTGCTGATCCTGTATTTTTCTTGCCCTTTTCAGCTCTAATGAATGAGACAGTCAAGGAAAGCTGGCAAGTGTTTCCAAGGCAGTACAGAGCAGATTGAAAACTGCAGGTTGGGGTACTATATCTCCTTCCTGTTATTACAGTGTTGTCTTTGCTTAGTGTGCAAATTGGATCCCAGCAGCTGTACCTCCATATAAGTAAATTGTAGTGATTGAGAGTAGCTTTTCATTTCAGTGAGTTATTGAAGATTATTATAAAATCACTAACAAGAAGCCTTTCCACTTTCTGGTAAGTGTTCTAAAACTGATTCAGCTCTTAATTCAATTCTAAAGAAAAAAAATATTTTGCTATATATTTTAATTATAAATGCATTCATCAATAAATTACTTTGTGCGATTTACACTGATTTAGAGCAAAAATAAGTACTTTTGTGCATTGTTAATTACAAATAATCACCCTTCACTCCTGTAAATAACAGCTAGTTTAGTGTAGAGTCACTTTTCTAATTTGGTGGTAACACACTGCTTTCTTTAGCTCTATTTTAGCTAAAGTCCACAGATGGCTATACAATATGATCTAAAATTATCTCCAAACTTGTAATATGACTTGTAAATTTACTCTCCTTACAGGCAAACGAGATCTATAAAGCGTGCATAAAGTCTTATATGTATTACAACCAATACACTCAATCTAGTACACAAGTTTAGCCATCAAATATGTCAAACAATTTAGAGGCTTGATTATTTAAGGCAGCCCAGGACGAATGACACAGTAGTCCTGCAGTACGGATGTCAGAACAGAAATATTACGACTGTGGACAACATTACTGTGTTCCTGTTGTTGTTCTTGCATGTGCAGTTTCTGAGTGGTAATTTAAAATGTTTTCACCATCACCAATTGTACTACAAAGAATGAACTTCCCAAAAACAAAATTCAGCTTCCCCCTAAATTTCTTATTTCTGTTCCCAGACATTTCTCTGATGACACACATGGTGATCAGTGTTACAGAGCCGTACCACCAGCGATACAAGTGCAACTTGATGTAGATTACTTTAGACAGTATATAAAAGATGCAACAGTAAAACCTGAGATGAGAAGCTGCAGAGGATGTCCATTAATGTGCAAAAACTATCAAACAGGTCATCAAAGATATATTTTTTAAGTTAATAGATTCTTATTTCAATCTGGTCCCATGTCTGGACTTAACCAGTGACAAAAAGATGGTCAGGTGAGCATTTCATTTTTAAAATGAAAAAACATAATTTTAGCTGTGCAAAACAGGCATTTCCAAAATGACCTATCTTCAATTCTGGCTTGTTTTATGTTCCACAGCCATATAATTAAAGATAAAAATAAGGTGAAAGGCTGTTCCAGAATGTCTCGGTAGGTACTGAAGTTTTCCAAAACAACAGACTGAAACGTTTAAAAAATAATTTTCTTCACTTTTCTTTGGTTTTCTGAACAAACTTGTTCTAGAGCTAATCGTGGGTCAGTTCTTGCTTGGTACACATAAAAGGACAGTTGTTGTTAAAGTAATAACATTTGTTTGTTTTCACAATGTTTTTAGCCGTGTGCATTGTTAACTACAAATAATCACCCTTCACTCCTGTAAATAGCAGCAAATAGTCTAGCAGTAAATAGTCTTAAATCTTAAATCATACATGGAGTAGCAGTGCCATTAGCAAGCAAATAGATTATGCATATATATATGTATATATGCCCCATAGAACCCTTCTTTATATACTTGCAACCTTTGAACTGCTAAAGATCATTATGCAGGCTCATAATGTGTAAAAGTATTTGTATTTTTGAAGATTTCCCATTTGCACCTTTTGATCAAAGCTAAGAAACTATAGTGCTTTTTGTTGTTAGAGCAGATCTCTGATCGAAAGATATTAGAGCTTAGGGATAAGATGACCAACAAGCCTCTGAAGGTCCTTGGCCCGATGCTCGGTTGTCTTCAGCACTTCCTCGTGGTTTGCTTTTTCACTGCTGTCATAATCTATCACAACCTTGTTGGTGATAAGGGACAGACCCAAAACACGCAGTCCGCAGTGACGAGCCACCACCACCTCAGGAACGGTGCTCATACCTGGACAGGAAGCACATGCTGCTATTGAAAGAGATGCAAATAGTAGCATTTAAATTACGCAGACATCTTTTAGATGTTCTGAGACTAAAGCAAGAGTTGTAGATTTTACATGTTACCACCATTTTGGTTTTAAATCTTCTCAACAAAGTTCATCTGGCTAAAACTTAAATAATTAGGCTTTTCTGTCCCGCTGTTACAGATCTACAAGCAACTTGCTCATTTACATTCTGGTAATCCTGCTTTGTTTGCTGGTACTTCCTGTTCCATATAGTCAAAGTGCAGACCACATTTACATGCAGTTTGAATATCTCGTGTGTGCACTGTCTGTCCTTATAAAAACAAAGTATTCATATTTATCTAAAAGTCTGTAATTAATTTAAATAAATCTCCAAAGCAGATATCTCTTGGAGGGAGCTTCCGCTGTACCCACCCACAGCGTCAGCCCCGAGCTTCTGCAGAGCTCTGCACTCCGCAATTGTCTCGTATGTTGGTCCAGCCAGCATGCAGTAAGTGCCTTCCTGGAGGAAGCTCCCACAGCCATGCTCCTCCGCTGTTTCCTTAGCCAGGACCCTGAGCTCTCTGTCATATGCATCAGACATGCAAGGGAAACGCACTCCAAACCTGCAGCAACAGTAAATGAATGTGTCATGCTTCAGTGTACTAGGCACAATGTCAGATTGCATTATGCATTTCTGCTCTACCTTGTGTCATTGCGTCCACACAGAGGATTCTGACCAGCAAAGCCAGGCATGTTGATGTGATCCTTGATTAGCATGATGTCGCCCACACTGTAACTACCATTGAGGCCGCCGGCAGCATTTGTGACGATCAGAATTTCCACGCCAAGCAGGAAGAAGACTCTCACTGGGTATGTCACCTGCAAACAAACATGATCTGCATTCATGCTCTATTGTCTGCTATGTGATGACAGAAAAAGGAAGCATGCTGAGAACAAATCACATGAGAAGTTAATGTTTCATAGCCTGAGCAAAATGTTATTACTGTGGGTTCCTGCACATTTCAGCAACTGTTAACCTTTACAGAGCAGCTGATGGCCTATGATTGACAGCTCCTCCCCTTCATGACAGGCGTGATTGAGAATTACCTTTTTCTATTTTCTAACACATATTGCATTTTCAATGAAGGCGTGTTGTTAGTTTAAAAATATTTTCTATGAGCCCTTAGATCTTGATAAGGTCAATGCTGTCACTTTAGAACAGTGCCATATTTTGTTGGAGTTTTGCATATTATAAATGCGGTCTTTGCTAAGAACCTGCAGCCCACACAGGATAGGAGGTGTAGAACCACAGGAGGGGTGTGTGCGCGTGTGTAACAACGAAATAAACTGATCTCAATGCCGTGTTAAAATTATTTTCAAAAATGTTTGCCTGCAGGTTTTAATGAGGTAATACAAGCAAACATGCAGGAGAATTAAAATAAATAATTAAAAAATTAACTTATATCTGTAATTACATTTTAAAAATAAATCTCAAAAATATATTAATTACAAACAGTTATCTATTTGAACAATCGGTTTATGCTAATTTAGATAATTAGGGTTTGGAGCTAGCGAAAAACAAAATGTAGCTAGGTTCTTCAGAAATACGAACATGGCACCCTCAACAAGGGGGATAATCCAGAAGGTCTTTGATAAAGAAGCTGTGTGTTCACAGAGTGTTGTGTCAAGCATATTAATGGAATGTTGAGGGAAAGGAAAAAATGAAGGTTGAAAGGGGTGCAGAAGCACCTGGCTCAGTCAGCTCCTTAAGATTCATAAAGCGAGGGCTGAGAATACAGTCAGTGCTTCTAGAGCCACTTGAACAAAAGTGTTACCTTGAAAAAAAAAGTTAAAGGAAATTGACCAATACTGAATTTAAAGCAAGTTCTGCAAGAATTCTCCTTGTGCATGCATGAGTTCTCTCCTGGTACTCTGGCTTCCTTCCCTTTCCTGTGTGTTTCTGTTTTGTCCTGTGATAGATTGGCGATCTGTTCAGAATGTGTCCTGCCTTTTGCTCAAAGACAGTGGAGACTCTGCCAGGACAAGTGGGTATAGAAGATAGATAGGTGGATAGATGTCACTTTGTTTTCTCTTGGGTATTTTATTTAAGACAATTGGTCAAACAACAGAAATCACAAACTGCTGGGTAAGACAGGGAACAACCTGAATTGATGTGGCTGAACTTTGCTGGCTCACCTCCCAGCCTTTTAAAATTGGAAAGGATTCCTTTTCTGAAAATTTCACAGAACACAATAAATCTGCAATCCTTCACCACTATGCATTCTTCATCTGGATGGATATTATATATAGCTTAATGTGCTGTACAAGAGGCCTATAATGCATCTGTCCTGCTGGTACCGTATTCATGAACCAGAGTTTTATGATACTGTCAAGTTATATGGGCTATTTTATGAGGAGATGGCACATGAAAGCTGGTAGTAAAGTAAAACTAGTAGCCAGGGGCCAAAGGCCAGTCTTGCACTGACATTCTGACACACAATGGATGCTTTTCAACTGATTAGTCAACGCAGCAAGAAAATTCTTAGCCAGAAATGTAGCCACAAAAATTGCCTGGGTTTTGCCACGTTGGAAAACCAAAACATGTAAATATATGTCACAACTAAGGTTTAGATCTAACGTTTAAAGGTGAAGATAGAGATTTCTCTTGGATTATTCCAGAATTTCCATAAGATGGAGTTCAGCTTCACTTAAAAAGTATAAAAAAGAACAGTACAAATTCCAGAATAAGTGAAGGACAGAGTTTATAGATCAACTGCAGAGCCTGTGAATGTTTGCCGCAATGTGATTGACAAAGTCAGAGATTAAACTGCCAGCTTGACATCAGTCACCCTGGATAGTATATCATTTGCATCAGCAAGGTCTGAAAAGGAAGAAGAGGCCAATGTGCATTTCAGAATAACAAACAGCAAAGAAATAAGAGTTATGATCCTCTAGTGTTTCAGTTATTTTCTCTTTTATCATTTACTGTTTTTTTCTTATATCTTGCCAGTTTAGTTTATTAATTGTGTTAGTTTAGTATTTGTTGCTGTTTGTTCTTTGGATTTATTTCTTTGTATTAATATCTATTTCTATTTATGGTTCAGGTTTTTGTCATGCGGCGTGTTTTTTCCGTTCCTTTTTTCTCCTTATGCCTGCCACCTGGGCATAATTATCACAGCTGTTTTGTTGCTCTTGATTTTGTTTGTTCCCAGTGTATTTAAGTTCACCTGTTGTGCCCAGTTAGTCGTGGGATCATTTGCGTTGTTCACTGCCTTCTCAGTGAGGTTTCAGCAATGTGTACATAGAAATAGGTACCAGTGCTGGGTAAATAAAGGTTACGGAAAAAACACACCGCATGACAGTTTTCTTTTCCCTTCCATTCCCTTTGTTTCTGCTTGTTTTTTCACCTCACTTACCAGTCTGCTCCCCATCGCAGCTGTTGATTTTTTCCTCATTTGTCCTTACCTGCTCCTCTCTCACCTGTATCCATTTATCTGTAATTAGTTTTCCTGGTTTTAGTATTTACTAAATTAAGACTATGCTTAATTTAGTAAAAACTAAATTAAGCTTATTCTACTGTCTCTTGTGTTTTATCCTGTTTAATTTCTTGTATTTTATTTTATTTTACCCACTCTAAAATACTATGGTTAACCTAGTGGTTACTGTGAGGGGTTATAAAAATATATTTATTATTATATTCATTATTAAAATGTCCTCAAATTTAGGTCACTAACAGTCAATAAATAATCAACAAATTATATACAAACTAAATCCCTAACGGTAAAAATTCAACAACCAATGCCTAAATGAAAAAAAAATAGACACTTTTAGGGTAGGTGAAAAACAAATTAAATGCAGATAATCTCTTTTGTTATTATTAAAGGAAGCCATTTAGAAATACTGGCAGAAACAAAAAGAAAATCAATAAATAAAACAAACAAACAAAAAAAGATTTACAGTCTCACTCAAAGAAATCTTGTTCTCAGAATTCATTTGAAGCACAGGTAGCCAACGGTACAAGAGGCTAGGACATGCATTGCACAAAGACAAAAGCAAAGCATCTCAATATATTTAGCAGTTTACCGTGTGAATATTGTAGCCCTCGTAGAAGTGAAATCGACCCTGCATGCAGACACACTCATGGCCGTTCAGCTTTCCAAACACCAGCTGGCCTGAATGACCCTGCACTGCACAACACATGGACAGAATGAACTGCTGCTAGGAGGCACTGCTGGTTTTTAATAAAAAGATTTGGAAGTTTGTCTAAGCCTGAAATATAGACCCTATTTTCTGTAGAAAACCTCTGTCAATTTTCCAACAAGTAAACTCAGTTAGACCACTGAGACCAGACAGTTAAATGTTTACTCTAATTAATGAGAGGCAATTATCTTGAAGTACTTTATTAGACTGAGGTGCTGGGCTATAGTCAGTTGGAATCAGGTATGTATTGATGCCCAATTTGTTTGAAGTACCTAATAAGTTTAAATTGTTTTTCAGGAGTGCATTATGTTACAAATCCACAAACATACTGTGTAAAAATATTGGAAATTTAAGACTTTTGCTCCCCTAACCGTGAGCTGTAGTCCAAGAAATGTCATACACACTAAAATTCAAGAGTGACTCAGCGTAACTTCTCTGAAATGGAAAGCTTCCCTCATTAATTTGAACTGCATGAAAACACTAATATCTAGATGAGTGAACCCACTTTTGCCTATGGAAATATTTTTTAATTTTAAGACCTAATTAAGATTAAACAATTTTTTAAGCTAAAAAAGAGCATTTTAGTTTGCATAAAGAAAAATGAAGGAAGACCTTCATCCCTTCTGTTGAGCATGGCGGTGACAGAGCATCATGATTTTGGTCATTATTTTTAAAACAGTAGCGTGGTGACTTTCCAGAGTTGATTGATCCATGCATACTATGAAATAAATAATTGGATATTAGAAAGGCTGGTAGAAATTAGAGAAAAACACAATTGGTCCTTAAAGACCTTATCATCCAACCCATATTTCACCTTACAATTTAGTTGAAGAATTTTATAAAGAAGCCTATAATTAACTTGGTCATATTCCATAATAACTCAATCTATAAGAAAACATCTTACCAGTGCTGGTGGGGAAACGTGGAATATCTTTATATGGGAATATGTTCTTGTCATCTAGCAGCTCGGCCAGACCGCCCAGGCCTGAACCACAGATGATGGCCACTTTAGGACGATTCTCTGTTTGCGACAGCAACCAGTCCGCAGTCTCTTTGTACTCTTCATAACTGTAACTGAAAATGCAAACATATCTCTAAATAATTGTGGTAGACACTGATTGGTGAAAAGTTCCACACTATAAAAACTGATACGAAGCATTTGCTGTTTATCTAAAAGATGTACAGAGACCATTAAAACACCAGCATTTTGTGATGTATAGATGAGACCAAGACATTGATCATTTCATACAGTTCTCTTCCTTATTTTGACATATTGTGTGCAATTCAACAGAAAACATACAAACCTGTCAGTATAAAAATATGAATAATAAAAAGGGTATCATTACTCGGTTGCATAACTGTGCACATCCTAAAAGTAAGACTTTGTGTCAGCACCTTCTAATTTAAATTATGCATTGAATCTTTCTCAAATCAAATACAGTTAATTTACTAAACCCAAAGCACAGTTCAGCTCCCATTGTTTGATTTCATTGAGATTTGCTCATTAACATTCTTTAGCCAAACCCAAAGCTTGCAAAGAAGTGATAAATATTTAAAAGGATCTAATTATACACAGGTATCAGTCCTAGTTTGGAGTACAAAACCTTTCACACCAAAATGGACGACAGTGACAGCACACTGAACATCTTTTCATAGTGGATGAAAAGACACAACGGAAACTGGTCAGGGAAGAGACTGGTAGCAACATTGACGGACATAAAGGAAGTTTCCAGCAAACAACTGGTGGTGTTCTGCAAGTGACAGGAATCTCTTGTGTTCTTCTAAAGTCCAGGGCAAGTCGTATGTTTTAAACCTTATTGAGGAATGTGTTTAAACCAAACTGGAAGATTTTGATCAGTATTTCAAATGTCCAACACAAACGCATCATTGCGTATCAACAAAAGATTGCCATAGTGAACTATAGTGGTTGGAACCATAGAGAGTCTTTCAACAGTTCAAAAACCAGTTTGACTCTAAACCAAGTCTGATAGGAAGCTCAAAATATAGAGATTTGATTTTTTTTTTTTTTTTTTTTTTTTTTAGCTAAATATAGTAAGTAAATAGGATGTTCATAGACCACCAGCAGAAGACTGGATCCTGAAACAGAATCAAAAGGGTGCATAAACAAAGTAAAGTTGTTCATGATATGTGTCACATTAATTGCATTAATTGTACAAAGCATAAACTTATTTTTTTTTACATTACTAGGGATGTGTGTGCTTTTCAACTCTGGATGCTAAGAATGACAAAGTATAAAGGTTCTGAGAATGCTGGTGGGATTATTAAGCAGATGACAGCAACTGTGGCGGTACAGAGTATAGAGAAAGAGACACTTCTGTAAAATGAACATGCAGTGTACTGAACGAAGAAACAATCAGCTACAGTAGATAAATTGAAAAACAAAAACACCATGCTGACTCAGTCTCTGGTGAAAAGAAACACACCGGTGAAAAACAAGTTCCTCTGGACTGACTCGGATCACAAAGGGAACTTTTAAAACTGTAGAGTGGGGAAAAAAAGGGTCTCAAAGTAAGAAAAAACTCTTTAAGGCCCGGTTCAAGTGATTATCATAGAACTCTGAGTACAAGTAAGTTTAACTAATACACTTATGTAACAGTGTTGGGGTTTTCTGCATTCTGCCAGACAAATCATTCTTCCCAGATGTTGATTGGATTTGAAATGCCCCAAGGTGCTACATTAAACAAAGTCAGAAACAGTGTGTAATTCTAATCATAAATCTGTGTGAAGCGATCACCTTGTTAATGTTCCCTCTGTGCCCGAACCTTTGTTATTAAGACGAAGTGAGACTTCAGGCTGCAGTGTTTTCAGGAAGCGAGCCTGATGACTTTGAGCCTAATTTGGAGCTGCCATCTAGGATGACTGCTGCATTTGAGTTGCCCTGGGAGTTTTGTCTTTCCAGGTTTTGCCCTTGTTCTCTTTTTTTAATTCTAACTCAAAACCAGCTTTAAAACAAATGATCAGGTATAGGTTTTCTGTCTCGATAGTGATTTTTCATCCATTCTTGCAAACATTTAAGCAGTTCATGCATATATTCAGACTGAGATGAATAGGTTTATGCTTTGCATCTTGCCTCACTTTACAAAAAACAGGACTTGCAATTTTTTATTCTTCTGAGTTTGCAACCTGCAAGTTGGAATGCCACTTTTGCAAACAAACACCACAGAGACAGCTGACAGACAAGTGACAACTTAACTTCTGCTGTCATTCATTGGCAGAATGCAGGTCACTGAGAGAGAGTCGCTTTTAAAATGAGTGATTTATGAACCCACAGACTAAAGAAATGAAGCATCAGCAGCAGATTGTACAATATGTAGCCAGTCTATAAAACCATCATTTTAAGCAAGAATAATAAAAATGAAGAAGGGTGTGTCACTCCTGAAAAAAAAATCTGTTTGCAAACTTTTATTTTCATGAAACATGGAGCTTTACTCTACCAGCAAAGTGTGATAAATTGCAAACCTCAGTAAGCTTTTAACCACTCTTCCCAAAGAGTGGTTAACAAACTGTGCAGAGATTTTAATACCCATCTCATTTCCTTATAAAATGGCAAGCTTGAAAAAGACAAAAGACAAGTGGCTGAGTTGTAATATTCAAGGGAACATACACTAAAACATTGGTAGTAGAGTATACATATTTGGGCCTGAATGTATAATTTTGGCTCTTCGTGGATTAGAAAAAAATCAAAAATATATTCAAACTTGTGCATCCAGTTTTTGTTTGTTGCAAAAATACTTCCACCATAAAACAGGGATTAAATAAAGGCCCCAAATAATAAGACAGTTATGTAGATGATGAGTGTATGCAGACTTCTAGTTGATATATACTTGGATGAGTCATCCTGGGTCAAAGTTAAGTGGCTTACAGAAGCAAATAAAAGCAAAATTAATAGGGACATTCTCTCAAAATGGCAAGGAACAGAATTCCTTCTTGTGAATCAGTGAAGTCCACAGAAAGTTTTAAGAAAGTATAGAGATCTCCAGAGGCTATATTCTATTTTGATTCATATTACTTTTAAGAATAACTGCATCATCTGTTAATATTTTGTATAATGAATAGTAACTAAATATCAAACGCCTTAAATTACAATCACTGACCCTTTTGTTTTGATTTACATCTGTACTACGTTCATTCATTTTTAAATGAAATGCTAAGACAATCTCCCAGTAGGCTAAAGAACATCTTAAGTAACGGGAGGCCAGTTTCTGCGGGGTCTCGTTCGGAGCTGTCCGTGGTGCTGTGGGGCTTCTGTACTCATGGAGGCCTTTCTGGCAGGCCCATAGTTTCTAATCTGAACGCGCAAACGAGTTTAACCGGTCAGGGCTGTTGCTCATAGACTCAATGCTCTGAATCTGAAACATGTTTTACTGCAAACGCAAAACATGTTTCCGGAAAAGTTATTCTAACTTTTCCGGAAACAAGTTAGGATAATGCACTTTGTGTCAATAAAAGAAAATTGAGGATTTTCTGCTCTGTATTCTTTAGGAATGTACCACCTGTAACCCAACGTGCTTACGTCATAGGCAGAGAAAATATCTGATTGGCTGCTGTAATCCTTAGAATAAACTGTCAAGACAACAGTTTATTGTCAGCTGTTCACAGGCTGGCTTCTGTGAACAGCTCTTAAGTCACTTCCCTCACATGTACAACGTCGACACACTGTAATATGCTAATAACAGTCATCTCTCATAGGCTACACAAATATGGGGCTCGTTTCAGTGCCAGCATCCAGCCGTTTCCCGTCCTACCTGCACTGACTGGAGGAGGCTGCTGCCATGTCCGATGGTGATTTGCTGAAAAGGCGAGTGTTTATGCTGCTAAAGCCCGGGCTCTGTCGGTGTTGAGTTCACGGTGGTCAAACCGGTTGGAGATGGAGCCTGCGGACGGAGCAACGGAGATCATGCTACGCGCTGACGTCGGTGCACATATGATGAAGAGGCGGGGCAAAGTCAGCTCACGGGTCCCTTTGAAGGAAATCCTATTATCCACCAGGCTGGTTACTCACTGACCCGAACAGTGGCAGAGACAGAGCTGGAATTCTGTTTTACAGGACATGGGAACTACGGGAAGCCATTAGAAGATACCAGAGAGGAGAGCAGACACCAGGGGAAATGAATACCCCAAGCTAGAGTACAGTGTCAATCAGTTATGACCTGTTGCCGAAAATTACAGCTCAGATAAGCATTAATGCAAACAAATATGACTTTTAAAGTCCAAAATAAGAGATGACACAATGCGCTCAAACAGGCTGTATAGTTTTACTCTCACTTTTACAGTGCTTCACAATTCAAAGTGCTGAGTCATGTGTTGGGAAATGAAAATGAATGTAACAGTAATAGAAAGCAGAACAACTATATCTATGGATATAAAAAAATAATAATTTAAGAAAACCTGTAATTCTTCTGTCACTACACGTATTTTATTTTAAGTAAACGTGAATCAACAATGTTTTATTTTAATTTTTAAATGATTTAAAACAAACATAACTCAAGCTGTTGTCCTTATATTTTTATCTCAAGGCATACCTCCTTCCTATAAGTTACAAAGTGGCTATATTTTTATATAGTTTATTTATAAATCATGGGTATTGATGGCTGGGATTTTGCAACAAATAAACAAAGCTGATGTCTTTGACGCTGTAAAAATGGACAACGATATGGAGCATGGTTGAAATAAATAATTTTCTGATGGCAAGACGACTCTATCAGAACATCTTAGAGATTCCCTCTCCTGTTTGTCTATAATGACCTGTATCTACCAAACATAGCCCAAGATACTATGGGCTATGTTACATGACCTACCAGCTATGTACAGCCATCATGTACAGCCATCATGCCAAGGCTGTAGATGCATGTATCAGGATGTTAAAACAATGTATGCTAGTCTGATGAGTAATACTTTCATTTGCACAATGTGATTGGCCAGGTGCATGTGTGTTGTTTACTCAGGAAACACCAGTGTAATGCATTACTGTGTCTGTATCAGACAGACAGGCAGACAGACTGGAGGTTGCTAAACTGGTGCTACTCTGGTTTAACCCATAGTTATGCACTGCTGCTGCTGTTGTTGCTTTGTATTTATGTGTCATGTAATGTAATATTTTCATTACATTGAATACTTTGAATATAGCAAGAATGGCAGCAAAGAATAAACTTTGATCAAAGAAAAACAATGATGTTGATTGAAATTCTGCAGGATTAGCCATCAGATAACAGATGTAGTTATTTGTGTCTGACACCTCTGGAGTATTATTTGTCCAGAAGAAGAAAAGATGAGAGCCACTGTAGAGAAGTATTGAAAGTAGTAATTAATATTGCTATGTATGAAACCAAAGTATTAACTGGTGTCTGTATTAGTAGTGTTTATGGACACCATGAAATGTGTTTTAGCACATTTTATTCCTGTTCTAAAACACATGAATAAAATTACATGATAACACGACTCTAACTTTCAGTTGACAGCAATTTGACGTAAAAGGTTTCATTAACTATATAAAGTAAAAGATGAGTTACAGATTTGATTTATTTATTCAAGCATATTTGTATTGCTAAACGAACTTGCCTCTCTCAATATGGCGAACGACCTGACGTATGTCTTCTACTGAACAACGACGCCATAGAAACTATTACGTCTATCAGCCAATCGGGAAGCAGTTTACTGGACGTACTGCAAAAGCCGTTGCTATTGATACAGACTACACCAACATCAATTTTAGCTGGCGTGTTTTT
This sequence comes from Xiphophorus maculatus, assembly GCF_002775205.1. NCBI lineage: Eukaryota > Metazoa > Chordata > Actinopteri > Cyprinodontiformes > Poeciliidae > Xiphophorus > Xiphophorus maculatus. The sequence continues at coordinate 17,941,692 of NC_036444.1, read as the reverse complement.
TTGTAAAAATGAAGTTTCTTACACGGTGGTAAGAGTTTGTTGAAATAATTTCTTTTGTTGGCACACATTTTATTTTATGTGTTAGTATCACGTTAATTTTACGTTGTTTCGTTGAAAAATGTTCGAGAAGTTTGTGTATGGTGGTGAACAACTCGATTTAAGTCAACGTTTGTTACAGTTAGCACAAGAGGACCACAGCAAATAGTTAAAACCATTTTGTCTTTCTGTATATTTTAAAAAAAGCAAATTTTTATGCACATTTTTTGTCAGAACGCTGAACTTTTCTGTTGATAAAAAGGCTTCAATTTTGCGGTAGTAGCTTATTTCAATATTACGTTCTTAGTTACATTAGCGCAGCAAAGACGGTTTTTTTGTGTCTAATTCGAAAACATTTACAGCACCTGTGACTCAGCCTATAGTTTGAAGCTATAATTTTACAAACAAATGTTGCTTGCAACCGAAATTAAAAACAATCATTTGTATTAATCAAGTGATTAATACAATCATTTGTATTGTATTATAAATAATTGTATTTGTAATATATAGGGGTGTATATATCACACCCCTATAACTTTTAGGGGTGTAAAAGGAAGTGCTTGTGTGTCTGGTTGTTTGTAGTTTGAAAATTGTACTGTCTACACAAGGAAACAAACATACACTTTTCCAGCTCTTAAGAGGTAGTAGACAGATACTTATATTTTAAAGGTTTGGGGTTGGGAGAACGGCTAATTATTTTCTGTGCTGTGTTAACCTCTCTGGAGAGTCTCTGCTGCTGATTAGCTGGAATTCATCTTGCTATGTATTACAAATTGTTTTGCAAGAATTAAATAACGTACACCATGTTTTTTTTTGCAGGTGATTGTGCTACTGAATTCATTCAAAATGAAAGCAGTTCAGCTTCAGCAGTTGATCTCTAAGCTTCGCAAACAGAAAGTCCTGGTAAAGGATGACAAGCCAAGACGGGTGAGCAGATCCTGCTGTTTCTGTGTGTTTTATTTGTCAACTGCAACATCAAAAGTTAAAAACACTGCATATGTTTGAGTTGGGTTTTCCTGATGAGTTCTCATGCTCACTGTAATCAGTGACCTGCATTTTGGATATTGTCCAATGCTTTTAAAGAACCTTCTTAAAATGCCCAATTGCCCTAATAATTAGTTTGGCTCCTTATAGAAAACAAAAATCAATCCTTGACTGCAGTGGCAATTTTATGCCTGTGTTTTATCCTGCTTCTTTTATGAATGTTCTCAGATTGATTTGATATCCATATTCAACTAAACATACAGTATGTGTCTCTGTGTATTCGGATTTCCAGGTAGTTAAATGGCTAAAGCTGTTTTAGCATCTGACTCTGGATGTGGTTGGTTGGAACAATTTATGTCCAATTTTATTTTTGCCCTCACGTCACAACTTAATAGCCTTTTGAGATGTTGAGTCTCCCAAGCAAGCAAGTGGAAAAGAGTGACTCCTTTTAGCAGGAAAAAACCTTCAGCAAAACCCAGCTTGGTATTATTGGCTATCTGCTGTGAGCAGCTTGGGGTTGAGAGAACTGAAAAAAGAGAAAGAAAACACAGTTAAGGTAGCAAAGCACTATCAATGGCACCATCTATGAAAGAGACTACAAACTCAGAAGTACTGAATGGAAAGCATTTTGTATATTAATGATACAACTTTTGGGTAGTCCCCTCTGCTAATTTTGTGGAATAAATCACATTTCCACTCAAACATATTGTTTAACTCCTTGCCTTCCTTCTCTAAAGCAGCTTAATTGCTTCTGAATAGTCTTTTATGAATCCAAACCTGTCGGCTGTTAAATATTGCATTTATCATAAGACTTCCTGCTACATTATTAATCAAGCTGAAATTCCTTTTTGACCTACCCCTGAAATGGGCTAAGTGCAGTTAGATGTTTCTTTGTCTCTGGTACACTGATAAGGAGGTGTCTTCAGATTGTGTAGCTTAGGTTTTAACCACAAAATATGGTTGATTGCTCTCACCGAACTAAGCTTTCTTCATTACTGGTGTTTGATATGACATTAAAGAGGCAGCCAGTGCAGACTGGATAATAGACCTTGTTGTGTGATTGCAGATGACTCCATCAGTTTTTAAGCAAGAAATGATGCAGTCCTCAGAGGAGCGCCTGAATAACATCACAGAGGTTTATCTGCCCCTCAGGCTCGAGACTCCAGAAGACAACACCACTCATCGCATGGTAGATGTCAGCAAATGTTGTCATTCCTCCAGACCTTTTTAGTAATAATATACGAAATAAATCAGTTGTAACAGAGTCAACAAAAGACTTGAGATTGGGCCTGATACTTTCCAGCCGGAAAACAACTCTAAGCATACAGCCAGAACAACAGTAAAGTTGTTTAGATCAATTCATATTCTTGTGTTAGAATAATCCAATCCAAGCTCTGACCTACATGGAATTAATCTTTTGCAGGACATGAAAATTGATGTCTGCAGAATGCTCTCTATCCAGTCAAGAAAAGAAACAAAAATCTCAGCTACAAAAAATATAATCTGCAAGAAAATAAATCTCTATAGTAGTAAGCAAAGCTGGTAGAGACAGACAAATACTGACTCAAGAAGATTGAATACAACTACATGGCCATGGCACACATTTTATTTACTTGTGAGAAATGTGAAAATGTGTCTTTTTCCCAGGAAGAAAATTACTGGAAGACATAATTTTTTAAACTTCTGTTCAAAGTTATGCCCTTCTTTGTGTTGGTCTATCATATGAAATATCAATAATATGACGCACTTTAGGTACCAAATTAGCTTCCATCAGTCAGCAGCTGCTACTTGATTAGAGTACTTTGCTGTCAAAAGTTCATTCAAGGCATTTAAAATTAATAAACACCTCCTCAGCAAATTAAAAAAATTTGCATCTCACCTTGTATGCTTTTCTGTTGACTTGTTAAATATGCAAATCTGAAAGTGACAAATCTCCAATACGGGCCACTTATCCTGCAGTGATAAATGAAAGTCCTGCTGAGTGTACACCAAATAGGTCAGAACAGAAGTAATTCAGATTAACTGCAATAAGCTATGTTGTTCTATATATAGCTTGTAAGATTTAGAGACGTTTAAAACAGGCAATGCTATTTTTAGATTTTTTCCGCTTACTGTCTGAATCCTGGGAACTGCTTTTCTGCTTTCTTTACCTCTTAAAACACAGGTGAAACCACTTCAGATCCTCTCTCTACTGCCTGCATACATATCATTCAGTCGTGAGAATTCTGGAATACTACAAGTTTCTTGTTGTATTTTCCAGGTGCAGATAAACAAGGAACAGAGAAATTACACAGTGAAAAACACATTTGTTTTGCTGGACTCTATCCAGTATTCTGTATTGTAAAACTTGATTAACTGTGAAGTATAATATATTTTTTTAGTTATCTATCTCATGGCTTAAGGTAAGAATGTACTTTTATCAGTATGAATGTCCTATAGTTATTGACTAACCACCCAGAGATGGTCACAGTGGAAAAAAAGAGAAACCTGACATTTCAAAAAATCCCCAACTATTTAGCACTTATTACCCTCTAGCTACTTCTTTTTGTTCATTTACTATCATAGTAAGTTAATCACCTGCTTGCATTAATATAGTTTCAGCTTGGTGAGTACTGTTCTCAAAATAATTAAATGCAACTTTTTAAAAATGATTTCTTCTCTTCACTAAGAATGTTTATATAACACCAGTATAATGCAGTTAAGGTGGATGATACAGCATGTATGCCATCGCTGAGATAGCATACATATAGAGCAGCAGTTAACATGTTCTGCAGAAACAGAATACTAAGTGTATTAATGTAGTGATGCAGTTCCTTGTATAAGTAGCCATACACTTTAAAATATTTTTTCACTCATTCACAATACAACCACTAACTTCATTTGATTGATTTATATTTTATATGATAGATCAAAACAAAGTAGTGCATATTTGTGAAGTGGAAAGTTGCAAACCTTGCTGTTTGTGCTGCCATTATTTCAAAGAAATAAGTGATTAACCAGGTTCATTACCTAAATCAAACAAAATAAGTGTCGGTCAGTTGCTGTTTTCTTCGTTCTTGATAATGCTGTTTGTTCACTAATGTTTTCTAATAAACCTTTTAGGCCTTAACAGAACAGCTGCATTTACATTGAGATTAAATAAAAGACCTGTGGACTCTAAATATGAATTACTTTGTTGCATAGTACTTACACAGGGATATCAATCTACAAACTACTGAATGCATGCCGCCTTTTGGTTTTCCTAGTTTATAAAGAAAATGTGGAAACCATTATTTTCCTTTTTCTTCACAAATGAGTGCCATCATATGTTGGCCTATCACATAAAATCCTAATACAAAGTCTTGAAGTTAGTGGGTGTACTGTTTCAAAATGTGTAATGGTTTAAGGTGTATGAATTGTTTTGCAAGACGCTGCTTCAGAAGGAGTTCTTTATGCATGCATGTGTTTTTTCAGCCGGACCGTCCGATTTTCCAGCCTTACCCATCAGAGCTGGTCTTCCAGAACTTTATTCCCTTACAAACCTACAGTTTGCCGCTGCTGCTTCTCAACAATGACCAGGTTTGTTCAAATGAAACCCTGAATCTTTCAAATAAATATGATTGAAAGCAATATATGGCTAAGCGAGTCTTTCAATCATAACATATTTGGGGATAAATGGACAAAAAACACATACTTTTTTAGACTACTTTAAAATAAAAAAATAAACATGTTGTGTCTTATTGTAGCAGTGTTGTGTGCAAATAATGGCAAATAATTGCAAAAGGTAATGGTGGATTGAAACAGATGTGTACAAGCAGGAGTCGATATAAGTAGAAACAAATTCTACTTTGTTTCAGCTGTTTCAGCAATTGTTGTTTTGTTTAAGGTTGCACACCCTGTGAAGTTGGAGCAGGATATTTCAGAACAGTTTTACGTGGTGGGTCCAGAAACTGGAAGAAGCAAAATAGCACCAGGAATGACTGCCAGTTTTATGATATTCTTCACCCCACAGGAGAACAAGGTGCTGTTGCTAATAATATTCACTACAAAATTTATGAAGCAGAAAATCTTATGTAGATAAAATATTGTGCTTCTGGGAGGATGTATTTGAATTTAGAAAACATTTTCTTGGAGCGTTATGGGGTAGCTGTTTGAGGAGACTTTCTGTCAAGTGTAGAAATCTAATTTCACTGCCATAGTTACTATGTTCTATTTTAAAAGTTATCAGAATGATCTTTTTATATGATGATTATGTCCTGACTGAGTTTAGTGGTAAGACTTAGGAATTACATCTCTTTATCTGTGGTACTTGTGACTTCCTTGTAAGCTCAATTTTATCTTTATAGCAAAGGCTGTTTCATGTTTGACTGAGGAGTACACTGTTATTAAATGCCATATGGGTGCTATTAAAATTGTAATTCAATCCAGTTGGATTGTTGGGATTTGGTGTTCAGATAGGTCTAGTTTTATCTATATATTAAAGAATTTTTAAGTGGGTAATAACTAATGTAAGAGTTTTTTTTATTTGAGTAAAATGTATATATGAACTACTTGTGTCTATATATTTTGCGAGAAAAAAAAGTTTATTCATTTTGTTTGTCTTTTTAATTTTTGTGTTGTCTGTTTTTTTGTCTCAATTTAGGACTACAGCCACAAACTGATTTGTGTTTCTCCAAGAGAACGTTTTGAGATTCCAATTCGTGCCATTGGGCCCCGCGCCATACTTGACTTTAAAGATGAGATTCATTTACCTTCTTGTCTAGTGAAAGCATCCACAGAGAAAACACACTTTGTTTGCAACATAGGCAACTGTAAGGCCAATTTCAAGTTGCACACAAAAAGGTTAGAACTAGTAGAACATGGCATGATTTCAAATGAGATATTTCTCATGCATTTTATATTCAAAACAGATGTGAATAAAACTGTTCAAAATGAAAAAAAAAAATCAATTTTGTTTAGAAAATCTCCAGGAGCTACAGCAGGGGTCTCAAGGGCTGGGATCCTGCACATTTTAGTTCTCTCCCTGGTGGTACCAACAACTTTCTCAGCATGTCAATGTTCTTCTTAGGCTTTCTAATGAGCCATAATTTGATCCAGGTGCGTTAAACTAGGGAGAGAACTAAAACATGCAGGATGCCGGCCCTCCAGGACCCACTTTGGGCACCCATGAGCTACAGTGTCTGGAAACATTGTATAAGATTACCATAATCACAGATTTATGTCTCAATTGTTCATGGCCGATTTTGTTGTTAACAGGCCTTTTTCAGTGACACCCATTACTGATCTTAGCAATGTTGGAGAAGGCATCCAGGTGACTGTGGTTTTCCAGCCCATGACAGTTGGACAGTTCAAGGAAGACCTCATCCTGCAGTACGACACTGGTGAGACTCATTTCAGCTTATTATCAAAATGTCCATTATTTCCAAATATTTTTCTAACTATCCTTTTGAAGTTAACCTTGGTAATATTGAAAATATTCCAAATTGCAATTCAGTGGGAATTATAACAATTAAAGGTAATAATCTTGAAACAAACAACTATATGCAAGCGCAAATATAACAGTTTTTTGTAGACAGAAATCTAAGTGAAGCTAAACTTTAATACCTTAAATCAAAAATACTTACTGTACCTATCTATAGCTACAAAACCTACTTTACTTTATGCAGACCACAGGCTCAAATATGTGTGCTCACTACTCCTGAGCTCTAAAAGTCAACAGTACATTTTATGATATTACTGCATGTGGGGGTATGACCTCTTCAGCACCTTCCTGATCAAGTTCACTTGCATGAAATCTTGTTGTTTAGTCAACATTATGCTAAAATATATATTTTCTTCATATTTATAATCCCTGTTAAGGGTTAGTCTTTTAATATTTTATATTCCATGTTTCTTTCTTCCCATTTGTATAAAGTCCAATAAAAACTGGTTAATTCCGGTGAAATGCTTCCAATGTTGAATTTTGCAGCACAAACGAAAACAAACTTTAATTTTGAGAACATTATAGTGATTTCATTTTTACTGTACTTATTGGAGTTATTTCATCTAAAACAAAATCCTTGCACACTGTAAGAGGTGAACTAAATGAGAGGCAGCACACTTTCAGAGATTGTTATACATTTATTTGACAGACTGTGAAACGTATGTCTATTCTTGTTAAACTTGGTGTCATTTAACATGAATATTAACTCAAAGAGAACTCTCTTATAATTTCGTAACATTAAATATGGCCAGTAAATATAATCTATTTTAATATTAATTATATGTATGAGTGGTCTAAAGGCACAAATTGAGACTAGAAAAATAGTTTGCAGCTTACATAAAATAGAACTGGAAAGGAGAAAACATATTTGCTCTAGTCATGGAGATAGACACCTTAATAAGATTCTGAGACTAGCAATGACCCTAAAGCAAAACAGAGTTTCTGCACACCATCAACACACAAACACCCAAACAGAGATTCACAATAAGAGGAGTGGCAATAATTTCTTTACTGCATGTCAGCTTTGTTAGATGGGCTTTTGGTTTTATTTCCTGTTTTTATGTCACACTATCTTCACAGCCTTACAAATAGATTCCCTAAGGTTATTAACTCACCGTGTAAATGTTCAGCTAATAGCCATGAGTACAAAATTTATTGTTTTGTCTGCATTACTGGCATGAATCTTGGTTACTGTTCTACCTTCAGCCTGCTCTTTTAATACACCTCCTGATGGACCATTTTGAAATCTGAAGTCATCGTAGAAAGCATCAGAGCTACTAAAACACCAAAATCACATAAGGATAGTTTCTGTATCAATATGTTATGTTTTGACTCTACTAGTACAGATTGTATTTTGCAATAAAATCAACAAATTTATTACGAGATTAAAGCATTGATGGAAACTTTAATCAATGCTTCAATCAACAATTATTACATGTAAGTCAAGTTTATTTGACTAGCTGTCTTTCAGCAACAGAACCGAGAGCCTGAGCTCCATAAGAAGAAGTCCTGTTTTTGGAAAAGGGTCATGGCTAGACTGTAGAAATGAATGAAATACAAATGGAAGTCATTTCAAAGACCTTGTGACATAGAAAGATGTAAACGTGTGTAAGGGTGTGAGAAGTATTTTGTCTTGTGTGTGTTGCCCTGTCAGAGAGTGACAACCTGCCTGCTCTCACCCGATTGAGCAGGTGAGTGGATGGATGGATGGATGGATGGATGAATTGATATTGAATGAAAGACCTTTGACCTTTCTGCCATGCTGTGTAAAAGCTTGGTTTAAGAGTTTTGTACAAATTGTTGTCTACAGTGAGAATTTATTTATTTATTTATTTTTACTAAGGAACAGCAACCGTTCATCTCCTAGCTAAATGCTGGGGGCTAAAAATAGTGACTTCAAAACATAAACAGATTAGGGACTGGGATAAATAAGCTCTAGTTCTGACCCAGGTTGGTCACATAAGTCTCTTTGAAAGCTATTTTCAGACTTACTGAATCCTGTGATGTTTTACGCATGCCAAAAAGAAAAAAATAGTTTAATCATGTTAGCTATGCATCATCAAGGTAGACATATTTCTCCTTTTAATAACCGTGTGTGTGTGTGATATACTGCTAATCCTTTTTCTTTTTTATTTGATGGGGAATAGATTCGTTGTCTATCTACGAATCTATTCATAGACAGATTTGTAGATAAAACATGCAAATGTTTTATCTTTACATATTTTAAGTTTGATAACATTTTCTTACAGTAGAGTATGCATAGAAAAATATTATATCACTTCAAATTTTAAGTTGTTGAAGCTGAAAACATCCAAATTAGTTTCCAAATTGAAGCATGGTCAGTACAAAATGTACAAAGTGATGAAATGACCAGCACCTGAACAAAGCAGAAAAATAGATTGCACAGTTCATCTGTGCATGTTAGTATGTCGCTTTGCATGCACACTGGGACACACTGCGTCATATCTGCTGCTTTCTGTTCAAAGCCACTGCAGGTTCAAAAATGTTACAGTTTCCTTTGCTGTCTTATTTTTATTGTGGGATGTTTTCAAATCTTTGTTGTGTCTTGAAAACATCAGACTTTGTCGCTGCTACTGATTTTAAGCACAAGATGGACAGCGCTTAGGGATTGCTGAAGCATTTACTTTGACAGGTCTGCAGCACTGATGGGACTCTGACGGTTGTTTGCAAGCACAGCAAACAACTTAAGAAAAGGCAGCGTACACAAACAAAACATACAGGCGTTCAGAATCAAGCATGTGTGGATAGTTGTACTCTCCCACAAACCTCCTGCGGCATCTGCAGTAATCAATGTATTGAGGGAACTGATGAGCCCTGCTGCTGTGTTCTCAAAGAAATTATGAGGAAAGAAAGCCAGCAGGAGGAGAATGGGGTAAGAGACGTTGTGATGAAAGCTGAGCAATAAGCTGTAGCTCTCCCTGCCTGTCAGCTCCTGTCATAACATCACAGTCCTGTGAGATAATTGCTTTTCTCTCTGTATCCCACAATTCTTGTTTCTCTTCCTCTCATTTCCTTCCATCATTCATCGTCCACCTCATATGTTTTGGTTTCTTTTTGCTTCTAGTCAATTGATGATATCTCAACAATTTACAGACATTCCTGTAGAAATAAACCAGCCTTTCTGTGGCTCTATGCCATCATAGAAATGTCTGTTGTAATTAGAAGCAAACTTGAACACTCTTTATGTATTTACTTTTAATTACAAGCAGATTTTACTAATCTACATTTGTCTAAATCAAATATTCCTTATCTAACAAAAACTTTATTCACTGTTTGCTTTCTAAATATTTTATTTCATTTCAGAGCATCTCTACAAGTCGATAATAGAAACTTTTTTCAGATTCTAGTCACCTATCACTCCTTATAAAACCTAGCAAGAGATGGATTGGATTCTTTTCTTTATCTTTATTGAGCAAACCTTTAAACCTTAATAGATTTTCTAATTCAAACTTTTACCCTTTTTGAAGGATTTTGAATTTTATTGATTGATCATTGGCTTTTACTATGTTTTTTTTCTGAAACAGCCAGGTGTCTCAGATATCAGAGCTTTAGGTCCACTTGTTTTAATTTGTGGTTTTAGTTATTAACATTCAAGAAAATCTCAGAATGGCTGAGCTTTCTGTTCCCTTTTAAGAAGCAAAATGTTAAATGATTCATTTGAATGAAATTGTGGAAAGGAGCTCATTTAGATAGAGGAATGCTATGAAAAAGGCAACAAAAGAAGCTTCTTAGACCTACAGCTGGGATTTAAAAAAAAGTATTTCTTGCTTTGGTCTTATGATTCAAATTGTTTGCTGACTTAAGATTAAGTCAGCAAACAATTTGCTGACTTAATCAGCAAATTAAGTCAGCAAGGAAAATAAAACGTAATTCCCTCGATTAATGAAGATCATTAATGAAAGAATGTGGTGACTGCCTGCACAACACTGGCTTTTATGTTCATTGAGGTGGGTCAAAAAGACATAGCTGTGTCTGATATTGAATTTGAAAGGCCACGCTAAAATAGAATTCAATTTTTCAATATGTGTTGGAATGGCAATTATGTTTGATTTATGATTATTCTCCCCATACTGTTCATAATATGAATGCAAATCTACAGTAATTCAATAAATTTGAATATGCTTTCCAACGAGGCTTGTCAGATTAAACATACATTTTGAAAATATTGTTTAATCAGGAATTAATCATGTTTTTGAATAAGCCCACATTTTTGTCTTAGAATGTTTTTTATACATCTCGTGTAATATTCTAATGTTAAATGTGTTTTAAACTGGATTGTCTTGGACCTTGCAAATCCAGTTCTTTCTCTACTGAACTGCGCAGACATTTATCTAGCAATCTTAGACGTGCTTCAGAAGTGACTCACATCAAAGAGATTTTATCTGTTAAAAAACTAGATAGTGTGTTACAGTGAGAAAAATCACTATCTCTGAGCTGCTTGCAAAAATCTTAAACCTTTTTGATCTTATTAGAAACCACAGAAGCAAAAGGCCACAGCCAAATGTGTTCAATCAGAATTTTGCTTTTGTCGTTACCAGAATAACAGTGTAACTCTGCATGTACCGTCTTCAGATGTATCTGCAATAGAATACTTTAATTTTAGTGGAAATTGAGCAAGAGACGTACACCAAAACAAGGACTAAAAGAAAATTATTTTGCCTTCATGCGTAAATTGCATTGTCTCTGATTTGAATGTAAACAAAGAGTTACTAAATTTACATGGCTCCTTGTTCTTGGTGGCCTTATACAAAACCTGATTTTGCATCTTTTTTTCCTGGTTGTTGCTTTAATCAAGAACAAACTCAAAAATTAACTTGGTTTACTCAACAGCTATCAACAAAAAAGTATATTCTATTCAAATAAATGTTATAATACTCTACCTTTAGCAGCTAGTCTTACATATTTAGTTGATATACCTTCATTTGACACTTCTTGTAGGCATATACCGTTCTTCGGCACGTTCGGTGAACAGTTTCCGCAGGTCGTTGCTTTTAGAGGTGAGATGTCTGAGGGATTTCTTGCATACAGTCTTTTGCAAGATTTGAGCCATTGTCATGTTCCAATGTCTAGTTCTGCTTCATTTTTAATGATTTTTTTTTTACAGTTGTCTCACATTGTCCTCAAGCACCTTCTTATACACCTGAAGCAGACAATTTTTTTTATGTATGACTTAAAATTGTGGTCTTTGTTGAAGTTGCTATAATTTATTCATTTTTATATTTCCTTTAATTACATGTTTTTTTAAACATGTAATGAAATTAAAAAATCTTATTTGTTTTGTAAAGTGAATATGGTAAAAATCACTCCATCTCACCTTCTCTTATCAAGCTAATGAAACAATTAAAAAAGATAAAAGCACTGGTTTTACTACTTAAACTTTTAACATGATTGCTTGTTTTCTATATCTTTCTCTCAGGTGAAGATGTCCACATCAGTTTGTTTGGGACTTCAGAGGAACTGAACATCTGTCTTCAACCTGAGCCTGTAAATCTGAAGAAGACTTATATCTCCCTGACCAGCTCTCAGACAGTATCACTCACCAACTGCAGTGACATTCCTCTTCAGTACCATTGGACAGTGTCGCCAAGTCAGGCAAAAGATGACCTGTCCTTTTTCAGGTTTGGATTAGAAAAAGCATAAAATGCACACAGTCAAGCTTTTTTTACTGCATTCACTTTCTGTCTGTCAGCAGCTTATAGCTCTTCTCATGAGCCAGTTTTTCCACTTTGGCCCACCTTACTTACACTTTGTATTCCTTTTCACCTTCTGTCCACTCTCCAGGAAGAACTCTGTGCTTCAGCAGGAGGAGGAGAAAAGGGAGGAAAATATACGTCAACCTACTCAGTGTGAGTCTGACCCCAAAGCGATCCATCACCCCCTGCTGCTGTCCCAAAGGCTGCAGGAGAGCAAAAGCCATGCTGCAGAGGTCTGCCCTCCTACACTTTCACTCAGCGGCATAACATTGGAGCCAGTGGTGTGTTTGGATTTTCACTTCTTCACTATACTATCCTTTCATTCTTTTTTTATTGAACCACTAATTGTTTTCACCTTACAACTTACAATATTGTTACCATACAGTTGACACAGTACAGTCAGGAAAGTACCATTCTCCAGACAACTGCCAAACCAACTTGTCTGTAGGACTGCCAATGATAGAGGAATGATTTGCCACTCCAGGGAACACTTCTGTAGTGCTTTAGAGTGCAGCAGTGACTTGTCCAGCACTGTTGAATGTCATGTTTAGCATTATTGCACACGGGGATGTTAGACTTGGATACATCAGCTTAGTCATGGAAGCTCATTCCCATTTAGATCTCTTCACTGTCCTTGAGCTAATCTGAAGGCCTTGTGAAGTTTGTAGTTATTGATTTTGCAAAAAGTTGGCCAACCCTGCATACTTTGTCAACCCCAGTTTGTGATTTTATGTGACCTTTGTCACATAAAATCTTCGAGCTTCGTAGCATAGTTGCTGTGTGTGGGGGTGCGTGTGTGTGTGTGTGTGTGCGGTGGGGGCGCATGTGGTGGGAGCAGGGTCAAGGAGTGTGTGTGTTTATGTATTTCAAGCACGTTTGAGAGATAGTAGACAGAATGCCTGGGAAAGATTGGTGAGAAAAGAGTGAACTGTGTAGTTTAGTCAATACACAAATTTTGATAAGATATTTGGGAAAAATAGTAATGAACACAAACACTTTTTTAAACTCCTAACACACAAACATACACCGCACACACAGTTCTTGGTGTGTCAAGTTCAGGACCAGTAATAGGCATCACTGTTTTCTGTTTTACATCTTCATCATGATTTCACTAAATTAACGATAATTTTTCCTTCAGATGGGAGAGCTTTGGCCTAACACTACAGCAAACTTTCTTATTGTCTTCAAGCCAGAGGAGGCTAAAGTTTACCAACATACCGTTTATTGTGATGTCACAGGTTAGTGGATATGACTTAAGCTTTTTGCTAGTTTTGGAATAGAATAATGAAATTGCAATATACCTACTTACATGTAGTGTTTTAAATGTTCATATTTCTGTATTTTTTATGTCAGTAGTATCTTTGTATATTAGTAGAATGTATGTCAAAGGATTTAGGTAACAAACGTGGCAGAAGTTTTGATCAGAAATTTGTCTAGAAAGTTGAATGTAGGAATGACGTCACATCTCGCTTAATATGGTATCTGAAGACAGAAAACAGTGAGATTTGCTAATTTGTTTTTGTTTAAGCAATATAAAATGTAGAAATATTTGGTATAAATTCAAATAGAATATTTAGAAATATGGTGAAAGGATCAAGAACTTTGGAATTTTTTTTTTTTTAAAGTATTTTGAGTACTTGGTCATAAATGTTGATAGAATCTCTTAAAAAGTTAATTCTACTCTGTAAATATATGGAATTTGTAAATGCAATTTATTTCATGATGAAAGCTATCTTCAAACTAGCAATGAATCTTTTGGTTTGGTAGTTCTTCACCACCTTGAAGCTGGCTGTTTTTACAATTTGAGGCTCGGCGCACATCCCTCCTGCTCTGTAAATTGATAGCTTTGGTTTTCTCATAAAAGATTCCCCTTTCCCCCCTGGGAATCTGTGTCGACAAAGGTTAGACAGACAAAAATGAGTCTTGGTAGCAAACTACAAGTTTGGCTGTAAACTGAATGTCCTTCAGGTTTCCTTCCCTCTCCCAGTCAGCAGAACACAATTCACTCATTTGTGTATATGTTTTATTGATTGAAGGAGTTATTCGTGCTTCTTCTTGTTATTATTCATATTATTTTACTTCATGGGGCAACCACACTACTTCAGCTGTATTTCATACAGTAATGTTAAATCTGCCCAACATGAAAACAAGAAAAACCAGCTTCATTCCCTGTGTATGAGCAGCAACTTAAGTGCAATTTGTTAAACAATTATATCATCTTAGTGGCACTGAAAAGCAGTTGACAACTTTGCATGTGGCCTTTTTTTGTCTCCTTTGAGCCGGATTCCAAATTTCCATAAATTTCCATGGCAAGTGAGGATCTGACCAACTAATATGACATTTGCTCTGTAAAGCATTGTGACCTAGAAAAATAATGAAGCAAAACAAGCATCTATACTCATCACTATCACTGATAGGCTTTTGTCACTGATAGGCTTTTGTCTATCAGTGATAGACTGATAGACAAATTACGTAAATCAACGTAAATGTTGATTTACGTTTGAATATTTTCAGAATTATGTATTTTGTCTTGTTTCGAAACCTGATATTTGAGAACTAACAACAGATTCTCTGCTGGGTAAAGATCTGGATAGTTTCACAAGCACAGACACACAGATCATCAGCTGACTACTTGAATACTTGTTAGCTCGTCCTTGGTGTCTCATTGCTGTTTTCGTCCCCTTTCTTGTCCCAAGAGTGGCCTCCATATGTTGGCTCATCTTTTTGCATGTAGGACACACTTTCACTTTTTTGTTGTTGATGGTGTCATTCTAGCCCTTAGCCAGGCCTGGTGCTTGCTAGGCAGTGTTGAGTGTATTGCAACTTTCTTCACCATAACTGAATCTCTTCACATGAAGTTCTTGATTGTCTAGACAATTATTGATTCAGCTGCAATATTCTAGGCTCCAGTTTCCTGCTTGTGAGGCCATTTTTATGCAAAGTAATGATGACTTCACACTTTATTTTTTAGATAACCATTGCTAACACAATTAAACAGTGAATAAAATTACGTCTGGTCCCTCTTCTATAGCAGTCTGTCTGCTGATTATAGTGATTTCAGCTGGGCTCGTCTAGAGCTACATCTATGTTAATGATATAATAAAAAAATAATAAAATTAGCTGATCGTCTTGAGAAAAAATACAATGACTACAGGTAAAATAAATGGTAAATCCATTAAAATGCTAAATATATTTTGTCATTAAAGTCAACAATTTAAGCAAATTGACTGGATTATCCCAGTAAAATCAACATCAGTGCAAACATAATTCAGAGTTTGTAAAACACACCATCTGCATCAGTGCCCAAACTTTTAGCAATGATTGCCAACTACCTTTAGCTTTTAAACTTGTTACACAGAAAAAATAGAAATTGAATTGTCACTGTCAACGTCCTACTGTCTCTGTTTAGGCAAGCAATCACCATTACCCCTTCGGATCAAAGGTGAAGGCCTGGGACCAAAACTCAAGCTCAACTATATCCTGATGGACATAAGAAATGTGTTCATAGGTGACAAAGATCATTATGAGGTAAGAACTAGAAGAGCAAGTTAGAACCATCAAAGTTGCTGTTAATGTGAACATGGCATGCTTTTACAATCCCAATTCCAATGAAGTTTTTAATGTTGCATAAAGCATAAATAAAACAGAATATGATGATCTACAAATCCTTTTCAAACTATATTCAATTTATTTCACTACAAGGACAAGATATTTAAGGTTCAAATGTATTATCTTTGTTTTGATGCCTGCAACACATTCCAAAAAAATGTGTTGATTTGCAAATCATCATATTCTCTGTTTATTTATGTTTTACACAATGTCCCAATTTTTTTGCAAATCCTCAATTTTCACATTTCAGCCATTCATTTGGTCCTTGAAGGGCTTCACAAAAACAAAGACGACTTTCCCCACTGATGTGGGTAAATTTTTTGGAAAAATTTAATTTAGCCAGGCACTTTGAAGATTTTCTGATGCTGGTTGATGGCATAATTAATTTTGACGTATCCACTTGTGGCTGCAGTATCCCTGAAGTTGGACTACAAAAGGGTTTTGAGAAAGAAAAATGGTGGATTTGCAAAATTGGTTAGCCCAAAGTCCATGATCTTGTTTAGTAGTTCAGTTAAAAATCTGAAAAGTGTGTTGGACATTTGTATTCTGGCCCCTTTTTCTCTGATACTGCTTACTGAAAAACCGGTGCAACCAGTTGCTTTCAAAAGTCACCTATTATCAAAGTCCAGATGTGTTGTTTAATTTCTGTATGAATAGAGTTGCTCTGTGAAGAGAACAAACGGCATCGTGAAGACACAGCCGACCTGTCAGGGATAAAGTAGTGAACAAATTTAACGAATGTTGGGTTATAAACCAATATCTCAAGCTTTGGCCATTTTCCAGAGTCGTGTTCAATCCATCATCTGAAAAATGAAGCAATATGGCAGAACTACAAACCCTACTGAGACATCATTGTGCACCAAAACTGACAGGCCAAGCAAAGAAGACATTAATGTGAAAAGCAGCCAGATGGCACATGGTAACTCTGGAGGAGCTGTAGGGAGAGCGAATCTGTTGATGTGCTGATATATTAGACATGCACTCCATAAATCTGGTCTTTAAAGAAGAAGGTAAAGAATAAGTCCATTGCTGAAAGAAAATCCTGTTACAGGTTGCAAATGTACTGGGTTTCCCCCAGAGAACTTGCTAAGTCTGGTGGTTTGGGCACTATGGCAATTCACCCACTTTAAACCCATCTTTACTATCACTGTTACTGGTGAATAAAAAACTCTTTTTAAACAAACAAGTCACACTTATCCTGGTGAGGAAACAAGTAAAGCCTGGTGGCCCACCAACGTCATAATACAGGGACAAAGCCTGGGTTCACCTTTAACCAGGACAATGCTTAACATACAGCCGGAGTTTAACAATCGCCGTATGTATGTGTCAGAATTTCTCAGACCTAAATAAAATTGAAAATGTGTGGTAAGACTGGAGATTTGCAGTTCACAGAAGTCTCATCCAATCTGACTGAGCTGTTTTACAAAGAGGAATAGATAAAAGAATGTGCAGGTTTAATTACATTGAAGGTGGCTCTACAAAGTATTCTCATTTCACTTAGAATCTGTTTTGACAGTTAAGTCGATGTTGTCAGTCCAATTTAAGTGTTTTAACTTTTTTCCACTCTATTGAACTCATCCATATGAGTTTGTAGCCTTGCATTACGGAACGTCCATCAAAAGTTTTATGTAAAACATAATTTTTCTCAGCAATGGGACTTGTGACAAAATTGTTTTTTTGTTGTTTTTTTTTAGCTGCAGATGACAAACAAGGGACTGATTGATGCCCCTTTCAAGTTTTCTCGCCCTAAGACCAAGTTTGGCCTGTGTTTTTCCATCCATCCCAAGGAAGGTGTTGTTCCCGCTGGGATGTGCCAGGCTGTAGAAATCACTTTTCACAGTCGGACCTTGGGAAGCTTTTCTGAGGATTTGCTGTTAACTGTCACAGGACAGCCTCAATCTCAAACCATAACTTTCAGGTGAAGATGGCATGTTAACATACTGTCTAAGTTAATTACAGAGACAATCTGTATTTACGGTTGTTAAAGTGTTTATATTTTAACAAAAGTGGTCCATTTTGAATATGTTTTCAAATAGTTTGGAGGTTGCTTACATGTTTTCTGCCTTTCTTTACTTCAGGGGTTGTGTAATTGGCCCCACGTTCCACTTTAATGTGTATGAACTAAATTTTGGCGACGTAGCTTTTGGTAAGTCACCTTGAAGATCAGAACATCTATCAACCTAGTTTCATTCACTATACTAATGTTCTCTTCCATATTTTATAAAATATTTCTTTCTATAGGTTTTCCAGCAACACAGACATGTACTCTTTTCAACACATCATTTGTTCCAATGACTTTTGCTTTACATGTCATTGGGGACGGATTAGGGCCTAATAGCATTAGCAGTGCCAAACAGGTGTCTGATTTATCCCCAAAGAGTTGGCAAGGACATCCAACTTGGGACCGTTGTCTTCGACCAGTGGAGTTTACTGTCAGTCCAGCAACTGGCACTGTGGATGCCATGTCTAATGTCAGCATCAAGGTACCGTCGTAATGACACTGCAACAGTTTGACATTTGGCTGGTCTAATTTCTAACTTAGTAGGCACCGAATTAAATTGATAATGTCTTTTAATTTTCCTTTTAATTTTCTTAAAAGTAAATGTCACATGTAGATTATGTACTGTTCCAAAGATGTCTCTTGTGTAAAACCCATGTTTTATCGTATTACGTAAACATAGCGCAATTGTAATAGTTTCTAGTATTTCAGAAGCCGTACTGCAATTATTTTAAACTGATGAATTTAAACTTAATTCATCTAATTTAAATTATCGAGGATAAAAGTAATATTTCCCAGTCTTTGTAGATGTTTTCAGGAAGTGGTACTAATTTGTACACATTTTGTGGGGTCAAAGGATTTCCCTCTGTGTTGATGTAAAATAAAAGAAAATTAACATCTCTATAAACATTTTCTTTTTTCTTGCATGTTTCAAATGTGTGATTAGGTTACTCTGTGCTCGAACACAGTAAAGAAATATGAACTGGCGCTAGCAGTAGATGTTGAAGATGTCGGAGAGGAAATCATGATTTTGCCTCTCAATGCCAGGTTCGACACACTCACTGCTGACACCAGAAAATTCTTAAATAAATAAAATTGTTCACTTTTTCTATTACTCTGTTGCATTTAACTTTATCACAATCAATGCTCACTCAGTGCTTTAGATCTTTTTGTATCCATTCCCTGATTGTACTTTAAATCAAGGCTAGAATCCAAAGGGAAGAGTAGTTTTTATAGGCATTGTTTTTTGACAACAAAAATAGTTTAATTAGGCTAAAACAAGGTGATGTTGCTGTTTTTTGTTGACTAATATTGCTCTAACAATAAAGAGAATAAACAGAGATCTGATTTCAGACCATTTTCAGAGAAAATGTTATCAATTATTTTAAAATTTTGGTTTTGGTAATTGGGAGAACAAATATTGTCCTGATCACAGAAGAATCATACCTCTTTTCCTCTTTTTTCTTCATTTTTATTCTTCATGTTTTCTGTTTTTACAGGTGTGTTGTGCCTGGGATTGAGGTTGAACCTCCCATTTTGGACTTCCAAAGATGTTACCTAGATCTTTCCTATGAAAGGAAATTGCGGCTGATCAACTCCAGCAATCTTCCTGCTTGTTATGGTGTCCTAGAGCAGGTGACCGTTAAACCAAGTTATTGATATTAGAACCAGGCTTTATTGTTATGCAAATTGCAACAAAATGACCGCAATGTGCAGAATATTGCATTTAGTAAGATGGTTGACATGCCAGGTCTTTTCAGCTGTCTCTGACTGATTGCTATTTTGACATAAATAACACGGAGACAATTATATCACTGGGGTGAAATAAAAAGAAAGATTGCTCTGTTGAATCTCACTGTTTCTGGTGCTACAGCTTGAGTGGCATCTCATCAAAGCCCACTATTTAGATATTACACAAATTCCAAATTAACTCATAACTTCCTCTCAAAGGTTTGTTAGGAATGAGACATGGGCGCTGTTCTGTTAGCTTCTCAGCGTTTACAGACACCATTAGACTTTGGTGAGAGTCACTGAATAATGTTTCTTCTCTTTCTTACATTAAAGCTGCAGTATGTAACTTTTATAGAAAATACTATTTTTTTTACATATTTATTGAAGCCGTCACCATGCTGTGACAGTATGATATGAGACAGACAATCTGTGGGAAAAAATTCAAGCTCCTCTGCTTTCTCCCCATGCTCCCAGTGCTAACTGGAAACAAGCAACCAGAGCCCAGAGATGAGACTTAGCAGTGTCAATCACAATCTTGTGTGGTGCCATTAATCCTCTCTACCTCTTTGCTTACTCATATTGGTACAGCTTATCCCCCCTGGCAAATACTGTTGTGAATGTGTTTCACAATAGTATTTGCAAGTAACTGTTGTTAGCATAGCCACTAATGATTGCAGATAAATGTTTTGTTCTGTAACGACAAGTTGTTTCTCTGCCAATAGCACATTTAGCAGCGAATAAATGAGGTTGAGTCACAGTGTTAAGACCTTCCTCCTGGCTCTGACTGGTTGTTTTTGGTCGGGAGTGGAGCATTTCTTCAGATGGCGATAATAGCTCAGCGAGGAGGTGGAGGAGATTTTTTTTTTCACAGATTATCAGTCTCATAGCATACTGTCACAACATGGTGACAGTTTTAACTTCATAAAAGTTGCATACTGCACCTTTAATGCTGCCTAGCAAAACATAACATAAAAAGTTCTAACACTTAAACAAGTTACTAACAGCTTTAACCCACAAGAAGAATCTTCCATTCGTCACCACCATTCCTAGTGATGAACAGTTTTAAGAAACTTTTAGTCAAATGCATTCTTCAAGGTTTTCATGTGTTCCAACAAATGCTGACTCTGTGTCCCTTTATTAAAAAAGTAACACCTTGCATTCTGCATTTTTAGGAGGTAGAGGGAAGTACACCAGTACTTTTTGGCAGCTCTATGCCCAGAGGAGTTCTTTTGGCTGGTAGCTCAAAGGAGATTCCTGTGTCCATCGTGGCTCGCACTTTAGGAAGAATCCAGAACTCTCTACATATAGCCGTGTTTGGCAGCCTTCAGCAGCCTCTGGTCAGTGAGTTTCAATGGAAATGTCAGGGTTGCTGCAGGTTCAGTACTTTGTGGCAAATAAATTAATTCTCAAAATTTCCTGTTTACTGTTCTGTTCCAGGAGGTCCTTCTGTCATGTGTTGGACAAGGACCCATTGTTTATGTTCCCATCTCACAGCTGAAGTTCGGCAGCATTCCTGTCCTGACGGATGTTACTCGAACACTGCAACTTCTCAATCAAACTCCCATTCCTGCTCACTTCAACATCAGTTTGGTACAGCCATCTACAAATTAATCTTTCACAGCATACATTGGTGGAGTAAGAAAAGAAAGGGGGGAATCACACTTTGTATAACTTAAGCGCAATAAGGTATCAATAAAAAATTAGGATTTTAGTCTTTAGATGCAGGTCCATTCTTTTTCTTCTTTTTGCTACATCTGCCATCCACAAATCTTACTGAGGGTTTTATAGAAAATGTTTATCAATTTATTGCCTCTCCTCTGATTAATTAATTTCAGTCTAATTAGATCTGATTAAGGAGTAAACGAGTTTGAATCTTGAAGCTCTACAAATAATTAGATCCATTTTCACAGTCGTTTTTCCCAGATTGAAACGCTTTATGTGAAAAGTCAAATGGAGACATTTTGTGAATTCAGAATAGATGAAACTTACTAGCCGAGTATAAATTCACAGCGATCTAATGAGAAATGTCATCTGTAAGGCCATCTGTCATCATCTGCAGTTTAAAGATGACAGTTTACCTTTCACTCATGGCGAAACTGCTTCCATTTTTAGTAAACTGTGTTTGATCCTGGTATGTTAAAGAATTCAAACTCTAAACAGTGTGTCATTCTTACGCAGTTTAAAGGAAACACTGTGCTGTGCTGCAGTGTGAGAACTGCTGTGCCTTGTATACAGTGTTTTCCGTGCCTCTTGGAAACTCTTCTCTTGCTGCATTGCCTTATCAGTGTTGCCTTATATCGGCTGAAAACACACTTGCAACTGAGCACATTCCTCAGTAAAGACTCAACAGTCCACACATCCAAATTAAAAATTTCACTGGCAAGCCTGGTGTGACCCTGTCCTTCCTCTAAGGCAGTGTTCTAAAAGGAGTTTGTCCTCCGCATTCACAGACATCAGTCGATGATGGTTATCCTAGAATTATATACTACACAGTAATCAGGCAAGGAGCCACACAAATGAAGAATAATGAATGATTATGGGGATATTACCAAAGATGTCTAAACCTAGTGACCATGTCCACAAGCATTGAAAAGAGTAAAGCGTAACTGAACAAGTGTGAGGATGTATCTTTATTTACAGCCCACGATATTCTGCCTTTGGTAGGTCATTCTATGATATTTTGTTCAGTTAAAGGATATGCGCCTGGACACTTTGCAATGCTGAAATATAAAATTCCTCTTCAACGTCTGTTTTCTAACAGACACCTGGAGATTTATTGTCAAAACTGAATCGCATTTTGACCTGTTTATAACGTCATTCACCTTGACAAAAAATGAATGTAATAAAAAAACAACTATGTTGACGCATAGCATGATGCTGCTACCACTATGTTTTACTGTGGGTATGGTGTTCTTTTGATTATGCTCAGTGTTGTTTTTGACCTATAGATACATTTTCCAATTGTGATGCAAAGATTTAGGTTTGGATTCATTTTAGCATAGCATATTATCACACAAGGTTTTACTATATTTAAATGACTTAATCCAGACATAGCAAATGTAGGTTTTGTAACTTTACTGTTCTGTGATATTGTTTCCAACCACTGATGATGACGGCCATGGTGTACATAAGATTATGTGTTGTTTTTTTCCTTTTCCTGACTGGTACATTTGTACAGTGTAGTGGTTTTTATCCTTTTAACATCCTTGCAAATTATAACTTTATCTAAAGCAAATTTGAGGTGTCCTGCACTCCAGACTTTATTTCAGGCAAATCCGATTTCTTAATAATTGATGTCAGGGCGTTTATTCAAAAGATGCATAAAATGAAATATTAGTTTAAGGATATACACAGATTTATACCTTTTTCCTAACTAGAAGAAGTTGTGAAACCTCATCTTTTAGATCACAAAATTCTGTGTTTGACAGAGAACAGTATAAGCATCTTTGATAGTTGTAGTGGATACGGCAGAAATTTGAATTCTGCTTTGTGCTGCAATCAGTCAATGCTAATCAAGCTGTGGGATGCGGCTTGTTTGATGGGATTATTTAAATTCTTCTCATCTTCCCTCCTCACTCCGGGGAGTCAACCCCCTGCTCCTTCTCCTCTCCAAACCCCACCCACCCCTTTAACCGTGATCACCCATGTATCGATCTTCTCCCCATCTGAGTTCCCAAGCTCCTTTGCTCGATTGTACAAACATTGGGAAACTGATCTATGACTCCCAATGTCACCCACCGGCTAAGTACGTTGTGTGGAGAATTTTTATTTGAAGTAAACATCTATATGTAATATGTCGCATATTTTCTGTGCAGGACTCACTTCAGTATGAAAGGTGCAGTGTGAGTGTGTCCCCATTGATCAATAATCTACTTTGTTGTCCTACAGGCAGTGAGAGTGTCCAGGCTTCACTGCATCTGTTAGAAGCTAGTCAAAATCTCAATTAAAAGTTTACTTTCCAGCCATCCATCAGTACCAATGCAGCATGGAACATTGATTGTGATCCTGACCACTGCTTGGTCTTATATATTTCAGTGACATATACATATATATGCGAATGAAAGGAATATGAACATTAGATCTTCATCTGTATTCAGCTCAGAAAGATGCCTCTGAAGAAAGCTGTAAATGAGTATTAAGATGGTTTTGCAGAGTTTTTTAAATGACACAAACGTGTGACAGATCACTGGGATTTCACTTTTTATGTTTTCAACAATGCACTCATAGTCATCTTCCTCCACATCTTTGTAACATAATTGGCAAGTTACTCTGTGAATAGTAATGATGAATTTTATCTTACTTATGTTAGGCAGGGAGTCACTGAACTCCATTTACCTCAAGGATCTCCTGCTGCAATGAGAGTTGATGTGATTATGCAGCTATTTGATACATACATACACTTTCCAGCCATGGATTACATTTTAAGATGAATGCAGCACAGACGGAGGAGACTAACCTGTTAGAATTATTTTAATGCATCACATTTCAGTGTTTGAAAAAGCTGGGATAGCAAGATAACATTAGATACCCTCAGAAAGCCGATTTTCTTCAAACAATTGCAGTAAGTCAGAGCAAAACAAGTAAAGTACAAAAACCTAAGGAAGCTTAATAACTACAAAACACTATACTCAAGGAAAATAGCTGGCACATTTAAAAATTTATTGAATGTCAGTAGACGTTGAGACTTCTAACTTCAGTGCAAGGTGAACTTTTCGGTCAAAAAAACAGGTGTTTGTTGAAATCCTCTTCATCAGCAGTGTCAGAGTTGGAAGTGTGAAAGCTTCACTTGCTGAAAATGTATTTTATTTTTCTTACCAGTTTATTGTTTCAGGTCAAATGTGGCTGCAGCAGCTGATTGTCCAAAACTTCATTCCTTTTAGTTCTCTTCCTAACCTTTCCTTCCTGTATCTTTTTTAAAGGTTCAATTAATTCAAATTCAGAAATTATGTGAGTTATCTACTTTTTGAGTTTCAAAGATAGTACTTTTCATATACAGTACTATATACTATATACAGTTAGATGTCACTGAATATAAGTCAAGGTAATTTACCCTGTAAATCAACTTTTGATTGATTTGAGACTGATAAAAATTTTTACTAAGACATTTTGACACATAGACATTAATTAGTTTTAAAAGGCTTTATCATTTCTTATACCAAATGTTGATGTGATGATGGTGAACTTCACTTGACCATGTTCAGATTGTGTTTCTGTTTTTTTTTCAGATCCATGAACAGTCCTATTGGCGTGTTGACCCTAGTGAAGGAGTAGTGCCGCCTGAGAGCCAGCTGGAGCTTAAGATAGTAGCAAATTTGAAGGACACACTTCACTTTACGGACAAGATGGAAATATCCATACGGGACAGCAGAACACACAGTGTCTCACTGTCAGCCACAGGCACTGGGACAACTATTGTCAGCGACAAACCTTTTGGCCCTACTCTTGACTTGGGCACACACTTCCAGTAGGGAGATAATTAAATTAATTTTGATTTAAAAATGTGCAACTTTGTATCTGTGAACATCAGGTCATGTTTGTTCTTTTTATGTTTTTTAAGCTTTGTTCCATACGAGTACAAATTTAAGCTGACCAACCTTGGTTTGCGGCATCACCGGATGTTCTGGAAGATTGGTGGCTTCCTGGCTTCTCCAAAACAACAAATAAACTTCTCTGGTAGAACAGCGTTACCTCCAATCAGCTCTTCTAGACAGAGAGATTCTGTGAAACGTAAATCTACGCCAGCCACCAGCAGAGAAAAAAATGTGTTCAGCCTCAGTCCCGCTTGTGTGGACCTTTCTCCGGGCTGTTCTGTTGACATGGTACTAACAGCATCCGCGGACTCCCCCAAGGTGTGCTTGTAGAATTTAAAGTGAATAAATAACACCACTGGATTCCATACATAGTGCTCATACACTGACAACAGTGCCTTGCATTAGATAGCATTGTGTTCTTAGCTCTTAGATTTTTCATTTTCTGTTACATTACAATGAAACCTCAATGTATTTTATTTGGATTTTATGTGTTGGCACACAAATTCACATGACTTTTGGGCTTTTAAATTTCTTTGCCAAAAGCAGCAGTAAAGTAGGGCCCATTTCTATTTAAACTCCTTAGCCAATATTTCGTAGACCCAGCAATTTCTGAAATTACAGTGAAACATTTTAGGGCTGCTATTCATGTGGTAAAATAATCTCCACGTTACTCTCAAGCCTTTGCAGCCTACAACTGGATTGCTTCTGATTTTTCCTTGTATTTAGATCTGTCCCTCTTCCCTTTAAGCCTGAAATGTTTACTTGTTCTTGCTGAAGATAAGCATCCCTGCAGCCTAATGCTCTGTCCCCACTGTGGGGAACACTCTGTCCCCATTGTTTCACAGTGGGGACAGAGTGTTCAACGATATGTGCATTTACTGTAGCCCCTTGACTCCCACAATATTTGGTGTGTGGAGTCCCAACAAGTTGATTCTTGATTTCAACTGAGCTAAGGGCCATCTTCCATATGGTCCTATTGTAATATGACAAAATGTAGAAAACTGAAAGCGGTATGACTACTTTTTAAGGCACTGTACATGTATAAACCATGTTTTTCTTTATTTTTCCAGAATTTTCATGAGCGTCTGGTGTGCGACAGCATCATTGGTGGCCATGGCTGTCAGCAAACCATCATGTCTGTGGAAGCAATGTGTCGTTTTGTTGCTCCAGTGCTTAATATTTCCTCAGAGCAACTGAACTTTTGCGTACAAAAGGTTAGTTTTAATCATCGACAACCTAACATTCTGGTTTTATGAGTGCTGCTTGTGAAATCAAACTTGATTTAAAAGGAAAAAAAGTCTAATCAAAGTTAAAACATGATTTAACAAAAGGTGAGCGCTTTTTCATGAAGGGCAGGTTGGCTTTAATAGCTTTTTCTAAGTAAAGTCATTATTTGATCACTGCATTTTTTATTTACTTGGATTATCTTTGTGTTATCAAAACACTGTTTGATGAAACAGTGTGGGAGTGTTACAAAAAAATAAAATCAGAAGTATTGTGAGTACTTTTTTTTTTAACAACTCTGTATATGTCTTTTTTAAAGGTCAAGGGGAAGACCCTGTTGCCTGTATATGAGAAGCTGGTCTTTCAAAATGTGTCCTCTTTGCCTCTGTCCATGGAACTCATTCTTCCAAAGCACTTCTTTCTGTGTGAGACTCCAGGAGAGCACAGCTCAACTACAGCCAAGGTTTGTTTTGGCTACTTCCATTCCTGGTTTAGGAAAGAGGAGCTCCGCTGATTTGGTGTCACTGTCCACTGAAATTTTACTACTATTCTCATATTTACTCATTTAATTCAATTCACATCCTGTTGCAAAGGGGAGTCTTTTGTTGCCTAATTAGCTTCAGATTTATTTACCACCAGAAAATATTTTTACATAGATTTATTTAAAATCTGTTTAGCTGTGTGTTTGATCTGTGGTAGTAGACATGGATGTATGTGTTAACTGACTGAAACCGATAACAAATACAATTCATTCAGAATGATCCAATTTCATTAAATCAAAATGGACCATTAAAGTTTCTTAACAGATGTTGCTTGTTTGGAAGAAAATGAAGGTTTTAAAACTGTAAACAAAGTTTCCTAATCTTAATCTGATTCATTAATTTTTTTGATGGAGCCCTTTTTTAACCTTTGATCAACTGGCGATGAAGCATGATGAGTGATGATATTTTTTAAAGTGCTGTAATTCAAACACCGACAGTTTCTATAAGGACATTTTACTTGCGTGCATCTGCAGCAACCTTGTGTAGTTTTCATTTTTTTGTTCAATCTGTCATTGATGAGTGCTGATTGTTTTGCATTTTTTCCATTTTGTCTTTTTGCAGTTTTAGTCTTTATACTTAACTTTTCAGGTATAAAAAGCCAAGTGTCATGAGATACACAGTACAGATTTTCTTTTAATTCATACCCAAAAATTACCTGCCTTGTAAAATGATGTTTTAAAGTGATTGTCAGTAATCTTCCCATAGTTTTAACTTACTCACAAAAAAATTATGAGATAAATTAATGAGTGTAATACAAAGACAAGAAGTTAAGTTATTTTGGATTGGTCAGTGGTCATAAAAATAAAGATTCACCAGATCTGGAACCACAGTCAATGGAAACAATGTAGCATGTAGTCTTGGGAAAATCAAAAAGATTACATGTAACTTTTCCTTAAGTGCTGAGAATTTTATTATTTTACTGTGCTATGATTCATCAAAAATAACCAGGAGTTAAGATAAAATCGTATGAAACTCTTGTATAAGTATGTTGGTAGTACTTGTTGCTTTTTAGTTGTGAGGAACAACTGAAAAGCTTAATATTTTTCAATCGGTTTTTGACGAAACCCGTCAGCCATAAAACTTACTGCATGTTGTGTTTTATACCTTTGTTTTTTTGAATTAAAATAAGTGGTCTCTATTTTTCCAGCATTTGGTTTTAGAGGACCAGGGTCAATTTGAGTTCTGGGTTTGCTTCGATCCATCTTTCTGTAACGACTTAATGCACCGTGTTGTGAATGAGGTAAGTCTGATGTTGGTAATGCTTCGAAGTAAAACAACTTTAAGAATGAGAATGTGGGTTTTGTTTTTTACTTTTTTGTCACATTTAAATATTTAAATATGGAAATAACATTGATAGTACTGAAATAACTGAATATTTTCCTTCTTCGCCTCACAGACGCTTACAATAAATTACTTGGAACTCCCACAACAAGTGTGTGTGAAGTTGCATGCTGAGGTCCACTTTCCGAACCTTCAGTTTTCTTCATCCATTGTGGATTTTGGTTGCTTGCAAAACTGCTCAGAGATAAAGAAAATGATAACAATGACCAACTGCTTTCAGCTGCCAGTGTGCTACAACTGGGTTTTTATGGAGTACCAAAAACGCCCTTTGAGGTATGAGGGTGAATGTTTTAAGTGAAAACAGCCTCTGTTTTCTTTTGTACTGTATACATTTCAACTATCTACTATCATAAGTTTAGCCATGAAAGGTAATACGTGATGAGTTGCAGAGTTTATACCCATGTACAGTCTAAAATGTTTACATGCATACATTCATCATTATTGTCATATTAATAAGAGCTTTTAACGTGTATTTTCCTTCAGGGTGATACAGTATTTGACCAATATATCTTAAGTGTTTGCTTTTTCATTTCAAACAACAAGATTACATAGCACCATAACTGTGAAAACTTGGCATTGACTTGTGTTATCAGTTGGCTAGTAGGCTGAAACATGTTGCAAACATTTTCATGATATTGTAATTTTCTGTGACATTGAGTTTTGGGTTTGCTTTATGTGTAGGCTACGATCATCAAAATTACAGGAAAAACGAAGGCTTGAAGTTTTCACTTTGTGTACGAAATCTGTCTGAGTCACACCTTTTCATGTGTGACAAACTATTGAGGTTTTTCCGGATTTTTAGCTGCATCTGCAGCTTTCTTTTGTAATTGTTATAACTGTTATATACAAATACATGTAAAATGTAAGTTTATCAGTAGGATCTACTTGTTTTTGGAGTCAGAAAATATTTTAGTTAGTTACTGAAAAGATGAGATTCAGGGCTGATAACAGAATGGATCTCTTCCATGCATTAAATCTGTTCACTGGGATGCTTCAGTAGAGAGCTATACATTTAACCCCACTGAACTGAATTGAGCCAAAGCCATTATAAATTCTCTGGGGAAGACACATTTACTGATGGTGTGCTTTATAAACTTTACAGTGTGCCTCTTTCAGGCCTCTGCTTTGGCTCTTCTGGAATAAACTGCGAATACTGTAGTAGTCTACTTGTGGCCTTGAACCAAATAACTAATAGCTCTGCAAGATTTATCACCCTCAATCAGCTTTTCCGCCTCAACCTTTTCCATCTATTGGTATTCTTTCGTTTCTGTCTTTCCCTTTCTTCTCCTCTCAGGGCTTTACATTGCTTATTTCTCTTTTTTTCTTTACCCCAGCTCCCTCTCTCTCTTCTCTGCCTCTGCATCTCTTTAATACTTTAACCACATCCAATCCCTCTTCTTTTTCTCCACCCTTTCCCTCTTAAAAACCATCCTCGCAGGTCGTCATGCTAATTAAATGTAGACTTCACCTCTGTAAAGTCTCTTTCTCTCACACAAAACCTACGTTATCTTGCCATGTTCAGCTAATTACATCGCTATCAGTAATTACACCACAGTCCTCTGAGATGGGATTGTCTGTGAGGCAAATTCTTTTATCCTAACAACATATATATGCAGCATAGCACATGTAGATCCTGCAGTGTGTTCTATCTGGAAAACCTTCAGCAAGACAGAACAAGAACACATATTTTTTTGTCCATTTCTAATGTGTGAGGTATTAGATTACTGTGTAAACCAAAGACTGCCTAATCAGTGAAACAAGTAACTTAAGGAAGCACCATGCTAAAGCCAGTGTGTTCAGAGGAAACAGGGGTTTTCATCTCCAGTCCATAAAGGACATTTTGGGCCATCCAGGTCCTACAAATTTTAGATGTGTCGCTGGTCCAACACACCTGAATCAAATGGCTGAACTGCCTCCTCAGTATGAAGTGAAGTTCTCCAAAGTCCTGGTAATTATTTGACTCAGACAAGTTGAAGCAGAGACGCAGCTAATGGTTGCAGAACACAGGCCCTTCAGGACTAGAGTGTAAGACCCCTGATGTAAACTGTTTTGCTGCCAGAATTTGCAGATTAATTCTGTTTTTGACTTGCATTAAAAAGCAGTAGAAAAAAATGTAATATTTTCTTATAAGTGGCCACATATAGACTTAATCTTGTAAATGTCCTAAGTCTTTTGGTGAGCTCTATGGAAAAAGTGAACTGCATTGCATTTAAAGCAATGCCCCTTTAGTCATACAATCTCAATAGCATTCTGTGAAAGCACTCAGAGCCCAAGATGTCAAGAATTTGACTGGTATGATTTGTAATGAGAAAATGATCAACAAATTCTGGTCACTAACTAAAAAAACCCTAACCTTTTTCTGCATAAAAATATTAAACTGTACAATCATTGATATGGGTAAAACTAATTTCACATGATTGCTTTAATTACAAATATTCAATTCCCCATGTATTTCAGAGCAAAACTTTGACAGTAGTAATGCATTTAAAGACTTGCAACCCTTAGAGGCAGTAGGATACAATGTAAATGTGATGGAGAGTCCCAAATGTTTTTTTTAACTTATATCCAGCAAAAATGTGACATACTTTTCTCTAATATGTGACTGCCAGAAATGAGGCTGAAGCAACAATTGTCAATATGATCATTCCACAGGGCTCCCTGCTGGTGCCCTTCTTATTATTCTTTTACCCTATGTGAGCTGAAACAACAGTACTGCCACGGTATTTGGCAGTCTTAGAACATTGTGTGCACAGACACACACACACACACACATACAACACTTTTAACAGCAGTAATGTAGCCACTCTTTAGTGATTTGATATATAGTTTTTCCTGGCGAGCTTTAAGAAGACCTCAATTGCTGCATCTCTTTCATTCTCATCCATGTTTATTCAGCACTTCATTGCAATCTATCCTGACCTGTTTCCTTCTGCCTGCCTATTAAAATTCCTCTTAATTATAGAACACTCTGTTTAATTAACTTGATGGATGCATCCAGCGTGATCCCACAGGGAACAAGAGACGAGAGTACTAAAAGAAAATGAGTCTGAGTTCTTTGGGATGTGAGAGCTTACCGTTTTCTCTTCTACTTGAGTATTGCATTATCTCTGAATGGAAGGAAAAAAAGATTGTTCAAAATTATCTTCAAATGTTGAATTTCCAGTTTACTAAGGAGAAAAATTATTTTGCTAAATGGGTATTTTAAAATCCTTCTCCCCTCACAGAAAAACAGAAACGGCAAAAGCATCAATTAACCATCGAGAGAGTGAGACTGAGGTTTCTCCATTGCCTGTGTGCCTCAGTCCTGAAGCAGATGACCAGAGCAGCACACTACGTCCTGTGAATGTGGAGGAGGTAGGCAAATGTGGACTTGTAGACAATCATGGATTTTTAAAAGGGTATTAACAACTTTTCCTCTGTCATTTCTGCTGTGAAGTTGAAAAATGTTCATCATCCACACCTGTACACTGGAATAAGCCTCAAAGTAGAGAGTTGCCTCGTTTGTCAGAGAGCAGATAATTATACTGCCAATTGTAGGACTTTTATTTTTAGAGCAATTTATAACTGAAAAAATGTGATATGATGCTTCAGTTGCATTACCATTTACAGTGCTAAAGAGTTTAGCTACATTTCATGTGACCATAGTTTATTTAGCGTCCTGAGGCTTATATTTAGAAAGATAGTGGTTATAATACTCATCTGGCCCATTTATTTCTTACTAAATATGAGAGCTGATGACTAGTGATCAAATATCAAAATGTGTCTCAATAACTTCAATTTTAATGCCAGATGTGTGTGGTCATACTGACTCATAGGCTGTGTGAATGAGCCAGAATTCATGTTAATGCAACTCTAAACATTACCTCAGCTCATTTATGGTGAAGCCTTGTATCTCCCACTGATGATCTACTGTTCTATTTTTTTTACATAGGTTTTTGACATCTTACCAATGTGTGGCGTATTGCAGCCTCAAGATGAGCAGCGTGTCACTTTCTCTTTCTTTGGTCATGAGAACATCAGGAGGGAGGTGGTGGCTAAGTGCTATGTTGAAGATGGACCAACATATGAAGTCCAAGTCAGAGGAGAAGCCTCAGCAATGTCTTACAGTCTTCAATCCTCACATCTTGACTTCGGCTATCAGGTATATAAAATTGTGGAGTTTAGATTCTTTTTTTTTTTCTGGCAATGATGCTTTACACTAGACATTTTACAAGTGAATTATTTACTTTAAGTTGTTTCTCATAAATACTGAAAACTGTCAGAGTTTAAGATCCCATCACTTCATGTGATGGGATCACATGAAGTTTCTAACCATTGCACATTGACCTCACGAATAGAGAGAAGTTTGGAAGCACTCTCATGAGTTGTACATTTCATTAAAGTTTAAACTTCAGTTTTGTTGCATGTCAATCAAGAATGAACCATCTTATGACTTGAAACGCAACACCTGAAGGATCAAGTAATTTCCATTATTTAGTTATACTTTGCTTTTTATATTCTTTTGCATCTGTTTGCTCATCGATGTGTTATGAGTTGCCCAAAGCCAATTTACTGTTTGGAGATGTTGATAAGATGATACATACTGCAACACAAGATGGTAATGCTGACCATATTACAGGGTGTAAGACTAATTTGTGTGATTTCTTTGAGTTTACTCAACTCGTGCAGTGTAATATTATTGTTAACAGTGCCTTGTAAAAGTATTCCTACCACTTGAACTTTTGAATGTTTTGTCACTTTACAATCACAAACTTTAATATATTCCATTGGGATTTTATGTGGAATAATAAATATCACACAACTCTAAAGGAAAAAATGCAAGGTTTCCAGCTTTTTTACAAATAAAAAATGTGAAAATTGTGGCATGCATACTAGTTCAGCTCCCTCTATTTCATACCTCTAAATAAATACGTAATCTACTTTGCCAACAAGTCCACCTGTGAGCAGTGTAAACTCCGTACCAAGCATGGCTGTTCTGTAAAGGCCTCAGAGGTTTGTTTGAGTACTTTCAGTGATGAATTGGCATAGTCTGTTTTCACTTTTTGCACTATTTCACCATATTCTTTTAATGGCAGAAGAATGTTTGGATTACAAACTAAACAACTGCTGATATAAAAGATAAGTTAATATTCATCAATTCAATTAATATATTTATACAGATTTTTCATAATGGAAACTAGATGAGTTGTTAACTTTTAATGCCACAGTCTTCAGTCAGTTTTCCACACATTTGTCTTGTTCATTTGCACCTTCTATTTATGTATGCAAGCCACTGAGACTTATCATTGATATTCAAAACAAGGACACATTGATTTTTTTATTTAGGTGAAAAACCGATTCAGCAGAGCATTTATCCAACCCTCCTGTCTGTTCAGCATTCTTCATTTTCTTCCTCTTTTACACTCCAAATGTTGTTTTATTATCAGAAATTTGAATTATTTGAGCACCTTCACCTGAAACAGGCCAGCTCATTCATATTGAAGTATTTGTAATTTTTGTTAAATTCCTTTCAGTTCCTTTATTTTTATGACCCTCAAGCACAAAAGCCATCTTGACAACTTTTTTTCTAGGTTGCAATTTTTTATTTTGTGTTTACTACACAAAAGTAGATGGAACAGTTTATGTGTTCATTGTCACAAGGCTCTATTCATGTGATCTTCAAGCTATAATGTTTTAATTTCCTTTCTCCTTCTTCCAGCTCTTTCACTGTGTCGGTGAAGTTGAAATGTGTGTTCGCAATACCGGCAAAGTGGACTTTGACTTCAGCGTCATATACTTTCCAAATGCAAAGGAGAACGAAGGTGTTGATAAAGGAGATGGAGCACTGATTAAGGCAGATAATGACAACAGAGATACACAGCACTTAAAAGGAAGTGGTGAACAACATGAGAGGCTGAAGATCAGACCTGGGTGGCCCATAGTTATTCCATCTGTGGTGAGTCAATCATAATAGAAGCTCCTGTGTGAATTTTTCATGGTGTGATTTGAGTTTATCATTTAACATTCTGTGTTGCTAGGGCTACATTAATGCTGGTTCAGAGAAGCACCTGCGTGTACTTTACCTGCCTGGCATCCCTGAAGTGTTTAAGAAGCAGTTTCTGCTTCAAGTGGCTTTCTTACCGCCGCAGGAGGTCACGCTAACCGGGGTGGGAGTGTTCCCAAGAATCCAACTGAATTTGCCACAAAACCTGTGTATGTTCAGACCTTCACTCAGATGGTCACAGATTCTGCCAAAAGAAATACATTATATTACTCATTATGACAGTAGTTAATTATCAACTGCCCCCCCTCCCCCTCCCCCCCCCCACACACACACTCACACAGCATCTAAATGTTCTGAAATCTTCCAGTTGACTGCATTTGGTATAATTTTATCCCAAATAGACACTTGGAGTAATTGTGTGGTTCTCTTGCAGCAGAGCAGTGCTACAGAGATGTGGTGCAGCAGGCCCATGATGCTGTGAAAGCACAGAGTGCCAGTCAGGAGCTTACACTTGAAGAAGGAGCTGAACAACAGCCTGATTGTGGGCCATTGGTCAGTAAAATGGATATAAAATACTTGCTTACTTATTTAGGAAAATCTATATAATTTATATAGTTTTATGCAAACAGTTTCTCAAAAGTTTAAATGTATTGTCTTAACCTTTTGAGGTCGACGCCCGCCCTGTGGCGGGCATGACGTCATGTTTCTGTGTGTGTTTTTTGCTCCAATGTGATAATAAATTTTGTCAAAATGAAACAAACACTGTAAAATCACAAAGTTTAGGATGTTCTGAAAATAATGATACCAAACAAGGTAAGGTAAATAGTTTTTATGGTGAAAATATAAGGGTAAATTCAAAATTAGACCAAAACGGCCATTTAGACCCAAGACTCCTTAAAACAATCTTACTTTATTGTCATAAATCACAATCACAATCTTACTTTATTATCATAAAGTGAGATAGTTTATTTTATGATAATAAAGAACGTAAGAACTTTAGAATTTTTTGTCTATAGTTCATCCTATATAAAAAAGAATTTTATAATAAAGAACATGTTATGGTCTTTTATCAGAAGCACATTAGCCTCTCCCAAAGGATGTTTTAAACAAACAATTTGTTGTAATTTATTAAGTTTTAAAATAAATTTAAAAATGGGTAGTTTTGATTTAGAAAGGTCGAATGGTGAAAGAAATTAAATGCATAGTAAAACAAGGGGACACAGGGAAGTTCAGGAAATGTATCCCTGTCTGATCAATCTAACCTCAAGCATATAAGAAGGAATGTTACATTTATAAACCGCATTTAAATGCAGTTCATTGGCAAACAGTTGTCCATTAAATATGTAAAACAGGAAAAAGCAAACTAGCAAGTAAAAGTAAAGATGGAAGAAAAACATGCAAGAAGATGTAACACATACATATAATGGACAAGTGAAATACAAAAATTGTGCAGGCTGGAAACATAATCTCAGGTTTTAGCAGACATCTGAAGACATTATTGGAAGAATAACTATATTTTCAGTTTCTCAATTGCCACTTCCTCCTTTTATTCATTCATATGCTTTAACAAATTAGTAATAATAAACAGAAAAAAGGCAAACAGCTAAATTGTAATCTGATATGTTTTTCCCATTTTGTCTTGCTCTGCTGTTTTCTTTTTTTCTTTTCCACCTGCTTTCTGTAGAGTGAAGAGTTGATCCAAATGGAGGTTGAGAGACTTCTAGTGAAAGATAATGCCCATGTGCCTGACAGGCTGTGGGATCTTGGTGACTCACCAAGTTCTGTTTCACAGTGGCAGGATTTACACAAGTAAGTTGAAACAAAACTCTAGTTTTAAAGATGGTCTTGACTTAGAATTTTGCTTAAATTGATTACTCTAAACAAGTTAAATTAGAGTTTTATGTGTCTGATTTCTTATGGCCTATTATATAAATCAAATTCTAATCATTAGTCAGTAAAAGTTTAGTAAGTTTCTTTTTTTTTTCTTTTGCCAGGTTCAAGCTTCCACCATATGTGCTGGATTTTGGCTTGGTGTTTCCAGGCAAAATCTTCGATCAGACAGTGAACATCTTAAACAATGGGCCAATACCAGTGACCTTCAATGCCTACTGCAAACATCTAACAGGCACAGGTGACACAAGCACAGTTGTAATCTCTGTCTTCCTTTCTTTATATTTATATACATTTTTTTTTTTTTTTTTTTGGATCATATAGCTACTTGAAAAACATATTCTTTTTAACAAAACAGCATTGTAACTTGGAAAGAATTGTAAAATCAATAATTGTGCAAGTGAGATTTAATATTATCTTTCACAGGCTTCACAGCAGAATTTCAAAACATAAAGAACCTTCCCAGGGGTGAAAGTCAGACTTTTACAATTACGTTTGATTTTCTCTCTGCCAAAGGAAAGGTGGGGCAGACTAGTGTCATTCTGCCAATACAGGTGATCACAAGTATCCTCAAGAAATCCCAATTATTATAATTAAGTTTAACATTATTATATTACTTGTCTGCTGATTCTGACAACCATTGAAGGATTGCTAACTTATGATGTTTTTGGTTGGTTTTAAAGCTCACAGATGGCCCAGTGGTGCAGGTGGAGTTGCGTGCAAACATTAGTATTCCAGCGATCACTACCTCAATGAATCTGCTACTTTTTGACAAAGTGCAGTGTGGCATGTGCCAGGTAAAAGAACATTCATTCTTTCACAGATCCCAGATTACCTTTGACATCCTGAAAAGGAACATGTATGATGACATACAGTGCTTTGTCAAAGTATTCATACTTGGTCACATTACAACCACTAACTTTCATCAATTTCATTTGCAGTGAGTTGCACTGGATTTTATCCAGGGGTAACTGAGCAAATGGGATGAGAAAAATACACACCACACACGGCAGATTTCTATTTGTAGTTTTTTTTTTTTCATTTCTTTTTTGAGTAATGTATTATTGACCTCCCCTTTCACAGTTTTGAAACACTATGTATACGTCCATCATATAAAATCTAAATAAATACACTTAAGTTTGTATATGTACATAAACAAAACATAAAAACTTTTTGAGGCATGGTAAAGATTTCAGACTTCCAAAAACATCTAATCCTTTGCAAATATAGCCAGGATGCACTGGCTAACATTTTTTTATAACTGTATAAACTGTATAACACTTAATTATAGATTTCAATATGATTTGTTTTTGGAAGAATGCAAAAGAAAAGTGAAAGTCCAAAGACTCAATTACAGAATGTGTTGCATATGAATGAGTTGCACTAACAAGGTAACTACATGTTGCCTCACTATCGTGCCATCTTGTAATTTAGTTTAACATCGGGATGACAGAGTTGCAAAGAGTCAACATCCTCAGAAGTACATGAGCCTTGGATGACAATATGTTCAGCTGAAAATAATCCTCAGATGATTGAGCATAAGTGCTCTGCTTTATGTCAAACACTGACGATTAATTGTTATAGGTAGATCTCGCCCACTCGATTTTTTTTATTTTTTGCAAAACTAATCACGCTTGGAAATGTTTTTTGTCAGATTCAAAAGCTGCAGCTGAAAAACTGTGAGGCTGTACAATGTCATTGGAAGATAACTGAAGAGATGAAACCTCTCAAAAAGGTGTGATGTTTTAATTATTTTTTTATTTTTATTATTATTTCTCCACTAATGTTGTTTAATAATAACCAACTACGACAATTCTCTTTGACTTGATGTTAAAGTTGTTTCTGAAAATGTTTGGTTAGTGTTTGAAATGTTACATGATATTTTTTCTCATTGATAAGCTCTTTATAAATGTAAATATTCTTGCAGCATCAACATCAGCCTCCAAAGATATTCCAGGTGTTTCCCTGCTGTGGTGTGCTGGATCCTGACGAATGTGTTACCATCCACGTCAAGTTCAACCCTATTCACGGGGTAGAGATTATATTAATTTTCGGATCCTTTTTATTCAAATGAAACCAACACTCTTGTTTAAGCGACAACAAGTGTAACAGGACTATTATAAGAATGTTTGAAAACTGTTTTTGTTTTCCAGGGGTCATACAGCAGACGGTTGGTGGTCCATGTCGAAGACAGCATTGAGCAGGTCTTCATTACAGCTAAGGGTCAGGCTGAAGAAGCACTCCTCGAGTTCTGCCCATCTGTACTGGAGCTCGGACCCGGTCTTCCCTTTAGCACAGAATCTAAATCTGAGGTCACAGTGAAAAACCTCTCCTCCTTTCCCATCGAGTTTTACTGCCTTGAGTTTGACACACAGTACCTCAAGGAAGAAGAGGTAGCCTTGTTTAAAGATTTAGAAACAATATGTCTGATGTATTGTATTGAAAAGTAATTTTCTGGTTTATAGTACCGTACTCTGTATATCTACCTAACGTAACCAGAATTTGATGCTAAAGGTTTTTACTTTCTAAAGTTAAACTAGCTAAGGCTTGATTGGTCTTTCAGCTTTGCTGAGGTTTCTCCAGACTGATTCGTTCCTGGTAGATCTTTTCAAAAATACCTTCTACTGTGTGACATACATAACTCCCTCCAGTAGAAAAACAACCACAAAAC
Organism: Xiphophorus maculatus; assembly: GCF_002775205.1. Classification (NCBI taxonomy): domain Eukaryota; kingdom Metazoa; phylum Chordata; class Actinopteri; order Cyprinodontiformes; family Poeciliidae; genus Xiphophorus; species Xiphophorus maculatus. The sequence continues at coordinate 17,902,976 of NC_036444.1, read as the reverse complement.
AGGCCACCACTGCAGTACTTCACAACTGATGGTTGGCAGACTCGGCACACACTTAAAAGCTTCCCCCTTTTCCTTCAGCTGTCAATGAGGCAATTCTAGTTTCATCAGATCATACTGCATGACTTCAACAGTAAGGTCCTCTTCCCTGAGTGTATTTGATTTTTATGCTTAGATTTAGAGAAATCACTCTTTTCAGAATTTGTTTGTCTCATTTCCTGTCAAAAACAAAATTTGTGATTGAATAAAAGTAATTTTATATCTTAATCTGCTAGGGGTCTAAATAATTTTGGGTAAAATGTGGAAAACCAAACTAAAACTCAGAACCAGAAGCAATGTTCCCTTTTTTAATCATTCTTCATATAGTTTTTTTTCCCCTCTTTTTTTCCTTTAAGACCCTGCGGACTATACCAGAATATGATGAGAACAACTTGCTGCTGCTACCCCCAAGGACCCCTGGAGAGGGCCTCCCTGTGGAGCTGCATGAATATTGTTCTCGGCTAAAAGATTATGGTAACTTTACTAAAACACTAATTTTTAGCAGATTGCAGTCTTTGTTTTAATGCTAGCAAAATAGTTGTTTTTGCTTATCTACAGAGCAGAATGAAGGCATAGAGGAAGCTGATTCAAAGAAAAGTGGCACATTAAAGGATGAGGAGAAATCAAAACCAAGTGATGGTCCAGTTGAGATGGACCCCTGTAGGTTGAAATCAGATAAGTTTTGTAAGCAGCAGAAAGGCTATACAAAAGAGCGCAACAAAACAGGTTGTTTTATTCACTATTAATTTATTATTGTGTCTTCATTTAGTTTTTTCAAAATTGACCAAAGAGGGAATCAGTCAGGGAAAGTTAGAGTTGACCCCTGTGGTCAGAGCAATTGCCCGCTATATGGATCTGGACCTTTCCCTGGAGGGACAAACAGTACAACACAGAGGAATTGCCATCATTGTATATGGAGCCCCTTTGGCAGGTAAAAATGTGCATCTTTATCTGCTCTTTCAAAGTAAAATTGATTTAACTCTAACTTTTTTGTTTTAAATCTTAACTTGTTTGTCAGATAAAAACAAGTTGGCAGTGGCTCTGGCAAATCACTATGGAACAGCGTGCTTGAGCATTGATGGTGTGCTCACAGATGCAATTCAAAATGGCACTTCTTCAGTAAGCCTATCAGTAAGACAGCTTTATGATACTCTATTAGCTGAATATGAACAAAAAAGGGCTACAGAAGCTGGTAAGCCTAAAATTTCACTTAAGCAGTTTAAAAATAAGATTTAATTCAACTCACCAAAAAACAAGAAAACCTTTCACATTTTTTCACAGAGAAGATGCAAACAAAACATGCCGCACATTCTGAAAGCTCAGTTCGGCATCTAACTCCAGTTGGTACTGCGGAAGCTCCCCCAGAGTATATAGAAAAGCATCACCAAAGAAATTTCAGTTCATCTCATCACAAGTTAGAAATCTCAACAAGAGAATTCAGTTTGGTACATGTAGTGATGTTTTTCTACTCAAATCCTCTGTGTAGCCCTTATTCATCATAATGTAGAATCACATATTAAATCATACAACGTCTATCTGCTGACATATATTTGTTGTTTCAGAAAGGGAATCAGCCATTCCGTTTTTTCCCATCTGAAAACCAGATTAGTGAAATCCTCATGGAACGTTTTCAGGTACAGTAAAATTGAGCAACATGCCCAAGAATTTTATTAATAAGACACTAAATATTTAAGATAACACAAACTTTAAATTAAAACATAACCGAGATTGCACAATGAAACAGATAGTTACTGGTTACAGCATATGGAGACGTTGCCTTAAAATCAAGTCTATCTGATGATTCATCTATTTATAAACAATAATTATCAGTAGTCAGTAGTTTTCTGTTTGATCAGTCTTGTATTGTTGTGGAGGAGTTTTAGCCTATACTTTGCAACATTATTTGTCTTCTTTGACATTTGCAGACACATTCCTGCACAGCTCTTTTAGGGTTCCAGAGCAGCATTTCTACACCTTAATTTTTTTGATTGTATCCTGCTGTGTTTGGAACCATTGTCAAGTTGCTGACCCAGTTTAAGCCAGTCTTAAGCTTACAGATGACTGATGCCCTCAAATTTAATCTATCTCAACTTTGCTCATATTTGCTCGAAGGACATGGCTCCAGAACTTTTTTTTAGTTTAGAAATAAATCTTGCTTTCATAGAAGATTTCACATTTCTGATATTCAATTAATAAATAACAATCAACTATGAGAAACCCATGGGTGTTTCTTCACCACAAAGTTTCTGTGCAGGCAGAATGGATGGACTTAGTTTTTCACACAATGGTTCTGGATGTTCTGTTTTTGGTAATTAAGTGCATTAAAATTTCACAATTGAATCTGTCAAGGTGGTAGCTATCAAAGGCAATATTCACCATACAATAAGAATGCCAATCTGATATTTTGTCTTTTACCCCAAATCTTATAGCTAAAATATTACAATTTATCTTTTACCTGGACCGGATTTGCTTATCATTGAAAAAAGATATGCAAATCCTCATGTTTCTATTATTCTTTATTAACAGTCAAACGATTGTCAACGTGGAATGGTCATCAGTGGCCTGGAATCTATTTACACTCACTCTCTACAAAGCTCGCTTCAAGCTGTGCTCAAGGCATTCTGTAACCGGAAGCACATCTATGTAGTCAACTTATTTGACACCTACGATGCCCTGACAAAACGTGAAGGACTACAGAGACAAGCTCAGGGTAAATTGTTTGCCGGGTCTCTCACAGTGTAGATATGTACATTTGTATGCCAAAGTTGTATTACAAGGTTGGAACATGTTTGTTTTTTTTGTGCATTTTCTGCAGAAGCCTTGCAGAAAGAGATAGCTGAGAGGGAGGAGAAGTGGTTCTGGGAGTTGGATCAGGAAATGTTCGATGCTTTGCCTGACGAACATAAGGCGGGTATTACCCAGCGACACTTGCAGACACTTCGACAGAAAAAGCAGAGGTAATGATTTGACACATGTATAAAATCTTTTTCTTTTTGAGCTCTACTTCCTTAACTTATTAGATGGTGTGTATTTTATCTTCTGCATAAATGTAGGATGCACATTTGTAAGCAAATTTTCCTCTACCCTAAGAAACAAGTGGTTCTACCTTGTTGAAACATTGTTCACAAAGGTTTCATCAAGTTTTTGGTGTCAAACAAACTGCAAAAATAATATTTTCTGTCTAAGTTATTACATTTGAACAACCATAAGTGCTTATTACCCAATTTTTTAAAGATCTGGGCATTTGTAACATTCATTTGTCTTTACTAAAACTGGCATAAATGAACATTCAGAAGATGAAGTGAATAATAATAAAACCTAAAAGCTGATAAAGACCAGATCGTTATTATTTCTGAAGTGTTGTCTCTGAATTAGAGTTACAGAGTTCTCAAGGTAAAAACTGAGGTATTGCTCAAGTTCATTTGTGTGTGAAAAGACAGATGTGAAAATGCTTTCGTAACTGTTGTATATCTAAAGAAATATTTCGCAAACCCTTTATGGACTTATCAAATGAAAGTGATTGTTAATGAACCAACAGATTTGTTTTTTTTTCATGAGATAGCCAAAACCTCACTTTCATTTAAATGTTGTAGATTGACCTAAAATTTTTTTGATTGAAGTAAGAAAAAGGTCAAAACTTGTGAAAACTACAACTTGCATTGTAATTTTGCACTGTTTGAGCTTCAGGTTTTTCATATACTGCTTATTTTTGCTCTTGAAATCAAACATTGAGAGTTGAAATTTAACGGTAAATTGAATATAGTTCTCAGCTGTATAAACATAAGGTGCCTTTTGGGTTTTTTTATTGTAGAAGGGACTTTGAGCAGAAAGCAAAGGAGGAGGAAGAAAGGAGGCTGCATGAGGAGTATCTCAAGTCAAAAGAAAAGGAAAGGAAAAAGAAGAAAAAGGATGAAAAGTTAGAAACCGTAGAAGTTCCGAAGAGGAAAAACTCAATAGATTTAAAGCAGGTCTGTGTTTGAATATTTTCACTGATTCTTTCTAAATAAACATTTATATAAACTCCAATAAGTCGGCACAGTTACTCCCTCATCAGATGAATTTGTTTTATTTCATTTTTTGGTCAGCATAAACAATGTGCAAAAGATGTTCCTGATGGCTGGTATTCTACAAATTTATATTGGATAAACGACGCCATTTTCAGGAACCAGGCACTAGATTTAATTATGTTTGACCGGGAACATAACAAAAATGTATGTTCTGTACAGGCCCTTGAGGACTGTAGTTTTTTGTTGTGTTCTGGATTAATATTTTTAATATCTTCCCACTTTCAGTGTTTTATGGATGAGCGACAGAGTGAGTTTGAAAAATTTGATCAGATCCAGGCAATGGTGGATCAGATCCTGCAGCAGTGGGACCGGGCCCAAGGCCTCCTCCTGGATTCTCGTTATGTTGAGGAAACTCTTCCAGGTTCAGATGAATCCATAACAGAGAAAAGAGTAAATATGACATTTTGTTTCATAGAATTGGATCTGACAAGTTAAGCTATTTCTGTTTGTCATCCTTAGATTTGATCAGGTCATTGTTATATTGGGATTCTTAAAACGTTCTCAACTCTTTTAAAATGACTCCACTTTGAAATTGAACGAACAGTAAAACAGTTTCTGGAAACGTATGTAATTTGATTTTTTTTATTTATCCACAGGTCTACATACGTTTAGCAAAGTACTTGTAATTCTCATCTCTTTTCTTTTCCAAATGTTCTGTTTTTCTTTGTGTCTATCCTTACTTTCTTTGTTGTTAATTTCTTTTGTTCTTTGGTTGTTTCCTTTCTTGCCTTCCTTGACTTCCTTAGCTTCTTTATTTTTTACCTTCCTTTTTTGTGTCCTTTCCTCCTCCTTTCTTCCTCTTTCCTACCCTGTGCCGTACAGCACATCCCTTCCTGTCTTATCTGTTTTTTCCTCCCTTGAATAGATTCTTATTTCCTTCCTTTTGTCCTTTTTAGCTTCCTCGAAAATTTCTTTCCCTTTTTTGTCCTCTGTCTTTTCTTCCTTCCTTGTTTCCTTCGTACCTCCACCTCTTGAATTTTCTTTCCTTCTTCTTTGTGTCCCACTTTACTTCCTTCTTTTTTCATATTCTAATTTTATTCTTTCAGTTTTGTTTTTCCCCCACTGTAAAAATATTCAGCATAAATTCAGGGTGAACCTTCGTATTATATTTGTTCCAATAAAAGTAAAGGATCTCTTCAAAAGCTGAGTCTGAAATTGTCAGAAATTTTGAAAAACAAAAATGTGAAGATTACAACAAACTAAAGCCAACATTCACATTTATCTTCACTCAGTATTCACACCTGAGTAAGAGAACAAAGAAAGGCCCCATTAAGGCTATCCAGAGAGCACCGGACGTCATCCCTCACATTGTAATAAATGTGACACCAAATGGGAGTTGTAGTTCCACTGAACTGCTTAAAAACAGTGTACTTCCTTCTCTTGAAGAGGTAAGTATTTTTCATATTTTTCAATAATTAGGTTGATTTTATATTCTAAATGGTTTCTTTCTTGCACCCTATACAGATAGAGAACGACTTGGGTTTAGGACCAAATGGCCCCCTGGTTGTTCCCCCAACTACTCTCTCTGTTGTTGCTTTCCCTAAATACAGGGAACAACTTAAAGTTAATCAAACATGTTTCACCTTCCTGAATCCCTCTGACCAGGATGAGGATGATGAGAAGAAAGATCTAGAGGAATCATCGCATAAAAAAACTCCACAGGTCATTTTTTTTCACCAGTATCCAAAACCTTTTCAAGAAAAAAAGTAAAGATAAAGATCCAACTGAAGGAACATTCATGTTATCCGTCATCTAAATTTTGGTCATTCTAGTTTGTTATGGCATTTGAAATTGTACATTTTGTGTGCTTAGGAAAGGGCAGTTAAACGTCACAAGGAGTACAAGACCAAAGAGAAAAAGGGCAGAGACACTCAAACACCCTCGAGAAAACAATTCAAGATGACAAAATTGAAGAATTCAGAGAGGTCCAACACACTTTTATGCAGTTCCTCTTTTTCGATCCAGACACTTTACAAGTATTTCAGAGCAGTAGTTGTTCAGCTGTCTAATTATGTTCATGTTTATGTGCAGTTTGACCACATATCGCTGGGTGGTACCAGCTGGCTCTGAGGTGCTTCTGAAGATCTGGTTCTACTCTGAATCACTAGGAGTTTTTGAACAGGTCTTCAATTTTGAGTCAGTGGGGAGCACCAAACGTTACCAACTCACATGCAGAGGAATTTGCACCTATCCCTCTATCGCCACAGACTACAAGTCAGTATGCATTATTCAATCAAGTTGTGTGGGAAATTGAGGTCTTACAATCTTAATAATGCAGTTATTTAATTTGACTTCTCTGTACTCTGCTCCAACTGTTGTTGATTAGCTAATTGGAATCCCTTTTTAATGTTTCAATCAATCAATCAATTACTTTGAATGGTACATCATTAATCTTTCCACAGGACTGTTTTTGCTCATTCTAAGAAGGTAGCACAAGAGAAAGAAGGCCTTCAGAAGACCTATGTAATCAAACCTGGTTACTTTGAGTTTGGACCTTTACTTTGCAGCAAAACTAGAGACAGGTGAGAGACTGGAAAGTTTTAAATAGGGTTGTTTCAGCTGATATATTTTTAATGTCAGATTTCCATGTTTGTCTCCAGGTATAAGAAAAACACATATCCAGAAAACTCTGAGAGGCTAGAAATTTGTAACGACTCTGGTATGGAGGCAGAGGTCACGTTCAGTTTCCAACAAGACACTCAGGGCACAACATATCTGCTAGATCCCCCTACAATGACTCTCTCACCAGGACAGAAAGAAGTACTTCTCAATGAAAATTATCTTAGTTGAGTACATTAGATGATGCAACAAAAACACATGTATATGTAAATATTCTCTTCATCAGGTGCTGACAGTCTATGCATATCCAACAAAACAAGGACAGATAAAAGACAGCTTAATTTGTAATATCAAGGACAATCCTGAGCCTGTGATCATCCAAATCTCTTGCTGGGGCATCCGACCAGAAGTCGAGCTGGACAGCACCCATTTAAACTTCGGCAAGGTTCTGCTGCACAAGTACGTAAAGAAACACAAACCTCTGCCTGCCTCTTTATGCTTTCCCTTCAAAAAACAATATATTCTGATGTATTTTAAAGAGGTCTTCAGAATTATCTTTTTTACATTGACCTAAGTTTTAATTTGTTTAAAATGTGTTGGAAAAATAATCTCATTGAAAAAAGGTGCAGTACACCAGATTTTACCTCTGGTCTAGCAGCAGTTCTTAACACAAAAATATATATTAAAAATAAATTCATAACACACATGAACACAGTTAGTTGGTTTATATTACGGTACTCACTTTCTCTACAACCTTGTACTACACCCTTTATTCAAAACATTTTGATGTTTGAACACATAGATTGCCTTGCAAAAGTATGCAACCAACATAAAGCTGTGCATAATTGCAATATATTCGTTATTAAAAATGTAACCAATGTAAATCAATAAGTCTGGTGAGAATTTGTATCCAGCCACCGTTTGTCAACAAAGTTTAGATGAAACTTTAACCAAAATATATGCTGTCAGTCAAGTTCCCTCTGAAAAAAGGCATCCCAACAACATAATACCAGCAATGAGTTACACTGTGGGAATGGTGTGTTGAGGGTGGAGTGTCAGCTTTCTGCCACATCTAGCATTTCGCAAACAGACTGGAGTTTCTGTTTTGATCTAATTGAACCTTGCTATTGTCCCTTATGTGATTTATGTCTTTCTTACTTCCATGAGAAACTCCAGGAATACAGCACCTATAAAAAGTATTATCCTGCTGGAATATTTTTATCTTTTATTAGCTTTTACAAATCAATCATGATCACCAAAATCTTTGCTTTTCACAGAAGAAAAAATACAGAAACACACACGTGAAAAATAGATTTATTTGACATTTTGACAATTACATAAAAACATTTAATGTAAAAATAAGCAGGTACATAAATTTTCACTTTAAAGTGGCTGACCCATCTCAGAGTGTCAGCCAGTTGGTTTTAAAAATAAGTGTAAGGGGATGGATACAAAAAACATCTCCCAATAATTTTAAAGCTAATCTATAAAGACAACTTTTTTCTGTTGAGGGTTAGCAATTTTAAATTAACTATCCAAATTAACTGCAGTATGATCATTTGAAAACAAATTGTCACTGTGATGAAGTCACAAACTCCAGCTGCATAGTCTGAACATTGCGTTTTTTTTCATCACGCTTTTTTTTGTGTGTCTTTTTTCTACAGGAGAGACAGCCGTGGCATCATGATGGTTAACAAGACTGTTTTGCCACTATCTTGGATGCTTCAGGGCGTGGACACCTTGGGTGACGAGTTTGTAGTGCCACAAGATCAAGGAATCATCCAGCCAAACTCCTGTTTCCCTCTCTGTGTGCATTTCAAGGCCAAGAAGCCAGTACTTGTTAAGAAAATCTTGCGTCTTGAGGTAAAGTTGAAATTGCAGCTGGAGGTACCTCACTGTGTTGATCTATAGAACTGCATAGTCACAATCTAACCACCATCTGTGCTCATAAATTTTCATACACCTCAGGAGCATGACTATCAATATCCCGTTTGGACTTTGATCATTTCTATAAATTAATCTTTTTCACCACATCAAATGATTATGTAAAATGCATCTACAACAAAATTGAAAACAGGAATTAAGGGCACAAGTTTATCTTCTCTAATAGAAATAGGACGAAATTTATAAAAAACGACTCAAATGTCACCACTAGTATTAGGCCAAATGCCCACTAGCAGCTGTCTTCGAACTGCAGTGTAGTTAGTAGATTACATAGAAACCAATTGATTTCCTGAGGTGAATCTGACTTTTCATTGACCAAAGATTTTTAGCAGTGTTGTTGTTGGGGTCATTCCAGAAACCTACTCTGCCTTGTCAAACTGTCCTACCCACCTGTTCCCCTTGTTACATCATAAGTTAACTGTCATTTACCAAATTGTTTAAGTATTAGTTAATTTTCATCAGCCACACAGAGGCTTGGCAATGGCCAGACCTGTAGAGTCACATGAATTCATGTACAGTTGAAACCAGAAGTTTACGTACACCAAATAAAAATACACATACACCTTTTTGCTCACTGTCTGAATTTCAGTCAGATCAAACAGATTTTTCATCTGACTGAAAATTTAAATAATTTTATTTAATTCTAACTAACTACAGGAGAAGTCTGGTCTAATTTTACTTCTGACAGTGAGGAAAAAACAAACAAACCATGTACACATCTTTTTATTCAGTGTATGTAAATATCTGGTTTCAACTGTATGAGTCTGAAAAAGACCTAGAAGGTGAGAGACATTACCCACAAAACTGACCAACCCTGGTCTGGCCAGTCAAATAATATAACTTCTATAAATTTTATAATAACTTCTGTTATACATTTAAACATGTATATTTTTTATTCCTTGTATAGTTGAAAAATACACAATAAAATAAGACATGCACACTCAATTCCTGTTTTTAAAAAGCTATTGAAATTGTTGTTTATTCCAGTTTTATGTGCATTATGAAAATATGTGATTTTGCTCATATTTGATGCATTTTATTTTAGGTGTACGATGTGGAGAAAATTATTGGAATTCTGCACACTGAAAACTTAACAATTCATGCTGAAGCCTATGATGTAGATCTGAAGATCGAACCAGGTACAAACTATAAAACCCTAAACATATTATCAGTGTAACTCAAAAGAATGTCAACTATTTAGTGAAATTTAAGGTAAACATTAACATCCCATTTAATGTTTACCTTAAAAATTGTTGAATAAAACTAAATTTTCAGAAATAAATATTTTGCTAGTCATGCCAGCAAGATGTTTTTTTTTGGAATTACTTTCTTGTTCTTTCTTGTTCGTTGTTTTTTTACCACTTTGTGAATAGCAGTCACAACATATGAACAAGCACAGTAAAAATTTTGTGATTATTTAAAACTGCTTATACTGATTAATTTTTCCATGATATTCTCCAATATAGCCTATCTGTATTTATGCTTAACCTATCATGGCACTGTGGGAAAACTTTTATATTTCTGCACTTTGGAAGTTTGTTCCATCAGTTTCCTTTACTTTCGTTCTTCCATCAGTCTCACTCTTATTGATTCGGCAAACAGAAGCCAAGTTTTAAAACAGCATCTGCAAAGAGTGGCAAAAAAATTATCTAGCCTGCCTTTTATTCATCTCCAAACTGTGGCTTTGATTTTCAGAAGTACCCCTAAGGTTCTAGTACATTTTAACTGCATAACATATTTGTCTCTGAAAATCGCTCTGCCAAAACTGAAATAAAAGCCCCATGACAACAAATGTAGAATCGCTGTTATTGGATGTTGCCAGTTGGTTTACTATGTAATAAAGAAATAACTTATGAAATGACATCAGACCTATATAACGCTTTTCTGGAAACTCAAAAATGCTTTACATAAGATCAGTCATTCCCATTCACTCACACATTCATACGCTGACGATGACAGGCTACTGGATTGTAGCTACAGCTGCCTTGGGGAAGTCTGACAGAAGTGAGGCAGCTATATTGCAACAACATTTCTGATCACCAACGGCAGGCAAGGTGGGTTAAGAATTGCTCAACCGGTGACTCACCAATTGCAGGACAAACTCCTACCTCCCACAGAAGTAGGAGTTTGAATTTTCAACCATAAAGCTTCTTGTTGTTGAGAATTCCAGGATACAGGAATTACTCATAATCCCTGAGTCCTTAAATCATTAATGTTGGTCTAGTTCCATCCCAATTCAACAAATAGACGACTGTCTAGAAAACAATCAAATTTACTCAGTCAATGACAATATGTGGCTCCATGATGAGTTGGGCATTTTCTCATTCCATTAATCCAGAGTCTGGACTGACATCTACTGTATTAAGCAATTATAGTCTAAGTTTTTCTTTTTTTTCCAGGAAAGATAGATAAGCAGTTTGGATTTCAATCAAATTAGACATTTATTGTGGAAACTGATTAATAAGAGGTTTGCATGCTGCAGAGCTTATCTGCTAGCTGCTTTTACCTTTTACCTGCCACCTGACTGGAATTTGGGCTGATGAAGATTATTGTTTTCTTTGAAAAGCTTGTGCCTAAAATAATTAAATCTATGAAAAAAATCAAACAGAGGAAATGCAGTAAAGTATTAAGTGGCTCTCCAGGTTTTTCTCCACTTAATCTGAAAAACAGAACAATTATAACATTGACAATACCTTATATTGATGTTTTTCTATTTTTTGCTGCAAAGTAAATCAAGTGATTGAACATCATTGAATAGCGATCCTATTTGTTTTGCCAGGGGTTGTAATTACTGAACTTGGAGATGATGTGAGGATAAGTCAGGAACATAAAACCATTAAACCACATCTAAACTCATCTTTAAATGTTGCTATTATTCTGAATTGGATGTGACTGGGTTTGAAATAGATGGGTTTACTTTTTTTGCTTTAAACACTCAAGTTTATTTTATTTTATTTTTTTATTTTAATGACCGGTATGGGGGAAATTTAAAAACAACATTTTAATAAAGTTGTTTCTGTTTACATGGATCCATAAATTTGTTTTTATGAAATTACAATGTGACTCCATTTCCTTTTATCCTAAAAGAACTAAAACAGCTGGAAAAAAAAGTGTTTCTCTAAATTTGTATAATATTAGGAAGGAAAAGATAATGACCTATTCCACTGTCAGCAACCAATCTGACCTCTGAGCTACACCAACTCCTACAGGGAAATGGGTCCTTTAACTCAAGATATTTCAGCTATTCTACATGGTTTAATACTGAAACAATGACATGATTTTCTGAAATAATAATAATAATGTCATCTTCCACACCTTTGTTTCTGTGACAGCTGCTAGTTTGGACTTTGGAATCCTTAGAACCTTTGATGAAAGCAAACATCAGCTAAAACTGACAAACAAAGGAAAATATGACTTAGCGTACAAGTGAGCATTAATATTTTTTCTTTACTTCTTTGTTCTGCTTTTTATGTGCATTATGTGTGTAATAAGTTTTATTTAACTGCAGGATTTCATTTGCTGCTTTTTGCTCTTGTTTTTAAGATTTTTAGTGCGACCTCCTAACCCAAAGCTTAACACCACAGAGTCCATGTTCTCAGTGACTCCACCAAGCGGTACTCTGTCGGCCCGTGGGAAGTTCGCAGGAGCATTAGTTTGCTGCAAACCTGATAAGGAAGTCAATTTGAAAGAAGAACCCATCATTATTTGTCAGGTGTCATTCAGTGCTCTCCAAGATGGATGTTACGTTCTTAAAAGTGACACTTTTACCCTTTTACTTCAGATTGTCTTAGACTCAGGGAAAGTAAATAATCTTATGCTAATTTTCTTCTGCCTTAATACAGTATCTTTCAGAGTTTTACATGCAAAGGCTAGAATTTATTATGGAATTTCTCTAATTCACTCTACGACAAAATATATATAGAGGGTAAAATAAAAATATATGTTAAGTGTCTTTAAGTTGCAGAAAAACCAGGTACCTTTTGTAGCTATCAACGTCCTTCTGGTATAATTCTGTGCAGGATCTTTGACCTCTGTTCTTGGGATTAGTATCATTCATTAAAATGTTATTGCATTTAACACAGCTTTTAATGATAGTCTGCAATTTTACAATAGTGTAGAGGTCAGGGCCATTCCATAAGCTTAAAGTTAATGTACTGTATTTATTGCAGCTCTGTTTAATTGTCTGACATGAACTTCCTGTTAGAATACTCACATTTGTCTAGGTTTTATTTGTGTAGTAGTTATTCAAGGCGACATTCTAGTGTTGGGAGGTGTATTATATAAAATATTGAATATAACTAGATTTAGTATTCACTACAGCTGAAACTGAACTGAAACAAATAAAATGATTTTGCAAAGTTTTAATCAGCTCTACTGATTTATAAAATTACTTAAGAAATTCAAGTTTATGTAAACTGGAAGCACTTCCCTTGCTTGTTAAATCTAAATCAGGGGTCTCCAACTCCAGTCCTTTAAAGCCAAAGTCCTACAACTTTAGACTTGTCTTTAAGACATCTAAATATCTGGCATTATGTCAGGTTTCTGTACAACATATATTATTGCTTTACTTTTAGACATATACAAGGAAAAAATGCATTATGCTCAATAGGTGAAAGAGGAACAGAATACACAGATACTGTATATACAGTGATATACTGTATGTACAAAAAGCTTAAGTTGAGAAATTAGTTTAGCTTTTTAATTTTGGAGTGTTTGAACAGGCAGCATCTAAAGGATTCTGAAAAACAGCTGTTTTGGATGGAAGTTGTAGTCCTCTGATCTAAAGCAACAGTTTGACTTAATATGTAACATAATCTTCTGCAGATAATTGAACCCAGCATTAAAGGAGGAGAAACCATAGCCACCATAGACATCAAGATTTCGCTGCAGTCTTTCTACTCCAGGTTACTGTTATTAATATTAATTTTTCTCTGGCACTGAAGCATTATTGCATAACAAAAGCATGAAAACAAAACTCGAGTACGAGTTTTGTTGTTTGAATCTTTAGTGAAGATGATCAAATTTCTGTTTGTGTCTTTATAGATACAAAATAACACCTGCATGTGACATTGATTTTGGCCCACTACCCTACGGCTCCGACAAAACCCAGAGCTTCACAATAGATAACCACGGACTCTTCCCATTCCATTTCAGCCTAACACGCATACTCTCAGAGCTTGGTAACAATGTGAAGCCTGGGTAAGAACACAGATTGGGCTTTTGATTTGCTAAGAAATCAATTGAATAGTGATACATGTTTTATTGTGTTCCTAGTATTTTATAGTATTCAATAAACTTGTTCAAAAATATAACACTGTTTACATTACAAAATCTAAAATATATAGAACTTCTAAAACTTTTGGACTTCTGTATATCTCATGCTAATTTTTTTTAGCCTTTTATGAAGTTGTATTTTGAGTGTGAGATGATATGTTTGACCGACTCAGAACAGGCAGGACTCGTACAGTAGTTGAAACCTGTAATCTTTAATGTATTTTCTTGATAAGAACAACTTCAGTATTAATGGTATTCTGTTTACTATCAACACAAATTTCAATTTAATTGTTTAATAGCTCACTAAGTTTTGCTCTAGGTTTATTCCAAACAATTCCATTGAACAATTTTCTATCTTTAATCCTGAGTTTAGAGGACGATCTAGGGTGCCAGCTAGAGACTGTACTTCATCAAAGTCCACCAGCGGCAATCTCGAAACAAAAGATCATCACAGAGAATCGGGTTCTCGGGATGTAAGCAACTACTACCAGTTCGTTTTTTTTTTTTAACAGACATCACGAGATTGCATCATGTATAATAGTCGTTTTGTCTTTTTGACCAATTTTCATATCTATAAAACGTAAAAGTACAAGCTGCCATAATCATGATTTGAGTTTGCTATTTGATGTTCATTTTCCTTTTTTGTCTACTTCTGTTTTCTCACCTACTCTCTTTTCTACTCAAAATTTTCCCATACATCCAGATTTCACTGAACTTGGGCATTTTCTGCGTGTCTCCCTGCAATGGAAACGTGCAGCCTGGGGCTCAGCAGCAGATAACCGTTGTCTGTTTGGCTGACCAGCTTGGCTCTTGGAACCAGGGCCTGCTTATTGACATCGTTGGCCGTGACCCCTCAGAACAGCCTGACGGTATCGCATACAGACTGTTGGCTGAGGTTTGCAGACCAGGTGAGAGATACCATACCATACCATACCAACTTTATTTATAAAGCACTTTAAAACAACCACAGCTGATACAAAGTGCTGTACATCAAAACACAACATAACAATAAAAAAAACATAAAATAAAAACTTACAGTTTAAAAACAAAAACATACAATTTAAAACTAGATCCCGCTAGAGTTGAAAGCCAAATAAAATAGATGGGTTTTAAGACGAGCTTTAAAAGTGGACAGTGAAGGGGCCTCCCTGACCTGCAAAGGCAAGTTGTTCCATAATTTGGATGAGTGTCCCTACATGAAAAATTCAACTTAAAAATAATGTATGTGCATGATTCACATCTAAATGGAATAATTTCCAGCTGGCAAGTAGCATGATTAGGCATAAAATGAGCCTCTGTGGGAGACTTTAATGAGCCAACCTGATGGGAGATTCATTTGTCAATAAAAGATCTATTTGCAAGAAAATAGTCCAAAACTTTAAAAAAATACAGTGTGTCCACCATAAATTGTAATAGAGTTTGTTTTAAAAGATTAAGAAATCTGGGAAACTAATGAAAATGGGCACATAATTAACTGGCTAAAAATAAAATAAACAAGAACTCAATTTGAAAATCTCTAAACAGGGAATGTGGTAAATTTGGAAAAAACACTATCTAAAACGCATTACAAAATATAACTGGAATTGTACATGTAAAATGACCCCACTTCATCTGACCAATAAAATATATTTTAAAAACAAAACAAGAAATATGTGTGTTAAGCATACATTTAATGATTCCTGTCAGACATGAACACCCAACTAAGAATATACAACTCTCATAACTAAACTCAGCTATGATGACTAAAATACATCACATTATATTGCAAGTTACCAAATCTCTAAGTTTAAGACTGACAAATGTTTTTTCATTGTTCCAACATATTTTTCAAACTGTGTCCCTATCAATCTGAATAGGGTAGCCAATCTTTTAAAGCAGCAGTATGCATTTTCCAAGTACATAGTGCCATTTTATAATGCAGTCGAGTAACAAGATTACCGTCAGTTGTTATGAAAATGCCATACATATCAAATATGACTTAAAAGAAATTTGACTTTGTAATGCCTTGAAATTGGGCCTCTGTCTTTTCTGCTCTTTCCAAAACTCTGTGCTCATAAAGTCATCACAACAGCGCTCCTCTGTTGAACCCTTTGACAACGTTTTTACGAGTGTATCACTGAGAACTATCTCGTATAGTGAGCTCAGCAGACTCCACCAGGTGTTTGCTAATTTCTCCTGGGTAGTCTGATGGAGCTGAGAGTGGATGTTATGGGAGAGGGGTGATATGCGAGTTGCAATTCCTGTCTTGGTTGGACATGTGCTTTCTTAACAAAATAGAGAGCACCCTCTGATCTGTTGGTTTAAAATTATACTGTTGTCTTAGAAATCATTGACTGCATCCAGCAGCCTAAAGGTTTACCTTCTCCGATCTGACAAAAAAGGCCTTGAACTGTTGTAAACTGGAAATATTACCTCAAAGAAAAGAAATTGATTGCAAAACTGTCCCTACCTTTGAGTCATCAGATTTTTTTATTTCTCTCTTTTTGCACAGGCCTTGTGATAGATCCAGAGTACATCTTTGAAGAACACTACATGTGTCAGAACAGTAACCAGCTGTCCTCAGAGCAGTTTGCCAATGTTGAAGGCATTTTTGTCATGGATGAGAAAATGTTTATTTATAACAAAGTTCTAGTGGGGAAAACCTCTAAAGCCCGCTTTAAACTCATCAACAACAGCAAGGTCCCTTGTACAGTTAACTTGGCCTTCAAATATGGTGGAATTAAGGTGAGACTTTTAAAGCTGTCTACATGTTTCGAGAGTCACAATGGAAAAATACGATACGTTTGCTTTCAGGCATCTCGACAAGTATTTGACTTGTCTGCAACAACACTGAACATATTGAGCCAGTCACATGCTTATGCTGTGGTCACCTTCACACCACTGGCAATCCAGCAATACAGTGTTTTGTTGGAAATTACAACGAAGGGGCTCTCCAGGTGAAATTTTTACCCCAATAAAACTGTGCCGTTTGAAAAAATAAGCAATAATCCTACATCCTTTGTGATAAATATTTATGAAGTTTGCTTTCTTTTCATGTGTCAAGATCAAAACACACATTAGTTAACCAAACCCTGGAGTTCCAGTTAAGTGGAGAGGGGACTCTGCCCAGCTTCTGTGTCCTGCATCCAGCTCAGGGAAGCAGCCAGGGAAAACCAGTGATGCAGTTCGGACGAAGTTTGGTGGGCAGAAGACATACTTTACCTTTGGTGCTTCTCAATAACGGAAATGTAGAAGCGCAAGTGAGTTTTGGTAAAAACTTTAGGCGCTAGATTTTTTTTCACAGACTGTCTTTTACTATCACGACATAATGATTATTTTAACAAATGTGTAAAAAACATTTTTAAGAGAAAATTTACTTACTGTAGCTTTAAAATGCAATTCGTTTCTGAGTTAGGTTGTTAGTTAAAACTAGTGGTAGCTATGTTTGGACTGACACTTTGACCAAATAGCTGGTCATAGCATCATCCAGACAGGCTGTCTTTCATAGAGTGTTCTCTTTTTGTGTTAATAATGAAATAAATTTTGTCATATCTTATTATACACAACAATGTTGTTGTTTTTACAACTCTTCCTCTAGTAACATAAAGAATAACCTGCTTTAGTCTGTTTTTGGTAGGCAAACCAATAAAAGTCTGCTTTGGAAACCCAACATTCACCTTGTCATGATAAATCAAACAAGAGCTGATTTGGGCCAAAATTTTAACTATGGGTTCATTTTGTGAAAAAAGCTCAAATGCTTTTTTTTTTTTTTTTTGTAACAAACCAATTTGGACCAGCAGTTTCAAATAGTTCGACAATATTTTATAATAATTGCTTGCAACAACAACAACAACAGTAACAATCAGGTGTTAACAAAAAAAAAACCCAAGAGAGAATTGTTTGTAATTTTATATTTGTTGTGAAAGGTCCAAATTGAATTGGTGGATGAACATGGTGTGTTTACAATAAAACCTCCTCTAGGCGACACCACAGGCACTGTTCAGTACGAACAACTTCAGCAACCTCCTCCTTCAGGTAATGAGTGTTTTATTATGAAATGTCTCTTGTATTTCTTTTTTTTCTGTCCTGTCCTGTGTTGCAGCTATGTCTTGGTTTTGCAGTTCATACCTGTTTAAGGTGACTTATTCCTTTTTCTGTTTTTTCACTTTTTTCTTTTGTTAAGTAGTTTTTTCCCCCCTTAAGAGTAAAACTGTTTCATATTTCGTCTTTCCTGACAAACATTGATTCCCATGTTCCAGAGGGTCAATTGATCCACAGAGCCACTATGAGGCTTAACGTGAATGAACAGAAGAGGTGTGACGTTTGCTTTTGCTCCAACGAATCGGTTACAATTGATACGTCAATGACAGTGCAGTTGAAGGACAACCAGTACAATAACACCATAATACATGTGATGGCAGAGACTTATCAGGAAAGGGTGTCTCTCAGTAACATCAGCAGCTCACCGCAGGATGAAGAAGATGAAGTGGAAGGTATACAAAATAAGGGACTGTGAGGTTATAAAGAATTTTACTGCATACTGAAATTGTTTAGAAAAATAATGGCTTTGCCACATGTTATAGTTTCCTGACAAATCTTTTTTGTTTTCAAAGGTTCATATGAGGTGCTTCATTTTGGTGACTGCTATATAAATTGTAAATCCCAAGAAAGCGTCACTATTACCAACCACAGCAAAAACCAGGTGGTGAAGTTCGAGTGGCCTCCCAGTGAACCAAATGTCACATTTTCACCAGAGGTAAACTCTTAAATGGATTAAAAATATCAATAAGATTTATTCCATTTATTTCAATATTTACACCACAACTTTGTTCCACAAATGCAAACAGTGCTTTTTCCCCCACAACTCAATAAACCGAAAGTTACGTATTTCACTACAGCTCTATGAATCAATACTGACCGCTAGAGGGCGGTGCTGAAAGCATGCAACGTGAATGCGCCGTTCGAGCACTAACCAGTCACACCTGTGACATATCGGATGTCACAGGTGTGATGACGCGGAACAGAGCCGCGTCATCCGAGGCTCTGTTCCCACAGAATCTTCTCGCGAAATGCAAGGATTGTGAGTGACAGAGAATCTCTGGCGGCCATCCGGGATTCATAGAACCGTAGTTACGTACGTAATTTTAGTTCTGTTTCATCCCTGCTGACTGCCAGAGGGTGGTGCTGAAAGCACTGAATGACTAATACCAGCAATGTCACAAGGAATCCTGAGCATAAACCTCACTGAGAAGGCCCAGAGGACCCTTGTAAAAGAACCTGGCCCAGGGGATAAGGGGAGGCCACATTCACATTGTAAAATCTAGTGAACGTGTTCGGAGAAGCCCATGATACACATATCACTTCCAGTGGAACCCCTTTCAAAGCTGCCCAGGAAGTGGAAATGCTCCTGGTAGAGTGTGCCTTCACAGTGACTGGCGAGGGGCAGCGCCCTGCAGCGTAGGCGTGGCAGATGACATCCACACGTAAACGCTGCCGTCACCAACAAACAGTACCTGGAACGAAGATCCGTCTCAGCCGTAGGAAGACGAAACACCGCTACTCCGGCCAACAGGCAATCGGGCGTCTAAAGACGGCGAAAAGATCCAGAAAAACAAAAGGCCGAAAGCTAACAGCATGCGAGAAGAGAGGAACAGTCTTGCTATGTTATGCTATGTAGCCTCTAATTGATCATCCGATAAGTCACAGGTGTAACTGATATTATTGTTCGAACGGCGCATGCGCAGAGGGAACATTCAGTACTTTCAGCACCGCCCTCTAGTGGTCAGTAGGGATGAAATGGAACATAAAATATTCAACTAAAAATAATAGAATCACTATTTCATATTTTTATTCAATAATTCTTCACTTTGCCTATTTTTGGTAAGTTTTCTTTTTTTTAACACAGGTTGGGCACCTTCATGCTATGTGTTCTAAGGAAGTGACCGTCACCTTCTGGTCCAGTCAGCCAGTAACTCTGAAGCAGCAAGTGACTTGTAAGATTAGTGAGGTGGAGTTCCAGCAACCGGTAGAGGAGGTGGCCGACTGGGATGACCGTCATAGAACAGTGACATGGCAAAGTGCTTCAGAAAGGGTTTTAAAAGAATCTCAACAGCTTGACAGTAAAACGGTAGCAGTGGTTTCAATAATAATCTTAACAAAAATGTGTTTAATATATGCTTAGAAGTTATCTTTAAAAGGTACTTTTAACCTGACAAATGAGCCTCTTTGGAAAGCATATATTTCCTGAATATAATTGTATATATCTATATATATAATGTGCATGTTTTAGGAATGTATAAGGTTCATTACAGAGAGTGATTTTCCATTCTTAGTATTCTAATGAAAAGCTAATAAAGCCCTAGAAATTTGGATTTTCAGGAATGTCATTTTTATGGCCTATCCATTGTGGGAAAAACTGCTGATGTGACAGTTGTCCAAGAGATTGTCATTGACAAATGGAAAGTTGATTGGAAGTAAAAGGCTGCTAGAAAAAGGGGGCACAACAGAGATAACAGCAACCTTGATAATTCATTGAGAATTTGGAAAAGATTCATAATGCAAGAACTGTAGTTAAAGTTACTACTTCAACAGCTACTACATGCTGAAATATACAGGATGTGGACTACATGTCACACCATATCTCCTGAATCAGAGACAATAACAATAAAAGACAATAATTTTCCTTTCAGATGAAAATAATACATTTTACATACCATTTAGAAATGAAGGTCCCTGATTTCATCAACTCAGGCAGTATCACAAGTTGATCGCCTTCAGACCAACAATTAATGCAAGGAAGTGCCAACCAAGGACTGTGTACATATACTGTATAATATTCAGACATTCTTTTCATTTGGCAGAATTGCTGTTTAATTTATTTTTTTTTTGGATGGTGTTATATAGCTAATGTTCAAACCTTAATTATAAACAGAAATAAAGGCAAGAAACAGATTCTTTTTTAGTTGCAAGTCATAATTGTTAAAATTAACAGAATCAAAGGCTCTAATTATCACTCTGTAATATCTATAATATATAGTATGAGTTTTTTTTTTTAATCCACTGAAAAAGTATATCATTGCTATTCTTATTTATTGAGATGAACCTGGACATTGCTTAGATTCGCTAACTAATTTGCCTGTTTGCTTTCAGATGATAGAGACAAATCCGGAACCTCTCTGTTCTGTGGTTGAGGGCTCTCAGTGGAGTCTGAATTTGGAAATCAGGGCAATTTGTGATTACTCAAAGTTCAGCTGCAGCACCAGCAACATTCAGTTTAAAGACACCCTGCTTTTCCAAACCGAGCTCCAACAGTAAGTCAGACTGAAACACAGTCAGCCAGTACATTATGTCTGAGAATATTTGTGCATTTTTGACACTCTTATGCAAAAGTTAGACCAAAAATATTTAAAGCTTTTATTTACACTGCTCTGTATTTGTGCTTTCAATTACAAATATGCATATGCAACACATAATTTTCCAGGTCTGCTCTTTCCTCCATAATTTGGTTGTTTCACTTTATTTTTCATATTTTTTGTTCTAAAAATGATTGTTGTGTGTATGTTTGTATTTAAAGACTGCAGATTATCAATGAGGGCAATGTGAAAGCGGATTTCTCCTGGCAAGTCCAAATGGATTCATGCAGTGAGATTACAGATCTTAAAGAAGGAGGTAAGATGAGCTCTTATCATGAATTTAGTGTGTGTTGAATCTAATCTCAAATATTTGTTTCAAATTTTAGGTTTAATTGCTGTTCTAATATCCTAATACTTAAAGTTGGACAGGATGTATTGGTTTACATTTTAGTGCTTTAAAAATGTTTCTGTGTAAATCGGAGTGTATGTCATTGGTGACAGATGAGAGCTGGAGTTCTCATCCTGACAACAATCCAGACAGGCCTTCCAGTGATCGGAGCAGCGCAATGTCACCACTCATGGGAAACCCTGAATTGCCTCCATTCACCGTGGAGCCCAGAATTGGGACCATAAATCCTGGTGTTACCCAGACCTTCAATGTTTGCTTTTCACCTGTGAAGGTATCGCAATTTCAGGGCACACTGCTCTGCAGGTAATTAAAGGCATTTAAAGCAAGTGCATTTTTCAGTGGTCAGCTTATTAGAGGTGTACCCACATCTTCTGCTCAAATTTAATTTACTGCCCTTTCATTTATAAAAGAATGGTTCTTCTTTTTTTAATGTATCTTTTTTTAAAAGATCAGCTTAAAAGACGAGATATTAACACCTTTAAAGATTTAAAGATAGCTTTAAAGATTTAGCCAAAATATATTAAATGTTTTTTAGAACTGGCAATGCAAAAATCTTTAAGCATACTGATGTGTGGCTAATCTAAAAGGATTAGCCATTGGTTTCCCAGACAATATAAAGTTTAATTTGTTATGGATATCTCTGTTTTTTCAGTATTCCAAACTTGGAGAACAGTGATCAACCTCATTGTATCACAGTGTGTGGTAAAAGCCTGTTGCCTGATATCCATTTTGATTTGGAGGACTCGGACTACATCAGTAGCAGCCTGCCTCTCAATCCTAGCACTCGAGTTTTAGAGTTCAAAGCCCTTGGCTTATCAACACCCATAACAAGGTAATAGATTAAATGACAGGAGGCTATTATCCTCATTCATATGTATTCCTTAGTTTTTGTTATATTTTACCTTTTGTGGAAAGTCATGATTTCATTTGACTGTCACTTTGCTGCTGGTACACCTACTTTTTCCAACAGAGCAACAAAAGAATATTTCTGTTCTATTCTAAGAAGGAGTAGAAAAATGTATTGAAACGGCATGTCTGGTTAAAAAGCATGCATTTGACTATATTTTAATTCTCTGCCTCCAATTTGGAAAAAATAACAGAGAGGTCTGAGAAATTCAAATGGAAAAGTCAGACATTAATCGACAACTTCAATACTAGCATCCAGTAATAGCTACCATTCATTTGAAACTTAATGGAAACACAGCCTGGTATCAAAGCCGCATCAACTGGGGAATACTATTGTGTTCCCCTTTACAACTCAGACCTGTTAAAGTTGGGTGTGATGTCATTCCCAGATGGACATTCTGACTGTTAAATGCAGTTTAAGCACCTACTGGCACTTATTCCTGGTTCAGTGTCATCCACTTTAGTTTTACTTGCAGTTCTTGAAATGTTCTTCACTGCACTTTCCCGTCTTGGAAGTTTCTGGTTATAGCAATGCTTTATGTGCTTTCAACAAATACTTTGGATTACTAGAGTCTAGTAGCCTATTAGCTTGTCAATAATTCTGCAGAGCTGCCAAGTTCCTCTGAAGCTTGCCCAGCATTTCTACTTGTACTACAGTTTGAGAACCATTGGTATAAAAAAACTAAAACTCTGTTCTCTTGTCTGACTCTGTAGGTCATTCAATGTGATTAACCCGACCAAGATGGCTTACTCATATAAATGGATGTGTGACGACACTAATCCCAAGTCTTTTCGTTGTCTAAATTCTTTTGGGACCATCCCACCAGGGAAGAAAGTGGAGGTAAGAACTTTGTGTCTGTCAGTCTAACCATCTACCTTCTCTGTCTCAAGCTCACTTAAGTCTTCACATTATTATTGATTCTCTGATTTGTCTACAGATGTGTTTTGAATATGTTGCTCAACAACAAGAGACAGTGGAGTCACTTTGGAGTTTCTTGATTGAGAATAAGTCATTGTCTTTTCCCTTCTTTTGCGTGGGAACTTCTAGAGAGCCATGCATCTATTTTGACAAACCTTATCTTGACTTTGGGGATGTGGTTGTTGGTATGTACAGACAGATGTCTATTCATTAATGTAAACAAAGTATATACATCTATTCTATAAATTTAGAAAAAAAGTGTGGTTATTATCTTTTCCACAGTGGCAGACATTAGTTCTAAATACTGCATAAGCTATCATGTGTGTGTGTTTGTGTGTGGGCAGGTCATCAGGTGGAGCAGACAGTTGATCTGGTGAATGCAGAGGAAGAACCTTTCCACTTCTCCGTCCTGCCGGTGTCTCTTGTCACTGAAGATCATCAGGCCAGCCTGAGTTTAAAGCCCATGAGTGGCATAGTGATGCCCAAGAATAGGTTAATAACATACAACTATTATGTTCACATTCAAAAAATGGTCCTTATGGTAAAGCATTTGTACCATTCTTGTTGAAATTTGTTTTCTTGATTTGTTGGTTGTAGGTTACCACTGTTGATGTGCTTCACACCTTCCTCAAAGGGATATACAAACTTCAAACCGATCTTGAAAGTGAAGAGGAAGTCAGAACCACTTTCATTCCACGTCAAGGCTGATTGTTTCTCCATGCCAGTTTCAGTTCATATTCAGGAGCGAGATGGGAATCTCAGAGAGCTCTTCCCTAACCAGGAAGATACACTAGACTTTGGAAAGGTCACCACTCCTTAACAATATAAATACTGAAATACAAATTATACACATTAACATCTGAGCTTTTAAATTAGCAATCTCTCTCATGTTGGTCTTTATATTCCTGAATTATAGGTGGGAATTTCAGAACTATCTACCTATAATTTCCTGGTGTTCAATCTTTCAAGATTTACACTGGAAGTCAGCTTTGAGTTGTCGGGTCTCAGAGAGAAACTTCAGCAATTAGAGGTGAATCCTCTAAACGATGTTGTCCCAGTTGGAAAGGAGCTCAAGGTATCAATGGTCTTTTCCCCTAAGAGCCTTTGCAACCTCTGCGGTGTCAAACTTATTGTCAAGGTAAGATAAAGGTATTTAAATTATCTGCATCTTTTCTGTCCTATGTAGAAGTTTGTAGCATGAGCTGACTTTCTTCCACTGCAATTTGTTAGGGAATGTGAAAATGACTGTGTCATCTGTTTTCTTTAAGTAAAAAAATACACAACAAGTTCAAGAAAAATTATTACAATTAATTCAAGTTAAGTTCAATAAAGCTGTGCCAATTTGTGTCAGTTGGACATCAGGTGATAACTGACTGAGCAAATAATATTTTTTTTGTGTATATATTTATATATATATATATATATATATATATATATATATATATATATATATATATATATATATATATATATATATTTAGTATTTTTCTTTCTTGCTGTTTTTTTGTCATCTTTGCCCTCTTCCTTTCATCCCACCAGGTGATGCCCGGTCCAACCTATACTCTTTCTATTAAAGGCAGAGCCATGGCACCCAACCTTGACTTCTCCTTCACAAAGTTTAACTTTGGAAAGTGTTTCCTGTTCTGTCCGGGTATGGCACCACCATCCCACACTCTTCTCATTCACAACAAAGACAATAACGAAGTCAGGTATGTGTCCATCTGTATTCCAGGTAGCTGTGGATAGCAAAAGTACCC
The DNA here is from genome assembly GCF_002775205.1 of Xiphophorus maculatus. Classification (NCBI taxonomy): domain Eukaryota; kingdom Metazoa; phylum Chordata; class Actinopteri; order Cyprinodontiformes; family Poeciliidae; genus Xiphophorus; species Xiphophorus maculatus. Next base: position 17,877,774 of record NC_036444.1, on the reverse strand, counting down.
GATACAAATCTATAGCCCTCGAATATTGGCATATTGCCCAGAAATACAAAATGTGTTTTTATAAACCTAATAATTTAGGACATACTTTTATAATGAGTGTGACTTTTATTTTGTAAAGTATCTGTGAGCTCATTTTGAAAGCCTACCGCAATCCATGTTTGCTTGCTAGTTATGGCTTTATAAATTTAGATTTGTATTGGAAATAGTTTAATTAATGAAAGAGCTGGAAAGAAATCTGTTCCTTATTTATCTTTTTGTCTTCTTTTTAAAAATCCACAGTTGAATGGGTTGAAAATTTTCAAATACTGTGTTTTGATTTTGTTCTCATCAGTGTCCAGTGCCAGTTTCAAAACACAGCATTCTTGAAGGTGGACTTCCAGCCAGATATTTTGAGACCTGGTGGTATTATGGCAGTACCATTTTCCTTCTACCCCCAGAAGACTTGTCGTTATAGTGGAAAGCTCCTTTTTGTCTTAGACAGCTGTGACACAAAACAAGTGGAGATACAAGGAGAAGGCATTGAATTAAAGGTAAGAAAGTAGTGTAAAAAACACACTACTGTTTTACACTACTTTCAGAGTGTAAAGTAGTGTAAAAAAAGTAGTATGCTTATACACTTTTTATGCAGTGTATAAGCATAAAAAGTGCTTATATACTGAGCACTTTTTATGCTCAGTGTATAAAAAGCACCATACACTGAGCATACTGCTGCTCAGTGTATGGTGAGCAGTATGCTCACATATACTTTTAATGTAGTATATGTCAAAGATGATGGTCAATTACAAAAATACTTTGCAAGCACTTATTTCAAGTTGCTGACCAATGTAAAGAATGTGTTCCTCTTTCTTAGAGGACCTAGTAAGTATTGAGCTTTAAAACCAAGAAATGTGGCAAAGTTAAATTTTGTGTGTTGTTACACCCCTAATAGATACTCTATGGGGTTTAGGTCAGTCAAGCTTAATAATACTATGGTTATTAAACCATGGTATTTGTGCTACAGACACTATGGGAATCTGCTGAAGAATCAAATATCATAGTCTAAAATTTCATGGTCGACCTCTGAACTGAGCTCATCAATTTTTCTCCAAACTCCAGATCCTTGATTTTGTAAATAAAATGCAAAATTTGCCTTCATATAAAAAGAGTACTGGTCCAGTCCTTTTTCTTTTAAGCCCATTATGAGCCTTCTAATATTGTCTCTGGTTCATGTGTCAGCTAACACAAGCAATGTGACAGTTGTAGCCTATGGCCTGGATAAATCTGGGTTAGATGCATCTTGAAGAATAGAATTGGGTTTAAATCCCCACCGTCCTTCAATCTCTTGTACCCCTTGCTTCATAATCTTCTTGAGGTTGTAGTTATCATTTTTGTTTGTGCACCCTTTTTTATCACACTTTTTCCTTCCACTCAGCTTTCCATTAATGTATTTGCTTACAACACTTCTATAGTGCTCTGTGAACAATCAGCTTCTTTAGCAGTGACCTATCATGACTTACCATGCTAGTCTCAGGTATCTGTGACTGATTCTGCTGCAGAGAATTGTTTAGTCAGCAGTCTTTCCCATAACTGTGGAGAACAACAGAATATATAATTATTTAAAATTGTTTTGTTTTTGTTTTTGGTTGTTTTAATCAATTTTTCTAAACTAAATTATGTGTTTTTCTTACTATAATTTATAATCAGCAAAATTAACAGAAGTAATGCTTGAAATATATCGCTCTGTAATATTTTGATTGACTGAGATCTGCCCATAGATGTAAACAAACATAAGCATGGAAACAATAGTGTGAGTGCATCATTTTATTCAAAAAGAAAAAAGTGGTCTCTCTTATTTGTCCAAAGTCATTTTCATGACCCTAATATATGCTTTTTTTTTGTCCCAGCTGGTAGTGATTGATCCTCCACAAAAGAAAGTGAAACTAGGATGTCTAGCGTTGGGTCAAAAAGTGAACAAACAAGTCATTCTAGTCAATGACAGCCTCCTAGACCTTTCTTTCACTTTGACACTGAACTCAGATCCTCCTGTAGATCCAAAGGTAACCACAACACAAATGTATCAACCTTTAAACTAGAGTCCACTAAAGCCAGACTTAGTTAGACTTAATAGCTGCCTTCCTCCCACCAGGACCTGACTGTCAGCCCATTAGGTGACCTGAAACTGAAATCTGGTGGAGACTCCTGCAAGCTGCAGATTCAGTTTTCACCTCAACAGCACATTGCTCCGTTTTTGGCTGAGCTGCAGGCGGAGTTCATGGGGTTCTTCCACCCCCTGCTGACCATCGAGGGCTGTTGCAAGGTTGGCTGGAATCTGCCCTCACAATCATTACATCGTGTACACGAATATTCCCTTAGTGAATTATGTAAGACGATGTTTCTGTTCAAAAAATATTTGGTAGTAATTCATAATTTAAAAATACCAGGGATTGGAAGTCAATTTAGACTGCAGCCAAGTGTCTTTTGGAGCTATGGTCCAAAACTGCCAGACAAACAGGAGGATTGTCATGACGAACACCGGTGACACTACTGTCAGGTAATGTTGAATAACAACATATCCTACTATATTTTTATGGAACCAGCACATTCCCCAAACACTTACTCTGGTTGGGTTTATTTTCTTCCCCCTGTTTTGCTTCGGTTCACTGAACTGCCAGATTTCATTGGCAAACCAAAGATTTCCCTGCAGAGTTGTCGATCAGACCTGTAAAAGGATATATCTGCCCAAGCAAGGACTTTCCCTTTGAGGTGACCTTTACCCCTGTGAAGCTCAGTGATGACATCAGATATGAGAACCTGTCCTGCTTCATCAACGGTTCCCCATTTATTAAATTGACGGTCACAGGTTCCTGCGTCCCACCTTCCATTAGCAAAGAGGTTAGACTGAACTCTCTCTTTACATACAAATATACAATTTTCATATCTTTAAAATAATTACTGTTAATACACACTTTGGTTATCAGTTAAAGGATAAGGAGCTTTTTTGGTTCCAATCTTGCCTCATGATTGTTGATTTGAAGTCATGTTTCTAAATAGAAAATTGACTTAGTTGCCTTGTAAAGCACCTTAAAGTAAATATACTGTTTATTAAGGCTTAAAAAACAATGTTGAATCTATCAGATTTAAATGTATTTTTATGTAATATTGCAGATAGATCTGGACAGTAAAAAAATATTAAAACGTACATTTAGACTGATGTAATATTATTTTTATTTTTTTTTAGTATTTTTTGTAAAAGCTGCCATGTCAGTTGCTTTTTCCTCATTGTGTAAATGGTTAAAACAGTAGCTCCAAATAATGTAATTACATTATACATGAGACAAGTCAATTGATTTGTCTCATTTGGTTGACTCGGCAGCTTTTGATAGATTTAAGGATTTATGCAACTTCTTCCAGTTAGATTTAATTAACTGAGTACCCCTAAAGTCCTGCATCTGAGGAATCAAACAAGTCAGAAAGCTTGAGTTGAAGTTCTTTCACATTCATTTATTTATCTAAAGTAGACAGACAAAAGGTTTTTTAAAAGGCTGCAAAAGCATGTTGATTGTTTTTGCTGCATCATAACAAAAGAAACTGTGCATCATGTTCATGTACATGATGTTCTTTGATAGAAATTATAATTTTAAGTCCAACAAAAGCTGAAGGGATTGCATTATTATTCCTGTTTATGCTTAGATGCAGATGTCTTTTATTATTGAACTCTTAAATACGTGTGTCAGAGGACATGTTGTCAGTTGAAACTTACCTAGAGAAATTCTGGCAGGTTTGATTAATTTTATACATTTTGTAAAACGTCTGTCTCCAGGTGGTAAATTTTTCTTGCCGAGTGCGCACCTCTCAAACTCAGACCCTGTCCGTAACCAACCCTACCTGTGAGTCCTGCAACGTCACACTTGTAGTCAAGGGTGAGCAATGGAGTGCTGCTCACTTTATGACCTTTGAACCCAGCCAATGCAAGACATTTGACGTCACGTACAGACCACTGACCATGACGATTGATGGAAACAAACACCCGGTAGAGAAAAATATTACTTTTAAAGGAAGCATTTTTGTATTTAGGACTGAAAGTAAAATGTCAAAAAATAGACCTGTATTTTTCACAGGGATCAGTTTTTTTCTCTTTTCCTGGTGGGAGGGGAATTCTGTTCAATCTGCAAGGAAGTGCGTTTGCCCCAAAAGCAGAGGACATCATCTCACAGGAGCTGCCTGCCAAAACCCAAAGCTCTATTGTTCTCCAAGTCAACAACTGGCTCACCAGGCTGCAGAGGTAAAACACCAAGTCAATTTATATAATTTATGGTAATTCCAATTTCATCTAACATATAAAAAAGCCTATGGGACTTTTCTCATCTTGATTAGTTTGTGTGTGAATAACAATTTTGGTAAATCAGACTCATCACCTTATACTGATTCCTTTCTATAGTGAGATCCATTAAAAACATAGCTAAAGAATACAGATACTGAAAAATTGGAAAATCATAGCATCAAATCAAATCATTGGACTTCTCACTTTATTTAAGTCAGACTGCAAACTACAGCACCCTATCTATCACTGTGAATGCCATACATTCAATCAACAAAATAATACGGCCTATAAAATTATGCACACAGAAACAGGAATTGATTGAAATCCCTGTCTGCCTGTGATAAAATTATAGATCAATAGACCAACAACAGGTATGTGAAGCTCAGTTAATTTAAAAAGGCCTGATGGGGATTCTAATCCAAAATCTAGGAATGGAATGGATACCAAAATATAATATTTATTTCTTAGTATTTAACTAGAGATGAAAAATTTAACAACTCTTATGGCGCTATAATAAATGGTCTCGGGTTATGAGGCTATAATAAATGGTCTCAAAAGACCATTTATCATGGTTCTATGAGACTTATAGTTTTATGTTTTAACAAATATATTGACTATTTTTCTGTTTTCAGGTTCTCTGTGCTGCTAGAGGTAGTTAAACCTGAGAAACCAGACCTAACTGTGTTCCTCAAAGGAGACAAGTTCATTGAGGTTCCCGCGTTGGCCAAGAGGGACTACACGATGTCTTTTAATGCATACAAAGAGGGAGAATACACTGCAAGGGTTTGGGCAAACAAGTTTATCTATGTTTGTGCGAGTATGTTTCTCTAACCATATGAGTATCCATATCACACTATTGCATATTTGCCTTCTATTTCAAAGGTGTAAGAAGATAAATAACCTTATGAAACAAATACTTTACTGTAGCATTAGCAAGTCAATGTTTAGCTGAGCCAGACTTCCATGGCATTGGCTTCCAAGTTTAACACAATTTTCTAAAAGAGCTAAAAGGTTTAATTTGTTGAACTTCAGCTGAAACAGTAAAACTTACAGAGTGTGCAGTGCTTTTTTTGGTTACCACCTCTGCAGAATTTGCACAAGTTATTAAGCAAAAAATAAAAACAAACAAAAATAAACAATATAGTGCTACAGCAGAAGTAAAATACTCTATCTTGATGCTCTGGAACTGTGTGAATGGTAGACTCTTCCTCATGATCACCATAACCAGCACAAACGTTATGGAGTTGACTGAACCTGACATTCCTTACTTTAAACCCACATAGGACACAGTTGAGACCCACCAGTATACATGAAAAAGAAACAGTCTGACAACTGCATGAATCTGGCCCTCACTCCACACTTTAATCTTTCTACTCAGGTGACATTTCGTAATGAAACAACAGGGGAGTTCTTGTTCTACCTCATCAATTTTAAAGTCAGCTCTCCAGGAGTCCTGGCTACTATCAACCTGGAGACGCCTGTTCGCAGAGCGGCCTGCGGTGTTGTACATGTGGAGAACCCCCTAAACAGAGCTACCAATTTTACCCCAGAGTGTAAATGTACTGACATCAAGGTTCCACCTCAGCAGGTCGTTCCAGGACAGTCCAAGGTTGATACGAAAGACAAATTTCATTTTGATGACAAAATATCTATCGTTGAATATACCTGACCTGAATATGTCTGCGTATGTACATCTCTTCTCCTCAGGGTTCTCTGAACTTCGAGTATCTGCCTCTTAATGTAGGCGAATCTACCATACGTCTGACCCTGTCCAGTACTGACCTGGGCCAATTTCACTACAATCTGCTTCTCAAAGCTGTCTCTCCACCACCAGAACAGACAGTCCACTTCCACACTACACTGGGGAGCAGCGACTCTAATTTCATTAATTTTACTAATTACTCCCAAGGTGCAACCAAGTACATCTGTAGGGTAAGAAACTAACAGAACTCAATCTTGTTTTATAGAAATGTTTTAAAAAGATAACAATGCCAACATATTACAAGATATAAATTAAATTTTATTACAGATTAACCAATAGATTGGCCAAAAATCAGAAACTTGCCAGTTTGATCTGCCAATCACCAATAAGAACTAAGTAAATAAAACACTGAAATAGTTTTTGTTCTATTTGTTAAATGCATTAACATTAAGAACTCCCACTTTGGTCTATAAACACATCAACCATCATTTGAAAATCATTCAAAGCAAAATGGCATACGTTTCAATACCTGCTTCTGTCAGACAACCTGCAGCACATTTTTTCCTTATACCCAGTGTATACCTTGAAGAAATTAGGCCAGTGATACCAGAATTAGCAAATCAAACCTCAAATAAACCTTGAAATTCATATTGACCAGGAAGGTTTTTGATTTTTGTAAACAGTGTTTTTTCCTCAGTAGCATATTGTTTTATTGTTATTTGACTCCGATCCAGGTGGTGACAGTGGTAAGACTTCGTCCTGTAACTGGTGGGCTGGGGGTTCAAACCTCATCTTGCTCATCTATGGCTACAATGTAGCTTACCACTGTCAGTGTGTGAATGACTGAATGACTATCTGGAGTCCTCTGGACCAGAAGTAGCGCTACATAAGTACAGGCTATTTACCATGTGTTGTTCTGTCTCTTCTACAGAGTGATCGTCCTGATTTTATCGTGGACAAAAGTGTCAGTGTTTTGCCCGGTTTTCCTTCAGGGTCAGAAGTGAAGGTGGATGTTCGTTTTGAGCCACATCAGCTGGGTGAGGTGAGAGGACAGGTCACCTTGAACTCAGATATTGGTGGTGAATACATATTTCCTTTGCATGGAGTCTGCACCTTCCCAAGACCTCAGGGCCCATACAACATCAAAGGGGGTGGCAGCGTCTCCATCCCTTTCAAAAATGTGTTCCTGACGACCACAACTTTCTCTTTCAAGGTAAAGTTCATGCAGAGCCTAACAAGATTAAAGAGTAGAACAATAGATAGTTCCCACTATCCAGTGTGCAAACAAATCAAAAGCTGGTTTATTTTTTGCATTATTTATTGTACAAAAACCTGAAGATTCTGAAATTTCCCATTGATGATCAACAAAATCTACCAGGAGCTTTGTCTCCATCCAGTAGCTCTACTACTTGTCCTCTCACATTAGAAAAAGGCATCTTTCTGCTATTTAATCATTCATTTGTGTTGTGTGTAGTTTTTTTCGGGACTAAACAGGCATCGTTAAACTCATGGCTTTTTTTTAGGCCCTGTTCAAACCAGGCACAAACATCCATCCATCCTTATTGTGTAATGACTGAATGCTTGCAAGGCTAACAGGGTTTACCTTATGTTTGTGAAAAGAGACAAGACTGGTATACTTTGAGCAGGTCATCATTCCACAACATCTCTGCCTATTCAGCAACATAGATGGATGGATTCTGATAGGAACTGGCTACTCAGTTGTTTATTATTTGGATATTCATAGAATATTTAATTTTTTATTATTAATGAGGCCATTTAAAGTCAGTGTAAAAATTACTTGCTTCTCAGACATGGTTTGCTTCTGTATTTCACTCCTATTTATTATTGATTTACAGAAACATTAGTAAACATGCTGATTGTCTTTTTTGTTGCTCCTTGTTCTACGTCCAGGTTACATGTTAATATTTAGAGACAATGGCTAAGCCTTTCAGAGAGGATTTTGATGCATTGTGTCAATGATGGCTTATGATTAAAGCCTACATCAATTGCGCACCCAGGAATCATGTTAGTGATAAAGGGGTTCGCAGATTGTGGAAATTACCAGTTTTATTTCCACAGCTTTCAGCTTGACTCCCTTATGAAAATTTGCTCTTTGGTTCTGACATCCATCTGGCCACTTTCTATTGCCTCTTGATAGGTTCTTCACACAGCACTACATGTTCTTTAACTTTTGCATATTTGACTTCAATCAACAACTTATTCTCTTTTGCATTCATGTGTGAAAATTATGTAACCTAATGATATTTTTGTTGCTTCTAGGTTGACAACCCATGCTTTACTGTCAAAGAGATGGACAACATAGCCTCCAAAAAGTCACATAATATTATGGTGTACTTTGAAATTCCTCCTGGAGGGCATCCTGGACCGTGGTTTGGGAAGTTGACTGTCTGCAGACTGAACTCAGAGGCCCGGAGCAATTCCATTTCATGGGTCTTTTACCTGAAGGGCCACCAGCCTCAGTCTTCTTAGGGAAGCATAAAGAAAACACCCAAAGCAGATAGAAAGTTCTAACCTTATTCTTTATTTCAGCTTAGGTTATCTCTATAACCTGAGTTGGGATGTTAGACCGTTTTGAAACTAAAATATAAATGTTGATGCCAAAAATATAGTATCTACAAGCTTTAATTATTTTGTTTCAAAATATATTCTTTAAAAAACTGAATAAATATTGCAGAGAAGCTCTTCCTGTTATTGCACACTCATTTCCACATGGGGGCAATCATGTCAAGTGACTGGATTTGAATTCTGGTACTTCCTAGATTGGTTCAACAAATGGCCTTACTTGACTTTTCTGCTTTTTGGTCACTCCATTGGCTCAACAGCAGGACCTAATTCAACCAAATCAGTGCTGAGTTCTGTTAGACATGCAGCACATTGAAGCAAAGACTCACTACTCAATGGAAAGGGCAGAGCTGGGGGAGTCTCTCATTACCAAAGGTTAGACGTGTCACATCAGACATGCACTACACACAAACCTCTAATGAGAAGCTGGAGTGACAGTTCAGGAGACACTCCTGTTTCCTGGATGAAGCAAAATCCTCTGATCCTCCCTTTGGGAAGAAGAACTTCCTGCTGTTGATGTTCAGAGGTAAAGTAATATTAATAAGTTTGGACATTAAAGCAATCCCTTATTGTTCATCAGTTGATGCTCTTGGACAAGATCCTCAAAGAAAGAGTATTACTTTTGCTTCCTCGCAAGATAAAGTATTTACTTCAGAAATGACTGAGAAAAGTATAAACCAAATAAATTGAGTCAAACCTCAGAAAACATGGAATCTCTTGGAGAAATTCCTGCTAAATAAATATAAAAATAACTAAAGCATATTTAATATCAACTTGTAAACTTAATGACTCCACAGGAAATATTGTAATCAATGTTTATCTTAAGAGTAATTATCTGTTCATTTATCTTTTCCTGAATAAAACACAAGTTACTGCAATATAGTAAATGCATACATTCAGTATATTAAAACTAAAAAAATCAACAAAATTAGTAAGGAACTTACTGTCTTAACAGATAGCAATTTATTTAAAACATTTATCAAAGGTTTCTAATAGCACCATTTAACCATTTTAGCCTATTATTGAACTTCTACTGGCTTCTCAAACTTTTGTCTTAAACAGGATGTTTCAGTCATGCCAATTTACATTATGGCAAACATTTAGACACATTTAAAACTGTAAAAAAACAACAAACGTTTTTCTTTTTACCAGACCTAGCAGGTGTATCTCAATAAACTAGAATATTGGTAATACGGAGAGTGATGTATTTCAAGCTCTTAATAATAGAGGGGGTTTAAATACAGAAGTCTCAAACTACTGAGACGTCTGTACTTTGCAGCATGTACACTTAACACTAGTTTGGTGCTCCTTTTGTATGTAGATTCTGCTCTTTTACCAGCCTTTGCGACTTTAATTTCTAAAGAAAATTTCTTTCATCTAAAAGGAGTACTTTGGACCAGGGCTTTTATTAGCTGTAAGGCAGAATTCATCAGAAGAATTGAGAGCAACGCTACGTGTCAGGCTATGTATAACTAATCTATTTAAAACACGTTTTAATTTTTGAAATAAAGTAATTTGAAATATACTTTTGATCATACCCAAATCAGCTGCAATACGCCTGTTCAAGTTGTTGCTTTTAGAGATGAGTCTCATAAGAGTTTATTGAAGCTTCATGGTTAGATGAAATGATTTGTTATAACTTAAATTACCAATAAATACGTTCTCCACACACACATTAGATTTTATTAAGATGTGGATGGGTGTGTTTTGGGGTGGGTGATGTAACAGGGGAAGTGTTGGGTGGGGGGGGCAGGAGGGGGTGGGAGCTTCTCTCTCTCCCCCATAGAGCGCAGCATGAGCGCTCCGCAGCAAAAGGATGTGTGAGCAGGCAGCGCGTTACTGTAGGGACGGGGTCCACAAACTGCTGAACAAAGAACAAGCCAAACTTCGAGCCCAGGAAAGCCGCGAGCAGCCGAAACCCGTAGCCGGTCAGGACAGCGAGTCCGCGACGGCAGCGCAGTCCGGAAACAGCGGCGCCCAGCCCGGTGGAATCGACGGGCTCGTCCGCTGGATCGTCACCAAAATGAGCGACAACAAGAACATCTCCAGCCGGGAGTACGCCTCCAGCAAGGAGGAGGTGGCCGTGGCTCAGGAGCAGTTCTTCGCCCCGGAGCCACGGAGAGGCATCTCGGTTATCCTGGATGTGAGTATGAAGCTGCATGTTGGGGCGGATGGGTGGGTGGATGAAGACATCCAGAGCGCGCTGCGCACTTACGCACCGACATGTTCTTAAGGCAGTGCCAGTTTGCTTTCAGCCTGCATCCTTTTACTCAGTAATCCGAATAACAAACAGTTTCAGATGATTTAGCCTTCAACCCAATGAAAAAACAACTAATGGCAGACACTTTTGTCAAAGCAGCGACCATCAATGTTTATTTTAACCTCTAGTTTAGTTGTTGAACATGTTGTCCGCACAGAAGTACCTCCGGTGAACTTATTAATACGGTGAGCTTATCAATACAGCCAAATAAGATTTTTCTGATTCCATTTTTTTAATCCTCAGGAATTACGTGCAGCGTAAACCTGCAAGGAAGACAAAAGAAAAGTTTATGGTTCATAGCTGGTTAAAGTCAACAATCGGTGTATTTTTTTCTTCTTTAAAAACGTATAATATGACATAAAATGTTGTAAAAAGGAAAGTAAACCATTCCATTACAAGATTGCAAAAATCGAAAAAAAAATTTTCACTGAAGGAAAAACCTTGCTAAGAAAGCCTTCTGTCTATGTGGATGAATGAGCTGGAAAAAGAGGAACTTTTGGAAGATTGAACCACTGCACAAACTGCTTGAATATATTTTTTATCGCACTTTTTTGAAAGCTATGCAGTGCTCTCACAACTAAAATGTTTTTCTGCAGTTGTGTACGGCACAAGTAAAATCCTTCCGTTGAGTAATTTCATTCTTTACCTTTAAATACTCTTATCAGTTGCCTTATGTGATGTCGTCAGAGGCATATGCACCAAATGCCTTGCTTTTCATGTTTTCCACCTGAACATGACATAACATTTGGGAAATAACCTTTCCCAAACAATGGTTCTTCAAACAATGCTGTTTACCTCCTTAACATTTATTACTTGTGGTGATTGAGCCAGACACTGTAGCTTTATTTCCAATTTTTAGTATTGTATTTATTCAATATTTAGTTTAATTTCATTGATCTGAGCATGGCAGCTGCTGACACTCAGTTTGAACTCATTCTGACATTTATTCTCCAGTTTTCTGGATCACCTTTACTCCTGAAATGCTAATTGTTCTGCCATTTTCCCATACTATTGACCCCCAACATTATTATCACGGCAAAGACTCACACCAAAGTGGTTTCCTGGTGGGTCTGTTTGTTCACAGCTTCATGCAGCATTTCTCCTCATTAAACCTGCTTCCTTGGTTGCTGTTTTTTTGCTGCATTTATCCTCAATCTTCTTCTTAACCCTTTGTACCTTTCTTACTGTTTCTCAAATTCCTTTCATCTTTTCCCCTTCTCCTCACTTCCAATCATCCCTCTCTCATCAGAAGCATTCATGTCGTTATTAATAAGGTTAGAAGATGCATCACTTTCCCGTCTGCCTTCCTTCTGCTGCTGTCTCCAATTTCTACATTTATTCTGTCTTTTCTTTTGCAGTTTTCATGTGTTTCTGTTGTAACTTTTCACAAACACATACCACCTCCTCACTACAACACTTTTCTCCCTCTATCCAAAGCGTCTCTGCCTTTAAGCAGCTCCAGATCTGACTGCTTTCTGTGGAGCTGAGTGCGCCCCAGGGTGCAGCCGGGCAGCAGAACAATGCAGAGCAGCTTGTCGTTTGGAGTGTGGCTCTGCTCAGTGGTAATGAGCTTCACTTTGGCCTTGTGGTTGCAAGAATCTACCTCTTAATTTTAGAAATACTAATTGTGCGATGCCAAAGTGTCATAATTAGCTCCTCCGTAATAATGACGCAAAATATAAACTCTAATTGTTGTTTTGCTTCAGAAAATAGTTTTCTAGTGTTTTGTAAAGACTTTCATGAGAGTGGTGAGAGTATTTAATTTACTTGAGGAAGATACAAGTCCCGAGTGTGTGTATTTGTGGTTATTTTACTTGTCTTTGTGTTACCCTGATGGACTACTAAGGTATTACCCCTGCTTACCCCTCTCATCCTTCATGGATCAAGTGGATGCGTAAGGCTTGAATAAATGGATGTGACTCAAAGTATGTATAAACTTTAATTTATAAGGACCAGTGTCTTTTATTTATTTATTTGACAAAGATTAAAACATTTTAATATGTAAAATTTGACCCCAATCATCAAATCATCAAATATTATGCGCTAAAAATACACTTTTATATTCCAACATTTAAACCACATGGCTCAGTGGTAGAGCACCAGGCAGAGACTACAGTCCTCAAAACTATTGACCCTGGACCATTTGCTGCTGTCTCTGCTCTTCTTCCTGGCTAGTACTGTTGAATTAAAGCCACTATCGCCATTAAAAAACCTGTAAAAAATAGAAATAACAAAGCTGAAATATTTGCATTAGATTAAACATTAATTACTCTTAAACTTCCTATCGTGGTTCCGCAGTGTGTAAAGGTTTGAAATCTGATTTGAGATTTTTCAGGTCTAGATAAAGAATGAAAAAGAAAATTAAGTTTGAAAAGTATGAATACAGGTGAATACTTTCTTCTTTTATTTCCTCCTGTCTTCCTTCCATCTTCCCTTCTTTCATCCCTGCTTTGTGCAGATTTCCTATTTAAAGTCTTAGCACTGTAAAAGATAAACCATATATTCAAAGTGAACTTTTAAAATGGCGTGAAATTTTCTGATAATTCTGGAAAATTTAGTTTGAAAAATGTCATTTTGACATGGAAAATGTGTATTAAACCTTTCATCTATTTTAAAGGAACAGTTAATGATGATCTGGTTTGTTGCGATGCCTCGATTTTATTTTCAACTGCTCTTTTTCTTAGTATGCCCTTTGCTGCCGCTCACTTTGTCTTTCCGTCTGTCTTCCTGTTCATTATTCTGCTGCACCCCTGAGCAGGTACACTTCATATGGCTCTCAGAAAACACTGATGAAAGTAGCCGTTCTGACATTATCAGATCCACAGTGGGAGGAATCTTTGGCTGAAGCTATAAATTAGCTTAATGTGGTGCACCACCCGCACACAGTACATAATCAGTCAGCTGTAGATCAGTGAATTTGTTTGTTGAGTGTTTTATGCTCATGAACTTCAAGTCTTAGAGTTTCTCATATGCTAATAAACAGCTGCTTCCTTTCAGGCCTTCTGATGGAGTCAAATAAAAAAACAAACACTAATTGGTTGATTGATGATCTGTTTTCTTATTGGCTTTATTTCCACTCAGTAGAATTCAAGTTTTCTGTTAAAAAGATTTCCTCTAGGGTGGCTTTCAAGGTAACAACAGTTGCCTGTATTTTTCTTACTGATTGGTGTATGAAGTATTTCCCTTTCTAAACAGGACTAACATACATATTTTGTTTTCATTGACACTAATTAGTTAGCTACCCATTCATACACTATTTCAGTTGAGTTTTGTGGACTCTTTCTGCGCAAGAAAACTTGTTTTTAGAAGAAAACAGTTAATAATTGCACAGTACAATTAATAATTGTCTTAGAATATACATTGTTATTCTTTACCACAGCAAAGCTCCTGCATGCTGTAAATCTACCATCAGGAATTTGAATTGAATATAACTTGGATTTTTAGCTTGTAGATTAACATTTTAAATGGGGGACAAATGGCATAAGGGTTCATTATTAGAACACAATCAGGTAGAGGCAGTGTGATACTATAGGGAATGTTATTTGGGGAAACCATCAGTGCTGCCATCTATCTGGATGCAGATCCATGTTAATTCAATGGATATCTTACATTCTGTGGCCTTTTTCAGCAGAATAACCTAGTCTTGGTAAAAACCAGTCCCTTGTTCCAAACTTTGTTTCATACAGAGAGTCTGAAGCCTTGGCTACTGAGAAATGATTGCTTCCTGGAGGTTTAGACTCTGCTGAAGTTTAAAATTTTACCTTTTACCTAAAATTTTAAGGTTTGGCCGTGACGTATGGAATGTGCCAGTTCGGCTCTAAGAAGCTCATTGGAAATTGCCTACGCTATAAACAACCATCTTCCACTGTGAAGAGAGAAGTGCCAAGCTGAAAGAGGTGGACGTTAATGTTAATTCAATATTTGGAATATTTGGCTGCGACAGACTGGCGACCTGTCCAGGGTGACCCCGCCTCTCGCCTGGAGCGTTAGCGGGAGATAGGCACCAGCAGCCCTCCTGACCCCACTAGGGACAAGGGTGTTAGAAAATGGATGGATGGAATATTTGGCCAACACGGACTGAATGGCTTCGCTCACTTCCTCCGTTGCTGTTGATAAAACTACAGACAGACTACAATTCTAAAACAGTGCAGAAAATTATTGTTATCATTCACAACCTCTCTTTCTGTTCACTGATTGGCTCGGTAGAAAATCTACTGGGGGGAATCCAAGTCAGTGGGAGAAAGCCCAGACTGTGCAGTGAAGTGAATTGTGAATTGAGAGGAATTGCATAGCAAGGTAATGGGCAGGGTATAAAGTAACCTACCACAAAACCAGAGCCATTTAGGAATGGTTTGAGGAATGGTAAGTTTGAGGGTTTGATGTGGCCTCCAAATTCCCTAGATGTCAATCCAGTCAAGCACCTCATATCCTAGAGAACTTTTTTCTCCTGACATATTAGTGTCAGATATCTCAACATAACTTCAGGGGTCTATTGGAGTTGATGTCTCAATGGTTTAGGACTGTTTTGGTAGCAAAATGCTGATCAACAATTAACACACTGCTAATTTAAATTAATACATTGATTCCAAAGGGAAGTTAAATTATTACACAGGGGATCATAGTGATGTGAATTGTGTATTTACTTTTTTGATGCGCTTGCAAAATTAACCACAGTTTTCTTTCACACTAATTTTCCTCTCTTATCTTCTGTCCACAGATATTCAGAAGAGCCGACAAAGATGGTGAGTAAAATTGTAAACTAGTCATTTATTTTTGTCAGCTATATTAAAAAAAAACACACTTGCCAATGTTGGATTGTGATGGTTTTCTATTTAAGAAATGCAA
Source organism: Xiphophorus maculatus (assembly GCF_002775205.1). Lineage (NCBI taxonomy): Eukaryota > Metazoa > Chordata > Actinopteri > Cyprinodontiformes > Poeciliidae > Xiphophorus > Xiphophorus maculatus. Next base: position 17,862,084 of record NC_036444.1, on the reverse strand, counting down.
TTCCAAATGAATTTGAATTTTGTATTTCACATATTTTAGAAATGTTTCCAAGCAACAAAATAGTATGAAAACTCAAATTATATTTTTTAAATGCAAACATTTCTAAAATATTTTATTAAGAAGTGGTTTACATGATTAAAAGACCAATGGCTGTCTTATCATCAAGACTATGACTTAATGCAGCTTTATGAAACTCTTTAGACGCTTCTCTATTAACTTTTCCCAGAGTTTTGGTTGTATGTATTCAGCTACTTCACTCTGAATTACTCAGGCACAGCAAGAGTCCAAAACTTTTTTTTTTGTTTAAAGTGTAAAAAAAAAATAAAGAAAACACATCCTTTGCTGTCCTACAGCCATCTGCAGAAATACACATCTCCCAGTCAGAAACACTCAATCATAGCTAGGAGGAGGCTCTTAGCGATGTCAATCAGGCAGATTTGTGTATGCGCTGCTCAAACTCACCCCGCAGAGCACGACAAACTCAAGATTTCCAGAGAAACAACCTAGGCCAGATTTAAACTGCACGCGTCTCCGCTTTTCTTCAAACTCCAGCGGTGCTCAGAGAAGTGTGTGTGGGAAATTTGTGATCGCACAAGAATACCTGTAAAGAAAAAGGATGATTGGTGTCATATAATATACTGAAGCTCTCAAATTTCAAATGTTATTCTGTTTGCTCTCCCACTTCGTCTACACTGACCGTCGCTCGTACTGCGACATGAGTGAGAGAACTTGACATATAGGTTTCAGAATTAAATCCATGTGTACCAGCACTGGCATCTGACAAGGAAATCTGTTTACTTGCTTTCATTATTGGCCATGCTTACTAGCATGCTCAATCAGTAACTGAACTGCAGCAAAGAGCAACGGTTAGGGTGTGGATGCACTTACATGAGCGTGATTGACAGTCCACAGAGAAGATCACATTTTTTCACAGATTGTTTCAAATTATACTGACAGGACATAATGATAGTTTTAACAAGTATGTCACAAACATTTTCTAAATAAAAGTTGCCTACTGCAGTTTAACTAAAAACTTGCTTATCAAGTAAAGGTTGATGCATCTCTCAGATTATTGGTGGATTATTTTCTATTCTCTGTAAGACCGGTTTTTATACTTTTACACTATTTTCTCCTCAGTTTATTGCACACACTGTTTAAGAAACTGGATGCAAACTGATAAAAAAAAAAGCACCTAAGCTTAAAAGAAAAACCTTATTGACCTTCTGAAATTGTCAATCAAGAATAACTTATAAAAACTGACAGAATGTCTGGCTTTTTTTTGGCAAAGAGAGAGGGAAATGAATTTTGCTTCAGTTCTGTCATGTGATTTTTGGTCAGTGAAAACTGTCTGCTGGGGGAGCTGCTGCAGCATCGTCCTATCATTTATCTTTGCGTCCTGGGACACTGGAGGGTTTTCAGAAGGTGTTTTTGTACAGTTTTGCCAGCAAGCAGCTTGTTTATATCCTTTGGCATGTGATAGTATCTTTTCTTTTCCTGCCAATCCTGTTTTTATCCCTTTTTTTCAATCTCTTTCTTGTTCCTCTATTCACTGAACCCCATAAAAAGCGTTTAATTGCAGGCAGATGGTCATTTATTCTTTAAAAACACGTTTGTTTTTGCAAGTGTGGATGGAATTCTTTCCTTTTGCTGCATAGATCCCCAAGATTTATCTCTAAATAACATATCTGTGTCCAACCATGAGAGTATAATTGGTCGTAGTCATCTGTCTTAGTGGAAGCACGCTGCTGAAGTAGAGCAAACAGAAGTTATTCCCCCCCCTTTTGTCATCCTTGCTGTGGATGACGCTCCCATCTCGCCGGGGGTTTGATGTGATTGTGCTTCTGCATCTCCAACTGACAACATTTTAAATGCCGGCACCTAATTACCAACTTCTCTGATACAGAACGTTAGTCAGGACACATTTTCAATCCCGCTGATCACATTTTCTGGGAGCCGGCCTCTTGCATAAGGAGCTCTCACAAACAAGCTGTTGGGTTGTGTGAGACTTTTTGATAACAGCCTCTTGGGGTGTTTCAGCATCTCAGTTCCAGGTGAAAAAAAAATGTCTTTAAAAAGGCAGATGCAAGTGTGTGTTTGGGAGGGATTGCTGTAGCATCAGATAGCAGAAGAGCCTTGGTGAGATGCGATGATGGTTATTATGGGGAAAAGCTGTTATTTGATGCATAGTATGCAGGCTGGAGGGGGGAAAAAAATCAGTGAACATGAGCTGAGGAAGAGCTATTTTTACCCTTGTGCTCTTCTCTCCTGGGTGAGGACCGGGGAACTGTTTTAATGAGAGAGTGTGAGGGAAGGGAGACGCTAACAGGGAGAGGAGAGTTTGTTAAAAAAAGAGAGAGTTGTAGGGGTAAGATGGTGAGGTTAGTAAGAGAAGAGGAGCAGAACAGAGATAAAGATGAGCGAGGGAGTAAGAGCCAGTATCATATGTCGGGGTGAAAATTCAGGTGCACTTGGTCAAAGTCTGGCTTCACATTCACTCTGCGTATCTCTAGACTGCTGAAACTGCAAACCGAGGCGTGTGTGGGGGTGTGTGTGTGTGTGTGTGTGTGCGTGTGTGTGCGTGTTCATGTCGATCAGAAATACAACCAGCAAATATGCTTTGTTCTATAAATGGTCAATGTTGCTTGGTCGTAGACTTATCCACAGACTTGTAATACAGCGTATGTCTGGCACACATTTTTATGCAGCTGGTGGAGTTCTTATGTAACCAGTCAGACTTTGAAATAGTTGCATCATTTTACACCATTGTAGTTCACACTAACAGTACGAACAAGTGGCAGCAGCTGCAACAACAACACGTTTTCTGTAATCGCTGACATTATCTTCACATTAGGTTATACATTCTACCTTTTTTTTTTTTACTTTTTGTAAATGACTTAATTAAAACTTTGCGACTCTAGAATGACATTTTATCTGAGTTAATGCTTTTTTAAGATGGAGTACTAACCTATTTTAGTTTATTGCAGTATGTAACAGTGTTTTATTTCTTTACGAGATTGTTTTTTGTATCATTTTATCATTTCATTTGCAGCCAGTCTTGGGATACACAAGTCATTGTGACTGATTAGATGTCTGAATGTTTCAAGGACACACTAAAATCTGTTTATCCATCAAGACTTTGATATTAAAGGGTTGCACTTTGGGGAAAATGAAAGATGGATAAAGTTCATCCTTGAGGTTTTGGTATGTGTTCAGCGTCTGTCTAAATGTCAATTCAGTTAACTTCTTCTGAAAATATGGAAATTAAAATGCAAATGAGCACATCAAAATACTTATCTAAATGTTAAAAAAAGCGGCATGATAGAATATTTAATTGCAAGAAATGACAGATTAAATGTCAGATGTGTTGTGGTGTCTGCTTCTTCTTTAGGGAAAATATTTCTTAAAACTTTCTTTTTATCAACATTTCTGTCTTTAAATATAAATGTTTACTCAAGTTCAGCATTTAGACATTAAGTCTGTCTAAAAGCTGTTGATGGAAAACTTTAGCCTTATTTAATGCCATAAAATAATTTTTATTGCTTCTATGTAGTTCATTTCCTCTCCTGAAAGTTCAACTGCTGTAAAAGAAAAAAAAATCCATTAAGAGTGTAAAAAAAAGTGCTCCAAAATGATTTCTCCAAACTGTATGATAATAATAAAACCAACTTCCCGTTGTCTATGTCAGCTGAAAGCAGTCTGACAAGACAATCAATGAAAACACCTGTGCAGGTGAATCATCCCTACCTGGTCCAGTTCAGTGGCAAACCTGATATCATTATTTATGCACATTTAATATTTTTTAAGCTGCTTTCCTCTCATTTGTGTATTTCATCCAACTGCTAATTATCACCTCAGTGTGGGACCTAAAGACAGGAGGCCAGATGAGTTGAGGGAGGCTTGTTTGTCCCTGCTTGTCCACACAGAATTACAGCATGACACCATAAAGCAAACATGCAGCTGCTCTCGCTCAGCGTAGCCTCACAGTTACGTGAATGAAACTGACCATCTTCCTCTGGCTTTCATTTCTGGATGATTTGTGCTTCACTGATTTGAATTTCTTCATGGTCCGGTTCATTATATCTCATTGAAACAGTCCAAAGCTGCATTCACACCAGCCCTGTTTAGTCTTCTTTGAACTAACTCTAATTTGTTTATCTAGAAAGTCTGGGTTTTGTTTGGGGAGGTGTGAATGCACAAGCGAACTCTGGTCCACCTAAAAACCTAGGTCTCGGTTCGGTTGAAGTCAACTCTGACTTCGCGGTTCAAATGCATGTATGGATGCAAGTGGACCGAAGACAGTGTCTGTTCTCAAACTGCATTTTTTTGGCAGGATTTGAAGACAACTATGTCCCAAACAGTCATCAATCTCAGTTTTCTGCTAACTTAATTTGAAAGTTGAAGTCGATACCAACTTTCTGCTGCAGTTAGTCATCGGTTTTCAATCTGTGGGTTTTGTGTGATGTGCTGAGTTATGCTGCGTTCCAGTTACCTCGGAAATCAGAACTCTGAGTTGGGTTTGATGTCACACCGAAGTAGCATTCGAGTTAACATAGACAATTTCAACATGAAAAAGCTCATAGACTTTGTTCTCAGTACCTTCTGGGGCTATAATTTTAAGCTTTAGTTTCATAGGTAAACTCCAATTTTAATTTGTACAGTTTGTAGGAGCTACATGTAACAATGAACTTAGACACATTCTTACATGCATGTCTTGAAAAATAAACATATTCCACCACATCTTTCTATTGTTAATGCGAGGAGCGGCCGTATTGAAACGGGAAGCCTGGCAAGTCATAACTGGGAGTAGCAGGAGGTGCTCAGTGTTTGCACAAATTTTTAACTCTAGATTTTTTTTTTGTCCTTTCTAGACAATTTTGTTTCTACAGTAGAAATCACCTCTTGAACTGATAACTTGGCTTTTATTTGTTGGTCTTGTTTGTGAAATGGACTTTGGAGACATTTGCATTTGTCTGTATTTGTGTGGAAATACAAATACTTGCTCCTTGTTTCTTATACATTTGGAAGACGATCCATTCATTTAAAAACAAATGAGCACTTACTTAATCTAGAGTAATCTTATAGCTTCAGTCCAAAAACAAATATTATTATAGAGTGACTTTACTTACATTGTTTTCTCTAAAGTAAACCATGTGATGATGAGGTGAACACAACAATGAAATAAACAAACTTAATTTCTTTTCTAAGAAACAGGCCATGTTTACTGCAACAAGTCTCCCTCTTTGTCAGAAAAGGCTTAAAGTTGATATATTTGATTTAGTTTGAATGACAGTAAACATAACATACAATCATCAGTTACCTTCTTAGCAATGTTGGAAGTTTTTATTCTTCTGCGGTTTAGAGTGAAGCTATCAAAAACTGTTATTTTTATAAAAGATTTTCTAACCAGAAGACTTATAAAGTAGCCGAAATGGATGCAGCATCCAACAGAATGTGGGTGTGACTGTAGGCACAATAACCTTCAAACAGACGAAAATAGTCGCAGAGGTGAAGAGACTCAAGCAACAGAAGCTGCAGTGATGCAAAAGTCTCTGCAGTATTTGAAGAGTCAAGACTGTAAATACACCAAGTGGAGGGAAGCAAAAGTTTGAGTGAACAGTGAGGAAAGGCAGGGTGACCGGTGCTGTAAAGGTGAAGGGGGAGCAGACTGCTGATGGGTTTCAAGTGTTTGGTTTATTCAACAGAACAACGACATAACAAGGCTGGATGGATAAGAGCTCTAGATATTTCCCAGAAGTAGTTAAAAATTTGGTAGACATACGTTGTCACTAATTATATTTCTTGTCTAGATTGTTGTCAAAAATGGTTTTCTTCTAAAATGCCAAAAACATTCATTTTAAAATGGACCATGATTGTAGCTACCAGGAAATAATTAACAAGCTTGTAAGGCTGTGTGTGAGCTTCCCTAACAGATGCACTTGGTATCAGCCAGCTGGTCCCTCAGTTTGGCAGTTCATCTGCTTCTCATAAACCTTGCATTTTGGACTAATGGCTCTAGAAAAGTGCTGAATGAGTTCTGAGTTCTGGCTGTTTGGGAGTAGTTTGATTGGGACACGAGGATAAGCAAATCCCTCACTGCTGTACACCTTTCATTTTAAGGCAGACTTTCAGTTTGGAGATATGTCATAAAATAGTTTTTATTCTTCCTGTTTGCCACTGCAAAGCTGTCGCACTTTTTTCATAGTTTTTCTAGTCCGGTGGCTTATAGTCAGGTGCAACTTGCATATGTTTTTTTTCCTTTTTCTTTTTTATGACAATTTTATTTTACTGTTGCATTAAATGTTAATATTGATAGACATGAACGAAGGAGTAAAGATTTTGCTGTCTGCAGCTACAAGGAAAGCTAATCGTTGGCTAAAAGCAAGATGGCCAGATTTGGAGGAACGATTCCACATATGGGTTCTTTAAAAACGTGGTGCCAGAAGAGGTTTGTGAGGGATGCAGTGAAGTCTCCACGCACAGGTAGTTGTCAAGGAGATGAATATAAATTACTTTGCAGCCTTTTTGTGTAATCGCTTCATGCATTGCAACCATCTCTGTCTCATTTGACAATTTCAAAATAAACGTGACTATGTTTTTTTTTCTTCTTCATGACATTTTTTCACTGATATTCCAGAGGGACTTATAGCCTGGAAATACAGTAATATAAAAGCCTTATGTGTTTTCATGCTTAAGAGTCAAGTCTCTTAATTACCATGAAATGGTCAGTTGAAATGACTGGAGTGATTGTCAAAATGAGATATCTGCATAACGTGTTGAGAGTTCATTTTCATTTTGAATAATTTTACTGTGACTATTCACCTACTGGAACATTAGCTTTGTCTGCTGGCAGTTCTGCTGGTCTTCAGTCAGATTGGTGTCATGTGTATCTAATTACCTGCAGTCTTTAATCACAGTACAATGCCGCTAATAAGTCCCAGAGAGGCAAGGGAGACAGATGAGCTGAACAGAAAAAAGCTCTGTCAGAGTCACAAGGAGGAAAGTCTAAAAAAATTTGCTCTAAAGAAAACTACCATAGCACTGGCGCTACTGCGGTTTTAAGAGAGTTAATTGCATTTAATATCGTCTGGTATTTCTGGTGTTGCCTATTCCATAATTTTCTGCTTGTGCTGATAAAACAAAGATACTTCCACAATGTTAGCTCTGCTACTTCTTTATTATTTAAAGAAATGGCCTGTCAGGTCGAGGCCGTTGTGATAATTGTCATTAAAACATCAAAAAAAGATGAGAATAGGTATCAGATATGGAGGTTGTCATTGACCTTGTAGGAACTCGTGAATATGAGAACATTATGTGGAGAAAAGTCAGGCTGACCTAACTTAAATATAAATTATGATTAAAAGGTCAACATCTTAACTTTATTTGATCTAAAAAAGTTTTAAATGTGGTGCAGGACAGTGGTGCAGAGATGCTGAGGGTGGAAAAAGGTTTCTGAACAGGTTGTGTAAGAGACCGTGACAGCAGGCAAATAGAAGAGGATTGCTGTCCCGGTCTTCTGGATTTGGATCAAAGGCCGAACATTAAGACGCTCTTTGAAGACATTTTTCCTCACCTGGTGTTTTCTGCCCTTCACTGTGCTGGAATCAGACCTACCATAAAAATAAAAAATAAAAAAAGGTGAATACTGGCTTGCTTTATTTCAACCGTTTATTTGGGTTTGCAGGCAGCTGCTAAAAAAGCTATGACGGACGCCTGTTAGCCCTGCTACACAAGATGTTGAAATGTGCCAACTTTTTACTTGTGAGGTGGAAAAGGTTGGTATTGATATTTGTGAAGAAATATATCTGAGCTGCCTGTGGGAATGCAGTCCATTTGGACTTGTCGGTTCTCTCATCTTCTCTCAGCTTTCTATACCTAAAAGTCTGTTTAAGTTCCTCACTATGACAGAAAAATAAGAGTAGAGAACAGCTCATCTACAGTAACCCTTTAATTTTAAGCAAACTTAAACTGTCAGAATCTGAAAATCGACTTCTTTTTGTTTATAAAAAATGTCTTTTATCACTTTCTTTTAAACTTTCTCTCATTTACATAAAACATGTTTCAAGTACTTGAACTACAGACTGCTGCTGGACAAATTTTGGGCCAGAGAAAAAAAACTAAAAGCCCCCCCAAAATTGAGTATAAACAAGCAATCATGAACAAAGCACTTTAATCAGTCCAATCAGATTCTTTGCTTTATTGCTGGAAATATGAGAGGCAATCATTGATTTGCTGATGTGACCTTTTCAACCAGCTCGCCCCCTCACACGCACATGCTCTCTTGAAACCCTCTTGAGAAACTGAACAAACAAGCAGTGATGAGATCAGGGCGGCGTTGTGCCCCGAAGAGATTACGCCGAATTATTCTGCAGACTGCCGTTTATTATGTGGGTGTTTATGTGTACCTGAGGGTTAGTTGATAAGGGAAGCACTGAGTGAAAAGTATTTTGAAGTTTTGTATTTATGAAACAAAAAGATGGGGAATCGAACAGATTCCTAGACATAAATAGATTTTTGTTGTTTTTCTATTTTTATCTAGCTGGACTTATAAAAGTTTTCTGTCCACTGGTGGGGCTGAATCATGACTCGACAGAATGACAGTGTTAGTTCTAGACGGAAAATGGACCCTGATAGTTTACAGTCCCTTAACTGCTCAGAGATCTGTTTAGTTAGCATCCAAATGGTAGGACGACATTTTAACACTCAATCAACAATAAGGGCAACCAGTTTGTTTCTTTGTTTAGGTACCTTTTGTGGGCGTTGGTCCATCCTTTGCGTGGTAAAGAATATCACACTCAAAAGTCAAACGCCATCTAATAATAATTTAATTGAGTTCTTCTGTAAATCCATAGTTCTCAAACTGTGCTAGAAGCATAAGTTGTGGTAGTTTTCCTGCCTTTAGTGGTATTTAACATCTTTGCATTAATTTCTTTATAAATATGGACACATTTAGTGTATTGTTGATCACAATGATTTTTATTTAATCAGGACCTAATCAAAAGAGTTGTGGAAAACAATTCTTGAACTCTCCATAGGAACCACAGCAGATAACAGTGAACCAGGAACTTATTTTCTACTAAATAATGACATTCATACTTGGATCTTGACAATATCTAGCAATTTTGACAATTTGGTAACTAATAGATGTGGTAACAAATCAACTACTATTAAAAAATTAGTGCAGATATTTTTCTATTCTGCAGTGAGGGAATTGGGAGTTTATCTGGATAGTTCTTCAGTTGGATAAACATAAGTGCTGTCATCAAGTCAAGCCTTTTCCAACTATGACTAATTGCTAAATCAGAGCTTTAACTCTCATTTAAGGCTCTTGAGAAAGTTAGTCATGCATGTATGACCGCTCTTGTAGAATATTCTCATTCTTTATATATGGCTAAATGAATCATCCTTCAAGTTTTTGCAAATGGTTCAGAAGCAGCCCTCGAGGACTGAACTAACTCCTCCTAGCTATGTGATTTTCCTCAGCATCCACACACCTTTCAACCAGCCAGTTTCTCCTCGATGTTCCAAGATCATAGTGGAAAAGTAGAGGCATTTGCTGTGGCCACATAAAGACTGTGGAATACCTTGCATCTTCACCTGCACCTCTCAGGTCATTGAATCATTGGTCAAAAGAGAAGTTATGGAAGTTTCTTTTCAGTGACCTTAAAGATATTAAATAGCTCTTAGAGGTGAAATTGCTGGCAGGCTATATTTAAGTGTTTCCATGATTCTACAGGTCCAGCAACAGTAATCCTGGTTGCTTACTGTGAAATAGAAATCAGCTTTCCAAAATTTGAGGTCAATCTGTTAATTCATGATTTAATAATTGGTGGTGGTAGTTTTCATTGGGAGCATGTTGGTTTGGAAACTTTTAGAAGGTAGCAGACTTTCACTTGTGCAAACGCAGCTCCACAAGACGACAGGTGGAGTTGACTCTTATTTTGAACAAAATATAAAGTAGAGCTCCTCTATGAGCTCTACTTTATATTGGGAAGGAACCAGTCAGTAGCTGCTAATGCTCAACTTGATTCTGTATTTAATGAGCAGCGGTGGTAGCTGGGAGCCGCCACTCTGAGTCTGTGCTATGCACTCTGGTTTGTCTGTTCATGCTCTCTGTGTGCTTCATTGGAAGAGTGGGGGTCTTCTGCTGTGAGCTTTAAAGCAACAGGGGCACTTAAGGCATGACATTTATGTGCCGTATAATTAACACAGTAGCCTTGCTGGGTGTGTCTGAATTAATGCGTCATCTGCATAATAACTTGTTTTAAAGGTCTCTTAGTTATTTAGCCTCTGTTTATTGATCACTTTCCTTTCAACTGTTGGACTTCTCTGAATTTGTTGCTAAGGTAAAGCATGCATTCAGACATACATTTCATAACCAGAAGTTTTGTCAGTTTTTCTAGTTGCATTTTACCAACGGAGAGGTCAGGGGGGGAATCTAGACATGTTCTGTAATAAGGCACCAAACCTGGTTCTCTTAGCAGGAATACAGCAACCTCAGTAACATCGCAGTTGCCCTTGGTTACAGCATACCTCTGTTCTCCTCCCATGAGGTTTTATGACCTACTGTTGCCATGACACCAAAGTTAACCTCCCTAAAGTCCCCCCCCACCCCCAGAAGCATTCCTGTGCAGCTGTTTCCCTCAGTTTCTACTTTGCACTCAGGTGTCGCCTACCAGCTGAGCTCAGTGAAGGGACTGTTGGTTCATCGGTTTGTTCTAGACTAACAGATATCACCTTTTGTGCCAGAGTAGCTTAGTTTGCTTTGACAGTGGTGTGTTCAACTCAGAGTCTACTTGTTATGGACTGTATTGATGCTGATGGGTTTTTTTTTCTTCCACTGGGAGAGAACTTTTGTTTTCTTCAGGCAAGTGTAACACAAAGTGCTTTGCAGGAGTTGAAAACAGAAACAGGCAGAGAAAGCAACAGAGACAGACAAATGATCAAATGACGTAAAAATCCAGACAAAACAAACAAGATGTGTGTGTTATTTTATATCCACATAAACAGGCGTTTAATCAACAGAAGCACATTGCACACTGCCACATTCCTTTGTCCCCTGATTGGTTTGTGTCAAATTCTTCATTTGACTTCTGATGTCTTTCCTTCTTATTGCGTGACTAATAGTGATTCTGCTGATGCATTTTACAACCTGAGCTATGAACCTTTACAGCTCATCCAGTTACCATTGGCCTCTTCTCTGCTTCTCTTAATATTTCTCTTCTTGCCTGCCTGTTAGTTCAGGTAAATCACCATAGTAGGTTAGCTGTTGTTGTCATCCTGTTTCTATTTTAAGTTAACGATTTTTTATTAGATATTCAAAGCTTGAGACATTGTTTTTTAACGTAACCCTGCTTTTAACTTCTCTACAACTCTACCTCTGATTCGCCACTGTGTTCCTTGATAATTAACAATGTTGTTTGTTCTCTAATGAAATCTCTGCGGTGCTAATGGTGAGATTATGTCTTACACAGGTGGAGTGTAATAACTATTTAGGTTACTTCTTAATTCATTGAGTTCCACTGGATTTTATTTAGAGGTAGCTGTGTAGATGGAATTGAATACAGACGCAATACAGATTTTTTTTCTATAAAGAGAATTGGAAACAGTCCATTATTTTTTCTTCACTTCACAAATATGCATTACTCTTTGTGTGTTTGTTACATAAAATTCTAATTCTTGGTGTCATTTGAACAAAGATGAAAATGTTCATGGGGGTTCATTGTTTTTTTTGTTTTGTAAGGCATTGTATGTCAGAACAAAACTGAGTGCCTGATGAAGTGTTTCTTGTCAAAACAGAGGATCTTCTGAGTGATATAAGATGATCTCCTGTGCATCCAACAGAGCCAATTGCCTCATATTTAAATAGTATTTTCCCTCATTGTTCCCCTTCACACGTGCAGCTTCACCTCTGTTTCCATATCTCAGCTGCTTCTGTATTTCTGACACACTTCACTGATTTTTCCTGTCGAGTTACATTTGATGTCCACCCGGCAGATGGCATCTAGTACAGCAGCTGTTGCCAATAAACAGACACTCCTACTTTACCACTGACAAAAGTGTTTTTCCAAAACCCTGTTGACCGACAGAAGTTGCTTCCCCAACACGAATGGATGATTTTTGTTTCTGTTGTATCTTTGTTTGCAGTCAGTCACAGTTATATGAGATTCTGTGAAAAATATTGCTTCAGTACATTTTGTAGAAGTTCAAAATTGTTAAAAGCTAAAGTTATGCCTTATTAAAATGTGTCTGGATTTGTAAAGTGCACCTTTGTGGGGGGAAATAAAACATGTTATGAATCAAAATCCATCATACATGGCTTTACAAACTCCCACTTTTCAAACCTGTTAAATTCTTTAAATTGACAGATAAAATGAACAAAGCAAAATTATTGTTAAAGCGAGTTGCAGCATTCTCATTTAGCCACTGACAGACCAGTGTAGAATTGTACTGAGACCTTAACTATTTGCTGGCCATGTTATTGAGCTGATCTTTTTCCCTGAGAAAAAGTTTGAATATCGTCTGCACTGAGGACCGATGCATTATCATCCTGAAATAATTACTTTGTTACCAAGCCTGCTTTAGAAAATGTTCTCTGGTGGTCATCCTGGCCATCTGCCCTTTTCCTCTACTTCACCTGCAAAACCTTTTCTTCCGAAGCCCAAACTTTATGCTGGTTTTTTTCAGGCCATTGGTTGTGTGTGTTTCCACAGAGGAGTCTAAATTCCTTACACAGCTCGTAATGTTTAACATCGTTCGGGGCTGATGTAAAACCAGCTTGAGAAAAATATGACTTCCTGTGTGGACGGTACACTCTCAGCCAGGTGAACCAATCCACCTTAGGCAGCATGCGGGCATTTCACATATTTATGAATTTATCAATAATAACCCAAACAGAAGTGTAAAGTTGGAGCTAGTCCATTTTTAAACTTTAAGAAAATCTTTGCAAATCAGGGAGGTGTTTAAGTCTTTTTGAAAACCTGCAGCAGTTCAAGGGTTGCAAAACCTTTAGAGGGTCTTAAAAAGTATACATTTACATAACAGCAATACCCTAAAAGCTTTAAAGCAGCAGTTTTGATTTATGGTTTAATATTCTTTATTTCAGTGAGATCTATGCAGGCTTTGTATGATAAATGAGTTCTGTTTTATAAGGGCCAGTGTAACATAAAGCAATTGCATGCAAACATCACAGCCGTAACTCGAGGCAATATTTAAAATGTTTTCACGTGTGCATAAAAACATGACTCGGAGATGTATGCACAAAGAACTAGAATCATTCCTTTTTTATGTACTGCTAAACTCACCATCAGACTTCAGATAATGTTTTTTTTTAAATGACATTTCATAAAGACAGTGCTTTCCTATTGTTTTGTGCTGTCAAGAAAAATAGTTTTCATATTTTAAACAAATATGTTGTTATAGTTATGTGTACCTGAATGTCAAAGGACGTTAGGGTATATGGAAAAGCAACTGGTCAAGTAGTTTTAGAATAAAGATTAATTTCTCAGTTAATAATCTGCCAAAGACTGAATGGAAAACAATAACTCTGGTCTGATTTAGAGAGTTAATATTGAAATCTAGTTGTTAAGGTCAAACATACCTTCTATTATCTGAATCTTAATTTACTTAAAAGACCTTCTGTTTAGGTTACATTTAATTATTTGGGAAGTTCATATAATAACTTGTTAAAAGCCAAAGAAGTCTAAGACTAACTTTGTCTTGTGTCTTAATGTTCACAGTGTCCCCATTTTGAGAGGAGAGCTTATTGTTTTGAGATGGTTTATATAGTCTAAACAAAGCCCATTTTATCTAAACCAGAATCCAAGGAAGTGAAAAGTTGAAATCAAGGCTTTATTCAGGCTGCATCTTGAAAGCAACTCATTGTACAGAAAACATAACCTTGTAATTCATAATCTGGTTTATTGGCTTTCATTCATCCTCAAGAGACAACAGAACTGGATAATTGCATTTACCAAGCTAAACAGGTTTCTTCTAATTTGAGTACATTGGATGGAGCAGGAGACGGAAAGATTGATCGGGTCTTGCCTGGAGCTGTAAGGGCTTTACGCTGGTATTTGGTAGTGAAGACGGACTGTGAAACGCTAAGCTCTGAATTTACTGATGCATCTGCATCCTAAGCCTCAGCTGTAGTTATGAGAGCTGACTGAAAGTACCAGGTTCAGGATAAAAGAGGCTGAAATGAGAATTGGATGGTCTGGGCTTTACCCTAGAGAAGAGGGAAAGAGGTTTGTCATTTTAGAGAAGGAAATGTAGTGAGATTATTTGGAATTGGATTAGAAGGCCCCCAGAAAAGCTTCCTTGATGGTTTTCTGTTGGAGCAGAGCCTTAGGCAAACCCAGAACTCACTTTAAGGACTAGAAAACGTTTTTTTTTTAAACTCCAAACATTGGATGAGGTTTGATTCTCTGGTCGCCTGCCCTCCAGGACACCTATTCTTTTTTCTCTTTTTAGCAAAACAGGTGGTGTCTTTTCAAATTCAATTAAGAAAAAACTTGAAGTTCTTTAATTAATTAATTGTGAATGAATTCAGTTTGATTTTTCATTGGATCTAACATGCAAGTTGAAGGTTTGGAAGTAGCTGATATTTGGGATAATATTTCATTTAGTTGAGAGAGCTCAACTAAATGAAAACAGTCCAAACACAGATCAGGTTCCACACTTGCATTCAGTGCTGCCTCTCTTTACTGAGGACAAAAATTATCACTCCAGAGGATGCCAACACTTGTTGAATCAATTTTATTTATGTAGAATCCCTTAAAGTCATTTCTACTGAGAGCTGCTGGAATGGATGGCTCAACAGAGCTATGACTCTGTGTAAGTTTCAGCTGCACTGGAAGTAAATGTAGGATTATTCCTATCCTCCTCTATTAAACATGAAAAGTATGCTGTTGTAGTTTGGCCTGATGTCTTTTCAAGACACTTTAAAAGACAAATGGATCACATTTATATACAGAAGTATATAAGTCCAGTCACAGAAACAGACTCAAATTTAGTTTCATGGTTCCAATTCACTTCTTTCACATTTCACTTATAATGAAAGTTAGTAAATTAAAGTTATCTCAGGAACACCATTTGATTGTATCAAAACAATTGACTTCAATTACTCATTCTAAGCAAATTGGTCATCATACCCTAAATGCTTATCTGCTGAGGCTTCAGTGTATTGATATTAAAAACAGACAACTGACACAAAATGGGAAAAAGAATATTGTTTAATGTCCCGATGCTCCATTATCTTCCTCTAAACACCATCATCTTGCAAAAATGAGTTGTGGACATTGTAAGTATATCACTGGCTAAAGTTGCAGGAACAGAACCTATAACAGGAAAATCAGCCACAAAGGACTCAGAGGGAGGCCGCCAATGATGCTGGGATCTGCTACAAAGATCGTCCTCACAGGTGCCTCCATTATCTGCCATCAGAGAGGATTACTCATCATTAGGATAGAGACACACAGTCACTCCTGAACTTTACAGATACACATCATCTTCACTTGTATTGTACTGTGAGCAGCCACACTCCTCTAATAATAACATTATTATGTTCAGGGTGCAGATTGATGATAATTACACATCATTCCACTCTCCACTGAGACAGAAAATAGATAAGGGTGGCTGATGAACATTTACTGTGGCTCATCTCTTCATGCAGACAGACACAGAGCGACTTGCTCCCAACAGGGATCCATCTGTCAGCATTGACATGCAGACAGAATCGTATCCTTCTCATTAAGACAAATTATTGCGCACATCCTTTTGCTTTTTTTATTATTAAGAAACAGAGCAGTGATGCTATAAATAAAACAATTTAAGACACAATAGGCCTCATTTGCCAAAAACCGGTGTAGATTGAGACATAGAAATGATCTTAGCATAAGTTTCATGTAGGATTTATAAAATATTCTTCATAGAAGCCGTTCTAGTGTGCAACCAATTAGGTCTTGGAATATCTAGCGCCTCGAAAAAGTCACAATTTACATGCCATGGCTTATTTACTCAGTTCCAGGAGGAAGATGTTGGCGGGGGGCCGGCCCCTGTGGTGTGCTGTTGTTTGTGTAGGTGCTCGGACCATGTCCCAGGGCGCTGGGTTCCTGTCTGGCTGCCTATGGGTTCTGGGGGTGTGTCAAGTCGACTGTTGGCTGCAAATCTAAACTGGGCTCTTATGGGAATCCCTCCTTCTTGACCTCCAGAGGGCTAGCTAACCAGGTGGGTTGGTAATGTGCCCTCCCTCCCTTGTTTCTTCCAGGTACCACACTGAGCTCCTGCCTGCCCAGCATGTTGGGAGCTCTGCAGAGGTTTCTCCTGCTTGGTGCTGGGCAGTTTCGCTTTCGGGGATTTGTATGACCATCACAGGAACCGTGTTACAGGCTTGACCTGTGCTTCAGTGATGACTTACCTCTGTGTGGGGCATATAGCTGCTCTAGCGTGGTGTCTTGTGTCTGTCGGCTTCCTGGGTGCCGATGATGACTGCTGAGTGATGCAGCCCTCCTACTAGAGTTGTCATGAAACAAAAATTTTAAACTCAGTATTGACTCTAAGAAAAATACTCAAGGCTATTTTTAATACTTGTGCAACACTTTTTGTAAGTGCAAAGATAAATCAGTCTCTAATTTTAGGAGATTGATGATTGGTCGATCAGATTGGTCTTATCTACCTCAGCTAAGGTCTAAAAATCAGCAGCTGTGCTCTGATAGACCAGCCCGTTATATTTACACATTTGTAATTAACAATAGTCAACCCACTGTCACCAACTCAGCAACTTTCTTGCTATATTTAGCAACATTTCAGAAAAAAATCAGTATCGGCCAAAACTAGAATCCACATGTCAGGAGATCATGATTTTTGAAGTTAGAGGGTTTTTTTCTAGGTAAGAATGAAAACTATTAATCACTACATAAAGGCAATATTTGAACACATAGTGCATTAGCTTGTAGTGTTAGTTTGTGATCTTAGCTAGCGCTGCTAGCATGTGGCAGACTTTAACATTTGTTATAACTGAAATATTTTTTTCAGCATCATATTCTGTTCAACTGTACTGAGTTTGTTCATTATGTTTTGCCTTTCCAGTTTGTTTTTCTTAGAAACTTGTGAAGATTTCCATTCCTAAATCCTTAAAAATTTTAACTTGTTATAAACAGTTTGCACACCCACCACAAGAATACTTTTCAGCCAGACAATGGCAGAGGGTTGGTCATTCAAGCTTATTTTATTCAAGCTGTAGATGACACTAGAAGCCTTTATTCAACTCTAGGTGGACAAGAGGAAAGGCAGAAGCACAGGCAGCAAATGTCCAGATCGGGGAATCAAACTAGTGACAACTGAGTGGAGAACTGTAGCCTGTATATGGGCCACACGCTTTACCACTGAGCTATGTGGCGTCCAGAACCATTCCAGCTTTTGACCTCCACAAACAAAGTCGAAAATTGTTCTTGTGTTTTTAGGGGTGATTTAAAATTCTATTGATTAACGATGTTTTCAGAAATGTTCTTTTTAAACGTGTTATATTTATTAAACGTTACGGTTTCTTCATGCAGAATATGCAGCTGTCTGCACTTCAGTCTCTGTTGGCGGTTCTCTTTAGAGAGTCGATGGCCCAGTTTAATGACCCAGAGTGTTGAGGCTTTATGCTTCTGTTGTCACATTACCTGGAGCCAGAGGTTCCCCCAAGCCCCCATCTAAAATGAGCCTGAATGGCTTGTCTTGTGTTTAAATGTTTAATTGGATGTCTGTCCTTATGAAAGTTGTGGATCCAGTCAAGCACAGTCTGCTCAGGTGTTCATGTAAGGATGAATTCATGTGCATTAATGTTGATGTGGATACCTGAGTGGAGCATCAGAAGAAACTAACTGGTTGTAATGTGTAGGTTTATTAAAGCCTGTGTGAAATACCAACTCCCAGTATTTCAGGTGTGTGGTTTTGATGGATGTTGAGGATGAACAGGAACTGACAGCACCATACTTCCTCGTCTGTCAGAAGGAACAGATGGATGGGAATGATATATTCACACATTGCCATAAACATTTTGTTTGTCCTCTGCAATACTTAAGCAGAACAATATAAGAATTTGTTTTTTAAAAAACAAAACAAACTAAGAAAGTTCTTGACAGAATTTAATAAAATTGGATTTACAGTGCCTTGGACAAAACTTTCTCATTTTGTCATGTTTGAAATAAAAATAATGTTTTTCCACTAAGATTTTTTGTTCCAGATCAACACAAAGCGGTACATAATTAGGAAGTCTAAGGAACAAGGCACACAGCAAGTGTGATGTGTGTAATCATCTAGCTTTACTCTGATGCCCCTAAAGAAAATCAAGTACAACCGATAACCTTTAAGTCACCACATTGTAAATAGTTAAGTTGTGTGTGTGATTTATTTTCAATATAAATAGAGTTATTATGTGAAGGCATTAAAGTTGCTTCAGAGCAATACTGAACACCAAATAACCCAGCAAACAGGGCTGGTTTGATCAAAGCAATCCAGTTCAGAAGACCTGGTAGGACATGGAAATTAATGACCACCAATGCTCTCCTTCCAGTATTTCTCAGCTTGAATGCTAAAACAAAGTCTATTTCTGTGTGTGGCAGGGGATTCATATTTAAATACATTTAAATATTACATTCTAAACAATAATGGGAAGTAGCTTTGTATTGTGTCCTCTTTAATCATATCTATTTTATGAATATTTTATTAATTCACTTAAAGTTCTGCATTTATGTTGATTTGAATTATTCTTATTTACTAATCAAGATCAGATCAAGCTCAAAACTGGTACCATACTTATCCAGTTTTATATACTCACAGAAAAGTCTCAACCACTATTCAGCCACTATTCATAAATGTTTAATTTTGATTCGCTAAACCATGACAGCTTTCTGTGCAGGTGTCATGACTTAAACAACATAAATTTACTTCACTCATTTTTTTCTGCAGTGCCACTTCTAAATATGGCAACCGTTCTTTTCCTCTAATGAATTATATTCTCCATTCTCCTCATTTGTGCTGCTGTTTCTGTGACTAGACTATCAGGGGAGCTGGTGGGATTCAATGTGAGCTTCAGATGAACTCATTTGTCAACAAGGACCAGATTAACTATATCTGAGTGCAGTTTTAGTGTTTTTTTTAATCCATCTAATGTAAAAAGAAGCCTAACTGTTCCAACGTTTCCCTCCCATATCCCTTCAGGAAATAATTATACTGCTCAAAAAAATAAAGGGAACACTTTAAGTGTTAAACACCTGTTTAAGTGTTCCTTTTATTTTTTTGAGCAGTGTATTTTTAGGCAGACAAGTGGAGGGAAAGAGATATTCAGAAACAAGCAGAAGTACAACAAATGTGTTAGTTGATGACAGATGGAGAAAGCGATGGTTGTTTTCTGAGCCTGGAAGCAGGGTCAGTTTCCCCCCTTGAGTTGCTATGACAACTGATCATGGCAACTCAATGATCAGTTGAGTGATGTACATAATGATGTAAAAGACAAAGCGAAACAAGTAACTACAAAGAAGTACAGTACAGCTGTCCTTTTAAAACTTACAAGCCCTAAACCAAAATTAGATTTTTGCAACAGAACAGTTTTTATAGCAATTACATCATTCTTGTGAAGAGTCAGTGTATCCAAAGAATAGGTTATCGTTTTACAGCACCTTGGGATTAAGAAAAGCATTTCACTGTGGGTGAAAAGCCTTGGCAAGCGAGTTTACTTTCTCTTTCTTTCGAACAATTTTCCCTCAGGAGAACGGATAACACCTCCTGACCTCCGAAAAGGGTACAATCTGCATTAAGAATGAAATCAGCTACTCTTGCAGAGCGTATAATCTCATGTTTACAGAGATGAATCAAACCTGAACCTCTTCTGGACTGATACGGTGCCATTAGGCAGCCTTGTAATGATGAGGTGCGTTCCTGGCATTTCCACCGCCTGCAATTTGCTCCTCCACAGATGTGAGGTTATGCAGATCTGCCTTTTTCTGTGATTGGCTTAACAAAGAAGTTTTTAGGTGGGATTAATTTTGGGGCATTTTCAGACTGAAGACCCCTGATGAAACAAGTGGTGTGTTTATGTACCTAATGGTAAAATGAAAAAAAGACTAAGGATCTCAATTTGCAAAATGTGATTCAATGAATGAACAAATTACAATGTTTGATTTGAGTTGGGTGTATGCAAGTAAAATGAGCAAGTCTAACAATTTTTCATGTTATTTACAAGCATTTTTCTTTGAGTGCTTTGTTTATTTTGAGATTTTCTCAAAGCATATGCTAACCTGCATGTTAGCATCTCAATACCGTTTTTGTCAAAACACATTTCTAATTAATTACTTCTGTCATATGCAGAAGTGAACGTCTCCTTTCCAGGTAAATGAGACAAAAACAGAAGAACAACATGTCAATCACAGTTTGATACCCAACTAGTTTTCAGAAGTGTAGAAACATATTGAAATGCCAGAATTTTGTGATATTTTTATTTTTCTAAACTGTCTGACCTTTAATTTACAACTCAAAGCAAATTATCTCTCAAGAGGTACATTAAAATAAAAGCAAACAAAAAATGTTGCAATGAACCTGGTTGCAAACTAATTAAAATTAATGTTTTGTTGGAACGCCTCAGATTGAATTTAAATATTTAGTCGTCTTCGATTTTTGTTGGTCACTATATCACATCTCGACTCCACAGTGTTTCTCAAATCTGCATTGGAAAGATTGTCCTTCATTTCTTTCAAGCCATTCCAATTAAAGAACTTTAACATGAACACTTGTTTATAAATATTTATATTGATATATCATAGGTACATTGCAATGATATAAAATAAATTACATGTTGGTTTCTTTCATTAGACTTTTCCAAACAATTTAGCTTCTACATAATGCAGAGAAAAATAGTTTGGAACTCCCACTATTAATATGGACAATAAAACAAAATGCTTATCGCTAATTTGACGATGCTTGAATATCAGGCACCATTTATCAGCCATTACTCCACTAAGCATGACCGTTTTGTTTTTACATCCATTAATGACTCATTTTTCAGTGTTGCTGTAAATCCTTATGAACCCAAAACTATTTAATACTTGTGAAAGCAAATCCAAGCAGGCAGATATTAAAGCAGGTGCATCATACTAGTATTACTTTGGAGAGCAAAGCTTTAGGGTATATTTTGATTTGCAATTTTTTTTTTTTTACCAAAATAGGGAAAAAACCCTTCCCTTCTTTACTAGTGACTTTCTGTCAAGGCCAGGCCACTACATCAAGGGATCTTGCTGTTTTTTTTGTTGTTGTTTGTTTTTTCCAAGTTAGTCTTTGTCTTAACAATGGCAGGCATCACCTTAAACTCTCATGCTACCAGAAATAAGTTGCTCTGGTAAATCTCTGCACTTGCCTTTGTGTATAAAGCACATTTGACAGAAATCTTTATGGTAACAATTGATTATAGCATCAAAACATGCGGTAATTTTGCAGCTGAGAAGTAAGTAATCAGCAGATTCAAATCACAGACCTTCAGTAACTGCAGCTTCGCCTGCATTGCATCTCGTCTCCTCTCTGCTGCTTTATGGTACATTTGTGTGAGTGTGTCTTTTCCCTTGCATTAAAACCATTTCCCTTGATGGACCTTTTTGGACAATAAAATAAAGATCGTTTCAGCAAACGATGCCAGTCTGCGGAGTCTCATTCGCTGGAGGCAGGATGCTGTTGCATCACCTCCTCTGATGATGGTGACTTGCGTGATTTCAGAGCAGAGTGCTTATCTGAGTTGTACATTATTTATGGAGGGGTTTGCTTGGTGAATGCTGGCTGCAGCACCAGGACATGGAGGAGAGGAAGCTGCAGAAATTATCCATGGATGTTGCTCAGCAGTAGCCCTTTGAAGCCTGGCTGTCCTATTAGGAGAATACAAAAAGAGAAACTCCCAACAGAGAACACAGAAGTTGCACATTACATTTGTGTACAACTGCTTTGACAAAAAGAGCTTGAAAATGGTAAAAAAAAAAAAAAATGGGTCAGGAATCAGGAAAGATGTAGGTTTTGTTAGACATGTAATTGAGGAGTGTGTTATGCTTTTGTAAAATGAGGTTAGCATGGTGTGTTGATAGAGGAAAGTAGGGCTCAAAAATGGGTCATAGCTGCATTAAACACCAGTTTTTCTTTTTTTTCATGGCTCAGAATGTGAAAACATGGTGGACATCAGTTGAACAGTCACAGTAGGAGTGATGCTGTGGAACCAAGAAGTGACATTTCAGAAGTCACGCCTTCTGTCATTTAAAGGTTACTCCAAGCACACTAAAAAAAACAGATTTTTTAGTCTTATTAAGCATGCCACAACATTTTTGAGATATACTCTGCTGTGTGTATCTGTAATAAGATGAAAGAATAGAATAAGGAAAGATGAAGAGAGTTGTGATTTTGATAGAGAAGAAAAGTAGGCACTCGAAGGATCAAAAAGAACCTCCCTAAACTACAATCAGTTTATTTTTAGTAAAAACTGACCTGGAGTCAGTTTTCCTCTAGTATTAGCTCAGAGGTAAATGTGAATATTTGTCCTTTTTTTATTGCATATGTATTTGCATTTATGGTATCAGGTTTAGTTTTATTGTCGTATAGTAATGAGGTTACACTGCTTTTCGTAAACAACAGATAACTGGAGGGGTATTGCTTGCCAAAACTGAAGATCACAGTGAAAACAAGTTTTAAAAGTGCAACTGAGAAAGTGCAGAGGGAATAGAGAAGGCAGACTTGAAGAGCAGCACATATGAACTCCGTCCTTTGTAAAAGCTGCAGTTCCCTTGGCCTCGTGGTTTTTCTGTGCTCTGCAGCGGCCCCAGAGCCACACCCAGTAACCACACTTAACCATGGACTCACTCTGATGGCAGAGTAAATTAATATTTGATATCAAGCTTTGTATGATGGAGAGACAGACAGGCCAACAGTATAGCTGACACATGTAGATAATGACATGCTGCATAGCTGCCAAAACGTAAAAACTAAATTCAAAAAGCAAAGATGCAGGTTAAGGAAGTTATCAAATACTTAATGGACGGGGGCTGACTAAATTATATCTTTAATTTATGTCTTCAATTTTCAATTAGTCAGGATTCTGAATTGTTTTGAATTTTTTGTTAATTTGTATTTCTGTGTTCCTTAGTTTCTTTTCCTCAGCCTTGTTTCTGTTGAGTCTGGTTATTTTAGTTTATGTTTATTATTTAGTGTCATTTAGAATTTATTTCAGAGTTTATAGGTTTGTGTCACCTCTTTCTATGCTTCCACATCTCTCTCATTTCCTCAGTATGGCATCTGCTCTGCCTTCACACCTGCAACTCGTTAGTTAATCAGCCCCAGTCTGTTGTTGCATCATTCACTCTATTAGCATTTATACACCTCCTGCTCTCTCTCCTTGCTGGAGTCTCATTTTCTACCCTATTGCTCCCTGTGATCTTCCGGTTTGTAAGTTCTTATTGAATTTTTTTTTTTCATTAAATCTTCGCCTCCTACCCGCTGCTTCATTCTGCTCTGCGTTTGGGTCCTACTCCATCTTCACCCTCAACATGACAATTATATTACTTTAAAATCTGAAAATGGAAGATGCATATATTTTTTCTGAATTTTTTTTAAAAAGTTGAACGTAATTGAAGAGTACAAAAACAATATATCCGTAGAGTTATATAAAGTAGAAATAAATTCCTATCAATGAAAAACAAATAGAAAGTTAAACAAAAAGATGCTTAAAAAAAACTATCAAAATATGAAATGGAACAGTAAAAAGAATGGAAACATCAATTATTGCCAAATATAGTCATCATTTATTTATTTATTTTAATCTAATTTGTTATCACAAAAATCAATTTAGACTTTGCGATTTTGGGAAAGCATTAGTAGTTTAAATATAAAATTTACAGCATTTAGCTACACAATATTCAGCACTGTTGCACACAGGACTGCTGTGAATCCCTTTTCAATATTAACTACTTTCAAATCCCTCCTGTTGCATCTTTGTTTTCTGCTTTACTGTTTTTTCTTTTCTTTTCTAACTAACAGGCAAGGTCAGAAACTACTTTACCAGCCATAAAATGTAAATGGGTTAAACTATAATGTATGCTGTATTGCTTTTGAGGCATTGTAAAAATGGTGAAGGGTCGAGGATTCTTCTTAAAAGAATAATCTTTTTAGAAAAATTAAGCTAATCAGTCAGCTACGAAAGTTCAGAGCAGCAGATGGCAAGTTAATGAAATAATGCAACTTGTTCTCAGCTGATGTTGCATGAGGGGATCAGACATTAAGTAATGTTTCCCGATCAGTCAGAGGCAGATTGGAGGAGATGATGGAGCAATCCCACTGCAGCTCAGAGTGACTGCAGTCTGAGCTAAAAAAATTACAACTAATAAAATTAGTTGTAAATTAAAGCACATTTAACATTTTATAAGTATAAATTTGAAAATGCATATTAGAAAGCTGAAACATGGACGTTTTCAATGTTCGTTACAATTTGGAAACAGTGTGAAACTAATACAGCAGGCAACAGATCAATATCTGACTGTCTATAGGTCAATGGAAAAGTGTATTGATTTTGGTTTATATGTTCTGTTAGAGATTGTTTGGTATTATCATTTTATTATTCCTTTAGATTACATTCAGTCTAAAGAACATTGTGATTTTCTTTTAAAGTGATTCTCTTCCTTATGTGTGTATGAACTGACCTGGAAGTCACAACTGTCTGTTTATCTTCATGTGAAACAGTTAACAATGTGTTTCTCAGACCTTTGATTAGTTATCACACCTAGGAACTGGGTTGCTAGTTGATTGTATCAGAAGTTTTACGACCTTTGTTGTTTTTCCTGACTGTCCCCTAGGTAGAAATTCCTTAGTCGTAAAACTGTGTTTGATTGTGTTCGTTTCGGGGGCTCCTAATCTTATCAGCACCAGCCCCCTTTGCTTTTGTTTTGTGTTAATAAAAAGACAAGCTCTACTGCAGAGTTTCAGAACACATGGTGAACTGGTCAGAGGAGCAGTTCTCTGTGTTTTCTCCTTTTGCAAAAGCTTGGCTATAAAATTCATAATACGTTGTCTGTGGTTCTTTATTTTATATAGGTTCGAAAGGAAAAATACCTATCATGTTCGGCTAGAGAAAACTTCTCCTGCTGATCAGAAAAGAGATAAACCCTGGGACTTAATAAAAGGGGCAACACTTTCAGAGGCTGAAGCAGCAGCCATTTCACATTTTTAATTATTTATCCTCCAATAAGAAAAAAAAAACACAAATCTATTTTTGACTACGGTGGGAAGCTTTAAAGAAAACTGAAGCTACAAGAAAATATGGTAAAGTTTTACTGTACAGTGCATCTGGAAAGTAATTAAAGCCTTATTCAAAATTTTTTAATTAATTTCTTTCCTCAAATGTCACAAGCAAATACTGAGAACGAAGGTTTTTGTAGTTATTTTAACTACCAAGAGCAGAGAATCTTATTTCTCCTGGTCTGAGAGTCGTTCAGGTACCGTTTGGCAAACTCAGCAAACTAGACAGTTGTGTGCATTTCCAAATTAAGTCTGATCAACTGACTTTACAACAAATGGACTCCATTAAAGCTGTAGAAACATCTCAATGATGATCAGTGGAAACTGTTCAAATTTGAGCTTCAATGAATGTAAAGGTGATTTTTTTTTTTCTTTTTTTTTTGGTTTTCTGTTTTGAATAATTAGCTAAATATTCAAAAACCTTTCTCCATATTGTCATAACGGGGTATTTGTGTGTAGAATTTTGAGGAAAGAGAGTAATTCAACACAATTTGGAATAAGGCTGTAACATAACAACTGTTAGATCTGCATGATCTTCTTTCTCCAGACAATTTAAAAGCGATTTTGTTTTCTGTTTCTCCTGCAGATGATGGGAAGCTGTCTCTGGATGAGTTCCAGGCTTTCTTCTCTGATGGCACGTTGAACGAGGAGGAGCTGGAGAAACTGTTTCACACCATCGACTCTGATAACACCAGGTTAGCGTGCATACATGAAGCACGCATGGCTGCATGAAGTGATGCCACATACAGAACATTTAGAAATGTGTGCATGTTTGTGTGCTCACTGCACCATGAATTTGCGTGTTGATAACTTATAGGCAATTTTGAAACCAAAGGGTATGTGCACAAAGTTGTTTTTCTGCTCTGCTGCTTCAGTTTGCCATTTGAGTTGCGTGTTTAGGGTGCTGGGGGAAGTGGGTGAGGGTAAGGATGTGGAGTAAAAGATAAAAAACAAGCAATTTTAAATAATCTGGACAGCATTCTAGTTAGAAAGATATTCAATGTCTTAAGACGTTTGAATTAAAACCAGTTTTCATGTGATGCAAATGAACATTTTTACATTTTCTGGGGTTGTTTGGCAGGAAAACAACATGACTAAATGAGCAATGCTCAGTCGCACATTTGTTAATCAGTTTTAGGATTACAAGTCTAAAACTGGAACACATTGAGCTGCTGAACCACATGGGTTGGTCTGCACAGCTTCCAGTATTTTTAATGAAAGTATCATTTTCTTTTAATCAAACACATTAAACTCACTTTCATCATAACATCAAAGACCCATCTTGTCTGCACAGCATTTACTTGTGTGTTAAAGGTGCAACTAACATCTTGTTTTGTTTAGTCCAGAAGGATGCTTTAATTATTATAGAAACTGTTGTTTTGGCAGTTTCTGCTCTAGCTCTAGCAGTGTGTATTAACACAATACCAAGGTGTTAAGACATCAGAAGTTATATTGCTGCCAATAAATCTGGAGATGTTTATAAGGCCTTTTTTACATGTGAAAACTAGTTAAGACCCTCTGCCCAACAGACAAATTTACCTCGATGCCATACTGCACAATGCTCAAATAAAATGGAGTAAAGCCCACAAGTGCTATGTCAGACTCGACAGGGCTTTGTGAGCCTGTCAGATGTTAAAGTTCATGACTGTAAAATTAGAAAAAGTAAAGTATAACTTCTTTCAGAAGAGTTTAAGACAGAACAAGTTTGGTTTTCAAAACTGTGTCAGAGTGAATAACAAAAGTTCTGGAGCAATGACATAGCTCATCTTATGAGCTATGTAATAATCAAAGTAGTTATTTTTGGTAAATGCAATGTTTAGTTAAATAAGAGATAATAATGAAACAAACATTTCAGTTCAGCTTTACAGCACAGTGATATGTGCCTAATAATTTGGGCTTCTTGTAGTCTCTATCAGATATTGAAACTTGGGTCAAACTTGGTCATCCACAGGACAATGATTCCTAACACAGCGCCAAGTATACAACAAAAAGCCTAGAAAAGAAAAGAACCAATGTGTTGCAATGGCCCAAAGCCCAGATCTCAACCTGTTTATGACTGACTAATTGCATGTACTGAGCCAGGTTTTGGTTCTGGAGGTTTCTTCCTGTTAAAGGGGAGTTTTTCCTCTCCACTGTCGCTAGATGCTTGCTCACTATGAGGGACTGCTGTAAAATCAATGACCAAACGCAGGCGATTGTCTACTGTCACTATGTGCTCATCCCGGAGGAGTGAATGCTGCAAGTTAATGACTCGATGCAATCCGCTGGATTTTAACTAATCTGAATAATAATCTGAGATTAACGCACCGTTTGATGACTGGGATCAATTGGAAGGTGTGTGTAATTGAATTGAAACAACCTTTTGTAAAGTGCCTTGAGATGCCATTTGTTGTGAATGGTGCTAAATTAATAAATTGAACTAAACTGAATTGAGGTGCCAGGACCTTAACAGCGCTGTGAAGAACAACTGAAACCATAATGAGATGAAGACGTATGAAAGACATATGGGGACAAAATTCCTTCACTTCATTCCTTCAGCGTAGGAGAAATTTTAGAGTTGAAATGTGTCTCTATCATTTTAGTTCAATCAACCTTTGTGTTTTGGAGATTGTCATATGTACAACACATTTGGTTACATTTGCTGAAATGTTAAGTCCCTCTTGTATTTTATAGTTTTCATATGTTGAGTTGTAAAAACGTCGGCGATCGAGTTTCCTCCTCGCCTTTCTTTTCTCTTTCTGTCTTCTTTGCCTTCATTATTCCATCCTCCAACACATTAACCTGCCTTGTACATTTTTTGATTTAATTGACTCTCGTTAAATCAGTTCATTGACCCTTTATAATCAGCTCATCCATCCTGCAGTCAGGAGAGGTGTGCTGACACAGTGAGATCTTAATAATCAGAAGCCTGACTGTTAATTTACACAAGCTCAAGATCCTGCAGAGCTTTGAATAAAATGAAACCAAGCAGAACAAAAGCTGACCTGTTAGCATTGTTGGAGGGTCGAAGCTGGTCCTGTTTATAAATCCTCCTGCAGGTTTGGCCTTCTGACAGATTTGATCCATCTTTAAATCTGTGCAGTAAGTGGACCATGTGATTGCTGCCATCACCTATGGATGTTGGCCATCTAGCCTCGTGGAGACGGTCTCACTTCATAAGCCTCCTTGCCACAGTGGATGCAGGGCTGAGAAGTTCGAAAGTAGTGTCATGTAGCTACAGATAAGGTTATTGATTGAGTTGAGTGGAAGCAGAAATGGGGATTTGTTTCCCGTTTGAAGCAGGAAGTTGATGGATGGAGGAAGAGGGACGAAGCAGGCAGAGACTGAGCGATACTCGCACCATACTCGTTTTCCTCCCACCACCTTTCAACTTGATCACCTTTTCAATCCATTCTCAGAGCTGCCCGTCTCTGTTTCTGTCATCCTTTTCAAGCTTTCATTCTGCTGTCACTCTGTCCGACACTGCATTCCCCGTATCCTCCTCCTCCTCCTCTTCTCCATGTGTCACTCACTCCTGCCTCCAGTCCTTTCTACTCCCAGATCTTCATTGCACATCTGTCAGTCTGCCTGTAATTTCTTGCACATGGTGAAGATTTAATGTTATAGATCTCAGGTAGGTTGGTTTTGGGTCACCAAAGTTCTCTTGTAAATGCCACTGAATGATTCTGCTATTTGTCTGAAATAATTTTATTTTTTCAACATTTGTTCTGTTTTCTATATCGGTATAATATTTTGTTTTACATTAAAGGAGCCCTGAAAAAGTTGGCATCATATTAGAACATGACTGATTGCCTTGACAAAGTGTAAATAATTTCAAACGTTTCTGGAAATCTTACCGGCTAAAATGTAAGGCCCATTTAAAGTCTGTGACTGCTGATATAAGAATAAACTGAAAGAAGATAAGAGACAACCTTCTTCTGATATTCTGATGCTGATCTGACGTTTTAATACTTTTGCAGTGCAGTAGTTTACAGATTGTTTTTCTTCTTTTGATCAATGAAAGGTGAAACTAAATTGTGCGGTTTTAAACATGGACACTTGCTGAAGAAATCAGTTCTTTCTGGTCATCAGCAGCTAGCTGGGTCTAGCAGTGACCCCTTAAAGAAACTGTCATGATGCTTACGTCTTTTTTAAAAATAGAAGTTTAATTCTCCTTTTGACTTCACTGTGATCGGCCCAGGTGTGATTAATCCAAGGATCTCGCCAAACCACGTAGTCAATTATAGCTGTGCAAAAAAGATTGATCTTTTACGCAGAAAATGTGAAACTCTCAGTTTCAATAATAGTTTAACCTTTTCAAGGAGTGTAAAAATTACATTTTGTGCTCTCTGGAATGACCTGTCCAGGGTGAACCCTGCCTCTGTCCTGATGACCGCTGGAGGTAGGCACCAGCGCCCCTGGCAACCCCACTAGGGATGACCATGTAAGATAATCGATGAATGGATGAATGGCTCTCTGGATTTTGTATTGATGCAGAGGTTTGCAGCTCATTCAGCCCAAATTTAACTGGAGATATTCAGGACTAAGATACCAATTCTTAAGCAGGATGACTTGCCTGCCATCCTCCTCCTATCACTCAGAGAAATTCTAGTTTGCAGCAGCAAAACATTTACTGCCAAAACAAGTTCCATCCATTGAGCTGGGTTATGACTGTATATCTCAGATTACCATCAGAACATTCTTGAATTTCTCTCCTTCCTCTCTTACTCTTTATTTTCTATAGATCTTGGTAAGACTGCATGCTAAAAACCTGTCCTTTGTTTCTGACCCTGCTCTTCTTTATCCTTTCCTTTCTTCCCATTTTCCTCACCTTCCTGCTTGCTGTCATAGTAATGTAGACACGAAGGAACTCTGTGGTAAGTAATCTGCAAATTCTCATATTTAAAACAAACTTTTCAATTAAAATTCATTCTTTAAAATTGCCCCTGACAAGTGGTGTGTTCCTCTAAATGCTTTGTAAATGTTTGTATGTGCAAAACAGACTACTTTGCCAAGCACATGGGAGACTATGAAGGAGTTCTGGCCTCATTGGAAACGCTGAACCTTTCCATCCTCAGAGCAATGGATTTCACCAAAAGGGTAGGAATGAGGAATGACTGGCATCTGTCTAGACTTCAACTGAGGGGAGATATTTTCCATATGAACTCCAGATAACACAGTTTCACAGTAAATATCACTCTCAGAAGACAATGATATTTATTTAGAGTCCACACAGTTATTTCAGCTTCAAACTCCTCTTCATTAAAGTTGACTGGTGTGTGGAAACACTAAATAAAAGCCAATCATTATGTAAAAGTTCACAAAATGTTCTAGAAAGACGGCACAATAATAAAGCTTTGGATATGACCACTTGGTTATGTTGTTGAATAAGGGACCAACATTGGACAAATTAATACTAGACAGTGCTCATATGATATGATAAATTAATAAATGTATATAATATGGGTGAAAGTTGTAATAGCTTGCCATAATAAATAAAACAGTGTTGATGTCTTTTTGCTTTGTATTCATGACAAAATAATAATAATAAAAAAAACTGTTCCCAGATACTGAAAAAACAAAATGAAATTTCTTATTTTCATCCCAACAATAAGGTTTTATTGAAAAGTTTCTCATGTTCTGGCATTGAAGCAATTCTAGTTTCTAATGACTTTAAAACCTTATGATCTTTTTACCTTCTAAAACCTTTCATATATAGTTAAACCATTAAATGGTACAGGTCTAAAGAGCCTAAATGACCTACCTAAATAATTAGGTCATTTGAGGCAGTTTTTCACGATATGCATATGCAATATTTCACTTATGGTATATTTGCAATATATTCTGCAGGCCTAGCAAAGATTTAAAATCTGGATGTTTTGGTAGTAGAGTAGTTGGACATTTAAAATGCTTATCTTAACTTGGACTACAGTATGTTGATTTAATATGCTCATTTAATATATTATTTTGTGATGGAAAAAAGTAACACTCAACGCATTTAAAATAATCTTACTTTTTATATTCATCTAACCTCCTTGCGATGTTTCAAATACTGATTTTATTTTTGCTTCTGAATTTCTAGCAGAATTTGTGCAAATTACCACATTTATGTAAATTATGATTTGAAATTGTTGCACAAATGTGTCATGCAGGTATAATGGGCAATTTAAGATGCAAGCTTGCAGTGGACCTTGGAGCAGAATTGTTAATTTGCTGTCTTTACTTTTAAACACAATGTTCTTTCTGTTACTTTGAGTTCAACTGCAGATATTTGAAATGCCTCCAGCAGAAAGTAACATTTCCCTCTGCATCTAATAAACTTGAGTCCCTGACAACCTTTGCCTGGCTGAGCAGAAGCAGCGCGTCCATATACAGCTCCAACGACATACGGTACAATGCGTACAGAGCGTGTTCCCACAGTGTGAAAGTAACGATGTGTGTTTTCTGGCTGGAATCTAATTCTCTCGTTGTTTAAGCTGCAGTAAAATAATGGCACGTCAAGTTTCTGCTGCAGTGGTTTAGACTGTGAGTAGCAGCTGGAGAGCAGCAATGTGCCATCCAAGTGTTCCCCCAATAAGCTAAATATAGCAGCTGCTCCACAGCCACACCTCCTTCATTCACATGTGGAGTATTTGTGTGTATATCTCTATCCTGCAGCTCTGTCTTTATCTGTCTTTTAGCTGCAGGCCATTCAGCAGCACTCAGACACACTAAGGCGCACACACTCATCCTTTTACACACAGCCTTCACCTAGTTTCTCTCTAATGAACACCCTTTGTTTAATCAATCAGTCCAGTGTGTCTTGTTCTTCTACTGTATCACTCATACTCTTTTCTTTTCTTCTTCTAAAGCTCATTCAAACTATGCATCCCTCAATCTCCTTCTCTTACCCAGAGTCTCATTATGGGCATGTTGGTAAATTGCAGACAAGGCTTCTTTTTTCCACAGCCACATCATTGCATCATATTTGTCATTCATGCCAGTAGATGATAGATTTTGTTTTGGTGCATTCTGAAATTGAGGAACTGCAGTCCATCGAGATGGTTTATCTACACACATTGGAATTTTCCCCCTCCACAAACTACACTGGTCATATTACAAAAGGTTTCTTTGAGTCTTTATTTGTTAGGGCTCATTATATTCCCCACCCATATTTTATGAAGGAAATTGACATAAAGAATTTATACCTGCTGATTTGAGCAAGATCCAATGCCAATTGGCCAGAGTTACTTTAAGTCTTGACAATGCGTTCAAACCGACTGAAAAGTGCCTTAATGGATTCATTTAACGATTCCATTTTTAAATGCAGTTCTTTTGGCGTGCCTTCGCAATATGACCGGCCATCCTAAAATAAAGGGAAGATTTAGAAGTAATGGATTCAGGTTTTCTCCCTCCTGGTTTAACTTTACATCAGTGCAGCATCACATGCTTTCAGTTGACCTTGCACTTAATTTGGTGAGTTTAAGCAGAGAAAAGCCTAAAACATGGACATTGGCTGTCAAGGAGATGAATTTACATCGTCTCGTTCAGGTTGTCATTGGTCTCTTTAGCAAAGCCCCAGACGTTGTCTAAGCCAAGACTTCGTTCTGTTGCAGCAAACTCTTAGTTCTAGGTTGGCATAATAATTTTTTTGTGGGGTGTATTTTCTGTCCTCTCCAGACGGTTGAGGCAGATGGTTGGTCATTTGAGGAAAGGATTTGAGGCAATCTGTTGGTTTTCTTAAATAACTTTTACTTATTTTCTTTTTATGATCCACTGAAACTGTGTGCTTGGGGTTGCTTTATGGGATTAAGTTCCACTCTGACAGATTGAATGTGTGAGTGTGGACAGAGCCAGGACAAATCTAAAATATCTTGCAAAATGACTCACACCTCTTGAACTGTTGTGATATTAAACACTGAAGATACTTTCCTATTTTATAAATAAAAATCTGAAAAGTCTAACTTGCAAGTGGCGTGCACCCCTTTAATTTAGTACCCTTAAAAGTCTATTGTAACCGGTTTCCTTCAGGAGTAATTTAATTGACATAATAGGTCCCACTTCTTGTAATTTAATTTCAGTATGAATTTATCTATTTTTGCTGAGATCCACCACTCAGGTGGAAAACTCCGTTGACATGACAAGCTTTATGAAAGCATTGCGACTAAATTTTACCTCAAGCCAGCAAATTCAAAAAGGTTGCTCTGTTCACATGAGTCTGAACGTACTGCCCAAATAGCAAAACACCAGCTTGGTGAAAACCAGCCTCTTGTTCTGTATACAGAGGGTCTGGACCCTCAGTCTGTGATACGACTGAAATATTTTTTTTTCTCTTAGCTTGATGCTCTGTCAATAAATTTAAATATATTTTCAGTGCTGCAGTCTGCGAATGCGAACTCGGTAAACACAGAACACTATAAAAACTGATTGATCTATTAGTTTGCCCTGTGACTTTAATTCACACTATGGTTCTTCTTTGTAAGCAAATGGAATGGCACCATGTTTACTGAAGAATTTCCAGTAAAAACTACACTTTTCTTGTTTTAAACCCAGGCTAATTATTTTTTTAAATGTGTCCTGCTGCCCTAAAAGCAGCACAGCTTTAACATCATGGAGGTTTTATAACAAGGAAATTGCCATTTAACTTGTTAACTTTAGATTTCAGTGGTTTTATTGTTTCAGGTGTTATGAAAAAGCTCAAGTACCTAAATAATTACTTAACAACAACAGAGCAAAGAGCGATGTATTCACCGTCTGCACTTGCCAAGCGACGCAGCTTAAATGCCCTTTTCTTTAAGTCTCTTGCATTCAGATTCTCCCTTCTTATCTCTGAAGAAACACTAAATGTTTCATGCTTAGCCAGCTCTGGTTTCTAATGGGCAGCTGGGGCTTATCGGCTCCTCTGGAAAAGGCCTGAGTGAGCCGTCTGAGAGCTGCACAAATGGGGATAAAAGGTTTTAAGGCTCTGAAATGGTTGTAATGGCTGCATATGCTTCATATTTAGCCTCTAAAAACAGCCGCTGTCTTTCATCTTTGATTTTTGCCTGTGTAAAACTTACAAATTTATAATAAAAAGAAGTGGTGATATAAAAACCTCAAGTCAGTTATTTACTTTCAGAGGTTTTTTTTTTCTTTTTAGTTTTTTTGTTTCTGTCTCTCCAGAAAACCTTTAAACTTGAGGTAGCCAAAGGGCGACTGTAAAGGCGGAGCCAGAAGACGAAGCGTTTTATTAGTTTGAGCAGAAAGCTGCAGCATGAACCGAGCTCTTTTTAGAGCCCAGTGAGAATTGATTACCTCCACATCCACCTGAATAAATACAGGGAGAAAGGAAAAGAATGAGTGAGACGGGGAGGCAGAAGTTGCACTCAGCAGTCGTCCTCTGCATTGCACAAAAGAGTTTTTCTCCTCTGTAAAGGAGTGGACTAGCACCCATGGGTGGGTTGGAAATGAAAACGGACCTGTGGACCATTCTGCCAAAATTTATGTGACAACAGTATTGGCACAGTTACGCTGTTTAAAAAAAAATAAACCTGACAAGTCTTTGTAGTGAAAAATGGGATGAATAAAATGCAGTTCCAGGAATAAATCATGACATAGCAATAAACTGCAGTGCCTTTAAAGTCCTCTAAACCATTAATTAACACAGAAAAGGAATAAATCATGAACACAGAAAAGAGCTGAGATCGGCAGCTGTTATGGATGGAGTTGGGCCCAATGCCGCTGTCCAGAGGGATATTGATGTTGTATGGATCAAAATCACTCATCAAGCTCCCATTCTTCCTGCAGAAGGTGAAACCAGCTCACAAATAACTCATGCAGATCTGATATTTCCATTTAGGTAATATAGGGTTAATTAATTTAGCTGTCATGTATCGATGCTTCTCAACTGTCTTGACATTTTAAGTATAATCCAATCATAAAGCAATTAAACTAAAACGCTTATTAAATCAAACAGGACATCAGCAGTAACAAAGATCCAATACACAATGAGGAAAAGGTTTGAAATGGTAATATCATATATTCAACGACTGGAAGCTGCTTGTTTTAAATTTTCTTTTTTTTTTCTCTTAGATCTGTTGGCTGCTAACATGACTTACATATTTTTTTATTATTCACAGAATCAAAGTTGTT
Organism: Xiphophorus maculatus; assembly: GCF_002775205.1. NCBI lineage: Eukaryota > Metazoa > Chordata > Actinopteri > Cyprinodontiformes > Poeciliidae > Xiphophorus > Xiphophorus maculatus. The sequence goes on along the minus strand of NC_036444.1, from coordinate 17,826,699 downwards.
TGAGATCCAATAATTTTAATGTCATCTGCTGCTGTCTGCTTAATCTGGCCACTAGCTGTAAATCCACTCTATACAAATCGTGCTTCACAGCTAAGGCTGGGCTTTCTCCCATTGACTTTGATTCCTCCAGCAAAATTTCAACCAGACCAGTCAGCAAACAGAAGAAGTAGTTGTGGTGTTGATTTTTTGTGCTGTTTTAGTCTGGAAGTCAATGAAGCCGTTCAGTCCATGTAGCAATATTTAATTTGGAAGCGATTTGAATTATCAGCCGCCTCGTTCAGATCGCCATTTCTCTCTTTGCAGTGGAGGATGATTGTTTACAGCGCAGGCAATTTCTGATAAGCTTCATAGTGTCAAACTGGATCATTTTATACAATGCAGATAAATGTTACCAGCTGGGTAAAATTTAAAACTTCATCAGAGTCCAGACTAACAGGATGCAATCGTTTCTCAATAGCCGTGAAGCCAGACCCTCTGTGCAAAGCAAAGTGTCGGACAAAGGGCTGTTTTTACCAGACTCGTGTTGGTTCTCTGTGTTTTATTTAACTGAGAAGCTTTTCATGCTTGTGTCTGTGGGAAAGTTTTATGGACGAAATGATTAATTTTCCAGCAGGATTGGGCACCTACTCACACTGCCAAAGGTATAGCTGACCACTGGTCTGACCAGTTGTCCAAACGCCCATCAGCTGTTTCAGTAATTTGAGTTACAGTGGCTCTGCTGTTCAACTGTCCACGCCGGCCAGCCTTCATTCCCCACATCAGTCAGTGAGCCTGGGCCTTCTGTGACCCTGACCCCAGTTCACCACTGTTCTTTCTTCGTCAGAGTCGCTCAGCTTTGATGTTTTTGTGCTCCTGACACATTAAGTTTAAGGACAGGATGTCTGCCTTCAGGAGAAAAAAAAAGGGGGATTGAACAGAAGAAATTTGTAGTCAAAAATTATTTTAGCCCATCTGGTGATTAATTATTCCCAGAATCCTTTTCTCAATGGCTTACTCTGAGAAGCAATGTGTAATCCACAGGGACGGAGCGTTGTTGTTTCAAGTGTTTATCTTGTTCTGCAGTGGTGAAAGCTTTTACGGAACAATCAGAGTAAGACGTGGATGCAGAAAAGTTTTAATTGGCTCTCCAGCTGCCATAGATAAGTAACGTCCTCCTCCTCCTCCCCTGAGCTGTGTGTGTTTTTAGACATTGAAAGGTGAAGCAGCTAACAAAAAGGAAAGAGACAGAATTCATTAAGTCTCCTGTCCTGTCTTGTCCCTTATAAATGCTGCTTTTAATGAGCATCTCTCTTTAACACTTTATTTTTTTATGCCTGTGCTGAGCGAGCTTTCTCACAGTGTGACAACTCATTTTCTCTGCAAATAAAATCCTCCTTAAACTATCCTTTAAAAATAGATTTATCCCTCTTTGACCATTTTCTCTGACTTCTCCTACCTTTTCTCCATCTTTTCTCTCATCCCTCTTCTATCTGTGTGTCATTGTGTTTTCTCAACCACAAACCATGGCAGACTCCTCCACAACATCCTCCTTTTTCTTCCTAAAGATTAAACTGAAGAGGATCGTGGATGTGCAAGGGGTATTTCGGTCTGTACACAATAGCGTCTGTAAGGAATGAGCTGTGGAAGATTGATGGAGGAGATCAGGGAGATGAAAGAGGGCAGCAGGAGAGAAAGGAGTCTCAGAGAAGAAGAGAAGATGGGCGCTCGGGGTATGACAAGAGTTGGAGAAATCATTAAATTATTTAGTCTATTGGGCTTTCTGCTCCTAACAAACACAATGAGCTGTTTTTACATTCTTGTTCTTTGCTCTGGTGTTAATATTTTTGTCAAATGTTTATTTTTGTACAAATTTACTAAAGCACACTTTGTGCAGCCATATATACAGTATATATATATATATATATGTATATATATATATTTTTTTGCTGCTGTATTATGAATCCTATTTTTTATACATATCTCCATGCTTTCCATTTGCCATTTGATCCCTATGCACAGAATTTCTCTATTGATGGATAAAAATTAAGGATTATTCTAATCTTCTGTTCTGAAAAGGCCCGGCTTGCATTTGATATGATTTTTATGTCACATTTGCTTAGCAGTTATCAGTTATTTATATGAATTCATAAATCTGTTTTGAATATTGTCTCAAGAGCACTCATGCTCATTAAACTTATCCAAACCTGGTCACATATGAACCACCTTGCATTTCTTTGAGAATTTATTTGACGGGTCAAAACACAATATACATGGTTTTGACATTTGTTACAAAATACACTCTAAAAAGTATAGTTTAATCACCTTAGGCTACTATTTTACCTGTAAGTATTTTCCTACTGATTTTGCTCATTTCAAAACTGAATTTATTGCCCATTTTTCCTTACAAAGCAGCTCAAACTCAGTCAGTTTTTCTCATTGTAATTGGTCAATTATGTTGGCTATGTGATTTTTGTGAATACCCCCTTTTTTAATGGTTCTGATGGTTTGATGGATGTGAAAATCATCCAAATTAATCAATGGACTCCTGAAACTGCTGTATTGTTTACAATGCCTGACTGGAGAGCTGAAAGCTGTGAAGCACAGAGTGCAGGGCACACAGACTGATACTTTGACCCTTTTTATTGCAATAATCATTGTTATTGGTAATATTGCTATATTCTCTTGAGTGTTAGTTTTATTTTGATACTAGAACCATTAAAATAAACTTTCTAGTTACTAAAATCATTTTACATGTCATTTTCAGCAGATCTTTCAAAAAGATACCTAAAGTTTAAGGGGTTAATAAAATCTGTAAAATTAATGTTTTTGCTTTCTACTTCAACACAGAGAAAATTTGTGAATGATAGCAGTAACATTAAAAATTCAGCCACATGTAGTATGTATGATTAATGTTGACCTGAGAGATATAAACCCAATTGTAACTAGAAACTTGATACCTTCTCAGTTGACTAAATCTTTATAAATGAAATAAATGGTAAACCAAGTTTTTTTTTGTTTTTTTTTTAGTTGAGATAGAGCATGCTCTTGCAAAACACTTAGCCTGCTTATAATGTTTATAATCTTCTTTGTTACGTTTATAATAATATGTTAGATAAAAAAAACTAAGAATTAGAAAAACAGGGGACGTATAATGGCTTAAGTGGTTAAAAAAAAAGGTCGGTGGAAGTGAGAATCAAAGTGTAGAGTCTGTCAGGATAGAAGCAGTTGGAGGAGGAATAATGGTCAGAAATGGCAACTGAGAGGTGAAGGACGTCACTGAGGGTCGACATCTTTCTCACGGCTGCCATCATGTCTTGGTTGCTTTGTCATTGAGACCAATTACATGGTTTCATTTCATCACTCAGACCACAAGTGTTACATCATTTCACTTCATTCGACAGCTGCACACCACTTCACATTTCATGGGAACGTCTTTCTTCTTGTGTAATGCGGATGGAAACCAAGCTGCCAGCAGCGATCACACCTGGGAAGTTATCACTTGTTTCTCAAACGGGATTTACACCCTGAGTGCTCTGAGTGTCAGCAACACCCCTGACACTGATTGTGTAGTAAATAAGAGAAAGAAGCACTATAGTGTGGAGCTTCAATGGCCGTTTTGTCTATAAAGTGAAAAAATGATTTGTGAGTGGTTGTTCTAAAGAGAATCTGATAAGCTGAGGTTTTAAAGTGAGTATTTTTCTGCTATTAAGGATCTTGTTAAGTGTTTGAAATTACCACTATTTAATTTATGATTGGTTATAATTTTGTATGTTTTTTTATTGTATGTCATCAGACCCTGAACTGCAGCTTTAGCCACCAATAACACCAGTGGTAAAGTCAGAGCTTTATTCAGCTAATTATACTATAAACATTTATTCTCAATTCCCATCTGAATTTATATTTAAAGCAGTAGTTAAAATTTATGTTTATTTTCTTATGTACCGCTGTATTGAGAGTACACATAAGAAAATTATAAAGTTTATAAGTGCGTTTTAAAATTGACTGGATGCATCAGGCTGATTTTTTGACAGATAAGACACTGATCAGTGTTGGTTTCCGATCCCTACAGTGAACTGGGATTTCTCCAGAGAAAGTTCTGCTGTTCTGCTCAAACTGAAGTCAAACTGACAAATCCTGCATGCAGGTGACAGACTGGCTGACTTGGATGTGAATTGCCTTTGTAGGATCCTGCACTGGCAGGAGTGTGTATTGTGTTGACTGATGAGGTAACACCCAGAGCATGAATAATGCAAAGGCCTTGAGGAGTGAGAAACCATGCACAGGAGAAAGATGGAGAAATGGTGGGATGCATGGATAATTGGGTGAAGGGAGAACACAGAGCGAGTGAAATCCACTTTGGGGATTTAGGGTGGAGTTCAGGGAATGAAAGAGTAAAACACACAAGCTCGACGTGTCTCTAGCCATTCCTTCATCACATTTATTCTTCATCATATTCCTTCAGCCTTCATGCTCTTCATCCTTCCTATCATTCCTGTCTCCCTTGCAGTAGATGGACGAAGCTGGCGAGCTTTCTGAAGCTCCGGCTTGTTTCTGAAGCTTGTTTTTGTGCCCGCCTTCTGTTTAGAAACAAACTCAGGCTCGCTTCCTCAAGCTTACCACCTCCACACTTCCACTGTCACTTCCGCTGGTTAAATCCCTCTAATTATCCAAATGTTTGTACTATTTGTGGCTTTTTATAACTTCTCTCAGCCCTGACTACAAACACAAATATCATTGCTTTGATATGTTTATTGATCTGAACTGTATCTTATACAGTTTTCTAATTAGACTTAGTTTGACTCTTGACCTGCCTTGAGATGTTTTTCTTAGGAGCATAACTGATGGTAAAAAATATTTTGGCATCAAAAAGTGTTTACCAGCTTGATCCTGATGTTAGCATGCCAATCAGACAGAACTCAGTGATGAAGATGAGGCTTAAAGTAAACAAACATTTTTTTTTCACAGCTCTCCCATTTCTTATTGTCCATGGCTTGTCTTGATAATACTGATGAAAAGAAAAACTACTAATGATTTTACCCGTAGAATGTGAATCTACTGCTATTAGTGCCTTAATAGCAACAGCCCAAAGGCATTAGTGGGCTAAAGTTTTAAAGATCATAATTTTATCTATAGGCATTACAAATGCTCAAGAAGATCAGTTCAAAAAGGGATCACAACTAACCCAAAAGAGACGTGACTTTCATAAAGAATGAAAATTAATTTTATGCTACTTGTCCTTTGTTGTGTTGCAGTATAGTCCGTACGGTTTTTCTCAGTCACTTTGGTGCATTTCTCGAATCATCCTCAACATTTGCCAAACACTAAGAGCATTTCCAAAGCAACTTTTACAAACAGCAAAACAAAATGGATTACCTACAAAAGCCAGTCTACAAGATCCATATTTGCACCCCAACATGTGCAAAATACCAAGAGCTAATAGATTCCGATTATACTGAATGTTTAGACCAAATGTCATACTAATGTGGACTATTAAACTTTCTTTGAGGACACATTTTGAGAGGAAAGACATTTAGCTCCCCAACAAGCCTCCAACCCAACACACACTCAATTTCTCATCCACATATAGTGTTTGCACTTTGTGTTTTGTGCTTTTGTTGCAGCTGTGATATTGGTAAGATGCTATAGTGAAAATTAAGGGTGTAATAAAGGAGAAACTGGAACTAGTGGAGTTGGTTCCCTTTTTTGAGAACAGTTTGCCTCAAAGCGATGAAACTCAGTTTCTTATTGAATAATGAGACGTTTAAAAGGAATCACTTTCCCTCTGTAACAACTCTGCTGCTCAGATATAATTTGCATATGGCTAAAATGTTGTTGCCTAGAGACATATTGACTATTGTTGCTAGGATACCATTTTAATTGGTATATGTGTGAAGCTGTGGCAGGGTTGTAAGGATTTCAGAGATAGTGGGGCAGCCGAGAGGCGGAGGTTTCCCTGCGCATCCGTCCTCTGTTATCCCAGCAGAGAGAGAGAGAAAGACCTGCTGCAATGAGACGAGTTTGGCTCAGCGGCAAGACTCCAGAGATAAAAACCGATACGTCGTAAGCCGTGAAACAAAACAAGAATGCATCATTTCAAAGGAGACTCCTCAGCCTCACTGCAGCACAAACTTTTATTAGCTTACATGGCAACAAAGAACAAACTGAGTGAACGGGTTTAATATATCACAATAATGGCCCGCCAGGAATTTTCATAGAGGTCGCCTTCATAGATTTAAAAAAAAAAAAAAAATTCCCTTCTGAACCTCTTTCAAGATTAGTTAAGATCTGTGATGTGTTAAAACAGTAAACTGCTGAAAACCTTCATGATGGAAATTACAGGCTGGAGAATCCTCTCCTCTTGCTATGTGGGATTGTCTTTGTGAAGAAACAAATGCACTTCCTACATAGCATGACCCACTTTGGCATTTTGGACACCATAGCTGTAATAAACTACTTGAGCAGTGCAACAACAAAGCACTCTGTTTAAAGCAAAGGATAGGGTCAACAAATCTGGTGGTGACACTGTAGGTGACACACATTTATTACTTTTGCAGATTTGTTTCAAATGCAAAGTCTTTAAAGAACAGATTGTAAAGTACAGAAAATAAAGCTTTTGGTCTTGGAAAATGTTGCTCACTAATTCACAGCTAAAGGCTTGTTATTAATGCTGCAGCACATACAGACTGATGCCCTTTCTACTCTAGTTTGGGGTTTTCAGACTTGGCAGCATGTGATGAGAATTACTTGGAGGGTCATCAGGGTACAATTCTCTTTCCTAGTGCCCATTTTTGTTGTTGATGTCAAACAGACAGCTTTTTTAATATCTGTGTGTAGACATAGATGAATCAAGAACTATTTATTTATGTGGCTGTTTCGTAAACTCAGATAGGAAATGCTTCACAGATTGAACATCCAAATTGGACAAGAACCATGACAAACAAATTAATCTTGTCTTCCTGTTGCAATGAGGGGCTCCTAATCTAGCTATCCATATTTCCATAAATATTAAAACTGACGACTGAAGAGTGTGTCTTTACGGGTTTGAATATAATATTTTATGTCAAGTCTACTGATTTTATTGATAGAGAGCTATTTCTTTGTTTTAACTCTCTGACAAAATAAATATTTTTGCTGTTTGGACTCACTGTCTCCCTCAATCTTCTCCATTTGTGACTTTACTTTAGATGAGTTTCTGCTCTTGCACTTGTATCCAAATGGCTGTGATTCTCTTGGGTTTTTCTGCAGTTTCAATACATCTTTTTGAAAGAATATTAATTTAATAGTTTGTCATATGTCAAAAAGACAGATTCTTGCTGTTGCACTTGGAAGGCTGAAGAAGGTAATGTTATGCTACGGCTAAGTTACAGCGCAGAGCTGCAGTTTACCTCAGCCTGAATCGAACTGAATGAGCTCCTTCACTCCAAGATCAAGGTTATGTGAGACTCACTGTAGATCAGTGCAACACTTTCATCACTACTTTAATACATCTTTTCAGAAGGATGGTCAGCTTGGAGTACCTTACTCAAAAATTGGGAATACAGTCATTACCTTAGACTTTCAGTCTCTTGGACTGTAGTTGGTACCTTACACTAAATTCTGCGTAAATAAATTCATACAACAAGATTATCTGAATAGGGCCAAACACTAATTTTGCTGATCATGCTGTATTAAGTAAACTAAATGGAGGGAATTTGTGAATTAATGGAAATGAGTTCTGTGGAAGAATGAGAGATTAGCATGTTTTCCAGCAGAGGATAGAAAGCATGCTCTCAATTCTTTTTCTCAGAGACCATTGCCCTGCATATTTTAGTTGCTCTACAACACCAGATTCATATGACATCTTCTGCAGCCATCAAGTGCTGCAGAAACCTGTCAATCACCCACTTATTCAAGTCAGGTGTGTGACAGAAGGGAAACACCTAAAACATGCAGGGCAGTGGTCCCTGAGGACTGGAACTGAGAAACATGGCTCTATGGCCATACCTCGATAAGCTGAATACTAGAATTCATATCTTTTCCATCTTGTCACCAAAGACTGTTTGTGTTTGGGTGCATTAAGAGGAGGCTAATGCACATGCGTTAATGGATAGTAATGTAGGAATTTGTTGTTAGCCCTGAAAGATGAAATGTATTCACATATTTTCCTCTGAAACATAATTTAGTTGTGGAGACAGACACAAGCATTCAAATATTCACACTGTACTTCCTTTTTTGTTCAGGTACCTGGCAGAGATAGACTTTGCTCTTTCTTTCAGGTCAGTGGTCTGTTTGAATCTATAATTCAAACAGACCATAGATTGCAGGTTTTCTATCTCCTAAGATTTGTAGCCAAGCCCCCTGGGAAACTTGGCAAAGCAAAAACCCATATAAAAGAATTACTCTACATGTGATACAAAAAGAAAAAAAGGAACCATGCTGAAATTTTGTCTTCTGTGTGAACTGTTGAGCATTAACGATATTTAAATTTTTGGTTATTCTTGAGGATGTGTTGGACTGATTACAATGCATGCAGAGAAAAATTTCTAGTAGGCTCAAAAGCTCCAGTGTTAATTTTAGTCGGCCTGCAGGTGCCAGAATGCGCTGAAATACAGAGCAAAACTGACATAATATGGCTTTGGTTCATACTAATTACCTGACATTATTTCATCCTTCCAAATTTCTGTCATGCATCCAGAAAGCTTGAGGCCACAAATGGTAAAATGACAGAATATCATGTGCTAGGAGCTAAATAGGGTCCTAGCAGGTAATTTCCTTCCCAGCAGATAATCCAGCCGAGCCACGAAAGCTTTGTCTTCCATTGTTTGGACATAATCTTCAATTATTCTCCTAATTCATCTGGACCATTGTTGTTGGGGGCTTTCATATTTGGAATGTGTGCACAAATGAGTGGTCTGCCTGACTGAGGCCAAGTTATCTGTATTGACTTATCTTTGATGCATCAGTAAATGTTGAATAATCTGTTGGCTTTTGGGAAAAAATCTCTTGGTATTCTGCTTCTTGAATGAACTCATAGCCAGGTGATGCTGATGAGCTTGTGTGTTTGCATAAGTCTGTGAGTGTGTCCATAGCCCGTTGGCTGTTATAATGAAAGTCACTATGGCATGTGTGATTTGGCCTCTCATGGGAGAGATTGTCTTTGATTAGCGTGCGGGAGAGAATGGCTGACTGAACAGGAACCTTAATTGTCTTCCTGAATCACTGCACTGTGACTTCTGACAGACAGGCTGACATGAACGACTGACTCCTCTCTCTGGAGGACACATGTAGTCAATTATGGCCAGGTGTTTGGGTTTGTTAAGACTATTCAGATCACATTTGTTTCTAAATAAGATCTTTAAGAGCAACTGCTCTAAGTGGGAGTTGGAAAAGATCAGATAAGACTTGAGTGCCAAGATGTTGCCTACCACTGTGGCCTGTGCCTGTAACCAGCAAAAGTCTTTGAGCTACTAACAAGTACGAGTTTAACCATTTGAGTCATGTATGTTGGAGAAGAGATGCATCTAAAAGTTGCAGGATCGTAACTCTTGAGGGCTGGTTTTGAACGCCCCCAACCGAAGCTGAATCAGAGCTACTGATCACAAAGCCACTCACCTGAAGCATGCTGGTAGTCTGGAATGGTAAAGGAGAGGAAGGTGTGGAACGTTAGGACTCTATAAAGATTCATTTGTCACCTGGAAGGTTGACAGTTCAGCATTACACCTTTTGCTGAAACTTTCCTGAAAAAAATCCACAATTTCTTGGTTTCACTTGAAGACTAATTAGCAACGAAGTTGAAATGTACCAATTAGTTGCAGGAGACAGACGTATGATTATATCAGCTATTTCTTGAATGACTTAATTTATTTAAATAGCTATTTGGGCTAATTGATGTATTCAATGACCAAAGAACCTTCTCACTACATTTATTGGGCGTTTTTGTTCTGTTTTCTGTTTCATGAAATGTAAAAAATTGGTAGGGCTTCTGCCCTATTGATTGATAACTCATTAAAATTGCATACAAGTCTAAATTTGTTATATTTCTGACAAGAGTCGTTATATAATTGTCTCCTCTATTTTTGCTCTCAGAAACTGATGAGCTACTTAACATCCAAATAGTTTTACAATGCGAAACACCAAGTAGGGGATAAATGGATGGAGTTTCAGATGTTTTTATCTAAAGGTTGCAGGACACCGACCATATCAGGAAACCTCTGTGCCATAGATCAGTGGTTCTCAAACTTTTTTCAGTGATGTACCCCCTTAAAAATATAATTTTAGTCAAGTACCCCCTGACACGGGCAAAACATTTTTGGAATAAAAAAGAGGTACAGTGCTGTAAATACCCTGTAAATACTGAATATAAAATTCAGTGTATGAACACACATTTATATTTTATCGAACTTTTTACAAAATAATTTTTCCCAAGACTTATTATGAGGAGCCTACTGATTTTTTAAAGATATTTTGAAAAGCTTCACGTACCCCCTGCAGTACCTCCACGTACCCCCAGGGGTACGCGTACCCCCATTTGAGAACCACTGCCATAGATGATGCCTGTAGTTCTCTGCATTGTAGTTTTGTGTAAGACTATGGCTTGTAAGAAGTCCTCTGCTTGCTAACTGTGTGACATCATCAGTGGACGCTGACTATGTGGAGGAAGGATTTTATTATAGCAAGCAGCCATATTTGTAAATAATTAACATGTTGCAGACATAAGGTCATTGGAGTTCAAGCAAGAGCTCCAGTTTTATCTGAAGTGCTTCATGTGTTCCTGTTCTGAGTCTTGCTTAACACTGAAAACCATTCACTTTACATGGCTCTCAAAATGTGTGAGTCATTTATAATTTAATACTCATTAAATTAAAGAAATTCAGCAAGGCCTCTCAATATTAGACATTTATTAGACTGTTTATAGGTGCATTGATCCCCTTTAAGCTCTGCCTAAAAGGAATCTTAGACTTGTGTATGAAACGTTTTCTAAAATACTTTATTAATGTAGATGGTGGTTAATGTAAATGTTGTAATTCATATAGTTTCCTTCAACTATTTGTTGTAGATATTGATGGCAGTGGGCAGGAAGTTTCTCCTGTAGCAGTCTGTATTACAGCTGTTCTGAAGAAGCATTCGACTTGAGACACTCTGTTGTTGTAAAGCAGCTTCATAAAGAGGATGCTCAGGGTTATCCATAATTTTCTTAATTTTGTGTAAAATACATCTCCAGAGGTTCCACACTTGTCCCCAGAACAGAACCAGCCTTCTTTACCAAGTTTGTTGAGCCTTTTTAAAGTCCCTGGCTCTGATGCTGCTGCCTCAACAGATGACAGCAGGAGAGATGAAACTCAACAACAGACTAAGAAAAGATGTGGAGCATCTTGCTGGCAGCACAGAAGAACTAAGGACCTTCCTTCAGTAGTAAACTCTCTAGCCCTTCTTCTAGACATCTTCACTGTTGCATCTCCAGCTCAGTCTGTTGTCCAGATGAACACTGAGGTATTTGTCCTACTGAATCACCTCCACTTCTTCTCCCATGATGGAAATACTGCTTGGGTTTGGTTCAATCCGGCTTCTCTGAAATTGCAGATTTCTGGGGAAACAACAATTCTCAAGTAAAGAGGATTGTTCACACATGATGACAAAGCTGTATAAGCCACCAGCTGTTCCACCAGCTCTCTACTCAGATTCTTGTCTATCTGCGATGAACCAAACAACTGCGCAGTCATCAGAGTATTTCTGTAGATTATACTATAAGTCTGAGAAGTACAGAGGGGAAAGTAATGGTGAGAGTGCAGTCCCCTGTGTTGCCAACCACTTGGTTAGACACATAGTCAAAGATCCAGGTGCTTGTTGAATCCTCCACTTATGTCTTTTGGAGTGTCTGACAAATCAAATTAGGCTGAATTGTGTTAAATGCAAAGAATATGATATTCTATGTTTTCTTGCGTTTTTATTTGTTACAGGTTGCCTCAGAACAAGGAGCTTATATTCTGAGCAGAGAAAAATATGGTTTCTAAATTATTTTTTCATGGTTTGGACCAAAGAATGTTTAAATCGGTGTTAAGTGTTAAAATGCCCCTGTCAAAGTCCAGCCCTAAATACCCTTCAGCACCTGTGATGAGATTTAAATGCCGATAAATTCGGTTATCAATTCCTACCTGCCTTGGAGACATTTTATACTCGCTTTGTTACCTGATGATTTCAATACATTTCTCAGTTTCTTACATAGTGCGTACACACATGGCTGTGTTTTTCTAATAATAACTTACACCATCAGGGGGTTGCTCACACTTTTTCTCACTTAACAAGTTGCCATAATCTCTCGTATATCATGAGTTTGCTGGCTCAAACGGGGAAGAACAATAAATGGTAATGGAGCTTAATATAAAGTCTTCAGAAAAATAAAATTCAGTACATTGAAGTCGTCGGAGGATTTTTACTTACTAAAACTTAGTGCCCTTAAATTCTCAACTGACAAGAGAAATAGAAGTGGTACAAAATGACTCGAGGAAATTCTGCACTTTCTCTGTAATCTCACCTAAAGGAGTTCAAACCACTGGATTCTTCTGAATGTTTCTTGATTACTTACTTTTAGCTACAAAATTTACGCATCTAATCTTCGTTTCTTCTCAGGTATATGAGAGGGGAACCAATGTGGAACAATTTGTGACTCGCTTCCTACTGAAGGAATCGGCCAATCAGATCCAGTCTCTCCTGAGCTCTGTGGAAAGCGCGGTGGATGCGATTGACGAGCAGCACGGCCAGTCTGGGTGAGCCAGTGAGGTTGTGACTGTCTGTTCTTCGTGTGTGTGTGTCCATGGGTGTGTACACATGTCACATCCTAATGTGTAAAACTCTGGTTGTTGGTGGTTTCAATGGAAACTGGGCCTTGTTTCAGGCTCATTTCTGCTTTGGTTAAAACATCTGTCACTCTTCTCCACACAATTTTTATCAGCCCACATTCCTCTTGTCTGTCTCTACTTCCTCAATTGGCTCAGATAGTTTAATTCGTCTTTCTTCAGTTCCTGTTTTGAATTTTGTCTAACCTTGTCTCTATATTTCAGTCATCAACCTGCCAAAGTGAGCCCACGGATGCCGGAGAAGCGCTATCAGAACACTGTCCCTGATTATCCCCCCAACAACAGAGTGAGTGCCAGAGAGGCCGTCAGGACCATCAACACAGCTTCAGGTGAACAACAGCCCGACTTTTGTCCTGGACAGCTGCCGTCATCTGCTTGTGTGAGATTGCGTCACTCGGGATGGGCACAAATCAAACTCTTCACTGCCGCTCAGCAGTTTTTATTCAACCATGCTCATCCATATATGATTTGGTCCTCAATTTTAAAATGCTTCAATCAGCTACCTGCACATATATGCGGGGGCTTCCTTTTAGTGGAAAAGGGCTGTGTAGGGAATTCTTTAAGAGGTGAAGGATGTGGGTTTATATAACGAGTTGGAAATAGAGAAGAAAGGTACCTTAAAGGGCAAGCAGAGGGAAAACCTGGTGATCTTGTCAAATGATCTTGTACAGCATAGGCAACATACACCCCACATTTAATGGTAATCCTGGTAAAGAGGAAGGCTTGTATTAAATTAATCTGTTATTTCTGCTGCATATTTTTGACTGAAAAGAAAATTTATTTATATATTCCCTTTCACAGATAGAAAGTACTAATTCCTTCACAAAATCAAAGCATTAAAATAAAATGGGGGGGGGAAACCCTATCAAATACGAATTTGTAGAAAGAGTTGAAGAAAAAACATATTAGAAGAAGGATCTCTTCAGCTTCTTTTTAAATAAGACTCAGGGCGACATAAAAACAGAATAAGGATTAGATTGCTTTAACATCTCTGCAATATAGGAACGATCGAAAAGTTAATTTACATATTAAAATAAATGTGTTAAATGCGCATTTAAACAGGAGTGATTTGAGCTCTTCTCAATGTTCAAGTTTTTCTCCAGAGATCAAGACAAATTCAAGTCGAGCAACCTCTAATCCTTTCTTGTTAGAAATTTAAATAAAAGCATGATGATCACTTACAATCCTACAAATTCCTGTAAAATAAATCTGACACACTTTAATAATCGTACTTTTTGTGATGATCAGAGTATTAAAGTCATTATAAGTCATTTATGCAGTTCTGTGTCATTGTGGTTTAATTTTTCGTTTTCCCACTTTTGGTTTCCAGACATACCTTTTGTTGTACAATTGTTGTTTTTTGAGCTCTGTGGAAGTTCAGCTGCTGTTAGTTCAGCTATAAATGAGCTTCGACTTGGTCAGATTTACACTGACAGCTGATAAGTGTGAGTATCTGAATGTCTCTATAATAATTTCTGGTCATTGATACTACTGGAGTGATTTAAGATGAGGAATTTGACGAGTCCTAGTCCACTTTATTAACGATAATTTCCTGAACACCTTATAATTAGCCCTATTTCATCAGTATCATATAGTTTTCATTGGGATTGTTCAGCATTTGATTAACTTTAAGTTGAGTAGAGTCCCTAAAAATTGTACTTGTGAGAGAGTAGCTTTACTTTGAAATAGAATTTAGAAATGAGAAATTATTTAATTTATTATAATTTAGAAATAATAGGTCGTGAGGCCAATGGGAAGGTGCAGGAAGTGGTGTGCACTCCTTCGTACCCAGTTTAATGCATCAACATTAAACCTAGTTTAATCCATTTTTACTATTACTGGTGTATAACAATCCCTATTTAAAATAAACAAATGACGCTTAACCTGGTGACCCGCCAGGCTTATACTACTCTGGATTAAATCCTGGACTTATTTTAATGGATGGGGTCTTTTTTTCAGTGTCTCTGCTTTATTAAGTCATTTTTCTTTCAGTGTGTGACTGACAGATCATGTTAATACATCTCTCTCCATCTGTATCTTCACACTCTGATTCTACACCAGCTTGTTGTTGACACCAGTGCATGTGCTCACCTTGACACTTTGTGCCCCTTCGAGCAAATTACTCGTTGGGGAAAATGACACTTCAAAGGTCATTGAGATATGGCAACCCTTTATCGCCAAACAAGCCTGACAGGAAACAAGTGGAAGAAAATAACATCCAGCTGATTAGTGGCTCAGATGAGAAGGAACACCCTCAAATGTCGATCAGAGAGATTTTGATTTTTTTGCAATTGTCATGAAGGTGAAAAGTGTTGTCTCAGGGTCAGAATGTTGTTTTGGTGAACTGTTTATAGATGCAAAGCCTAAGAAATAATTGATCGATGATCAAATGCAGCACAGTTTCCTGTTGTACTTATGGATTGTTAATCCGAGTGTACTGTAGTTTTTCTCTTCAGAAATGGAAATGCAGATGAATCAGGTCTGTGTCTACCATTGCAGAATATTTTACCTCTAAATATATCCAGATGCTATTCTCCCAGCTTTGGGTCATTACCTTGATGTGCCATGGAGCTCCAAACACTAAGCTTCATTGCTTTTGGCTGAGTCAGAGCAAACAGTAAAAATGAGCACCCTGTTTTTTTAGAGCTAAAGTTTAAAGCTCGGATTTAATGAGTTCTATTAAATCTTTTGTAACTCTTTTCCCACTGTGATCATTGTGTCAGCAGTTTCCTTTCTTCCTTCCTTTTTTTTCTTCCTTTTTCCTTCCTTCCTACTTTCCTTCCTCGTGAAAAAGGGAATTGGCTTTGAAATTGAAAGTTTGCATACATTTGGTGCTGCTCCAATTTTGATATTAGTTGTTAATAAGCCAGCTGAACAGGATTAATTTCTTTCTTCTTTGTCTTTCCTCCCTCCTGGTTGAGGCATTAACTGGGAGCAGCTACTAAAGTGTATTGTTAAGTCAACCAAACCAAATTATGGTGTGAATTTGTGTCGCATCCTCTGGTTGTGAAGTCATCAGTTTTATATCTGGACTTTGACTGGGCCATTTTTTAAAACCCCTCAATGGATTTGAATTTGTAAGTATCGAGTCTGATGCTGTAGTGGGGGGGAGTGTTGCGCTGCAGTACTCCGATGTTGTTGTTGTTTTATCACTCATTCTGCTGCAAGTTGGCGGCTCAATTTTGACGCGCAAGACGTAACCGGTAAAATCCGGTTTAGGATTTTCAAAATAAAAGATCCGGAAGCAGTTCATTATTTCTTGCGTGGCCCGGTACCAATTCTTTTGGTACCGGTACCAGGTGGTTGAGGACCACTGCTCTAGATGATGACCTTCCCTAAATAGTCAAATATGGAGGTCAGGATATGATCTGTACAGTTAATTGTACATAATAAAATTAGAAGCTGATATCAGTTAGTCTTTGCATTTTGTTTGTTTCTGTGATTGAGCTTAATTAATAATTAAACTTCATTTTAAGAAAAGTCACTCTGTTTTGTTTATAAGTCCCTCATAGAAATATTGCTCTCTCCAGTTTAAAACATATAATCAGACATCTTAAAACATTCTGAGTCAGAGATGATAAACAACCCTTGACTGTGACAAACTAATGGTTATTGCATCTCTTCGAATATCATAGTCTAACAAATGCGGTAAAAAAAAACACAGCTAATCAAATATATTTATGTAGAAGGCATAAAAACAAACCAAGCGGCTGCCAAACCAATTTTTTCAATAAAATATATTTATTTATTTTGTGTCCCTAAGATTCTCCTGATGAAAAAGCTTTTTCAATAACAGAAGAGAATCGCAGATAATGAAGAGAGGCTGAACTAAAAGCAAACACCTTCAACATGTTTGCCTTTCTTCAACTCAGCTTTTCTTTAATGGAAAGTAGAAACTCAAATCTGTATTTAAATGTCGTATAAAATTCTCAACTATCATCTGACTGAAGGGCAAATTGAAGAGTTTCTGAAGCATTTTCAAAACACTTTGACACTGAAGTGGGGCTTTTGTGTCAGAAATCTGTTTTCTCATTAAATTAGAAGCACCATGTGCTGATCACAAATTTGCATCAAACACACCTAATGAGGGTGTTATGAATTTTTCCTAATGATGACGATCTAAATAATTTTTTTATTCCTGCTTTCTGGCATCAAGGCTGTAGAAAATACATTTTTGCCTCTTCCTCTTCCTACTAAAATTAAAGTGGGATAATGTAGTACATTGCAGGATTACTAGTTCTTATATCATGGACTCATCCAAAAACAGCTGTGGATCCTTGTGTTCTGATGGATTTGGAGAACATTTTCAGGACTGAACTTGTCTGTTGTCTTGAAATGCTGTTAGGGTCAGGTACAAAGATAGGACTGAAGAAACAAGCAAAGACTTTAAAAAAGACTTTGCAACTTCTCAGGAACATTTTAATAGATAATAAAGTCAAGCTATTTGGAAGCAAAATAAAAGACATAAGCGGTAGTATAAACTTGTGCATGGTTGTGTATTTAATGTACCGATATAAGACTTACTGCTGGGCTCTTGGTCATGCTGCAGTTGTTATTTATGCAAATAGAATTACAGCGAGGCTCTATGTTTTTACTCCACCATTTCACACTTTAGTTGCAAACAAATACTTTCTCCACAGTTATATATTCATGTGCATTTCAAACATGTGGGCATCTGTGATTCACATATCCAGCACACTTTTCAGTCACAGGAAATTAATTTTAAATTTTCTGCATGATAAACACCAGTCGGATAGAATATGAACAAATTATGCTTTAAATTGAAGGGATTCCAGCCTTATATTCAGGCACTGTTACATCTCTGAGTAGCAATAAATCCTAATTTCATCACAAGTTAACACATTACCTGCTTTTCACCAGCAGAACAGCTGGACAACATCAGCAACATTTGAAAGCTGAAGAGCTGCTTGATTGTAGCTCTTTTCTGCTCTTTCTTCTCCAGCAATAAATTCAGGTTATTGCTCTCCTTTCATATTCTGATGAAGAGATTTAATGTCACTGAAACATGTTGCTAAGGGCTTCTGCTGTGAAACATAATTTGTAAAATCGAGCTCATAAATACTTCTAATATTAATAAATAATTTTCCAAAATGGAATTTTTAGTCATTCTATTTCCTGGTTTTAGAGATCATATTTAAAGTATTCAGACTGAAAAACAAAACGTGATCTTGGCTTTTTTTGTTGTCTTTCAGCCCAACCTTCAGCTGTCCTTTTATAATGCTGTTTTTATCCCCAACTCTTCTGAACAGACAGGTTTGGGTTTGTCAGGGAAGGTTGACTAATTGCTCTCAAATCCCGCCTCCCCATATATACTGCTTCTATACTGCAGTGCACAAAAATGAAGCTGCCTTGAAGGGTTCTTTTATTATCTCTTTTCAAGCTGCAGTGGCACATATAGTGCACATTTTCTATTTTATTTTTTCCTTTCTTTTTCAGTCGTTTGTGAAGCATCCACTCTTCAGTTAAGAGATATGGGGGGGAAAGCAGTGGGTAAGAGAGAAGCGGCATGAAAAACAGAACAAAGAAATGAGAATTATGTAAGAATATGCAAGATAAGAATATCCACTTTTAAGCTGAGGAGCTGTATTGTGTGCTATACCTCAAAGCATCCTCATTCTGAGTGAAGCATTCACTGAAGTTAAAAGTTTTACCTGTGAATGTCTTGAGGTTTCTTTTTGAGCTGGAGCTCTTAATGCACTCGGGTTCGCATGTTTATAAAGAAACAATGTTTCCTTTTACAGCACCTTGCAAAAATTACTCACAGTCCTTAAAGGTTACAGGTTTTGTCACTTTACAGCCACACTAGCCATAGCGAATCATTCTTTAATCTGTCGAGAAAATGGAGCGAAGGTTCGGCACTGTAGCAAATATACCAAGACATTATTTAACTAAACCTACACGCTGGGCAGGGGAAGGTGATAAATCTGGAGGAGCTGTAGAGATCGAGGGTCCAGGTGGGAGTTGATTTCACATTTACATGTGCGCTCCACACATGTAAATGTGTAAGAAAAAGAAAGCTATACCATTTAAAGTTTGCAACAAGCAAGACAACAAACATGTTGATCATGGTCAGATGAGGCCGAAGTGGAACTAATTAACCAACATGCAAAATGCCATTAGTAGATGAAAAATAAAGCTGTGTAGCATCGTGGTAGCAGCAGTATATTAGGTATGATTTTCTTCTACTGGACGTTAGAAAGCTGATTAGAGTTGACAGGAAGATGAATGCAGCTACATTTAAGTTGATTCTGGAGGGATTCTTAGTTTTAGACTAAAAAAGGTAGGACTGTCTGTAACAGGACATAAAAGTTGATTCGCACTAAGACCATCTGTTCAGTGCTTGAATACAAGAGAGGATACTCAGCATCCAAAAACCTTCAATGAAAAATAGAACAAAAAATCTGGAAATTAAGTGCTGCAGAATAAAATTAATAGAACCACTTTTATGTGAAGGACTGAGCACTTGTGGCATAAAGCACAGGAAGGTGTCTTTAAAGTCTTGTCTAGCATACAATTTAATAAAATCAGCAACAAAAACGTTTTTTTATGCTAAACTATCTGCAGGTTCTTTCGGGTTCTTTCTGCAGCCAGCAGGAGCCTCAGAGCAAGTACAGATGTTGGCTTATAAGGATAGCTAGAAAGTCAGAGAGGATCAAAAGAACAACTTGAATATTTTCTAGAAATCCTACCTCTTTCTGTGACTACATCACATGTGAATTTATCAGTCATGGGTCTGACTTTACTTCCAGTTACAAGTTGGGTATTTCTCTTTAAAATACCCAAGATTAAGAAAATTGTCTTGTGTGGACATGTTTTCATTGAAGTTTGAGACTTTTCTCTAAAATGGAACAGCATCTGAAATGAGAGCCGATTTTCTATGAATTTTGCTGTATTTAAATAAAGGTTTTGTGCACAGAAAATAATAGAAAATCATATGTAAATTAACTATCAGAAAAGGAAAACTCAAATGTTATTTTAAGACGGAGCCATTATGCTAATTACTACATATTTTTTGGAAGGTTTATCTTTGGAAAAAGTGATCAATTTACAGTAATTTATTCAAAATAATTTTAATCTGCATAAGACCTGAAACATCAGTTCTTCTTAGTTGATGCCAGTGGAGATGGAAAGGTGCTTTTGTAAAAGATGAGCAACTGAACTTTTTTTTTTTTTTAAGTAAAGCAACAGACTGACTAACCAACATATGAACTTATAAGAATACTGCGCCTAAAGTTAAATTAGGAAAATGTTTAATAACTCAAAGTTGGTTTAATTGAAGAGAAAATCAATAAATACTCCTGTGCCTTTTAAGGAGCTTTTGAACGTGAAAGCTGTGATTCTTCTTATACTTCTTTAAATGACCCGGCCACTTATTCCTCTAACTCTGAAAAACGACCACTGGGTTTTTATCTGCAGCTGTCTGTCGTGTAACAGACGGTGGTTCAGCTGATGGGTGTGTTCCTTCTGCATGCGTGTGTTTAGGATGTCAGGAGGAAGCTCCTAATTGACTGGCTGGTAAAGCTTTTAATGAAGAGTGGGCAGCCCAAGCTCCAATTTGCTGTACAATGACCATCAGGGAATGAAAACAGGCTGACGGTTGAGCAAGTAGGAAAAGTAAAATTAGTCTTTGAGAGGAGAGGGAAGTAGCACAAGCTAGTTGGAGAGGTGGTGTTCTGAAATTGGGGCAAAAAGAAAATAAAATTATGTTTTCGTAATTTCTTCAAAAACCGAACATGAAACACCTCTGGCTGAAATCAAAACTCTTCTACATGCTAGAATGATTATGAAATGGCCTGGCTCTCATAAAAGACAGTTTTTGAGTCTTATTAATATTTAAAATATTACATTAATTATCTAACATAATAACCCTGACTTATCACCGCAGACTTAGAAAATAATTCCAAAAGAAAGTAAATGTAGTGCAAGGAACAGCCAGTCACGGTCAAAGGTTTGACTCTACTGTGCTGTGAAATACACAAATAGTCACCAGACTGTGCTGGATTTTCCATTCATTGTTCAGTGTTTTTGAGCAGAATTACCAGTAATCCAAGTCCTTTGGATTAGAAGCAACCCCATCCTGATTCAACAAATTGAACCAGGATGCTCCAGCAGTGCTTCCATGAAGCTTGTGCTTTCCCCAGAAAAGAAATCTGTATTTTATAGATGTCTCAGATGATCCAACTCAGGATTTAACAGATAAGATAAGTTCACAGCAGTATTTTACAGCATTTCAAACTGAGTCAGTTTGAAATTACTTGTGAATTTCAAACTAAATTTCAAATATTAGACTTTTGAACTGATATTCAAACGTCAGACCAGTGTTCAATCTGCACTGGTGACCAGAAACATGAAATAGCTCCCTCCTCAAGAAGAACAACTCCAGTGAATTGCTGACCAGTTTAGTATCTTCTTCATTGCAACATCATCATTTTAGGTGCAAAAATCTTCGATGCACTTTTCTGCATTACAGGACATTTTAATGTAAACTTATGACTGCACACTTTGGTTGCAGGTTGCTACATTATTCATAAAGTTTACTTGTAAGGCACATTTCAATAACAAGGCAGTTAAAGTGCTTTACATCACAACAAACATAATAAGACAAATAAAGTTCTGTTGATGTAAAATTGGCTATTTTTAGCTAAAGCCATATTTCACGGAGATTCTGCTGCAAGAAGAATCTTTTTGTTCGATCGCTTAAGGTAAAGGTACAAACGATTCCACAGCATCTGACGCATCTCATGGACACATTGAAGATATTAAGATGTTGTTAGAGAAACTGAGATAACAGTGACAGAAAAACAGTTTTCTTCTCCAAGACCATAAACTGGTCAGCAAGGCTGTCAAGAGTACTGACACATTTAACCTGATATTGCAACCATTGTGATGTTTCACCTTTTCTTATATTTTAACAAAATATAAGGATTTTAATAATGTCCTATAATATTTTCTCCTGGTCTCCTTTGATCAGAAAAGGCTATAAGAACTCAATTAGTCATCAAAAGGTTGCGTAAAAATCGATCCCTGTTAATCTGCTCTTTTTGCTGCCAGTTATGCAGAATGACAAGATAATAAAGATCATTAACAAAAATGATGAAATGATAGCGGAGTGGTAAATATCATTTGAAAGACAACTAATTAGGATGATCCTCTTGTAATTCAAAATCTTAAAAACCATGGTGGAATAAGAGCCAATTAAAAAATTCATCTCATAGGACCCATCGTCGAATCAGCCAAGTTTCTCCAAATATAGTTGGATAATTGGCATTTTATCTCCCTTTTCTGAATTTTGACACACACTCGATATCTTTCTTCCTCCCATCTCTTTTTATTTCTTCAGATCTTAGGACGGTGTTTCAGCTGTGCATGGTCTGCAGTACAACATTAATCATTTCCCAGTTGATAGGGTGTGATGTGATTGCGATATCGCTCAACGTATCCCTAGGCATTTAGCCATTGGTTGCTAAATTGATTCTTTCTGCTCTCTTTAGTGTCTAAACAACTTGCAGTGTCTTGTGTGTCACTATGTCGTCTTTTTACGGCTTTCCAGTTTCTACTGTTAGCCATAATGCTAACAAACAAATAATTTAAGTATTTGAGATTGCATAAATATTAGCTCTTTGTAGGTCATAATATTGAAGTAAGTAGGGAATCAAGACACCACTGTTATAATTCACTTTGCCTTTTCACATGATACAAGTCTAACGTCAAAATAACGGGCCCTGTGGTACAGAAAGCTACAGCAGAATCAAAGGAGTAGCATTTGTAGCATTCACCTGAGCAATGCTGTATGTTGGCTGAGTTTGTTGTCTTCACTCTGTTTCATCATTCAGTTCTTTAAATGCAAACAATATTGTTTTACGCCATCCCAAACATCAAAATATTCTCCATAACATATTTGGTTAGGGGTTTGTGAATACCTACAGAAGTGGGTTAGGCCGGTTCAGATGACTTAAACCAACCTTTTTGTGTCTGGACCTTTGAGTTGATCATGAGTCGTAACAAAAGGATGATCTGAAGGAAGGTATTCTTGTTTCATAACTACGCGGTTATATCTTGTATTATCATCACACCATAGAAAACAACAGTTGAAATAGCTGGTCAGAACATAAAATGAGTTTATTTAAACTTCTGACCTCAACTGTATCACTATTCCTAGCACCTTCACTGTATCATTTAAATCGTTTATCTTGTAGGATGTTATGGCTAAAGGAGTATAAATTAACATATTGATGGATTAGATGTTTATTCACTGGAGGAGAGGACATTAATATTGCAGCAGCAAGTGACTGCATTTATTTGAATTAATCTAACCCAGCAACATTAGATCTGATCACAAACTGGAACCATGTTTTGTGAGTTAATGTGTTTTGTATTCCAATGGATTTTGATGGGTTTTCTTGTATCTTGTGTTTGTTGTAGGAGCTGTAGAGGTGAGAAAAGAAGGTCTGGAGGCTCAGATCAATCGCCTGGCAGAACTGATTGGACGTCTCGAGAATAAGGTAACAAATACAACTATTACAAATTGGTTTGTCTTCTAGATTGATAGCAACGATTTATATTGATGCTCCGGATGAATTTGCAGAACCCTCCACTCCTAAACTGATAAAGCATTATTTATTTTAAAATATATTTGTAAACTTAAAGCTTGAACTTTGTGCTCAGATTAATGACACAGATCAAACTAAAGTCTTTTGGATTTGCAGTCATGGCTGTTATGTTCTGCTGATCTTGGTTCAGCACCAGATGCACTACTGTATGTATTAAGAGCTATGAATTATTTTATGGGGTTTCAAGACTCACCAAATCTACCCAATGTATGTGAAGTCATGTAGATATTTCAAGTGTTGATTCGTCTTTGTTTAATTTGTGACACTGAATAATCATCTTCCAGACAAAATCCAGACTGAAGATGAACCAATGTTGTTTGTTGATTTGTTTCTTTATCTGTTTTTTCCATGAAAGTTTTATTTTTCTTAGAGATGAGATCTAGAGTTTCTTGACCACAGATTCAAACTTCTAGTGAAATGACAATTGAGCCACATTATTATGTTTCACTTTTGACATTTTGATGGAAAATACACAAATTATTGGAAGAACCTGTTCTGTTGGGTTGTTGTCTGTGGTCTTCAGCAGAACTAGGAGCAGAAATTGTGAGAAACCACAGCCTATATAGTTGTAGCAAAACACAATTCCTCTGCAGCTGGTTGGACTCTTGCTAGCTTTTTGTTCCCTAGACAAAGTATTTTCTATGTGACCAAAACTATAGGAAATTAAGTTTCTATAGCTTAATATGCAAAAATGTTTTTTGCTTTTTATCTTGTTCAAGTATCTCAACTTACTGGTGACTGGGATGAAATTGGCTTCATCCATCCCTCCAATTTTACCTTTACGAAGGCCAAATGCACCACTTCAGCATGTTTACCTTATTGTTTTCTACAGGGCTCTTAACTGGACCATTGTCAGACAAAACCTCAGCAAACATGAGGGTTTTTTAAAATACTCTGTCTCAACCAGAGAGCATTTTAGTCTGTCCTTGATGACTTTCTTGGGCAGAATTGAAGGGGCTTCTTTGCTGTGCATGTTGTCCAAAGGTTTTCGTCTCTCTGGGACTTCAGATGCACTCTGACTTTTTTGCGATGTGATTTTGTGTATTTCTCAGGAGGAAAATGAGGAATCCATAGTCGTATTTCTGGAGCTTGCTGGACCATTGTTAATATCGTGAAACTTCTTCTCCAACAGAGTCTTTAATTACATGGCTCTTTATGATGCAATTGTTTTTCAGTTGCAATCTACTTAGCTGCAGCTTGCTGCATGCCAGGTCATTTTGTGATAAATGCTGCATGCTTTTCTTTGGAGGTGCTGATTACAAACACAAGAACACAGAGCTTTTAAGCGCATCAACCTTACTTTATAATAGCATTCTAATTTAGTCTGGTATAATTTGACTGATATGAATTCTTAGAACAGAACTTTCAAAGCTTAACCTACAAATATAATTATATATATTTTTTTGCTTTAAACTAAGCTAACAAGGCCCTTTTCAATGAATTAATGTCCTTCTAATCAATTCACAAAGTTGGCAAAATAACGTATCAGCAAAAGAAGTTTTGGCCATGACTATACAGTTGTCACAATAAAACACTATCCATTTGTCAAATCGAACTTATTTGTGTGCATAAAACATTACTCATGCCCATATGGCAATCTGGCCTCATGCCTTTGCCTTGAGCTGCAAAGATTTAGAAGCATTTCTGCTGACCATGTGAATGTTTGTCTTTTTGCTGCTATTATGAGAGCCTGGGTATCATACTAATTATTTTCAATAATAAATTCACATTTAATGTTGCTACAGACCAGCAGTAGCTTCATGAGCTTAAATCTATTTATTGTTATTTATATTTATTTAGTGTTTCAGGCATTCTGAGACTTCAAGCTGACATTAGAAATGATGCCCTTTCTTGTTTGGTGCCTTGTAGGAGCCCCTTCTTCTGCAATCAAAAATGCAGAAAATCATCTAGATTATGAAGTAGGCTAAAATGCAGTGCAGTCCTATACAAATCATGTCTCCCTGTTTGCAGAAGCAAACAATAGAAAACATTTTTCAGGCACAACTGACAGATATTTATAAGAGCAACTACCCACATGACTCATTTCAAAAACTGCGACTGATGAAAAATGTAACCAAATGCTTTAAAGAATATGTGGCGACTGCAAGTAACACTCCAAGCTGGATAAATAGCTTTACAGGAGGCTCGTCAGACACATGATTTAAATAAAATATTTTGCTTTAATTTTGTAAAGATGTTTTTTTTCAACAGGTAATTAACAACTACAATTATTAAGATTACTAACACTTGTTCTATATGGTAAAAATCATGTTTTCACAAATGTGCTTTAATGTTTCAGTTTCACACATGTTTACCTAAAGGTTTTGTTGCAATTCGTATGCTTTTTTGTTTTTTGTTTTTCAAAATTGCATTCATTGGTGACTCGGTTTGCATAATATGAAATAGCTGTGTCCAATGCGGCAATTTTCTCTTTTGTTTTGATGTTCTGTTTGATATGTTACTGTTAAATGGCTTGTTTTGTTGTAAATACAGTATTTTTACTTATTCATCTTAGGGTTGCAGTGTTATGTTGATGGAGACTAGATGCTGTGATGAAGCTAAACATAAAGAAATATTTCACTAGTAAAGAAAAGACAATAGCTGAGTGAACAATAGGGACTTTATTTTTGTTTAAAATATCCTAGTTTCTGTCAAATGCAGGCTGAAGATCATCAAATCCCAGGGCAGGTGTATTTGCATTATGATAGACAAGTATGTCATCAGCATAAAGATGAAGAGATGCATTTGTAACATCTTTATCTACATTATAAATTAGCACTCCACAATATTAACAAAACATGACATTCACTGTTGTTGCTGCACATTGTGGTGTCTGTCTTGGTTGTAATAGGTGGACACCACACATCAGTGCAAACCTTTTGTTCCAATGAAATGCAGAACTTCAGAGCAAGGCTGTGTTGCTTTGAGATGAATGATGCTCAGAGCACCATCCGTCTTACCTAAGTTTAAATAACCTTAATTTGGGCACAGCTATCTCCAACATCATCTGTGCACCTCAACTCAAAGTGAATCTGATTCAAGGTGAAGCTGTACGGAAACCTACTGGAGTCTCAGTAACTTTATAATAATGCCTTACAACAAAACAATTAAAATCATACAGAACACAAATTTACTGGACAGTCAGGTGGACAAATTGATTTTCTTTCATCATTTGATAGCATCTTACTTGTCATGCGGAAGTGACTTCTATTTTCTGGAGCAATCTATTTTTCCGTTTTATATACGTTCAGAAAATGAATCACTTTAAGAAAGTTTAAAGACCCTTTTTTATCCACTGGCCTTTGTTTAAAATGTATCCGTTCTGTCTGTTGAGTTTCTTTCTTTGCGATGTTAAATTTTTTTGCACACATTTGTAATTACGTCTTGTGTGCTTGTAAAGCACTTTAGTCCAGCTCGTTATAAAGTACTCCACTGTAATGTTAATAGTTCAGTCCATCCAACAACATTGTTTCATGAACTGTAAGATTAATTGTTTACATCCATATTTCACTTTTAGATGGGTTTGTGTCTAGTCATAACATTTCTGCTGCTCATTCAGAGTAAATTAAGTACATTTGGTTAAATGTTATTTCAGCTCTCATGAGACTAAACTGTGATGTTGCATATTTCTTTTAAACACTGCAACGCCTTATTAAACTCACGCGCTTGCCAAGCTTCTGCGCTTTGAGTTTTATTTGCACAAAAATGATCGAAACTAACACTTGTTCTATATGGTAAAAATCATGTTTTCACAAATGTGCTTTAATGTTTCAGCACACGTCCACAGAAATAAAATTAGAGCACCCAGGCCGAATGCAGAAGAAAGCAGATCAGGATGAGAAGAGAGAAGGTGTGGAGATGGTTAATGAGTGGGTGAATAAATGAGGATTTTTTTTTATTAAGAGGGAAGGATGAAGGGAGGAGGAGTTCCAAAAAAAGAAACGTACTTAATTATTTCCCTTCGTCTTTTTCCTGAGACACGTCCACAGTTCAAGACACCACCTCATCTTCCTCATTGTCCATCCTTACATCCTTCATCTCCTTCTTTTTTTTCAGTACTGAGCCTTTTAAGCCTAATGGATCCTTAGCTCACTCGGCTCGCTTCGCAAAAGGAAGGAGCTGTGACAGAAAGAGCAAAGAATAACAAAACACATTATGTTGCCCAGGGGGAACATGAGGACGAAGATCTGGAAGAGGAAGAGAAGATGTTTTCTCACTCCCTTGTTAGAATAAGCCCTCAGCCTTTAGCCCGACTGTGATTTCATACAACAAATGACTCAGGTTTAAATAAAACAATTTCCCACAGTCCAGTGACCTCAATTTTGGCAGCAATGATTGAAACACCTTTAAAGAGATGTTCTTTAATCACTTGTGGCCCCCAAGGCTCCAGAGAGCCCATTACTCCTACCTGGTTGTTTGAAGTGACTGTGGCTTGAAGAAAAATTATTTTTACATTTGATTAAACTCAGTGAGGGTCTGTTTTTATTTTATTTTTTTAAACACACCCATAGCAAGAGAAACTATTTTATTTGTGCTTCAGTCACTTCTGCTTTACTCTCTCAAAATGAAGTAAAGACATTAGTGAGGATTAAATTCAAACATTTGCGTCAAAATTTATTTGATTGCACAATTCAAAGTAACTGATAACTATTTAAGTCACATAAAATTAATTCAAATTATAATGGAAATTTTGTATTTAAAGGAGATAAATGAAGTTGAAATGCAGTAGAAATTATATAAGTATATCAGTTTTTCACCAAACCTTCATTGTTTGACACTGTGCTTTTACAATAATAAGAGATCAGAGACAAAACACACATCTGCTGGATTATATTTACACAGAGAAAAGTACTGCAGAAAGGATATGAGAGTAAAGTAAGGTTTCACAAAGCCATCATAAAAGTGTCTTTGTCCTGCTGTTCATGCAACTGCTTCCAGCTCGGATCTTCATATTGACACTGTGCAGGTGTCTGGAAGAGGAAATGATAATATCACACTGTGTCAGAGTGAATCACGAATTGTTTACCGAATGAATAATCATCCAGCCACACACTGAGTGATGTTATATCTGGCAGGATGAAAATAGTGCCCTGCATTGGCACTGCTGCTCTGATAACACGCTGGAAATCCTGTTACCTGCTAAAAAGGTAAATTCATGCTGCCTCTGTTGCTGGGTGTCGCTCTTAGATTCTCCTGCTCTCTTTCATGTACGAGGTTTGCAAACTATTATTATTTATTGCTCTCTGGGTGGTGCAAACAGGAAAATGTTTTTTGTAGGAGCACCAGATCCTTGGTTTTACAGGGGTTTAGTGAAGCATGTATGAAAGGATACAGTAGGCTGAACACTGAGAAGCAATTTATTTTCAACAAAAGAAAAAGCTGTGTGCATGCTTCCCTCATAGGTTCCCAATAAAGAAAGCTCAACTTTGTGCAATGAGAAAAATCAATCTATAAGAAAGTGAAACATCTAGAATAGACACAAGAGGATCCTTAAATTAGACAGGAATGATGCTGGTTGTCTCCTCGTGTGGGTCGTCTAATGCAGTGTTCAAACACTGAGTCACTGTGGGATCTATGCACCCCACTGGACAGTTTTAGCTATTTTCAATGTTCCTCACATGCAACATATTCTGTTTAGAGGTGAGACTAATCTTTTATGTGCTGAACAACCACCAACACAAAGCACTTTCTATTTGAGTCCAGCTGTGACCGTGCTGTCACATTAAGCCTGACTTCATAATCTCTTAACTGCGTGGGTGTGTGTGTGTGTGTGTGTGTCTGTGTTTTGAGCACCAGACCCAATTTCTTTACCTTTACCTCCTGTGTTGGGTAAAAATCAGTCACCCTTCGAGGAGCACTGCACAAACGAAAGTTACTACCGTAACTACGGTTCTATGAATCCCGGATGACCGCCAGAGGCGGTGCTTCAAGCACTGAATGATCATTCTTGCGCATGCGCAGGTCGAGTACTAATGACAACAAAGTCACCTGTGACCTGCCGGGGACCCACGTGACTCTATATAGTCACGTGGCACCCGGCAATCAATCCCTCAATCTTCTCGCGAAAGCAGAGATTCCGAGGGACCAAGCACTCTGGCGGTCATCCGGGATTCATAGAACCGTAGTTACGGTAGTAACTTTCGTTCTATTTCATCCCTACTGACCGCCAGAGGCGGTGCTTCAAGCACTGGATGACTCATATCAACAAGGTCACGAGGAATCAGCAACAAGGAACAGCGACTACACCACCCACCTAATGTGATGTAGAGGCATGCTGCTCCAAAATTCCTTGAAGCGGATGGGGCGCAGCCACATTCACCCTGTAGAACCGAGTAAAGGTACTAGGTGATTTCCAGGAGGCCGCACGGCATATAACATCCAATGGCACCCCAGTCATGGCAGCAAACGACGTCGACATGCCCCGTGTAGAGTGGCACTTCACTCCCGCCGGCAGTGGCCGGTCCTGCAAGGCATAAGCCTTGGAGATCAAATCCACAACCCAGTGTGCAAGTCGCTGCTTGGAAAGTGCCTGCCCTTTCCGTGAGCCAGCGTAGCAAACAAAAAGGCTATTAGTCTTTCGGAAGGATGCCGTGGCATCGATATACGTCTCAAGGGCACGAACAGGACACAGTGGTTCAGAGGGGCTCCCGGTGTCAAGCCGAGCAAGATGGAGCGGCTGGGTACTGCCAGCCGCCAGTGATACCTTAGGAATAAATGCAACGTCAGACCACAGTGTAACACCCGAGCCATCAGGATTCCACCGGCAGCAGGGCTCGGCTATCGAGAGAGCCTGTAATTCCCCCACACGTTTTGCAGAAACCATAGCTAAAAGGAACGCCGTCTTTAGTGAGAGCCATTTGAGGTCTGCCGATGCCAGGGGCTCAAATGGGAGGGACCGAAGAGCCTCAAGCACAAGAGAAAGGTCCCAGGCCGGTGCCACAGGGCGGTTGGGTGGGTGCAAACGCCGAGCACCCCTTAAAAACAGTACAACCTCTTTGTCTCGGCCCACAGAAAAACCATTCAGCCCAACATGCCAACAGGAAATGGCAGCCACATACACCTTTAAGGTAGATGGAGACCGTCCTTGATCCAGCAATGCCTGCAGGAAGGTCAGGATGTCCGAAACTGAACACTGCACCGGGTCCTGCCCCCTATCACGGCACCAGGTCGCAAAGACCGTCCACTTGTTAGCATAGACAGCTCGCGTGGACGGTGCCCATGCATTAGCCATCGTATGCCCTATGGACCCAGGGTATCTTGAGAAGGTGGACCCCGGCCCTGCAGGGGCCAAATCCAGAGCTGGAGCCGGTCCGGTTCGGGGTGCAAAATCTGACCCCCCACCTGGGAAAGAAGATCTCTCCTGGAGGGGAGACGCATTGGCGAGCCGGAGCTGAGCTCGCACAGTAGAGGAAACCAAGTCCTCGCTGGCCAGTAGGGGGCCACCAGCAGAACCCTGTGCCCCTCCTGACGCACCCTGAGGAGAGTCTGAAAAAGGAGGCCGAATGGCGGAAAGGCATAAAGGAGGGCCCGGGGCCAGTCGTGTGCCAGGGCATCGCGGCCCAGAGGGCTGGTGTTGTCCAATGAGAACCAAAGGGGACAGTGAAATGCGTCCCTTGAGGCAAAGAGGTCCACGGCCGCCCTGCCAAAGACCGTCCAGATGCGCTCCACTACCTCTTGGTGAAGCTTCCACTCCCCTGGAAGCGGCTTCCGACGGGATAGAAAATCTGCTGGCACATTCTCCGGCCCTGGTATGTAGGCTGCTCTGAGGCTGGCTATGCATGGAGCTGCCCAGGTCAGAAGCCGTCGAGTCAAGCACAACAGTTTCCTTGACCTGGTTCCCCCCTGGTGGTTGATGTGAAAAACCACTGTGGTGTTGTCTGACCTCACCAGCACATGCTTCCCCTGCAAGCCTGGAAGAAAGCTCTGAAGAGCCAGAAAGACAGCCTGTAACTCTAGGACATTGATGTGTTCCCTGCTCAGCCGCCGGGACCATGTCCCCTGTGCCATTTGACCCCGCCAAGTCGCACCCCAGCCCGTGGAGGATGCATCCGTAAACACAACTTCCCGACGACACGGGAGGGAACCGAGCGGGACCCCTGTGGTCATAAACAACCTCACCCTCCATTGGGACAGAGACTGAAGACACTGAGGCCCCACCCGAAGTCTGCGGAGACGATGAGTGTACCGTGCGGGATCCAGATTCAAGCTGTTCAACCACATCTGGAGGGGCCGCAATGACAGCAGCCCCAAGGGCACTACGGCAGACGCAGCTGTGAGCATGCCCAAAAGTCGAAGATACCGCACAAGAGGCGGTGCCATGACGCGCCCGAATTCCGGGAGCATGCTCAATATACTGTCCACCCGCTGGGGTGACGGGCAAGCAGCCATTGAGATGGAATCCATGGCAATGCCCAGGAAGACAGTCTCCTGTGAGGGAGTCAGAGTGCTTTTCTCCATGTTCACCTGCAAGCCCAAGCATCCCACATGATGGAGCACTAACCGAGTATCCCGAACCGCCTGGTCCTGTGTCGCGGCACAAATGAGCCAGTCGTCCAGATATGGGAGGATCCTCAATCCTTGTGCCTGCAGAGGAGAGAGGGCCGCCGCAACACATCGGGTGAACACCCTGGGAGACAGTGAAAGTCCGAACGGGAGGACCCTGAACTGGAAATGCCTCCCCTGAAAAGCAAAACGAAGAAACCGCCAATGGGGCGGAGCGATTGGGATGTGAAAATAAGCATCCCTGAGATCTACGGAAGTGAACCAATCGCCTGGGGAAATCGCCTGCAACACTTCCTTGGTGGTCAGCATATGAAAGGGCATGACCTTCAAGTACACATTCAGGCCTCTGAGGTCCAAGACTGGACGCAGGCCCCCGGTCTTCTTCGGAACCAGAAAATACATGGAATAAAAGCCCCCTGGATCCAGCAGGGGGTCCACAGGCACTATAGCACCCTTGGCCAGCAAGGTGCAGATTTCTTGGTTCAGTGCCTGTGCCTTCACCGGGTCGCAGATCGCAGTCATCCTGACCCGGCCAGGGATAGGTGGCCGGCGGCGGAATTGAAGACGGTACCCCCGGGACAGGGTGGACAACACCCACAAGTCCGGGGTGTGGGCAGCCCAGAAGCTGAGCTGACCCGGGGAAAAATAACCGACCGCCGGCCCTAAGGCATCATCTGCGGGCCCCCCGGCCCTTCGAAGGCCCGGGAGGACGTCGGCCAGACTGCGCGGCTCGAAAGGGATGAAAGGACCTCGTCCCAGCTTGGTCTCGAGCCCTGTTTCTCCGATCTGGAGCAGGTCTCTGGACCGATCTCTGACCTGGTACCAGCCCCTGGGGCTCAGTGGAAGAAGGAGAAGGCCCTGAGGACCTCCGTGAAGGACCCGCAGCCGCCCAGGTGCTGACTGGCTGGCGATCACGTCTGTGAAGCCCTGCCAGCTGTTGCCTCGTTCTAGAAGCCTGAGCTGTACGGTCCAAGGCGTCCAGTGCCGCAGAACCAAAAAGTTCCCCCGGAACCACAGGCAGGGCCCGGAGGGTCCTCCTACAAGGCTCAGTAAGTGGTGACTGCGCCAACCAGACTTGGCGGCGAGCGTGAACCAGTGTGGATAGTGTGCGTCCAAGTTCCCTCGACATAAGAGCAAAGGCCTGCAGAGATGCATCAACCAGGCCTTGCGTGGCATGATCCAGTGGAACAGATTCCAAGGAGGAAGACAGGGCCAGCATAAGATGGGATAGAGAGTTCCCAATCCGGCCCATGCGGGCCCCAGAGTCATAGGCCTTGCAGAGAAGGTCATCGGTAATACGGCACTGAGGACGCGGACAACGGGCATTGGACCGCAAAGCCTCATCAGGTGGGATAATAAGAGAGGCAATGCCCGGTTCCACCGCTGGCATCTGCCCCAAGCCAACCTTGGGGGCCTCCAGCATAGCTGCCAGGACCCTGCCATCCGTCGTCAGACGCGAAAGCGCCTTGGTGTCTGACCAGCAAGCATGGAGTTCCCGCACGTACTCCGCCGAGGGAGGAACCATAAAGGCAGTCTCTGACCTACTGCGCTTAAAGAAGGCGCTGGAAGCCGTAGGCTGGGCCTGAGGAACACTAATCTGTAAACGGGCAAGAGCCGTTCTAATAGCGGATGTCACAGATTCCGCCGTATCCTCCTGGGAGGCAATGGAGTCCGACCCAGAGGCCCCGGAGCCCAGCTCCGGCAGGTCCTCACAGAAATGGGTGCCAGAGGCCGCCACAGAAACAGCATCATCGGCGTTGACTGACATTTCATCCTGCTCGGAAGGGAGAGCCGGGCCGCGATCATCAGCAGTCTGAAAGGACTGGAGGAGGGCTTTCATTTGGGCCAGTTCAGTAGTGAGATGATCCACTCTCGTGGACAACCGCCCTGCATCGGTCCGTCTGGCTCGTTTTGTCGGTACCGAAGGTGCAGCCACAGTAGACCGTTTGCACATCGCTTTCCCCATCGGCAAATGAGTACGCGGCGCAGCGCCCGCCCAGTCGGTAGGCTGCTCCAGCGCAGCCAACCGATCCAGTCTGACTGACCGGGGCATGACGCAACAGTTGGGGCAAGCGTTATCTGACAGCGCCTCCCAGAGATGTTCCACACCGAGGCAGGAGGGACACAAGTCATGTCCGTCGTCGGGCTGAAGTGGAGCCAGACAGGACGAGCAGCATAAATTATCCAGCATCATACCGCTGAAAGGCGTGATTAGCCTGCCACCAACAGAAGTCAACACGAGCAGAAAACGCTACCGGCGACTCCGTTGCAGAAAACCCCCCGTAGAGGTTCCAAACTCAGCATGAGCAGAACGCCACTAGCAAATCGATAATCAACCAAAGATGAACTCAGCACGAGCAGAGACGCCACTGGTGAGTCAGATAAACAACAGCAAAGTAAAATGGACTCAGCCCGAGCAGAAAACGCTACTGGGGAGTGTAGATAAACAACTGTAGAAGAACTCAACGCGAGCAGAAACGCTACTGGTGAGTGTAGATAAACAACTGTAGAAGAACTCAACGCGAGCAGAAAACGCTACTGGGGAGTGTAGATAAACAACTGTAGAAGAACTCAACGCGAGCAGAAACGCTACTGGTGAGTGTAGATAAACAAACTGAAAACTCAGCGCGAGCAGAAACGCTACTGTGAGACAAAAGAGCCACAAAAGAGGCAAATCAAAGCGAACAGTAAACTACTGCTGAGAAAAGAACAAAAACTTACCAGTCACCGCGGATCTGGTAAGGTGAAAGCAGCTTGTGCAGCCCCTGGAGGGCGAGACTTACCCGCAGCTCCGACCAAACCCGGTCACGGGGCTACCAGCAACAAGCAGCTAGGAAATTAGTGGTATACACAGAAGCAACCAGCTTCACACGACCACACACCTGTCCTCAACACACCTGCGCGCGAGAAGAACAAAAGGGATTGATTGCCGGGTGCCACGTGACTATATAGAGTCACGTGGGTCCCCGGCAGGTCACAGGTGACTTTGTTGTCATTAGTACTCGACCTGCGCATGCGCAAGAATGATCATTCAGTGCTTGAAGCACCGCCTCTGGCGGTCAGTAGGGATGAAATAGAACTACGTTTTTCATCTGTCACCTCAGTAATGGCGACCTCACTGTTGCTGGCTCAAACTGGTTGATGTAACTTTTGAGTCGCTGAGTGTCAAAGCGGAGGAGAATCGTGGAGATCATTTTTTTTGTCATCTTTGCACACAGTCATTGTACTGTTAGACCACCTGGCTCTGCTGGTTAAATGTTATTTCAGCATCAATCGTAACTACAATAGTTCTATTCAGGCCTTAGATCATTAACCTTTCCAAATACTTTTGTATAAAAATTTCAGTTTTAGAAGTAAATTTCTTGTCATGTTTTACTGCATCCACCTTTCTTGGAAAAAAAATATATCTAAAAACATTGTCTCCCTCTGTTGTGCCTGCTTCTGCTCTCATCCTGTGCATCGACACCTCTTGTTGTGCTTTTAGCTGCTGCTGTTGTAGTTGCCCCTGTTGATTGACGTGTTGCTTGTCTTGTTGTTGTTGTGTTTCTGCTTTCAGACAGTCTCGTTTGATCTGCACCAGAGGCTAACAGATACAGATGGCACCCCGAGCGCAGTAAGTAAGCCAAACATTGAATGAATACATCCTGCACTGCACGCAGCCTCCGGTCCAGCGTCGCTTACTGCCGCCTGTAGGGCGCTTAGTTAATGGCGATCTCAGTGAGTGCATCATGGATATGCTCTCCTTTATTTCCCTGGAAACATATGGGGTCTTAATTAGCTTTTTTGGCTTTAGTATTTTATAAAAATCAAGCAAGAAAGTCTCTTGTCTCCTTAAATAGAAGAAGACATAACCATTATAAGCTGTTTTGAGAGTCGAGGACTGAGTGTCTATGTATAGCACACTTTCAATGCAATGCAATGTTTAAACACCATAAAGAGGTTCTCTTCTTCTACTATATGCCAGTGTCACGTAATATTACAGAATAATACATTAAAGTTTGAGGTTCTAATGCAAAACTATGAAAAAGTTTGAGTTATAAATACTGTTGTGACTATAGGTTTAAAATATATTGTTTTCAGTTGATTTGTGTATTAAAAAGCAATTAAAAATAGGAGAAAAGAAGAAACAGCTCAGATTCATCTGACATCTGTGTTGAGCAAATATTGAAGGAGATTTGTTGCACATATTAAATACTTGGAAATGATCTGCTTATCTTTAAAAGACAAGCTCAGTGATCTTACAAACGCTGATTACAAAGCACTTTCTACAGAGCAACAGATGAATCACTGAGACACTTTCCTCAATGAGTCAGAATAATTACATTCTTAGATCCAATCTACATTTAATAAAACCCAAAGGAGACAAATGTGAAGCTTTGTTCATTTTGTTTTGTCTTAGAAATGTCAAACAGGAAACTGAGACATTCACAAGCTATTCATTGGGTTTGCTGATTTAAAAACAAAGTTTGTTTGTTTTATTGGCCAGCACCTTTAATATTCATCATTTCCAACAACCGCTGTTTTCGGCTCTGACTGTTTGGAGTGCAATAATCAGTCACGCAGGCCTGAAATCTATAATCATCTTTATTAAACTGGGAGAAGATAATCACTGTTTTGTTGCATCATTACACAAACTAACAGCAAAGTGCCGTGGCTACACCAGACAGGGTGAAATCAGAACAGGTTGAAATAAACCAATCCCTCCTTTTTATTAGAAATCAATCATAGTGGTTACACACAAACTGAATTGTTTCATTGAAGAAAGCTCCAAAAATAACAATGACTCGCAATAATGACTTTTTTTTATCATCCAACCTGTTTGTGCCTTTTTAACCAGGTGATTTAAAAAGCCAGCTTTATTTCAATGTTAAATGTGTTCAAGATGTTCAATGTGTAGATGTACAGTACTTACATGCAAAGTGTCACTTACTGTAGAGTATCTGCATGATTTATGTGATCCTTCCAAAGACACTGTGATAATTTCAGTTTTTAGTTTGAACTTTTCATGAACACAGTAATCCTGAAGAACCAGAGAAGTTTGTTTAGCTTGTACACATGAAGGCAAGCAAACAGTGAAGGAAATTTGTTGCATATGTCTCATAAAGTGCTTTGATCCTCCTTGAATAACTACTTACTAGTGGGTCATTTGTATTCAAAATAATGCAGTGTAAAAAAAAAAAGATTAAATAGCATTTGCTTAAATGACTATAAAATTCCTGACTGCTTTAGCCAACATTGGTTTTCCATTTGATAATTTCCCTGCAGAAGTGTATGTGTGTACATGTTCGTTTTGTGCCTCATGTGGATAATGTTTGCAACACTCAATGCATCTCCTCATGTCAAAAATGATAGCGCAATGCAATTTATTGCATATTTTTTACATATGAAGTATTTTTGTTTTCACACTGGATTCACAACACAACACTGGTTTTGGTTCATATTATTTTTTCAGTAAATTTATATCAACTAATTAATATATTTGTGGTCAAACGGTGTTATCACAGAAGGAGACATTTTTTGTGTTTCAGGAAGACGTCTTGATGTTGTTGCTAACGATTTGTTGACTTTTAACACATTGTTAACCAGTATAGATGTTTTTGAAACATATTTGTCAATAATTATTTTGAAGTTATTGAGATTAGGGTTTTGTGCAGGACAATTCCACTGTCAAACAAAGAACACGTCATGCTACCTTCTGGCTTTAGGGCGATGCTAATTTCATTTTCTACAGATATTTGTCAGTATAGATGCACAAACAGATTATATGAAATGACAAATCTTTGCTGTATAGATCGGAGTTTCGTCTATCCCCTTTAGCTGCTCCTTTTTTAATCTGTTGACATTTTTTGTTCCTGTTTGCATTCCTTGAATTTGTTTTGCATTACTTTAAAGTCATTTTGGTCTCCATGGATTTGGTTTGTATCTGTTTGTGTTTTCACATGGAGTTACCCATTTCCTGATGGTTTTATTTTGGGGGTTTTTTTCCAGAGTTTGTACAAGGCTTGAGGCTAGCGCTACGCTTACTGTGTCTGTGTTGACCTGGAGTTTACATACTTTCTTGTAGCATATTTTTAATCAAATGCATCTTTTTCATTTATTCCAAGTATAAAAAACAGTTTTCATAACACTTTTACCTACTATACTAATTGTTTTTTAAATGTACAAAACTCATTATCGAATTCATAATGCACTTTACATGATTCTTGTTTCACTGTTCTGGAAATGATTAAGAGAGAAATGTGGTTCATTGGATAAAGCAAAGGGGGGGAAAAAAAATTTAGTTAAGATAAAGAAGCCAGGTAAAAACATTGATAACAAAAATATCTGTCCTCTTAAACCTCAAAATGCAGAACCTGTTAAAGCCTACAGCCAAGCACAGCCAGTATCTTGTTTTGTAAAATTAGATCCACCATCATCGAGCCTAACTGCAACACAAGGATGAACTTATTTGCTCTTGCCACGAATAAGAATATTATATAAGCTAGACATATTTCTGAAGAGCATTTGGTCTGGATGTTTTATACATTCTCATTTCACATTCAATCTTAAAAAAACAAACCTTTTATTTTATTTTTCTTAGTGGTCCAAAATGTTTTAGTTATTTATTTTTCTTTATTCCCTTCGAACACAGGGTGTTTGCCTCTGGCCCCAGATCTTCTATCTGCAGGAGGCCATTGTGATAATCACATATTGCGCTTTTGCCCGCAGCAGTCCAGCCACTTATAGCTTCCCATTAGCCGCCGGGAAGCTGTGAGAGGTGGACTAAATTGCCTTGTTGTCATGGCCACAGACACAAAAACACTGTTTTTATTATTTGGCATATTTTCCCCCTCCATTATTACAGAGTGATTGTGGAGAGGGACATATGAGTAAAATGCGGGGAGAATAGCAGAGTAAAAGCCCCACTGGCCAGGAGTCAAAGCAGGGATCCAACTGCTGATTTATGCACCGAAACCTTCGACCTCCTAAAGACTGATGGAGGTGTGGGGAGCTGTTGTAGGTTGTGGTTTACCAATAAAATATCTTAATGAAGACAAATAAATTATTCTTTTAAGAAAATCTCAGCAGAATATGCAAAAATGAATTTCCTAAAAAACAAAAACCTGTAGTTTTCCTTTACACCAAGCCATGAGGATAGTCTTCACAGGGTTTTCTGAGAACATCAGGGAGGCAACATGCTTGAGTTCCTCGACTTTTCTGAGCATGTGCAAAACTTCAGCGGTAAAGTGATGATTCATTATCCTGTAGGCTGCATATGTGGGTTCTTGGAGCAGCTTGTATGGATGTGTCCCTCAGTGCACACCAATCCCTGTGTGTAGATCATAGTCCACAGTAAAATAGAGCTCCCACTTTTACAGTAGTGCACACACCTCCAAATTGAATGCACTGGTTGAACGAAAAGTTTTGTTTTTCAGGTTTCAATTTAGATGTATTCCCACAGTCAAAGATAACTTCTGGGTTTTGACCTAGTTTATCTGATTACAGAGATCAGTGAAAGACTTTGACTTTGTGTTTGTGATTCCAATCATCATTGACTTCAGTTTTACATTTTTAAGTGATCGAGCTTCATTTAAATGTCTGTGGAGGTTGTGTAGATTAACAGGTCTTAATCTGGTGTGAAAGCGTTCTTAAGTAACATTTACCCATACTGCCACTTTAGTTGTGACTTTCAGTTGACTTTAATGCTTGATTGCTCATTTTTCACTAAATCAGTGACCATGTTTTGCTTGTCCCTCTGGGAATTTATCACACCAAACTTGAAACAATCTTTATGCATTAACCCTATTCTTAAAAAAAATCACTTGGACAACCATTTTACTTCAGTGACCAAGGGTAAGTCATGTTGCTTAAAGGTCAGATTTATCTTCTGAAATTATCATCTTTATTTTTTTTTGTGCTGTGTGAAAAGCACCAGAATGCTTTTAAATTGTTATGAAAATTGGCTTTGTTATCATAAAAAAAATTAAGGGATCAATATTGTGGCTCTTTTTGTCCTTTTCCTCTGTTTTACTGTTAATTAATTAACATTTTTAGAGATGATCCCCATAAAGAAAGACTTGCGTAGAAACCAGCGAAGAGCTGAAATAAGAGAAACAGACATGGGCAGACAACTCACTTGACATGGCTCTCATTTGATTCTCCCCTGTCCAATCAAAATCGGTTATAGATTCTTCATCGCGAGATAGAGGCCTGTAAATAGAGACTCGACAAGGAGCTGTGTCTTAGGTGCAAAATCAGATGCCTTCATTTATGTTGGACCCCATATCATGTATATATGGATATGTCTGGAGATGGGTCTGAATTTTTTTTTATTATCTTTTTTTTTGTACGTGCTTATTTATATGGCTACTGCAAACACAGAGGCACTCGAGGCTTTGGTAGAAAGTTCTGAAACTGTAGTTTAGCTAGTAAAACAGGAAAAATTGGACCACTGATTAGAAATGATGTTGAGAAGTACATGACTTGCCCTTGTTCTTTTTGATATCCGAGTTGTTGATCTCTGCATCTTCCATAAATAAGATCTTACCGGCTTCTCTCATTAAAGCTGTCTTTACCTGCCCACTGAATTGAGCCAAAACCTTTCTTTTTTCAGAAAATGAAATCAAATTGCTTCATTAAATGTTCAAAGCTTAGAAAATTATTACTCATTCCCATATGCCTTGTAACATCCTCTTACTTATTTCAGAACAAGCAGGATATTTGTAAGAAATAAGATAAGATAAGATAAGATAAGATAAGATAAGATTTATTTGTCATTGTCATCAACAGATTACAACGAGATTGAGATTTGCTCAACTCGAGTTAAGATGCAGGTTATGTGTATATACATAATATACAAAGATAAAGAAATAAATAGTACAAAATGAGAAATAAATAGACATCAGAAGATGGTTGCAGCGCCTGGAGGTGTCACAACAAAATTTACATTTATAACAAAGTGGTGTCAAGAGCAGAAGTTCTTATGCCTTTGAATTTAGTGCCATGATTGCCATCGTGTAAAAACTGTTTTTTTAGGCGATTTGTCCTGGTTTTTATTGCTCTGTATCTCTTGCCTGATGGCAGCAGCTGGAAGACACCATGGCCAGGGTGTGAAGAGTCATTTAAAATATCCAAAACTTTCTTGTGGAGCCTGGAAGTGTAAATCTGTTCCATAGTGGGGAGGGGGCAGCCTATGGTTCTCTCTGCTGCCCTAACAACCCTCTGGAGAGGGTAGAAGACTTTTAAAACTAATATGCCTGGATGTGTTTTTACTTTTATTTTTTTATTTTAATGCTTTTTTTTGGGTCATTTTTTCATTTGATACATTTCCTTTTATTTTAAATGTTGCTCCTATAGTTCAGGTTTGATGATTGTGACCGGTCTGCAAGATATTATTTGCTTTCCAAACTTTACTAGCAAATTTATTAAATGCAGCCTTCAGAAATAACCTGTACTTCTTGCAACAGTATCAAATGCCTCATCAACCAAATGAATTATGTCTCTACCTTTGAACCCCTCTTTTTAGAGAAGACAGGCTTCCCTGATTAAAGGCAAACGTTGCTTGCAAGCAGGTGCATCTGTTTGATTAACAAACTGTGGGCGGCTTGTGGAGCCAGGTAGTAATGGATGTGTTTATTTCTTCTATCCAAGAGTTGTGGCATGTAAGACAAAAGAAAAGCATATTTAATTTTACTCTTCAATTCCTATCCTCTACCCTTCACCCCTTTCTCTTCAACACCAAGTGAATCATCATCTTTTCAGTATTCGGATTTAATGTAACACCCATTTTTGCTTCTAACCATGAATTTCTTTTAACAAGGTCATGGCCTATCTCACTTTTTATGTGATTTTATTCTTTTTCCTTTGCCACACTGTCCTTCTGACCTTCCGTTTTCCACCAGGAAAAAGTCTGTCAAGGCATTCATCCCCTCACCGCCTCCATAGAAACGAGGCGCTTTGAGTTGGATCAAGGAGCAAGGGATTATAATTACTGTAAATCAAACTGTGAATAGTGGATGCAAAGACACTGTAAAACTGCAACTGCAGGGATGGATTAACATTTTTGCTTTATTCATAGTGGACACTGGTAAGCAGTGAGTAGCTACCTGACAGGAGTGAAGTAGGTCGACTCAATCACACACACTGTATCCTGTCCTTCTCCTAATCCCTCTAAGAAGCCCATCAGGGAAGGGAAGCAATAAAAGCAGGAGAAGCTGCAGTTGATTGAGAACAAAATAAGAAAGGAGAATATAAAGGGTTGAGGGAGATACTGAGGTAGATTATAAAGCAATAAAAGAAAGATAATAGAAATGTTGCAAAGGATAGAGAGGTGCGTAAAAAAAAAAAAAAAAACCTTAATGGAAACACAAGCCTGGCTCTTTTTTGAGGAAATTGATATTTTCAATAGAGCTGGAAGGTTTTTTCTTTTTAAAATCTTAAATGCACAAATTCATCAAGGTGTCCCCTCCCCTTGTTCCCCTTACCCTTTATTCATTCAGTATACTATCTTTGCACAGCTGTTTATGTAAATGAAAACCATAATTAACTGGAAGGCATTCAAAAAGCTACAACCTACTCCATGGATTCATTGCTTTTTAGTTTAAAAACCTGCTGGCCCTAAATTATTGCCTTAAATTTAGTTTTTTTATTTTATTTTAAGAAGCTTGCATATGAATGCTAACATCCAGCTGCTCTGGATACAGTAGAGTTCCCATTGACCTCCAAAGTTTCCTATCATGTACTAAAAATACCTTTGTAAAAGTTTCTAATAGTTTTAAATGAAACTTATGTGGAATCCTGGATCATCGTCTGTGTGATCAACCAACTCAGTAGAAGCATAAACGGCAAGTATTTGTCCATAATTCACAGCATGAACACCAAACAGTATATCAGCTGGATCACCTTGTGTGATAAAATGAAATCTGAGTATGGCTTGTTTGGAAGAGCTGCCTGTAGAAAAACATCTTCTCTTTTAGATTAATATAGCAGGAGAAAGTTTCATCCTAATAAATCACAAAATGCTTGCATCAGCAGTGTGTTGGGCCCCTCAAGCATGTTCACAAGTCCACTCGTTTTAAGGTATAGATGACATATCATGTTAGTCTCTTCCGTGAGAAGAAAACCACTATAAAGATGTGAAAACTATACCTAATTAAACACTGTGGTATGAAACAAACTGTAGCAGTGTGTAAAAAAGCCATTGTCTGTTTTATCTGTTGAACATTTTCTCCTTTCAGTATGACAAGGCCATTATGACATTGTTTTTTAAATCTTTTCAGGCAGTTTTATCTTTTTCCCTGGTTTCTTGATATGGAAAGATATCTTCGAAGGACACAAATTAGTTTGTGCAAATTGTAAAATTGTCTAGGGTTTCTCCTTTCAATTTTTTTTCGGTTAATTACACCTTAAAATTCTAGGATTTTACACAAAATTAAAAATGATCTGGTCTTTAGATGATTCTGAAATGATTTAAATCAAACCTTACCAGGTGCTGCTGATTAAATATCAAGAAAGACACAAAATCCACCCCAACAAAATAAACATGTGAATAGAAAATCACTATGGAATAGCTAGAATTTGGCTAATAAACTCAAGCTGTCTTCTTTTTCAAATGCATGAAGTGCAAGACAGTCATCATGTCCTGAGATGAAACAGCTGCTCACAATTCCATGCGATTTGAAGAAAATTCTAACATTAGTGATTTCATAACTGACTAAATGCTTTCTTAGTACAGGTGCATTAGGTAACCTGCCTATTTAGATCAAATGATTGATGTAGAGTCCAAAATGAGAAATTTTTTAAAAATCACTTACAATTCCTGTGAACATAGCTTTTTAGCACTCTTGGTCAGAGTAATGGCTACTTCACTTACATTTCCTCTTTAAAACGGTCCGTCTATGG
This sequence comes from Xiphophorus maculatus, assembly GCF_002775205.1. NCBI lineage: Eukaryota > Metazoa > Chordata > Actinopteri > Cyprinodontiformes > Poeciliidae > Xiphophorus > Xiphophorus maculatus. The sequence continues at coordinate 17,782,874 of NC_036444.1, read as the reverse complement.
GTTTTCACTAATCTTAATTTCAGTGCAGAATTAAAAGGTCTTGAAAGTGTTGCACACAGCTTTCTAATGCCTGCAGATGAGCTCTAGTGATGCAGTTGATTTAAGCTGCTCTCCATAAGAGCACATCTATGGTAACTACATTTGTGTGAAGGGGGCACGTCACACTCATTTCTGCTTTCAAATCATTTTACTCTTAGCATCTTAACATCAGGTTACACTTTTCCGTTCTCATGAAGCAGCACATGATGGTTCAGTTATATTTAGACTGCCAAACTGAACTCAAAAGACCCTCGACTTGTGAACAACTTACTGATTCGATTCCTGAAGCAGAGTTTTTCTTAAGACCCTTTAATAATCTAAAATATGAGATTAACTGTAAAGATTTAGATAAAAAAAGAATCTGGTATTTTTACAACTCAGAGGTGTGTTTCTCAAAAATACTTTGGTATATGCAGGGGTTCTTGGTTGATTCTTTGACTGGACATTTCTCGGGTCTCACGATTGAAATACTAGCCTGCATCTTTACCATTCAACCTCTTTGCTTGGCAAGTGATATCAGGTATTTGTGCTAATTTGCTCCATCAAACATGATCCTGTAGATTACGACCAACCATCTCTACTTCAATCTTATCTGAGATCTTGTTTCGTTTGAATGCAGCAGTGAAGGCCAAAGTCATCCTGCCTGTCTTTGTTGAATAGCAGATAGTTTTATCTCTAAAACAACCAAACAAAAGTTTAATATTTTTGTCTTGTGAGCTCTTATCATGCTAACTGAGGTGTATTAAGACTAGCATGAATCTCCTTTGATTTTCTTCCTTTTTTATGGTTGGTGTATCAGTGGCAATTTCTCAGCACAGTGCATTTCACAGTCTGACCTTAGGGTGAATTTGCTGGGACGTCCAGTCCTGGAATAATCTTAGTGTGCAATAGACCTGATAGATTTTATTTAGTGATGAGTGACTTATTCCTCTACTGTCTTGGCTTAGGCCAAACACAACCGTTGAATAATTTTTCAGCCCACAACTTTAACATGTGATGATATGAAATTGTTACTTTTACAAACACTTAAATAATTTCAAACTTTGTAAAGACTAGATCGTTTTTATTATGTCTTTATGAGTAAAATCTGAAAATAAGAGGATGAGGGTTCTTATTACTGATTAATTGTACCAGTAAATGAGATAATTTCATCTACTGAATAGCACTTATGAAGGGGAAAAAAACGGGAAATTAAAGATATTCCAAAACTAATCTCACTAAGAGACATCTTGAATTTTTAAATTATTATTTCTTTACTCAGAAATGAACTTTTGAACATATTAAATGTGCATCGGGGGTCTTTGTACCTGTAGTAACCCTAAACAAACATGGCAGACTGTCATGTGTGACAGGTCTCTGGGCTACAGGGTTTTATTAGATCTTGATCTTCTTACTGTCTACAGCCTTGATGTATTAAAGATGGCACTTGTTCTCTAAATAGCCCCTATTCCCTGGTGGCTGTTTGGAGTCTTGGCACTGGAGATTTTCTCTGTAAATTCAATAACGGCCCCCACATGCATTAATCAATCACAGCCCACACGCCATCTCACCGTAAATCTCCTCTTCCCCCCTCTTTTCCCTCTTCCCTGCTTTTGGCTCTGCTGCAATACAATTTAGTCCGCTCAGCCCGCAAACCTGACAGCTCGCTCACTGTATCTATTGGTGTGTGTATGAGTGTGTATGTGGCTGGTCCGTTCCATCTTTCACCTCCATATATTCTGACGTAGCCTTTATTGCCTACCTTTCTCTATTAAACTGGCTTCATTGACTATTTTGTTGCAGGCTTTTATCAGACTGACTACTTAGCTGTCTGAAAGGCTGTGCTGTTTTCCAGTTAAAGCCACTCTTCATCTCCTTTCCCTGCATCAAGAACCCATTTTATGATGCATATTTAATTATGAGTGATTACCATGACTATGGAATAGCTAGAATTTGTTAAACACGGAGCCAACCCGTGTCACATTACACAGCTTCTGAGAATAAAAGTTAGTTTGGTAAAAGCAGCAGAAGGTCATGGTAAAAATCTGCAAAAATAACCAAATAAATTAATCAAGGAGTGGAGGAATGTTCCACACAAACGTCTTTGCTGTTCAGATTTATTTCTCATCTCGTCCATGCAGTCATGGACCAGCTATGATCAGGGCAAAATCGTAACCTGGGTTTTAGTGACTAGCTTTGTCCTTTGTCCTTTTTTGATATAAAAAAAAACAACACTAGTTCCCAAAAATTGCACAGTAAAATAGAAAATGTTGAATAATCCAATGAGTCTGTATTTCAGCTCCATCATCCAGGTCTTAGGGTCAGTATGTGGCACAGACAACATAAAGCAGGACGTAAGGGTGAGGGATATTTTCATAGACCAGTAGGGGGCAACTAGCAGCTGAGCATTGTCTGAACACTACAGAGTATTGTTTCTGACTATGTCTCTCTCTTTCTGACCACATGGTACATAAAAGCCCAACATAAAGGTTGAGCTTTTATGTCTCAAAGCTCAACTCACCTCTAACTGGCTTCTTGAACATGACAATGAGATTACATCAGTGTCCTCCACAGTGGCCTCTGGTGACGTTCACATAATGAATGGCTGATTCATATTGTGGATCTTTGGCCAACAAATGTGAAGCAACTGTTTGAATGTTATCATGTCAATGTGGCCCAAAATCTTAGCAATAGCTCTGATACCCGAATCTACGCCATGAAGAGACGAGAAAGTTGCAGATCCTTGAGATGTCGTAAAACAAGAGCAGCAAAATTCAGAAGCTTCAAGGCTGCAGGAAGATAGTTAAGAGGGCTAAAGATGATCCAAATATGCACTAGAATACCTATTTTGGGGTTGGTGGTTATAATTTAAAATATTTTTCTGCCCTGAAACTATTTAGTAAATATCCAGATCTGGTATTTATTTTCTAGTAACAAATGTTTAAATAGTTTTTCTTAATAGGTTTACAAGTTTAAAATGATCCTATTTGTTTATCCAGCTCGTCTGTATGTGACCTGTCAGGCTAGTTACTAATGATTAGTCATGCAGTGTGATGGTTTCTAAAGCTCAGCCTGGAATTTCATTTTTAGAATTAAAACTGTCTTTGTTGTTTTATTTGTATACCTTTTAGCTGAATGTCATTGCTATAGCAACAAAAAAAAAAGATAATATTTGCAATTCTCGGTTCAAGTAGTTGTTTTTAAATGATCAAACTATTGCCTTTCATATCCTGTGATAGAGTGGCAAACCAGTTATGAGGATGCTGGGATGTTCTTGGCATGTCTGTGCATTTTGGTATATAACCAATTAGAAAATGTTCCATCAACTAATATGAATGTGAAAGAGTTTAAATTATTTGTAAATCACATATTTGTTCATTTCAACCTTTGTAACGCTATCATGTTACAGGTCAGCCACTCCTTCATGTGAACTTCTGTCACTTATTGTTAGTCACTTATTATTTATTTGCTCCTTCTGCATTCAGCAGGGCAGTGTGAGCTTTACTGCAGTGGTCCATCCATTACTTAAACACAAGGAGAGTTGCAAATTACTCCTCATTTAAATAAATGAGGGATTCTTCAGCCCAGAGCAAAAGTGAAGAGACAGCAGAGGAGGGGGAGTGAGCTGGGGGAAGAATAACAAGTTGAAACGACAAGGGACAAAAGAAGAGAGAATGAGTGGGTGAAAAAAACAAGGGACAGAAGCAGAGACGAGAAAGTTGCAGATCCTTGAGATGTCGTAAAACAAGAGCAGCAAAATTCAGAAGCTTCAAGGCTGCAGGAAGAAAAAAAGCCGAACATTGAAGGGGGGCAGGGGGATGAGTACTGAGTGATGAGGCTGAGAGAAAGACCTGGATATGAGTAGCGGGTATTTCCCAGTTCCCATGGTAACGTACTTCCTTCCAGTGCTCTAATTTCCGCCCTCAGAAGGGTAATGTTCCACATTACGACTTTCTAAACACATAAATACATGATCACATACATAAACATCGAAACATAGACTCTGTCCTTGATTGTTGCTGATAGGTTTGCATATTTTACTGTATAACAACTTCAAGAGGCTTAAATACATCCATGGGGAAAACAAACACAACTTTTTTACTCTAAGCCTTCCTTGTTTTTACTGAAGACTGAAGACATTTTTGTCCCAATTAAATAATAATAAAAAAAGGTATGAAAACTTTCACTTAAAATTACATTTTTAAGATTACTTATTTGCAAGAGCTTAGATATAAAACATGTCATAAAAGAAGAACACATTATTGGGCCTGTCATAGCAATGCAGAGAAGAGCATTGAAATGAGCTAAAAATTGTTCAGGGGCTCAAAGACCTTGAGTGAGCAGAGAGCAGAGCTGCTGGTTAGAACGACAGTGATGGTGTAATTTTAGAACTACAATAATGGCTGAAGGTTTGAACTACAGAGATGGCAGAACACTGTTAGTACAGAAGAGGGCTGAGCAGAATTTTACAGTGACGCCACCTTGACAGGACATTTAATACAGACAAGATGTTAGAAGAGCAAAGGTAGTAAGTACCATATGACTCATGAAACTTGTTGCTCCTAAACTTAGCATTGTTGCTCATTTTTAGCATCAGAATCCCTAATTTGGGTCAAACCGAAGGGCACAATTTGGCAGGGCTCATTTAAATTAATTCAGAAATGTTCTAGTATTACTTGTTATTAAATTGGTATAAGAAATTAGCTTTTTTTTTTTTTTTCTGGTAACGAACTGCCACAAACTATAAATCAGATTTTTACTTTTGTGATGAATGTCTGTTTTATAATATATTCACCACCAATGACAAAAAAAACATTTTCACTTTAATGCCAATTTCACCAAATGTACAATTCTTATTAAGTAATAAGTAGTATTTCAAAAGAGCAGGAGAAATCTTATGTTTTTTGAACAATCTCAATATTTGTTGTCAATCTGTTGCTAAGAGATGAGTGCCTTTTCTGGTAACAAAGTGCTATTAAGTAAACAACTGATTTTTACTTTTGCAAAATTTACCAACTGTAGATTTCTTGTGTCTAAGCAGATAAGCAGTATTTCTAATGAGTTTATATTTTATAAACAATAGCATTAATTATTAATATGGTGTTAAGAGATGTTGCACGTTTTCATAATATGCTGGTGACAAAAAAGTTGTTTTCTGGATTTAAAAGGATTTTCTTACATGTTAGGATGATACACTGAAGAATAATTGGCACAATACATTTTAAAGAGTTTTTTGCAGTTAAAGTACATTTTCAGTGTTGATACTCCTCCTTTTTGCCATACTGAAACTTTTAAACTAAACCCTGACTGATGGTGACCCATTTTGGTCTTGTTAGAATTCAGTTTTTTGTCTTCTCTATGTCTTTGTCTGTCTTGCAGAATTTGTCCTTGTTTGTATTGAACAGATTTGGCTTTTTGCTGCCCCTTTTTGTCTTCACCTCACTGTGTATGCCATATGCATTCTCACCCGCTCATGGCCAGGTGTTGAGCAAGTTTTACACCTCTGGCAACATGACGTATTAGCATCCTCTTAAGTAGAAGAGAGTCGTGGTGCTTTGTGGGTCTCCTCGGACTCTTTTCCTCTGTAACCGAATTTCTCAATTTGAAGTTTATGAAGCTGCAGAGCAGTCTTCTTTCACCTGTTATATTTTTAGTATTTTTATGGTTATGGTGTTAGAGTGCAGCATGGTGGGATTGGAGGTGAGGTCTGGGAGCTTTCGGGGTGCATAGTGGATGTGATTATGTATAGATGCACAGAATCATACTAGAGTTAAAGTGTTTATGCTTGGTGCCTTGGTTGTGTCATGCCTGGAATGAATCAATAAAATGAAATGAATGAACGAGTCGCAATGTCCTACTTTTGTGTTACAGGTTCTCCCTATTTTTATCACTTTGCAATTTGATACTTTGTCATAATGGCTACATGCTTCTCTTTGGAAGCAACCTTTGCTAACACAAGAAGACAACCGATTCATAACTATCTACCCCTCTTTCATAGGAAGCAGATTTATAATTTGGTTGGTAGAGATTTGTAGAGACTTGTCTCTTTCACAGCTAGTAAAGCCCTTTGCAATGATTTCAAATACATTTGATCACACTGCACACTTATCTTGAATGTAAACTGTCAAAACAAAAGCTGAAAACACAGTTTGCACCCATGACTCTTTAAATGTTTTTTGTGTTTATTCTGTAAATTCTACATATTATCTTAAAAATAGATGATTATAAGAACCCATCTATGCCTATGGACAACAGTAGAATAGTATGCGCCTTCTGATAAGCTTGTTTTGCTGTTTAATGCAAAAAGTCCAGTTTGTAATTTATTGTAAACAGAGAGAGCTGAAAAGCGCTTTGTGCAGTGTTGCTTTTAATTAATCATGAATGTGTGAATAATTGAACAAGTCAATTAGTTGGTGAGTGGTCCGCTGTGTCAATAATTGTCAGAGTTATTTTGTTTTAGATGGTTTCATCACACCAAAGCCGCAAATCCGGACTTATTGATTCTACGTAAGAGCTAGTCACATTTATTGTGGCATACTTTAAATTTTATTGGAGAAGAATTTCCATTTCTGAGAAATAACACTTTTGATTGCATGATTATTATTATAACTATTTTGTATTGGTTGACAACACACTGTACATTTTGTGAAGTTTGTTTGTATAGCACAAATCAGCAACAAGGCAGTTTAAAGTGCTTTACATCATAAAAACAGGTTTTTAATGTATTTTGGCGCTAAGCCGTTCAGGGAAATATAAACTAACAAAATTATTTTAAAACTGACATCCATGTTGAGGCTTCTTTCGGTAAAACATAGCTTCAGGTCAAATTAGAGAAATTTGACCAAAAAAGTATAGTAAACAGAGATGAAAATATAAATCAATTCATCAATTGCACCACTTTTTAATTTAATGAACCAAAAAGTGTGCTTAGAAAATTGTTTCAGTACCTACATATTGATACCACAGCTTAATCCTCTTAAGTAAAGCACAGATTGATCTTTTATAGAAACGTGAATTCCTGCTGCTTCCATTCACAACTACTATATTTCACAAAACCTCAGCATGAGTCACTAGTAGGGAAACCTTTGTTGGCTGAGATGCGAGTTTAAAAAAGAATCTTTTTTGTTCAAGCATTCATCTACCTTTATAATAAATTTACAGCTAGTACTAATGTAAAATTTTGACAGTTTCAAAAGTTTACAATGAAAATGACAAAGTGAAATGTCTGCTTTTTGTCAAGCCAAAGCCTGTTTGATGCAATTGCACCATTTAAAAGCAGACAAACAAAAAGACTAAGCAAACATGAAATTAGTCTCTTAATTAAGATACTTCAAAACCAATTCAATACAAATTAATTTAACCGTTGAAGGTAATGACTTTTACCGCACATATTTAGGAACCAAACTGGAAGGTCCTAGTTGACATTTTCATTTAAAGGATAAGAAATTAAGGAACATTGATTTGTGGTTGCAGAATGACTGAAAATTACAGGAGGTACTAACCAATGCTATAGTATGTTTCCCTATATCACCTCATTTTAAATTCTTCTTTAGTGAATAAAAGAAACAAATGGATTATTTGAATTCTTTGTGGCAGGAGTCTAACATCTGCTAACCGTGTTTTCATGGATCATTGTCCTGCTGCAGAACTCAAGTTAGTTTCAGCCAGATGTTCTCTTCCGGGATTTTTTGGCACACAGCAAAATTCACGGTTCCATTTAAGTCTTCCAGATCCTGAAACAGCAAAACAGCCCCAGACCATCACACTACTGCCACCATGTTTTGCTATTGGTATGATGATCTCTTCCTGAAATGTGGTGTTACTTTTACACCAGATGTAACAGGACACACAACTTCCAAAGAGTTCAACTTTTATCTTACCCATCCACAGAATGCTTTCCCAAAATTCTTGGGAAAACATTATTGTTCTGGAAAAATGGAGACAGGCTTTTACTCAGTTGTGGGTTTTGCCTCAGAGCTTTGCCTTGCAGACAATTTTTGCCCAGTCTCTTTTATGGTGGATTCATGACCTCTGACCTAAACTGAGGCAAGTGAGGCCTGTAATTCTTTGGCAACTCCCGGTCCATCCTGGAGTTTTGCACGACTGAATCCTTAAACTCTGCCATGAGAGTTTAAGGATTTCTCAAATATGCATCAATAATCAAGCCAATCTTATAGGTGTGTTATTGTTGAGGGAATAATATTGTAACATGATGTAAAGCTAAAAAAGTTGGTCATAAATAATACTGCAGAAGCTCACAAACTGCACAACAATTCTGAATAATGGTCAATGTGAGCCATTCCTGATAAGTTATTGTTAATCACAAGTAATATGCAAGTATTGTAATTTTTTGACATTTCTAGTTTATGACCAGGCTCAGGAAACCAAGCTAAAGAGACGAAGTCTCTAGATTTACTACCTCTGCAGGGCCAGCAGAGTCTGTGGGGAGCCGGTGTGATTGCAGTGATATGGTTTAGGGTGGCAGCATGGTTAATGGAGTGGTAGTGATTAGATTAACAGAGACTGCCGGGCGTTGCAGTGTTTCTAATTGAGTTGGTGGGATGTCCGTGTTTGTTTTCCTCTGTTTGTTTGTGTCTTTAGGTATTGTCCTCAGTAGTTGGGCTATGATTCTTCTCTGTTTTATCGCTGTTATGGGTACTTCATGCTTACAAGTCCATGGAATCATTGCCTCATAAACTACATGCACACACAACAGCTGCCTTTACCATGTTCATTCATGCAGCTCAATGTTGCAGCACTAGCACTGCTTCATGACAGCAATTTAAGTAAATGGCAGATGATAAAAAGCAAGGCAAGAGATGAACAGTCATTACATGCTGGTAAAGCAAAGTGTTTGATGATCACCAACACAGGTGCATGCACTTGTGTTGGATTCTCAGAGCATGCATGCATATAACAGTTGCCTAATGTGATGTTTTACTATCCCAATAACTGCAATAACACTCCAGAAACAATTAGAGAGATTAAAAACAGAATGGCTGCCCCATGGGCTCAGCCTCCAAAATAAAACAGGGTTTTTCCTCTTTGGAAGAGATGCAGTAGAGAGGATGAACCGGTAAAGGACAAAAGGTTGATGTAAGTTTTAAGAAGAAAAATAAACAGAGTTAGGCTCTAAGAGGAGTTCAAGTTAAACATTTTGTGGTTAATTAGAAATGTCGGAGAAATGGAGATGAATGCTTTGTAAATTGCATGAAATTTTAATTTCTTATTAAACTTGTCAATACTTTGTTTAAACTTTTACTGTTTTCAAAATGACCATTAAATGGTGATTTTGATGCAGAGTTGCACAATATAACAGATCACAATTTTCAGTATCAGTGTGTCCAATATTGCATTTAGTATGAAATTCTTGGATGCAATATTTTGTTGGAGTGTCATGCTTTTACACTCCCCACATTGAAAATACATTTTTCACCAGCTGAATAAATTGTATTGCCCTTTTTGCATACATCTGATTTAAAATGGTAATGGCTGAGAGACTAAAGGCCCTGGAGATTGATGATGACACAGTTTAATTGTAAAGAAAGAATAGTAACAGAAAATTTTGTTTAAATCATAAACAATATAGTCGTCATGATTTTCAGCAATAGCACGGCAATTACACATTTTCTGATATTGTACATTCCTTCTGTTTTATGAAATTTCACAAATCCCACGTTTATTTACCTGTTTTTTATTATTTTTGCTTCAGTCCCAGAAAATGTATTGGATTATTTTCACATTTAGACAATTTATCAACGGTCCTCAATATTTTCCAATAGGTTACATTTAAATGTATTCAGATGAAACTAACTTATATGTGAGCTTTAAATTTTGTGCTTAAGCAAATACATTACCTTAATATATTTTTACATATGCCAATTATAGCATCCACTTTTATTTATGCAAATAGAAACTATATCATTAAATAAAACTATAAAAGGTTTAAATTATAGTTGAAGGTTGGTGCATTGGGTCATGACTCTTTTCTCTCTGGCCTGCATAGTCACCGTTTTTCCATGTGTGCAACCAAAATCATCTTATTAACAAAGTGTTCGAAATCAAAACTGAGTTGCAGTTCCAGGCCAAGAATGAGTTTATATTCATGTACTAGGGATGTTTCCTATTGATCAGATTCCAAGTGTTTCATCTGGGTTCTGATCAACCCTTGCTGGAGGAAGATTTTATTGACCTGAAGCAGCTGAAATTTAAATGCAGATTACTGTTTTCTCATACAGTAAGAAAGCATTTGATACTGCTGCTACCACTATCAAATGTGTGTCTGTGTTGTCCCCTCAGATTCAAAATGATAGCTGGCATTGAAAGGTTGTCTTATGGTTATAAATAATACATGATAAAATAATGACCCACCTCTCTGTCTGTGAGTGTGACTGTTGTGCACGTAAACCTTCGTTTGTGTGTGTGCAGCAGTGTTTTAGTGTTTCAGTAAGACTCTGCTGGAGTTATCTGGGTTAGAGAGGATTCATTTTTAATTTATCTGGAGCGATGCAATAGAACAACAGCCCATAAAGACAGGAAGTGATTATTGTAATCAATTACCGAGAAAGAGATTTTTGTTTTTGCTTGGAGATTTAAAGCACACAAATTATAAACCAGCTTTCAGGATTTATCGTTAATTTAAAAGGATTGCATATTAATCTGGCACTTTGTTGTTGACTGCTCGAAGCCCCAGTTGCGGCACATTAATACACTGTTTACTTTCTCACAGACATAAACACACATGTAAATGATTAAGTTGTAGCTTCTACGGAAATGCCTTTTAACAGAAACTTCTATTGTCTTTGTGAGACCTTCAAGGAACAACAGTCATGTCATCATTTCTCATAACCTTACTCTTGAATTGATGCTGAGGAGAAGGGATAAAATATGCGCCATTTAATGTTGAAGGCTTTCTGATAAAGTTTTGTTTTTTTCCTTCAATACTAAACCGAGTCACGGAAGGCAAACCTTTTCCAATATTATGGCTCATTCTGAGACATGCTTGACCACAAAGTTTTCATTAAAGCACTGTAACTACAATGCAAAAAAACTAAAAGACAAGAGAAGCAAGGAAAACATTGAGTATTGAAAATGATTTCCATAGAGTAAGGGTACCTGCTTTGTGATGAAGGTTTATTGGTTTATTGAACTGACTTCCTAGTTTCCTGTGTCTTGCAGTCTTTGCTGCTGATTCGCCAGGAGATGGTGGTGTCCCAGAAGAAGCTCGGCGAGTTCTGCGAGGCTCTGAAGCAATACCTGAAGAATGTCTCTGCTCAGAGAGACTGCTTTCAGTAAGTCTCATTAATGCTCTACATTTACAACTGCTGAGCTGCACAGAGCACAACTGTAACCCCATTTAAATTATTAATGTGCTCCATTTTAGGAGTCAAAACCTCACAATATTTCTCACTTTATATATAAACGCCTCACACGTCTCCTCCACTGGTGTCTGGCTGTCCCTGTATTAGTAGTAGTTTGTGTTCCTGCATGTACACCAAATATTAGGTGTGCTTTCAGTGCTTTAGATCAACGAAAGAATGCAAATAATGAAACAGCTTTTATATGGTCTGATATAGAGATGCTGTAACTATTGGAAACCTCCTGCATCTCCCACTCAGACTCAGCTACTGTGAAACACTAATATCCAGAGAGATTTCCCCAAATCCCAGACTTAATATTCTCCATGTATTGTCCAGAGTCTTGTTCAGTTTTTGCCCTTGGCAAAACGTAAAGGTTCTGGTTCTGGTTCTGCTGCACAATTTTTTATATTACCTATTTGGCCACCATTTACTGAAGTAAAAGGTAAAGTCTCAGCAGGAGGAACAGAGGGAAAGGTATCTTGATGGCTACATAGAACACCAAAAGGTTAAATGAACAGGGAAAAGCCTGATTCATTCTTGGAAATGTATTATGCTCCCACCATCCTTCTTTAAAACACAGTTTCTTGTTGTACTGTACAGAAGAAGAAAGTGACAGGTTGGTTTTAAGATGGTTTATGTGTTTTAATTTAAATCTGAAGAAAGGGTTTTCCCCACAAGGCAAGTCCCTAACTGGTTCAAAGGAGCACACAGCTGGATCTGTTTGTTTAGTCATATTTTAATAATAAGGAAGATCCTAAAACAATATATTTTTAAAGAATACCAAGTAGAAGATTGTGCCATACATAGGAGCTTCAACAAGGATAAAGATGGAACTTAAGGAGTAAGTGTAATAAGTGTAACGAAAAGACAACAAAAAAAGCTTTTGAGTTAAAAAGATGACCTTAATGGAGAAAACTGTTTTGTACTCCTTGGTAGGGATGGATAATTACTGTACCAATTAAAGTTGTGATGAAATTCTTTTTTATTATTGTTAGAATTAAGAATTTTTGCAACAATGACAAACGAAACATGATTTTCTTCTTTTATATAAGAAATCTATCTCTAGCATATCCATTATTGTGGCATGTAGTTAATGAAAAATAATTTTTGGCATCCATAACTGACCTAAAGAAGGTGAAATTTGGTCTGAATTAACTTCAGGAGAAAAGTTGTGTTGTTTTAGTCCATGTAAACTTTTGGATCTCTCTCTCAGCTCTGTGAAGTTTAAAATTAGGAATACATAAAGGTTTTACACTTAGAAAAAGACACTGTAAATGTTGCTCAGAGTGTGAGAGGTTTCCTGAATAATCCTTGTTCATATGGGTATTAATGTCATAATTAGGTACTTAAATTAGTGTTACATAGGGTTGCTTTAGTTCTCAATATGGGGGAGTAAGTGAAGGGTTTCACTGTTTCGTTTGGTGCTTTCAGGCTTGTGCTCTGTTCTAACAGAAAAAAAAGTCCTTTCTCAGTTGGAAAAAAAACACTGTTCACTCCTGCAGGAACTCACAGGGTTGACTGCTTGTCAGGTGTCAATATATTAACACTGTCAGGCACAAAACAACAAATCTCAATCTGCAGTTGGCCCATTTTTTTTGTTCCAGCAGGTTTAGGTAGAGGATTTGCTAAGAGGATTTCTTAGTGGAGGAATGTTATTACTTGTAAATGTGTTTTTCTATCCTACTTTTTTATATTTCATGAAGTGTTTTATAAAAGGTTGTTTTCTCTTTGCTTTCCCAACTCATTATCTTTTAATGTGCATGTGTAATTACATGCAGAACACTTTATAAACCCTCAAGCAGAGCTTAAAATGCACAGCTTATTCTTATGAGACCATGTTGCAGTTCACTTATTGCCCTCTACAGTCTCACGGAAGAACTGCATGCACACGCTACCTAAATGGGTTTACTTACTAGTTTTTTCAGCATATAGATCCGATGTTGAACCGGTAGTAATAAAACATCACAAAGCACTGTTTGATTACTGTGATAATTTTAAGATAATATAGACCTTAATTGTCATTTTCTGGCAACAGGTCAGGTTACATTTTCATATTTAAGAATCAGTTATTACAGGAAGTTGCAAGAAACCTTACACATTACTTTGTACATTACTTCCTTAATAACCTTCTACATGGTTATTATTATTGTTCATTGATATTCATATTTAGTAAGTTAGTTTATTGAAAAGTTCATTTTAGTAACTGAATTCATAAAGTGAAACATTATATACATTAAGTGCACACAGTGTGCAAGCTTTTATTTCTGATAAATAGGATTCTCCCCTTTCAGTTAATGAAAACATGACATTTAAGATTAGAAAATAACAGACTTTTTAAAAAAAAATAAAAACAGGATACAGCAATGTGTGCTAATACCTGCTTAAAGATTTTCAGAATGTACTTTTACTCTGACAAACAAACCGCAGAATTTATTTATTTTTTTTAACTTGGAAGGGTGAGATCGGGAAACCTAAAAGCTAGTGGGCCAGTTTTTTTTTCTGAGCATAATGCAATCAAAAACCTGAAAAGATGTTTTAGAAAATCTGTTAAACATATGAAAAACCTGAAATAAACAGAATTACTTGCAGGACATGACTACATTTTAAAGTTTGAATGAAGTTTCTAGCTGAAATTCCATGAAAGTAGTTAGCTTTGAAAAAGTGTAAAGTTTTTAGCAGAATTTAATCTTCCATTCATTTCAACGGGACCCTAGAAGATCACAAGAAGCTGAATATTTCATAAACTGTAAAAGATTTCAATACCAAATGACAACCATAATGTCCCGAATGAGCAGAATATGGTAAAAGTTGAATGGTTGAAATAGCACAAAGTATGCAGAAGTAGTTAATAGATGAAAAGTGTATTGGGGGGAAAGTGGAGAAACTCGAGTGGGAATGCTTAGAGCATTCACACTGACTGTTTTGGCAGAACAAAATAGATTTTAATTATTCTCATGAACCGGTGGTCTTATTTTCCCTTCTAGCGCCTAAATGCATCACTTGACAGATAAACTGGCACTATAGAAAGCGCTGGAAATAGATCCCGTATTGACTATGAGCACCATGTTGGATTCCTGCTTTTACACTTTTGTGCTCCTCTGGAAACAATAATGCAGCATGTAGTTTATTACGGTGAAGTAAACACTGAAATGCTTGTGTAAAGTCTAATAATGATATTAGCCATTTACTCATACTGTTACAGTTCATTCTTGTTCTTTATGGATGCAAGTCTCCAAATCTTAACTTACTAATTTTCCTTTAATTATTCCTATTATTTATCTGATGTCTTGTTTCATTGTACTTTCATCTTTTTCTTGACAACGTTGTCGTCCTCTATGCTTTATTGTCTAACTCATCTTTTCTGCTACGCTTTTTTCCTATTGATTATTTTCTCTTCCAATATTGCTGTCTTCCTGTAGACAAAGACAAAATGAGAACATTAATTCCTTCAACTCATTCTTGCTTCCCTTTAGTGTGACTGCAGTTCGTCTGCCAGATGGTTTGTCCTTCGTCGTCTACGAGTTCTGGGATGGAGAGGAAGAGTGGAAGAGGTGAGTGAGAAAAATTAGGATTAAAATAAATCTTTCTTTCCAGATTATAATTTTAAAAATGCCCTTTCACATGTTTTCCACATTGTGTAAACTTTTATATAAACCATCACTAAGTAGCACATAGCTGTGAGGAAAATTTTTTAAACAAGTTTATGGATTGAAATCTAATGATAGGCTAAATAAAACCAAGGGTAACAAATTGTAATCAGGAGTTACCTAATTAGCAAATTGTGTCTGTTTTAATGTGAGTATTAATTCAGTGTCATAGATTTGTTATAGAATATTACGGTGGAGCTCCAACTGCATCAGGGCCACAGAGGAACAGAGATAGCTCAGAGATTAAGCAATTAAAAAATCTCCAGCTTAGGTCCACTTTTCAATTCACAATCTGAAAATGATGCAGTTGACCTGAGATTTGTGGGATTAGGAACCACAACCACCCACGAATAGAATCCACAAATATATGAAGCCCCCTCTAAAAGCACTTAGAACTGCCTATTTTTATAAGTCAAAGCCCAAATATGCTTTACTACACAATTATATACATATTGGAAACCAGCTTAGCACTGCTGCATAAGTCCACGTTTCTTATCTCTGCTATTCTGGGTACAGTCAATGAACACCATGGAAAATGAAGTGGTTGATGTGCAAATGCCAATAGCATGTCAAGTTGTGCTTCGCTTTGGTATTTCAGCTTCCAAAGTGTTTTGAATATTTTAGATGTGGTTTTACAAAAAAAATCAACTATGATTTAGAGCTACGTTTGGTAGAAAAACCTGTGAATGATGAACTCACTCCATAGCTATTAAAGTGATAGTCGAGGCAGGAAGAACATTAATCCATAGAGACTCTGGAGGAGCTGCAGAGATCCAAAACTCAGGTGGAGGAGTCTTTTGATGAAACATCTACTGGACAGGCACTCAGAAAATCTGGCCTTTATGGCTCAGAAGAATGCAAAATGTGGTACTAGAAAATATTGACACCGGAAGTGGAATAAAATAGACAACCATATTTTTTTTAGTCATAAAGACAAAACGTTTTCCTTTCCTTCTTTCCTAATTGTGTTTGTGTTGGTCTGTCATATAAAATCCAATACACTGAACCTTCTCATATTACTGTGACAAAATATGCCCACATCATATCTTACCTGCAGCAGAAAGCCATCAAGCTGATCACACTTCAGAACATTTTGGAGAAATTAAGAGTGAGCAGAGTACGTGGCCAATTACAACTATTTCAAGCAACGTTTTTGGAATTTCATCCGATGCATCAGGCAAAACAAAACGTCTGTAAATGAGAGAATACTGCTACAGTATTGGGTCGTCAGTGAGTGAAGACATTCATATTGAGTACCGGTACTTTTGAGTCAGCATTCCAGCTTATCTGAAAGGATGTTTGAGCCAACCAAGTCATTTCTTCCTGCAGCACTGTTTTCCTTATTGATTGGTGACCAGCAAATAAAGAAAGCACTCACTTTTCTCTCATTAATGTTATCCTGAGTCTGTTGGATAAATCCCCCCTCCCACATTTAATTAGCATTCCTCAGCTGCATCAGATCACTGTGATTTAGTGATGGTGGGCACGAGGAGAAGCTGCTGATCTGAATTTCTGTTCTGCTGCTCACAGCATCTCGCCGCTATTAATATTTCAGGTCTTACAGTAAAGGCTAAGCAATTTGAAGCCATGCATCCTTTTGAGTGGCTGTGTGTATGCACTCTCACCTTTTCCTCTGACTTCAGGCACCTTCAATCGGCTCCCAACAAAGCCTTTCAGCATGTGAAGGTGGACACACTGTGCCAGCCCGAGGCCATCTCCTCTGTAGCAGTGCCAGGTTAGTAAATCATCAATTTCCATCAATGGAAAATTAACTTTATGATCTTGACCTTCACTCAGAGGTAGAGGCCTTTAATTTTAGCTCAGTCCATCAT
Organism: Xiphophorus maculatus; assembly: GCF_002775205.1. Taxonomy (NCBI): domain Eukaryota; kingdom Metazoa; phylum Chordata; class Actinopteri; order Cyprinodontiformes; family Poeciliidae; genus Xiphophorus; species Xiphophorus maculatus. Next base: position 17,766,017 of record NC_036444.1, on the reverse strand, counting down.
CCCCAGAAAGCCACCTTTTAATGTTTAAGAGCAAAACATCCATCATTTTAATAATGAAGTAAGTGAAAGTGTTTGACTTGATGCAGAGCTGCACAGCCTTGCCTTAAAATGAGACATGGCGGTCTTCAAGCAATGCTGATGAGAAGCTGACTTTCAACTAACTGCCAGCAGAGCAGCTTAACAAATCAAGATGTCTTCTGATAATAAATCACTGCCACCACAGCTGCTGTCGTTTGACCAGATGAGATAATTTGTCATCTTTCATGGTTTCATTCTGAGCAAATGTTTTAAGTATAACATTTATTTTTACTATCCTTCCAAACAAGCTATTTTAGTGTTTAAAGTGGTCTTTGACCTCTCCAAGCTTTCCATTTTTCATAACTAGGCCATTTTCTAATACCATGAAAAAGTATTTGTTTTCTGAAAGCTTTGTTTTTGCTTCTATTGACCATACTAAATGTTTTAGATTAAAATTTATTTTTATATCAGGCAAATAAATATGTAACTAGAGTAAATTACAAAAAAGAAATTAAGGCTATTTGTAGAATCCAACCTGGCCCTGGGGAAAAAATATTTTCTGCTTTTTAAAGCATGAATTAACTGTATCATTTAATGTTTAATCAGCCAACACCAGGCCCGTATAGCCAGGAAATAACTGTTGAAACCACATATTTACTTGCACCACATCGTTATAGAGCATCCAAAGCACCTCTGAATTTACTTGCCTCAGTTAATGTTAGTGTTCATGATTTTACAACATTAATAAAAGACTGAAGCAGCATTGATATCGATGAGCGACTTCTAAAGCTAAAACTACTGCTGACCAAAAGGAACAACAGTCCTTTAGATCTGGCATAAAACCAAACAGCATTTAAAAAACTAATCACACACATAGTCAAACATGATAGTGGAGAAATAATGATATCAGTTTGTTTTGCTGCTTCAGGCCCAGATTGAGATGCATCTTTGAACTGGAAGTGCAGCAATAGACTTGATGCTTAATCAGCCCATTTTGATCTGAATCTTCACTATTCAGTTGTTGACTAACAACATGGCTATTTTTGAACAATTTGAATAAAACTCATCTTCAAGACTTGTCAGGCTATTTCTCATCATACCTTGAATAACTTTCCCAGTCTCAAAGCTTCTTCTTTGTTTCTTTCTGCAGCCGCCTGGTGCAGCGTGAACAGGGATTGAGCATGAAGATGGTGGACTACACGCCAAGACTCCTCCTGGACACTTTCTTTTATTCCAACCTGTTTACTGTCCCTCCTCCTCCCTTTATCCTTTAACTCTTTTTGTAAGTACATGTTTACATAGTGCAAAGGAAGGGCATCATCTGTAGAGAAAACTGTTCAATTTAATGTGAGAATACAAAACATGTTTGCAATGGGATGATTTGATGCTTAAAGTAGCTCTGAGCCACTTTGAGGTAGAGTTTATGTAGCAAGGATTATGAGGTTGTAAGTCATGTAGCAAAGTCTGTTTTTGGATTATACATTGGCATTTTTTTTTTACAACACTTTATGATGGTGTCACCATAAACAGCTCATCCTCCTAACCTTCTTTAACAAGTTGCAGCTAACTCTACATTTCTGAAAACATTACCCTCACCTTGGCCATTTTAAGCTCACTGATTAGGACCATCAGCAGCCATAAATGTCAATTTAGTTTGCACTCTCAGGAAAAATGCAAGCATCTGATAGCTGCCTCTCTAGTTAAGGTTATGCAACTGGAAACTATTCAAAAGAAAATTAGGACAATATAAAAATCAAACACCAGTAGCTCCCACCAAGCTCACATCAAATGGCTTTTTGCAATGCTGTATTGATATAAGACTTGTGTTTGTTTCATGTAAGAAAAAATGATGACAGACCAGTTGGTTTTACTGCTCCAGATACTACACAATAACATCCCAAAAACACTGCAGTATGCACTGCTTCCAAGTCCATCTTACTTTAGAGAGCATCAAATTTCTTCCATGCATACAGCCCAGGAACTAGTTTTAGGGATGCTGCATGTCAGATTTTCAACAGTTGCTACATATTAGTGGGATTTAAATTGTCTAATTTGTATCCACAGTTAAGTAGTCTTAATTGTCATGCTTCAGCAGAGCAGCCTTAAAAATGTCTATTTGAAAAAAAAAAATCAGGCTTCTTTTTTTAAGGAGCATTCTGATAAATAATGGCTGCTGTGGGTGTAATGAGTAAATAAATACACCTGAGCAACAAAACAGCAGTCATCTTGTAGTGAGACAGACCCTGAAAGGAGCTAGCCAGAAAATCTTTTCACAAAGATTCAGCGATAACCTTCTATTCATTGTTTTTCATATGGCTTTGTTTTATTTCCTTAATTTATGAGCAGTTTATTTTTGTTGGGACAAAGATTTTGGAGAAAGAAAAAGTGAAGCACCTTGCTGCTTTTCATGCAACTCACTTAGTCTACTTTTTGCCTTGGTCAACAATTGGTGATGGGTAGCTCATATTAGTGGTGACTGACTAGCAGAGGTTGTACATAGTAAAACGGTGTTCTATTCTGATTATATTTGTATTTATCGACACGTCTCAGTGATATGGTGTAAATTCTTTCTCGGTGAAAGTGGATTCAGGGGGTGCAGCAGTTTCTCTTCAGTTTGTTTAAAATCTGTGACAAAGTCTGATTTAAAGCCTTAAACATTAAAAAAAAACATTGAACTGGTTTTGAACATTTGCTGGACCTTTGATTTCAAGTAAACAAGCTTGTGTGAAATGCACTTGAAATTTGTCCATGAATATTGTAGAAAAATAACCAGTTTCCTTGACATATAATCACATTCACAATATGTATTTCACTTTTTGTATGAAAAATCAGTAAGTGCAGTTACTATGGCATTACCACAAAACCACCCTGATACAAGAGTTTACATACCTGCATGGGTGTTTTGGCCACAGAATATACAATGCTTCACTTAAACATTCAGCTGTTAAATGAAAATTGTAATTATGTGAAGACAGAGGAGTCTAAGGTTTTTTCTGATTTTGGGGAGTCTAATTAGGCCACTTGGAAACCGCCACCATTGTAAAGCAATCAGACTAAAAAAGCACAATGTAAAAAAAAATAAAAAATAAGTTTATATAGTGACCAACATGAAAGTATTTAGAAATCAATAGTATTGCCATTGGCTTCCACTTCAGTCCTTGTTTGACTCACTTTCACCTGCACTTCTGCTTCCTACTGACGCTCCAAGAGCGTCAGTAGTAGAAAGTTGGGAATCAATCCTCACTGGCACTTCTGTCAATCCAGCACCAAGTCCGTCTTTTAGGGCGCTGGGCTGCCCTGAGCAGAGTCGGGACTCTGGGACTTGCAGAATAATAATATCCAGCTGCCGAAATACTTTTGTTACTGTGGATTTCTAATACAGACGTGTGAATTGTTTTCAGTAACCTCAGAGGTTTAAAGGGACCCTGCAGAGGTTTTGATCTCTTGAGCTATAAAATGGTGTTTTTAGAGAAGAACTGGGCCTATTGAATAGTTAGAAATTAGGTGCCATTTTTGAAGTCATTAAAGTTTAGAGCAGCCATCTTTAAAAGTATTTTTTCTCCCTTGTTTACAGTAGGTATTAACATTGCTGAAACCATGACTCTATAGTACACCCTACTTTCCAATTCACAAAAGTGCGTGCCAATTTGGTTTCACATCCATGTTAAAATGTTTTAAGGAATAAAATTTACAGTACTAATAAATACTAACAAACCCTATTCAGTGACAACTTTGAACCTTGCCGTAAAGCAGACTTAAAGCTAATGACAGAAAGCACAATGTAAACAGTGGCTGAGAGCTCAGCATGCTCCAACAGATAAAAAGAAGCTGTTGTCTGACTACACATAAATATGAACAAACAAGATTAAAATAAACAGGAAAGCAAAATATTTTTTCAGGAACACATTTATCTGTGTCCTGTGGGTATTGTCCTATCGATATCTTGGGATATCGATAGGACAATGAATCATATGATTCATTTTTACTTGCATTGCTTAGAGTTACACATTTTTAATGCTGATCCAACATTAAACCTACTTGTGGTTCCTCTGCTAGCCTGAGCCTAACTTTAACATACCAACATTTGACTCCTTATTCTTGACCAATTTATAGCCTTTCATACGACAATGCATTGCATCTAACAGCTGATTGCATACCTCAACAACTTAACATTTAAACTCCTCTTCTGAATGGTATGAGTTTCTACAAGTTACTAAAGCAAATCATAATCCATACAGACACCAAGAAGTTACGTTTTTTGTATCAAAATAAATACTTTTTCGTATCCGCTGATGCCACTCTGGCAATGTTGAAAGCGTCAGTAAAAATATTTGTATCCATCCCGCAAACTGCCATCCAACATTGAGACACAAAGACTCTAAATTAATTGAGCTGCCCAGGCTGCTATGCCTACATTAATGGAAACATGAACAATCTAGCTGGAAAGCTAAAGAAGATAAAATGGAGATACAAATTTTTTAACTCAAACAATCCTTATTTGTTTGAGGAAATGGAGACTGTAACGATTGATAAGTCTAAACATGTCATTTTAAATATGTAGTTTTTAAACCCATTTTGTTTTTCATTTGCTGGAAGGTTTTCAAGCAGTTATTTGGCTACAATGCATTCCCAGCGTAAAATAATGCCTTCCTAATTTGCTCAATTTTAGCAGCGTTGTATTTAATCTTTGCTGTGCATTAAATCATTTTAAGCCCCCCTCAAAAAAAACCCAGTAAAAATGGTCGTTTCGATTAAATCTCCACAGGAAGTCTTTTAACTTCTCACAGTTTAAAGTAGAAATTAGTCAAAACATGAACCATGTTTGCTTTCTATAAGTTGAAGTACTCCAGTAAAAACGAAGCCATATCACATGAATTGGTGTTTACCTACAGCTTACTGAAAGCCATAAGCTTTACAGTGTTCAGCGCAGCCCATGCGGTCTAATCGAGGATTCTTTCTTGGGGTTGAAAGTTGATGATGATTTAGAGGTAAAAAAAAAATATGAGTACTGTTTCCTGTTAATACATTCCTGAATGTCCCTGAGACTGTGTTCTTTTTCCACCCTTCTCCCGCCTCTTCCTCAGTGCTTTGTCATACAATGAAAGAGTTATGCCGTTGAACTGTTTCACACCAGTATGGCGTGAATGTTAGCTGCAGGAAAGAAAAAAAAACAAACAAAAACAGATCTGATGTTGCTGTTATCAGAGTCTGTCGTCAAGCGATACAAAAAGCCAATCAGGAATTTGCCAAAATATCAGACATCAAGGCCATAACTCTTCCTTTCTATGGCGGTGTTCTTTTCTATCCTTCTATTGAGTGCATGTCAACTGAATGTCCAGTAATGTAGTATTAGGCCATGCTACTCCAATAGGTTTTGTGCATTTCTTACCTTATTTATTTTCTAGTATTCCTATGAAGAAAACAGACTAAAAATGTATTATATAAATACATATATAAGAAAGATGACATAAAGGAATGAATTATCACTTTTATGGCAATGTTTGATGAAATATTAATTCTTAATGTATGTTTCAGTAAAACTGCTTTCTCTTCAAATGTAGAGACTTATTGCAGGGATGCAAGTATGATCTTTGGTCTTTGAAGAATATCTTGTTGAAATTCTAGATGATGTAGAGTGATACAATTCAATAAAACTATAAAGCTGAAAATTGTATTGTTGGGAGTTTTTGAATTAGAAAGGGTGGGGAGTTGATCACAGCTGGTTATTCAACTTGTCTTTATCGGTTGTAATAAAAGAAATTAACTGTGAACCAAGAATTCACATCAAGGCTACTTAAAAATACTTAGTAATTCTTTCTAAAATTTACAGCAAGATCAATTTATTATGATTGACATTTTAAACCACTAAGAACTAAGATTGTCCTCAGATTTTTTGAAAGCATTCTGATTATCCCAAAGACATCTGGAAAAATATTCTGTGGACTAACCAGACAGGAAAACTTGAAGGACATGGTCACAACATCAGATTGTGACCTTAAGCTCAGGGCGCTTGGGTTATGCATCAGGATAATAGTCCAAAGCAAAGCAGCAGGTCCACCTCTGAGTAACAACCACACACACACAAATAATCACAAGTTTTGGACAATGCTGTGGTGTGTACCTTATAACGGGCCACTCCTATTTGAAGAGTTGTTATTTAACTGCACTGAAAGCCTTTCAGAGATTAGCAGGCTAAAGTTTTTCCCCAGCCAACTAACGACCTACTGCCAATTTCCACAAATACTAGGTTCTGGTTCCTGGCCAGAAGTGAAATTTCTTTTGAACATGGGGCTGAATTACACTTTAGCCCAAAACAGGTAATAATTTGAAAATTATTTTTTGTATTTAATCAGAAGTCCTGGAAATATTCCCACTTACACATTCATTCTTAAATCTGTGCTAATTAAAAACAATTCAGTTGTCTTTTAATTGTATTAATTCTTTTGCTAATTATTTGGACTTGAGCAATTATTTGTACCAATCAATAAAAAGGGTAGTTTTGCCTTGGTTGGCCCCGACAGGTGACCAAAAGGCAAATGCCTAAAATCTAAGGATGCCAGTCATATCAATAAACCCCATGTATTTTGACGCATTTTTAATTTAATAAATCAGATAAATATGAATTGCATGTTTTGATGCACGGATCGGGATGACTGGATATTTTTTTTCATTTTCTATGAATTCTGCTAAACTATTTCTTTCAAAAAAACCTACACGACATTTTCTCTTTTTCCTTCTATGGTCCTGGCAGGACAGGCCTCAATCAGAAATCTAAATTGGCAAAGAAAAATATGATGGGTGTAACTGAAGTTTGGACCCCTTCTTGATAAAATGAATAAAAACAGTGCTCAACAAATAGCAAGAAAACACTTTCAATCAGTCATGGACACAGTAGCAGAAAGTTGTTTTTTTTTTTTGTCACAGTGCAGTTGTAATCGATAAATTCACATAAAAAAAGATCTTCGACAGCACCGTTTTACTGGCTGTGTCCCAGTGCATTGAAAGCATTGAGCTGAAAGCTGTAGGCGTGTATGTGTGTGTGTCCTCAGTATTCAGTTTCTGTTGTCCGTCACTCAAGAGTCATAACTGACCTCAGGAGGAGCAAAACAGTTCAGACTTATTCACAGAAGGTTCCCTGAGAGGTCAGATCTTTCCAAGGAGCTCCATGACAGCGACGGTGGTGCTTTGACCAAAAATAAAGGCTCCACAGATCAGGGTAACTGCTCCCCAAATGGTAAGGGTGATTCTGGAAAGAATTGGAAAAAAAAAAAATAATACATCAGTATACAAGTTTACATTTCATGACAGAATAACCACAGCTGGGTAGAGAAAACTTTTAAACATAATCAATACAACTACAAACCTTCAATTACATTAAGATGCTCATGTATACATGTCCTCTGTACTGGCAGATTAACTGTTGAAAAAATACAGGCAATCAAAACATGCCTAGTTGTGGTTAATTTTAGAAATGTATTAAGAAGATCTACAATTATCCACAAAATGTTCTACAAGTTTGTGGGGGTTTTTGCCTGCATAAGATTCCATTAAATCTTAGTTTAATTAAATATGATTTAATTTAACTAAATATGAAATATAATTAAATTTAATATTTATTCATATTATTAATAAATTAATAGAATTAAATTGTATTTGATTTCACTACAGACCGCTGTAGAGACCAACAAGTAGACTCAAAGCTCTGTATTTATGTGTCCATCTTCCTGAATCTCCTTCATAGCCATGAGATTTGGATCACAACTACAAGATCAAGATGCAATTTCTCCTGACGCATCCCACTGGGAGGAGTCTCTGGGGCTGACCCGGAACTTGCTGGAGGGACCATCATATCCCGTGAGGCCCAGAAACAACTTGGGACATTTCAAGAATGAGCTAGAAAGTGCTGAGGAGGGTTATCCGGGATGCCCTTCTGGACACGTTACCACGGCAACCCAATAGTTATAAAACAGTGGATGACTGTTTAAAAATATTAAGTCTAATATTCATCAATCACCTAAAAAGAAATTGTTTGTACTGTAATGCAAGTGTTTTTCAAGAATGAAACGCTGTCACCTGAGTTTTACAGCATTTAAATTCAGTCTTGTGGCGGGGGGGGGGGTGAAAAAGTAAATGGGACGTTTAAAATATTTGAAAATATCTTCACACATACACAGACCAAAATATTGCAAATAAAGTATTATTTTTCCATAATACTGCCACATTTATTTTCATATATGTAAACCATTTTTTTTACCTATAAGGTGCTTAAGGTAAAAAAAAAAAACAACATTTTTTGTATTTATTTTAGTTTTTATTTTCTTTTGCAGACAAGCTGAACCAATTCATTGAGGCTCATAGAAATTAAGCAATAATAAGAATTCAAAAAGAGCTAAAACTGAAACCATATTTTTTTGGATAGTAAGAAATAATAAATACTGATGTATTAACTGGTTGTCCCTCTACACTAGGTGTTGGCACTTTCTTTTATTTATTGGTTTTAGCTCTGCTTTGGGTTTGCACAGATCTAATCAAATTATGTTGACTCACTACAGGGAATGATAAAAAAAACAGCAGCTTAAACTGATGAGTATTCAGATTAATTCACAGTTAAATTCATTAACATTTAGATGAAGCTTGTCCTCACCTGGTCTTGCAGGACACTGGCTCAGATTGCATGGCAAACATCAAACAGAGTCCTGTAGAAACAAACACACACACTCTTTAACAGAACAGCAACTGGTTTTATTGAACGTCCCTACATGACAAGATCTCTACCTGGGAATATAAAGATGAAAAAGGCACTGATTCCTCCGATGACACTGATAACTTTACTGATGTCTGGTACAAACACAGCAATGAGTAGTGTCGTCATTATCCACAGAACCGTCAGAACCCATCGGCTGCGACATTCAAACTTCACCATCAGCGCCTCGTCCCGTCTCCTCCACCGACTCAGCAGAGGGTCCTGAATCACTGATCTGATGTGTTCAAAACGCAATGTAGCCAAACACAACATTAAAATACATAATGAGACTTGATAGACACAACAGAATGTGTACAGCAGAGAGAAGTCAGATTGAGTTTGGAGAATCACAGAGGAAAGAAGCCGCTAATCTGCTGAAGGGCCATCTCTCTGGATTAGAGAACCGCCCCAAAATAGAGAAACTATCCAGTAAGTAACAATTGTATGGACAGGAAATTCCTGGTTGAAATTATAGCCAAGAGAGGCTCACACTGGTTTTAAAAGCAACATGGCTGACCTGCCCAGCAACACGATGATAGGATAGATGGTGATGATGGAGACTCCAAACAGCAGTCTGGCAACGAGCATGAGTTTGTCATGACTGGAGTACGACATTAAAATATCCGGAGCCACAGTCTTTCCAAATGTCAGGTACCCATAAACCCCTAAAGCAAAAACCAAGGAACGTTGCCTCTATAAGTTCACTGTTGTGTTATGGGGGGAAACAAAGTCACAGGTGAAACAGAAGGTGATCTGACCTGTGAGGGAGTAAATAATGAGACAGATAATCATTGCAACCACAGAGACAAAGGCCCAGTGAGAAAGCCGCTGGTTCTCCATGCTGCTGTAGATGGCGATGGAAGCCTCATGGCACTGCAAGAAGAGAAACTCCTCTTATGCTATGTTGAACAATCAGTTGAAAAGGTTACAGGATCACAATAACCAGAATGAACATCCAAATTACATTTCTCTTTTTAAATCAATCTGCAAAAGAGTTGAACTGAATGACAAAATTCCCCAGCATGTCAAACTAAAATTAAATTCAGTCTACAGTAGCACCCTTTATGGTCGAGAGAAATTTCTTGGCCATGTTTTTATTCAAAAGACTTTTTCTTCCAGTAAGCAATAAAGTTTAATTAGCCCTTGTCCACTCTGTAGTGAAAGTTCATGCTGAAACATTGTAAATTAATCTCCAACCTTTAATACAATGCAGTTAAGATATGAAATTTGGCTCTGTAACCTAAGCTATCACACACTTGGTAATTATATAATAGAATGCATGACTATAATATGCTACACTCGACATTATTAAATCCAGCATAATAAGAAACGGTTTTAAGTCACAAACCTGGGGCACTGGTTTCTTTCCACCGGGGACATAACTTGTAGATCATCATATGAAACCATGTTGCTGATGTGATTCCAGCATGGAGTCAAGAGTTAAAGGAAAGCTCAGAGTTCAGGAACATCTCAGAGTTAAGCCATCAAGATTTCAGGATTCTCACTCCTGTCCCAGCTGCCATCAGCTGCTTTAAAATCTCCCTTCTCTATTCGTCCCTTCCCCTTAGATCAGGACCTCATCAGCTCTTTTTTCAACTCTCTGCACAGCAATCACTCACCCTGACAGAGTGTTAGTGTGAGAAGAAATGTATCAATTGAGTTGCACTTTCCTTTGGCTTTATTAGATCCTACTGACAGCAGCCTTCAGGGGTTACAAGGGCAAACTGGGCAGTTGCACATAAATCCGTCCTCCTTCAGACTGACAGAATGAGCTCCGAGCTCACACTCTGCAATATTAAACATTACAAAGTTGACAGAGAAGGTCAACCTGCTAACCTTACACTGTATGGAAACACTTTTTCTGAGAAAGCGCAAACTTCCAAATCAATATACAAGATTTAAACCAACTTCTTTACTGAAATACAGAACACACAGCTGCACAGAGTGATCCACAGTTTTGCAATACCCTGATGCTGACATGTGAAACCAGTCTCAAATGGTCCTGAAAAAACTAAAGCAAATTGTTGAACTCACCTGGAAACCAAAGCAGATGGTTGGGATCACGCTGAACATCGATTCCCAGGCGCCAGTCCTGTGAACACATCAAGACTTTATCTGGAGTTTTTGTTATAATCAGCACATTTAATGATGTTCCTCCCCATAGCCATTCATCTTCCTACTCTTGTCCTTACTCCATCTTTAGAAGCCAAGTATAACCATCTGAAGATATCCAGAATCTCATTCTTTGAGTCATCATATTTCCTGCTTTGCTTTCTGGTTCAGCTCTTTCTCTACCACAACAAACCTGAGCACCTCCTGCATTACGGAAGAAAAAGCCCCAATCCATCTGCCCATCTCTCACTCCATCCTACCAAAGCTCATAAACAAGGCACTTATATACCCCCACCCAGCAGGAGCAGGCCTTTTTCTGATCAAGATCTATGGTCACATGCTGTGAAACGCTCCAAACCACACTGAAAATTGTGACCCAAAGAAACCAACAGAGCTGCAAAATCAGTAAAAAGCAAAGATGAAACCCTGAAGTTCCCAAACCAGACACCCTCCTCTCAACAACTAAACTTTCAGATCCCATCCATGACCACAAATGGATTCAGTGACATGAGATATTAATCTTTGTAAAGTCGTTCCTGCACTGCATTTAGTAATATTTCACAACTGACATATAGCTCAATGTAATGGGCAAGTAAGTCAGTGATGGAGAGAGTTTAAACAGTGATGTCTGATTTAGATTCTAAGGAGATTTATGGTTAAACCAAGTAAAAGATAGCTCAAATAACGGATGTGTTTCACGTACCCACTGGAATAGAAAGGGCTTCTGTGATCTGGAACATTCGGCATGGTGAAGTACTTTATGATTATGGATACTGTCAGGTAGGTTGCCGCTACAGTACCCAGAACACTATCAGAGGACCAAGAAAACAGTTTTAGGCTGACCATACTGCATTAGGGCATCCTTTGTTAATTATTTACATTGCTTCAGTTGGTAACTGTTGTTTGAGCCACATCTGTGGTCCTATGGAAAAGAAAATTACTTAAAAAGGAGATAAATTACACAACCTGGTGTATTTTTGGATGGCGATCTCCTTGGGGATGGACATTGGCATGATGAGGAAGAAGCAGAGCAGAACTAGGGCAAATCGGTGGTCAGTGTAAAAATGATACGGCATCTCAGATTTTGGCAGAGCAGTCACCAGCTCATAGAGAGTGTTGCACACTAAAGGACAGAAATCAGATACAAAAACAGAAGTTTAGGATGCATATTTCATTAAGATGTTTATTTTGAGTCTCTGTTAAGCATGAGTAACAATCGCTTAAATTATGTTAGACAAAATATCTATTTTATTATCTTAATAATTTGAAATTTCTCTGAGGTTGTTATTTCATTGTGCCTGGGCAAATATAGACTGTAGTGAAGAATTTTGATTAATTCTGAACACTGCATCTGGTCCAACTAAAGAGGGCACAAAAAGACATTAAATCAGAAGAAAGTTTCATTCAATGTGATAATCTGAAGAAAGTGATGATACCTCTGACATCCTCAAGCAAGTTAGATTGGCATCATAGTGGTACATTTCAAAAAATATTGTGAAAATGTTTAATATTCTTTATCACTAATCATCAAGATTATAAGAAACAAAGACTTGGTATAGATCTTTGCGTGATGATTCTGTATAATATATGAGTTTCACTCTTTTGAGATGAATGGCAAGAAATATTTGCACTTTCACACAGTATCCTAATTTATTTAGATGTACCTGTAATAATAATAATATTAAATATTAAAATTGTGAGATTTTTGTTTTGGACATAATAAAACAATAACGCTGAAACAATTAAATACTTCGAAAAAAAATCATTAAATGTTCTGCTCAATCATAGCACTTTGTTACAGCTATAAAACTTGAACAATAGTAAATATAAATAACTTTGACTATTGATTTGTTGAACTGTTTTCAATCACTCCATAATTACGCACATTTTTTGTTATTAAATACAGTTAGAATGGAACAGGTGCAATTTCAAAAAAATAAAAATGGAAAGAGGAATTTGGGGAAAAAAATAAAACTGAATTTCATAGAGAAAGTCTCATCTTTTCCTCAAGCTAATTTGTCACTTTAGTGTTGCTTGACTATTTACATGTTTTAAGCATGTTTACTTTAAATATGCTGCTATATTTACTATAATTATCTTGACAAGATGTTCATGATCCAAATTGGCTATAATATATTATAAATCAATAATAAGCCGATATGCAGTCATATACAGTCCTAAAACAAAGCAATTATCTCACTAAGTATGAATACAATTGTCACCAAACTTAAAGAAAAACACACATCTGGACCAAGGGAACGAACATTAGCTGCAGAAGTGCAGACCTAAAAAGACAATCATTACTCACACTTTTCCAGCTGGTCATTCACTACGACCAGAAAGGCCACAGAGATCATGAAAAGGTTGAAGATGAAGCAGATCTCACACAACTGTCCAATGGCCGTGCCGCACAGCTCCTTCACCACCGCCTGGTAGGTGTGTTGACGACTGATAGAGGAGGAATAACCCAGAATGATCAGGCCACTGATCAGGAACACGAGCGAGATCTGAGGACAGAAACGCATGACTGCAACACTTGGCTTTTGAGGGAATTTGTTTTCCCTCAAACAAATCCCTCATATATTATAGTATGAAGCAATGTCATGTTTTTGAAAAGATATCATGATTTGAATAATCAAATTACTCACATTCTTGATCATCCACAGTTTTCAGAAAATTCGTTTTTGTTTTTTTTTTTATTTGCAGAAGCCAATTAAGATCAATGATTTTTATGTCTTGTAGAGCTATGGAGAAGTTTACTGTAAACAAAATATGGATGTAAAAGGCATGTTTAGATTAAAAAAACAACTGTTGCTATGTTTAGATGCATCTACAAGACTTAATCCACATCTGTTTTTGTTAATATTACATCTCATACCAACTAGCTATAAATAGCATCTAGCACTAAACAAATTAAACAGTTAAGCACCGGACACCTCTGCAATATTTAGCAGTCAGGCAAGCATAAATCACTAATGAAACAACAAAACGGTGTAATAAGGCTGAGGGCAGTGCCATGGGAGTGCTGATAACCAGTACATACATCTGCCTCCAGATACCTGTGGTATATTATAGTATGGCAAATTGTTTCATGTCTGTTCAGGTAAGCAGCCAGAATACTTAAGAGCCATATGGTAGAGTAAGAAAACAGAAGGCTTTTGCCTTGCTATAACCTGCTAGGTTTTTGCTGTAAAAATATCTCTTGTTGCATTTAGGTCGCCTTTCCAGTCACATACCAGTACACCATCAGAGATCAAATGTGTATTAAACAGACAAAGTTGCCTGAAATCACCTTCCTCCATCCCAAAGAAGTCAAGACAGGCATATTATCTGAACACTTCTCTATTTTGTATTAGCTTTTTGGAATGTAAGGGAAATTGGTTGCAGTGTTTTGGAGTATTTATCAAGAGTATTAATCCCCCCCAAGAACTCATTTCAATAGGGGTCACACCTGTTTCAAAGGTAAGGCTAATATGCCAGAACGATTTTTTTAAGCCATTCAAAAAAGATTTCGAAACTTAGTCCTTTAGAGGTAAAATTAGAACATGATGAAATCACTTCAATATTCTGTTCTGCACATAGCAATTTAATCCTGTTGTTGCATTTAAAAATATTTGAGAGTTAGTAGCACTTCATCTTCTTATACAAATAAGACAAATTATTACCCAACAACTTTGTTTAAATTTTTAAACTTTCTGATATCTTCAGTAAATTAATAACATCCTTATTTCAAACACAGCGACACTAAACATTAACTGCTAAGTACAATATGTGTCATTTAAAATTTTGTGTTCAATGTAAAGAACATTTATATTGAATGCAATATGTAATAATTTTGCAAGTCAAACAAGTTTGAAGAACAGCCAAGATAAAACAAAATACTTCATTTTGAATGCAGAGCTCAGATTTAAAGTACTTCAGCAGTTCAGGGCCAACAAATAATTTTTCACCTTTGCATCTTTAAGGATGGCTATTTATTCCCAAGAAGAGCAAAGAATCCAACATTTCTTTTTACAAGAACGGATACTTTTAAAACTGTAACCAGAGATAAGAGCAGAGTTTTCATTTAGTCCACAATAAAGATAAATATAGTTCAAGAATAATGGTATTCATGTCCAAGCTGCACACTAATCTCTTTGTATTGTGGGACAAACTTAAAACAGAGTCAGAAAAACTCCATAAGAAAATTAAATAGAGCTGAAGTCAGAGCTAAAGATATCTCAGGTGAAACAAATCAGGTTAATTTACCTACAATTCTGCATCACAAATTCGAAATATCTATAAACGTCACCCCATGTAGAGATAAATATTACTTTTAAACTAATGTCTTCTTTCTAACCTTAAGACAACACTTTTTTCTTATTGTTTTAAGCATCTTAAAATGAGAGCGCTCTCACCAGCTCCACGGTGACCGCGCTCCGAACGCCCCCGGCTCTAGCGAACGCCCAGGGGAAGTTCAGCAGTCCGGCGCCCAAAGCGGACTTCAGCATGATGAAGACGGCTCCCATGGAGCCCAGCCGGGGCCCCACGTCTAGCGGTGGCTTGGCAGAGGTTGAGGCCAGCAGGCTGATGCTCTCCCTAGCTAACTCTTCCATGCTCGGGTCGGCAGAAGAATCGCAGCGAGATTCGGTGTCCGCCAGAGCGGCACTCTGAACACCGACGGCCGCCCACTGAACCAGGTGAGCCCCGGATAGAGGGGAGGGTCGGTCTGTAGGCCAGCTGCTGCCTTCAGGGACTGCTCGGAAGCTTAACATTTATTGTACGCCTGTGTACAAAACATGAGATGCATTGATTTTTAATTTATGACTTTTTTTTTGTTAAACAACATCTTATATCTATGATTTTAAGATGCTACAAGTCTTGATTTATTTTATTTTTTTTGTTCAATAAGTGATAAATTCATCGTTTGAGTTACGAACTACTAGATATTCTAAAAGAGTTCTAGGGCATCAAAGCAAACTTAATGCACACAAAGTAATATAATTAGTTCATTATATTAGTAATTAATGTTAGTAAACAAACAAAGAACTAATCAAAGCTAGTCCTTTCTGACATTGATCGAGATGGTCATTATAAACATGACCATTACACTTATTTTTGTAATATTTATCTTCTCTACAGTTATATTCTTTATTTCAATACTCTCATGGATTACATCTGCTACACCAGGGTATAAGTATTCTAATATTTTAGATTTTTACTTTTGTAATTTTGATGTATAGTGGGATTCACTAATAGTTGGGGCCTGCCATGCAAAGCAATGGCAGGAACCTATTACTATTCTCCCAACAAGGGTTTCTTTATTGGGGCCTGCCATGCAAAGCAATGGCAGGAACCTATTACTATTGTCGGAGAGAAGCGTCTCTTTAAGTATTATTGGGGCCTGCCATGCAAAGCAATGGCAGGAACCTATTACTATTGTCGGAGAGAAGCGTCTCTTTAAGTATTATTCTTTATTTTTCTTCCGTAACCGTTAATGCGGCTCATACCGCTGGGTGCACACCTACAAATGAGGTATCAAAACGTGCAGAAAATTCACGCCATTGGAGCTATTACTTCTGGTGGGATTTGGGCTTAACGTGGCGACATAATTCGCAAAAAACTACGAAAAAAACCCCATTATAACTCAATGGGAAAAATCCTAGAAATACCCTATTTTTGAGGATTTGCTGTGTCGTCACAAATTCACCTAGAAATGCCATTCAAATTTCATTTTGTAGATACGTCTGTGATCTCTTCGAAAGTGAAGACGGCTCGTCGATACCAGTTACGGTTTGTCCACAATTTGCCTCTAAGCGACCCAAACTTTCTCATTTTTGCTGAAATTACAGTGACAGCCCATCTCGGTTCATATCTGGGCACAACATTTCTTTCTCTCATCGCTGTAAATGCTCTGAGTGAGGTACAGATATGAATCTCGGGACTATCGCAGAAGACACATTGAACTGTCATACGCTCGAAACGCTTTTCGAATATGTATTACGGTTCCCGAACAAGAAGGATTTGTTTCCAATGCTTTTTTTCAGTAAAGTGTGTTTGCTCAAACACACTTGTGTGTTTGAGAGCTCACAGCTCAGAGCTCACACCTGCTGAGACCATTATTTGCCATAGCAACGGAACTCAAGAGGCTATTGGCTGCTGATTTGGACTACGAATACGCATCGCTGTAGTTCTATCTATCCTCAGTTGAAACAGATCAGGACTGAGAACTGGCCTTTAGAACTACTGCTGCTATGGGCTGTATATAACTGATTTAACTCAGTAACTGTTACACATGGGATTAGTTTGGAACTTTAAAATGGAGCATAATAATAATTTCAAAATAAAAGCCTTGAATAGTTTTACATCAGGTAATTGCTGTTTTTGGCTTTATTTGACGTTTTCATCCAAAGCACTGTTACACATGGGATTACTTTGGAACTTTAAAATGGAGAATAATAATAATTTCAAAATAAAAGCCTTGAATATTTTTACATCAGGTAATTGCTTTTTTTGGCCGTATATGACTTTTTCATCCGAAGCAATGTTACACATGGGATTAGTTCGGAACTTTAAAATGGAGCATAATAATAATTTCAAAATAAAAGCCTTGAATATTTTTACATCAGGTAATTGCTGTTTTTGGCTTTATGTGACTTTTTCATCCAAAGCACTGTTACACGTGGTATTAGTTTGGCCCTTTAAAATGAAGCTTAACAAAAATTTCAAAATAAAAGCCTTGAATATTTTTACATGACGTAATTGCTCTTTTTGGCTTTATTTGACTTTTTCATCCAAAGCACTCTTACACGTGGTATTAGTTCAGAACTTTAAAATGAAGCATACTGAAAATTTCAAAATAAAAGCCTTGAATATTTTACATGAAGTAATTGCTCTTTTTGGCCGTATATGACTTTTTCATCCAAAGCAATGTTACACATGGGATTAGTTCGGAACTTTAAAATGGAGCATAATAATAATTTCAAAATAAAAGCCTTGAATGTTGTTACATCAGGTAATTGCTGTTTTTGGCTTTATGTGACTTTTTCATCCAAAGCAATGTTACACGTGGTATTAGTTCGGAACTTTAAAATGGAGCATAATAATAATTTCAAAATAAAAGCCTTGAATATTTTTACATCATGCAATTGCTGTTTTTGTCTTTGTATGACTTTTTCATCCAAAGCACTGTTACACATGTGATTAGTTCGGAACTTTAAAATTAAGCATAATAATAATTTCAAAATAAAAACCTTGAATATTTTTACATCAGGTCATTGCTCTTTTTGGCTTTGTATGACTTTTTCATCCAAAGCACTGTTACACATGGGATTCGTTCGGAACTTTAAAATGGAGCATAATAATAATTTCAAAATAAAAGCCTTGAATATTTTTACATCATGTAATTGCGGTTTTTGGCTTTATGTGACATTTTTATCCAAAGCACTGTTACACAATGGAATAGTTTGGCCCTCTGAAATGAAGCATACTGAAAATTTCAAAATAAAAGCCTTGAATATTTTTACATCATGTAATTGCTCTTTTTGGCCGTATATGACTTTTTCATCCAAAGCACTGTTACACATGGGATTAGTTTGGAACTTTGAAATGGAGCATAATAATAATTTCAAAATAAAAGCCTTGAATATTTTTACATCATGTAATTGCTGTTTTCAGCATTATATAACTATTTTTACCCAAGGACTATTACGCATGGGATTAGTTTGGCCCTTTGAAATGAAGTTTAACAAAACTTCCAAAATAAAAGCCTCGACAACATTTTAAATCGTACCGAACGGTGCACGTCCGCCTCGCTTAACGTTCTTGCGGTTCTCCGCGTGCCACTGCTTACGTCGCGGCGTTCTTTGGCGTCGACGCCGATTTGTGGCGCGACGACGCCGGGCCCGAACCCCACGGCCGCGCCTTGGCAGGCCCCGGCTAAATTTCTTCCGAAATTTTCTAGTTGGGGCCTGCCATGCAAATGGCAGGAACCTATTACTATTGTCGGAGAGAAGTGTCTCTTTATTTATTTTTCTTCCGTAACCGTTAATGCGGCTCATACCGCTGGGTGCACACCTACAAATGAGGTATCAAAACGTGCAGAAAATTCACGCCATGATTGCTATTACTTTTGGTGGGATTTGGGCTTAACGTGGCGACATAATTCGCAAAAAACTACGAAAAAAATCCCATTATAAGTCAATGGGAAAAATCCTAGAAATACCCTATTTTACCCTATTTTTGAGGATTTTCTGTGTCGTCACAAATTCACCTAGAAATGCCATTCAAATTTCATTTTGTAGATACGTCTGTGATCTCTTCGAAAGTGAAGACGGCTCGTCGATACCAGTTACGGTTTGTCCACAATTTGCCTCTAAGCGACCCAAAGTTTCTCATTTTTCTTCAAATTAGAGTGACAGCAGACCTCGGTTCATATCTGGGCACAACATTTCTTTCTCTCATCACTGTAAATGCTCTGAGTGAGGTACAGATATGAATCTCGGGACTATCGCAGAAGACACATTGAACTGTCATACGCTTAAAACGCTTTTCGAATATGTATTACGGTTCCCGAACAAGAAGGATTTGTTTCCAATGCTTTTTTTCAGTAAAGTGTGTTTGCTCAAACACACTTGTGTGTTTGAGCGCTCAGAGCTCAGAGCTCACACCTGCTGAGACCATTATTTGCCATAGCAACGGATCTCAAGAGGCTATTGGCTGCTGGTTAGGACTACGAATACGCATCACTGTAGTTCTATCTATAGTGGAATACTCAGTTGAAACAGAGGAGGACTGAACTGGCCTTTAGAACTGCTATGGGCTGTATATAACTGATTTAACTCAGTAACTGTTACACATGGGATTAGTTTGGAACTTTAAAATTAAGCATACTGAAAATTTCAAAATAAAAGCCTTGAATATTTTACATGACGTAATTGCTCTTTTTGGCCGTATATGACTTTTTCATCCAAAGCACTGTTACACATGGGATTAGTTCGGAACTTTCAAATGGAGCATAATAATAATTTCAAAATAAAAGCCTTGAATATTTTTACATCAACTACTTTTGTTTTGAGCATTATATAACTGATTTAACCCAATGACTATTACACATGGGATTAGTTTGGCCCTTTAAAATGAAGCATACTGAAAATTTCAAAATAAAAGCCTTGAATATTTTTACATCATGTAATTGCTCTTTTTGGCCGTATATGACTTTTTCATCCAAAGCACTGTTACACATGGGATTAGTTCGGAACTTTAAAATGGAGCATAATAATAATTTCAAATTAAAAGCCTTGAATATTGTTACATCAACTACTTGTGTTTTGAGCATTATATAACTGATTTTATCCAATGACTGTTATTCATGGGATTAGGTTGGCCCATTGAAATGAAGCATACTGAAAATTTCAAAATAAAAGCCTTGAATATTTTTACATCATGTAATTGCTCTTTTTTGGCTTTATTTGACTTTTTCATCCAAAGCACTGTTACACATGGTATTAGTTCAGAACTTTAAAATGAAGCGTAATGAAAATTTCAAAATAAAAGCCTTGAATATTTTTAAATCAGGTAATTGCTGTTTTTGGCTTTATGTGACTTTTTCATCCAAAGCACTGTTACACATGGTATTAGTTTGGCCCTTTGAAATGAAGCATACTGAAAATGTCAAAATAAAAGCCTTGAATATTTTTACATGACGTAATTGCTCTTTTTGGCTTTATTTGACTTTTTCATCCAAAGCACTGTTACACGTGGTATTAGTTCGGAACTTTAAAATGAAGCATACTGAAAATTTCAAAATAAAAGCCTTGAATATTTTTACATGACGTAATTGCTCTTTTTGGCTTTATTTGACTTTTTCATCCAAAGCACTGTTACACATGGAATTAGTTTGTCCCTTTGAAATGAAGCATACTGAAAATTTCAAAATAAAAGCCTTGAAGATTTTTACATGACGTAATTGCTCTTTTTGGCTTTATTTGACTTTTTCATCCAAAGCACTCTTACACGTGGTATTAGTTCAGAACTTTAAAATGAAGCATACTGAAAATTTCAAAATAAAAGCCTTGAATATTTTTACATCAGCTACTTGCGTTTTGAGCATTATATAACTATTTTAACCCAAGGACTATTACGCATGGGATTAGTTTGGCCCTTTGAAATGAAGTTTAACAAAACTTCCAAAATAAAAGCCTCGACAACATTTTAAATCGTACCGAACGGTGCGCGTCCGCCTCGCTCGACGTTCTTGCGGTTCTCCGCGTGCCGCTGATCGCGTCGCGGCGTCCTTTGGCGTCGACGCCGATTTCTGGCGTGACGACGCCGGGCCCATGCCCCCCGGGCGCGCCTCGGCAGGCCCCGGCTAAATTTCTTCCGAAATTTACTAGTTGGGGCCTGCCATGCAAAGCAATGGCAGGAACCTATTACTATTGTCGGAGAGAAGCGTCTCTTTAAGTATTATTATAATTCTTTATTTTTCTTCCGTAACCGTTAATGCGGCTCGTACCGCTGGGTGCACACCTACAAATGAGGTATCAAAACGTGCAGAAAATTCACGCCATTGGAGCTATTACTTGTGGTGGGATTTGGGCTTAACGTGGCGACATAATTCGCAAAAAACTACGAAAAAAACCCCATTATAACTCAATGGGAAAAATCCTAGAAATACCCTATTTTTGAGGATTTGCTGTGTCGTCACAAATTCACCTAGAAATGCCATTCAAATTTCATTTTGTAGATACGTCTGTGATCTCTTCGAAAGTGAAGACGGCTCGTCGATACCAGTTACGGTTTGTCCACAATTTGCCTCTAAGCGACCCAAAGTTTCTCATTTTTGCTCATATTAGAGTGACAGCCGACCTCGGTTCATATCTGGGCACAACATTTCTTTCTCTCATCACTGTAAATGCTCTGAGTGAGGTACAGATATGAATCTCGGGACTATCGCAGAAGACACATTGAACTGTCATACGCTCGAAACGCTTTTCGAATATGTATTACGGTTCCCGAACAAGAAGGATTTGTTTCCAATGCTTTTTTTCAGTAAAGTGTGTTTGCTCAAACACACTTGTGTGTTTGAGAGCTCACAGCTCAGAGCTCACACCTGCTGAGACCATTATTTGCCATAGCAACGGAACTCAAGAGGCTATTGGCTGCTGATTTGGACTACGAATACGCATCGCTGTAGTTCTATCTATCCTCAGTTGAAACAGATCAGGACTGAGAACTGGCCTTTACAACTACTTGCTGCTTTGGGCTGTATATAACTGATTTAACTCAGTAACTGTTACACATGGGATTAGTTTGGAACTTTAAAATGGAGCATAATAATAATTTCAAAATAAAAGCCTTGAATAGTTTTACATCAGGTAATTGCTGTTTTTGGCTTTATTTGACGTTTTCATCCAAAGCACTGTTACACATGGGATTACTTTGGAACTTTAAAATGGAGAATAATAATAATTTCAAAATAAAAGCCTTGAATATTTTTACATCAGGTAATTGCTTTTTTTGGCCGTATATGACTTTTTCATCCAAAGCAATGTTACACATGGGATTAGTTTGGAACTTTAAAATGGAGAATAATAATTTCAAAATAAAAGCCTTGAATAGTTTTACATCAGGTAATTGCTGTTTTTGGCTTTATTTGACGTTTTCATCCAAAGCACTGTTACACATGGGATTACTTTGGAACTTTAAAATGGAGAATAATAATAATTTCAAAATAAAAGCCTTGAATATTTTTACATCAGGTAATTGCTGTTTTTGGCTTTATATGACTTTTTCATCCAAAGCACTGTTACACATGGGATTAGTTTGGAACTTTAAAATGGAGCATAATAATAATTTCAAAATAAAAGCCTTGAATATTTTTACATCAGGTAATTGCTGTTTTTGGCTTTATATGACTTTTTCATCCAAAGCACTGTTACACATGGGATTAGTTTGGAACTTTAAAATGGAGCATAATAATAATTTCAAAATAAAAGCCTTGAATATTTTTACATCAGGTAATTGCTCTTTTTGGCTTTATTTGACTTTTTCATCCAAAGCACTGTTACACGTGGTATTAGTTTGGCCCTTTGAAATGAAGCATTCTGAAAATTTCAAAATAAAAGCCTTGAATAATTTTACATGACGTAATTGCTCTTTTTGGCTTTATTTGACTTTTTCATCCAAAGCACTGTTACACGTGGTATTAGTTTGGCCCTTTGAAATGAAGCATACTGAAAATTTCAAAATAAAAGCCTTGAATATTTTTACATCAGCTACTTGTGTTTTGAGCATTATATAACTATTTTAACCCAAGGACTATTACGCATGGGATTAGTTTGGCCCTTTGAAATGAAGTTTAACAAAACTTCCAAAATAAAAGCCTCGACAACATTTTAAATCGTACCGAACGGTGCACGTCCGCCTCGCTTAACGTTCTTGCGGTTCTCCGCGTGCCACTGCTTACGTCGCGGCGTTCTTTGGCGTCGACGCCGATTTGTGGCGCGACGACGCCGGGCCCGAACCCCACGGCCGCACCTTGGCAGGCCCCGGCTAAATTTCTTCCGAAATTTTCTAGTTGGGGCCTGCCATGCAAAGCAATGGCAGGAACCTATTACTCTACACCCAACAAGCGTCTCTTTATTATTATAGTTCTTTATTTTTCTTCCGTAACCGTTAATGCGGCTCATACCGCTGGGTGCACACCTACAAATGAGGTATCAAAACGTGCAGAAAATTCACGCCATTGTTGCTATTACTTTTGGTGGGATTTGGGCTTAACGTGGCGACATAATTCGCAAAAAACTACGAAAAAAACCCCATTATAAGTCAATGGGAAAAATCCTGGAAATACCCTATTTTTGAGGATTTTCTGTGTCGTCACTAATTCACGTAGAAATGCCATTCAAATTTCATTTTGTAGATACGTCTGTGATCTCTTCGAAAGTGAAGACGGCTCGTCGATAACAGTTACGGTTTGTCCACAATTTGCCTCTAAGCGACCCAAAGTTTCTCATTTTTCCTAAAGTTAGAGTGCTTCTCTCGCTGATTAGAGTGAGAGATCAAGACAACTTTTTCAGCCCAAATCATTTTTGAAATCGCCATCACGCCCACAAATATCGCACGATTAGTATCAAAATCGGTCCTGACATTGATACGCCTGTCTGCTCCGGTAAAATGTTTTCGAAATTTATCTAGACCGTACGGTTTTCTGTCACGGTGCTTCAGAGCAAAGTCATGCGACAGGATTTTCTGAGGCTGTCTGAGGCTCTCTCCCATGTATTTGAATAGAATTTCATATCTGGGCACAACATTTCTTTCTCTCATCGCTGTAAATGCTCTGAGTGAGGTACAGATATGAATCTCGGGACTATCGCAGAAGACACATTGAACTGTCATACGCTCGAAACGCTTTTCGAATATGTATTACGGTTCCCGAACAAGAAGGATTTGTTTCCAATGCTTTTTTTCAGTAAAGTGTGTTTGCTCAAACACACTTGTGTGTTTGAGAGCTCACAGCTCAGAGCTCACACCTGCTGAGACCATTATTTGCCATAGCAACGGAACTCAAGAGGCTATTGGCTGCTGATTTGGACTACGAATACGCATCACTGTAGTTCTATCTATCCTCAGTTGAAACAGATCAGGACTGAGAACTGGCCTTTAGAACTACTGCTGCTATGGGCTGTATATAACTGATTTAACTCAGTAACTGTTACACATGGGATTACTTTGGAACTTTAAAATGGAGCATAATAATAATTTCAAAATAAAAGCCTTGAATAGTTTTACATCAGGTAATTGCTGTTTTTGGCTTTATTTGACGTTTTCATCCAAAGCACTGTTACACATGGGATTACTTTGGAACTTTAAAATGGAGAATAATAATAATTTCAAAATAAAAGCCTTGAATATTTTTACATCAGGTAATTGCTTTTTTTGGCCGTATATGACTTTTTCATCCAAAGCAATGTTACACATGGGATTAGTTTGGAACTTTAAAATGGAGAATAATAATTTCAAAATAAAAGCCTTGAATATTTTTACATCAGGTAATTGCTGTTTTTGGCTTTATTTGACGTTTTCATCCAAAGCACTGTTACACATGGGATTACTTTGGAACTTTAAAATGGAGAATAATAATAATTTCAAAATAAAAGCCTTGAATATTTTTACATCAGGTAATTGCTCTTTTTGGCTTTATTTGACTTTTTCATCCAAAGCACTGTTACACGTGGTATTAGTTTGGCCCTTTGAAATGAAGCATTCTGAAAATTTCAAAATAAAAGCCTTGAATAATTTTACATGACGTAATTGCTCTTTTTGGCTTTATTTGACTTTTTCATCCAAAGCACTGTTACACGTGGTATTAGTTTGGCCCTTTGAAATGAAGCATACTGAAAATTTCAAAATAAAAGCCTTGAATATTTTTACATCAGCTACTTGTGTTTTGAGCATTATATAACTATTTTAACCCAAGGACTATTACGCATGGGATTAGTTTGGCCCTTTGAAATGAAGTTTAACAAAACTTCCAAAATAAAAGCCTCGACAACATTTTAAATCGTACCGAACGGTGCACGTCCGCCTCGCTTAACGTTCTTGCGGTTCTCCGCGTGCCACTGCTTACGTCGCGGCGTTCTTTGGCGTCGACGCCGATTTGTGGCGCGACGACGCCGGGCCCGAACCCCACGGCCGCGCCTCGGCAGGCCCCGGCTAAATTTCTTCCGAAATTTTCTAGTTGGGGCCTGCCATGCAAAGCAATGGCAGGAACCTATTGCTATTCTCCCAAGAAAAGTTTCTTTATTATTATTGGGGCCTGCCATGCAAAGCAATGGCAGGAACCTATTGCTATTCTCCCAAGAAAAGTTTCTTTATTATTATTGGGGCCTGCCATGCAAAGCAATGGCAGGAACCTATTGTTATTGTCGGAGAAAGTGTTTCTTTATTCTTCTTTATTTTTCTTCCGTAACCGTTAATGCGGCTCATACCGCTTGGTGCACACCTACAAATGAGGTATCAAAACCTGCAGAAAATTCACGCCATTCCAGCTATTACTTCTGGTGGGATTTGGCCTTAACGTGGCGACATAATTCGCAAAAAACTACGAAAAAAACCCCATTATAACTCAATGGGAAAAATCCTAGAAATACCCTATTTTTGAGGATTTGCTGTGTCGTCACAAATTCACCTAGAAATGCCATTCAAATTTCATTTTGTAGATACGTCTGTGATCTCTTCGAAAGTGAAGACGGCTCGTCGATACCAGTTACGGTTTGTCCACAATTTGCCTCTAAGCGACCCAAAGTTTCTCATTTTTCCTAAAGTTAGAGTGCGTCTCTGGCTGCTTAGAGTGAGAGATGAAGACAACTTTTTCAGCCCAAATCATTTTTGAAATCGCCATCACGCCCACAAATATCGCACGATTAGTATCAAAATCGGTCCTGACATTGATACGCCTGTCTGCTCCGGTAAAATGTTTTCGAAATTTATCTAGACCGTACGGTTTTCTGTCACGGTGCTTCAGAGCAAAGTCATGCGACAGGATTTTCTGAGGCTGTCTGAGGCTCTCTCCCATGTATTTGAATAGAATTTCAGATCTGGGCACAACATTTCTTTCTCTCATCACTGTAAATGCTCTGAGTGAGGTACAGATATGAATCTCGGGACTATCGCAGACGACACATAGGCCTCTCATACGCTCGAAACGCTTTTCGAATATGTATTACGGTTCCCGAACAAGAAGGATTTGTTTCCAATGCTTTTTTTCAGTAAACCGTGTTGGCTCAAACACACAATTGTGTGTTTGAGCATGTATGACTCACAGCTCACACCTGCTGAGACCATTATTTACCATGGCAACGGAACTCAAGAGGCTGTTGGCTGCTGATTTGGACTACAAATTCGCATCGCTGTAGTTCTATCTATCCTCAGTTGAAACAGATCAGGACTGAGAACTGGCCTTTACAACTACTTGCTGCTTTGGGCTGTATATAACTGATTTAACTCAGTAACTGTTACACATGGGATTATTTTGGAACTTTAAAATTAAGCATACTGAAAATTTCAAAATAAAAGCCTTGAATATTTTTACATCAGGTAATTGCTCTTTTTGGCTTTATTTGACTTTTTCATCCAAACCACTCTTACACGTGGTATTAGTTCAGAACTTTAAAATGAAGCATACTGAAAATTTCAAAATAAAAGCCTTGAATATTTTTACATGACGTAATTGCTCTTTTTGGCTTTATTTGACTTTTTCATCCAAAGCACTCTTACACGTGGTATTAGTTCAGAACTTTAAAATGAAGCATACTGAAAATTTCAAAATAAAAGCCTTGAATATTTTTACATCATGTAATTGCTCTTTTTGGCTTTATTTGACTTTTTCATCCAAAGCACTGTTACACATGGTATTAGTTTGGCCCTTTGAAATGAAGCATACTGAAAATTTCAAAATAAAAGCCTTGAATATTTTTACATGACGTAATTGCTCTTTTTGGCTTTATTTGACTTTTTCATCCAAAGCACTCTTACACGTGGTATTAGTTCGGAACTTTAAAATGAAGCATACTGAAAATTTCAAAATAAAAGCCTTGAATATTTTTACATCAGCTACTTGTGTTTTGAGCATTATATAACTATTTTAACCCAAGGACTATTACGCATGGGATTAGTTTGGCCCTTTGAAATGAAGTTTAACAAAACTTCCAAAATAAAAGCCTTGAGAAAATTTTAAATCGTACCGAATGGTGCACGTCCACCTCACTTAACGTTCTTGCGGTTCTCCGCATGCCACTGATTACGTAGCGGCGTTCTTTAGCGTCGATGCAAATTTGTGGCGTGACGACGCCGGGCCCAAACCCCACGGGCGCGCCTTGGCAGGCCCCGGCTAAATTTCTTCAGAAATTTTGTTTTTCTAGTTATTCTTTATTTTTCATCCGTAACCGTTAATGCGGCTCATACCGCTGCGTGCACACCTACAAAAGAGGTATCAAAACGTGCAGAAAATTCACGCCATTCCAGCTATTACTTTTGGTGGGATTCGGGATTAACATGGCGACATAATTCGCAAAAAACTACGAAAAAAACCCCATTATAACTCAATGGGAAAAATCCTAGAAATACCCTATTTTTGAGGATTTGCTGTGTCGTCACAAATTCACCTAGAAATGCCATTCAAATTTCATTTTGTAGATACGTCTGTGATCTCTTCGAAAGTGAAGACGGCTCGTCGATACCAGTTATGGTTTGTCCACAATTTGCCTCTAAGCGACCCAAAGTTTCTCATTTTTGCTCATATTAGAGTGACAGCCGACCTCGGTTCATATCTGGGCACAACATTTCTTTCTCTCATCACTGTAAATGCTCTGAGTGAGGTACAGATATGAATCTCGGGACTATCGCAGAAGACACATTGAACTGTCATACGCTTAAAACGCTTTTCGAATATGTATTACGGTTCCCGAACAAGAAGGATTTGTTTCCAATGCTTTTTTTCAGTAAAGTGTGTTTGCTCAAACACACTTGTGTGTTTGAGAGCTCACAGCTCAGAGCTCACACCTGCTGAGACCATTATTTGCCATAGCAACGGAACTCAAGAGGCTATTGGCTGCTGGTTAGGACTACGAATACGCATCGTTGTAGTTCTATCTATCCTCAGTTGAAACAGATCAGGACTGAGAACTGGCCTTTACAACTACTTGCTGCTTTGGGCTGTATATAACTGATTTAACTCAGTAACTGTTACACATGGGATTAGTTTTACACTTTAAAATTAAGCATATTGAAAATTTCACAATAAAAGCCCTGAATATTTTTACATGACGTAATTGCTCTTTTTTGGCTTTATTTGACTTTTTCATCCAAAGCACTGTTACACATGGTATTAGTTTGGCCCTTTAAAATGAAGCTTAACAAAAATTTCAAAATAAAAGCCTTGAATATTTTTACATCAGCTACTTGTGTTTTGAGCATTATATAACTATTTTAACCGAAGGACTATTACGCATGGGATTAGTTTGGCCCTTTGAAATGAAGCATCCTGCAAATTTCAAAATAAAAGCCTTGAATATTTTTACATGACGTAATTGCTCTTTTTGGCTTTATTTGACTTTTTCATCCAAAGCACTGTTACACATGGTATTAGTTTGGCCCTTTGAAATGAATATTAACAAAAATTTCAAAATTAAAGCCTTGAATATTTTTACATCATGTAATTGCTCTTTTTGGCTTTATTTGACTTTTTCATCCAAAGCACTGTTACACGTGGTATTAGTTTGGCCCTTTGAAATGAAGCTTAACAAAAGTTTCAAAATAAAAGCCTTGAATATTTTTACATGACGTAATTGCTCTTTTTGGCTTTATTTGACTTTTTCATCCAAAGCACTCTTACACGTGGTATTAGTTCAGAACTTTAAAATGAAGCATACTGAAAATTTCAAAATAAAAGCCTTGAATATTTTACATGAAGTAATTGCTCTTTTTGGCCGTATATGACTTTTTCATCCAAAGCAATGTTACACATGGGATTAGTTCGGAACTTTAAAATGGAGCATAATAATAATTTCAAAATAAAAGCCTTGAATATTTTTACATCAGGTAATTGCTGTTTTTGGCTTTATTTGACGTTTTCATCCAAAGCACTGTTACACATGGGATTACTTTGGAACTTTGAAATGAAGCATACTGAAAATTTCAAAATAAAAGCCTTGAATATTTTTACATCAGGTAATTGCTGTTTTTGGCTTTATATGACTTTTTCATCCAAAGCACTGTTACACATGGGATTAGTTTGGAACTTTAAAATGGAGCATAATAATAATTTCAAAATAAAAGCCTTGAATATTTTTACATCAGGTAATTGCTCTTTTTGGCTTTATTTGACTTTTTCATCCAAAGCACTGTTACACGTGGTATTAGTTTGGCCCTTTGAAATGAAGCATTCTGAAAATTTCAAAATAAAAGCCTTGAATAATTTTACATGACGTAATTGCTCTTTTTGGCTTTATTTGACTTTTTCATCCAAAGCACTGTTACACGTGGTATTAGTTTGGCCCTTTGAAATGAAGCATACTGAAAATTTCAAAATAAAAGCCTTGAATATTTTTACATCAGCTACTTGTGTTTTCAGCATTATATAACTATTTTAACCCAAGGACTATTACGCATGGGATTAGTTTGGCCCTTTGAAATGAAGGTTAACAAAACTTCCAAAATAAAAGCCTTGACAACATTTTAAATCGTACCGAACGGTGCACGTCCGCCTCGCTTAACGTTCTTGCGGTTCTCCGCGTGCCACTGATCACGTCGCGGCGTCCTTTGGCGTCGACGCCGATTTGTGGCGCGACGACGCCGGGCCCATGCCCGACGGGCGCGCCTCGGCAGGCCCCGGCTAAATTTCTTCCGAAATTTTCTAGTTGGGGCCTGCCATGCAAAGCAATGGCAGGAACCTATTGTTATTGTCGGAGAAAGTGTTTCTTTATTCTTCTTTATTTTTCTTCCGTAACCGTTAATGCGGCTCATACCGCTTGGTGCACACCTACAAATGAGGTATCAAAACCTGCAGAAAATTCACGCCATTCCAGCTATTACTTCTGGTGGGATTTGGCCTTAACGTGGCGACATAATTCGCAAAAAACTACGACAAAAACCCCATTATAACTCAATGGGAAAAATCCTAGAAATACCCTATTTTTGAGGATTTGCTGTGTCGTCACAAATTCACCTAGAAATGCCATTCAAATTTCATTTTGTAGATACGTCTGTGATCTCTTCGAAAGTGAAGACGGCTCGTCGATACCAGTTACGGTTTGTCCACAATTTGCCTCTAAGCGACCCAAAGTTTCTCATTTTTCCTAAAGTTAGAGTGCGTCTCTGGCTGCTTAGAGTGAGAGATGAAGACAACTTTTTCAGCCCAAATCATTTTTGAAATCGCCATCACGCCCACAAATATCGCACGATTAGTATCAAAATCGGTCCTGACATTGATACGCCTGTCTGCTCCGGTAAAATGTTTTCGAAATTTATCTAGACCGTACGGTTTTCTGTCACGGTGCTTCAGAGCAAAGTCATGCGACAGGATTTTCTGAGGCTGTCTGAGGCTCTCTCCCATGTATTTGAATAGAATTTCAGATCTGGGCACAACATTTCTTTCTCTCATCACTGTAAATGCTCTGAGTGAGGTACAGATATGAATCTCGGGACTATCGCAGACGACACATAGGCCTCTCATACGCTCGAAACGCTTTTCGAATATGTATTACGGTTCCCGAACAAGAAGGATTTGTTTCCAATGCTTTTTTTCAGTAAACCGTGTTGGCTCAAACACACAATTGTGTGTTTGAGCATGTATGACTCACAGCTCACACCTGCTGAGACCATTATTTACCATGGCAACGGAACTCAAGAGGCTGTTGGCTGCTGATTTGGACTACAAATTCGCATCGCTGTAGTTCTATCTATCCTCAGTTGAAACAGATCAGGACTGAGAACTGGCCTTTAGAACTACCCGCTGCTATGGGCTGTATATAACTGATTTAACTCAGTAACTGTTACACATGGGATTATTTTGGAACTTTAAAATTAAGCATACTGAAAATTTCAAAATAAAAGCCTTGAATATTTTTACATCAGGTAATTGCTCTTTTTGGCTTTATTTGACTTTTTCATCCAAACCACTCTTACACGTGGTATTAGTTCAGAACTTTAAAATGAAGCATACTGAAAATTTCAAAATAAAAGCCTTGAATATTTTTACATGACGTAATTGCTCTTTTTGGCTTTATTTGACTTTTTCATCCAAAGCACTCTTACACGTGGTATTAGTTCAGAACTTTAAAATGAAGCATACTGAAAATTTCAAAATAAAAGCCTTGAATATTTTTACATCATGTAATTGCTCTTTTTGGCTTTATTTGACTTTTTCATCCAAAGCACTGTTACACATGGTATTAGTTTGGCCCTTTGAAATGAAGCATACTGAAAATTTCAAAATAAAAGCCTTGAATATTTTTACATGACGTAATTGCTCTTTTTGGCTTTATTTGACTTTTTCATCCAAAGCACTCTTACACGTGGTATTAGTTCGGAACTTTAAAATGAAGCATACTGAAAATTTCAAAATAAAAGCCTTGAATATTTTTACATCAGCTACTTGTGTTTTGAGCATTATATAACTATTTTAACCCAAGGACTATTACGCATGGGATTAGTTTGGCCCTTTGAAATGAAGTTTAACAAAACTTCCAAAATAAAAGCCTCGAGAAAATTTTAAATCGTACCGAACGGTGCACGTCCACCTCACTTAACGTTCTTGCGGTTCTCCGCATGCCACTGATCACGTAGCGGCGTTCTTTAGCGTCGATGCAAATTTGTGGCGCGACGACGCCGGGCCCAAACCCCACGGGCGCGCCTCGGCAGGCCCCGGCTAAATTTCTTCAGAAATTTTGTTTTTCTAGTTATTCTTTATTTTTCATCCGTAACCGTTAATGCGGCTCATACCGCTGCGTGCACACCTACAAAAGAGGTATCAAAACGTGCAGAAAATTCACGCCATTCCAGCTATTACTTTTGGTGGGATTCGGGATTAACATGGCGACATAATTCGCAAAAAACTACGAAAAAAACCCCATTATAACTCAATGGGAAAAATCCTAGAAATACCCTATTTTTGAGGATTTGCTGTGTCGTCACAAATTCACCTAGAAATGCCATTCAAATTTCATTTTGTAGATACGTCTGTGATCTCTTCGAAAGTGAAGACGGCTCGTCGATACCAGTTATGGTTTGTCCACAATTTGCCTCTAAGCGACCCAAAGTTTCTCATTTTTGCTCATATTAGAGTGACAGCCGACCTCGGTTCATATCTGGGCACAACATTTCTTTCTCTCATCACTGTAAATGCTCTGAGTGAGGTACAGATATGAATCTCGGGACTATCGCAGAAGACACATTGAACTGTCATACGCTTAAAACGCTTTTCGAATATGTATTACGGTTCCCGAACAAGAAGGATTTGTTTCCAATGCTTTTTTTCAGTAAAGTGTGTTTGCTCAAACACACTTGTGTGTTTGAGAGCTCACAGCTCAGAGCTCACACCTGCTGAGACCATTATTTGCCATAGCAACGGAACTCAAGAGGCTATTGGCTGCTGGTTAGGACTACGAATACGCATCGTTGTAGTTCTATCTATCCTCAGTTGAAACAGATCAGGACTGAGAACTGGCCTTTACAACTACTTGCTGCTTTGGGCTGTATATAACTGATTTAACTCAGTAACTGTTACACATGGGATTAGTTTTACACTTTAAAATTAAGCATATTGAAAATTTCACAATAAAAGCCCTGAATATTTTTACATGACGTAATTGCTCTTTTTTGGCTTTATTTGACTTTTTCATCCAAAGCACTGTTACACATGGTATTAGTTTGGCCCTTTAAAATGAAGCTTAACAAAAATTTCAAAATAAAAGCCTTGAATATTTTTACATCAGCTACTTGTGTTTTGAGCATTATATAACTATTTTAACCGAAGGACTATTACGCATGGGATTAGTTTGGCCCTTTGAAATGAAGCATCCTGCAAATTTCAAAATAAAAGCCTTGAATATTTTTACATGACGTAATTGCTCTTTTTGGCTTTATTTGACTTTTTCATCCAAAGCACTGTTACACATGGTATTAGTTTGGCCCTTTGAAATGAATATTAACAAAAATTTCAAAATTAAAGCCTTGAATATTTTTACATCATGTAATTGCTCTTTTTGGCTTTATTTGACTTTTTCATCCAAAGCACTGTTACACGTGGTATTAGTTTGGCCCTTTGAAATGAAGCTTAACAAAAGTTTCAAAATAAAAGCCTTGAATATTTTTACATGACGTAATTGCTCTTTTTGGCTTTATTTGACTTTTTCATCCAAAGCACTCTTACACGTGGTATTAGTTCAGAACTTTAAAATGAAGCATACTGAAAATTTCAAAATAAAAGCCTTGAATATTTTACATGAAGTAATTGCTCTTTTTGGCCGTATATGACTTTTTCATCCAAAGCAATGTTACACATGGGATTAGTTCGGAACTTTAAAATGGAGCATAATAATAATTTCAAAATAAAAGCCTTGAATATTTTTACATCAGGTAATTGCTGTTTTTGGCTTTATTTGACGTTTTCATCCAAAGCACTGTTACACATGGGATTACTTTGGAACTTTGAAATGAAGCATACTGAAAATTTCAAAATAAAAGCCTTGAATATTTTTACATCAGGTAATTGCTGTTTTTGGCTTTATATGACTTTTTCATCCAAAGCACTGTTACACATGGGATTAGTTTGGAACTTTAAAATGGAGCATAATAATAATTTCAAAATAAAAGCCTTGAATATTTTTACATCAGGTAATTGCTCTTTTTGGCTTTATTTGACTTTTTCATCCAAAGCACTGTTACACGTGGTATTAGTTTGGCCCTTTGAAATGAAGCATTCTGAAAATTTCAAAATAAAAGCCTTGAATAATTTTACATGACGTAATTGCTCTTTTTGGCTTTATTTGACTTTTTCATCCAAAGCACTGTTACACGTGGTATTAGTTTGGCCCTTTGAAATGAAGCATACTGAAAATTTCAAAATAAAAGCCTTGAATATTTTTACATCAGCTACTTGTGTTTTGAGCATTATATAACTATTTTAACCCAAGGACTATTACGCATGGGATTAGTTTGGCCCTTTGAAATGAAGGTTAACAAAACTTCCAAAATAAAAGCCTCGACAACATTTTAAATCGTACCGAACGGTGCACGTCCGCCTCGCTTAACGTTCTTGCGGTTCTCCGCGTGCCACTGATCACGTCGCGGCGTCCTTTGGCGTCGACGCCGATTTGTGGCGCGACGACGCCGGGCCCATGCCCGACGGGCGCGCCTCGGCAGGCCCCGGCTAAATTTCTTCCGAAATTTTTTTCTAGTTATTCTTTATTTTTCTTCCGTAACCGTTAATGCGGCTCGTACCGCTGGGTGCACACCTACAAATGAGGTATCAAAACGTGCAGAAAATTCACGCCATTGGAGCTATTACTTCTGGTGGGATTTGGGCTTAACGTGGCGACATAATTCGCAAAAAACTACGAAAAAAACCCCATTATAACTCAATGGGAAAAATCCTAGAAATACCCTATTTTTGAGGATTTGCTGTGTCGTCACAAATTCACCTAGAAATGCCATTCAAATTTCATTTTGTAGATACGTCTGTGATCTCTTCGAAAGTGAAGACGGCTCGTCGATACCAGTTACGGTTTGTCCACAATTTGCCTCTAAGCGACCCAAACTTTCTCATTTTTGCTCAAGTTAGAGTGCGTTTCTGGCTGCTTAGAGTGAGAGATGAAGACAACTTTTTCAACCCAAATCATTTTTGAAATCGCCATCACGCCCACAAATATCGCACGATTAGTATCAAAATCGGTCCTGACATTGATACGCCTGTCTGCTCCGGTAAAATGTTTTCGAAATTTATCTAGACCGTACGGTTTTCTGTCACGGTGCTTCAGAGCAAAGTCATGCGACAGGATTTTCTGAGGCTGTCTGAGGCTCTCTCCCATGTATTTGAATAGAATTTCAGATCTGGGCACAACATTTCTTTCTCTCATCGCTGTAAATGTTCTGAGTGAGGTACAGATATGAATCTCGGGACTATCGCAGAAGACACATTGAACTGTCATACGCTGCAAACGCTTTTCGAATATGTATTACGGTTCCCGAACAAGAAGGATTTGTTTCCAATGCTTTTTTGTCAGTAAAATGTGTTTGCTCAAACACACAATTGTGTGTTTGAGAGCTCAGCGCTCAGAGCTCACACCTGCTGAGACCATTATTTACCATAGCAACGGAACTCAAGAGGCTATTGGCTGCTGATTTGGACTACAGATACGCATCGCTGTAGTTCTATCTATCCTCAGTTGAAACAGATCAGGACTGAGAACTGGCCTTTAGAACTACCTGCTGCTATGGGCTGTATATAACTGATTGAACTCAGTAACTGTTACACATGGGATTAGTTTGGAACTTTAAAATGGAGCATAATAATAATTTCAAAATAAAAGCCTTGAATATTTTACATGACGTAATTCCTCTTATTGGCCGTATATGACTTTTTCATCCAAAGCAATGTTACACATGGGATTAGTTCGGAACTTTAAAATGGAGCATAATAATAATTTCAAAATAAAAGCCTTGAATATTTTTACATAATGTAATTGCTTTTTTTGGCCGTATATGACGTTTTCATCCAAAGCACTGTTACACATGGGATTAGTTTTGAACTTTAAAATGAAGCTTAACAAAAATTTCAAAATAAACGCCTTGAATATTTTTACATCATGTAATTGCTCTTTTGAGCTTTATTTGACTTTTTCATCCAAAGCAATGTTACACATGGGATTAGTTCGGAACTTTAAAATGGAGCATAATAATAATTTCAAAATAAAAGCCTTGAATATTTTTACATCAGGTAATTGCGCTTTTTGGCTTTATGTGACTTTTTTATCCAAAGCACTGTTACACAATGGAATAGTTTGGCCCTCTGAAATGAAGCATACTGCAAATTTCAAAATAAAAGCCTTGAATATTTTTACGTCGGTCCTGACATTGATACGCCTGTCTGCTCCGGTAAAATGTTTTCGAAATTTATCTAGACCGTACGGTTTTCTGTCACGGTGCTTCAGAGCAAAGTCATGCGACAGGATTTTCTGAGGCTGTCTGAGGCTCTCTCCCATGTATTTGAATAGAATTTCAGATCTGGGCACAACATTTCTTTCTCTCATCGCTGTAAATGTTCTGAGTGAGGTACAGATATGAATCTCGGGACTATCGCAGAAGACACATTGAACTGTCATACGCTGCAAACGCTTTTCGAATATGTATTACGGTTCCCGAACAAGAAGGATTTGTTTCCAATGCTTTTTTGTCAGTAAAATGTGTTTGCTCAAACACACAATTGTGTGTTTGAGAGCTCAGCGCTCAGAGCTCACACCTGCTGAGACCATTATTTACCATAGCAACGGAACTCAAGAGGCTATTGGCTGCTGATTTGGACTACAGATACGCATCGCTGTAGTTCTATCTATCCTCAGTTGAAACAGATCAGGACTGAGAACTGGCCTTTAGAACTACCTGCTGCTATGGGCTGTATATAACTGATTGAACTCAGTAACTGTTACACATGGGATTAGTTTGGAACTTTAAAATGGAGCATAATAATAATTTCAAAATAAAAGCCTTGAATATTTTACATGACGTAATTCCTCTTATTGGCCGTATATGACTTTTTCATCCAAAGCAATGTTACACATGGGATTAGTTCGGAACTTTAAAATGGAGCATAATAATAATTTCAAAATAAAAGCCTTGAATATTTTTACATAATGTAATTGCTTTTTTTGGCCGTATATGACGTTTTCATCCAAAGCACTGTTACACATGGGATTAGTTTTGAACTTTAAAATGAAGCTTAACAAAAATTTCAAAATAAACGCCTTGAATATTTTTACATCATGTAATTGCTCTTTTGAGCTTTATTTGACTTTTTCATCCAAAGCAATGTTACACATGGGATTAGTTCGGAACTTTAAAATGGAGCATAATAATAATTTCAAAATAAAAGCCTTGAATATTTTTACATCAGGTAATTGCGCTTTTTGGCTTTATGTGACTTTTTTATCCAAAGCACTGTTACACAATGGAATAGTTTGGCCCTCTGAAATGAAGCATACTGAAAATTTCAAAATAAAAGCCTTGAATATTTTTACGTCATGTAATTGCTCTTTTTGGCCGCATATGACTTTTTCATCCAAAGCACTGTTACACATGGGATTTGTTCGGAACTTTAAAATGGAGCATAATAATAATTTCAAAATAAAAGCCTTGAATATTTTTACATCAGGTAATTGCGCTTTTTGGCTTTATGTGACTTTTTCATCCAAAGCACTGTTACACATGGGATTAGTTCGGAACTTTAAAATGGAGCATAATAATAATTTCAAAATAAAAGCCTTGCATATTTTTACATCAGGTAATTGCGCTTTTTGGCTTTATGTGACTTTTTTATCCAAAGCACTGTTACACATGGGATTCGTTCAGAACTTTAAAATGGAGCATACTGAAAATTTCAAAATAAAAGCCTTGAATATTTTTACATCATGCAATTGCTGTTTTTGGCTTTGTATGACTTTTTCATCCAAAGCACTGTTACACATGGTATTAGTTCGGAACTTTAAAATGAAGTTTAACAAAACTTCCAAAATAAAAGCCTTGACAAAAATTTTAAATCGTACTGAATGGTGCACGTCCGCCTCGCTTAACGTTCTTGCGGTTCTCCGCGTGCCATTGATTACGTTGCGGCGTTCTTTAGCGTCGATGCCGATTTGTGGCGTGACGACGCCGGGCCCGAACCCCACGGGCGCGCCTTGGCAGGCCCCGGCTAAATTTCTTCCGAAATTTTCTAGTTCTTTATTTTTCTTCCGTAACCGTTAATGCGGCTCATTCCGCTGCGTGCACACCTACAAATGAGGTATCAAAACGTGCAGAAAATTCACGCCATTGGAGCTATTACTTTTGGTGGGATTTGGGGTTAACATGGCGACATAATTCGCAAAAAACTACGAAAAAAAACCCCTATTATAAGTCAATGGGAAAAATCCTACAAATACCCTATTTTTGAGGATTTTCTGTGTCGTCACGAATTCACGTAGAAATACCATTCAAATTTCATTTTGTAGATACGTCCGTGATCTCTTCGAAAGTGAAGAGGGCTACCAATTACGGTTTGTCCACAATTTGTCTCTAAGCGACCCAAAGTTTTTCATTTTTCCTAAAATTAGAGTGTGCCTCAGACTGATTGCAGCTCAGCTAGAGTGAGAAATGAAGAGAATTTTTGACCCCAAATCATTTTTGAAATCGCCATCACGCCCACAAATATCGCACGATTAGTATCAAAATCGGTCCTGACATTGATACGCCTGTCTGCTCCGGTAAAATGTTTTCGAAATTTATCTAGACCGTACGGTTTTCTGTCACGGTGCTTCAGAGCAAAGTCATGCGACAGGATTTTCTGAGGCTGTCTGAGGCTCTCTCCCATGTATTTGACTAAAATTTCAGATCTGGGCAAAACATTTCTTTCTCTCATCGCTGTTAATGCTGTGAGTGAGGTAGAGATATGAATCTCGGGACTATCGCAGAAGACACATAGGCCTCTCATACGCTTCAAACGGTTTTCGAATATGTATTACGGTTCCCGAACGGGAAGGAGTTGTTCCCAATGCTTTTTTGGATGAAACTGGCTGGCTCAAACAGAGAATTGTGTCCCCCAGCATGTCTGACTCACAGCTCACAGTTGCCGAGACAATTATTTACCATAGCAACGGAACTGAGGAGGCTATTGGCTGCTGGTTGGTGGAACACTCAGTTGAAACAGATCAGGATGGAACTGGCCTTTAGAACTACTTGCTGCTATGGGCTGTATATAACTGATTTAACTCAGTAACTGTTACACATGGGATTAGTTTGGAACTTTAAAATTAAGCATAGTGAAAATTTCAAAATAAAAGCCTTGAATATTTTTACATCATGTAATTGCTCTTTTTGGGTTTATTTGACTTTTTCATCCAAAGCACTGTTACACATGGTATTAGTTTGGTCCTTTGAAATGAAGCATACTGACAATTTCAAATTAAAAGCCTTGAATATTTTTACATCAGGTATTTGCTCTTTTGGGCATTATGTGACTTTTTTTATCCAAAGCACTGTTACACATAGAATTAGTTTGGACCTTTGAAATGAAGCTTAACAAAAATTTCAAAATAAAAGCCTTTAATATTTTTACATCAACTACTTCTGTTTTGAGCATTATATATCTAATTTAACCCAATGACTATTACACATGGGATTAGTTTGGCCCTTTGAAATGAAGTTTAACAAAAATTCCAAAGTAAAAGCCTTGACAAATTTTTAAATCATACTGAATGGTGCATGTCCACCTTACTTAACATTCTTGTGATTCTCCACATGCTATTGATTACATTGCAGCGTTCTTTAGCATTGATGCTAATTTCTAGCATGACAACGCCGGACCCAAACTGACCGGCACACTTTTTACAGGCCCCGGTTAAATTTCTTCAGAAATTTTCTAGTTTTAAAATAATATCCCGTGTCTAAGTAGTTCTAGCTGAAGAAAAGTTACCCACAGAGACAGTTGGCTATGGTTGTCTTTTGGAGATGGGCCAAAAAGTCTCAGTTTTTGCCCCAACATGGATTATGTTTCAGTAGAACATAATCCATGCTGTCTCAAAGTTTTGAGAGATTGTCCATTTGGGTCAAATCTGCTCTTTAAGACATGATTTTTGGGGTACTTTTCCTGACTGATACTAGTGCAATTAAATGGTTTTGGTTATTTTAAACCTCTCTGCAAAGTATTGCTTTATATAAGGATGATAAAGAGCAAATGCTAATAAGATCCTGCAAGGTTGGCTGAACTTTTACAGTTCAATCAAGACAGTGACAGACACATACCAAAGACAGATGCCGAAATGGAAGCAAAGGGTGTTTAACAAAGTATTAGGGTCTGCAAACTTATGCAAACAGGTTATTCCACGTTTCTTTGTTCTTTTTACCTTTTTGTCCTCAAACAGATTTGTGTGACAGCTAAATAATGTAAGACATATGTCACATTAAAGGTTTGAGTAAGCTTTGAAAATATTTGTCTCCTAGCATAGGTGTTCACACATTTCATAACAACCAGCTGAAATTGGACTTGGATGTAATCCAGCTAAAAGCTGTTTTTATGATTTTGACATTTGTCAAATCATAAAAAGTTTTTCTCAACTCAACTCAACTAGAAACGCATTACGCTCAAGGAAACATGGAGTGTGGGCTAATCCAAAGACATGTGAGGAGGTGGGATGGGAGGGGTAGCAGGGGTGTAAGATGCAGAGTGGTACAGCACAACCACAGAACTTAAAATATTTCACCATGATTCTTCCAGGTGACCTGACTGGCCAAACAGGAAGTCCCCTAAATCTGGGAACGTTGCAGGGAAAGAGTGCATGTGACCTCCTCTCACCACCAGCTTTCCCAAATCTTGTTAGCATCTAGCCATCTCCGAGGTCATTTACCAGTTTCCCAAGGTTCCAAGAGAGATTAGCTTCAGAGCGGGGCCATCAACAAAGAGGACAGGTGACAGAGTCACAGGCTGATCTCACCGATTAGACTCAGATAAAGAGCCTAAGCTGAGAGCCTGGAGCACCTCTGATGAAATCAGCCTGCATCACTGATTCCAGCCCATAATCAATCCCAACTCCAAGACTGGGATGGATTTGTCTGTTCAATCTGGAATTACTCCTCAGAAGGGAATGCAGTTATTTCTTCTCCGCACAGACCAGGAAATGTGTGTCGTTAAGCAGCAAGGTGAAAAGGAATTTCACATGGTAAACCTCGTCTTTTTAATCAGTCTTTCACTCTGAAGAACTGCTAAAATAGTTTTTCATCACTTCTTCATGACACCAGCAGTGAAGCAATGTCTAAATGTTCAGGAAATATTAATTATGACAGCAGCTCCTCAGCAAATCACTGTAATTTCTCAATCCAGCTGGGACTTGATTGGAGTTAAACATGTTATCATCGGTGCTCCCACTCAGACATTGGTTGAAGCTAAATGTCACCCTACTTTTTTTTTTTTCCTTTTACTCATCGCCAGTGATTAATAAATCCTTTTGTTCTTCGAGGTTTAGACACACACTAAAATAACATAAGTTAATAATCACAAACATATGGGCTCTAAACTATTTATAGTAAACTGCCATCGTAAAAAATAAATCACAGCCTCGTTAAGGGTTCTCCGTATCAGGACATTATTAAAAATGCCTCTGGTCTTCAGTAAAAATTAAATGATTAAAGATATTGGATCTCAAGTGTACAAAAACACACAACATATTCCATACCATCATTTATTAGGCATAAAAAGCTAACATGGAAAGGCTGTGTGTGAAAAGTTTAACTGCACCCTGTTACCGTGGGGTTTAAGTTAGATTAACAGCAATGTGCTGATAATCAAATACACTTGATTAGATGATCAGTGTGAGCACTTCTATAAAACCGTTTTTGTTCAGTTTGCAGTTTCTTAGCATGCAGGTGGGTTAACACCAAAACAGAGACACAGCCACACATAATTTTAAGAGAAGCAATTATTGTTGTCCATCAATCAAGGAAGATTTTATGACAGTAGTGTCCAAAGTCAGATCTCAAGGATGATATCTTGCATGCTTTCGTTCTCTGTGTGGTTCAACACACCTGAATAAAATAATGGCTCATTAGTAAGCCTCTGCTGCTGTTTGCCCTGTTCATGACCCAGTTTGAGTCAGACTTCAACTGTTAAAACAATCTCACAATTAATTGACTTTGGAATATTTTGTGA
Source organism: Xiphophorus maculatus (assembly GCF_002775205.1). Taxonomy (NCBI): domain Eukaryota; kingdom Metazoa; phylum Chordata; class Actinopteri; order Cyprinodontiformes; family Poeciliidae; genus Xiphophorus; species Xiphophorus maculatus. The sequence continues at coordinate 17,723,715 of NC_036444.1, read as the reverse complement.
AAAATCATACTTTCACCACCATGTTGTTGGCAGATGAAACAAGGTGCCTGTACCAGTTTGGGTTTCGTGTCATGCATTATGTATCCAATTTGACCTGTGTTAATCTTCTTTAGGTTCTTTCAGATGTGACTTTTCATAGTATTGCTTTTAGAAAGGAGGCTTTCTCCTTTCCAAATAAGCACGTCATAAACTTCAACATGCCAACTCTGGCAAGGCGAAGGCTTTTGGCTATTTATATGGTGATTGGGACAGCTTAAAGGGACAGTATTATGTATTTTCCAGGCACATATTGCCATATTATAGCACAATCAAGTAACTATTTTACCTTTGGCTGTTATAAGAATGATGTATATATTAAACATAACTGAAAAGAAATGTAACTTTGTAATTTAACACCATTAAATAGGGCCTCTTTCTCTTTATGAAGCTCCTGCTGTATCACTCTACATAATATGCATATAACAAAGAGCTGCTTGGACTGCAATGTATGTTAGCTAATAAATCTGTCTGAATGTTGTCAGAGGTGCTCACACTGACAAAATTTTTATTTGCATCACCAAACTGTGACTCAGCCTACTAAAGACGAAGAAATCCACCTCGAGAACATGTGTCCTACATGTTTTAGATGCGTCTCTGCCCCAACGCAGCTGAATTAATGGCTGAATTGCCTCCTCTGTATTTTATCCAGTTTTGCAGAGGGCCAGTCACAAATCAGTCATTTGATTCAGGTGTGCTGGATCAAGGACACATTTAGCTCGAGGCCTGGATTTGAGGACCTCAGCCACAGAGCTTTCCCTTGCGATTAAGTCTGACAGTGAAACAAAAACACAATGCCTTTGATGATGCTTTTTTTTATTGATGCGATATCTGACCAAGTCTGTTGAAGACACTGGAGTCCAAAAGGGAGGATTTCAACAGAAAGCCTGACCAGATGTATTGACTGTATAAAATATGAAAACAACAGTGATGTTCAACAGATAGGGGCAGGACTTGAAAAACCAGGATCAAGCAATTTTATCCTGTTTGTGTGCCAACTATTTAAAGAGTTACTGACAAGTGTAACACATGTTTTAGGGTAAGAACAAATTTAATAAATATAAAAGTAAGATATTTTACTTATGAAGAACCCATTTGGTCAAAGAAGAGAAAAGGAAATGTTGACACAATGTGTACTTGGACTGTAGCTGGACCTTTGGGGTCCAGACTTGGGTTTTGTCTAACACTGTTCATTGGTCCACAAATACACAAAACACCAACGACAGCCTTAAACGGACAAGAGGCACAAAAAAAAAAAAAAAACGTTTCCAGGAGATGTCTGGCGAGCTTTAAAAAGCAGTCCAACAGTCTGCCCAAGCAGTTCAACTCCTCTGACTTATCTCTTCAACGTCTCAGTTCTGGAGTTGGGCCCAGCTATTCGGCAGCAGTGCAAATATGCAGTCACACAGTGGGGTTTTTCCCAGCTGTCGCTGTCTGCTGCTGGAGGTATGTGGGCCGTTTGATCCGGGGTTTCCTGCGCTTCGGTTTGCTCTTGGCTTTAGTGAGCTGAACCACGAAAAATGACAAAACAACCATCGCTCCCAGGAAGGCGAATACGGGGATGGTCTGACCAACTTCTTGGTTGTAGCGACCCGGCATTATCCCTAAAGGGAAAGAGAGTAAATGCCATGAACAGCTTTGTCCATCACAGGCGCATCTCCAACGAGGACATCAAATGCATTTCTGTAATTCAATTGAAGAAGTAAATCATATTCTTTAAACACAACTTTTCCACCACAATTTTTCCCTCTGTTTCTTATTATAATGAATGAATGAAGTACTCTGAAGAACCAGTTTCTTTGGCAACTGGTTCTCACCCTCCTAGTGGAGGTGGCCAATGACTGACAAACATTTGTCAAGTCAGCAGTCTTCCATCATTGCGTGGGTCACAGCATAACACTTCTGTCTTAAAAATCAGTCTCATATAATCTTATAATATGAGAAGCTGCATAATTGGTTTTTATTCACTGTAACTCATAGTAACTCATAATCAACAAAAATTAACAAATAAGTATGTTACAAAGCTATGACCTTCACTTTTTGCTTTTAATTATTGAAATAAATTACATTTTTTAAAAATATTTTAATTTATTGAGAAGCAGTTTAAATGTTTTGTACCTCATTACAGTAAGTTTTTCATTTATTGTTTAAGTCAATTGAAAAATATGACTTCTGATTCTTTAACAAAGTATTTTCCAAAAGATTTCTTCTTAGTTAATTCAGTTTCGCTCTTGTAGCAAACTAATGTAGCTCTAGCAGCATGATTGGTAGTAAAGTCTTCTTGCTGGATGTCATACTGTATATTTCTTTATGCCAGCAATTGTTTACAACTGAACTTATGCAAATATCACATGAGCAGAAACAGACATTTACTTAAATAAGCTTAAACCAAATTCCTTCAAAAGCGTAAACAGTTAACCGACTGCCTTTTATTCTTCTATTCAGAGATCCATTCAGCAAAACTTTCATTTCAGAAAGCTGACAGTAAAAACTTGTAGAGCTCCGTTACCTCCTGGAATGTCCCAGGCCCCGCTCTCCCCAGGGGACAGGGGTCGGACCTGGGGACGGTATGACTTCATGTTAGGCACAGCCACTTTGTCCAGATCCACTGAGAGAAGCTTCTGGTGCTTCCAAAGGTTACTGGTGGAGAGGAGAAACATGAAGATAGCAGCAGAGAGTGAGTGTCAAATTAACATTTTAAAAGGAGGCAGCATGTTCTGCTGCAATTATCCTATTTTGGTTCATTCAAAGTTTGGATAAACAACACGTTTTAATTAATTTTGGAAGCTTCAATGCATTATTCTGTCATTTAAAGAATCATTCCTACTTTACATATCCTGCTCTCATAAATAATCTCATCAAGGGAGGAAAAAACCAACACCCATAAATTGTTAAAATAACATTACAGGTCCATGAAATGTAAACTAAATTGAATTTGGTTTCACCTGGGGGCCGTCTCATTGAGTGGCTGTGGCTTTGCCCAGGATAGGTGGGGACACGCTGGTAGGGGGCGTGGCTTGGGGTCACCGAGGTGAGCCTCCAGAACCTTGGAGTAACGGTACAGGTGGTTCCCTGAAAAATACAAGTAATGTTTAGTTATACCTACAAAAGCAGACAGAGAGAAAGAAGACGTGGAGTTTCTGTCAGTGACTGTTACATCTGAGATTGTTGTCTAAACTAAACATTTATGTCTAACCAGTTAGATTCAGTGGACAAATTTATGGAACATTATTAAAATGCAAACTAAAACCAATGACTAAATAAGCAACCATCTCCTTGAGGGAGATGAGCATGTGATTGAAAAAATTATCTTATTTAATCCAATAACAAAAATATGTCAAAATTTTAGCTATGCAAACACAACATTTTAATTTATTCTAATTTTTTTTTTTTTATTGCATTAGCTGAAACTTTGCAAAAAGGACTTCAAAGATGACAACCCTTATCCAATTTAACCTTGGCATTTTGTAGAAAAAATAAACAGTTTCAGTGAAACTATTTTCAAAAATGTCAAACTTAACAGACTGTAATGAGAAAGAAAAAGAGGTATTTCAGTGTCAGGAATCGAATCTCCCCCCCCCCCCAAGACTTCAGATCTTGAAGAGTTCAGATGAAAGCAGACATTTGTGCTTCAATAATGACATGGAGCTGTCTGAAAGATCATTTCCAATGAGATTTTGTTTCCTTAAAGATCCGTTGTGGAGGAGAAGTTGAGCTGGGGTTTCCCTCTCACCTTCCAGTCTCTGGGGCAGTGGCCGCTCTGCACCTGCAGGAGGCGCCACTCTGCTGTGGGAGTGGCTGAGGCTGGGAGGAGTCATACTGTAAGAAGTATACTGCAGCAGAGCATCCAGCAACCAGAAACAGTCTGAGGAACAAGCAAGATGCAAAAACATAAACAAGAAGTTCCAGGTGTGTGAAAACAGATTAGACACGAGAGATTTCACCTTTTTGTCTGTGACTGTCGTCAATGCAGTTTGAGTCTCCATACAGAGCTATCCGACCTCCCCCCTCTGAAGGGGTTTGGTACAGTCCCAGGATGGGAATTCCCTCGACCACAGCAGTCTCCTGCTTCAATACTTCCAGACCTGCACAGCCACACACACACTGCAGTTTTCTTTCTTTCTTTTTTTATCTAACACACAGATTAAACTGCTTGTCTGACTGTATGTGGCTGCCCGCCAGCTCCCTGCTACACAGAGCTGTCTGACAGTCTAAACTTTAAGGGGGACCCTGGTACCTTGATCTTTCAGGTTCTTGGCAATTACAATTCCATCTTCTGGGAAACGGGCAATGCTGCAGCCTGAGGCGTAATACACTGCAAGAAAGCCAGAGACAAAAGCTTTATTTATTTTCTGTGCCAATAGGGCCTCAGTGCAAGACCAGAGGACTCTATAAAATCTTACTGTCATGATCAGCCAGGGTGAAGTCCCCCTCATACAGCCCGTCGCTGAAAGCCATCCCCCAGACTGAGATCAGGTCGTTCAAGGCTGGCACATTAGCGCCCCCTGTGTCCGGCATCCACCACTGTCTGCAGGTTGCAGCAAGAAGATGCTTCAGGTTTTCGAATTAAAGCATCAAAAAACACTTTAAAAATCTGATATAATTCATAACTGTTGATACTAAAGCCCTGTAAATAGCTACATTGATAAACATCTAACGTTTTCTCACCATCTCTGTAGGCAACTGGGAATAAGATGATTTAAAATGCAATAACAAGGCCAATTTCATATTAAAACAGAGCCACCAGTCACAATATTTTAAAGCCATGAAGTTTGCATTTATATGCATAAACTGCTTTAAATCTCTGGTAGGATCTAAATGGAGCAGCTGAGTAATGGTTATCTGCATGAGGAGCTCCGAATTGGAGAAGCCGTGATGTACGACATCTATTACAGAGAACGAACACATAAATAAAAGCACAGGGAGACAACCTGTGACACAGCAAGTTGCACCACACAGTTCATCTTGGGAGTGTTATCACACGATAAAACTCTAGGTGAACGTAATTGTCAGGTAATAGGACGTTCATCACTGAAGTGCTGAATAATGGAGCGACAGGACGCATTGTTCATTTCACAGACCTACCGACTGAACTGAGATGGAGGCATTCTGCTGTTGATGCTAAACAATTTCAGCACAGACATACTAGAAAATATTCACATTATGAGCTGTGCAAACAAACACAGACAGATATAAAGTGTTGGACTATTGGGTGAAATTACTACAATTTGTTTCCATAATACTGAGAACATTATGTGCATCTGTTCAGCCTTTTAGGTTGTTTTGCATCCACTTAAACAAGCATGTACCAGAGCTTTAATTGAATCACAATTCGGAATATGATAATTACACATAGTCCACAAAAAACAGAACATTAGGGACCTAAAAAACACAACAACAAACAATAAACTGGAACCTCTGTTAACACTGGAAAAACTGTGCAATCTGTTTTCAGTTGTTGTAAAAAGAACAAACAATAAAAAAAGTGTACAAATAAAACATTATAATATGGTGTTAACTTTACTGATTCTCTTATTCATTCAGATTTTTCCTGTCAGGTTTTGTATATAAACATCACACATCTTAGTAACTCTTATCAAACTAAATTTGTATTCTTCTGCATATATTATGTGCACACTACATTATTCTATATTACATAAATAATCTCCAGGTCATGAAGAGCAATGAAATATATCAAATGGTGATTTCTAACATGTTGTGCAAGGCAGCAAGAATTCATCACAATGCATTTTTCCCTTGCATAAATATGCAACAGATATGAGTTTGTACCAAACACTTCACTGAAATAAAAATAATCTAATGTCACTCAAAGTAGGTATCTACTGTTATCGTATGAGCCACACCTTTTTAATGACAGGTTTTATGATCGACCTGATTTTGAGAAAGTGATAACTGCAGCACAATGCCAACAGAGGCAATTAAATTACTCATAAATCAGTCATTAAATGTGTAGTTAGACGTGTAATAACTTGCGACAGAGTTGTATGGTTCCCAAGTTGTTACCTGGTGTTTTCATCGTAGAACTTGACCTTCCTCATCACCGAGGTGTTGTACCAGTCACTGAAGATGATGAGCGACAGGCCGTTGTCAATGTCTCTCCTCAGCTTGGTGATCTCTTCAGGAAAATACTCTTCCTCACTGTCCACCATTAACAGTGTGCCTACAGCAAAACAAGAAATATCACCCTTAAATCCTTTAGAATAAAAAATATAGATATATGAATCTTAAAAAATGTACAAGCAGAAAAGTCGTTTTCAATTGGATGTCCCAGTTTTAATATTCATTAGGAAATCTGTCCCAATAAAACCCAAGAAAAAACATCCAAAATGGTTAATCTATATTTTCGTATAGGTGTTGAGCTTCTATGTCCGTACCATACTGGCTGGCGTCGAAGCATGTCAGAGGTGCTCCCAGAACTTCTACAAAGTAGCCCATGCTCCTCAGATGCTGGTACATGTCCCTGAAGTTGGTGTGGATGTGATCCCCATTCCTGGAACCAGAATAATATCCACTAACCTTTAACCAAGCTGACTTACAGGAACAATCCAATAAAAATCTCTCATGCAAGATGTCAAAGATGAAGCAACTTCTGTAAATCTGTACCAGTCCAGCGGGTCGTTCTTCATGCGGAGGTTGTCACGGGGAAAATAGCCGGGTGGGTAGCGCAGATTGTGGTACTGGTCCCACAGCACCCTCTTACTGCGAGGTGGAGTGGGCACGATCTTTACTTTTATAGGTAGCTTGACTGTAGACGTAAGCTCCCCTCCAACTTCTGACTGTGAAAAAGAAACGACACGAATAATTACAGCACATCCATAAAGATGGACCACTTTAAATGATCCATACTGGAGCTTTACAAAATATCCAAAAATATATATATAAAAGGGCAAGATCTAATGGAATACATTTCCTACACAAAAAAAAGAAAGAAAGCTATTGGGGGCTAATGAAAAGACTACTGACTGCAAAACTAAAACAGCTAACAATAATTTCATAAATACATAAAGTACTAGAATATATCTTAACTAAATAATTTAAAACTGGAACTCAGCTCATGTGGGAGTTGTTTACTGTAGTGTTTTTCCTCTGACTTACATCATTCTCTGCAGGAGAGGCAACTGTCACCATTATATGACCTTGAGCAATGCCCTCCCACGATGCAGCTTTCTTGGCCACAGAGATGGACACGGCCAGGTAACCGGCCCACGGCCACAGCACAGGTGAGTATGAGACGGCCACGTCGATGTTGTCACCGTTCTGAGGCAGGTACGGCTGCCAGATGGGCTGAGCAGAAATAAGCGATATTTACTGGCAGGGCTTAAAGGGAGGATGTTCATTTAATCTATGAGTTCATTACAAATACATAAAATAAACTAAACTAGAACGTAAGATCCGCATAGCCAGTCCAGAGATAACATAAGGACCATGATTCCCCTTTATTTACCATCTTGGTTGCCTACCTTGTCAATGATCCTGCCTGTGACCCCCATGCCATTGAGGATGGTTACGTTAACGATGGTGGGCATTCCTCCGTAGTAGATTGGCTGAGAGCAGTAAGGCCACATGTATGGACACTCTGTCAGGTCGATGTAGCTGGGAGAGAGACTGAAAGGAAACCTTATCAGTTACACCAAACACAAGGCTGGAATCAAGCTGTGAAATAATATCTAACATCATGAGAGCAAAGATTACATATGAGTTTTTTGTTTGTGTACAGGCAAACTGTTTCTCACACCAATTACACACATACAAGTGGATTATAAGATTATTCCACATCCAGATCAGTTTCTGCTGCTGATATTTACAGGGTGATAGTATAATAAAATTAAAACTGCTGTTCAAAACAAACTTTCCCTGCAGGTTCAACGTAAACATACAGTATGCATAAAATTCATCAAAGAGGACTCTAAAACCACTGGGTTGGTCAGTTACATCATCTTTGGGTGGGGGTGGGCGTGTGTGTGTGTATAAAAACAACATGACTTCAACAGATTCCTGCTCTCTGTCTGTGCACAACCCTCTGTTTCCTGCTTGTGTTTGTTTTTTTTGTTTTAGTCAATTCACACTGGTGTGCTCACCTGGCCTGGGGTCTGTAGCTGTTCAGGATCTGATATGCTCGGATCAGGTCCAGTTTCCCGTGGCCCTGCTCAAACATGTTGACCCCGGGCAGCCTGCGAGCCGAGGCAATCAGAGCCTGTTTCATGGAGGCGGGGTTCACCAGCTCCCGGTTGAGAACGGTGCTGCAGGAGGAATCAGAACAGACTGAGTTCTTGTGACTCTGCTGGTGTCGGATTCACCAGGTTGCAACTCAGAGAGGAGAATGTGTGTGGCTGTGATGTTTAACACAGCAATATAAGCTGACAAACTGGCTCAGTAACGGCTCTGCAACAAGAGAGCTTTTCACTGTGCTAGTATGTGATACTGAAAGACGGGAAATAACACCAAAAAACAATCAGCAGCGTGCCTCCGCACTCATAAAGGATTACAAAACCAGAAATAATAACAAGGTTAAGCTTCAGCAATCTGGAATATATATCATGAAATGTTACACTGAGCTGACAATTCACACACTGTTTAAAACACTCTGCACAGGGATTCCTTGTAGAAATAATCTGTTATGTTAACAGAGGGAATCAGTTCTGGCAGCTTCTTTTTCAGTGTCTAACATTAAAGATGATTTCTTTTGTCTCTGAGGAGAGAAATATCCCATTAACCACAATCACTGACACTAAATTTATTGGCTCTGTCAAAATCTGACATTTCTCTGTCAGAAACCAATTTCATCTTGTTTTCTGGCACATAAATGCCAAACAACATTTCGTTTGCAAACAAACACAAGAGCAAAGAACAATAACAAATCCACCTGTAGCAGACTGGGTCAAGAAAAGCTTTCCCAGTCCTTCATGTGGAGAAACTGGAAACAAGCAGAATGCTTGATTGTTGGAGTTAATTATCTGCCCCAAGCAGAAATGTTCAACTTTCGGAGTATGGTGTTCATGTGTGACGCAAGGACAAAGTGGTAGATGGATAGACCGATCAGGGCTCTGTACTTTGGGTATCCTTCTATGCCCTTTTTTTCAATAAATGGCATTTAGCAGGTGCAAAATGCAACCTGTTTTGCACCCTGCACCTGCTTGTTCTGTTGGCATTTTAAAAATCAACTTACAACATAATTATAATTCAGAAGTGGAAAGCTCTTAGCAGTGAATGCAGGCATTACAATGTCTGTATCTCTCTCTTTAGAGATTGTTTGTGGGGTGTAAAACTAAAATATCGTCACGAAGACACAGCTAGATTAATCTGGCTTAAGAATCTCACCTGGCCAAAAGGGTGACGGCACCAGCAACCACAGGAGAGGCAACGCTGGTACCAGACAACGAGCGACATCCCTCCTTCAACCCTGAGCCTCGAACCCCTGAACCGTAGGTCACGATATCGGGCTTTACTCTGCCGTAACCCCCCGGAAGCTCCTGCACAAAGATACAATAATCAGACTGAACCCACTTTTGCATGGTACTAATGTTATAGACGTTATAAAATTGGCCGTGGACAAATTCTTTGGAGATCTCAATGTGTGTAACTTACCCAAGTTGTCATGCCTCTGGAGGAAAACCTGGCTATGTTGTCCTCAAAATCAATCCCTCCAACTCCAATCACATCCATCTGGTCAGCTGGATTGTTCAAGGTGCTGAAAGGTATCCCAAAATACATTTAAAAAGCTCAAGGGAGACATTATAGGTTAATAGTAATAGCACTGTTTCCACAAGCAGTGGAAACTAGGCCCTCATGTCAGAAATTAAATTGGGAACTGCTGACCTATTGCTAAGTAATTGGTTCCAGTGCTAGATCACAGCTGGCCAACGTTTAGCTTCTCTGACGGTACAGCATCTTTCTAAGATCCACTGAATCAGTATTAACCAGATCAAAATGGGATTCCTTCAAAGAAGCACCAGCTGTGTGGAAGCTGAAAAGATGAACGTACCCATACAGAGGTCCGTCGTTACCGATAGCAGAAACCATGATCACTTTGTTGGCAGTCAGCTCCCACACCTGGAAGTCAAGCATACGAAACAATTGCAAAACAAGTTCAAGTGAATTCTTCAGCAAATGTTAAAAACAACAACAAACAGTATGATCTTTGATGGACCTAGTTTTCAATAAAAAATTTAGTTAATTCTAGGAACACACGCTTTCATGTATACATGGAGGTTTTTTTATGTTTGATTCAAGACTAAAATGTCCATTAATCTGATCAATTTTTTTTTTCAAAACTGACACATCTTTTACAATATTACACAAAGAAGAACACCTTGAAGACCATTTGTTTGACCTGATTGAGCTGACTGTTGACCTGCTATGCCTCATTTACTTGTTGTAATAAAGAAGACTACATAGAGCTTCTAGGCGACACCCAGTTTTATGCTTCACCTTATCAACAAAAGGATGGTCCATGAAGTCAGGTCCACCAATGCTGAGATTCAAAACATCAATTTTCTTCAGGATGGCATAGTTGAAAGCATCCAGAAACCATGAGGTGTAGGAAACCTAAAATGTGAAAAAGGCATACATTTTGGCTTTATTTGAGAATTAATTTTCCATTACATTTCTTTAAATGTAGATAAAATCAAACACTGGGCTTATATATTGAGCCTGTGATGCAGGTACCTGGTTGTTTGTGAACACTCTGAAGATGTGGAGCTCAGAGTCAGGGGCGAAGCCCTGACACTCCCTCATACTGGCTATAACTCCTGCTACAAACGTCCCATGGCCCAGGCCTGAAAAACAGGATGAGCAGTTGATCACAATCTGAACTATTCAATAACAAGATGCTCAACCAGTCACACCTTAACATGTCTCTGCGTTCACAATACAGATTATGCATCATTACACAAACTAATGTTTCAATTAAAATAAAGATTACTGATAATAATCAAGACTTCTACATGTTTCATGTAAGAACCTTAAATCTTTCCAGACTCAAGTTTCAAGAGCTTATTTTAAAATCTAAAACACTTAACACAACGAGTGCAATACAGATATTTCTACTGTGGTATAGCTTTAAACATAAAACCTGGACAAACCTGAAACTGGAAGCACAAAAACAACGGAAGGAATGAATAAATGAAGGGAGGAGTAAAGGAAAGAATGAATGGCATAAAGACAGAAGGAGGGAAAGACAGATGAAAGGAATGAATGAAGGGACAAAGGGGGGAAGAGAGGAAGGAAGGAAAAAAATAAGAAGGAAGACAGGAAGGAGAATCAAAGAAAGGAAGTAAGGAAGGAAAAAAGGTCATAAGTAGAAAGGAAAGATACAAAAAAGAAAGGAAGAAAAAATTATGTAAAAGAAACATTCAAGGAAAAGCATAGAGAATAAGTCTAGAGACAGAAATATGTTTGGATTCCCTAATTTTCCTTTTCATTCATATTCAGTGACAAAATATGAATTGTATTTCTGGCCTTTGGTCAGGTAATCAGATTACTTATAATCAGGTAATCAGATTACTTATAATAAGGTATTCAGTGTTGTGAAAGGTCAATGTACAGAGTTGTGCAAAGTTACATCTCAACAGAACTAGGTCAAGGTTCATATCAGGCAGATTAAAATGAACTATTTTATGAGTTTACTACATAAATGAACTAGTTTACAGCCATATACTGTTTTTATTACCTTCACTTGTTCTACATTCTGTGTTTTAATATACAAAGGGTTCCTAGACTGAAATTTCAGTACATTTTCAAGGTTGCATAAATATAAAAAGAGCCAAAATCAATACAACTAAAATAATTATGACAAATAATCCTTTAACGCAATACTTTTTTAACTTCTGTAAAATGTTTAGACAACTTCTGCTTTAGACTGAATATATTTTTGTTGTTTTGTTTAGACTATATGCTGAGTTTCAAATATCAACTATAATTTGACCACACAGAATTAGCAGCAAGCATGTCTGTTGTTTTACTCCACACCAACTAGTAATGTTTTGCCATGTAATCGCATCATTTCCGCCAAAAACACACTGTATCCAATCTCAGGACGGATTGCATTTGATTTTTCTCATTTTGAGTTTGGTTTCAGGTGTGGTACAAGTGATTTGATGTCAGATACAGACTGGATCCAATATTCCCAGTTAATTTAGACCAGGTTGATTTTGATCTATCAAACACTGCAGGGGGTTCGGTGTTTTTGAAATTCATTTGATTTTTATTTTAGCTTCCATTACCCAGCCAAATATTTCTGCCCAAATTTTTGTAAAGCGAGATCAACTAGTCCTGTGTAAACAAACTGAAAACAACACCCCAAACAGTCTTACCATTTCAGAATGAAAGAAATACAGACAAAAGAAAGACCTTCAAAACCCCAAACATTATTATTCTAAGCTTCTCTTACCTCTGCAGTTAATAAAATAAGTAGTCATCTGACCTAAAAAGTTTTCATCCTCACCATCATCCAGAGTCTTTTCATTGGTCCAGTTTGTTCGTTCCTTCACGTTCTTAAAATGTGGATGCTTCTCACTCAGCCCTGTGTCAAAAACCGCTACCTTTACACCAGAACCTGAACACACACAAAAAAAAACTTTTATTGGAACGAAATGCTAAGATTATTATGTGTCTTTTTCCTTGGAAGTACAAGTCACTTTCTCACCTGTGTGTCCCATCTGCCACAGAACATCTGCCTGCAGGATCTGAGCAACGTGGCGGGGGATGGCACGCAGCAGCCGGCGGCTGGAGTGGCGACCGGTGGCGTGCCAAAAACCCGAGCCGAGCGACAGGCTGGTTCGCCTGAAGGGTCGAGAAGACTGCCACGACTGCCATTTTTGGGAGTCATGTGTGCCGTTGCAGGGTGCAGCAGGTTCAGGTGCTACAAGAAAAAAATTAAACCATGAAGACAGAGATCAAAATTAGTTTTAATCTCTACATAGTTTTTTGGAGCATGTCTAACAGTCAAATTCATTGTTATTAACTTGCAGACATGCAGCCAATCTTTTTGTTAGCATTATTAAACTGATTTCATTCTAAACACTGCCATTGTAATGTATTCATATTAAAATGTACGACTGATCACAGATGCCAAATTTGAAATTGTCTCCGCATAATCTGAGTCACTGAAAGAATAAATTATCATCAGTTGATTATTAAGCAACAGTAGAGCTCTGCACGTCTTTTTGAGGCTTTTAAAGAAGAATCAAAAACCAGTATGAGATCCTTGTGGTAGCTTAATCCTGAGCAACAATACAACATTTACATGGTAATGCAGAAAATGTATAGCAATGATGTATAACATGATCTTATTTTATTTAAGACATAAAAGCAACAACAGATTCAAAAGCAATGAAAGATTATACTATTCCTTTGACTTTTATTTGGAACTATGTTTGATTCTCAAAAGATATCTTGGCTAGAAAATTCAGTCTTAAAATAAAGTTTTAGATGTTTGTTAAGCCTTCCTACCTCATGTTTTCCATGAATATCACCACAGATGTCGATTAAACAGATATTTACCAAAAGTCTCGCAGGTCTAATTTCAATGAAAGATACTTCAAAGTACTGACTCAAACAGGCTGAAAACATATCTTTCACATAAAATAGATTGAAGTTTACGTTTTTAATGTAATAATAGTGCTGGACAATAAATCGACAATATATGTTACAACAGACAAGTTCAATATCAATAAATAATACATCTGATAGAATATTTAATAAATAGAATATTTATCAACTCTAATATAGAACCACACAGCATTCTGATAGATGTAGGCAGGAAAAGGGCTTTAGCTGTTCAACCTCTCATTATTGATATCAATTGGCACAAAATGTCTATATCATACTAGGTTTTTCAGCCATATTGAGATGGAGTCTTAGTACTCAAGTCAATATGGCTGAATTGAGTAATATGGCTCAATGAATAAATGAATAAATGGTAGAAAGAAAAATAGTACTAGTAAAGATAATTCTCTAAGATATGACTGGGTTTGCATCTGGTGTATTCATAATGACACCTCTGAAATATTGTTGAGCTCATAAAGGAATGTGTTTCTGCATAATTTGGGAAGCAGATTAAAGTTTTACTTGTACTTGCTTTGAACCTTAAAAAAAACAAATAAAAACACCCTTTAACCTTATACCTTTTAATCTTTGTCACTTAAACTAGAGTAGCAGCACCATGGTTACTTATGACTTTAAAATCCACTGCAAACTTTCTCCAGAAACTCACACCACCCATAGTGACACAGCATGTTAATAAGCAGGCTGGTGGCACACTGAAGTCTTTCATCCAGTGCCAGGCTCAGGGCGTACCCCTCCTACTCTTCTCTGACTCACCTACTCCCACCCAAAGAGAGCTAACAGACGTTCTGTGTCCTACTTCCCATCACCCTTCAACACAAGCTAAGACCCATCAGCAACCCCCAAGCTGCTCCGGCACTTTGTATCAGGATTGTGTAGGTGCACTGTGCACCTACACTGCAGCACAGCATTCCCAGAGATTTCTCTGTCTGAGACAGAAAAATGCACCGTCTCTCAGAGCAAACAAAGTCGGTCTGTGAAAAGCAGCAGCTGAACTGCTTCCTGTATCTGTTCAAGGTTTTGGATTTCTCAGACAGTCGTGCCAACCCTGAAAAAAAAACTGATTCTTATCCTTGCACAATGACACCCTACTGTATGACTTACAGGGAATGTACTTGAGGGATCGGAAAACTTTGCGTTGCGGCGTCACCCTCTTGATGTAAGGGTGATCCTCTAAGGTCAGCAGGCTGCTGGACGAAGCTTGCTTGATGTGGACCAGCTCGAAGTCGCTAGGGAAGTCTGAAGCCGGGTTCTCTCTGGGAACGATGTGCCACTCTAGCTTTTTGTCTCCAACTCCCCTCAAGGCACTGCTGATGTACAGGCTGCGGGCCTTGGCTGAGAAGTACCCTGTAAACGCTACGATGTACTCTGCAGAGACACAGAGTGGACAGTAGGTTAGAGCAGTGGTTCTCAAATGGGGGTACGTGTACCCCTGGGGGTACGTGGAGGTACTGCAGGGGGTACGTGAAGCTTTTCAAAATATCTTTAAAAAATCAGTAGGCTCCTCATAATAAGTCTTGGGAAAAATTATTTTGTAAAAAGTTCGATAAAATATAAATGTGTGTTCATGCACTGAATTTTATATTCAGTATTTAGTTTCAATATCCTTTAAAATAAAACGGACCCCCCCACCAAGTTAGTTTGACCCACGGACCCAGGGCACTCGTCAACGACTTGTCGTTATCATGATTACACTGTATCTATGGAGACGTGGCTAAAGCATAGCAGCAATGCTGCTGAAAGTATAGATAAAGTGAAAAAGAAGGCACTGTACCTCTTTTTTGTTCCAAAAATGTTTTGCCAGTGTCAGGGGGTACTTGACTAAAAATATATTTTTAAGGGGGTACATCACTGAAAAAAGTTTGAGAACCATTGGGTTAGAGGACAGGAAAGGAATCAGTGTTCCTGTGCATTCTTTGCAAAGTTTTACAACACGTTAAATGTAGTTTCACAGAATTATATCATAACTTGGATAATTATGCAGTTGAAAGATTTTTATTTTATCTTTCTAATTAAATGAAAGATTTTTTTTCTTTATAAGTAGATAGGTTGCATTTTTATCACATAATGCAGTCTACCAAGAAAAGAAAAGAAAATTTAATTTATAGTGATTATGAGATGTTTTTCCAATAATCCTTCTAAAAGAAGCTCAATCTTTGTCTCATGTGACCACAGCATATAGGTACAGTTTAGTCAACTTTATGTTTACAAAGACACATTTCCGGCATGCCGCTCAAACAAAGAGGTTAGAATGTAGACATAGAAATGGCTGGATACCATTTCAATGCTTATCTCTGACATTTAGCTCCAAACCCCACAATTTCTAATTGTTACTGTGGTGCAAACTGATTTTTCTGTGACAAACTTTTGTTCCTTAACATATTTTTATTGCCACAACAATTGGTGTCAAACCCATTTTGGCATTCTGTGATGCTAAAAATTACATTTGGTGTTAAAAATGTCCAAAATACTTCTTCCATATTTTATGTTTAAAACCACCCTAATGTGCAGTTTTCAGGAAAAAAAAAATATATATATATATATAAAATTGATTTACTGTCAGCTTATACATTTCTAAATAACCAAAAACAAAAAAGGGAAACTATAGTATTATATTGTATTTCTTTCACTTTATGCAACCGTAATAAAATTTGAACGTGTGGTAAATATTTTAAAAACATCTTAACCAGGGGTGCCCGTTATTAGTGCAAGGTGTATTTAGTCTTCAGCGGAAATGTTAAATGTCTAATAATAATCAATGAAAACAGTTTCCTACCGTGTTCTACCACCTCAGAAGAAAACTCCAGTTTCAGGGTCAACTGGGAGCAGTTTGAACTGGCTGGCGAGGGGAGGGGCTGCAGGTTGGGGGGCTGATAGTCAGATCTGGGGTTTGCCTCCCGTTCTGACCCCATCCCCACCACAGGCAAAAGGCCTGCCAGCGTTCCCAAAAGTGTGGATGCCAGCAACAAGAATAGAACCATTTTGGCTCGTAAAGAAAGTAGCACGAACTGTGTTATCATATCAGAGGCTGAGACGGAGCATTTTCAGGTCCACAGCTCCAAAAATGAGTCCATTTTGCAAACAGCCTGGGCAGCTAGATTAATTTCTTTCTGCGTTTTTTCTCCATGGTGGCGGTCCAGAGCGGCGGCTCAGCGACACGGCCGGAGAACAAACACAGTTGCCATGTTGGGAAGTGGAGCAGTCGGAGGAAGAGGAGATGACAGATGGGAAGATGGTAGTAACAGTGAGAGGGATAGCTGCTGGTGCTTTTCTGGAATTATACTGGATTCTTTTTTTTTACCTGAAAAAAAAAAGAAGTCTAAGAATAAAAGCCTAATAAACACACAAATTGTAGTGTGTGACAGTTCATACAGTTCAAAAATTATATTTCTAGCATGTGAAGAAAGTAGATTTTAGGAAACTGAATCAAGTGTTGATTAGTATCTGAGGCTGAAAAAATTAAACTAGTTGTACCAATCACTCATCCAGAGATTTGAATTGACCAACATTTACTTGATCCATAGTCCAAAATCTATCAAAAAAAAAAATCAAATAATAGGAATATTCCCCCATATTTATGAAACAAAACTAATTACTACCCATCCACAAACAGAAAATGTTAGACAAACATTAGGAATGTACTTAAATTTACAAATTACTACGGGTTTTTTTCCTGAATTTTATGTCAGCATAAAAGCCAATAGGTCTACTACAGAACCCTCAGCACATCTTTTACCAAATTCAAACTCACAATTCATAAAAGCCGAAGATCATCATATCTTAACTCAAAAAGTAGAAATTACTATCAGCTAGGAAAAGCCTGACCCTGCATCTCAACAGCATTACCTCCATCTTTTAAGATTAAGCTCGCAAAGACATTATTCGAAATCTAATCAAGCGTTGATCAGTTTCAAGGTTGAGTGGATTAAACCTGGAAAGTGATCCAAGTTTGAAAATCTGTAAACCAATCTCAATATTTGACATTCCCCTGCTGAAGAAAACAGCATTACTTTACAGGCTTTGAAGACAGTCGGGAGTATTTCTTCCACTGTGCCAACGGGAAGGAAGGGAGGAGTTGTACAATGATGCAGGATTATACCCCTCCGTACTTCAGTTTGTCATAAGTGAAGTTGGTGCTGCACTCTGGGAACAGCCTTGTTACTGAACAGAGCATGCGTGAAACATCAAATCTAATTCAGATTCACATTGCATTCTGACTAGCCTGAAATTGTGCTATATACAACTATGTGATTTCCCGAACACACACACCCTTGTGTCCATACAAAACAAAAGATTTGTGCAAGTAAAGATCATTCCCTTGTGGCCCGAGAGGTTTTTGACAACCCAGTAATGAAAAACATCACCAGAAATGTGAAACCCACAGAGTCCTCCATGTGTTGGTTACAGGTCAAACAAGTCATTCTTCTTTCCTGCACAGCCTGTCAAAGCCTCTGCTGACCTTTATGCCTGGAAAAAAAGACTTAGCATCAACACTGCTAAGTCCTCTTTTCCTACTTTGTGTTTTTAATGGTCTAAGCCCTCACCTGATCCTCACTCTAAACACTTGTTTTCTGGCTAATCCTTTAAACAAGCAGCATAAAGGCTGCAAAGATTTATCATGTTGAACTGTAACGACACAGTAAGCGTCACATGTTTAACTTAAATCTGCAGAACTGACTATTGTAAAACGTACAAACAAAACACAGACTCGCAGGTTTGTGTCCAACTGGTTGGATGTGTAAAGGAGACACAAAGAAAATCAGATTAAAGCGTTATATATGGTTTTGTTTAGAAATGGACGCGAGACAATTCGGTGAGCAGAACGCCCTCTTGGCATTAATACTGTTGTTTGAGCCACAAGTTGATATAACTTGCGCAGATTCAGTTGTACTTTTGTACATTTAATTTACCTTTGCAGTTAACTTTTATTTAGCATGTGTGTTTTGTTTCCGATTGGTGACGTTAATCAAGACACCATGCGCATAACACCACACATTATTATCAAGAGCCTAATGGTTTCAGTTCATCTGACCTTCAGTCTCCCTTCCTATGCTTAGTCTTAATAACAGAATACAGATAAATCTTCAGGAATGCCCTTTAATAAGATGATAAGAGTGTATGTGATGTAATTAAAAGCCCCTGGCTGCTATTTGCCTAAAAGGAGGAGGATCAATCAGGACTTCCGTCGAAGCAGGATCCCTCAGGATTCAACAATAGGACTGGGAGTTGAAACTCAGTGCTGTAAAAACAGTCCAGGTCTGGTTGGGGCTCAGAAGTAAAACACAGGTTGGGACCACTTGTGTCAACATATACACCAAACCACATAAAACATGCTGAAACAATAATTAGACAGTAGACAAAACTACAAAAGAAAAAAGGTCAATCTGAAATTCTTGCTGTAAGCCAATGATAACAGTGGTAAACATAAAAAAAACAATGGAGGATGTTGAGTCAAATGTTTTTCTTTTCAGCAAAAAATCACTTTCGTGTAATAAATGGCAATCCAACACATCTACAGTCAGAAAAGTGCTTGTATAAATTAATGAGCTGCTAGAAAATGATTTGTTGACGGACGAGGGTGACAGCTGAAAGCATGATGGATCTCCTTCAAGCAGGTCATTAAACAAAGTATGACCAAAGATGTTACCGTTCCCGGTCAGCTTGCTATAAATGTGGAGCATCAATAAACAAAATGTTCAGAAGGAGACATCTGGGTGGACTATGGAAAAAAATCAAAGCATCAGGACAGAAGACTCAAAGCAACATAGCAATGTTTGTGAGCAGACTTTAAGAAATCATCTAAAGAAAAAGAAGCCAAACTATTATCCTTTATTTTCAGTTTTAAAGGTTCCACTAACAACTTTAACAGGCTGGATAAAAGAGATTCATTGATACGTCTCATTCTGGACATATGGCAGTCATTATCTCACCATAACATGCAAAGGTGGACATTTCTCATATATTTATTTTCTAATGCTATTGTCTTATTTTCTTTCTGAGCTGACTAAATGTCCTCCAAGGCCATTTATACAAAGTACTGGACCTCAACTGCAGTTGCTCTAGATATGTGCAGTGCCTTACTTTACATGTTCAACTAATAACAAATAATTAGCTTTGCACCAAATGTACGAACCACATATCACTGTATATACTCATATAAGAGCAAATCAAAGTGGGGGTAAAGAGAACCCAGTTTAAATCCTTCTATTGTTAAATATAAGCTTTTTCTGAAATGCTACAAACCACAACAGCCTAACCAGGATAAACAAGGCAACTATTATAACACGTAGAAAACAATAAACATGCCAGAGAAGAACAAAACTATAGCTAGTAAATGTGCCCAAAAGCTTCACTTAGTCACTAGCGTTAGGCTTTGTAAACATTATTTTTTTCTGAGCGAGTTTATCACATGTACATTGTTAGCTCGTTAGCTTAGCGGTATTTAGCAGCAGCTGTTAGCGGTTTGTGTGTTCTTCATACTCACCGACCTCACCAAACAAGGCTAGCTTTGCATTTATGTATGCGTTTGTTTCGTTTAGTGTCCGTGTAATGTGTAGTTCATGCCTGCTTGATGCCTGGTTCAACGCCCGCTGAACAAAAGCTACACAGAAGCTGGACGATTCAGCCGCAAAGTGCCTGGTCTGTGAGGGGCGCCATGTATGGCTAAATAGTTCTCCCAAATCTGGAGATGAGCTGAGCTTCTATTTACGACGTTAACGACTGATTTCTTGCATTTTTAAGTTTATTTTTATCATTTCTAATAATAGCCTAATTCTACACACCTTTATTTCCGTATCTTTCTTTTTCTTTTAAATGTTTAATCACATTTTGTTTTGGGGTTTATGTCAAACCTGGCAACTCACTGGGCCTCCATCTGCTTCACTCCTGTCTCTCTGGTGTTCAGTCGATCTGCGTTTCTGCCAGAAGAGGGCGCCGTTCAACGTTAGAATACAGTGGAGAATTCTATTCCATTTGCTTTAAATTTCTCTATTTGCTCTCTTAATCTAATTTAGTTTGGGACTCAAAATATTCTGATAATATTGTGACAAATGAATGAATGAATGAATAGTTAATCTGCTTATATTGGGGGGAAATAGAATATAATCTGTTTTGTAGATTCAACAATTTTAGATTTTTTTTAGAGGAGTTTTTCAAGGTTTTTTGGAAGTAAGCAAATACATCACATTCATGTGAAGAGTCAATATTTAGGTTCTCAGTGGGGTTAAGATCTGTTGCGTTTCCTAACCACATCTCCAAAATGTTAATGTCCTGATCTTTTAGTCCCTTTGTTTGACTTCAAACATGAAGTTCTATGTTCAGGAGGAGGACCTTTTATCTCCGTATTTGTCTTCTGCTGCTCATCCTGCAGAATTTCAGTCCATCCATAATGTATTTTTAGTTAACAGTTTAATCTGCATCTGCTTTTTCTTCACTGTAATCCAAGTTCACAATGTGAACTGTCTAACTGAAAGATCTCTCTTGCAAAAAAATAAAAAATACAGCCCAATTTTCACTTTAACATTTGCTTTCTGGGATGATCCCTTCACCTGATGAGTTCAGTTTTAAAAACATCGATGAGCACTAGCTTTTACTTTTTTAATGGTCATTTTGCATCAAAAGTAAGTCATTTTAAAAGAAATCTAAGTAAAATATACAGTGGATGAGTGCTAGGCGGACACAGGTGCACTCAGTAGATTCACACATTTCTGGAAATATTAGTCAAACAAGTCTTTTTTTTATTTAAAACCACATTTAAAAATCACAACATGAAACAAAGTTGTGTTTGAGTGCTCCAGAGGCATCAACAACTCTTTTTTTGTATCTAGAAAGTAAAAGGTAGAGGAATCAGAGTTAATCATCACGATGATTGACCCTGGGAGCCTTTGAACATAATGGCCTAGTTCTCTCAAGATAGCATAGTGGACATGATTATCTGCAATAACTATTTTCATTCTAAATTTGACAAAAACCCCATGTTTATTTTGACATAATTTATTTACTTAGAGATAACAAGACCTTGAGAGCGTTTAGCTGCTAATAAGCTTTTCTATGGAGATCAGATAATTATTTTTTTTTAAATCATCTCATCTAGAAATATTTTGTTCTTTGTTGTGATAATGCCTTATCTTTAGACACTAGCTAAGTTTTAGGGAGTTTTAGTTTAAGTTTTAGTTTTAATGAACTAATCTGTCAGCAACAGCAAAATGAAAGTGAGAACTGTTTCTGCAGGCTGGGTTCTAACACAGGTTCTAATCAAGTTCAAATATAATTAGAACAAAAACCTTTTAACTCTCATACTAAAGTTGGTCATGCAGGTAAAAACAAGATATTTGGTGACACTTGAAAGTTTTAAAGTTTGTCTAATGACAAATTAGTTAAAAATGTTTTTAAAAACGATTAAAATAAGTTGTTCAGAATCCTGCAGGCCATAGCAGCAAACTAAACGTGGGTTGTGTTTCTGTTTATCCGACTCAGCGCTGGCTACTTAAGTTTATAGATTATTACAATCGCAGAGATTTTCACCTGCTGGCTGTCGAACAGTATGCAGTTTGATTAACTTTAGCTTTTACCAGTGGTCAACATTTTAAGCCGTACACCTCTGAAGAAAAAAAAAAAACTCTCCAAGGATTATCAAAACGTTGTGCAAAAATAATTGAAAGACTTTTAAACAGTGATATGAGTTTCAGGTCTACTAAATCGCTTTTAACACCTGGTGCCTCCTTGAAAATGCAACATCTGCCAAACTTTTTCTGACCACTTTTGAGGAAGGAATGAGACTTTCTTTCTTTTAACCACAAACATAAATCAAGAGTTGCTGACAGTAGGCATGGGCAGGAATTTTCGAGTGACAAAGTTGTTAAAAGTTGATAAATTTGAAAAAACTGTTTTTTTAGTCATTGTTTTAGTTGGCACTTAGTTGCTACCACTAGGTGGCAGAGACGGACCAAGCTCTTTATTGCACTAACAGGAGATATATCGTAACTAATCTACGTTATCTCCAAAAAGTTCTTAAATGTTAAAATAATTTTCAAACCCATATAAAAAAACATAGAGGAAAAATCATTCAAACCAGAGCTCTCAAAACGTTTTATATTATTGGTTGTTAATTGACACTATATATATACAGTATATATATATATAAGGATTTTACAAATTGCTTTTTTATTTTGTTTAAATCAATTACTCTCTCGTTTTCTTGATGTTTTGAACGACATCACATAAACCTTTTTCATATATATTTTATGTGATAATGGTTTAAAAGCTTATGAAGCTGTGCCAACTGTTAAAGGGATTTCTACGAAGCTAACAACCCAGTGCAAACGACTGGTTGTCCTTTGATAACTTTATCAGCTGGGATAAAAAGCGAATATTCTGCAATTAAACTGGACTTCATGTAACTGAATCTCAATCGGCCTATATAGCAAGATCTTTGGAAATAAACCGAAGACATTTGCCTTGTAAAGTTCCTGTTGTAAATTAGAGCTACATGAATTTACTAAACTGACTTGAAATTATTTTGAGCAAGAAAAAAAAATCTGTTTATATAAGAGTTTAATTTCATCACATATTCCACCAGAGAAACAGGACAGAAATTTCACATCTGAAATCAAAATACATTTAGTCTTGTTATGGAATTAAGACTGCAATTTACCTGCTTTACTTTTTAACATAGGGTAGATTCCGTAAACATAAAAAAGAGCTTATTGATCACAAGCTACAAAAGAAAGTGTAGACTTTCTCCAACTAAAAACAAAGTTAGCTGTATTTTGAAATGTTCCGTCCTGTTCTGAAAACACAGAGTAATTTTAATACTTTTTTTGTCTGCAAGGGTTCATTGGATTTCGCTAACCTCTGGTGTCACATTTTGGCATTGACTTCTTGAAACCCTAATTTTTATTCATTCGGAATAAATACACAACGGTATTTTTTCTTTTTCTTTTTACAATGAGTAAGACTGTCTGCAGATAACCCCTCAACTGAGCCCTATTGAAAAATACAAATCTGTATTAAAATTCTATATTACTCTTAAAAACACTAGGAAGCGCATGTGTACAGTTTCACTTGGAAAATATTTGAGAACCAAACACTTAGACTTTATAAAACTCAAAATGTGACACACTTGATAAGATGCCTTAATTTGTTTCTCGCAACAGGAAAAAAAAGTGAAGTTTAAACTTTTAGCTGATGCAGCCAATGAATCAGAAGGTTTTTTCTGAATGTGATTTCTTTTATAATGTGCAGCTATAACTCAACAAAACAGTGCAGCTGTTTGCTTTACAGGAGAGATAACAGCAGGAGGAGTTGAAGGTGGGGAACATTTTAGTGTTTAATACACCTAAGTTTCAATGATAACAGATTCACAATCTTGTGACAGTTCAGGAACCAGTTCAGAATAAAACTGATTAGTTAAACATCTAACAAACTAAAAATAAGCCTTCATGCTATCCTTCAGATGGTGATTATGGTTTACTATAATCTGAGTACCAACAACATCATGAGGTCTGTACAGAGAGTTCAACAATAAATTCACAGCACTTTTGATTGGAAACAAAAAGGGAGAATTTGTTCCTCCCTACTTCAAAGAACACACTGGGTGATTCTCACGAACCCAACCTATCGAATGTCTTAGAAGATTTTAGGGGCATACTCATAAAAAAATCAAAATAATACACTTTAATTTGGACAATCATTATTTCTAATATTTGGCACAGATCATTGTTAGTTACTAAAATAAGTCTTTTAATGTTTTTTAACTGTTTTTGGAGTCGCAAATTCATTACCTTAATGCGTCCTCAGGGGGAAAAAATGCTTTCGCCTCAATTTATCATTATAAATAATCAAGCAGATTTATAAAAAAAATATCGTAAATTTGTTTAAATATACATAAATGAATAAAATATGATAATATATAATAATTTTCTGTTAAGTAATTCAGAATATTTTAATAAAAGTGAGTGTCTGGAGGTGCAACTCTCATTACCTATACCGTGTTCAAAGTCCTGTAATATTCACAGCTTTCTTTTTAAATAAAGTTATTGTGACCCATGATGCACCACAAAGAAGAGAAGACAAAAGATGGCTACAAGGTAAGATTGTTTGACATCTTTTGATCATGATAACTGTTAAGCTTCTCCTTCCATATGCCTATTTTTACACTATAGGTGATCATTACCGTAAAGTATAATACCTCATGTTCTTAAAAAGTTATTAATAAGATACTTTCTTGTACAGAAGAAGTTAGGGAGTTCACACTGTTTGTGAGAAAAGTTGAACTAAGTCATCACGACATGCTAGAATTTTAAGCCAGCTCATGTGGATGTCGTTCGTTACCGTAATGCGTAACTTTCATTACCGCGTAATCTGAGGCCTGTTGCGGTAATGAGAAATAAGGTTACAGTGTCATTTTTCAATAATAAATAGATAAATGTATAGGTTATTTACACTGTAATGTTATTGTTTATTACACTTTACATTTTTTTAGGCTAAATTCTTATGCTAATTGATATCACCTAATATGAGGCGCAAAAGGAAGTGGACAGAAGAGGGCGGAATCAAGAGCTAGGGTGTGAAAAATTACAAAAAATGTTATATAGACCTGACCTTTTCATGTTTTTGCAGATAAAACTAAACATAATGTCTCCACAGGTTGTTGCTACTGAACCAGGAAATATTAGATCTCGAGAGGTCTCCTGCTTCTGTGGTCACTCTTGTGACTGCTTCTCCCCAAAGGAGTTCGTTTTCACTCAAAGGGAATCTGAAGAGACCATCAAAGTAGGTCCTTGTGGACTATGACGGAGACCTCTATACTTGCACAGTAACACAGGTAGGTTTAAGACTGAGTGGAGAATGGGAAGTCATGTGTGCAAGTATTGGATTCAGATTGTCAACATGTAATGTGGAGGTAATGATCATGTAATAATCAAATTGTCTTTGAAAAACGCAGTTGATAAATGTTTTTTTGGTTCATTAATCCAGATTGCCAGTGGTCAGTATGAGGTTGAGACAATGAGCTGTGCGGGAGACAACCGCTTCTACATCCCATCAATAAGATCTGCTGGTGAGAAGGTGTGGTATTATTTGGATGACATCAAAGAAATTATTCCTGAACCACTGCCTACCTCTTCATCCGCAAGACACTTCTGTGTGGTGTCAGAAATCTGGGCCAAGTTCAAAAAGAAAGTCCAATGAATTATTAGCTACATTGGCATATTAAGGCAGCTGTAAATAGAAACAAAGGATGGAAAAAATTTCCACCAAAAAATCTCACATTTTGTAGAATATACAAGTAAATTTGTAACTTTTGAAACTCAGAAGGTTCCACATTTGTTTCTCAAAAATTTCTGATTTTAATCTCAAAATTTCATGGGTTTTTGTAGTAAATTGTTTGACTTCTTGAACTCAAAACTCTGAAAGATTCTGACATTTAAAAATAAAATTACATTTTTTGGCAGAAATTTACTCTTTTTTCCTATCTACAATGGCCCTCTTACATTGTCATTTACCAGTGTTAATGAGAAGGATTTTTTTTTTAAAAAAACTTATGAAATATGTGATTTCTTGTGTACTAGCATTGTTTCCTGTTTATCTGAGTGGGGTTTTGTATTCTTCTTTTTCACACAGTGTTGTATCACTAGAAATTTGCTAGCACAAAGTTGAAAAAATACATTAATTCAGTCATTTCCCAGTTGTGTCTCCTGTTATTTTGAATATAGTTCAATATCTTTTTTTCTCCCTGTGCCTTGTTTGCTTTTGCATTTACCCTAAATCAAACTCATTGTTTCCCATTGTCTTTTGTGAATTTGTTTTGCTTCAAACAAATTCACAAATATGAACACTTTTAAACAGTGCACTATAGCACTATTGTAATGTTGTCCATTTATTTTAAATGAATATTACTTCAGTTTGTACTATTTCTGAACCACTCCCTACCTGTTTATCAGCAAGACACTTCCGATTCACTTCCTAGTCCTTATAGCTGTTACTGTAAGCACTATGACGCAAATATGGGACTATTTTTCTGTTCAGTTTGTGAATGTCGACTTAATAAACTTAAATAAAATTTGCAAATGTATGTTTTACTAGGGTATTTTATTGTTTGTGTAGTTCACTATTAATATAGTTATGAAGGGTTCACTACCGAAACATTGCTATTCATTACCGACATGTTTTTTCATTACCGCTATGTTAACTTTATGAGGATTTATTTAGATTAGTTATATGAATTACTTTTATATTTTAATCCCTTGATGAAATGTGCCAGATCCTTTATACTATGGTTATATTGTTTTTTCAATGTAATGATTTGATACAAAATTACAATCAAAATTAACTTTGAAATTTGCATCACTGTTACGGTGATGAAATTATTTTTTGCAGTAAAATAAAACATTTAGCTAGAAATGCCTATTTTTGATTATATCCGTCTCTCTGTGCACACTGAAGTCCTTGGTGTCCAAAAAATGTGAAAAAAAAGTTTTGTGGTTTCAAATTTCTTCATGGAAATTGTGTTACGGTAATGAATTTATTTGCTCAAAGTTAGAATAAAATGTTTAAAAATACCTAGAAAATGTGCATATAGATTATAATTTTACAGTGAATAGTAAAATTAGTATCCATTTTATAAAGAGTGAGTGTTTTTGTGTGTATATAATGTTTTTTAATTTTTGCTACGAGTCGGACCATGTTCGTGAGAATCACCCCATTGCTTCCTAGAAACATCAATGTCCAGAACTCTGTTCAACACATCCATTTGGAAGGTCATTACCCAGCGACCGTTTGAATGGAGATTTATTGTCACAACAATAAATAAATAGTGACACAGGTGAAGAAGAAACAACCAAATGATCCAACCTGCATCTTCAGTTTTTCGATTTATAGTCTTCACTTCTTGTTTCAGCACATTGAACTGGTAGGAATGTTTGTAGCAAAGCACCACCTTTCAGGTGTTTTTGGCTTTTTACGATTGGGAATGTTCTTTCAGTCATTTCTGAGACCAAACGTTTCTGAGTCAAAGGGCCGCAGCAGAGCTTTCAGCCGTTATACTCCTGCTGATAGCGACGGTTCAGCTCGCGCAGCTCCTTCTCTCGCACCCTGCGAGCTTTGTTGGACTTGGTGGAGCGGCTGGAGCGCGTGGACTGGGCTGACTTCGTGCTATGGCAGCGCGACGAGGCGCGTTTCAAGAGGTTCTGAGATATGCAGCGCTGCAGGTTCTTCATAGAGGAGGCCGCCGCCATGCTGACAATCCAGGGATGCTTGAGGGCGTGGCCTGCCGTCAGCCGCTCGCTGGGGTCCACTGTCAGAATCCGCTCGACAAAGTCTTTGGCCAGGTTGGACACGCTGGGCCACGGCTGGGAAAAGAGGATAGAAAAAAGTCAGAAACATGACGTGAAGTAACATTTTTGATGCAGGTAATACAAAAATTGTTTCCTCATAAACTGCAAGGTTCTCGGTGTGAAAAACTCTGTGAATGTGAAAAACTCAGTCCTGTCTGCTTGGCTTAATATCAATGCAGTGCAGCACTAATATGTTAATTATTTTTTTGAATCATTCATTGCGATTAATCCGATTAATCGTTTCAGGCCGTAAACTTTTTCATTGTTGTGTGTCAAGAACCCCTTTTGCGCTAAAATAAGTCAACAGAAATATTCCTTCTACAGGGTTGAGTTTGTTTGCAAATTTGTCCTCTGACCAGAAGATGGCAGCAGAAGCACAGAACACAGAAGACGTAGCACTAAACCCTGAAGTCTGTGAAGTCACAAGACATTTTGTCCACATCCAGTCTGTGATCGACTTGCATTAGTTCAGATTCTCTCACATTGTAACAACGGATGTAGACTTTAGAGAGCTTAGATCTTTATGTGTCTTATTGTGTCGAGTTTTATGTTCCCAAAGCAGTTCGTCTAACTTTGGAAACAAATGTTCTCAGTAATGGCTGCTTTGTTCTGGCAAGAAATAAACTGCACTCAGTACGAGTGACTAGTAGTGAGTCAAACTCGACCCCCTGCTTGGCCAGGAATTACATGCTACAAACACACACAGACATACACACACAAATACACACAAAACTTGGTCACCTTGTCCTGTTTGGCCACCAGCTGTGTTTTCGGTCTCTTTCTGTTCATGTAGCAGATAAATTACCAGTGTCGACTAAACATAAATGACGCATATGAAACACATACGTTTCTGCCCTCCCAGAGCCATGTTTTGGCTATGACTAGTTCCTGGACCGCAGCTGTAAATGTGAACATTATTTATCCCAGCTGTCAGGAGTCAAATCCCAAAGGAAAACACATTCAGGTCTGTTACATCGCAACTCCTACGCTCAGGCCCATATTTCTTACAAATGTTAGAGTTGGGATTTTCTTTTCAGGACTGGTAAATTCTTCATGTAAACGAGAAAAGATGTAGGTTACTGCAACTTCTGCAACAGCAGGAAAATGCTATAAGCATAGCTTGCACAGAGTTGGTCATCCTTCAGTTGTTTTGTGAGAATTATATTGTAGACTTGAAGACTAGATATAATCAGTATATTCCAATCTTAGGATTTCATTCAGCAACTACAATCAGAGCCGATCAAGGGAAAATTGATTCTTGTAGCTGGCTGCTTCACAAGTCTCATTTTTTCTTGCAAAGCTACCAAATATTAGCCCGTATAGACATGCTGAAATTCATGGTATTATTGTTTAATGGCTAATAAAAAATATTTTCACAGCAGTTTATATGTGAAGTGTGTAGACAGATTTTTGGATAAATATCTTACAGAATACTATATGTTATATATTGTTTTTAGTAGGACCACAATGTTCCTTGTAATTCCAGTAAAACTGTCCCTACAAATCACAAAGAAAACTCGCCTGACTCACATTAGGCTTAACTATTCCCAGCCCAAAGCCATGAGGACATTTGCTTCAAGGAAGGGATAAACATGTCAAGTTGGGATTCCTTTAACCCATCAGGCAAAACAAGTTAATCCCCAGAAAATTGAAATGACTCAACAGCTTCTTCTTACATATTAAAAAAAAAAAACAGTTTGTGTAGAAATGTCTGCATAAGGAGCAAAGATTTACTGAGGGTGTTTCTGGGAAAGCGTTCACTGGAAGACCAGATTAATCAGCACTTTTTCTAGCCGTACTGTAAAATAAAGGATATACAAAACTGTGGAAGCATCTTCATCCAGTCCCTTATTTATTTATACATTCTTTCAATCAGGCGGAATTCAAATGTTTGACTGTCTACCGGTATTTCTTTAGCCTCCGGCTGCTTTTTCGCTCATTCAGTCCAGCAGAGGATTGCTTTCAGGAAGGTTTTAGATTGTCCAGTGATTTCACTCCGACTTCAGAATCATTGAGGCGAAAAAGACTCGCAAACTAAAAAAAAGGGGTGTGTTCAGTCGACACATAACGGAATAGCTAAGTACAATATTTCAATTGAATTTTTAGGTACTTTCAATAAATCAATAACAATATATATCGCGATAGACACATGACCAAAATTTACAGTTCTGAAAACATCTGATGGAATATTCAATAATTTCACTGAACACCAATCCAGAACCACGCAGCATTCTGGGGGATGTAGGCAGAGGAAACGCTCTAGCTGCTCAACCTTTCACAGCAAGCTAAACAAAGCTAATGGAATCAACTAACTCACTCATTCTTTGGTTACCTAGCAACAACTTGTTAAGTGACTTGTGCAGCGGCAGTCTAAGGTTTTGTCACTGTGCCTCATAAAACTAAATTAAAACTAATAACTGCTTGAAAATAACAGCATGGAGAGAAAGTGGTGGATAAAACGGGAAAGGTCACGCCACCATTTTGGCTGTATTTTTGATATTTAAAACAAAAAATAAATCTAATCAATAATTATTGATATTGACTCATATGAAACGTTTACATTGTGATACGTTTTTCACAAGCTGGCTGTCACAAAGATAACCGATTTCCATTTCTCCTCTCAGATAAAGAAACATCAGTAAAGTATGACAAATATATTATGACGATACTTCAAACAACAGAGCAAAATCTTCTTCTCTCACTTGTTCTTTTCACCTTAATTTTGTTTTTGCGTTCTCTGTAAACATGCTTAAAGGAATTTAGGAGAGAAATTACAAAAAATAAAGAAATATGTCTTTAATTAATGATTAAGAAATGTTGAATGTGGAGTTGGAGAGGAGTACAGTGGTTTAAAAATCTAGTGAGCCTGTGTGGGAACTGTGTCAAGGTGAACTTCTTGGAAATCTGTTGATAAAGCCTCCCGCAGGGCGCAGCATGTACTCCAGAAATGGGGGAAGAAGAAGAAAGCTACAGATGTCAGTTCTTACCTCTCCAGAAAAGCTATACTTCCCCTTCAGAATCTGCCGGTAGAGCCTCATGCGGTTATCGTCCTCGAAGGGCATGGTTCCGCTCAGCAGGATGTACGATATTACCCCCAATGCCCACATGTCCACGGCATTTGTGTAGGGCTTCCTAACTAGGATCTCTGGGGCGATGTACTCCGGTGTGCCGCAGGTGGTCTTCATCAGACACTCGTCTCCTTTCTTCCGGCTGCTAGCCAAACCGAGGTCGGTGATGATGATCTTCGAGTCGGCTCCAGGGTGGTAGTACAGCAGATTCTCTGGCTTCAGGTCCCGATGAGTGATCCCCAAAGCGTGGAGATACTTGACGCCGTCCAGCACCATCTGCAGCACCCGGGTGGCGTCTCGCTCTGTGAAGGAACCGCGAGTAATGATGCGGTCAAAGAGCTCCCCTCCTGTGGCCAACTCCATGACCATGTAGACACGCTCTGCCGTCTCAAACACCTCCATCAGCTGGATTATGTTGGTGTGACGAACCCGACGCAGGACGCACAGCTCTGACTCACACACCTCCCTGCCCTCGCGGTAACGGGTCTCGATCATCTTGATGGCGTACGGCTGCCGCGTGCTCTTGTGCTCCACCCGGACAACTCGGCTGAAACTCCCACGACCTATGAGGGCTTTTATCTCATACTTAGCCGTGACTCGGGGGTCAAACTTGGCTCGGTACTTCGCCACCTTCTTTCGCTGTGGGTGCGACAATTTGGAGGGGTCTTTAGGAATCAGAGCTGAAGCGGAAGTGGGAGTGGCAGCCTGTGCTTGGCATTGATATGCGCAAGAGTGGTCAGGCTTTTCAGCTGCCACGCCTCCAGCCTCGCCAGTCTTGCTTCCAGTGCCATCCCCTCGTATGAAGTGCTTATAAATATCCGTCTGAGGAGGCTGAGGATCAACCTGAGGAGTACAGGAAATAGGACTTTAGAACTTTAAGGTTCTGCTACTTCAGACAAAGAAAACAGTTACTTATTTCTTTCTAGTTGACTCATAAACAAAATACTTTGCAAGTAATTTAGCAATTACCAAGGAAATACATTTACAGTTCTGAATGCTCTCTATTTGCTTAAAATGTTTATCAAAACTGGCAAGACTATTGCTAAATAGCTACAAATCATGAGATAAAACAAAAACTGAATTGAAGATTAAGGCTGTTAAGACTGTTAAAGCTTTATCATATATTCTTGTAGGAGAAGGCTGTGCAGCTACACCCCTGTCTATTACTGACCTTTTTGACCAGATCCAACTGAACATCCCCTGGAGGCTCAGGGAGGACCTTGCTGTTCCGGCACCCCATCACATCACCTCGGGCCACTGCCCAGCCAGCCACACAGGCCACCAGGAGTCCTGCCTCATCACCGCAACAGCTGATTCAACAGGCCGATGACATCCAGGCTGTACCCAAGCTCAAACCGACGTTCATAAATGAGGCTGATCACTCCCATCCAAGTCCAGGTGAGCTGGCCTCAGCAGCTGCGTTTCATGAATACGACACCTCAATACAGCCCATAAATGAGTGTATTCAGTCAGGATTACTTGTTGTTGTTCTTTGTGCTGTTCTTTTTTTGGCGCAGCTCTCTTGGCTGTCCAAGAAAACCCAAAAGCCTTTCAGGAACCTACCAGGCTCCCATTAAACAAGACTGCATTAGTACAAACCCTACAGAAGCCAACAGCACAGAACAATTGATTCGATGAATGAGGTGTTTGCCTGGGACAGGAAGCCTCTCCGAAAACGTTATCCTCAGGACTCATGCAGAACTTCCAGGGAAAACGCAGCCATCGTCTGTCCTTTGATCCATTAGGAGAAGCTTCAGAGTCAGCAACAGTCTTGATTAAACAGCATCAACCCCCAGGGAGAATTGTTGGCTGTGAAGGAGTGACGCTGTGAAATGCAAAATAATCCCAAATTTACTGAACAATGATATTATCAGCAGAATATTAGGAGCAATTTTACACTGATCATCATAAAACAGAAGTTCAGTTTAAATGAAAAGCATTTAAGTCCTTGTTGTAGGACCTTCAGGACTAAGAATATGCAGCATCAATGCACCGATTGGAGGTGACCAGAATTGGATGATTTTCAGTCTGACTGGGATTTGAAACCTCTTTTTTCCCCACTCTAGTTTGCAAATTAAACACAGAAAGGTAAACGGTTGGCATTAATAACAGCGTATGGTATTCCCAGTATTTAATTTAGCGAGAAAAGTGCCATTCTTTAATATTCCTTAGTGTTCGTGTCATGAGATCAAATGAAATAAAAATGAAAGTTATTGAGATTTTCAAAGATTCCTCTGCTGCTTGTTTTTACAGCTCAATATATGGTGTAACAAAAACAAGTTAATTCTAATTATTCTAACTGCAATGTCCAATATCCTAAGCTTTTCAGAGACTTATCAATATACCAAAACTGAAAAGAGATGTGGTCAAATGGCTATACAGCGCTTCTTAAAGATAGTCCACCTCAATGCCATTTTTGACATTTGTGGCAGCAAGGCAAAATCCAATGTCTCACCATGACCATGCGTTTTGGCTCTAATTTTTTTTACATATATCCGATAAGCATAAAATTGAACATGATGGGTAGTAATTTAACCACAAAAAAAATTCTATGCAAATATGTTAAATATTATGATGAAATTCGGTACACACTTGTAACTTCTCAAGACTTATGAAAGAAATGTGTTGGACCCATGGTCCAATCCCAAAGGAAGTCAACCATTTTAGAGTAAAACCTATATTTTGTCCCTTTATTTCCTCAAACACATATCTGAACAAACTCCTCCTACAGCTTTCCATTAAGGAGACTTCTTAATGAGTCATTATAGTCTTCACACATTGACGATCAAAAGTCATCAGAAGATTTTTACTGCAAAGCATGTGGGCGTGGCCAAGCCTCAAAATCTGACCATAAAAGACAAAGGCGTAATAACTTTCACACACAAGGTCAGAAATTCGAGGCTCCTTTATGCTGCATTGTGGCGACATGCAGAACTGACCGACCGGTCAGTGGAAGTGGCGTTTAGGTGGCAGTGTCCAATACCTGCAGTGGTACTTCGCTGCAAGGGTCATTCAAGGATGCGTGTACCTTTAATAATTTGCACTCATGACTTAACTAAGACCTAGTTTTTTCCCCCAGTTTGTTTAAATTTGTCATAATTCACGTTCTGTACATTCAGGCATTTTACTTATCTATACATAAATAATACTTATTCATTTATTATGGTTGTCATACAGTAGGTCTGAATGTATATTTCATCTATTAAAGCATAAATCTTATATCTCTTAAATCTTGAATGTGTGTCATGCAAAAACTGCTGTTTTTTGTAAAAACAAAAACAAAACAAACAACAAAACAAAATAAACAAATGTAAACTTTTTTTTTTTTTAAATGTGGACAGTCAAATTAAGAGTCATCTTTACAGAAATCGGCCGAGAAAACTGCAATCAGTGTATTACCGGGTTAAATGCAATCAATATCAGACGTGCATAGAAAACGATAATAAACACATAACAGTTGAATATTATTTTTAAACAGCTGTAAAAGACATTTATGTAACAACAAATTTAATGAAAACCATATATGAAAAGTAGATCCTACTTAGTTTATTAAAGTAAAATGTTATAAAAAAAAAAAAAAGCGTAATTCTGGTGTTTTCTTTCTTCTTTTAAAGATAGGCCCGTTAGATTCGTTTTTCTTCCCAGAGAAAAACTAACCATAACTTTTACTTCAGCAGTACGTAACAAAGTGGCAGTCTCCAGAGGCTAACAACCAACAACTCTGTTACTAAAATTAATAAAGTGGCTTTTAAATCTCATGTCCAAACTTACCGGAGAAGTGTGTGACCATGCTAATTAGCCTGTTAGCAGCAGCTCCTGCCAAATCCAGCCTCCTCACCCCACTCTGCCTCACTCTCACTCAGCTGGGCTCTCCATTTTCACCCCACACTTTCCCAACTTCAGTTCCCGACTCAAACACCGCAAAAATCCGCCGCCAACCTCGATGGCAATTCGTCAGCCTAACTACCGGTTCTGGTAGTTTGTTTAGTAAGCGTCTGAAAGTGTTGAGAAACTTCCCACAGTTGTCTAGTCGCACTCCTGAATCTGGACGGTGTTTTTCACCCCAGGGAGGAGGACCACCTTCTCACGGCAAGAAAACCGGAAATAAAAAAAAAACACCTTAATTCCGATGGGCAGCTTTCAAAATAAAAGCTATAGCACGACCTTTTTTTTCAAACTCTTCTTGCACACTCGACTATCAGACAAAGAACTCAGCACAACATTAAAGTAACACATTTCACCAAAGTGATGTCCTTTCCTGGCTGATTTTTAAAAATTTTTGATTATAATGACAGCATTTTAATTACTAGAGTTACTGCATGCTTTCTAGACTCATGAGCTCTATTAACCCACATTTATTTTGAGATTTATTAAGTGACACTTTATGGGTCTTTATGTCTGACTTTTTATGAACATATGTGACATTTTGTCAGTTAGGACCCGTCTGTTTGCTGATGTATTGACGCCTGGCCAGGACACAATATGTTTGCTGTCATCACGTCTCCCACAAAGACTAGACTCTGTGGAATCTGTAAACTGCTCCAGCAATACCATCATAACCCAAAGACAGTTATGTTGGTAATATCATCATTGTCCAGTTCACTGCGAAATGCCCTTTCACTAAGTGTGGTCAAACTTTTCCTCCTCTTTTTCTCTGCTGTAAATGGTTCTGCAGGTCGACACAGTTGTCGGCACACTGATGAAGAACTTGATTGTTAATGCTGAGCCAGGAGAAGCACCTAACACCAACAAGTAATCATATATTCCGAATAGATGTTCAAAGTATTTTTGTCCTTATTCATCATTATTCAATTACATTTGTTTGGTTTTTATCTGTTTTTTAGCCGCTGCAATTCTCACTCCCATGACAAATCCAGTGATACATTGAACAAACGTTTTTCTTTCTCTCTTTCTTCTCGTTCTTTGGGTACTATACTATTTTCTGCAACACAGCTTTATTGTTTGCATGTGAAAAATTGTAAGATGAAGGCAAATCACTAAATAGCATACTAAGGAAACAAACACATAACGACTTACTCAAAAACTGTTTTTACGTTCTTCATGATAACTTGAGCAAAAAAAGTGAGAGAAAATCAGCAATTCAATTTTTATTTAACATCTACATATACTAACTGTATACATAGAAAAATATAAAGTTTTTCTCTACGAACGTTTGTGGTCAGAATTACAAAAAATATTTCTAATAACAGTTATTGTGAACATATTAAATTCTTTCTACACTGGACTGGGAAACATGCCTCTCTAAAGGAAGAACAATATTTTAACATATTGAAATAAAAAGTGCAAAATAAAAAATCCATGCAGATTGCATTGTCTTTATTTAGCAGCAACCATAAAAAAATATTCTACAAATCTAATACACATAAAATGTTACTCCCTAAATGCCTCCCTCTGATTTACAACATTACAGCCCTCCCCAAAACAGAAAACAACACCCACAGTAAGCACAGACACCTGTTCATTTGAAGTATTGATGCAGAAAAAAAATAAGTAATTGACCAATTCTGATGCAAACACATAGTCAAGTTTTGCACATGATACACAAGAAATGAAAAGATTCATAGTATAATTATGAAAAACTAAAAGGTTTGCAAATGGATTTAAAAGTGTCCACAGTGTCAGCAAAACATAGTTCCAGAATTAAACTGCTTTGGAGTGAAAAACATAAAGGCTCCATCTCCCTTAGTTTTAGCCCATCTAACCTAATATTGATGAATCACTAAACATTACTCACTAGTACGAGGTTCAAACATGTACAAGTGGTTATCTTCAATTAAATAAAGAGACCATGCCCAGAAAAATGCAGAAAACACAGATTAGGATAAAGTGTGAGCTGGAAGGAAAAAAATATTCACAACTTCCCATTACAGGTTGTCTAAGTATTTAAAATTGTATTATTTAAAGTGTTTAAATAATCTTCATCCAAACATCACAGCAATCAGTTACACTGTGAGGCATTCTATGCTGGAGTTATTCCCTCAACCCAAATTTTGAGAAAAATATGTTTTGACTTATCTGTATTTGATTAGATACTCTGGATAAATCTGCTGTTTTTCAAAGATCACATAAATGCTGGGGTTGCTGGTGGAATTAACACAGCTGTCATAAAGAGCTTTGCTTCCTGCTTTTGGTGGTGGTCGAACATAGTTGCTGCTGCCAGTCGTGGATTCACCTACCAGGACCAGAGCAACAAACATGTTCTTGGTTCGACTCCCTCCAACCCTGGAATATCTGTCTGAGTAGGTTGCATCTCTGGCAAAGTAGCTCCCTAGAAAAAAATATCAGAGAGAAAATAACAAATAATTAGAAATGTTCTACTTCTAGATTCTGCTTTTGATCAAAACACTTATATGTTTTACGATACCTTTGCCATAGGCTGTTCCATGGACGCCACACATCCTCCAGTCAAAGTTTTGCTCACATATGGCATCAACCAGGCTCTCATCTGTCCCGTGGAACAAGTACTGCTGATTTACAAGTTTCCCTCCATTCCTCTTCTGCATCTGCTCCTTCTGCCTGCAAATAAAGTACAAAACATAAAACACAAATATTTACCAGTAGTTACTCTTCATAACACCGAAAACCAAGTGGTCCTGCCCACAAAAATATAAAATTAAAGTGCCTGTGATTTACCATTGAAAGACTTTCCACAAGGATGGATTCTGAATCCTCTGGATGCTTTCAATGTTAGCATTAGGCAGGGTGCGCTTGAACAACATCTCAATCATATTGTAATCTGTTGCGGGTTTGGACAGAACCATTAGCTGGTAAAAAAAAAAAAAAAAAAGAGAATCAAATAAAGAGGTGGAGTTATTAGAAATATTGAAAGCAAATCATAGAAATAAAAATTTATAACCATAGCGATTTAGAGAAGATATATAAATAAAAAATAATACCTTATATCCTAGATCAGGCAGTGCATTCTTGTCCCAATGCGATGGGACATTTTCCACAGTGGATGAGTTTGCAGTGTGTGATGTTTCACTGCAGAGAAAATACAGAAATTAGGCATCATCTCAGTGACACTGCAATGTACAAACATAAACCTTAGAATGGCAAAGAATCCACGCAGGTGTATGTTACCTCTTGAGCTTCTCCTCCACATCTTGAGGTGACACAAAGCGAGGCCTCCTTCGGACATCTCTCTTAGTCTGGTATTGTACATTCTGCTGATACATTTGCTGGGTTCCTGCTGCATCCTTAAAGTGTAAAACATACTTTTGTTTGCCAGCCTGGAAAGAGATCTCCGTTTCTCTGTCGGCCATGTACACATTTTCCAGAGTTTGGGAAGTGATCATGGAATTTCCAGAATCCTAAAAGAAACACAAAAGCGAAAGAACAATCATGTAAGCATTAAAATATTTGTTTCCTTCGGAAAGCTATTAGGAACACCTATATACACTTGGTCCCAAAAAACATTGGTAACCAATGAAGAATTAAATTTCATAAAAAGGATGCAACTCTTCAAATTAAGAATGAAGTGGTAGCAGTGTTACATGAATTTATTTTGTGGTATCAGCAATCAACCACCATCCTCTTTTGCTTTGCTGTGAGAGAAATTTGACTGACAGACACATACAGATAAGCTGTAGCTAGAAAAAGAGCTATGTTTGTAGCCAGTGGTTTCGTAGCCGATGGTTAATCTGGTTAATTCCTTGAATTCACATAGTTCAAGGAGTTAACCAGAGATCTAGAGGCATGTCTCAATCTGTTGTATGAGAGACTGGCTCCTCCCTCAGTCTTTTTCATTTTCACTTCAACAAATAAGAAACACACAGGTGCGTCAACAAGGGATACATTCCACTTCTGTGAGTCTGAACATTTGCTGTTATGAAGTTATGAAGTCTGTTTACAGGGATGACTGAATACTGGGAAGTGAAACGGGTGAAACTAATTGACTGAGAGGGAGGAGGACGAGTGAAGCAGAAGACTGAGGCATTTAGTCTCATTAACTAGAGGAATATAAAACAACAAAAACCAAGGAAAGAGAAAACAGTCCATGACTCAAGATGTGTAAGCCTGAAAAGACAGGCGAACTAAGGGATAATTAAGATATAAATAAAATGTTCATTCATTCCTTTAATCATTTGTCTTTCCTTCTTGCAGTGCAGTACAGTGCAACTTATTCAAGAGTTAACTTATAAATTATCTATTTTTTTTTTACTTTTTAGTTAGATTTAAAGGATAAAGGACAAAGAGTAAACCTTTTGCAGTTAATAGTCTATCACTTTACAGTCAATTTAGGCTAAAATGAACACAATTATTTTACTTCGGCTTCATACTCAGACTTAACTTTGCCCTTTTAATATCTGTCAAAGCAATTTGAACTTCTGCTTAGACTCAAGAAGACTTGTAACTTCACCAATTTTAATATTTTTGCTAATTCTTTCAGTGACACACTGCAGGACCTCTTTTTAACACCGGTGTTGATAATTTGAGCTCAATCCTAGCATAGGGTTGAGCTTTTGCAGTCATTACATTAATGATATTTAAAAACTGAATTTGATCAACTCACCTGTCCATACTCCACCCATCTCCCATCGTTTTCCTTCCAGTACCACAACCACTCTGTTGTTAAAATGAAGTGTGGGGGCTTTGATACAGATGAGGCAGTGGACAGCCGCCGAACTTGTGATCCTCCAAATGTCATATTTTTGAAGTCCACACAAGGCTCACTTTTTGGTGCACTGCCAAAAGAAAGTAGTTACTCTCAAAGCTTAGCTGAACCAGAACACATATCTTTGGCGTTCAGTTTCACAGGAAGTGAATGAGTAACCATTTTACCTTCGAAAACTGAAAATACTCATAAATGCTGAAGCAGGTTTTGGTTGATCTTTGCAGCTCGTCTCACATGATGGATCACAGAATGCCTTCTCAACTTCCTCCATGTTGACCAAGTCCTTCCAGGTCACACCATCCTGGTCTAAAACCTGCCATCTGTAAGGCAGATGCCAGTGGATACGGCTGCATTTCTCTGTGACAAAATCCACAAGAAATGACCGTTCAGAAAGTAACAACTGTGAAAACTCAAGAGTGCTGTAGATGAAAAGCATCAGCTCTCTTATGAGTTGATACCTTTGAAGCTGCAGTGTCTGCGTATAAAGAAGAGGCAGATTTCGTTACGCTCAGCATCAGTTAATGGTTTAGGAGGGCTGGCAGACTTAGTTGGAGATTGAGGTTTGTTTTGAGCAGGTTCACGGGAAGGCTGCTGATGGCTGATTGTCACCTCTGGAAGCACTAAAGTAAAGAATCATTTAAAATATATTATGTAGAATACCGTCTTCAGTTCATGGGAAGAAAAACAATGGAGCACTTTTTTATAAAAGTAACTAATAACCTGATGCAGCAGCTGGCTTCTCTTGTTGACCAGCGATGATGAATTTATTCCTATAGATCTTGTAAAGGTTTTGAATATTTTCCTCACTGAATCCTTGGAAAAGTTTCAGTGCCTGTTGGTCAAAAGTGTGCTTTCTCTTACACGAAGAGCCAAACTTACAGTCTCCCTGCAGAAAGTGCAGGCAGACATGGAGCTTTTTGCAGGTGGCAGCAAACTTGCAGGAGCCAAACTGACCGTCACCCTTGTTGTAATGCGGACAAACCTAAAGAAAAACAGAGGGGATCAAAAATGTAGCATTTTGAGGTAACAAGGCAGATTTATTGCTCATCATCTGACTAAAGTCAACAAGTCCTACCTCAGGAAGCAGAAAAGGATCATTCTGCATTAAGAGCTGCAACAACTGTTTCTCTGTCAAATCATGAAGACCTTTTCTCCTTAAAAGCCGACTGTTGTGGTGAGAGGTGAGACTGTGTGGATTTTTACACTTGTCTCTAAAGACAACAAACAAATGTTATTTTTTGTTTTAATCCATTAAAAATGTAAATTAGAAACATTTTTCTTTTAAGAACTTTAAAAACAAACAATAAGAAGATCAAATCAATCCTAAACTGAACAGGGAGACTGTGAAGATATTAAAATATTGGTGTGATGTGATCATGTTTCTTAGATTGAGTTAGGAGATGGCGGGAGTCTGTAGACTGGTTCATGCCAAAACAAAGCAAATTGCAATAATCCAGTCACAAAGGTATAAAGCAGTCGCAGCCATTTCAATGCTGTTATAATCTAGAAAGATTTTGGCCTTTGCCAGGAGCCGTACGTTAAAAAAACTCATCCTGATAACAATGTTTGTCAAGTTGAAATTTGAGTAAAGGAGCACACCAAGATTTTTGACTGTGGGAACGCAGCTGAAAGAAGTATTAAGGCCAGCTACTTCCCCTTCCCCAAACACTATATGTTCATTTTTGTCCTTGTTTAAATATGATAAACACGAGTCAACCTCTGCTTAATACCTGACATACAAGGAAGTAATAGCTTCATGGCTGATGGAATCTATTGGCAGATGCATGTCATCTGCGTAGCAGTGAAAGGTCAGGCTGTACTTCTTCTTCACACACAAGCTGTAATATTACTTCTACCAGAGAGGACAGGGAGTTAGGTTAAAATAGATTAACACATTTATTAATTTATCCTTTGTTGAGTGAACATAATATGTCTTCTACTCCTAATATGACTCAACCCAGTTCAGCTATAAAAAGAAAAATAATTTTACAGTAATTACAGTTCCATCAAAAGTATTAGATAGCAAATACATACACGTAAAATCTTTAGCAAGCAGTAGAAGAAACAGGATAAACTATAGTGTGGTGTACATCCACTCCACTCTAAACCGTGGAGATTCTATTTCTATTCCAACAACAAAATACTATAGCATTTTACTTCTAGTATACTCAAGTTATTTTTCATGACCTTCAGGGGATTGAAAAGAGGCTAAGGCCTCACTCCATTTAGTAGAGCTCCTCCGGCTGCTTACACATGAGCAAATAACTTATGTAGCAATAATAACTCACACCAGAAAAACTTAAACATATACAAAGCTAAATTAAAACGCCTTAAATTTGTGTGAAAACTGTAGCAAGGCACTGTATTACGCAGTTTTGGAAGGAACACAATGTCTAAGGCAGTTAAACACTGCCCTCTTCTGGACGACATGGTGAAATTACCTGAACACACAAGGGAAAGACTAAAACAAACATCTTTCTTCCATAGTAAAAATATTTTTACGTTTATCTGTCTCTGCTTACTGGTAGACTACTTATTGAGTGCGACTAATAAAGTTTTAGTTTATGAGAAAGCTTTTAGAAGTATTTCCTTGAAACCAAAATCACATGACACACCCATGTCAATGCAATAATACTCTATTTTTAGCCCCTTGATTGGCAAACTTCCAGATTTTGGTTAGCAAAGCTTTGTTTTCTCATCGGTTTTATATTTAACCAAAAAATGTGCCAAGTACAAATGATCACAGTGCCGTTTTCTTAAAGTGTTAAGGTTTTGCAAAAGTCGGCGAAATTTTAAATAAAGTTTCTAGGGAAGTTTGAGAGTAAGTCTTACCTTCATCTAAAAATGGACACATAAAATATAACCCAAAAATATATCGAGCTTATTAAACTGAATTGTATATTGGTTAAAAGAACCAACTGTTGAACTGTAAAACTTGAACCAACTGTTCAAGTGAACTTACCCGAATGTGCAGCTTCCACCAATAATATACCTGCACAGGTGTAAACCATCACACTGGTTACACTGTCCAGCTTTCATCTGGCAAAGCCTCAGGCTGGTTTTTGCCACTACCAGACTATCAGGCCTGATTAAATAACCGCTGGTGAGCTTCTCTTTTCCTTCTCGTATCGCTATTATTCCGTCGTCAAAAAGAACGGAGCGCAGATCCGCCACCTCAAAGCCGAAATTGCTCTGGGCGAGTTCTAGCAGCTGCTCAAAGTCCAAACATCCGTGGTTGTCACACAGGACCCTAATAATTAAATCCTTAGAAGCCATTCCGAAAGAAGTCTGACCTAACGATGGCTCTTCGACTAGAGCTACAGCTGACCTGACCCAAATACTCACAACACGCCTTCTTTTATGAAGTAAGGAAAACGAAACTTATGACGGAAGGGTGTTTGGTTCTCACTTGGTGATGTATTTTTGCGTAATATTAGAATATTTAACATGGGTTTTCACTTTTTTTTGTTGTCAGTTTTATTGAGGAATCAGACATGAAAATTGAAACATCAACAATACAAATTTGTCCTCTTTTTGATGTGAACATAAAACATAAAGACAATACAAAATCAAAACAAAACTAAAGTGATGTAAATAAACAGGGACATTACCTCCCCTTTCCCTAGGACTTGCATCTTATCACATCGAGAATCAAATCAAATTCTCTTCAAATAGAGTTATCAATATATTGCCAAAGGGGTCGCCAAGTTCTAATGAATCGCTTTAAGTTATTTGCTAATATTGCTAAGAACTGTATTCTTTCCAGATGAGAGAGCCTTACCAGTTCCTCCAGCCACAATTTAACCGATGGAACCTTTCCAGAACATCAACATTAGCTTTTTTCCTATGATAAAGGCATAAGATAATAACTGTTGTTGGCATTTATTAAATTTAGAAAGCTGAACAGAAACGCAGAGTACAATCAGAAGTGGGTCCAGCCTCAACTCTGTATGGAACATATCTGATAAGGTTTTGAATATGCCAGACCAAAATGGGGTTCATTTTGTACACAAAGAGTAATAATGGAGAAGGGTGGCTTCTTCAATATGGCATTTGTCACACAGTGGGGATGTGTTAGGGAAAATTTTATGCAACTTCACCTTACAGTAATGAAGCCTGTGAATGATCGTTTTCACTTTTTTTGTTGTTTATTATTAAACACTATATATAATCATTGTGCTTATCATCTTTACTAAGTGTTTAATAATAAACACTATGATTACAATAGGCCTTCGCAGCACTTTGTGTCAGATTTAACGCTACAAGTGAGTCTGCTAACAGTTCATCATGAAGCTCTTTTGAATAAGTTTAATTTCCATGAAGCCAAGGAACAGATACCATTTATACTTTTGTTTGCAATGAAATTGAAGATATCTCAGGGGGATCAAAAGAACACAGGTGTCAGTACTTTCAATTTTTTGAAAGATTAACACTCCTGGAAAAGTTTATTAGCACTTTGGATAGGATAAGTCCATCCTTTTAACACTTTAAACAGCTTTTCTTTAAAAGATTAAGCATAACATTTGTTTCATTTTGATATTAAAATCATTTATATCTTGCGAGGTTTGTAAAGGTGTTTAAAGAGATTAACATCTACTAGGTAGGAATAAAAATAATTTGGTTTTTGCAAGAGGATACATGCAGGTTTCAATTTCTCTGTATTAATACTTTCTAAAACACTTTGTTGTAAATTTGTATATGATTTGCTTTTGAAATAATTTTTTTAAATAACCGTTCATGGTATGGTGGATAATAATTAAGCTTCTTCTCTGCAATATACGTTTGGCTTCCAGTTAATCTGAAATATGATATTTGCAAAGGCAAGTAAGCTTGTGTTTTCTCCATACATTTTGGTTTGAATGAAAATGTCTTAATTAAGAAAGTTTGTGCATACCTTTCAGGGGGACTTGGGTTATGAAGAGATGGAATACAAGATTGCCCAATGCCCATATACTTGCTACTGCCTACAGCACTAAGGAGCAACAAATTCGAAATTGTGTTTTTGTGATTTCCTGGACAAATGAATATTTACAAAAGACTATTTACTTAGGC
The DNA here is from genome assembly GCF_002775205.1 of Xiphophorus maculatus. NCBI lineage: Eukaryota > Metazoa > Chordata > Actinopteri > Cyprinodontiformes > Poeciliidae > Xiphophorus > Xiphophorus maculatus. Next base: position 17,679,004 of record NC_036444.1, on the reverse strand, counting down.
AAACTCCCGACAGACATGTAGTCACCTAAGGTTATGGAAAAAAAGAGCTATTGAGAAGTAAGTACAAAATACACAAAGAAAGCCAAACTGCATGCTTTGGACAGAACAAAGATACCCAGCAAAATGTTCCCTTATGTGTATTGGACTTTAGCAAGCTAAAAAGTGTCCCATTTGTATTTGTGTTTTATTTCCCTTTAGCAAAAGGGAATTAAAGCATTTGTTTTCTCATCTGTACTTGATTAGATACTCTGGATAAATCTGCTGTTTTTCAAAGACCACAAATATGCTGGGGTCTCTTTCAGAGTCAACGCAGCTGTCATAAAGAGCTTTGCTTCCTGCTTTTGGTGGTGGTCGAACGTAGTTGCTCCTTCCCTTTGTGTATTCACCCACCAGCACTCGAGCAACAAACATGATCTTGTTCAGACTCCCTCGGACTCTAGAATATCTGTCTGAGTAGGAGGCATCTCTGGCAAAGTAGCTCCCTAGAAAGGAAAATAGTAGTTAAAAGTTACAATGCTTTTTCTATTCCTAATTGTAACTTTTCCAACTCTGATTTGATCATTATATCACCAGAATATATTTTTTATACCTCTCCCATAGGCTGTTCCGTGGACGCCACACATCCTCCAGTCAAAGTTCTGATCACAAATGGCGTCGACCAGGCTCTCTTCTGTGCCGTGGAACAAAAGTTTCTCATCCACACGTGTCCCTCCATTCCTCTTCTGCATCTGGTCCTTCTGCCTGAAGTAAAGCATAAGACTTATTATGCAGCACAAAAGTTAAGTGATAAATATGACAAAATGATGAGCAACCATGTAATAACCCTGCTTCTAAAAGCCGTGATAAAGGCTTCATCTTTATCACTGGATAGGGCAAATTTTCAAAGTGTATCACCATTGAAAGACTTTCCACAAAGACGGGTTCTGGATTCTTTGGATGCTTTCAATTCTACTGCAAGGCATGGTGCGTCTGAAATCCTCCTCAATTTTATAATCTGGATCAACTCTGGAGAGGAGCACGAGCTGAAACATGACAGAAAAATGTCACGTTGGTAAGGTAACATGACCTTACCATGTCATGGAAGGTACATGCCTTGGTAAGGCAAGGGGTACTTGTGTGTTTAATAATGAAATCCGTCAAGCAGAGTCAAATAGAGGCTATACATTAAATATACCTTATAACTCAAATCAGGCAGGGCTTTCTTGTCCCAGTGGGGTGGAATATGTTCCGCTGTGGAGGAGCAGGAGCTGTGTGATGGTCCACTATAAACAAGATCAATAAAAAATTAAATATCCAAATAAATTAAGATAAAAAAAAATCTTCATACAGTACAAATAACTTGTATAAGCAGGAATTTGACATATGAACACAATACCTCTTGATGTCATTCACATCCTGAGGTGACACAAAGCGAGGCCTCCTTCGGATCTCTCTCTTAGTTTTATATTTTAAATTCTGTTGAAACATCGTCTGGCTTCCTTCATCACCTTTGAAATGCACGGTGTATTGATGTTTGCCTGCCTGGAAAGTGATCTCTGCATACTTGTCTGCCAGGTACATTTTCTCCAGAGTTTCAGAAGTCACAGTGGTGTCTCCTCCACCCTGAAAACAACGCAAACATAAAAATACACCAAACTGTAGGATTGACTGAAAATAAAAGTGATAGAAATGTAGTGTTCATGCCACATCAGCGACCACTATAAATCAGCTGATAGATAAATAGACATCAAAATCTTGAACTGGTACAAAGTACCAGAAATAAAGTAAAAATAACAATAGATAAAGACTTGTGATTTTTGATTGGTAATTAGTGGCACAAAAAGTGGGTATGCACTATATGCAACATACTGGGGCGCTGTGCTATAAGGGGCGCCAAAATGATGATAGAAAACGTACTCCTAATTAAGAATGCGCGATCATATTCTTTCATCTGACTCATATTGTCATCTTATGTCATGGAGCTACAGATGCTGTCCTCATTCATCCCTATGAATGAATGTGGACAGTCCCTCAAGGGACTTTATCCTTTATCCAGGATAAAGATGCATTTGAAAAATGCTTTTCAAAGTGGTTGACACACAGCAGGTATGCCATTTCCGTCTATCAAAGAGAGGCTTGTAAATTTTCCGGTTAGATTAAGTTAACAGTAAAATGACAGGTGACTGTTGTCTTGCAGCTGTGTGCTGTGCTATAATGTGTCTGCCTACACCTCAGAAAGTACATACCCGTGCCTCTGTTGGCAACAGTCTGATGCAACAAATAGGACAGTCTGTTGAGAATAATAAACAGTTCCTAAAGCAAATTATTCTCAATGTTTAATGTTTCACCATCTGCAGCACATATTAGCATCAACAGACAAAGGAAAATTGAAACCCAGTATTGACTGACAGTACCAGATTATGCAATATGGTATTGCAGTTGTCTTAATGTAGTTTTTTTTTTTTTCTCTGCAAGTATAATGAGAAATAAGAATATGTCAAATATCACAGTTTGCACTTTAAGGATGAATTAACTGAAAGCAAAAGATTTTAAAAGAAATTATTTATAAATGCATACAAGTAGAAAAACAAGAGTTTCTATTTTGTAAAGTCGTCCATTAATCATAATAGTAATACGTAGTTTAACTGCAGTTATATTCCAATCACCTGTCCATACTCAATCCATAAACCATTGTCTTCCTTCCAGTACCAAATCCACTGAGTTGTGAGAATGAAGTGTGGCGGATGTAGGACAGAAGAAGCCGTGGACAGGCGACGAACTGGAGACTCTTTGTAGGTCATCGTTTTAAAGTCAACATGCTGCTTAATGTTAGATGCAGATCTGAAAGGAAAGTAGATTCCCTATATCAGTGATCCCCAACCACCGGTCCGCGGACCAATTGGCCGCGCAAGAAATAATTAACTACTTCCAGATCTTTTATTTTGAAAATCCTAAACCGGATTTTAGCGGTTACGTCTTGCGTGTCAAAATTGAGCCAAAACAACATCGGAGTACTTGCTAGACCCTGTATGTATCACAGAACACTAAACATCTGCAATCTGAATAGTGAACATTTGTGTCTCTCTTTACCCAAGATTCAGACTCGAGAGAATTCCCAACGTAGACAGCAGTGGATCCGAGCTACTGTTGCATGTTGGGTCAGAGTATGCCTTTTCAATTTCTTCCATACAAGGCAAGTCCTTCCAAGTAACACCATCTCTGTGTAAAACCTCCCATTTGTACGGTAGGTTCCAGTGGACACGCACACATTTCTCTGCAATAGAAAACTCAACTTAGAACATTATATAGGGATTAAATTTACATCAGGTGTGACGGGTCAGCTCAACCAGCAGCAGGTACCTTTGAAGCTGCAGCTTTTGCGAATATTATAGAGGCAGATCTCATTCCTTTCACCTTCACTGTTAGATTTTGAAGGACCAACAGAGTTGGTGAGGCTTCTAGGACTCATTTGTGGAGGCTGATGGGAAGGCAGCTGTTGACTGAATGTCACCTCTGGAAGCACTGCAGGAGATACAAATATACAAGTCATATAATCCTCAAAAAAAAAAATAGGAGAGAAATTATCAAGAGAAAAATTATGTCAAAATTCATAATTTCTTTAAAGAAACTTACCTGGACCAGCAGCAGCTGGAGTCTCGTGCTGTCCACATTGTCCAGTGATGATGAATTTATTCCTGTAGATCTTGTAAAGGTTTTGAATATTCTCCTGACTGAATCCTTTGAAAAGCTTCATTCCTTGTTGAACAGTATGGGTTCTCTTGCATCTTGAGCCATACCTACAGTCACCCTGGAGGAAATGCAGGCAGACATGGAGCTTTGTGCAGGAGGTGGTGTATCTGCAGGAGCCAAACGGACCATCACCCTTGTTGTAATGCGGACAGACCTGTAGAAAGTCATTGAAGAGAATAATGTGAGAATATGTCAAGCATAATGTCAGATCGTTTTAATTAGGATTTTAGTCAGCAATGCCTACCTCAGGAAGCAGGAAAGGATCATTCTGCAGTAAAAGCTGGAAAAGTTGTTTCTCTGTCAAATCCTGAAGACCAAATCTTTGCAAAAGATCAGCGTTGTGTGGAGAAGCCAAATTGTGTGGATTTTTACACTTGGGTCTAAAATGATACCAGGTCTTCCAGTTAAAGAAGTTGCTTGTATTGAATAAACAAATTCATCTAATTAATTAATTCAATCAATCAAAACACATTCTGGGGTTTTCAAACCGAAGCCTGTCTGTCTATTTGTCTATCTTCAGTATCTGTGGTAAATTATTGCTAATTTTCAGCATTAACAGAAACAAGCACTAAATAAATTCCTCCATCTGTAATGAGTCGATGTAATTGATGAGTTAAGATGCTTTTTATTGAATCATTGAAAGAAAAATAATTTTTAAATACATTTTCTAATGTACTGAAAATAATCTTTAGGGTTTTTAAAAAAAATGTTCTAGTGATTGAATAATGTTAAATGCTTCCAATGTCTGGATGAAATAAAGGGGAAGTTAAATGATTAAAGTTGAAAAACAATTTCAGAAATCATATCATACTAACTTTTTTATGATGTTGATACTGCAGTCTAAAGTCTGTTGATTCTGCAGTCTATACTGCAAAGGACAATGAGATTGATCCACACATGATGATGTGCAAGTTGCCCAATTAGATGTCAGTTTTGGTCGTCTACTAAATCTGACAGTTTAAATGTTTTCATAATTGTACAGGACATCTTTAAAAGATTCAATGTATTGACATAACAATAAAACATTCAACTGTATGTTGTTGCTGTTTTTTATTTCACAAACTTACATTTTCACCAAGTTTAATCTAGTAATGATTTTCTTTAAGGCAATACTGAGTTTCCGTGCCTCTCATTCAATGTCATATATAAGTAAAATACCTTCGAACTGAGTTTAAGCCGCATCTAATGTATTAACTTAAATAACTCAGAGATGCCACAAGCGATATATTAAAAACAGCTGACATATACAGAAGAAACTTACCCGAAGGTGCAGCCTCCGCAGACAAAATACCTACACAAGTGTAAACTATCACAATGTCCGCATTCCCCAGCTTTTCTCTGGCAAAGCCTCAAACTGGTTTTAGCAACAACCAGACTGTCGGGCCTGATGTTACCCCCAGGAACCCGCTGTCTGCCCTCCCGAATCGCAATTTTACCGTCGTCGAAAAGAACTGAACGGAGGTTCGCTACTTTAACTCCGAAGCTGTTTTGTGCCAGCTTCGCGTTCAGCTGCCTTACCTCCAAACAACCGTCATTGTCGCACAGAATCTTGAAAACTAATTTTGAACCACTAGTCGATGCCATCCCGAAAGAAGATGCATCAAATAATCACTCAAGGAAACTGTTTACAGCTGACTTGAGGCAACAACATGGACAGGCCCATTTATAAAGAACTGAAACCGAAACTTATATCGAAACTCTTTTTTTTTTTAGGGACAAAAAAAAAAACAACAACCGCAAGACTGATGTGTTCCCAAAACTGACCAATTATAATGTTCTTTTTTTTTAAACTTTATTTTTATTTATTTTTAACAACACATGTTCACAGTTACATTCTTCCGTCTCTTACTGACATTTGTCATCTGCATTACAACTTGGCAACAGGAGATGAGACAGTAGGTGTTCTTAACAAATGTAATAATGATTACAACAATGTTCTTTTTTTAAGATGAAAATCGTCTGGTGTGAGAGAACAGCGTAAAAAAAAAAAAAAAAAAAAAAAATATATATATATATATATATATATATATATATATATATATATATATATATATATATATATATATATATATATATATATATATATATATATATATATATATTTTCGCTTTACATAATACTTGTCAATCTGAAAGTCGAGCCCAAATTCAAAACATGAATCTTTACGTCAGTACGTCAGTGCGTGAAGTCAACATAGCTAAGCTACGTGAAGCCATAGCAACCACTGTTTAAATGCTTTCTTTCCTAGCAACCTAGTAGGAAGAGCTCTTGATGGAAGTAAAAGAACAATATCCAGTAAATAAACCGAAAGAACTTCTTCACAACCAAGTTAAAGAACTGAGGTAAAAATATAAAATATTCAGAAGATCTTGGCAAGTTACAGTTTATGTGTTTGACGTATCAGTTTTATGTCTTTACCTGTTGACTGCTAATTCTTAGATAGCAGGGTTTTTATGCCTATCTAATAGTAAAAATATTAAAAACGTGCTTAGAAAACGGTAATCACTGCTTTATCTACTTTGAACGCTTTCACAAAAGTGTTACTTGCCAACACAGTCACAGTAAAGTAAGCTGTGTAAAGCTTTTACTTTAGAGAAGTGACTTCAATGTTAAGCCAACTTTCACCACATTGCACACTTGAGTTATGCCAATTATATTTTAATACTTTTCTATATACACATACAGGACTTTATTTTTAAACTTTACTGGTTAAAAAGTAAAGTCCAGCTATTCTTCTTTGCTATAGCTTCTAAGTCACAAGATAAGCAGATTTGTTTACTAATTTTGTTTGTGTTTATATTATCAACAGAAATCTACCTTGGATATCCAATGTATAATTAAAATAAAGACAATTCCTTCTTTGTCATAGGTGTTCTAATATAGCCCTCCTGGTAGAAAATGACATGTTTGAACACTTCATTGGTCGTCTGGATCCTGGGAACTTGGAGTCCAAAGCTGGGGGAGAAGGTCTGCAATTAACACAAGGCTCCACCATGGATGGTAGGGTAAGAAAACCCATGCTTTTCATAGAGAAAAAAAAGCAAATGCATTATGAAAACACAAACCATTAATACAGTACTCGTCTACACAAGTAGAGCATTAAACCATGGGATCAAGTTTAGCAGAAAGATCCAGAGAGGCCCTCACTTTACCAGTTTTGTGTCTGAGAAACCAAACCCAAATGAGCTGCTGCGTGAGAACAGTCAAACATCACAAGGAATCTCTTCTTATTGAAGGGCCCATGCTATTTGGGCTTATCAGTGACCGAGAGAATACTAGACTGTTTGATTTTACGGCTTATTTTTTTTACGTGGTAATATTACAGAGTAGATAAGTAGTTATTTGCTGTAACAAAATCTGTGCGATTATCGATAAAATTTGAAAAGACACTGTTCTTGAAGTATGAGTAGCAAACTGCACTATTCCCAGGAAGTCATAAGTGTATAATCCCATAATTTTACCCGAGTTATTTAAATATAAAAATATGATTTTAGACTTAGGGTGGTGTTGCAGTGACCTGCTTGGTTTGCTGAAGTACCACCAAAATCTAAATATGTTGTTGCATTAAAGTTTTTATGTTTTTGTGTGTCTCCTCAGGGAGCTGAGAGGAGGCAGAGGCCTCAGTACAATTTATCAGAACCTCTCCAGCTTCTGACCTTGGGGCAAAAACTTTATGTGACACAGAGAGAAGCAACTGAGACACAGGCTGATCAGGAAAAACTTAAAGCGCACTACGAGAGAATTCTGGACAACTACAAGGTTACAACAAGCTTTTTCAAACACAAATGAACATACTTGAGAGACATTTGTTCAGAGGTTCTGCTTTGTTTTCCAGTCTTTCATAAAAGAAGCTGACTTGCGTTCAACTGAGATCAAGAAAGCCAAAAGAGATTTTGAACGCAGATTCTTAAAACCTATGAAAGGCAGTTTTCTGGAAGTAAAGGAGCCAGAGAAGGTGCTCCAGCACATTGAAGACAAATCAAAGGTAAAATCGGGCTTCAGTCAGATAATATCAGCACATGCAAGAAAATTATTTGAACAGTTTCTGTATCCTTATACTTGTTTTTGTTTTCCAAAAACAGATGCTCCTTCTAGCAAGCAATTTCTACTACTTATTCACATATTTCTGCATTTATAATCTTAACAAAATCACGTTATAACAGCTGGTAAAAAAGCCGTGCAAACTGACTTTTGTACTAATTGTGCACCTTTCTCTGTATATGACACATGTCAGGAATATTATTATTATTACTAATAATACCATACCATCCCTTTCATTTAATTGTTTTTTTTATCCTTATTTATTATTTTCTCAAATATATATCTCTATTTTGCTTCATTAATCAAGTTCTTGCAAATACTAAAATGAACTATAACAGGTCACCCAGCTAGAAAGGTTTCACCAGAAGAATCAGGCATTGAGAGTCCAAGTGATGAAGCTCCTGCAGCAGCTCCAACAGAAAAAAGAGATGAGAAAAGCAGAATTTGTGGTGGAGGAAGAAGTGAGTATATTAAAGCAGAAGTGGAAAAGGTTGTATTTGTGTCCCAAGACTTGAATCCCTTGAATAAAGGTTGTTCTTTAGCTCTTATCTTCTTTCTATACATCATACTTTCCCTGTGTCTATCCTTCCTTTGTTTTGTCCTCCTGTGCTTGTTCTAGCGATTATCTTTCTCCCTGTTCTTCCTTCCTTTTTTCTTTCTGTTCTTTGTGATGCCCTTCCATCCCTCTCTCCCATGTATCTTTCCTTATATTTTAAAATTAACGAAAGTAACTGGTAACTGCTGAGTCTGGAAAAAGCTGAAATATTTACACGAGAAATGTGAAGAAACTCTGAACATGTCACGTATCAAAAGATATAAGAAGGCCTCAAGTTGATTAAATTATTGCATAACTTTTGCTTGTTGGAAAATAATGTAGATGTTTCTGTCCAATAGATATTTTTCCAGGAGTACGATGAACCCCGAATGGACAAAAGCCTAAATGAACTTAAACACAACAGTTCTAAAGTTCAGCGCCTCCTTAGTTCACACAAGGTAACTTTATGTGAAAAGGTGCCATCTGCTTTATGTGTGAAATAGAACATTTTAACAGTAAAATTTACCTTTATTGTCAAATCTGCATCTGTTTGTGTATTTGGGAACAGGAGAAGCTGCAGAGTTCAACACTGGAGTCCACAGAGCTGAGCAAAGAAATCACTAAAAGAAAGGAACTGCTTGCAAAACTTGAGGATCAGATAAAACGTGCAAAGAAGGTTGTTAAAAAATAATCACACTTGAAGAACTGAAATCTTGAAGCCGTATTGAATAAATTGGCATATGTATTCGGATAAGATTCGTTTGTTAAACTAAAAGTACCTTTTGAAAGAAAAAAAAACAAACAGTCCTTGAATAGGTATTAGACATGCTTTTCATTAAGCCCAAAATTTCATTTGAATTAATCTGTATAACATAGTTAAGTTTATAAATTGAGTTACTGAAATATTTGAACTTTTCAATAATACTCTAATTTAAAGAATATGACTGTAAAACCCAGCAACTATGAAGTGACGTATTTTTGTAGCAGTTGAAGTTGAAAAAGAAATACTTTTGATAAATTTTTGATTCTTTTGAAATCAAACAAAATTCACTCTTTTGTTAATTAGTATAAAAATATATTCTTTTTGACTTCTTTCCTTCCTTTAGAAGAGTTTAAAGGCAGAGGGGCTCAACCAATTCCTGTGCAGAGAGCTTACAGATTATCACGCTCCTGATATCACCGAGTATTTTTTCACCAAGGAAAAACACAAGAAGCTGCTACAAAGCATTCACCATTGGGAGAGAAAAGTTGGGATTGCTGAGGTAAATATATTTTAGCCCTACCCGGCTTTACCGTGACTCCCAGTAACGATCTGCTGGATCTGTCCCATGCGTAATTAATATACGTAATCAAAATTTTATTTTCAGTACAAAAACATGTCTGACTGGGTGGGTGGAGGAAAGGAGGTCAGGGGAGGGAACTGCTGTGTTACTATGTCCAAAACAACACAGTCTCTGTTTTTACTAGATGGCCTTGAAGACTCACAGTAGAGAATGGAGAAGACAGAGAGGCACTCTCACTCCTTCAAACAGCGCTGAGGCTGGAAGTCGGTATGGCAATCCTCAGATCTCAGTAAAGCTCCCATGCATAGCAGAAGACAGTACTTCAGATAAATGATTATCTAGATAGCAATGAAGTAAAAGTATATCATTAGAAATCACAAAAATGTGATACTTTTTCAAAGCTGATTTTACCAGCCAGGATAAGTTGCTTAAAAACAATGTAAGGATATGAAGATCTAACTTTTTGTGTCTTTTCTTTTAAATTTAAATGTAGTCTTCCACAAAGAAACGATCATGAAAAATATAATTGTAGAATTTATATTTAGAATCTTGTTCAAATTTTCGAGATTGTCAATTGGAAGCCAAATGTTTATCTCATGTGGTCGTCTCACCTTTCCAATTTCACTGAAGAGTATATGGATATATTCATGTTATCTACCTTATTTAAAAAAAATACAATTAAAGCTTTTGCTGTAATACTCCTAAGGGATTGTTAGAATAATTATGTTTATCATTCTTACATACAGTAAGTAGTTACTATTTTGTTTTTCATTTAAAGGTTTAGTATTCACACCCCAGGGAGGAAGAATCTGTTAAACCGTGTGAAAGACAAACTTTGCTTTTTCCCTAAACCTTGAAGCTGCAGCTGCTTTCTAATCTAGGGATCCTCCTTAAAGGGCCTGTGTGTTAGTTTATGTGTTCTTCCTTGTTTCAGAATAGCTATTCTTTGATTTATCACTCTCCCACATTTCACTCTCGACTCCCTTCTTTCTCCTGCTGAAGAAAAAGACGGGATCTGCTGCAGGAAGTCAGAACGCATGGTAAACACCTTGAAGAAGTGGTTTGCTATGTTTTCTCCTTCTGCAGGAGCTTGGTTGAAAACTCATAAACGTTGTCTGTGGTTCTTTCTTTGTATTTAGGTAAACAAAATACCTATCAGGGATAGAAGAAATTATTCAGGCTTCTGGAAACAATGGAGCAAGTGTCTACAGGCTGAAATGATGCCTACATGTTTTGTTAAATCTAACATCACATTTAACAAATGTTTTGTTAAATCTTTGCAGATATCTTAATTGAATTAAAAATATGTGCGACAAACACGTTTTATTTTTGTATGTCTTGATGTTTGTGTCTGACCCGTGCAAATAGGTGATGTCCTATAAATGCACTGAAAGTATTTAAGATAAAAGTAAATAAATAAAAATCCACCTCAGATTCGACAAACTATTTTCTTTATTAAAAAAAAAAAATCCTCCATTGAAAGAACTTTAGATGTTGTGATGTTACATGCCATATTTACAGGTATATACATAAAAGTGCAATGTCACAATGTGTAAGCCGGTTAATATTATATCTGCCATAGAGCTGTTTGGGAAACTAAGTCTTAATCCATTTCTACTTGCTACACTGCATTTATTGAAAACTGCAGCATCTAAGTTGAAAACACAACAGGACAGAATGTCTAAAGTTCCATTTAAACATTTTCAAAGGCACTTTTCACAAGTACATACTACTGATGTACAGAACAGACTAGTTTAAAGTTTACAGACAGCTTAACAGAATCTTGTTGCTGATCTTGTTACATTGTGATCAGAAAAAACAAAACACACACACCGACAACTGGCTTCATACTGATGCCTACGTCTTCTACAACATAGGTGCCGAGTGATTTTAACCCTCCAAAATCAAACAGAAAACAAAAACGATTATAAAAATAATGAAATCATTAATTCAGAAATTAACTTTTGATCCATTCACACACATTTTTTAGTCAAGTCAAAGATGGTGTAAACTTGCTATTAGAGTGCATTTCCTATTCTTGCAAACCAGCTTTGATCCGTGTATAATAACATACAAATGACGTGGACCCAGCGATTGCTTCTATATTACAGAGGCTGGAACATACAGAGCTTCTAGAGTCTGGCACAAACAAATTTCTGAGGCTATTTCATCTTAGAAATTATTGTTCAGGAGCAGAGCAATGTGCAGTCTTTTCTTCTTTTTTTTTTCTTGTTCCATGTCATTTAGTTGAACTCATAAATTTGCACAGAAGTAATAATACCAGTCCAAATGAAGTAGCAACAACAACAACAAAAGCAATAGATAACATGCTCACCTGAACAGAACAGACTGTAAGGCTCAAACTGTTGGCCTCCCTCACAGACAGAAGCAGGATGAGGAGGGTGGCTGTATGACGAGGCTTTCACACTAACAGTCATAAGGTCCATGGCTACCGGCAGAAACTCGGGCAAAGATGCTGCCTTAAGTCTAAACACATCAGTGAATGTGGAGGTTGCTTTCACTTATACACAAGTCTTTGGGTAGATAAAGCCAAGGCATACAGAAGGCTATGACATGTGGTCCACACTGTGTGATAAAATGTTTGAAGTCATCGCTCACACTCAGGGTTGACACATATACAAAGGCATACTTACAGTTTTAGGTATAGATGCAGAAATTGGAAGCATACAGGTTCACAACAAAGTAGTGGTTTTATCCAGTTCTTCCATCTTTCTTCTTGCTTGATACAATAAAGTTTCATCAATCTGAGTGAGCACAGAAAAGAGGCGTAATCTACACCTCTGTGTAAGACAACTGGTCATACACCTTGGAGAAAATAAAATGAAAAAAAGCTGCGGTTTACATGCTACCGAAAGGAAGGGTACAAGTTTCAATAAACTTTTCATTTATTAACAGAGTACCGTTAATAAATAAGTTGTGGAGCCACACGATTGGCAACCTTTTAAGCAGTTTATTGTCCAGCACCGTTTTAACATCAGAAAGTTAAAAATCAGTTACATTTCCAGTTTAGCCTGTAAAACTGTTGGTGGGATTCACGTCTTCAAGGGCACTCCCAGGTACGGACAGAAATAATCCTCTTGTTTTAGCCACTGTGGTCACTGCAGTTCTCTCTTCAGGCTTCTCTACAAGTAACTTGCTTTAGTTCTTTATTACTTGTAAACCAAACTAAATCTAAATTCCCAAGGAAGATGCTGTGATTTGTTGTTCAAATTAATTTTTAATAACCTTATACTGTAAGGTAGATGGTAACCTAAGCATATTAACATAAAACTGCATGTTACTGACGCAAACAATTTGCTTGGATAACAAATCTACATTGCAACTACAACTTATAATTGGAAAGGTTACAAAGATCTCTTGGATCTTGTCCTCTTCTTTTCTGTGTATTGACGACACAGGTGGAAGTTCAGACAGAGACTCCCAGGAATTGGGTGAGAGTTTTGCTTTCCATCTCTTTTTTAAAAATTATTTCCCAGAGCTTACATGGTACAGGATTTATCTAGAGGGTCCTGAGCAGACCCAGCAGGAGGCTGCGGGGCCTGATTGGACTTAGGCATGACCATTGGTTTGGGCCTCAAAGCAGGAGGTTTCAGCTGCACTCCCATGCGTGGCGCCACCATGGGCTTGAAGGTGCTCATGGCCTCACTGGAGGAGCTGGTGCTGCGGCGGATTGGTGGCTCAGTGTTGGCCGTCGACCTCAGCATGACGCCGTGGATAGGGCTCAGGGACTCGTTTGAACTTGCCATAGTGGGACCGCCTCCACCGCTGCCGGCGGTCTGCCGCTGCTCCAGGGTGTCCAGCACAACGTCAGGGGCGTGCTTAGCTGAGCTCTGCCGCTCCAGCTCACGCAGCTCATTAAGGGCAGTGTTCATTGTTTCCTCTATGTCCTGCAACACACAAAGAGTGGAAGAGAGGTGAGGACTTTGGAGAGAACCAGAAGAGAAACAGAGTCTATACATCAAAACCTAAAAGCTATCTGTAGGATAATTCTAACTTACAAAGGAGAAAGTTAAAGTGTTCATAGACAAAATATGATTGAAACAGAAATGGCTGGCATATGAACAAAAACATATTTTGAAAGCCAAATCTTAACAAATTTTAGAACAAGAAACCTAAACATCTTGAAGATATGGTACATTAGATTATGACTTTCCACTAGAAGTCATAATATTTTAGTAAAATCCATGGGGAAGGTGTTAGTATATTAGACCTCCAAGCTACTGCTACTAATTCTTCTGACTTTCTCCTGCTTTATGCTCATGTATTTTCTTTTTGCTTTTCATTATATGTTTTCAATATTGTACATGGAAATGGATTTAACCTTTGAAAGCTACAAGTGTTAACACAGCTGAATAGGAAAACTTTCTAAATAAATAAGGAGAACACCATGAAGGCTTTCTACCATGCATGCATAGAGCTAGAGGAAATATCCTGCATGCTGACTTTCTAAATAGGAGATGTAGAGATGATGAAAAAAAAAAGATCATCTGAGCATTTTCACAGTAGGCAGGCAGACAGCCTAGCACAAACACAAGAGCTCTTTGTGACCTCAGGAATGGTCTCTGAACTTTACTAGAACTGCCATTTATCAATGCACCATTCATATTTATGAATATAGACAAATACACAAACGGAGAAACTCAACTACTGTGTTGAAATGGATATTTTAAGAGATTGCAATGATTTTCATTATTAAGACATAAACTACAGAAATTCTACTAAAGGAGTCCCAATGCCAAGCTGTGCCCCCTGCTGTCTGCCTGTGAAGCTAATAGTTTGCGTGTACGTAGCACACAGACACAGTAGCAGCCAGAGGAAGCAGAAGACAGGGACTGACTATGTTTTTACAGGGCGGGGCAGGGCTTTGATGGTGGAGGGAGCTGCGGTCTGGTCGCCGCTCGTCCCGCGCTGACCTGTGCGATGGTCTCCGGGTCCAGGGGCTTGCCACTGTGGTGGTGATGGCTGTCAGTAAAGCCCGTGTACTGGCCTGAAGAGGTGGAACGACGGATTGGCGGGCTCTCCATCTTCTTCAGGGATTCATGACGGCTGATGTTGGTCAGGCTGCTGTGGCCAGTGCGCCGCCGCCGCTCTGGGCTGTCCATCGGCATGTGGTTGTGGCTTCGCAGCATGTCCCGTGGGCTGAAGTGGCCCAGAACTGGAGAGCCCATCTCCGGGGTCACTCCATGGCCCTGCTGGGACGAATGCAGCATGCAGTGGACGTTGCTGGGGCGGGCCGGGGGCCGGCGAGTTGGTGGGTCTGATCTTTTTCTATGCCTACATGGGTAGAAGTGAGAGACAGAAAAGAAACAAATCAATAAGTTTAATTGTGGCGTTTTATTTGATATCAAATGTGACATCATCAAAATAAAAACAGACTCGAATTTATCCCCTCTGTTACTTCATCCAGTGACCTTGCCTTGTAACATTAAAATGTTTTGGTTAAGGTTTATGGAATCTCTCTAACCCATTAATCTCACTTTGTAGTACTCCCCTCTGTTCTCTACTAAGGTTGTTTTACAGAGGGGGCAGAGCGAGCCTGGATGTTAGCCAGAGGAGGGACGTCTGGTGTTCATCAGAGCACTAAAACACGCTCCATGGAAGAAGCTGCAGCTGCTGAAGCAGTACGTCTGTCCTCTGTCTGAACCTGGACCAGCTTACGCAAAACAAC
Source organism: Xiphophorus maculatus (assembly GCF_002775205.1). Taxonomy (NCBI): domain Eukaryota; kingdom Metazoa; phylum Chordata; class Actinopteri; order Cyprinodontiformes; family Poeciliidae; genus Xiphophorus; species Xiphophorus maculatus. The sequence goes on along the minus strand of NC_036444.1, from coordinate 17,663,727 downwards.
ACTTATTCTAACAGGCTTGTATTTGTAATACAGAGACGGAGAGCTGGGCGTGTTCCTTTATACTCCCACCACAATGCATGAGGTGGCAACAATTTTACATCTTCTCCCTGGAGACATTTGAAATACCTCATAAAAGGCAGAAATTGCAACACATTCAACCAAGTGCAGAATTTAGCTTACCATTTTTATAACCTGTAACAGAGAAATATTCAGTAGTAGCTGTTATATTTAATTTGATGTAATTCTAACTATAGGAGACATTAAAAACTGAATCTACATTTCTATTTTAAAACTGTTAGTATTATTATACAGACTTTGGCAGTTAGTATTGTATTTCCTGAAAAGGTCGCAAATGAAAATATTACATCCATGATATCTGGAAACTGGAGTTTATAGGATCAATAATTTCAATTTGTCCCCCGTGATGAACAAGAGGTGAATTACTCAGCCGCTAATCACTTCTCCAAGACAAATAGCTTCAATTTGAGGGTTTACATCTGCCTAACGAGCGCTGTCTGAGCCATAATCATTAGGATTTAGAAGCAGCTTCATCACTCTGCTACACAAGAAGCAATAATAAGGATGGAAGTAAAGGACACGAGGGCTTTGAGAAAGAAGATTTGAACTCTAGCTGGAAAGCAAAAGTTTGGCAATATGTTTGCAAAACTGCATAATTTATAGACATGATTTGAGAAATGGTTTTTGGGGGGTTCAAATAAAACCTGTTTGGATCCCCTCCAAACCACAAAGGCTGCATACCCCAACTAACATTTGAAAAAAATGTCCCTTTGCAAATTGTGCAGAGAACCCACACTTTACTGAAAAGCTTCTGATCTGAAGTATGGCAGTCATATTAATCTGCTTGTAGTCCTGACACACATGCTGCTTTTAACATAGTCCACACATTTACAAGGTTGAGGTCAAGGCCATTTCAGAAGCAAAACACCTGTACAAACCCTGTGCATACCGACATGATTTATAGCTGCTAGATTCTTCTTAGGCTTGAAAGTTTCCCTTTGACTCTTACTAACATACTCCTTCCCATTCTTACCAGATGGCTCCATCTGTTCTCGACTGATCATTTCGCCAGAAAGTTTTTGGCTTATCTAGGTTGGTATCTGGAAATTTCAATCAGGCTATAAAGAGTTGATTTTGGAGCATGCACTTCTTTCTTGGTCAGCGCTCGCTATTGCCCTGTTGATCCTAAACTGGCTTCCACAGAGAACAGTAATACTGACATACCAGCAGTTTGCAGTCCATGCTTGATTTTAGCCTTGGTGGATGCTGGGTTGTTGTTGAACAATGCAATTGATTACTGCCATCTGACGGTGAGCTTTTCAGTGATTTAAGCCTGGACATAGTTGGGTGTTTCAACAGAACAAAAATCAGAAAAAGGGTTCTGGAAATGGATAAAGGAGCTTCAGAAATGTCCCTGGTGTCAAACCTTTTGGAAATGTATGGACTATGCTTAAAAGCAGGATTCATTCCAAAAAAGAACCAATTAAAATTACCTCTCCCATTTCAAATAAGAAGGTAAAATCCATCAAGCATCTTTCTTTATTCAACTTGCTATAGGGCAATGATACAAAAATCAGTGCTTTATGTAGTTAACCCCATTTGAATGAAATAACATTTGCAATAAATCAAAACTACTGCATCCAATCATTATTGAAGACAATCAATGTTATAAAAACAGTTTAAATAAACCATTAAAAGTGCCAAATTAATATGGCTTTCATGGCCCATCTGTTTTCTGACTGCAGTAAGGATTTTAGAGTAAACAAGTGTAGGAACAAGTCAGAAACAGCAGGTGGAGCAGTGTACATTCATATAAATAGTCTTCTACTGGGACAAAGTGTACACTTATTTTACAAGCTGCCTTCAAACTGACAGCTCACATACTAAATACACATATAAATACATTGTTGCTTTTAGTAGTAAAGAGATTTAGATCACAAAACAATCTACAAGTCTTTCATCAAATCTATAAACTGACAGATCGCTTTGGTCACATAATTTTGACCTCTTCTCCATCAATAGGACCTTTTAGAGATCCATCAGGGAGGTGTGCTGTTGGGAAAGGACATTCTCTAAAGGGGGTAAATTAATTATTCAAAATTTAAGGATTTACTGGAAAGTGAGGAGGGGTGATGACAAGAGGAATGGAAAGATATGGTTATCACCTGAACCAAAGTGACAGGTAGGGTGTTGTAGACGGGACCACAGACAGGAACATTAAAGCTAAAAGGATGACTTATTCAGTCATATCCTTTAACTGCACACCAGCAGCTGCAGGGCTGCAAATATTGGCAGCATGAATCATCAACATTTCAACAGTGAGGAAGAGGGAGTGAGTATGGCTGAGAATAATATAGCAGTTGTTCATGTATTCGGAAAAAGCAGGAACTAGTCAGGCGCTTCAAGGTCACTGAATCCAGCCGCAGATACGCACTAAACGGGGGAAGAGAGAGGAAGACTAAATACTGGCAACCGACCAGGAAACACAGCCAAAAAGAGACTTGAGGTGTGATTGGATATGTGGGTGTCATTCCTTTTGGGGGAGATTCCTCCGGGGGAATGAATGAAATGATTTGCAATTACTCCTGCAATATAAGAGGAACTGTCTGGACAGGGATGGTTAGAAAAAAAGCCATGGGTCAAATTGAGTTCACTGTGATTAGGCTTAGGGAGGTCAGGTGAGGATAAGCAATGACACAAGGAGGATCAGGTGCATTCTCTCCAACACTTTCTAATCCAATAAGATATAAACATTTGTTAACAGAGTCTTGGTTGGTGTATCTTTTTTTTAAATTACAAGTTTTAGTCACACTTATGTGAGGAACTGTGGGCCCAGTAAACAGTGTTATACTTTAAAGATATTTTTCAGCCATATTTTTACCAACTGTACGCCGACAATGAAGTTCACAGCTGAGTAATGAAGTATGGATTTTCACTGAAGGATTTCACAAAATACACAATGAATTTTGAAACTGAATAAAAAAATATTCTGAATCTGCTTTGCATGTATTTAAGTCGATGAGATCACAAAAGGCACAAGAATCAAGTCGATAAGCTTGCATTAACAAACTAAAGCGAACAAGCGACTTGACACATTTCAGCTAAGAAGCTAAAGCCTTTTAGTTGCATCTGATCTGCAAGCTGTTCAGGTTTACATGTCTGACCTCATGAACCAATGAAGATGTGGAAGTAAAAGCTGGAGCAAACTGAGGATGACAATAAACTGTAACAAATCTGTACAAGTCACTGTTCAAATTATTCCACATTGGTTGCTGTGCACATTGAACACTTGCCAAGAGGGTAAATGTCATACTTTGCTTATATCTGAACTGCTTCTTGGTTTCTGACTCCTAAGTGATAGGATTCTTTTTCTGAATTCTTCCCTCTAGTGTTGAGTGGAATGATGAAGACGGTATCAGAGTTGAAAAAAGTGTCTGGTACAACTAAATAAAAGACAAACTGTTAGATGATTTGTAACAATCTCGATGAAAGCAACAAGCCAGAACGTGTTGGTCTGCAAATAACACCCATTTGCAGACCAAATAAATTTGTTTCAAGTGTTGCTAGAGTCTTCACCTCACTTTTACTGGAGGTGCATCCACCTTGAATCTAACTAGTAGGACTGGGATTAAAATCTGTCAGTCTGGGAATCATTTTTGGTGGTAGCAGCAAATGTTTTCTGAAATCCATGCAGCATTTTCACATAAGACTCAAACATATTTGCTGTTACCGTACAGAACATAAGTCACAGAAAAACTGTATCTGGTTGATTTTACAATTTGCACTGATGTGGCTTTTAATTGTGGCAAATGTTTAAAGTCTACCCCAACAGCGTACCTGGCGATGTAGGCCTCAGAGATCCTGGTGTCAGTGGGTGAGCTGATGTCCTTTCCTGAACATTTATCTTCTCCTGCATGGCCACTGCTGGCCTCGCTGTCAGCCTTCTGACTCAGGCTGTCGGAGAAGTTGTCATCACTGAGAAGCAGAGACATTATGACATTGAGACATGGAAAGAGCAAGAAGAAGTGACAGACAGACCCAAAAAGGAATAGCTCAGGAGGAGGGGGAAATAAAATCAGCAAATCAGGCGGTCTTTCGAATTTGCAGTTCCTCAATAACAGCGTTTGATATCGTTTTTCCTGCGAGTCAGCATCCCTCTGCTGCGTTCAAGGTCCTGAGAGTCAGATGAGTCATGGTGCTTAGCCTTTCAGTATTCTGGTGATGCTCTGCAATGCTGACAGTTACTCACACACACACACATATATACAGCACAGCTGGATGGGATTCAGTGAGGTATGTGCCTGGATAATAGATAATACAGTTGGTGCCTGTCAGGTGGCAATAATCAGACCTACTGAGCTGCACTGCTGCCTCTTATGATGTGCATCAGACAATAGCCCAAAGAACAAGGGAATAAATGCTTTAATGACCCTTACTGGCAGAAGAAGTTATAAAAAGATGTGTTAAGCAGTCTCTAATTTTCAGAAGAAGTGACTAAATGCTTTCACACACTTCTTAAGAAATCAGGTTGTTACTACATTTTAGGTCAACTTGTACAGCTCCAAATTTCCCGTTGTATTCACTAAGTAAGAAGACACTCCATCTGCAGTGTCCCTGCTTGTGAATTATTGATAAGATTCATGTGGACAGGACTGTATCAGGGCAAAGAAGAGAAGAGGAAGCAGCGAGAAGAAATATTAAATGGCCATTTTGTCGGCCAGCCACTAAGTGATTGCAGTGATTTTGTTCCAGTCCTAACGAGACATTGAATCCGGTCCATTAGGCGCCAACACTTGCAGAGGAAGAGTGTATGCTTGTTAGTGCTGGGAGTTTGACACAGTGACAGCAGGGCTGGTAAAGAGCCCTGGAGATGGAGAACAATCCACAGCTGAGCGGCTATGAGAGCAGTGGGCAAGACAAATGAGGCTGAAGGTCCTCTGTGCCTGACCCTTCAGTCAACTGATGGCTCAGGATCGCTCAAGGAGCAAAGTCAACAGGGACAAGTGCAGTATTTAACCCACAGTAATACATTCATTCCCCTCTAACATAAAAAATACAGTTACCCCAACAGCAGAAATAGAAATACATTAAATACTATAAATTATTATATTTACAATCGATGTTTAAAATTCAAATGAATTTGTGTCGAAACATCTAAAGTTTTTCAGGACTGCACGTTAAATCATGAATGTATCACCATATTGTAATATTAATGTTGGAAAAAGATATTTGGAATGCAATAACTGTTGGCTACTATGTTGCAAATTTAACAAACTGAGCTCTTTTTTTAACCTAGAATCACATGCGATAGCTAGTGAGTTTACAGATTGGTGTTCAGTCAGCGTATTATTAATGTAGATGATTTGTGACGTTGCATTACCTATCTGTAGTAGAAGATGGGTACAGAACATAAGGAAATGGGAAGGGTCAGCAACAACAGGCTCAACTGGGAAACAAGGGGCTCAATGTGTGTCAAGAAAATACTCCATACCATTACATGACCAATGACAACCTGAATCGTTGAGACAAGGCAGGATGGGTCCATTCTTGCATGTTGTTTATGCCAAATTCTGACCCTACAGCCAAACCACTGATGTAGAGAATCAGTCAGTGCTTTTCCAATTTTTAATTGTCTACCGTTTGTTAGCCTATGCAAACTGTTGTCTCAGTTTCCTGTTCTCAGCTTACAGAACAGGTATCCAGGTGTGGTCTTTTGCTCCTGCAGCCTACCTGCTTCAATATTTGACCTGCTGTCCATTCAAAAAAACATATTTCACATACCTTCGTTGCAACAAGTGGTCGTTTAGGTATAGTTTAATAACTAGTAATCCAACAGGTGTTCTGGTGAGTGTATGTGTGCACACATTTCATACAATCATCCTAAATATGTTGATTTAAGTCACATACATGTCCTGGACTACGATGTACTGGTGTGGTACCAGGCCGTCAATCCCGTTGTGTCGTCCCTCCCACCAATCTTCAGACGCTCGTTGGTAAAGCAGCAGAGAGGCGCCCTTCTTGAAGGATAACTCTCGAGAGGAGCGCCCAACATAGTCAAACTTGGCAATGGCCTCAATCGGCTCGCCCTCTGTCAACAGGAAGAGGATTACACAGGTCAGGAATCTCAAACATGGCCTATATCTTGGAGAGATGACCAAAATCCTCCGTGTAAACATTTGCAGGGACTGATACCTGTGTTTTGCTGCAGACATCAAAATTAAAAGTACATTTGGTTAAATGCTAATACATATTTCTAGCACACTGTGTTCAACTGTGCTGATCTGGTTGGTTATTTCAGTTGTAGTCAATAGTAAGCCAACTCCACTGGACCACAACACCAAAAGACCCAGAGGCGCTTTAGCAGGATATATATAGAAAGTTTTGTGTGGAGATCTATATGACTATGGGGCATGTCAGACACAGCATAGGTCATTAAACAAGGTTCATAACTGCTCATTTATTGCAGAAGCACAACTCTGGTTCAGTTGAAAATAAAATAAAAGACTTACTTTTGGACAATATTAACCACTACATTTGATACCATCTTTGACTTCACCTGCAAACTCTTAACGTTAAGCTCTAATGTTAGTGTCTTCAGTAGTGTTTTGTATTCAAAGGTTCCCTCCTCTGAGCCCCTATGCAAGCACTCTGGCAACACATATCTAAAAATAGCAACTTTATTTCTCCCGCACTCCTACTTCTGCTCTCCTTGCAGCACTCTCTCACTTCATGTCAGACAGGGGGTCCCTGGAAAGAAAAAGCCTCAACCTAACACAGAATCCGTCTATATATACACTGGGAGAAAAAGAACTGAGTAAATGGCTTAAACTTGACTCACTTAGATGCCGTTATGATATGTATTTTTCTACAAACTTGAGTGGAATTTCCAGATTAGCTTCTGGGTGAAAAATATAAAACATGACCGTGGCTTCCCCTTTTTAATCTTATTTGTTAAAATTCAGTTTCTTTCCTTTTAACCTTTAACTTCCACACCGTCCTTGCACGAGCGGATTGCCAGTATTGACAAGACGGACGTGATGTGGCTCCAGTAAAAAGTGACAAGTAAGAATTTACTGTCTGAATTAATTGGGCTGCACCACAGCGGATAACACTGTTAATAAAGCTGACAGCAGGCGGCATGATCCACAAAGAGACTTCCCCTCTCCACCACACTCCTCATGTGTCACTTCTTTCAGTATTCACTTCCATCCTAATCTGATGCACAAATATTAATGCAAGACCTTTTTGGGCTGCAGTGACGTGACTGAAACTCAAGGTGAAAAACTCAATTCCCAGTGTGGTTAGGGGCCCTTTCACTGATGCTGAATTCTCTTCTGTTTGATAATAAAATCAGAGGTAGCCTTTTACATATACATCCACACACTTGAAAGTGGGGAGCTGAGACTGTTGACAGTGAGGGTTGAAGGATTGTCAGATATCTTCCACAAATCAGTGGAGCGCTGTGTCTGCGTCTTGCTCTGCTGCATTGTTCGTACGATAGAAACAGGGCAGCACAAGCTGTAAGTGAGATGCGTTTATGATCAGGCCAACAGAACAAGGTTCAAATATATTCTTAATACATGAAAAAAAATCTGAACTCTTAGTAGTTCTGTGTAGTGGCATCCTGTTGGAAACAGAGAAGTGGGAAAGATGAGGAGTTAGAAAACTTAACCTCTCTTCATGAGAAAAAAAGGGATGATCTACTCTGTTCAGAAACATACATTTTTATTAACACATGTAATCCAATCTGAACTGTAAGCCTGTGGGGGCACCAGACAACAAGGACATCCTGATGTATTTCTGCAAAGTGATGTATAATCAATGTGCCAGTTAGTTCATCCCTGACCTTGCAATGATTTTTACCGGCAAACAGAACATCAATGCAATGACGGCGACCCAGAGGTGTCGTTCTGAAAAATTCCCTTGGTGAAAACCATGTCACATGAAACACTTACACTTCATTACGTCAGGCTAATTGTTTGCCACAAAGGTAGCAATTTTGTCTGTTTATTTTAAAGCTTGCGTTCATCATTTGTAGTGTAAAACCAACAGCCTTAATGTTGTAATTTTAAGGTTTGTTGGGTTAACTAAGTAGTCTGGTAAAAAAACAGATTTTGGTCTGTATTGAAATTGCAACAACCAGTTATACGCTTTGCTTCAAACAGAGGACCTGGACTCTTGACTATTGAGCAATGATTGCTTCCCGGAGGAGTGGACTCTGTTGAGGTTTTAAATGTTACCCAATCGTTAACTTATGCCCATGACGTATGTAATGCAACAGTTCGAGGCTATAAAGCTTACCAGAAATTTCCTGTGTTGTAAACAACCATCCTCCACTGTGAAAAGAGAAGTGCTGAGCCAAATGAGGTGTCTGGTAATGTTAATTCACTATTTGGACGTGTACCAACACGGACTGAACGGCTTTGTACACTGCCTCCATTAAAACTACAGGCAGACTACAATTCTAAAACCGTGCAGAAAATTGATGTCATTGTTCAAAACTTTACTTTGTTTGTTGACTGACCCTGTAAAAATACCTACTGGAGGAATCCAAGTTAATGAGAGAAAGAAGCAATCTCAAGAAAATGGTCATAAAAGTATATGTAGAGAATTTTATTTTGTTTTTTAATTTAGGAGAAAAGGGGACAAACCTTTAAGTTGCAAATTTTAATTATATTAATATTTGTAGTAACATTATACAAGTTATAGGGCATGGTCGACCATCAGAATAGTTGTTCTAGACTTCATGATGGAAATCAGCCAAAGTAAATGAGAGTTCAGGAAACTAAGGTTCAAGAAAAAAAATAGCAGCTGCTGTTGGTCTTTGGTGTGCCACCAGATTATGGGAAGCCCAAGTTTGGCTACCCTTTAGAAAAATCCTACAGGTAAACCTCCTCAACCCCTCATCTTTGTTTTTGTAGTTTGATAATGCATATCACAAGGGAAGGTTAAATGTTTAAAACTTTTAGACCAGAAGCTTAAAGGCCTTAAAGGAAATAACTTAAAAGCTTAACAGAAAAAAAAAACATTTATTAATGTACTGGATATATGCTCTATGTGTGTCAAATTAAGACTTTAGTGTTTCCTTAAAGCGTTTTATTGATGACTTATAAAGTGTTTGCATTAAATTAACAAGAAGTTTAACTGAGGGAAAAAAGTTACTTCAGAAAAGATTTTTTCTTTCTGAACTGCAACTTTAAATATAGCAAGTATCTGATATTTTATGCCATAACAAATATCAAGGGAAACTTTTGCCTTTCTTTTTTTTTTTAGGATCATTTTAAATAATATAAAAAGTTTAATACATGATGACTGCACAGTGGTGCTGTTGGTAAAAATGTTGCCTTGCAGCAAGAAGGTCCTGGGTTCGATTCCCGGCCCAGGGTCTTTCTGCATGGAGTTTGCATGTTCTCCCCGTGCATGTATGGGTTCTCTCCGGGTACTCCGCTTTCCTCCCACAGTCCAGAAACATGACTGTCAGGTTAATTGGTCTCTCTAAATTCTCCTTAGGTGTGAGTGTGTGTGTGCATGGTTGTGTGTTCTGTCTGTTTCTGTGTTGCCCTGCAACAGACTAGTGACCTGTCCAGGGTGACCCCGCCTCTTGCCGGGAACGTTAGCTGGAGATAGACACCAGCACCCCTCCCAACCCCACTAGGGACAAGGGTGTACGGAAAATGGATGGATGAAGTTTAATACATACTGAACTGATACGGTTTGTTCAAATAATGTTTTTCTACGCAGATAAGGAACACAGTCTCAGATTTCTTGCTGACATCAAACTTTCCTGTGCTGACTCTTAATGTACAACAACAAAGTCAAGTTTGAGAAAAAGTGTTGCAAAGTCTAGTCATTACCACAGCTATTGTTCTGAGAAAGAGAAATAGAGCAGGATATTTTGGAGGATGTAACGAGGGACGGTAGTATGTCACATAAATGATCATCAGAAGCTCTCATACCTGTCCAGCTAGAGTGCAAATAACCTATTTAAAGCTGGTTATAAAGATCCAATGTATATTTTATGTAATTTAAGGATTTATTCTTGAATATTTTTATTATACATTATGTACAGCAAAATAAAAGCGCCTAAACTCCTGCATGGCAATTTCCCAACCACTCTTTATGAGGTTTTTTTTTATCTCAGCCACTTAAAATATACATTAGATGAAGTCATTGAGTAAAAGTCCATCTGTTTGGCCAGATATGGCACTAGAATGCAGAACTAACATTTAATATCCTACCAAATACCAACCAGTCCTTGCAATTTCTATATAGGAACATAGATATTGTGACCATGACTAATTCAAATGTAAACTTCTAACACAGTTAGGCCTAAAATTATTCATCCACTTGACAGACTGAGTATAACTACAAAAACAACCCATATGCTGTGCAGTGAATAAATGGTCTGCCTCTAAAAATTACACAGAAATGCAGCGGTGACAACTGTTTCACTTGCTCTTTGAAGTGCACCAATAATTTTTTATTGTTTCGAAAATATTCTCATCACCTTATCTACAAATTTTAAAAGGAAAAAGAAAAGACATTCTGTCAGTGCCGTGACCGATGGCTTTAATTCAACATGTTAAAAACAAAAAGCATACCTTCACATACATCATGTCCAGGAGGTCTGTTTCCCATTAATTGCAGAAAAGGAGTCAAATGAATTAATGAACTATAACTCAGGACCTCCTTAGCAAAAAGGAGTAGGATCAATGATGTGGATTAATGTAAACACTAAAGGGAAATTGAGGCCTTTAGAGAACTTCGAACATAAATTTATGGTATCAAGAAGTGTGTAGATTCTATAACATTTTCTTTTCTCTTCCTTTTCCTTTCTGCGATTTGCTTGACTGTTCAGTTTTTTCTCCTCAAAGTTCAGTTTTTTTTCTACATTTCCTCAATCTTGGCTTCTACTTAGATGTTAAGCACCTAAAAAGCAAAGGTAGGAATGCAAAGTTCTCCATGAAAATAATATTCTATTTTCTCTGGTGCAGAGAAAGAAGAGACTCACTCTATTTTTCATTTAGATGCTCCAGCATGGTTTCCTTAAATAATACTCTTCTGGTTAAATATCTTTCAGGTACTTGGGTTCTTAGAATAGCTCTGCAGCTGAGTGGAATAACCTGTAAAAGACTTCATGAAAGATACAACAAAACCCTTCCCACTGTGGTCTCGTTTCACATTTGACTTCTTGCAATAAATGTAATTATGAAAAAACAGAATGTGTATTTTGAACAGCTGACAGCTTTTGCACACAATGCATTTGACAAATTAGCAAATTAGCATCTATCCAGAAAGAGACCATTAAGAAACTTCAAAGAGTCAAGAGGATCCAGACCACTATGGGTTTTATAATGTTGGAATGTGGAGATGTCCTGTGGCCCCACAGAAGAAGCAGAAACATTACAATATAAATAGCTGTCCATCACTCTGAGCCCAGTACTCTGGCCATTCAAGGTTAATGTATTTAGCAGGCCTGAAAGGGAGGATTAACCAGCCAGAGCTCACGAGAGCTGAGGTTAACCCTGAAAATAGAAAGATTTGGACTAAGGATATGAACATACAGCTCACTAAAATCATACTCTTTTTCATGTAAATTTGTGTGGCACAATACAAGAGTCGTCAAACAGAATTCCTGTTCAATGGATTATGATTTTTAAAGAAGACAACATTATGTAAAGATTATTTTGCTTATGCACAAATAATGGAATTTATTGTCACCCACCGTCCTCACTGGTGTGCGTCTCTGTCCCTCCCTCATTGTCCACCTCTTCTAGTGCCCCATGCTCGCTGTAGGGACTCTCACTGTGGGCAGAAAAACAACAACAACATACTAACCATTAGCCACCGCAGAGGTCAAAGCTCTTTTCCAAACACGTTTCTTTCCTTGTGTTATTTTACATCTTTACAAAAAATGTTTCCCTATCAAAAGTTTCCAGAGTAACTTTGCAGATGCAATGATGGTTAATTAAACATAGAAGCCGTTTCAACAACTATTGTTATCACATTTCTTTGAAAGTCTCATAATCTCTGTCGGTGGTTGGCCCTTTTCTAAAAGCTCTTCTTTTGGCACCGGGCTGTAAGTGCTGGCAGTAATGCCCCACGCCCCTCTCCACAGATTACCTCTGCCAGGAACTGAGAGTCCCCTCCACCTCCTCTCCAGCAAGAAAGGGTGGTGAAGCTGCCAAGACAACAAATCTCCCAAGGGCTTGGTAGGCACTACCGTGGGACACGGCAGTTCTGAGACGGGTGATTAGTTCTAGTCAGGGATAAATCCCTGTCAGCCTCAACAGAGGCCGATAAAGACAGGAAGAAACCAGATATAAGCCCTGCTTACAGATGTGGGTCTGGCAAGGAGCCCTAATAAGTGTGATCTGTCTGACTGCAGTTTGTGCTGCATTTGGACTAATCATTGCTGTTTTACCTCAGCAATTTAAGTGATTGCTTCAGTCTGTCTCGTCTACAGAGAAGTCCATGGGGCGTCACCACTGATGAATGCTCTACATTGTCATGTTCTACAGCCACAGCTAACTGGTGTACATAATTATTCGTAAGAACCTCACAGTCAGCTGAAGTATTGAGAGCATACCTACATGTTTAGTCGGACCTCTAGTGCTTTGGCTCAATGCCTGTGCTCCGTTAACAATAACAAAGCAGAAATGAGAAAACCACCACCACCTGTCAGACTCCTTTGGGAACTCAGTGCAGCTGCATGCAGTGACTTCATTGGGAAGTTTATGCATCTTTGCCGTTGATGATACATAAGCCATGACTCGAGCTATAGACAGTTGCGACAAAAAATCCTGGCAGTTACGCTTCAACTTGGATGTAAAAACAGAGTTGTAACCGTGCATTCAATATTTGCTGTTATACTGAACATGTAGCGCTTTGCCAAAGCGTTGTACTACTTGAACCTTTCCGTGTTTTATTTAATAGACCAAAACAAAATTAGCACATAATAATCAAATGGAAGCAAAACTATGCAGGGATTTTTAAGATTTTTCACAAAAAACTTAGAAAGGAAAAAGTTGGTGTTCATTTGTATTCAACCCCCACTGGGTCAATCCGATGTAGAGTCACCTTTTGGTGCAATTACAGCTGCAAGCAATTTGGAGTATGTTTCTCTGCTTTGCACATCTGGAGAAGGAAATTTTTCCCCCTTTCTTTCTTGCATGAGAGCTCACCCAAACTAGATGGAGGGAAACTGTCCTTTATCCTTTTTAAGCCCTGCAACAAGTGAGGCCTGGAGTTGGACTACGCTATTTCAACAGATGACAATTGTTTGATCAAAATTATGTCATTGTTGCTCTAGTTGTATTAGAACCTGTGCAGCAAAAAAGGTTTTGGACCCTTTTTAAACTCTCATTCAGTCCTAGTAGAAGGTTAGCTTATAAAACAATCTCCAAGGGTTTGAACATCTTACAGAACCATGATCAATCCATCATCTGAAAATAAAAACAGAACGGCACATTTACAGACCCTCCAAAACAATGCCATTCATCTAAACTGACAGGTCAGGTAAGAAGAGCATTTACCAAAGGAGCTGTCAAAAGGCCTGCAGTTTCTCTGGAGGAGCTGCAGAACTCCACAGGTCAGGTTTAGGTTACTTTATGAATATTAACAACACACTTTGTTATGTGTAGCCACTAGAAGAACCAATTGCTACAATTTATCCAAACAAATAAGTCTTGCTTGAACCCTTTTACTAAGATGGTTTTTAAAAGTATGTTCAGTAGTATAACAGTTGCATCATCTAACCTGCTTTAACTTAATTCCTCAAACATCTCCTGTGTTCCTTGGTCGTCATGGTGCTGCTAGTTTTTTAATGATCTCTAACAATCTCTGAACAGCATGATTTAAACTGACTTTAAACAACACATTAAATTACAGATGTACTCTATTTACTAATTAGTTGACATTTAAAAGCAAATAATTGAGCTGGATTCTATTTAGGAGTATCAGAATAAAGAGAGCTAGATATAAATGCATCCCACAGTTTTCAAGAATCAATTGAATAAAAAATACATGGAAACCATATATCTTTTAACTACTACTTGTTTGTTTATCAAGTAAAAGCCCAGAAAAACAAATGGAAGTTTTCAAGTTGTAATGTAACTAAAAGTTCAAAATTTAATGAGGTGCTAATACTTTTGCAAAGCACTATAGGACATTCTTTATGTTCCCTACCAGTAGTCGCCGCCAGCCATGCACTTCTCGTAAATGGGCCCCTCCAGTTCTTTGCCATCAGGGAAGATGGTCTCATGGTGGATGATGATGGTCTTGATGATCTCATTCACATGAGCCTGGCAGGAGACCTGGTCTTGGGTGTCTGGAGTAGGCATTAGTGTGGGACCAAAACATATGGCCAGGTTGTATGGGTCCATCATGTTCTCATCGCTGTACTGGGACAGACTGGAAAGAAATTCAAGGAATTGAATTTTTTTTCCCCAAAGAAACGTCCCTGTAACAAAAAACTTCAAACAAACCTCAATAAAGAGATGACAAGCTTTGAGATCTAGGATTAATTTAACTAAGTGTGTACACTCACTGGTTGAGAAAGGCAAAGAGGTAACGCATCACAATGAGAACCGATCTGGGAATGGTTAGGAGGATCTTTCGGATGTATAAAGCTCTCTCATACAAGTTGTCTGTTCCTAAAACAGAAAAACAGAGACAACCAATTAATGAAACAACTTTATCTCAGTCTAGGGAGTGGAGGCTTATCCCTATACATTCCTTGCAATGGCAGATTCGGCGAAGTTATTCCTTTCCATATGGGGTTTACTTTGGGGTCAATAGTTGTTTTAATGTTCTGTCAAAGTACTGTGTTGAAATATATTTGACAAAGTAGAAGTTACAGTACATACCTTGGGGATGAACAGACGTGATAATATTGTGAAAAAGGGTGTGTGTGTTTTTTAAGGTCTACATCTGTATAGCTGAAATGTGGCACTTCTGTGTTAATGACATTCAACTCCTCATATTCCTCCAATGACAGGAAAAGGAAGAAGTTCAGGAAGTTTAAACTATTCACTGACGACAGCGAGGATGACAAACAGTTTCTCCTGCACCACATGAAAACAGCACAGCTTGGAAACAGTTGGGGATTGAGAGCAACCCAAAAAGAGAGGAAAAACTCTGCAGTAAACTTTACAAACATACCTTTATTTAAAGACCAAACACTGAAACTTTTTCTGCCAGAGTACTTCTGAGACATCTGAGACAAAGCCGGCACTTGTGTCTTCCATCGGCATATCATTTGTTTCACCTGAAGCAGCCTGCGTGATTTACTTGGAGAGGCTGAGGCTGTGCCAGCTTGCTAAAAATAGCCACGACATCCTCCAGCCTCTCTGTGTCATCTGGGATTTGGGCTTCTGGAATATTTGTGATGCGTTTCATTTTTCATGAATACCTAACTAGGTCTCTGTGTGGTTCTCCAGACAACAGAAGCTAATATTTAGAGTTCTACTTTGACGTAGGCTTTGTCATTAAGACAAATACATCTCTGAGTACCTCTGCACAAAACATCCTGGTTGAAGATTACAAATCCATCACAAGCAGCATTTGATGATGAAAAACACAAGAGCAGGCAAATGGAAAATCTTGTCAGGTGTTTGTGTCTTGAAATGGGAAAAAGTTATATTACTACAGAGTCTGTTGGGCCCGCAGTTCATACTGTAGTCACTGGAGAGTAAACAGGGAATCCCCCATCACTCATCCAGAATAACTACATGATGGTAGAACCAGGAAAACATCCAGCAATTCATCATCTTCATTTCACAACACAAATACTTAAAAGATTTAAAAGCTTGACAGCACAGAGTGCACAATCCCCACAAGGCACCATAGCAAGCATGAGCACATGACTTTGTGGAAATTCAATTGTTCTTCGGGAGAAAGAAAGCTCCCCACATGTATAGCATGAAAAACAAGCCGTACCAAAGTAAAACATAATATCGCTCAGTGCGACTCTAAAATTATATTCATGTCTGGCATAGCCATGGGTATCAATGAAGGCTAAATACACTTTTATCTCACATTTCTTGTTACCAAAAGCAGAATTGGTTTAACCAGCACAGCCCATAACCCTTAATATGATGACGGGTGTTTAAAGGTTAGGTTATCAAGCTAAGTGGCATGAGGAAAGTTCCTTGATGAATTAAAAAAGAACTATCAGCTTCTTATCTATAAAGACTACAGTCAGGGAAGAATAGTCTTATTGCAATTTAAAAGTTGTTTGTTCATTGTTCATATGAGCAGAAAAGCGCTATATGAATTCAGTCTAAGTGAAATGGCAAAAAAGTATAATATTCTGCAAAATGGGTTTTTCCATTTATTTTGCTCATATCTTTGTATCAAAAATACATAAATAAATAAATTTGATACAAATTATTTTCAAAACTAAAGATCATGTTACTCTGTATTATTTCATTGGGAGTATATTTTTTATACTTAAAAACATGGAAATAGTAATATTTTTTTAAAAGTGAAGTAAAGTAAATGAATCTACTCATATCTAGTTAAAAGATAAATCAAAACTTTCTAATTATGGAAAAAATATCACAAATGAGAAGCTTTTTTTTTTACATAAGGTTAGGTTGCTTTGGACAGTTTTGTTCCCTTAATAATTTAAGATGCAATTTGAAAACAGTTTTTTTTATGCTCAGAGAATCATCGTTTGCAGCTGGTAAAGAGGAAAAACTTGTGGAATCCCTATCCAACATCCACAACATTTTTATTTTTTTAAAAAAGGATTTAAAAAAAATCACAGAAGCAATACAGATACAAAATGTGAACTTACTGATGCATGACAGCAGGTCGTTAAATCTCTCTTTGGGGAAAAGAGGGTTCTCCAGACCGCGGAAGTAGAGCTTGAGAACACCAGCCACCGAATTGATGTCATGATTATCCTCATCATCTGTCAGAGGGTCGTTTCCTAAAATGCAATAATAGAAACATCAGCAGGGCAGCACATCATAACACAAATATATTGTCTTGGCAATATTTGTGTATGCAATAAGGACTGGTCCAAATGCTTTGTTTAATGGCTGTTAAATTTAGAGTGTCATAAATTCAGACTCTGCAGTTCAATAATGCGTTCAGTCTAAAGGATTGGAGTCTAACTGCAGTAGCTGGCCACACCTGACACGGATCAAAGTGGCCAAGTTTTGGGACAATTCTAATTACAGACAAGAGAGAGAGAAGTGGATAAATATGGATTTATGGAAAAAAAAGATATATAGTTAGGATTTTGCTTTAATAATCAGAGAATATTGCATGTATTAAAAAAAATTGATAAAACGTAATTCATGATAATGAACTGAAGTTGTAACTGAAGTTGTTCACCTCTCTCAAATGAGTTCTTGATGTCGTTGACCTCCAGCTGGGATCCAGACACACGAAAGATCCCTTGATGCTGGAGGCCTTTAGAGCCAAAGACATAAAAAGGCAAAGTTAGAACAGACTTAGTTTCTAAGTCGACCTTAATGAACATACAACACAGACACAAAAAAACCCTCTCAACTAAAACGGTTTTCTTAGCTGGTCGTAAAAAGCACAACTTCCTTGCTAAGCCCCTTCACTTTGCTAATTAAAGACAGTAATGAGTCGAGGAGACTGCAATCATGTTTTCCTGAAGTATCTTCCAGCTGGGATTAGGATTTAATGAGGGGAGAGGTCAAGAGTCGGGAGAAAGAAAAATTAGTTTGCCGTTTTCCTCCTTTCAAATTCCACATTAAACTTCATCACAAACTAGGGATCTCCAAAAGCTTTAACTCAAAACTCTGAGAGTTGGTACTAATCTTAATTAAAGACTTTTATATTAATCCCTTGTTCACAGCTCCCGTAAACTGAAAGCTTCACAGTACATCTGGGAGGCCGAGTGGAAACGTGTCAGCTGCAGAAAACAAGAGTGAATCTGTATTTTTCCCAGAACTGTGACTTGAAGTGGATCTTAAAAAGCCACATCATCTGCTCAAATGCTACATTTCATTCAGCGCTACCATTAGAGAAACAATAGCTGATCAGATGAGTGACTCACCATATAGATTTATGTACCGAATACAACTTTCAACCACTCTGGGGATAGCTTGTCCAGAATCCTTCAGGAGAAGAGTAAACAAATGATCAGGATTTTATTTTTTTTCTAAAAATCCTGTATACATGTTCTTTAAGTCACATGAATACATGTTAGAGGCATACCAATATGTAACAATAACATAAATATCAATAAAGATATGGCAACCTGATGTCTCGCATTATCTGTACATATCAATTATTAAATTACCAGACAAAAATCAAATAAAAATGTAGAGTATTTTTTGTTTTTTTTACTTATTCTTATGTATCTTCCAATTGACACATGATATTGGTAGAACTCTAACAAGTAGTGGTCTACACAAGGGTGGAGGGTCCTACCATAGTGTAAGCATGCCAAGACACAAGGCCAGAAAAGTTTGGGCAAAAAGGGAAAGCTGATTTCTGAGAACCAGAGAACAGACTGAGTTGATGTCATGAATTTGTTTACTCATGCCCACTTTCAGAAATCGCCAAGTGTTACGAAACAGAGGTGCAGACTGCGCTTTTGAAAGCCGAGTATAATTTTAGATGTTTAATATTTGTCTGGAAAAGTCTCTGTAAACCATATATGTATTGATGTTGTACATCTAATTTGTAAAACTCTAGGCATGTGACATTTTCAAAATTAAGATTTTTAATCTCATTAATTACTGGGTTAAAAACAAAAAAGATGTTTGCCTTAAAATTAGGGATAGGGTTAGAGTACAGTACGTTTCCTTCTCTTTCAATGCTAATTGGTGCTGGAGAAGGAAAATGTTGACTACATGATACCGAGCTTCCTTCCAAGGACTTATGGAAGTCCTGGACTTATATGGAAGTTATATGGAAGTTAAATTAAATTTACTTAATTCAATTGTAAACAATTTGAGAATGAGGTGAATTCCAAGTTAAAAGATTGCATTAAAAGCTTTTTGTTATGTTAACAAAATAACATAACAGATGCTTATGTTATTTTGTTATGTTAAGAGCATATCTAGAGACCTACACAATATGGCAGCCAGGGAAGAAGGACTAAAAGTCAAAACCTAGTAGTTTCATAGATGTATATGTGGCCTGCCCTTTCATTCTGATTTTCTGATCCAATGACAAACAGACTCTGAATCCTTTTTAATCATACAGTGGATTTGTTTACAGCCCTCCGGGGTACACAGTGGATCCAAACAGAACAACCATGCCAATATTGATTACACTAATTTCAGTAGAGTTGATGCACTGACCAGGATGCAGCTGCAGTCTGTACCAGCATGTCTTTCTGACATGTGAAAGTGGGATCACTGACGAAATGTCGATGTGGGTGTGTGTCAGATTATCTTTTGAAAGAGAAAGTCTTCAACTCAGTCTGTCAAAAGGTTTTATTTAGGAGAATACATAATGAAATATTCATCATGCCAAAGGAATGAGCAAAGTAAAGAAGCACAAGCTTCCGAAACTGCTTCGGAGTCTACCTGATGTCGAGTATGTGAGTTCCTGCGTCCGCGGCTAAAGAGGAGAATCAGTAGAGGCAAAGAGGGACAGAGTAAACCAGAAGTAAAGAGAAAAAAGAAAGACCCAGGTTAGAATCGCACCAGCTGCCCACCTAAGCTTATAGCATAATAGCACCTTCACTCTACCCTGTGCTGGTATCAAACCTACAAAGTTGAGACTTTGTGATCTGAAAAGGACCAGGCAGTGTTGGGTATGGACCACCAGCCAGAGGCAACCAGGGGATTGGAGGAGAGAGGCAGCCCACCTTATCAGCCTGGCATCTGCCCCTGACTGCCATTTACCCTGGTGTTTCCACTGGCTGAGGGGAGAAAATCTCTGCCAGAGCGGCTCAGACGTGCCAGCTCAGCAGGAAGCCCGGGGAGCTGACGGACACAAATATTTAGCCCACCAACTGCTGTTGCTTCCCTCCTGCGACCCTTCAAATCTATCAATGCCACCCTGCATCCCAGAGGCAGAGCGCCAGAGCTCAATGACTCATGCTGACGGCTTCCAGAATCCATCTTAGCAGAAATCTGTTGTTGGTTAACAATAAATCAAAGCTGAGATGCTTCGGGGGAGCCCACCAAAACGGTCAGAAAGCCAGAGTGGAAAATAAAGAAATGGAAAGAATAGGCGGAGAACAAAAGCCACCCAGCAGATGTTAAATCTGTACCTTGATAAATGACTCCAAATTTCCATTAAATAGCTTAACATTGAAACAAGAGCGGGGTCTAGGCCGCCGGGGGCCTGTGAGGGTTTTGTACAGCCCATTGGGATGTCTACTGTAGAATACAAAGAATGCATTAGAATAAACAAACATCTCAGTTCATTGCAAAAGGCTTGTACATAGTGTACTACTTCTTCAAACCATTTTATGTCCTCCAAAACCTTGAAGTTTAAGCTAGACAATCTTTAAATCCCTTTTACTCCACATGACGGACAGGTTAATGAAAACTTCTTACAACTATTTACTTTTTTATGCAAGATATCTCAGGCAACTGAAATGTCAGAGCTGCTGGGAGCATCGTATGTGTCAGCATCCATCTCATGACAGACTTTGCTGGGAGCAGCCTCTGCTGCGCTGTGAGGACGTGTGTGTTGGTGTGAGAGACATCATGCAGTTTGGCTTCTCGCCACCTGTAGCATCCCAGGTCCTCACATTTTCAGCTCTGCTTCCTATTCATAGCAACAAAACTGCAAGGGCCAGGAAAACTCTTAAATGTGAGACCAAAAGATGAAATCTGAAGAATTAAAAAAAAAAAATTGCTCTTACGGTTGTTTTCATAAAAGGCTTTCTTGGACAAGAATGTCGCGCTGGGCTATTTGATTGAAAAAAACGTACATTTAGGAAGTTCTGTTCACAGACTGACACATCCCCACACAGTTCTCTTCACCAGTATCAAGCTACAGAAAATGTAACAGGATTCGAACCTGAGGCTGGTGGACTTGATTTTAAGGGGTGGGAAATGCCACAATCTAATAACTAAATAAATATTTGAAATGAATAGATCAAACAAATAAAGTAATTTAAAATATCATGTTAATTGTATCCAACATTCCAGTGCCAAAATGGAAGGAATGTGCTGTTAGTTGTGCCTTACATGATCGAAAATGGGATTTTAAGTGCAGTAAGGCAACAATTGTCTCAAAGGTTTATTTGCCATACTGCTTCTGTTTGTAAGATCCTTATGAAGTCAGTCTGAGCATTGAGGGGAGATGCACTTTAACCACTGCTGCTGTTGTTTTAAATATGATCTGTTAATTCCACAATTCCATAAAAATGTCGGCTCTAAAATGACTGTCAGTTTCCCAACAATCGAGAATTGAACTGCAGAATTTCATCATCCTTGCATTGAAGCTGTGAAACACCTCACACGCTTTGAAAATGTTGGTTCTGAAGACTCCACCTGCCCTCTACTTTCAACATGAATAGTAGCAGATGTGTTTGCATGTGGCAGTGTTTGCATGTGTGGGTGTGTTTTACCTTGTGGTCATGTAGTCAGCTCGATGGCCTGCAGCAAGAGGAGAGACGAAAAATAACAGAGAAGACGCATAAAGTTGGAGTTGGTGCACATGCCAGGACCTGTCTCGGGTGTCCCGGCGGTGAAATGTGCACACGGTTAGTGAAGCGTTTGAAGCCTGCCATCTGTCTACTACCGTTGGCCCCTTGAGCAGCTAAAATAAATCCTCAGCACAGGACCATGTTTGCTTTTATGCTCTCACGTGTGCACTCTAGCTCGCAGTCGACGCAAAAAGCTACATTACAAGTTCAATAGACTAAAGAGCCAGGGCATGCGGACATTTGGACATTTTCTGACCACACAATCTACAAGTTGTGACTAATAAAATAAGATTAGAAGGAAAACATCTACTTTAACATTAATGATCAGAAGATGCTTAAATTTTATGAACAGCATAAAACCTGCTGCTGTGTTTGACCGACACATGCTGTCCTTCAGCTCCGTGACAACAGGAAGATGAAGAGGCATGTGTGTCAGAAACAGCAGACTATTCTCCTCGTTGCTCAGTCACGGCTTTGCTGCTCATTAAGTGGGCAATTTTACGGAGACCACCAGGAGTGAAGGTCACCACAGGCACCGACAGTTACTGACTGAGATCCCACCAAAGGGGAACAATGAGAGCCCGATCCAGTGAGCGCTAGCTGACTAATACGAGGCAGTCTTAAATGGGGAGCAACGTCAGTAAGTCGGATAATGCAAATTAAAAATCCCTTTCAGTTGTGGCTTGAATGACTAAAACCCAGATTTCTATCAGGATGTTTTTCAAGAATAGGGGGAAAAAAAGTAAAATATAGGAGTTTGCAAGAGAAAAGACTAAAAGTAGGACAACTTAAAGTTTAGTGTATTTTAGGGGCATTTCATGTGATAGATCAACAAAAACTAAAGCATCATTGTAAAGTGGAAGGAGCAAGATAAAAATGTGAAAAGTGTGGGCTCTATTATTTACTTTCAGTCCCTCTGACTGAACATTTTATTGTACTTAGTCTAATTGGTTTACGCCTCCACCCACTTTGTGCATCTAGAGACTTAAACTTTTTTCCCCAATTGTTCTTTGCAAAATAGCTCAAGTTCAATTGAATTTCAGACAGAATCAATTTTCAAGTTTTGCCAAAGATTTTGGTTGGATTTTGGTTTAGTTTGGCTGAGCCAGTCTAACACATGGCTATGCTTTGATCTAAAGCCTTTTCATTATAATGAGCTATAATGAAAAGGTCAGTCTTTTAAAGCCTCTGACAGTTTTTTTTAGGATTGTTCTGTGATTAGCTCCATTCATGTTACCATCTACACTGACTAGCTTCCATGTTGCTGCTGAAAAAAAAGCAGCCTCACATCATGATGCTGCCACCATCACAGTGGGAATGGCTATATGCAGCATCAGTCACACATTTTGCTAGGTGACATTATGGTTTCAGCTGACCAGTGCTGCTTCCTTACAGGTTTGCTTTGTCCTGTCTGGGCTGTGACTATGAGCAGCTCCTCTAGAGTTACTGTAGGCTTGACTGCTTCTAATGAGGGGGTCAGCCACATCTTGGTAGATTCCTAGTTCATTTTTAGATAATGGTTTGAAAATTGTTCTGTGAGATTTTGTCTTTTGTAAACTAAAGCTGCTTTAAACCTCCCACAACAACAGCCTTGAGGTATCCCCCTGTTTTTCTTTGGTTCTCACAAACGTATGAGAGCTTCACTAATCAGCTGTATTTGCACTGAGATTTTATTATACACAGATCAATACTATGTCCTAATTAGGCTATTTTTAAATGGAACTAGACGGATTTTATTTGGGGGTGTCATAGAAAAGGAGGCTGAATATATGAACACAATGCACTTTTTGCACCTTCTACTTCAACTTTCACAGTTTTGTTGGTCTATCAAATAAAAACCTAATGAAATTATCTAAATTTTGTGTCTCTGGAAAGAGTTAAAGCTCTCATGGGAGAGACTGGAGGAAGCACAACAACAGGGTACGAATGAGCACAGGGGAGGGCAAAAAAAAGGACTTTGACCGTACCGTCACCGAGTGTCCTCTTCAGCAAGTCGTGTTTGGCCTGCAGTTTGGAGATGAGATTACTGCCCTCCAGAAACTCACGGAATTTCTGTGGAGAATTGAGAGTAATTACACGGCCGCCCCGAGTGCCAGCCAGAGAGCCAGCTCTCAAGACAGCAATCACTGATAAGGCAGCCAAGGGCAAAGGACATCCTAAAAGCCTTTTTAAAGCTTTTATCAGAACATGTCCATCTTCCAACCAGTCCAAGATAGCAGTTTGCTTTCACAATATAGAGATGTTTAAGGAGAGTAAGACCTCTGCCAAAGATAATCAATTTCTAAGTAAAAAAAAAAGTACATTTAAGTGAAAGTAAGAGCTTTGACGTGAGGTAAATTTTGTTATAAAATCTCTGATATGCATTTTAATTTCTTTTCAAAATAAGACACACATCAAATATTTATGTTTTCTTTCTGCCTCTCACCATGAAGTAGAACTGCTCCGTTTCCTGTTGGTTGGCTCTTCTCTTAGCGATGCTGGGTTTGCTCAGGAACGTCTCGGACACGGTGGACTTGACCGATTCTGTGGAGCGGCTGTGGTGGAAGCACTCGGACACATCATAGTCTTCAATGGTCACCATATCCTGGATGGTGGTCAAAGTGGCCTCTGATGTCTTTTTCACCTGTCAATCAGAAGAAGAAGCTATGATCAAAGTACAAAAACAAAACCAGCTTAAAATCCAGATATCGCCTCTTCACCATCACAATGTCACCATTCCCCCATTTTCCTCCTACTCTCTCCAAAACATTCTCCATCTCATGACACTAAAAAATTGAGGTGCTTTCTGACAAGATACACAATCTTTAAAAACCGCAGGCTGCTTAACATGACTCCCAGCCAAAGCAATCAGCTTGCTTGCACTCAGAGGGGCTGGAGGTGAGCGGTGCTGGCTGGAGGTGGTACATCCACTTGCAGCCTTCAAAGATTCATTTCCATAACCCCCTCTAGCCTGTCAACGCTGCTTCTCCTGAAGCACATAAATATCAGGGTTTTGGCCAAGCATACCCTTCTCCATTCACTACAAAACATGTTTAAGTTATCCAAGAGCTGCAGACCATGACTGGCTCTATCATGTGGCGACATAAGATTATGGGACAAGCAAATAAAAAGTGAAAGTGCATCCGTAAAAGCCCTGCAAATGGCAGATGTTTAATAACCAAAAGAGTGCATGAGAAAAAGAGACCACAATCAGAACAACATAGTAATTTGTAGAAATACAACCGCAATTTTTAATAATGCTATAATTATTCTACTTTATATTTTGCACTCCACCCACCAGTGTATGTACATATACGTACGTACATACATACCTGGAGTGTATATATATATCTATATATATATATATATATATACAGTACAGACCAAAAGTTTGGACACACCTTTTATTTCAATGAGTTTCCTTTATTTTCATGACTATTGACATTGTAGATTCACACTGAAGGCATCAAAACTATGAATAACACATGTGGAAATATGCACTAAACAAAAACGTGTAAAACAACTGAAAATACCCCTTATATTCTAGTTTCTTCAAAGTAGCAACCTTTTGCTGTGATTACTGCTTTGCACACACTCTGCATTTTCTTGATGAGCTTCAAGAGGTCGTCACCTGAAATGGTTTTCACTTCATAGGTGAGCCCTGTCAGGTTAATAAGTGGGATTTATTGCCTTATAAATAGTGATGAAAATAAAGAAAACCCATTTTAATTAGAAGGTGTGTCCAAACTTTTGGTCTGTAAAATATATATATTGTATATAGCAAGAGAATGAATCATTGATGCGGAAAAGCTGCAGAGGAAAAGAGGCCCGGAAGGTACAGGAATAAAAACAACTACCTCTCTGGAAAACTCCAGGAAAATACTTCTTTGACCGGTTGACAGGGAGATATCCTGTCCGAAAACAGAGGGTTGTGACCATTTTAGTTCTGTCTGCTGCACGGATTGAAGGGACCCTTATTGCAAAAAAAAAAAAAAGATTTCCTTCCAATTATTCTTAATGATCCCATTCACCTTTAACACAAAGATAGCATCCCCGTTTTTCAGGAACTACTTAGCAGGTCTGACCTCGATGATATTTAAAGGACAAGGTAGACTGGGGATGTAAATAGTTAGACTTCATCCAGACAAAACAATTACAGCTTGTTTCTCACAAGCTATTTGACCTTTAAGCCTGTCTGCGTTCAAAAGAGAAGACACCCCCCCCGGAAAATAAAAGGCTGTATTCTCTTCCTGTGATGGATTACAGTGCTGAAACATGTCTTCAAGCACACAGTGTGGCTGTAGTCTCAATGTTATCCAACATGTCATTCGGGTGAAACAAACTACAGGTTGGAACATGAGTAATGACAGAAAAAAAAAATAAGATAGTGGACTCTAAACTCTTAAAAAGTTGATTTGAAAAGAATCAAAAGAAGTCCTAAGAAAATGTAATGTATTGTGACATTTATTCACTAGCTACACACTGAGTGTGTTTGGGATCCCTCACTCACTGGCAAGTCCCATCCCGGGTGGCCCCTTCAGAGGAGAGAGGCCCAGCTGTCATTATAAAAACAGAAGTCATGCATGCAAGAGAATGTTTCCCAGTGAAAAAGCTGTTGAGTTTATTCATTATTCAGCGTACGAATCGTTATCGATGTTCACTGCTGGGCTCAATTACAACACAGCTCACGGGGACACTCTGACTATATGCCCACCAGGCCCCGCAGCTGTACAACAGACCTACTCAAAGCCCCATGGGTGGCGTCAAGTTTATTTTTCTGTGCTAAGCTATGTCTAAAAGCTCACTGTCAACATTTCAGCTTCCGGATTATTAGTGTGGTTTATTCCAAAACTTCATTCTGGCAGCCAAAAATAACTTTTGCACTGTCAAAACCTGAAATACTTCCAGTTGTGACGTTTTAAATAAGTGTGACTCTCCAGGTCAGAAGGAACCCATCACTTAGCAGTTATTTCAGCATCTATCAACACATCTCTGAAGCCAGACTGCAGTCCGATAGCTTTCAACAGACCCTGCAGTAAGGGTGTAATCTGCCTTTCATCAAGCTATGAACACAGACAGACACCAGCTTTGATGCGTCTCCCTGAAATGTATCTGTAGAAAAATAAACACTCCCTTCAGAAGAGATGGTATGAGATTACCAGAAGTTCATGTGAAAAATCATAGGAACAACATCTCTGTCGGCTTGTGTTCTGCTTAGAGGATACCAGGCACCAGAGAAACATTCGTGTGAACTTTGGATCACACAAAGGTGATCCAATGGATATCACTTTTGTGTGATTGGAAGGTGGACTAGGGACCAGAAAACAAAACTGTCCTTGCAGGAAAACGTTGATTGCGATTGTAACAGTGAGCTCCTCCCAGCTGAGTTGAAATCCAGGGTCAGACTTCCCATTTTGCACTCCACCCACCAGTGAATTATTCAGCATGATTTCTTTCACCAGTTCAGAAGTGCTTTGAGGATGCAGCTGCACGTCTACAAAACTCTGCCCTGTCTCTTTTCCTGTCCACATAACAACAGACTCTCTTTTAGGTTTGACAGTGGAGCTCGCAGGTCGCCGCCGTGCTTTGAGAGTTCGTTTTTCAAGGGTGAATCTGGCACACCATGCCCAGGAAGAGAGGCCATCTGGTGATCCGTACATGAGGCTGTAGTGCCCTCAGATTCTGACCCAGCAGGACATCCGCAGGCAGACAAGGACACAAAGCAAACCGGGGCTTGTCAGCTTCCACACACTCAAATGTACAAAGTGGGTTGGGGGTGGTGGTGTTGCATGTGCTCAGAAATCCTGCAAACACTGCAACTTTAACTGGGCTGACACTGAGCATTTTCTCTTTCAATTATGGGCAAATAATGTAAAGAATATACCATGGTGGCAGTAAATGACATTTGATTTGGGGAGTGAACAAATGACATTTCCTGTAATTTCAGGGGCAAAGTTCTTTATGCAGAAGAGTCTCAACATTACTCTGCTAAGCTGGTCTCTGCCTGTGGTGACATGCTGACCTGATGATGAAAAAATAGATTCCTATGCACAACTTTCTCCTTCCTCTTCATGTTAAACATAAGTGTCATGCCACAGCTATCAAAACTTAAAGGCGATACGAAGTTTTTTTGGCACTTTGATTTTGATGCTACTGTGCAGAACCTGCTGCAGGCAACGAGCGAGACCAGGTACACTTTAAGTACAACAAAGACAGGCACAGAACAGAAGGTGCAATTTGATTTATTCTGTTACTTCTAACTATGCTCTCTAACTGGTATATAACGGCAAATAAAGCCAAAATAAAAGCACAGATGTTGACTTTAATTGATATAAATTTTGTCAGTTCATGTGGTAAAAGAAAATCCAGGTTTCATTAAAGAGAAAGATCACATGCATATCATGTTAAGAGTGGTAGCAAATGAAAAGATATTCTATAAATGGGCAACTTTCAGGCAGCATTTCATACTCATCTTGCTTTCTAACATTTAAAGCAATGAATGTTATTTTAAATTCCAAATTGTTTGGTTTGGAATTCATCCATAATAAAATACTGCAGGTATAGACAAATAGCGAGTAAGTGAACTTACTGCAATTAAATCAGGCTGTAGCTGTTAAATGCATCAACTCCCAACTTAAGTCTATTTCTGTTTTTGCAAAGTTCAAATGACTCACAGAGTTTGTAATCTGTCAATCTTTTAAAAACCTATCATTGCCATTTGAATATTTTAATGGTCAAACCAACAACTTTAAGGGATGTACCGGAAAACAGCACCATTACTTTTAATTTGTACTCTTTGGTTTGAGGATCTGACTTTATCCAAACATCCAAAATATGTTGATCTGAGATTCAGCAGACGCCTGACAAAAACAACAACAAAAGCTCTGAAAGAAATTCTGAAATAAATTTAGAGCTCGATATTTTTTCCCTCTTATAGAAGGATCAATGTCTTGACCAAGAGTGTAGAGTCTGCATGAATGTTTACATTGCTTAACAATGGCCAGTGGCAAACATTTTCTGCAGCCTGCTGTCCTGATTATCTACCTTTTCTAGCTCAACTTAGCCTTCATTTTCCTAGCATCATATCTCATCATAAATAATGTGCAAGCAACCAAACATCCAGATGTAAAAAAAGAAAGAAACAAACCAAACTTGAACATGGTTCCAAACACTGACGGCAGTTCATTTTTTCATTACCACTTTTGTTAATCAGTGCTCACAGAGAAGGTCCCATGAGAAGAACCTGCTTCTATCTGGAGTCTACAACACAGTAAGTAAAAACTGCTAGCATGCCATCTAATATTTCACATGCGCTGACAGGTTTAACACAATAGGTGTCTTTTTCCCCCACATTTAAGCAGTTGAATAATTGCAATTAGCTGCTCTATGATTACCAATTAATATTAATATTTTGTAATCTTTACAGAATATTTTTTACATGCCTTTTAAAATCTGAACTAATTTGACGACAGCTGCTGAATCACATTAAGAACATTTAATTGGTAACCACAGCAAGCTTGTGATCGAGAAAATTATATATATTTTTAATCTCGTCACATTGCAACTCCAGACTTCAAGTTTTTTATAGGTCTTTTTATGTGTTAGTCCCAAAAAAAGTAGTACATCACTTTGAAGAGGGAAGAAAATTATGCATGGTTCTGAATATCTTTTACCTATTAAAATCTGAAAGGCATAGTGAATAGATGAGGGAATTGGCCATTTGACATATGCTATTGATAGAGTAATTATTAGGGTTGATTGAATATGATCAACATTCAATATTAATAATGCTTTTATAGCAGTATTCACCTGTAGCACATATATTTCCCTGCAGGCTCAACATGATTCAAAAGAGACCACACGCCCTACATTGCTTCTCTGCTTCAGTCAAACACCCATCTATCCTGTGCTGCATCCACCAGACAAATACCACATCACCAATCCAGTTTCTCTCCCTCCTGACACACATACGATAAACAAATGGCAACAAGACAAAAATTAACATCGACTGTTCATTTTGGCTCATTTTTACGTATTGCGCTGATATCAATGCTGATTGTTTTATGAAGTATTTCAAGACTCTGGCAAGTGTCCTCTTTTATTAGAAATCAAAGTATGGTCACT
The DNA here is from genome assembly GCF_002775205.1 of Xiphophorus maculatus. Taxonomy (NCBI): domain Eukaryota; kingdom Metazoa; phylum Chordata; class Actinopteri; order Cyprinodontiformes; family Poeciliidae; genus Xiphophorus; species Xiphophorus maculatus. Next base: position 17,634,002 of record NC_036444.1, on the reverse strand, counting down.
GAAAGCAATTGGTTGCACTGAAATGTATATGGGGGTTTCAAACTAAATTGTACTGAGCAGTCTTCAGATTTTTGATGAAGAAACGACGTTTCTTACTCTGTGTTGTCACATTACCTATCATAAGAAGAAAGCCAATAATTTGCATTGAGGTTTGTGGTTTTAATGTGTCACAATGTGAAAAATGCGTAAATTCCTCTGCAAAGTTGTGCACATTTTTCTGTTAGCAGGTTCAGACAGAAAGGCACAACTTGCATTTCTTTTGCCATCCAAATATTTTTATCTATATTACTAACCCCTTGTTGACGTGCAGAAATAGGAGCTACAATATGTCAACTACTTAAGCAAAAGAAAGCATGATGCTAATCTGTTTTTGCATGGTGAGATATGTAGCTAAATGCAGACCTAATAAGTCAATATGGTTTGAAAGTGTCAGGATCACTTAAGATCTGAGTGTTGACTCAAAATATCAAACAGATGTTATGGACGTTGACCCCTGTGTTGCTGCTTCTTTGAATGAGTAAAAGTAAAGGAGCCCAAACACAGAAAAATGGAGGGCAATAACATCCATCCATCCATCCATTTTCTTACACCCTTGTCCCTACTGGTGTCAGGAGGGGTGCTGGTGCCGATCTCCAGCTAACGTTCCGGGTGAGAGGCGGGGTTCACCCTGGACAGGTCGCCAGTCTGTCGCAGGGCAACACAGAGATACACAGAACAAACAACTATGCACCACACACTCACACCTAAGGAGAATTTAGAAAGACCAATTAACCTGACAGTCATGTTTTTGAACTGTGGGAGGAAGCCGGAGTACCCGGAGAGAACCCACGCATGCACAGGGAGAACATGCAAACTCTGTGCAGAAAGACCCCGGGCCGGGAATCGAACCTTCTTGCTGCAAGGCAACAGTGCTACCAACTGAGCCACTGTGCAGCCCGACAGATGTCTGAAAAAGGAGAAGCCAGTCAGGCATAATACAGCAGTCAGGCGGATATGTGTGAGTGAACAGTGTGAAGAAAAAGGAGCAGTCAAGGCCTTCGTTCTTTTAGCTCAGCAGCATATGTTGAGTTGCTTTCTCACACAGATACAACAGAAAATAGCAGCAGACGTTTGCGCAAATAAAAGAACTGTGGTGAATTCTTGCAGCAAAAAAGGAAAAGGACTGTAAACTAGCTGTGAGATATGAAATAGATGAACATAAATAAAGTGTAAATATGAGCTTGTGGGTTTTCTGTATGTGTGACAAACACTTAAACTTAAATCTTCAGCGCTATTATTTTCTCCTCCAATCTTGTTGACGTCAGACAAACTTCCTTTAGCAGCTTTAATTCTCTGAAGTTCTCTTTTATCCAAGTCAACAGAAGTCAAGTCAAAGAAAGGGGATGTATTTATAATGCCCCCATAAATTTCTGGATTATTTATTTAAACTGCAGGGTACCATCTTACCTCTTCATTCTCAATCTTCAGAGTGGCCAGTCGAGACTGCAACTGCTGGAACCTGAGAATGAGCTCCCCATTGACTGGCGGTTGTGCTGTGATATGGCACACCTGGAAGAGAGAACCCGTCTTTATGTAGTAATAAATCTTTTCCACATTCTTCTTTAATTACAGAGAAAACCTCAGTGACTTCTGTGAACTGAAAGGCAGACAGCCACAGAAGAAGAGCTACCAAACAGACATGATATCAGCAAAGTGGCATCCGGGCAATTAAACTCCGAACACATGTTGAGCTACTTAAAGTCCAGGGGAAGGAATAATGCTTGATTTGCAAAATTTAGTGCTCTATAAAAAGTGATGCTGCAGCCTGTTCACAATAAAAAAAAAACAACTGGATTGCAACACCTACTATTAAAACCTCATTTCATTATGTTTGAGATTGTTTCTCATGAGCTTAGAGCTTAGATCAGGCCTAAAAAATCCAACCAGGCCCTGAGCCCATAGGCACTGTGTCCAAGCCCGATCCAACCCAACTAATTAACTCTAATTAGAGACCCGAGTCCGAAGTAAACCCGACATATCCTAAACTGATACCAGTTGAAAATCCTCCCAGATCTCTGACTTTGCATGCTGCTATGTTATTAGTTATTGTCCCGTTTTTAGCTTCTGTTTAACATATTCCAGCTCCATTGCATCGTGTAGCTGAAGGTTGAGTCAAGTGCAAATCTTCTCAAATATATGACTGATAGGAGCGGAAAAAACCTGCTCTATGTGTGCATTAGTTGTGCATTGTGCTGGGCTTGTTACAGTCTAACTTCTGCACCTTTCTTTCCTTAACAGGGTAAACTACCTTCTCTATTTAGACTATAATAAGTAAATTTACTTAATTTTATATTGTGCATTCTTGTTAAGTTTTCTCTAAGCTGTGTATTGTAGGCTTATTAAAAATGCATCACAAAAGCTCATTGACTACTAACCGTTTAATTTTGACCCAATCGACCTTGAATTTCAGATTGGGTTCGGATCTAAACTCTCCATCAGCTACAACAAAAATTAACTGTGAAACTGCTACAAAACTGCCACTTCTCATCAATACATTAGTTAAACATACTTCGTCCCCCATGTGAGACTGGAACTCAAATTTGGCTGGTGGGCAGAAGGCTGTTGGATACATCTCCATAAACCTCTGTCGGTCACTCCGTGGGTCCAGACTGTCCACTGCATTTTCAATGATATCTAAACCCTCGTGGCGTGACGTTTCCAGGTTGTACTCTGCCGAGAGGTAGGTCCGCAGAGCCCGGTTCAGACTTGCATGATATCCCAAGTCGCAGCACTAGATGGATTAAAACAGAAGAGAAATATTAGATGAGCAATTTCCAGCAAAAGCAAGAAAATTTAAAAGAATATATAAGAAATAAAACACGATTTCTCAGAAATTGTGATGTATGAAAAGAAAAAATCTCTTCATAAAATGAGTAATTTGATTGTATATTTTCTAATGACTTGTAAAATTAGGATTTTTCATACACAGCTGACTTGCAACTTTAAAATTCAAATAGAGAGCATCAGTAAACAAACAGCACCATGAAGACCACAGAAAACAGCAGATAAGAGATCTTTAAAATGGGATTAGGTTATAAAACAGGGTCTCAACTTAAAACTTCTGAGTGAGCACTTTTCAATGCATCATCTGCATTGAAAAGTGAAGACTGAAGCACTGAAGACTTGAAAAATCCATAGTTCAGGTTGGAGAATCCGTCAGCGGGAAATTATTAGCTGTGCACTTCACAAGTCTTGCCTTAGTAGAAGAGCAACAAAAAGCTCATTGTTGAAAGAAAGAAAGAAAGTTGCGAGATGTTTGCAGTTTGTCACAAGCCATGGAGGGGTCATGAAGGTGTGCTGGTCAGAAAAGATCAAAATGTAACTTTTTTTGGCCCACATGCAAAAGGCTCTGTGTACTGGAAACCTAACTGGAAGCATCAACCTGTGAGAATGCTTTTCTGTAGCAGGACAAGGAAATTTGTCAGAGTTGAAAGGAAGACAAATGGAACTAAATACTGCAATACTGGAAGGAAAACTAAATAAAAGACATACCTTCCAGCAGAACAATAATCTTAAGCATATGACCTGAGCTACAATGGAGTGGCTTTGATCAAAGCACCTGTTGTGCATTAGAATGACCCTGTCAAAGTCCAAAAGTCCAAAAATGCAAGTTTAATTGAGAACCTGTAACAAAGTTTGAAAAATGATTGTAATCTCTAGAGTAATAGCCAGAAATACTTGATATTTATTTTATTTTTCACAAGCCTTTCAACAGACATTATTGTTAAATTCTTTTCCCTTTCTTTCTTTGAACAGATGATAATCCTATGGGAATGCTTAGTTTAACACAAGATACACAATAAGTGAAAAATTCCAGTTTCACCTTTAAATTGAAAGACATTTCAATATTTTTAATCCAAGAGTGTTACCTAACATGAGTCCTAATACAATGAACCTCATCTTATTCTATGACACATGACTCATAGTCACACATTTCAGTGCCTGTTCTGAAATCACTAAGAAACAGAGTTTCTAAAAAAAAATTACTCTTTCAATCTTTTCCACAATTTCCAGAGTTTCCTGTTGGACTTAGGGATGGAGTGAGAGATGGAAAGGTGGACAGAATAATGAATGATGGATGGATGACAATGACACGTTGAATTAAATCTGTAAACAAAACATTAATCATATCCAGACATGGAAAACATTTACATCAAATTCTACATTTTTCTAGGGTTTTCAGCCAAGATGCAGGGATGTTTCTGCTCCACCTGCTTGGAAGCAGACGTTGTTTTTGACCATGAAAAGTCTCTCCATTAATTTAAAAATATGTGCAATCCTGCACACACAGCTCCTGCAGAGTGCATCCTACATAATATCACTCAACCACACACAGATACACACACACCCTGGTGAGATGTGAAGGCCTGTGAGCAAAGCAGGGAGAGGGGTAATTTCAGCACACAGCATGCCGCCTGAGAAGAAGCTGCATGTCTCTCCATCCTTTAGCCTTGTTTGGAATACAAAAACCTAAAGTCTAGCTAAAAACCCCAACCTTCCCCTGCTTCTATAGAAAAAAACAGGGAAATTAGTGCAGCAGTCTGTGTCTCTAAACTAAAACGGGAGGAATGCAGGTGTGCTGGATCATAAATAAGTCATGGACACAGCAAAAGGATCCAGCTATAAAGTCTGCTTATACAGCAATGAAAAGAGATATGATTGATTACTAAAAGTGCAAGAATTCAGAAACTGATACAATTTAGATTTATGGTAACCAAATGTAAACCTTTATTTTAACAAAAAAAAAAAAAAACTGATGCAAAACTATCTCCTTTCATTAGAAAAAAAAAATCTTCAAATGTGACTGATCAAGGTGAGAAGCCATAAGAACGATTCAAATTTTGCTCTAAAACCCAGAAAACTTCCACAAAAACTTTATTTCTATCGTGGGAGAGTTGTGTGGATTCATACTCACATCAATTAAGTCCGACAAATCATGGATGTAGTACTTGAAAACGGACGCATTTGTCGCTTCCAGTGTCAGCAGGTACTCGTTCCGCGCTTTGATCGACTTCAGCTTGTTTTCCGAGTACTTGGCTTGACGCTGACAAGAGGATTAGAGGCAGCAATGAGAAACAACACAGCGAATGTGACAGGATAAATTTAATGAGTAGAGAACAGGCTTTTTGACAAGTGATTATAGTTTTATGTCTCTGCAGGGAAGGTGAATCACAGAGCTGAAACTGGATTACAGGCAGAAAGAAAGTTTTCAATAAACATTAGAAAAAATGAGCAAGATTGTGGTATAAATAATGAGAAGAAACAAAACCAGAAATAAAAAACATTCAACAAAGGAAAGAGTTTGTGCTCTTTGATTCAGCCGGATCCCTTCATCCCACACCAGACGGACATGCGACTCTTAGTCACAGTTTCCCGACTGACCAGTAGGCTTTGACTCATCATCATTCATATCTCAACACTTTAAAATGCAGTCCTGGAAAGGTTCTGCTAAAACCGTTCCACATTTAACAAATTACAGGCCTGTTGTATGGGTAAAACCTCTTGTTTGGACGTGAAAATGCTCTCAGGGTGTTTTTCTTTAAATGGGTCAAGGGATCTGAGAGGTGTGTACTCTTGCCAGAACCAAACACATTTTCTGTCATTGTTGGAAGTGTTAAAGTTATTACACAATATTATGATTTCTTTCAACTACTTGCAGTAAGTGGCAGAAACATTCATACGCCTACAACTTTTACTCATTTTACGATTTTAAAGCCACAAATGCATATGATACTTCATAACTTAATAGTTTTATGATATTTTTACCACTAAAAATGCAAAAATGAACAAAACCATGTCATGGTAAACCAACTCTGCATATTACCCTGGACACAACATTCCCACCATTGAACATGGTGGCGGCAGCATCATGATATGGGGATGCTTCTGTTCATCAGGGATGCTAAATATGAACAGAGTTTGTGGGAAGAAGGATGGAGCTAAACAAAGCTAACTTCTAGAAAAAATCTTGCTGAAGGCTGCAAAATCTAGAATGGAATAGTTTGCATCAAAGCATGTTTTTACTTCCCAATTTATTAATTACTTTGAGGTAGCCTAAAAAATAAAATCCAATTAATGTTTGTGGTTTTAACCTGACAAAATGTGAATGCTTCAAAGATTATTCACATTTTTTAAGGACACTGCAAAAACGCCAACAGGGAAAGCGAGTTGTAAACAACTTACTTAGTTTTATTTAAATATGATCATTTAATTTAATTTTTTTTTATTAATTTCAAAATAATTTGCACTATTCAAGCTTCTTTTTCACCTTCTCTTTTATTTTCTCAATCTTCTTCTCCATCCGTATGCTGAAGACAGGGTCCCCCCTCCCAATCTGCTTTTCTTCCTGCTTCTCAGCATCCTTCAGCTTGCTCTCGGCGTTGATGCTTTCTGAGTGGTACATGTGGTAGGTCTTCATCACCTGTACATGCACACAAAAATAAATCAGACTAAGATTCAAGGAAAACAATCCTCATTGCATATTTATTCCGGCATCCTTTTAAAGAAAGAAAAAAATCCTAAATTGATGCAATGTGCTTAAATGACTAAACTCTGAGTATCCAGTCAGTTTCGTGTGTTTAGCTATGACTGGCCTTTTATAATCCACTACTAAACGCTCTGTAACTCAAACTGCTTATTCATTACATATCAGATAATTTTATCCCACATCCATTTCACTTTGACCAAATAGCAGGATGAATTATCTCAGGGTTGACTGTACATTTACAACTTTGAACCAAAGCAAATAAACTCAGTGTCTGGGAGTCTTAAATGAAATCTGAATGAGTGTAATGCAAGTCCTGCAAATGTAGCTGATTATACGACCTGGGAGTGAGTATTTTTACTGTGTTGGCCTTTATGTCGGCTGTATCTGTAACATATGCTTGTTGAATGATAATTCCCACTCTGTGAGCTCATCTCCTCTTGCTGCCAGTTCATCAGTGCTTCTGTATTTTGGAAAAACTCAGAGACACTTCCTGCAGCCTGAGTCATCACCTAAAATGGAAGGAGTTTGTGTGCTAGTCATACTATATCCATGATCAATTAGGAACTGACTCACTTGTAAGTAGAAGGTAGACTATGAAACATGAAAAAAAAAGATTCAGCAGAGCTAAAGGAAGATAAAAGTGCTCAGAAGGAAAAACAATTATTGGAGCTTTATGGAGGATGATGAAGAGTGTAACGATGAAGCCAGCTCAGACCAGACCTTACAATATTGGGTTTGCAAAAATGAGACAGGATTTTAGCTATATTTTTGGCAAACTGAGAATCTCTGGGGTTTCTTCCCACGTAAATACAAATCTGATTAAGAACTATATATAAACAAATCTAGTCAATGGACAATAATTTAGTCCATATTTGACTTATTCAAATAGAAAAAAAAACATTACTGGATAATCTTTAAAACTGAAGCAGTTTCTTAACACAAAGTAAGTTGTCATGATTGTTTTTCCACCTCTCCTTTATTATTTGGTACCATTACATTTTAGAACCAATGACTTTGCTTTGCGTTGAGTAGTTTTAGTACAAATGCATTTAACTCAAAACAGACATAGCAAATTAGATTAGAAACTTTAAAGATCGCTGTATTGTTCATATTTTATGCTTGTCCCCACCCTAATCCATCCATCCATCCATCCATCCATCCATCCATCCATCCATCCATCCATCCATCCATCCATCAACCCATAAACCACCAGACGTAAGGATTAAAGTGAAGGACACCCTGGATATGTTGCTAGTTCATCACTGGGCCAACAAAAATGTAGAAAACAATTAGTTCTGCAAAAAAAAATCCTTCCTATGAGCTTTATTTGAAGCTATGAACCTATGAAGCTTTATTTAACCTAACATGTATGATTCTGAATTGCTGCAGTCCAGAATCATGCATGCAGAACCCACACAATCTCATAAAAAATGCTAAAACAAAACTGATTTCTTTGAGAAAATAAAATGTCCAATAGTCTTTCTAGTTAGGTGTCACTATTGACAATAAATATATTTTCATTCTATGTCCATATACAGCGGTACACAGCAGCAGTGGTTTCACCTGGATTGAACTTTCTCCAGCAAATTATAACTTCACAACCTGTTTCTGAAACAAGCTTGTCTGCTCAAAACCTCAACTTCAGTCCGGAGACTCTCCCTTCTCAGAACATAAACATTTTACACCCAAATGGAGTTATTTTTGGACGTATGGAACAACACAGATAACCCTGATTTGTCTGGAGTTCCTCTCTTATGGTTGGGGTTTGGCCTAACTGGATTCAGTTTGGAGATGGGTGACTGACCTCAGGCCCTGCACTCTTCACTTACTGGTCTGGAGTCTGCCACGGCTGTGTTTACTCTGCAGCTGTTTTTGGAGGGACACATTTAGAGCAGACCAGACCTGTTATTTCATTCTCAGAGGCCAACACGGGGACTGTGACTGTCTGATGCAATAGCTACAGTGTGCGTGCGTGTGTGTGTGTGTACCCTCAGGGGACTAAATCAGGTCAAATCAGCTGCATGGACAGTGGTGAGACTGACACTCTGAGTTGAAGGCAACACTTTGTTTGGAGCAGCAGAGTTACGGTCTGAGAGTGCAACCATGCTGGTTCTCTGAAGCGGGTAACTGGAGACTAAAAGCAAACTTAAAAGCTTTTCATTCAATCACTGGGGATGGCACAACAGCTGCGTTGACTTGTATTTAATTAGTTTACACCCATCGTTACCATGACGATCAATAGAGAGGCTATTGATTGCGAGTTCCGAGGAGAATGATTAACCAACATGACAATACTTCTCAAATTGGCAGTCTTCCTCACTCTGATGCACCAAAATACTTTGTTTTGACACTATCTGGGTATTAACAAGGGAGCAAAATATGAAATAAAAAAATTTAGATATATTTCCTTTAGTTCAATACAAATTTGGAACAAAAAGTTACATGTAATGCTCCAAAGAATGAGCAACACATCAAACAAATATAGCTGCCTGATATAGGAAGTTACAGTTGCACAAATAGCAAAAGATTCATGATTAACCAGCTGCCCACATTTGCTTATAAACAATTGTTGGGCAGAAATTATTTATTTAAGGTCTATTACACATCTTAACCAGGAATGTTAATAATTATAAAAGATTCCATAGATAAATCTAAAACAATTATCAAACTTCAAACAGATGTAGCTTAGGAGTAAGAGCTTAAATACATTCAATGCCTGAATAGTCGTCAGTCTATCGTAACAATGAGGTGCGACAACTATGTGGCTGTCCTGATTAGTGCAAAGTTGAACTTGTTGATTAAGACGGACATGGACTGTTTGTTTTTTTATGTCATTTCTAGTGACAACTAAAGTGAAAGTGAAGACCTATTTCTGCACATATCTACCAAGTAGCATTTTTAAACTAAACATTTCAAGGCTTGTCTGTAACTTTATAACTAATCTGCAAACCACAGAAAAGTTTTTAATCAAACACCTCTGAATTTTATGACAACAGTGGTGTTTTACAGCATCAGGAGACTCTCTCAAAGCTCGACAACACCCCAGGCCTCCAAACACCCCAGATCCCAATCTGACTGAACATCCGGGGTAACTTCCTGCAAAACCCTATCCCACGGAAACTCCACCCCGCAATCCACAGGTCTTATCTACTGCAAGCATCACATCTCACCACAGACCCATCAGGTCTACAGCCTGATGGATGCTCCTAACTATAAAGTTTTCTTCAAAGCAATGTCTGTTGTTCTTTTACAACTACTGAATAAAGTCAACAATGACAAAAAGAAACAATACAAAAGGAAGACTAAACAGCAAAATGCTATTTTGCTCCAAGCATCCCTCTGTGGGTTTTTAGGAGTTTTCTTCCGATGAGACGGAGCAAGTAGCTGATGAGGGCCATTAAAAACAAAACATGGGGTCTAATGATTCAAGCAAGCACAACCTGGATACTTTTGGAGGATTTAATAGCTAGTTTACTGCCTAATGGTTTCATTCTACAAAAGAAGTACAGATTCTACAGTAAATGGTGCGGTGGATTGTGTGTGGTGCTGAAAACAAAGTATCAATTTAGATCTGTCAGATATCAAATTACAGATGAATTCAGATGTGAAACTGAAAGACATGATGGGAAGCTGTTCTGATTAGAGCTAGTTCAACACCAGCAAGCAGCCTCAACCACAGTCAAGATGAACATAATTAGATGCATTAGTGGAAACAAAGCAAGTCATTAATACTTACTGTGTATAGCTCATTTAGCACTTTCATTAAGTCTTCCTGAAGCTGGAAAGCAATTTCCTTGCTCTGCAAAATAAAAGAAAAAAACAAAAGAGACAAAATAGTTACACAATGTATTTTTTTCACACTGCATAAAATTAGTAAGATATTTTTTTCCATTGGTGTCCATTTTTGTCACAACAAACTCCCTCTTTTAATATACAAATTTTTCAGATTATAAATCAAATTTTCATATGACACAAAAAATAATCATACTTAATAGAAAAAGCAGTTAATATATAATTAATTAGTCAGGATTAAGAACATGTGTTTTTAAAGTGTCCAGTTTCACAAACTACACACAGGCCTGATTTCTGGCAGACCTGTAGAATTAAAAAGACACTTCAAAAGAACCTGTCTGACAACACGAAGTAGGCTATTTTATTATTAGATTGACTAATTTCAAATGTTATGTATTTTTTGCCAAGTTGACTTACAACATGACATATTATTGTTACAGGTTAATTTTCTAAGCTACAGAAAGGAAATTGTTAAGGACCTAAGCCTATATTGATATCCAATATTATTACTGCTGTTATGGCAGTGTTTACCAGTATTTTACTTTATCTTTTTTTATATTTAACTATACTCAATTAATCATCTGAATAACTGATAGATTAGTCGATTACTAAAATAATTGTTTACCCTATTAATAAGTTGCTACTGGAGAAACGGTCAGTGTTTTTTGTTACTGCTGAGAAGAAGTTTCATGCATTCGTCTGCTTGATTTGTAATGTAACAAAGGGTTTTCTCTGAATATTAAACTGAATGATAATTAAATGCAATAAATGCATCACAAACAACGTGGCATATTATAGACAAGAGCGCTCAATAGTTTGGACATCACGACCTTATTAATGGCACTGTTTATTGCACAAATGACCACACTTCTATTTTAAAAAACTGTACTGGCTTAAATCAGAACAAGACACAACATAACAGTGAATTACTTTTTTTTTTTCCCAGGATTTTCAGTGTGAAAGCGATATCAGTGTCTTGCTCACTTTTCCACCCAACAGCAGCTCGAGTTTCACTCCCCACATGCTCAACGCATTATTTGGCTGCCAAGACTAAGACTTCTTCCCAATATGTTAACTCAATCAGCCGTGCCACAGGCTTGACTCAGTAACACAATCACACACATGCCCACATTAATGCATCTAGCAGTTGTGGGATACGATTTAAACAGTGCTGGACTTAGAGGGACCTTTTTCTATTAATCTAATTGTGGCACTTTCATATTTCCTTGGCACTATTTCCTTGACTAAGACAGTGTATCACATGTTTATGAGGTTATGAGTCATGACAATGAATTTTTGATTGCTCCACTGCAGTTGATACCGCAGGCTGGATGTTACCTGGATGATGTTACAGCCTTGGCCGGCACGTCAGGTCTCTTTCTAACCCTGTTAGCCTCAGACAAATCTCATTCTGGGAGCCGCTTGGCGCAAAAGGCTATGTGAGGGTTTTCTGGGGGTAACATGAATCCTACTGGAGAATAATTTTACTTCTGATCAAAACATGGAATGCACTGGCTAAAACCCATGGATTTTCAATGGCTTGAAAAAGTGTCCACAGACATTTTTCCCCAAGTCATTTTCACACCAAAATAAACTTTGTTTGTATTAAAGTTTTATGTCATAGACCAAGACAAAGTAGTGTGTAACTGTGAGGGCTTTTATTTTATTTTTTACAAATACAACCCTTAAAAGTATTGCAAATGTTTGTATTCACTGCAATACTTCTAGAGTGTGATTTCACAAGCTCTCCTGGAGACATTTGCCAAATAGCTCATGCTAAGTCAAGGACAGCAAACAAACCTCTAAACTAGACTCATTATGACCTTCTTTCATAAAATTGCTTCCTTCTTGCCACTCCTCCATAAAGGCCAAATTAGTGGAGGGCTCAGTCATCAGATGATGACACCTGACCTGTGGATCTCTGCAGTTCTCCCAGAGTGTGTCTGTTTTAGGCTCATCAGCTGAAGTCAGCGGTGTCGAACTCAGTTACGTTTTGGGCCACATCAAAAATCTGAATGTTCTTAAAGGGCCGGTTGTGCCAGAATGTCTTGATAAATCCCATTAGACTGTTAAAAAATTATGAAACAACTGTTTATTTGTGTTTCTTAAAATTAAATATTGTACATCTTTTCACACTAATCAGTCCCTCCAGAATTTTGTGATTGGTTTTTGTGTTTTGTTGTTTTTTTTTTTCAATTAAAATCACAGATTTTGTGGATTTGTGAAAAACTCGGGGGCCCTATTAATGTAATTTAGAGTCTAGAGGGTCACATAAAAAGTTACGGCGGATCAGATTTGGCCCCTGGGCTTTAAGTTTGTCACATGTGGCTTAGGTGGACAGCCGTGTTTGAATAAGTTAGTAGTTATTACATATTCTTCATTTTTCTTCTAAGAAAGTGAGATGTTTAGAATTTGAATGTGCTGTGTTCATTGGTCTTCATGATGTTCTTTAGCAAACCTGGGAGATCTTTGTAACTCAGCTGTAATTAAACTGAGACAGAATTGTATGCCTGCTCCATTTACTCTATTTACTAACTTCTAAAGGTAGTTGTTGGCACTTGATTTTATTAAGGGAAATTAGAGTAAAGGGGATGAATGGAAATATGTACCACAGTTTTCAGATCTAAAGTCACATTATTATACAGTTTTAACAAATCAGCATTTTTCTTAATCTGAAATGTAGCAATAATATGCCTCTTAAAATATTAATTAAACTAGGGATATTCAAAATCAAACAAAAGCTCCAGCATTTTTTTCAATTATGATTCCGATTTATAATTCACTCCAATTTTACAGCTCCAGGGTTTCTTCAGCACCAAAAGTAATGCGCAGACAAGGATGAAGAGACAGAAGAAACATGCAATCTCCTTTTCATTGCATGTCTCTTACTGCTAAAGCTGCACAAGCAAGAAGACAGGCAGCAAAGAGGATTAGAGTCTCGTGTCTGAACTTAGAGAGTCTTGCCAGGGGACTGGGATTATCTGCAACACTTACCTAATCACCACCTTGTGAGTAACGATACTCGATCTATTGCAGTTACTTAATCAGGGGGGAAACCGAGAGAACCAAATCTCGTCCATTGTCACCTTATGGGTGTTTCACTCAACACAAGGCATTTAACATGTAGGCTATAGGTTTAGTATTGATCTCGTCTAAACAAAGCAACTTCTTCCACATGTTTGCTGTGTCTCCTACATACAATAATGTGTCGCAAAATTCCAAATGTCACTTCAATTCTTCCATCAACTTGTGCAACTCCTGCAAGGAAATTAATTCAAGTTTATGGTTGCATTGAGACAAAACCTGAAAAAGTTCAGCGGGTGTGAATACTTTTACAATGCATTGTTGATACCTAATCCATTATGTTCGTCACAGTCAAGTGAATTTGTTTATAAAGACGTATTTTTTCCCATATAGAGCAATAAGACGTGAAACGACCCTTGTGGGAAAAGTCTTAAGCAACAGTAAGTTGAGAAGACAAAACCTTTGACTATCTGTCAGATCAAACACATATCAGCTCTTCCCCATTTGGAAAGCTGGGATGCGATCCAGAGCTCAATGAAAAGCTTTCCCAGGGATCTCACGAGCTGTGATACGGTGTCTGCGTGAGTGAGAGCAGTAAAGACAGACGTGGCAGTAAAGAAACAATGCATTCAAGACATTACTAACCTTTTTGCTTGAAGAACCAACACTTAGAATGCTTTGAATCCTGAAATGTTCTCCTCTTTTATACTGTAGCTAAATATAACACAAAATATTTACCTCAAATTATAAGCAGCGACAGTTGCTTACCAAATGTTGTGTTGCATAACCAGTATTGATTTAATTTTCTCAACTTTACTCCCTTTCATTTGAAAAGACTCTCAGTTGGGGGAGTTTCCAAATTACTCTAATTCATCACAAGGATCTTACAAATAGATTTCCTCTTTTGAGTTCATTCCATCTGTGAACCAACCACATCAGAAAGATAAAACAAACCAAGAGAGGAGAAAACAGGGAAGCCTTTAGGGAGTGGTGGGTTTCATAAAGCTGCTGACATAAATCACAGTTTAACAGGCAGCAGTCGCTTAGGGCCTCTGTGTGTGGTGCTGTCCTGCCACTGCAGAGCAGACTTTTACTACATTTAACATAATACTTTGATTAAATCTTGATTGAGAAATATATGGAAATGCAATCTTAGCTGAATCTGTGTATGCAGTAAAGACTGCTTAGATGCAAGATTTGCTAAAATACTATATTTCAGATGTCATGAATTCACCTTCTCGATATCAGTACTATATTTGACCAATTTAATGGACTTTTAATTGTTCTTAAATTCCACACAATCTATCTTTTTATTGCCTGAGATGCTACAGCTCATGGAGGATGGTCAGCATCGTGTAACGGTAAAGACAGGAAATGACTGATGTGAATCAGTCATAATCAATATAATCGGCACAATAGATTCTCTCTGCTATTTATTTATTTTTTTCACCCCTCCAGGGGGTCTTTTGTGGGCTCTAGTGTCCCTTAAATGATAGTAGGCTGACAGGAAACAGGGAAGGAGAGGGGGGAAGACATGTGGCAAATGTCGTCGGGTCCGGGAGTCGAACCCGCGACGGCCGCGTCGAGGACTCAAGGCCTCCAAATACGGGTCGCTCTAACCACTACGCCACCACGGCACGCCCCATCTCTCTGCTATTTTTAACACTTTGCCTACTGAAAAGTTTAAAGCTGCATCAGACTTCAGAAATACCACCTTGTAGTCTCTTTCTCCCACAGAATAGGACTGTCATGAATAAAACAGAGCAGAATAAAACAAAGAGCCAGTTGTATGAATAATGGAAAGTGAATGTGATGAAACCCATCCAAGCATAAAAACAAAAGATATATTGTCTATCTTAAAATACTTTTAAGATAGACAATATATATAAAAGCCAAGTGGTCAAGTAGAGGATGTTGATGGAGGCCCCAGGACCTGTCTTTCTTTGTTTACTTGCTCTCTGTGAATGGACTGCTCAGCATGACCCCTGAACATACAAGAAACTAAAAAGCCCTGGTCTTTGATGTGCTGGAAGGATGACAGCCGTACATCTGTCTCTTCAACTCTGCGAGGGAGCTCACGTAATACGGGGAAGTTCTCTGTTGTTTGTGCCTCATTATTGGAGCTCCGCTGAGATCAAACGCTCGGGGAAGCTTTAATTAGAGGACGAGATGTGACCTCCCACAAGGCAGCTGTTTGTCTGCACAATGTCACCTGGATCCACAAAGAAGCTGCAGAACTTTAAAGGGACAAACATTCCATGATGTGGTTTGATACTCCAGATTCCACAGCGTCAGAGTGAAAGGTGCTGCAGTTGCAGTGAATCAGGTCATTGAGGATCGAAAGTGTGCTCAGAGCTGCACCATAATGTAATTTCAATAAGTTAAGCATTAGGACTAAATACAACCACAAGACTTAAACCGAAGCACATTGAGGGTTCTTGGTAACTATTTGGGCTAAACCAGTGTTAAAAACCAAAGTTGAAAGCAAAAACTAAACAATACATTTCATTTTCTAAATAAAGAAGGGAAAATTTGAAGGTTTCTGATCAATTAAAGAAAGAAAGAACAGAGAAGCAGAATATTTTCTGCAAGCTAAATGTACACAAAGGCACTCCACTTAGGAAAGGCAACTTTGTAATTTAGCTCTGTGGTAAGTTCATGCGACTCCTGCAGCAAGGAGCTCATAATCTGTTAGGGAGTTGTCATCTTTGTGGTGAGAAAAAAGGCAGCGGCTTGGTTTTGACCAGAAAGCCATGAAAGAGTGAACGTACACTGATTTGAAGCTGCGGTGCCCAAAGTTCAACGCCATTACTCTAATTCAGAAAACAAACCACAGCGGCTCAATGGAGCATCATGCCAGCAGAGGCAAAGATGAATATAACTTCCTGCATATCATACAACTAAGTAGGCCAGCTTCCAAGTGAACGGGTTAATTTATAATTAGAGACTGTTTATACAAAATGCTGACCTGACCGCTGTGGAAAAATCTGGATTGTGTTTAGTTGCGTTAAACCGTGTTTAAAATTCAAAAAGAAAAAGTCACGTCTGACCCCTCAGGTTTAGGTTAAATATAAGCATGGAAATTTTCTTAAAGCATATTTTGTCAGTGACATGCTACTTGAAGTTGAAAATTACATTAAAGAATGAAACCAATTTTGTGTTGAATACAATACACATGACAGAAAAGAAATTGTGTTATTTGCACAGTGCCCAAAAATGAATACGGTTCAGGTTTCTCATGACAGTCTCTGAAAATTTGTTGGAGTCAGATAATCTGTCTTAATTTTAGCTGTCAATTAAAGGGACATATCTGTCTTGTTTTAGGCTTAGGAAACATTTAGCTGAGACACAGAGGAAATTATTAGATTAATTATGAGCAAATTCTAGAGAGTGAGGGGGAAAGGTCACTTTCTAAAACAAGGTAGTGACCTTAATTCTACATGATAAAATCCATTTTCTGTCAGTCTCTGACCTAAACAACTCAATTTCGAACAAATACAGATAAATGACAGGTAGGCATCCACAAAAGAAATATAGGTCAGGTCATTAGCTGATTAGCTGACCTTTTTTGGTCAGCTAATCAGGAGTAGCCAAGTAATCTGTCCATCCTCACCTTTTTCAGTAGCCGCGTGGAGTCCTCACTGATTTGCATGAACCTCATGATAACATTATTGAGGTAGATGTCACTCAGTGTTGCATGGTCTTTACTCTCCCTCCTGACCTGGTTCAGCAGCAGGTACCAACAGTTGACTGGTGACAGCAGATTTTGATCTTTTCTAAAGAAACCAGAAAAAACAATCAGACGCCAGGAAGAGAAAATCCAATAAGGTTGTTTATTTTCTATGTGTAACTGAGGAAAATAAGAGCAAGAAGAGTGGATCTTCATCTTTAGGAGACTTGGCAGGGTAAATGGATTATTAAAGGGTGTAATGAAGTCCATAGATCATGACTGATCTAACTCCATCATAGAGGGACTCAAAATGGTTCACCCATTCATGCTTATGGTCACTGCATTTGGACATTTCCCTGTTTGCTTGTTTCGGCACCAGTCTTCAAAAATAACTTAAACAGAATACAAGGACAGTCTTTTTAATAAACAGAAACATTTATTAAGATCCTTGAGTATGCATTACATGTAGCCCATTGCTCTGACCTAAACAGTAAAGTTGAAAATATCTTCTGAGTTATATTTCTGAAATAGATCTCCATATATTACTCTGAGCCAAGATAAGTTCTTACAATCAAAGTGTCCCATAGACCTAAAACATTCACATGGGTTACATTTAGACATTTAGGATTTTTCTGTTAAAGTCAGTAGTCTATAGTATCTTGGTTAAATTGAAATATTTCCTCTGAATCCACAGAAAGTGTTATCCGGGTTGGAAATACCGAATCACGAAAAGATTCCCAAGACGATTTCAGAAAGTCAAAGCATTGTCCACACTACGGTTTATATTTGTGGGTTTATTAAGTCTCATTAATATATGATAATGTTGGTTGTCAACAATAAAAAGTTGTTATATTGTTGTCCAAAGTTTGTCCAAAGGAGCAGTTTCAAGTCTACGATCATGAGCAACACCATGAATAAGTAATTTGTAATTTATGACTCTTCACACATTGTGGCACAGGTTAAGCTAATACTTAACTTTTCTCATTTTTAGAGCACATACTCTAAAACCAGACTGGAACAGTTCGTGCAGATCATTTTTCTACAAATGAAGAGTTTATTATTTTAAAAGAGTCGAAAACCACAGATTTCATTTATCGCATGACAAAAAGTTAAATTGTGAACAAATCTGGTCAGCTTGAGAAAAAGAAAAGTTGCACTAAAGAATAAAAAGAACAAAACAAAATATAGCAGGCAAAGAGCCATTTCCTGCGTCGTGTGCTTGCTGCTTCCAGGCTAACAGTAGGACATTGTCCAGACCGCCGCAAGTGGGGCCCTGTATAAGCACCGGCCTGCAGACAGACTTCCTTTGGGTTAATCTGTAACATTCCTCCAGCATGCAAAAATCCAGCACAATATGAGTAATTGTGACAGTCCACATACATGTGCAATTTGGAGGAGGTTTAAAGGTCCAGGTCTTAGGTCAAGTCATGGAGGAACCATATGGAGACTCGCCTCTGCTCCCCTGTCACAAAGTCAGTTTGTGCTGACAAGCTGCACTTGTCAGCACAACAGGTGAAAATGTGTCCTCCGCAACTGACCCAGCCCTGAACTGGCCTTCAGTGATGGCAACACATCAGTTGGAATAGAAAAAACTAATCAAATGAGCCCGATACCAGCATTCCAACCAGCTGAAGCGTTCTCTAACGCGATGCAAAAACAGGAAGAAACTGAATTTGATAAAGGCAGAGGCACACATATGAAAACCATCTGAAACCAGTCTGTTTCCAGACAAAGATAAGGTGTGTGGACAAAAAAAATTTGAAAACCCTGACATGTATTACTGTCGGGCTCACCAGGCCTCAAGAAAAGCAAAAACTCTGTTCTTGCACTGTGAAAATCTGAACACTGTACATGAATATGTAGCTCCCTTTACTCTGATACCCCTGAATAGACTCGAGTGGAACCTTGAAAAGTCACTTAATTAGTGAATAGACTCAAAACTGTTGGTGATTTAATCTCAGCTTCTCAAAGGTTTGCTAGAAAATGTAGTGAAGAAGTTGAATCAGGGAGACCACATTTCAGAAAGAGCATAAGTTTTTAAATTTCCACTTCAGGCAATAAATTACAAAGTCAAATTTCTTTTAAGTCATATTTGATATATGAAGCATTTTTATATGACTAAAGTTAACAGTGTTAATTGACTGTGCTGTAAAATGGCACTATGTGCCTGGAAAACACATAACACTGCCCCCATAAGCAGAGAGATGGAAGTCATTCAGAGTTGATAAGAATAGTGATAAACAACACTGGAAGAAATCTAACACCGGTCACAAAAGAACTGATGTGGGCAGACATCTGGTGTCCAGCAGAACAGCAACCTTAAATACAACTGGAACCAAAATGGGAAGGTTTGAATGAAGTCCAAACCTATATCCAATCAAGAATCTGGCAAGTCATATAAACTGCTGTGTACAGGTGATCTTGAATCAAGCTCTGAATGAGCTTGAGCTTTTTGCAGAGAACAAGGGGCACAATTTGAGACTATGTGCAAAACTGGTAGACATACACCAACATACACCTGTAATTGTATACAATTGTATATTTCTTTAATTAAAATAAAATCGTTGAAAGTTAAAGCAATGTACTGATCAGTATGCTGCGTAAAACATGAAAAAGCAACATGTGAGAATGCAAACTTTTGTATGCGCAGAAAAAAAGCACATAATGTTTAGACATGACAAATCCTGCAGCTCCACGTGAACAAATGAAACAATTCCACTAACCAAAATCAGCTGGATAGAATGTTTCAAATCAGCCTGTACATCAGATGAGGGATACAAAACATCTGAATGAAAGCTCTTTGTTCTTTGAACGAAAACTACAGACTATGCATACTAGCCCTGTAGTATTGAAACATTCACATAGCAGTAAAAGGCAAAAGGAGCCTTATTCTCCATCATGAAGTCCAGAAATAACCCTGAATACTTGGGAATATGACTTTCATTACAATAGTTTAAACAATTACACACTAGGAAAATGGTCTTCCTATTTTTAGTGCAAGCAGTTCTGTGAGTATTTAAGAGACGAAAACTTTAAACTTGTGACAAAAAGAGGTCAGACTAAGAAGTAATGAGATTCATTCACAGACTGCTCTCTGAGAGCTGCTAACTAACCCCACATAATGGCAGGAAAATCTCTCACTGTCATCATTTCCCTCTCAGCCAGGGCAGGAACTGGGTCAGACAGATTCCCAAATGATAGTCAGGCTCCCAGCAAGCTCAAAGACCAGTATGAAAGGGGAAACTGCAGTCCAGAAAAGGCAGGGGGGGAAAAAAGAGTCAGATAAAACAGAGGTCTCGTTAGAAACTTCTTCCCTCTTAAAATGTAAATGTGTTTGTTTTATTCATTTATGCTGTGCAAATCCATGGGTAAGTGGGTCAATGTCAACGTACTTACATCATTGACTCTCATACAGTCAATGATGCTGACAAAGAGAGATAATTAACAGTTTAGTGTGCAGTTTCCTGAAACACGAGCTTTTCATCAACAACGAAGGGAAAGCAGCAGAAATTCTAAATAATCTTTCATTTCATTTTTAGATTGAAAATCTTTCAATCTAAAAATCTTTCATTAATAAACTAAGCAACCTCCGAGTCAACAAAAACAAAGACATATGGAGTTTGCTCACAACAAACATAACAAAACATACTTTTCTGTCCCATGTCACACAAACCCAGCACACAGCACAAAACGACGTGAGGCATTATAGATGACACAGCATGTTTCATCCCGTTTCTTTAGGGACAAAGTGACTTAACCAAAGGCAAATACAAGGCAATAATAACATTCTCAAAACATCCAACTAGAGATTTAGTCACAATAATAATATAGTTTGTTTTGTTTGACATAACATCTCGATGTTTGCATTTGCATAGTAAATGAAAGACGCAATGTAAGGAAACAACATGTGTCTACATTCGCTCTCAAACTCAAATTAACATGAAAAATCTGTTCATGGAGAAAATAAGCACAACCTTTTAGCTGAGTCGCAGCAGGACTCAAAGGAAAACTAGCAGTGATGTTGCTGCAGCGCAAACACACTTGATGTGGATCATGTGTGTTAACACAATGCCAGGAAGGAAGAACATCCTCAATAGGACTGCACTGTATGCAAAAAAGTTATCATTATCACAAATACAAATGGACACAATATCAATATCACTAAAAGCTCCTTGGTCTGCAATAAATATCTGGTAACAATGTAACTACTACGGTTTCAAGCTCACTTTCCCAGTAAAACATTCAGCAATGCTTGCTGTTTTATGAAGTCAAAATGAGTGATGTTCTATTAGTATCAATGAAAAATGACAACTAGGGGTTTTCTTTGCCAAAATAGCAGCTGAGTCTTTTTCAGTGTTGTGGAGTTAGATATGATCTATACCTTTTTCAAGTAGCTGAAAGTATAACACTCACTGTCTTGGGTCTATGTTAGCATCTAAGTTAAAGCACAAAGACGTTACAACTATTTAAATATATTCTTTAAAGCGTCTCATATCTTTCCTAACATAATCTCAAATTTTTTAATCCTGTGCAGCTCTTTTCTGCAACCTGCCTGAATGTGGTGCAGGCAGGCATTGTTTTTATTTTTTGATTCTTTGCCTTTCAGTTTATATACGTGCTGTAAAATCTATTTCCCATTTGAGACACAAATAAATCTGAATCTCTGAGGCCTCCTATCCAAGAATTAAAGCTAGCTATATACCGGGGTTCGATTCCCCAACGGGGAGTGAAGTTTGTTTCAGGTCCCTCTTGAAAATGAGATCTAGATCTCAACGGGGTTTACCTGATTAAATAAAGGAATATATATATATATATAAATAAACAGAATGAGTAAACAAAAGGATCTAATTATTGTGATGGTCTAGTTAAAGTCCAGATCTCAACAGGATTGAGATGCTGATTGAGATAATGTGTCGGTTCTGCATGATGGCAGTAAAGAAATGAAAATGAAATGAACTGAAGTAGTGAGAAGAAGTAATTTTGTCCAAAATGCTTAAATCGAAAGAGGGTTTACTTTCTTTTAGCCATGATGTTATGTGTGTGTCTGCTTTTGTATTAAAATACTACAGAGCACAACCTAACTGCACACACATATGGAGACCTCATTTTCTAGTAGGGGTGAAATTCTGGTCACCAGATGAACAGATAGAATTTTTTTATGTCAAGACCTAGATTTAAGGTTAAAGTGATTTATTTTCAATAATTGGTTTATGTGTTAGCAGCAGTTTCTTCATGGCATTCAGTTGTAATGGTTAAAGTTACGAAAGTATGCCCACAGGCTCTAAGAGATGGACATGTTTTTATGTGTTTATTCCACAAATAGCTACACAAGCACAAATGCAAGACTTTCCAGCAGATTCTTGCTGTGTGCATGGGAACTCTGATGTTGCCCTGCTGTTTTATGTCTCTACTGGAAAGGACTAGCTGCATTATAGGTTTTTCCCTAAACATCTTTGACACATAAGCAATGGTTCAGTTTAATGAAAGACTGCTGCTATTTCACCGCATCATCTGACATCTAAGAAGCTCAAAGCTTTTGACATTTTTCAAATCGAGTGCGTTAGCTTTCATTTACTGAACCTGTTATCTGTGCAGTTTACTAACGCAATTTGATTACTAATAGTTATGTTTAAATATTTTTTCTTTTATATATGCCTCTAAATTTACCCCAACAAAATGTACATCCTCTTACCAGACTTTTAAGAATACATGGATGAGGGAGAGCAGTGAAAGTCCAGTCAACAAATGAAATATATAATTCACAAGCAGAATGTAAATGTAAGGCATGTAAAATCCATAAGCCAAAAAAAATAAAAATACTGTATCCTAGCAGTATTTTGCAATTGCAATATTGTACACATTTGTGTCACAATAATTGCTGCAATATTCCAAGATGCTCCTGTTTTACAAAGAAAAATCCACAAAACATTTAGCCTGGATGCGCGACGGTAGAAGAGACATATCCGAAAAGATCTTGCTAGTCTTTTTTTTTTTTAAGTGAACAGAACCGTGTCTTTTCCATAACTTAACTTCTGCTTTGCTCCCATTTTTATCAAGCTTCATGGTAGTGCGGAAGAGAAGAGAGCTCCTCCAGAACCACACTGAATTCCTCTGCAGCAGTGAGTCATTGCCATAACCCCCAAATGTCACCAAGCCTGTGATTTCTGACATTCACAACCTTCATTTCACTCCTGAGGAGGATGGAGGACTGAACTCCAACTGTGTGAAAATGTTTTTCTGAGCCCATAGCTGTGTGAGAAAGATGCTGTTTTAGCTCCTTGTAACAACGTAAGTACATTTCTGTCTTGAAAAACCTAGATTTAGTGTCATTGGACACAAAAATAAACCCAAGCAATGATTCTTACAGGCCATTAGGAGAACACTGTGAGATGATGTTTATATAACTACATCATCAACATGGTTTATTAGGAGAGCCTATATGAGGCACAGCGTCAACCTCCACCTGTATCTCACCTTGTTACCTAGGCGCCGTTTAAACAAATATTCAAGGGAGGAGGCCCAAAGTTAGAATAGACACATTCCTAATGTTGTCTAAATATACTTAGCTTGACACAAACAATTAAAGTCTCTGCAGTTTTATAGAAAAAAGCAACATCTTGACAGCTCATCTTAAGATGAGTTAAGTTCAATTGCAGCGACCTCCCTTTTAAATGCAGCTTGTCTAGACTAACGTCCAGATTTAGCTTCCTTTTTAGATTGTTTTCATATTTTGCTGCTTTACCATAACAAACCATGTAAAAACTAACTTGGGGTTCTTGAGGCTACAGAAAAATTAAAACAAAAATACCCCTTTTCACACACAAGGAAATGTGCCCAATCAAAGCGACCCGTGAGAACATTATGGCCACACACTGTACGTTTGTTTATGTGAGCACAAAAAATTATGATGATTTAAAACTTGCAGGAAGGATTTTTTTTCTTTCCTAAATGTCATATATTTACACTAGAAATGTGCTCAAAGACAAATGTGGATCCTGTGGACAAAATGACCAGACTGTACAATGAAGTAACCTCAGAGTCCCATAATAGAGTCTCCATGCAAGTATTACACATGGGTGTACACCCAGCTGCTATAGTAATCCAGGCTTCAGATGGAGAGTGGGGGTTATGTAGAGACAGTGTGGATTTTACTTTATTTCATTGCACCAGTTTAAACAATTTGTCTGCTTTTTACATGAGCAGATCAATTCACCATGTTAATGTAGCGAAGACTGAAGAAAGTTACAAAAAAATCTAAACGGTACCTTAAATACAAATTAATGAGGAGAATATTTGAACAAATGTTCGATTCCCACAGCTTTTACAATCAGGTAAAATTTCTGTTCTGTTGTGTCCGTCATTTAAATGTAAATGTGTATAATTGCGGGCTAGCCTGACTAATTAGCCAACTACAATTTGCTTTATTAAACTTGTTTTAGTCTATAAATAGCTAATTAAGAAAATATTTATTCAATGTTTATAAATGGAAAGAGCCATAATGTTTATAAATAACATTATTACAATTAATTCTACTGAACAGTATTACTATAAACTTACTGTATAAAAAGAAAGTGATTAGTTAAAAATATAGAGATTAAATTACATGTACATAGTGGCTTTCTCTTATGTTATTAACATACAATATAAGTGAAAAAATATATACAATTCAAAAGTGAATACGGTGAGCTTACCAAAAAAGCTTTAGTAGCTATCTTTAACAATAACTAGAAAAAAACTATTAAAAAAACCCCCTGCAATATAGCTGACAAGGAATAGTTTTTCTTTGACCCTTTTAACAGAAGCCAATTATGAACAAAAACCATCAGAAAATTAGCATCTACTTACTTATACTGCTGGTGGTCCTTGGTGCTGCGAGTCTTCGCCATGAAGCGCTCAGCCAGTTTTTCCAGGTTTCTGGAGTATTCCATTTCAATTTCTGCTTTTTTTCTGAAGAAGTCCTGAAGGTCCTGCAGCAGCTGTACCCGCATTTCTGTCTGCTGGTCGAGGCATTTCTGCTGCTCCACTAGCTGGGTCCTAATCTCTGAAAACATACAAAGGTGAGACGTACATGAGGTACAGGGTAGTGAAAATATCTAAGGAAAGCAGAAACATGAACATTCGATATACAACAGTCCAAAGTGGATCTCAACTTGTCATAAATGTTCCAAACAGTTCCAAATGTTTCAATTCATAAAAATAATAATGAAGCTTTGCAATTTAGCTTTGCAAAAGATTACTATACAACTGTCTGTGTCAGCACTGAGGATGAGGACAAATGATCTGCATTCCCAATAATTTTGAATGGGTCAAAACAGGCTATTATGCCTCTGTTATGAGTCTCTGTAAAACTTTTAAAGAGGCTGGCACGGTGGACAAAACTAGTCCCAGGTGTTTCATTAAAGCTACAACTCCTGCAAGAAATGCAATCAGTTTCTCCTGTTTCTCACCATGGGGAGTTAAAAAAAACTACAAATGCTGTTGTTTTTGCAGCTTTCACATCGATCCACAATATCCACTTTAAAAAAAACAGAGGGGCAGGTCAGATCTCAACCATCTCTTTGTGTCTAAAAAATAGCATCTAACTTTTTTTTTTCCCTAGGGAATAATGCCAACAGCTTTCCTGTTCAACAAGTAATCTGGGATCCAAACAGACAGATTGTGGCCTCTGCATGCCACATCCTGCCCAGGCATTGTGTAATTGATTTCTTCTGATAGAAAATTTTTTTCACTCATATGTCTTTTGCAGAGAAAACAGATTAAAGAGGTAATTTGGAGCTAAGTGGTTACTGATGGAAGCAGGTAATTTGTCACATATGGCCCAAAGGTTGCGGCATATCAACAAATATTTTGTGCTTCATGCAATTATAAAGATAATTGCATGTGTTTTCATCTGCATAGTGTTACAAAAACAGCAACAGGGTCAAAAAATACCAAAGGTTTCAGGGCACAGCTTAAAGAATATTATATTTCATTGACACATAATATACATAATCAACACCACCAAAAGTTCAAATAGGTAAAAGATGATTATACATTCAAATTTTAACAGAGGTTAATCTAAATCTTCATCTTATTAAATTAGCAATGAAAAAGAATCTGAGGCCTTTTAAAGTAAAAAAAAAAAAAAGACAGAAAACTGTCCTGTAAAAAATATAGCCTTAGAGCATGGTGCAACTTTACCATCAAGTTACATATAATCATTACAGTTCTTATTAATCATCAATGTTCTTTAGTCTGCCTCGTGATTTCAATAATAAAAACTCTTCAGATAATATGGGCCTCAAATGCTAACCAAAATCAGTCAAAATGAAGTAAAAGTAAAGTAAAAACATAAAGAAACAGCAGAAAGAGACATTTAGGATGTGAAGTTTTCTTAAAGTAAAATCTGGGCAGAGAGGTCATCAAGTTTCATCACTTTTTGTGTATGCACCCCTGAGTACGACATTCAATATGGCTACAAAAAATAAGTTTTGGATCTGGTGTAAAAAGAAGTCAATCATGTCTTCAATTTAATGTGGTGGAAATTCTGGTTTAACGGTACAGGTTTAGTGAGCACAGAATAAATTACTTGAGAACAAAAAAAAAAAACTTTTAAAAGTCACCAACATTCAATTTGTTAATTTCTAGTTAAAGTTAGTTGAGAGGTTCAAATGTATGTGCACTTAGACTTGTGAGCCTCCTGTACTGTATATGCAAAGAGAAAGTGGAGAATGAAAATAAAGTTTCATGGCACAGATACAAAGAAGACTATCGGATCATTTGACACAATTACACTCATGACTGAACAGAAAAACTCATTAAATTGCTCATTTTCCAACTCAAACATTGCCAGTGGGAGGCGTAGCTGGCATATCAGTAAATGAAGGCTGGAAGGAAACCACCTATCATGGGAAAATACAAGCCTGGCCATGTCAACAACACAATGTGATTTGTAAATGATGTTTTATTACCAAACTATTTTACACTGTGACTACCATAAAAAAAAAGCTGGTCTTTAATCGACATCTGGCTGATGATGACTGAAAATCTTGGCTGTTAAAAACTTTTTTCCATATGCTGACCAACCAAATTGAAAAAAGGAAATATTTTGTCATTTATAATTAATTGGATTTAGAATTTTTGCACAATAACTTACATTTTATATTGTTTGCTGTCCATTTCAATCATATTTTTTCATGCAGAGTTTTATTACAAAAACATTAGCTGGCATTTATGAGGCTTTATGAAAACAGATACTAAATCTTTAATGAGCCATTCAGGAAAATTAGGCAAGACCCACACATGCAAAATTACACAGGAAAAGATGTTATACATAATATAAAAAATACCCAAATTAAAAAATGCCAAAAAAGCAGATTTTGCAAAATCCTCCAAAATCATCTGTCTTGATGAGGATCTTTAAGCATAACCTCATCAAGGCAGATGATAAATGTATAAGCCAGTAGTTAGCCAACTCTTCACAGAAGATTGAAACAAACTGGACATTTATATTTTTAAAGTTAGCTAAAAAAAAAAACTATGGAAAGAACCCTGCAAATTCATAAGAACAAGTTTTATTCATTGTTGAGTAGCAGAGAGATGCTCTTCATTCTTTACTAAATCAAGAACAATTTAAACAGAAACCTCTGTTCATACTGACGAGCAGTTCTACCCCCAAAAGTTGCAAAACGTTGTCATATTTATCCATGTCATGGCAAGCATGAACTGAAATTCTGATCTGACGGGTTTATATAAGAAAGAGAGAGAATCATTTAATCCCACAGGCAAATATCTCAAGTGAAACTTCCTTTGGAGTTTGAGTCCCGCCGAGCATCTCCCTTTGATCAAAGTGAGGCATTTTATGAGCCCCTTGCAAAGAGCAATGTCAGGTGTCTGACAGGTTTCTTACAAATCAAACAGAATGAACTGGATCTGACACACATGCCCTTTAATGCGTTTAAAAATCAAACCACAATGCGTTTTTACCAAACCTAAAATAATCTGCCTGTCCTTATATGTTTTACTCTACTATTACAGGCTGCATTCTTGCCATTCTGAGCTGAGGCAGTATGTATGGTAAACACATGTGGAGGCCTCAATACTGTAGGCCAGGGGTGTCCAAAGTTGGTCCTGGAGGGCCGGCAGCCTGCATGTTTTAGTTCTCTCCCTGGTTTAACGCACCTGCCTCAAATGATGGCTCGTTAGAAGACCTAAAGGTTGTTGGTACCACCAGGGAGAGAACTAAAACGTGCAGGATGCCGGCCCTCCAGGACCGACTTTGGACACCACTGCTGTAGGCGTTTATAGAAGGGAGTTCGAGTACACTGCATTAAAATGCAGTGTACTCGAACAAAGCAAAGAAATAAATTTCTTTGCTTTGAAACAAGCCATCTTCACAATTGGTTTAGTTTTTATAGTTACATTCACACATTGGGACACCGGAAGTAAGGCACAGTCTAAAGCCATTTCAAACAAAACCATCTTAATGAAAAAAACATGGAGTCAATGAGAGCAAAATGATTTCTCTATTGGATACTGTCCAAGAACTCCAGTAGGAAATGTGCTTCCAACACGACCATTCACGGAAATAAAAATCCACAAAGTTGCAGCTCAGTTTCGCCAGACAGATCCGTTCTATTGTCACCAAAAACGCGCAGTAAGCAGGATGGGTACTGACCCATTGTGAGTGAAAAACCACACCACTGTAAAAACAACTCATCTGATGTCAGAGAGTGACAGAAAGAGACGTTGTGAACAATGACATACATTTTCTGCGCTGTTTTAGAATTGTACCCAGTAGTTTTAGCAATAGCAGCGGAGGAAATCAACAAAACCATTCAGTCCATGTTGGTCAAGCTTCCAAATATTGAATTAACATTAACAGCCAACTCGTTCAGCTTAGCATGTCTTTCTTCGCAGAGATTTCCAGTAAGCTTCATGGCGTTTAACTGGTGAATTGAATATGTCCAAATACAGCCAAATGGTAGCAATTAGGTAAAATGTAAAACTTCAACTGAGTTCAGCAATAAAAAACTGCTTACTTCAAGGAGATTTGCTTTTGTTGCTGCTGCATATACACGCACAAGCTTAAATTAGCCTGTTTGCATGCATTCAAGAGTCATCTGAGCATTGTGGTGGTGGTGGAGGGTAATAAAGTAAAAGAAGTTGGGAACCACTACTCTCAGACTACAGTTTCTCCAAGTTAGTTGCCATTTCAACTTACAGAACATATCATACAACATCAGTCCCAGCACTGCATTTACACATGCAGCTCAGCTCATGTACCTCCTCCTCAGCACCTGAAATAGCAGCAAAGGCCCGGAGAGTGATGCTACAAGAGGGTTGTCGGCCTCACCATCTGCTAGAGATCTATGACTTGGGACCAGGGGAGTTTTATTTGCCTCAGCTGGAGGCTGGATACAAGACAGGATAAATACCATCAGAGGTAATTACGAAATAGCTGCTGTGTGCTGATGGAGGAAAAGCTTTTGATTACATCAGCAGCTTGATCACATGGCAGAAAGATTTCACTGTTAAAAGGCAGGTTAATGTCTGATAAACGATGAACTGGGTCCCACGGTCATCTGGTGCTTCTTGAGCTTCTTCACATTCTCTTTCATTAAGGCCAGATATGTACAGCGTATACATAATAGCTGTCCTTCCAGCAGATTCTCCCACCTAAGCTGTGGATCTTCTCTGGTTACTTCTCTCCTTGACGGTTTGGGTGGACACGTCATTTAAAGTACCCTCATGTGTGCTGACGTTCCTTCAAAAGTTTTATTTGACAATGTGACTCGTCATTTTGAGGCCAAAAAAAACGTATGACCCAGAATGTCTACACAATCAACGTAGAGGTAATTAGAGCTTTGCCGTGAGTAACAGTCAATGGAGATTACAGTTACGACTTTAGCAGAAGTCTGGATCTGTGCAGTAGTAAAGTAAGATCTGCCAAAATACCAAATGGATTCCATCAGAACACTTAAAACAGAACCAAATTACAAACAGAATCCTGCAAACTTTGAGAATGGGCTTTATCTCAAAATATTACAGATCTGGCAATGTGTTCTCCATTACAGCATCTGACTGACATCCTTCCAAAACCACAAAGAGGCTTCCAACACAAGTACTGCAGGCTACTGTTATCCAGAGGATGACTGCTGGGTCAGAATGGAAAAAAGGCCTGATCCTACTACTCTTATTCTTCAAACTGAATCAAAAGTTACACAATGCAAAGTAAGGCTTATTCTTAAATACTCTTCCTACTTATATCAATTTGCTAAACAAAACATCCTTCCTTCACAGCAAATATGATTAAAACAAGCAATGAAAAAGGATATTTTTATTACCAATCCATGTATAGGCCTAATAAACAAATGTCAAAGCATAAATCTGTAAAACTCAAATAGCAAATACAACAGCAGTTGAGATACGAGTCACATTTCCAATTCAGGGATGTTACATTAGGTTTGTAGCAGTCCAAAATGAACCCCTAAATCTTTGTCACTTCCACTCTACAAGGTTATATTTAATAATGCAATTTCAATAAGTGGAATCTAATAATCCCTGCCAATTAGACTGAGCTCTTCTAAACTGCTTATGAGCCAAAAGCCACAGCAGCTAAAGCAACGCCCCCACAGATAAGAAGCCCAAAGCAAGCAGGAGAGAGGGATCAATCACGGCAGAGTTTATGGTGGTTGGTAAGGACCAGCATTTTGATCCAAACCAAATAACAGAATTAGAATCTTAATGTTAGGGGATAAAAGCACATTTTAGAGTCAGAGCTGTTTGTTCAGCTGCAGGTTAACATCGAGGCATCTTGTTTGATTTGGACACCGATCTGTTGTTATGGGACATCTAACAGAACCAGCAAAAAATTGTGTGGTTTAATGTTCGCTTTGTGTTGAGTATTTGTTTGTTGTTGGAAATGGGTAATGTAGTATAGAATAAATGTCACTGATTTGTGATGTTTACTATCCAGAGCAGATATCATAGAGCGATAGTAAAGAACATTAAACCAGGTTCTGAACTTTGGTTTCGATTTAGAAAACTTTTAGGTTATTATTGATCACTGATAAGAGTCTATCATTGTAGAGAGGCACTTTTTTGGTTTTGAGTCATTCTACTTCCTGTGAAAATACAGGTCTTTCTGTCGATAGTACTGGGAGCACTGGGTGAAGGCCGAGGAGCTAGATTTTTCACAGATGATATGTCTCACAATATACCGTCACAACATAGAGACAATTTTTAGGGTTTTTTTTATAAAAGGTACATACTGCAGCTTTAAGAGTGCAAAAATATTTCGGTACAAGCATAACTGTGTCTCAACATCAGAGAGGAAGGAATTTGAGAGAAATACATTGATCCCTTTCAGTCTCTCGACCAGTCCTCGCCCACTTTTACCATTCATCTCCAAAGCATTCCCAGCTGCTCTGTCTGCTTCAATAAATGGACCAGCACTGGTCTCACACTTGTGTGAAACTTAGAGACACAAAGTTAATCCTTAAACTGAAAGGCAGCTTGGGCAAAGTGCTGCAATCTGGTAAAATTGAAAAGATTACAGCACAGAATAATGACAGGTTCTAACTATTTTTGCCACTGCAAATGAAAAACGATACCCCACCTTGCATGAGGTATGCCTTTGTGCTTTTGTTTGGGGATATTAGTGATGTGAGAGATAAAGGGTATAAAACTCCTATGTCAAAGCAGCGACCTGCTCTCATCTAAACTAACCCCAAGCAACAAACTTGGCCAGGCATGCCTGCAGCTTTTACAGTTGGGATGCTTGTTTGGGGTAACAATACCATGAATACCATGTGGCTTCAGAGCCAAAGAGGGGTTTTACATATGAAACATCAGGAAGAGATGCACACAAGCTTTCACCTGCTGGAATATTTACTTGCAGGCAAGCAAAGTTAACCTGTAACATCCTTGGCACAGAGTTGACTAATGCAAACTATGAAAGATAAAGCTGTGGCATGGGGCATTAAGGGGTTTCTTTTACAGCTGCAGTGGGTGACTTTTAAAGAATATAGATTTTTTACGTATTTATTTAAAACTGTCACTATGTCCTGACAGTATAAAATGAATCAGATATTTGCAAAGTATGTACGAGTTCAAGATTGCTGGTTTGCTTCAGTTCTGCTAATGGTGGCGAAACAACTTAACGTTATAGGAAAATCGTTAATCTGCCATCATCAGTGGTCATATTTACTACCCTGGGAATTGAGCAGCGCGTACACCATCATTATTGACAGTGCTAAGACCCTCCTCCTGTCTCTTGATTGGTTGTTTTTGACCAGACGCAATGTATTTCTGCACATGGCAACAAAACCACATGGAGGAGGTAGAGGAGCTCGATCTTTTCACAGATGATCTGTTTTACTGTCAGTTGTTAACTTATTTTTTATACAAGTTAACAACTGCAGCTTTAAGAAACTATTCCTTCGTTGTGAACTTCAAGGGGATGTGTACTTCAGAAGATAAAGTCAACAGTGTTTGAGTCTGATGGCTGCTTCTAGGCAGATAATGCACTTTGTCATTTTAAATCATCCCAAACTTGTTTCTTAAGCTTGAGATGAATTCACCGTACTCCTATGGACTCCACAGTTATTTGAATAAAATACTGTATTTTACCAGACAAATGAAGCATTTCTTGCCCTTGAGGATTGCATTATTCAGCAGAAGTGAATACATTGTTCCATTTCAGCAGGTTTGCAGTTTTAGACCTGCCAAAGAAAATGTTCATCGTGTCAAAGTTCAACTGGACAGAGGGAGTGTTTAATCTAGACAGTCTTAAGGTGGATCACCAGGGTAAAGAAAACACCCACTATACAACCACGAACACACATGCACATAACTGACTTAAGTCTTTTTAGCCAAGATGCACCCAACCTGACATGCACGTCAAAGAAAGCAAGAGTTTAAAACCATGAACATGCAGCTTTCATACAGAAAGCTCAGCCAAGAGTAAGAGTGAAAACAATGCAGGCTAAGCAATTCAAAATGATTGAAAAAGGAAGCAAAAGCAGGCAAAAAAAACAAACCCAGGGGCTATTTTTCACTTTCATCTCCATACACAAATATTCTTCATTTAAAACTTAATGACAACAAATGCCAGCAAGAAGTGGTGTAATATTAAATACTTCCCATGGCACCAAGAGGGCTAAAAGAGAGTCAGGGTAAGTGCCTGGAATGAATGTTATTACAGAGATGGTTTGAAATTAGGGGATTCACAGAAACTCAAACAAAGATGTGGAAATCAAGGTTACAGAAAATCCAGTAACATATTCCAAGTTGGATTTGCTTCAATTTGATTTAAACAACCACAACAAAACACATATGAGGCGGCTTCTCTGAACTGCATACTTGATAGTCTTGCAGGCTTGGAAACCCCCTACCTTTCATGACATAATGTAACAGCAGAAGCCTTTGGGGGTCTGCTACATCTTCTCTGTAAACATATCTACTTGGCTGGAAGGCTGTTGAACTGCATAGAAGGGAAAATCTCATTTTAGATTTTTTTTCCCTGCATCTCCAACATTTTAGGTGTTTGCTTAAAAGTACAGCACACAAAACCCAACCAAGGTTAGACATCCTCCTTTCTGTGATAAATAGCTAAATTTACAGAGAGAATCTTGCAGCTCCCAAAGTCACGGAAGCCTTTATAACTTATTCACAAGTACATGAATTTGTCATGGGAACCTATTCAGTGGTTTATCCAATATCTGTTAGGTTAGTGTACCTAAGTTATGGCAGCCCAAAACTGAACTGAATCTACTGGCAGAACCAGCCGAATTAAAAAAATTAACGACTTTTACACTGAATTATGCTCTAAATCCTAGAACTCCCTCATGGTGAGTTATAAAGTTAAAATGTTAAACTGCTGGCCTTAATTGTTTTCAAATGCACACACAACATTTTATAGAACAGACAGTACGTCAGTGTTAAATAGCTTGGGATCACTTTTCTGCAATGTGCAAATAAGAAGGAAAAAAAGGAATAAACGACCTAAAAAGAAAACCGGAATTCCTTCTTGATTTCCATGTATCCTCTAAGCGGCTAAGAATAGCGTCATCCACATCGTTCATGTGCTTCCCTTCTTATGTTGCTAAACATCCATAACTGTACCACAAAAAGAGGATGTAGCAGGATGTGTGGTTTCTGGGCCTTTGATAGGGTTGAGCCAGTGAAGAAGCTGGATGGGGAGAGAAGGAACAACCCTACTATTCAGGACCAGCCCTGTAATTCCAGAGGATAAGGCGTACGCTGCCAACCCACTGAGAAGGGAGAGTGAGCAAGAGAAATAGAAGGCAGGCAGAAATAGTATGAGGCCAGTCATTAGTTGGAAAAAGTGGTGGAAAGGAAGGCCAAGGGTTTGGTAACCTTTCCGACAGTAAGAAGGCGGCACAATCTTTGATGTTGATGCATTTTCAAAGCAAGCTGATAGGTAAACTCTACAGGAGCAGACATTTCTTTGCAGATACTAAGAATACACAGTGCCTTGCAAAGGTCTTCACACTGCTTTTTTTGTTGTTTTTTTTTTCTCATGTTACAACCACAAAAAAATCGATACATTTTGTTGGGATCACACTTTTTGTGACCTTTAGCATTTTGGGCACTACAATCTGTGTCAGACAGAAGCATCCTCTGCAGTGAGATACAATCAAAGAGACTTCATGTTTTGTTAATGTGCAAAGTGTGAACATATCCTTGAAAATATTACCTTGCAGCAGGAAAATATCCCTATACCAACATATACATTTATAATGGTTTCCATGAAAGCACATCCAGGGGTTAAAATGTCCCAGTTTAAGTCCAGAGTTAGATTTAATTGAGAATCTGTGGTTCTCTTTTGTAAAAAAAAATAAATAAATAAATATAAAATGGGCAGAATTTTTGGTTTGAAGGTGTTTAAACTTGACAACCAGTTATTAGGTTAAGAGGGGATTAACTTTTTCACACAGAGCCATGTAGGTTTGGATTTTTTTCTTCCTTAGTAGTCAATGCCATCTAAACACTGTATTTTGTGTTTATTTGTGTTGCCTTTGAAGATACAGTATTTAATATGGTTTCTGAAACACTGAAGTGAAACAATCAAAAATTAGGAAACAAGTAATGAGCCAAACACTTTTTCACTCCACAGTATACAAGAAGAGGAGCAATGCAATCAGACAAAAGCTCACATGAAAAGTCTGGGAAAGTCTCAACAGTCTAAAGAGCTCCCCAAACTTCAGCAAGACTGCACATGTCCACATTTGCACTACAACAAACAATAGGCTTTTTTGTATCATATACAATGACTTCCATCTGGAGCCCTCTTTTAGCTCATGCAAATCTTAGGATTGTTTAGGTGGACTTTTGTTCATCGGTAAATCATCCTCTTTATCTACTACTTTAAAAACAAGTTTGTTTTAATTCAATAAGATCGTATTAACCGCAATAGATTTATAAAGAGCTTAAAGTACAGAAATGGATTAAATCAAAGTCTCTTTCAAACAGCTCCAATTCCCTATTGTGAACAACCTTTGAAAAGAAAACACTTACTTCAAGGTCATAAAAAGAAGGAAAACTTGTCTTATCTGCAAAGAAGCAGCTGTCTGAGACCAGTATAAATAAAAGTTTGTCCTTCTGTGGTTGTTCAACACATGCTATAAAGACACACATGCATCCTTTATCAGGCTTCTCTAAAAAATACTATTACAAACCCTACTGTGTACCCAACACGCAGTACTGATTACTCGGGTATAATGCATTTAAATGAATCTCCAAGCAGCACAGAGCATCTTTGTATCAGCTTTGTGAATGTTAACAGGATGTGTTAATGTTTGTGAAACAATGTGCTCTCTATCTTTATGCCATTTGTCTGTCTGTTTCATTGTCTGTACACAGTTGTATGTTGTCCTTTTGTTTGGTTAAAAAAACTGGCATAGGATACTGTTAGTATCTTATTTTTAGTAAAATGATTTTTTTCATTGAACCAGAGTTTCATCAGACCAGGCCACCAGTTTTAGCTGCTCCATGGTCCAGTTCCCATGTTGTCACGCCCTTTGAAAGCAAGCTCAGCTGGGTCTGGTTTCATTCTTTGTTTACCACTGCATTTACTAAACTCTGATGTGTGTACATTCTGACAGCAGTCACACTTACATAGCTCAATACTAGGGCAGAACACATGAGGTTGAATATCTTCTTGCCTTAAGTGGTTTCGGGTGACCATGATCTTCCCTTAAGCCAAGTTATTTCACTGTTAGAAAATGAGAATCTACATAGCCATATAATTGTTTGACTTGGACATCATTTAATATTAGAAAACCTTGTGTACATGAAACTACAGCCAACAAATGTAATCTACCTGGATTGTACTCAAATCAAACTCTTCAAAGACAATAATGTTGTTCTTTCCCCCCCTTCCCTGTTGGGTGCCTACAGTTGTGACAGCTGCACTAATCCACTCAGAGACTTCTTAGCCTATTGTAAACACACTCTCTGACATGAGGAACAGAGTGATTTAAGAGACGTCCTTCAGCAGTACTAATATACAACATTAGACTGAATGCCAAGGGTTTTTCTCATTATGAGATGATGTTGAAACAAACTCCTAGAGACTGTCAATCTAAAGCATCCAAAGAGGTTGTCAAAATGTTTATAGAAAAGTCAACTTACTCTAGTCAGCTTTATACATCAACTAGAGGTAAATTTTCTGAATTTCGGTCTGCATCGTCATCCCTTTCCACAGTGATCTCACCTCAGACTTTAAGAGGAATACTAAACACCAGATTTGTCAGATCAGCTGACATTCTTTGAAGAGAATAAGAGGTGGAGGCAAAGTTCCCAGAGTCAGAGTCAGATGATGCTTCTGTTTAAGAATCCTCTGGGTATTCTTGGCTATGACGTTGTGTCTCGTTTGTTTAAAATTCAGGATAGTATAGTGCGCCAGACTAGCATAATTATAGTATGAAGTTTGCACAAACTTTGTTTGATGCATTTACTTCAGATGCCCTGTGGTTTCTATTCAGAGATTAACAGAAATGCCAATATGCTCTGAAAATGTCCAAATGTTTCCCAAAAGAGAAGAGATATAATTATTTCCATAAAAAGATCTGCTGAAAAAATAAATCTGGGCTGTCTTTGTCTAATACAAGCACGTTTTGTGCTGCAGTATATTCTGACAGCTGTAATTACATTGTTTAATGAAAATACTTCTGGACCTCCTACACCCAAAATGACTGGCAGACTTGTAGCGCTGACTATGACTGATGGGCAGAAATATTCATTTGCACTGAACTCTTTCACATTTAGTAATGCTACAAGCACATATGTATCTGTGAACAGCACATTTCTGTTAATGTCACAGATGAACTCTATTTCTTAATTATGTGATTTCTAAATACAATGAATTGTATTTAGCATTACCAGAGTAAAGGGGGCAGAAATGCCACAGTTTTTATTTTCATTTTTTTTACCATTTGATTTTATTTTCCTTTGTAAGTCACTGTATAGAAACAAAAAAAAAATGTATATAAAAATCTTCAATACCAAAAAAAAATTACAAAATACATGCTGCCAATTACTTTTACAATTTATTTGATTCATGTGAGGATCATCTCAGAAGCTCACATTTAATGTGTTGCAACTCACACAGGTAGAAAAATCCCAACTTTGTCAATTTTGGACCAACTCAATTCAGCAAGGGTGAATGAGAACCTCAAAAGCATCAGGGCGATGTTAGTGCTAAACTCGGCACATATTTGGTTGAGGACTGATGCCAGCAGCTTTAGGGTTTAGGGAAGCAGGCTGGGGGTCAGAGTGAAGGACAGTTATTGATTGGACGGCCGCTCTTAAACTATGGTCAAAGATTGAGGTTAATGAATTAAGGACAGGTGGAGGATGGGACGAGCCTTAGCAGGTCCTTAAATCTCACTTGTCCTTATAGCCAATGATCTCACTGATCTCAACATAGCTTTAATAATTCAAAATATATACTTATAATATCTTCAAGTGTTGATGTGCTTGCTTGTAGGCCTTCACATATAGAAGAAAAAAGCAAGACTGCTTCCACAAAGACAATTGTAGGGGGTCGTTTCCTGTGTCAACAGGAATTTTGACAAGAGTAAAACGTCAAAGAAATGGTATAATCTGAAAAATCTA
This sequence comes from Xiphophorus maculatus, assembly GCF_002775205.1. Classification (NCBI taxonomy): domain Eukaryota; kingdom Metazoa; phylum Chordata; class Actinopteri; order Cyprinodontiformes; family Poeciliidae; genus Xiphophorus; species Xiphophorus maculatus. The sequence goes on along the minus strand of NC_036444.1, from coordinate 17,595,867 downwards.
ATAGGGTATAATTATGCTCATATGTTAACTTTTTAATTTTGATCAAAATAGGCAGACATGCATTTTTAATGGCTATTTAATGGCTGTGAATCAGTGAGTGAGGCCAACAGAGAAGCCCTTCAAATGTGTATAATCACTAGAAGTTACCTGTCATTCAACTTGAAAACATTTCCAGAAGCGAGGGAAATTGCATGCAGAGGTCCATATTTGTTAAGCTGTAGCTAATCAAACTGATGACCCAAAGCAAATGAAGGACTTAATTTATTGCTATACTGGAGGATTTCAGTTCTTTCTTCCAGCCTGATGTAACAAAATCTGTTTGGGAAAAGTCGTACTGCGAAGGCATAATAATGGGGCTGCCTTGCAAGAGACAGGACATTGTGGTGCAGATATGTTAAGTTGTAAAAGTTACAGATGAATCTTCCCATTATTCTTTCTATACCCATAGGCAAGATAAACAACAGAGAAATCTAAACAACTGAGAACAAACCCTTGGAGATCGACAGAAAAAAGAATATTTCCCATAAAATAATTACTTGATTTATTTCTTCATTTCAAACAGAAACTGTCTGTTCCCCTCTATAGTTCCACTTAGAGGTTTATGGTTTTGGTTCAAGTGTTCTCATTCCTGTGTAACTTTCAATGAAAGCGTCCCATCAAAGCACTCTTTACCAACAGTTTTCTTATGCAGAAAAAATACCTCCAGAGATTCAATGACCTCATAAATCCAGCTCCACTTTGAGAATCTTTGGTGCAAGACTGTGGTGGAAAACACTGATCAGTAAGTGCATAAAACCTCCAACCCCATATTGTGATTCAGGCAGTATTATTGATTGCTCCTTTCTATTAGATCTTGCCAAGTAATGTGATAGATGGAGCCATTTACTGTGAAGCAGATACATGTGAGCCACCGTTGTGTGCAGCCAATGTTCTGTGTAGGCCTCTAGATGTGCAGTAGAACATTAACAAATGGAATTGTGATAACCAAGGAACACACCAAACAGGTCCAGGATAAAGTTTTGGAAAGGTTTAAACAAGGGAAATAATATTCCTAGTTCTGAACAGTGTAAATCCACAGTTCTGGTGGGAGCATCTATAGACAGGATAGCTATTAGTTGTGACTTTTTACAAATCTGGTCTTTATGAAAGAGTGGCAAAAAGAAAGTAAATATCGAAAGCAAGCCTAAAGAAGTACTGCTTGCAGTTTGCTGCAAGACAAGACATGTATAAGGTGTACTAAAATAATTTACCAACACTTATTTCAGTCCAGCCAGTTCTTCCTGATATGCATATTACACACAGTGATACTGATAAATGTATACAGCTGGTAAAGACATAAGCTAAAACACTTAAAGCTGTAACTGAAGTTGCAACACTTGAGGAGTTGTGCTTTTTTCTTTTAAATGAAAAACAGACAAGTAGAACATTTTCTGCACAATGCAACTGCACAACTGGAGGCGTGTTACACATTTTATTCTTTATGTGATAAATTATTTTGACTGATTTAGCATGATAGTCCTACTGAATCATAAAGAATCCACGGTACCTTCATTTATCAGATCACATCCTGCATCCTTGTCCTTCCTCAGGTTTCAGAAAGAGTTTCTTCGCTGAGCCCCAAACTGCAGCTCGAGGCTCAATCAGTACCCTTGTCACAGTCCCATACACAGCCAGCAGGGATTGATTTCTTACATGGCATTCAGCAGTGAAAGCCAAGCTGTAAAGAATGAGGAAGTCCATAATGATCCTCCATCCCCCCACTAAATAGGATAGAGTCCAAGACAGGTTAACATGATTAGCTCTGACACATATATAGGAACCGAGAAAATAAGCAAATAAAGAGGCCTGAGAAAGACCTAATCACACCTTAATTACAGCAGACGGCGATATTAAGGAAGTGACAGAGTTACGAGCTGTTATCTCCTGGAAACTACCTTCAGGGAGGCTTTAACTGTCAGTCCTCTGCCACTCCTCAGAGCGCAAATGTCTGAAGTTGAGAAAAGGCTGCAAGTCTGGCTTCCAGGCTCTGAGGTGACATGGCTTTAAAGTTGTCCCATAAAGCATCTCATTAAAAGCCTTTTGTTTTCATCGCTGAACAAACACTAACACTGACAAGACTGTATAGTTGACGCAGAGTGCCAGTTTTGCCTGCAGGAGGTGACTTTAACAGGATCTTCACAATGCTTTCAGATTACCAAGACTGGACAGAGTGATGAACCTCGGGGCAGCTGTTCAGACAGCATGAGTACAGGACAAAGAGGGAGTCAGTACAAAAGAAGAGGCAGATCAGCTTTCACTGCTCTTTATTGTCCTACACTATGGAAAGCAGGACTGGAGCTTTCTCTTTTCAGTCTCCAGCGGTGCTGGGAGATGGACGGGGGAGTTGACGCTACAGGGACTCATGATTCACACACCCACCTGGATTAGTGGGCATCACATCACTCGAACACACACCATTACCAATTACAAATCACAAGACCCCAAGGAAGAGGGGAACTTCTGCCACACTGCCTGATTAAAAAATGAAATATATGAGGCTGGTCACAGTGCTTGTGTTCATGCAGGGCAGCAAACAGAGCCTCAGCCAAACACAAATGACTGACATTGACATTTTTCAATGTATAAATCAATATTATTAGTAAACTTATAATGACTCCCTCAATGATTTCTAACATCTCCTTATATTGGGTGATTACAATGTATAAATAAAAACAAGATTTTAAAAGTTTTTAGTGAATATTTGACCATTTCTGCCAGTTAGGCTTTGCTCCACTTATAGTTGTAAGAAATGGAGCAGGTCAGGACAGCATAACGCTTGTTCCCTTTCCAGGCCAACATGATTTTTTTTAAAAAAAGAAAACACTAACTTTACTTTGCACTTCTTGCCACTTTCATTAAACTATAATAAGATGTTCTGTGAGGAATATGGGGGGAAACAGCAATGTGCTCTACTTCATCCTAACCTAAAAATATGCCACCATAAATAGGAATGACTAGACAGCATTTCAAGGAAATTGAGTAAAAGCTTCTTGCTCTCCCAGCCACTTCTTTCATGTATTTTTTAATTGCATTCTGTAAAAAAAAACACCTGGAATAGAAGGTGTTGTGGTCGGTTGTGCTAAAAGCACTTCTCCCTTAACTGTGAATAAATAGCAATGCAAGCTGAGGGCATTTATCTGGTACTTTGAAAAAGTACCCTGATGTTAATTTGCTTGGCCACACCTTGTCATAAATAATACTCCTGTTTTCTGTTTTGTGAGAACTTCTTATAGACGTCTAAGATTCCCGTCTGTCTGTGGAAAGGTTACAGATATATATAGACCACGATTTCAAAAATTTAACTTATAAATCCATTACAACTTTTTTCTATTCGGCATGTAGTAACATGGTGTTGCTCCTCCCCCCCTTAAGGCTGCATATAGACAGTCAGCTGGCAATAAAAATACAATTTTCTTGTGCTAAAAGGGACTATTTTCACTTTACAATAGAAATATTTTTTATTATCCCACAATGGTGACATTTCTGCAAAAGCAACACATGAGGAAAAGAGAGAGGAAAACTAAACACTGAATGTGTCCACTGGCAAAATAATAACTAGTCCTGTGATCCTGATTGTTTAAAAATAACTGCCTCCATCTTGCATAGTTGGCAAAAGACTTCTCATTTACCTGAGTAATAAACATAACAGAATTTTTTCCATGTAATTTTGGGCTACTTAATATAGAGCTGACAGGCACTCTCTTACAGTGCATTCATGCTAGCCCTGTTTAGTCCACCAAAAAAGAGAGAACTCTGGTTCACCTAAAAACACAGGTATCGATTTAGTTGAAGTGAATTCTGGCGTGGTTTGAAAGTATAAGTGAATGCGAAGAGCACCGGAGACTGCTCCAAAAGCAGGAATCGAATGAAAACGCAGGGCATTCTGGTTAAAGATAACCAAAATAAATGCTACTGGGAGAAATGGACCGTATAATCTTTTACCAACAAAAGAAAAATCCTACAACCACTAAAATCAAATGCCACTCCATTTTTGTTTACATTTCGTGAAGAAGGAAGTTGAGTCTGTATCTTCTTCAAAGGTTCAGATCTGGTCTAGTTCAAGGTAATTAGACCAGATTTTAAGGGACTAAAGAAGCCCTGCATGTAGTTAAAATACAAATATGAAATTATTGTGGTTTAGTTTGGAAGGACACCTTGATAAATTATGTGATTTGTTTGGTTAAATTGTCTCCCAGTACTCAGCTCGTTCACAAAACGTCAGATAATTCCAGATTTAGGGTCCAACTTTAACCACACAAGACATTTTTAAGCACCACAAATTGTCTTCATGCACCGTTTCTGCATATGGAAAACCAACCTGGTTCTTTTATAGAACCAGTAAAGGACTGGCTTTAGCACCAGCCTGGATTCAACACCGGAGCAACTTTGATAGAAAATTCATAACAATGTTTCAAAGAAATGTTGATGTGAATATTTGTGATGATAGTCTAGTAAGTTTCTTTTGTCACCTGACATTTGACTTGTTAGATTTACTTTAATATACTAATGCAATACTAAGTAGGACTTTGTGTGTGATCACTCACAATCATCACAATGAGCAGAAAAGAAACATGGATGACAGTCCTTTTCCGTAAATGGACCATTATTTTAATTCAAGGGCACTCCACAGATCTGTGGCTGGAACCACAGATGTGGCTTTAGTTTCCATCTCCAGAGAGGGAGGGACAAGTTCGGCCCGGAGCTTATGAGGTCTGCCTGAGGCTCCTCAAGCATCCACCACTGCTGCTGTGTAAGGAGCTCAAGTCTCCTCCTACTGCAAAAACCACAATGAGCCTTTATTGTGTTTCTGATAAGTTGAGAGCTCTGTGGATGTGAAACTCTTCCTATCCTTTTGGGTTACTAAAAGCAGACCAAGACCACTGAAAGGGAACACAGACAATAAGAACAGAAACCATATCAAAGAGTGCAAACATTTTATGGTATCCAAGACATAAAGACCTCCCAATATGCAGTATTTATAAACACAAGGCTGGAGTCTTATCTTCACCTTCGGCCATAGTCAATCTAACTTCCATCTGCAAAAAATGTTAAGCTGCAAGAAGTAATTCTTTCTGTAACAATGAAGCTCCTATGCAAGCAAATTTCTCGTCAGAGCAGTTGTGCCTCAAGGGGTGGTCTTTGGCTATTGATTAGGGGGGCAACAGGCTCAATGGCTGCTCCCCCCAGGTCATGAGGTTATGGCAAATAATAGAAAAATGGGGGGAAGGGTAACACCAAGCTATAAGATTAGTAAATTAAACTTCTGTTCATCAACATGAAGTGTTAACACTCCATGGGAAAATTAATGTGGCAAGGGCAGAGAAAGATTGCTTTGAGAAATATGCAAGTAAAAAGACACTTTAAAACATACCTCTGACCTTTCACCTTTTCCTTTACTTTAGCAAAAGCCTTTGTTACCAAACATCTTTTCTTCATCAGATGTGTTAACCAGTTTAAGAAACACTTGGTATGTGGTGCTAGAAATAGTTGAAGAACCCCTTTATTTCTCTCTTATGTGAAATGTCATGAAAAGTTACTGTTATCATGCGACTTGGTTTGGTAACATAAATGTAAGCAATTTTTAGTGGCCCTCAAAATAAGTGATTGTTTTAACCACAACACCCTGTCTATGTGTGACTATTATTATTTTTAAGTAATGAAGGAAGTGGTTCTCTTGTAGCCCTGTTGAGTTGATCAAAGCTATACAGGACTATTGTTAGGCCAACCAACAACCGTTACAAAAGCATAGAAGATGCTCTTCTAAGTCCTTTTTCCAGGAGCTTTTTGAGCAGCAGCAGAAAAAAAAAGTATGACTGAGACAAATATTTATAAGCACTGTGGTAGTACTACGACAGGTAAATGGTTAGCCTTTAACCTCAGTCAAGTTGCTACACTTGCGCAATAGCTTTCTATCAGCACTAAATGGCCGTTTCACAGTTTTTCAATGGGCCTAGACTGATCATCTCTAGTTCAATATTAAAAACACTTAATTCTTTAAAACAACAATTTAAGAATCATAAATTATTACCCTATTTGTGTACACAATAGATGGGAATTTCTGTTCTTTTTTGCCATTATGACCACCTTAGATTAAGACAAACATAAATACCATAATATATGGATTAGGTAATCTGGACTGAATTACTTTCCACTTTCTCACTACTTTCTCATCTTCCTGAATGCAAAATTCACGAAGAGTCTTGCATGCTCGATGTATTGTCACTCTTTTAATTTTCACTGTTCGGTGTCTCTGTTGTACTTTTCACAGTCAAACTATTGTGTCAAGATACTAATGACCCTTCACTAGCAACAGTTTACTGAACAGAAAGACCCAACAGGCGCCTCACAAATCTCAGTTTTGTTTCCCAAATCAATTGTTAAGTAAGAGATTGGTTATTGAACCTCATGTTAACAGATTATCCTGCTAGTAACTCATTTGATATGAAAATTACAGTAAAGTGGTAGTTACTGTATCACAGTTTAGACCCTAACTTTGAAAGAACTTTCCCTTAAAAAAACACCCAAATCGTTTCAATCCATCCAAAATATTTCAACAACTGGTGTAGAAATGCTGTAGATAACAAATGTGAAACAAAGCAAAGCACAGGACCTGTGTCCAGACCTTTTCTGGGCCTGACCTGCCATCCTGTCCCATCCCCCAATCTCCTTCCTCCTAATCCAGTCCTCCTGGGAGGAGTTAGCATGGCCCTGATGGTCAAATTGTGTCTGTTTGCCTTCCTGTCTGTCCATCTGCTAAGCTCCTGCTGTCAGTAAAAGGAGTCAATACTGTAAACGAAGTGGTCTAAAATCTCTTGTAATCCCAGTTTATTTCACTTTTATCCAACAGTTTCAACTTTCCCTGAGGATAGTCCGGTTCTATCTACACCCTTAGCCTCCAATGTGCAGCTCATTACCACTCACTCCATGGTGATTATTCTCTGTGCTGCAACATGTCCAACTGAGAGGACAGAAAAGAACAGCAGAACCTAAAGAGTTTTACAGCAAAACTAAAAAAAAATAAACTTGTATTTTGCTGTATATATGTATACTTCATTCACATCCTGAAATACCTTAGTTGAGTTCTCACTGTTATGGGTTGTATTTCATCTTATGAGGGAACAAACAGCATTATCCATTGCTGAAAGTGTTGGTTCCTGCATGAATGCCAACCTGCCCCCCCCCCAAAAAACCCTACTCATTTTCTATCCCATCAGAAATAAGCAAAAGAAGCAACTGCTCTACAATAGTCTGTTTTATTAAAGGAAGTTTGATGTACAACCCAATTATACCTGAAAGTATTTCAATTTTAAACACAGGATAATCAGATCGATTTTTTTTTTAAAAAACAACTGTAAAATAGCTCTTTAACAGAGTACCTGTTTAGAAGCTGTGGCTTAAACACCAGGTTCATTTGTCATTGATCAGCACAGAGCGTTACCATATTTTTATTGGAAATGCGATTCAGTAAAAGAAAGCGTGTTTGGGTACAACATCATTTTTTTCATCTAGAGCCTATGGTGCCCCCAAGGCAAAGCCATTCTCTGTGGAGAGCCACATAACCCATTTAAAAACACTACAGAATGCTGAATACAACCTGAGACAGCAAACCCTACTTGGTGGTTTGCTTTAGTTTAGAGAGCCATAGACATGGGTTTGTAAAGGTTTTTGGGGGCTGCAGGGATGTTCTTGTGATCTTTGCGGCTCCAAAGAAAGGCACAGCAGGGAACTTGAAACCTTGCTTGTGCTCAGCAGAGTTTAGAAAAACTGCAAAAATGCCTGAGCAGCCACAGATGGTGCTGTCAATAACAATTCATTCAACCATGGAAATGATCACTTGTAGACAAACGGCACACCCAGAACCATGCCACCTCTAGGAAGCATACAAGCAGACATAAAAGGAGTGGGTACTAAAAGCAGATGGTAGATGTGTGTATGGACGGTGAGCTGAGCTGCAGAAGGCGTCAGAATTCCATTAGTATTTCAAACTCCATCCCCCATCAACACATCAGAGATGCCTACTGGAGTTTACCATTAAAGCACAAGTACTCAGAGTGAAAGATGCAACACTATTAAAAATATTAGAAGTAGATATTATTGTTTCATAAATTGGTTGAAGTCAGAAGAATGCAAGAAAAAAAAAATCTGCATTTGCAACATAATTTCACTTGCCAGATGAAGGTGGCAACAGTTAGCCTAATATTCAGATAAACAACTTACAAGTGATACAAGATGCTGAATTTGACTAAATTTCCCTCCTTGATCAATTTTTCATGCCCATACCATCCTGTTGAAGCTTGCATTACATTTGCACATGACAACATCATTCCTTGGTGCAGTTGTTTACGTCTCCAAGTTTGTTATGGTACAACTCTATGTAACAAGGCAAGCCGCAGTGAGTGAGAAATGTTTCACCACAAAATGCTACAAAATAAGAGACCACGCAGAAACCCAGTAATCATAAAGGTAGCCAAAATTGTGCTTGTTGGTGCAGACTCAAATTCAATTTGCATTGCTGATGAAAGAGCTGCCAAATATTGTGGTAAGAGGGGATATGTTAAACCCTGATAAGTTAATTTCTTCATCTTTTTGAGTATTTCGATTGACCTCTGCATGCAACAGAAAGGCAAGACCTGGTAAGGCCTAGTAGCAGAGTGAGGAAGACAAAATGTGTTTAGGGTTTCAGACTAAGAATTGGCTTAGCCTGAAACCTAAACCAATTCTTATGCACATAAGAATGCACTTATGTGCAAGTGCATTCTTATGTACATACTTGCACTTATGTGATAAGTACTTGCATTCTTGTCACATAAGCAACATCATCAGAACCGTCTTCTTCCATCTCAGAAATGTTGCTTTGCTTTGTCCATCACTCTCTTTCTCTGCATTATAATGTTCACTATGGTTAGATTAACTTGACTAAATCATTTTGTGTATAAATTAAATATGTTTGTCTTGCCTGCGACAGACTGCTGACCTGTCCAGGGTGTAACCCGCCTCTCGCTAGAAACGTTCGCTGGAGATAGGCACCAGCACCCCTCCTGACCACTCTAGTGACAAGGGTGTTCGAAAATGAATGGATACAGCTGCTGTGAACTGGTGGTATATAGATAAACTGAATGGAATCTTTCAAACATTGCCCACCAACAAAATAGGTGAAAATTCCTCACCTCCTATTTTAGTTTCTCTTCAAAATCAAATCTGTACATTGGATGATATTAAAATCACTTATTTGTACCAATAACAGGGGCGTCAGTACCACAAGTTCCACAGACCGGATACTGTACAGAACATATGTAATACTGCAAGTACTTATGTGACACGTTCTAGAAAGAGAGTCTAGAACACATTTCAAGGAGGTTTTTTAATAGACTACATACTGAACAGCTCTAAAGAATTGCATTGTTACATATTGTATACATATATTTTTTTTTAACAACAAACCACACTCTCCACGGTTGCTTACATTGAAAACTGAAAACATGTACTTGTTTGAAAAACCAAGGTAAGAGATTTAAGGCTAATAAACTGAAATCAGTTTGAAATCAGTTTGTAATTACAAAAAGACACATAGCTTTCTGCCATTCCATAAGTGTTTAATTTACTTTTATTTACAGTACAGACCTAAAGTTTGGACACAACTGTGTGTCCAAACTTTTGGTCTGTACTGTACGTACAAACTGTATCTTAAACCAAATGGCAGATTCCATCTCAGAGCACTTTTCTCTCTTTAATCCCCCAGTGTGCAAACATGCATGGACTCATCTCCCTGAGCATGCAGGGGGGGAAGTCTCTGGTTTCAAGCAGCAATGCAGGCAGGTCAGAGGGCAGCCTTTATAATGATCTAAGAGGATGCCTGTCAGTGTCCCAGTATCTCAGTCACAACTCCCAGGTCACAAGCGCCAAGCCACAGCTTGACATGGAGCCAACTCCTTTACCACAGTAAAACACACAAGTGTTGCAGTTACAAGATTACCAAAAAAAGCTTAAACACACAGAGAATTCAAGGGTAGACATGACCTTTCTATCACTGTCTGTAATGTTTCAAATAAACAAACACTGATATCCACAATGCAAGTTGCACAAACCCAATCGTGGTAGTACATGTTTCTCCAAACCAGACTGCGTCTCGTTTCAGATGGCGGGTCTTGGCAATTTGAAAAACCTAATCACAAATGCCTCAGAGCATTTCAATAAATGGATAATATCCTTCCGAGTCAAAACCAAACTTCCAATTTCCTGTGGGATGTATAAATGGGCTGGTGGAAAGTGTTTGACAAATGTCAGCTGAATGACAAACCAGGCCACAAAACGGTAGTTTCAGCCATTGTAGGAAAGCTTTCAGACAGTCAGTCACCATAGAAAACTACATTATATACCCTACATCTCCTGATTCGATGAGCAATAACTGTGTAGAGCTGCTGTAATGAGAGAAATGTAATGCAAAATGGATTCGTATGGTTGTGTAAGAACAGCTCACACAAAAGTTGTAAAAGTACTGAGTACAATTTTAGAAATTGAAACAAAGCCTGACTTAATGATCAAATACTGGTTTTGTCTTGTTTCCCTCATTGCTTGTTGTGCGTTCTGAGCAATTCATGTCTGCTCACCAGACTGAATCAGCAATAAAACTTGTGAAAGCCAGAGGCAATTATCATCACTACAAACTCAGAAGCAGAAACAAATCACTTACTACTCAAATGAGAAAAAAAAATCATTAGCTTCATAGTTTGTGAGTTATTTCAGAACAGATCAGGCTCAACTTTGCAGATGATTACTAGAATCAAAGAATGCTAACATTAAAAAGTTTCAAAGATGCAAAAATATTCCATCATCCTATTTCTTCCATTTACAGAAGACAGCAGCTAAAATATAGGAGTTTAATTTAACTGTGCGAAGTATAAAGTAGTGTAGTGCTGTGTTAATGTTGCTGTGCACTCTGTCAACTGACTGGAAGGTCGCTACTCTTTTACAATAACTTTTCCATATCATTTTAGCTACATATGAACCACCAGAGGATACAACTCTTAAACTGTCAGGTTGAAAACTTTTTGAACAAATCAGTATAATAACGCAAAAATCAAATACTACCCTGGTATCCAGCTGTAGAAGTATTCTGGGGAAAAAAAGGTATCTGCATTTTAATAAACAGAAACACTGCTTGGCTATGACTCAGTTTAGCCCATCAAGCAGCAGCTTTCCTCTGCACCAGGTTGTTTTTCTTTTTTTTATTCATCTTCCCTTTGAGTTCTGCATGACAAGTTAGAAACTACCTCACATCTTGTTGCTCAGTATTCCTCATAATAGTGCATCATCCTCTGTAACAGGTTGAAAGCACTTACTCATACTTACAGCAAAAAGAAAGGGGTCCTGAACATTCTTTGGAAATAAGAGCTCATGCTCAGCCACTTGTAATTTCCCCATACAGCTCTGGCACCCTTCTTACAACCCACCCCCCTCTTTAAATCTTGCCGACCTCTGCTAACCTCCCTTCTATAACAGCCTTTAAGGTTGGACACATGGGTGTGAATAGGTGGTATTTCAGCATACTAGGGGCACTAAAGAACAGAGCTGGCTGGCCAGGGGCCAAATCCCCATGGTTACCCCAGTGCAGTGACTGCCTCTTTCCTGTGTGTGTCTGCCTGTGACTAAATCACCTCTGCTCTGCATGCATGGGAGACCTGAAGGAGACGAGATGAGTTAGGGTGGCAATCATTACAGAGTCTTGCACACCTCTGAACCACCCCAGTAAATAAGTAGCAGATTTGTGCTTTACAGTGAGAGCTTGCATGGGGTAAAGACAGGGTGTGAAAAAAGCGAAACCCTAAAGCCAGTAGTTCTTCTTAGGATGAATCCCATATTACCCCTTGACCCTCGCTTTTAGCCGTTCACCGAGGGTAGGGTGTCCCAAGTCAAATGGTTTAGTAGCCTGTACAAGCTAACATTTTACAAGGGCACACATGAAAATAACGATCTGTGCGTGCAAATACACTCAAAAATATTATCTTAAAAGTTATACAAATGAATGGTTCAATGAACTCTGTAATGACTGGTTTGAAGTGTTTCAATATTTTGTTGATTATTATTGTTAATTTAACAAGTGCAAGGAATAGCAGTCAGTGTAAAATATTTTTGCTCCAACAAAAATAATTAGAATAATACCTTTTCTGTATAATTTCAATTCTTCTCAACAAGGGGAAAAGGATTTCTGTTTAAAATATTTCATCAAAACAAAACAAAAAAGCAACTATAAAGTCTATGCTGATGATTCCTGATATTTACTAAAATGAAAAAAAAGTAGCAAGACATCTTGCTACTGTATGATATGTTGTATGATCAACATACTTGATCATATTTGCAATATGACTTATCCTGAGTGTACCACAAGTACATGTATTGAAGCTCAGTATTCCAAATTAAATGATCCAAAGGTGAAAGAAAAAAGAATAGTGAAACAGAGGGGAGATACAGAATTAAAAGATGCATTAGGCCCAGTATGAAGTTTCCACAATCAGTGAAGATTTAGGACCTATACTAGTTCACAGTTTTATTAAATCCAAAGTTAACAGAGTGATACAACCAGAAATGTAAAGACCTTTCATGCTTGCCTCTGCTAACAAGCTTTATGGAGATGCTGACCTTAGGAGATGGATCCTGACCTCACTACCTGGTTTGATGACCATGGTATCAATCTGCTTGGTTGACCAAGCAACACAACCTGACCTAAACCCCATAAAGAATGTATGGACGAAACACTACATCTTACAGTGTATATGAGCTGAAGACAGCTATTAAACCAACCTGGTCTGGTCTTTCTTAATACGTCAGCGTATCACACACTCAATGCCATCCACCTTTGATCCAGTCATCTATGCAAGGATTCCTGACAAATTACTGAGCCCATTAACTGCAGGCTAACCATTCCTCAATCAAAATATGCATATTTTGTGATCTTATTTAAAATAGTTCTGAAAAACCAAGTATTTTGGGTTTAATTAGCAGCATCCAACTGAAAGAACTTGCTCAAATTAATGTAATTTCAATGATATTCAGATTTTTTGAGGGACACTTGTTTCTGTAATTCAACTAGTGGTATCAACCTCTTGAAGGAGTGACATTTTTTTTTTGTCGAATATTAAATTCCATGCCATGATACAGAGGAACTGATTTTGGTCAGGGAAATTGGATTCAGCAATGAGCAACACTGAGTTTCATTGGTGCAACAATTTATCCCCTTTGCATAATCTCTGTCCTGATGGTGTGATAGCACATGATTTAACAACGCTCTCACATTCAACTGAAAGTAACAGGTTGTTACTTCTGCATACTGAAAGACAACCAGAAGATATGGTATAACAGGATTTTCTTTTCGTGTGAGACCTTATCTTTTCTTTGGAACTGAAACAAATCAAATCTGATACGCACAATCAGAACAGACTTTTTAGCAAACAACATCCTAAATCTAACCCTTACATTTTTATTTTCCCCAAGTTGACGTGAGCAAAGAAAGGAAGATATTCTGATAACCCCCCCCGCCATCACTGGCTATGACTCATGCAGGTAGTGATGAACCAGCCTGGTCCCAATTAGTCTTTTTCCACTTCCTTACCTTTGACTTGGCTCTCATAGTCTGCGATGATTTCTTTATCCTTTTTGAACCTCGGTGTGGACATTGTTCCCCTCTTCTTGCGCTCGAAGCTCGTTGGAAAGTTCTTGGGAAAACTGTTTGTCAACAACAGAGCGGAATATCCTACAGTAGCGGACGCATCCTGCCCGTGAGGAATGAACGGCAGAGCCAGAGAATCCGCGTCAAGAAAATGACTATGTGAAGATATTTAACTCCAGCAGTGACGTTTGGAGCGAAGAAAAAAAAACATGAGCTTTTACTACTGCAACGTTCCTCTTCCCTCTGAGGTGGATACAGACAAGAGCCAATGCGCAATCCTCTCCCAACCAATGAATCTCCGAAGCACGGAGCAACAGCAGCGCTGCAGAAAAAAACAAGCAGAAAACAGTCGCGCAAGTTTCACGGGGGTCTCTGTTGGAGAAGTGGCTCCAACAACCCGACGAGGGAAATGCCTCGTAAGTCAACTTTAGTCCGTAGTGCGCGAGCTTTTTTTGGAAATGGTTTCCAGTCTGGGACACGCACACGTTACCCCACCCGCTTGCTTTCCCCGCGACGGTTTGTCCACCCCCTCCACCTCCTCTACCTCCAACTCCAACTCCCAGCACGCTCCGAAGCAGACAGGGCAGGCCGAACTGCAGCAGCTGGAGGCAGGCAGGAACACAGAGCAGGAGGTGGGTGGGTGGGATCTGCTCGCTCACTCACTCACACCCAGCCAGTGGATACAAGTGACACTCATGCCTCCCAAGTCAAATAGATTTACGGTGAGATTGTGCAAAGTATTTCATTAAAAAAAAAAAAAAAAAAACATTTCTAGAGTTACTGCTTGAATGAAGATATTACACTCATTAAAGGATTAATGAGTAGGATCGAGAGACACTTAATAATGCTTATGAAACACCGCTGTATTCCTTAAATAAATAAAATCTACAGGCTGTCCTAGTGCTGGAGAAGGCCGAGCTTGACAGAAGCCCCAAATTCCTCCTTGGCTTAAAGACATACTGAATCCAACAGATTCTTGTTTAATTTGTTGGATGAAAAGTTGGGCTTTTCCTAGAGTTGAAGCTGAAAGTTAAGCTAAACCAGAGCGCCATCTTGAGGCAAATTTGAAGCACAGTTAATAGAGTATGTTAGCAATACTGTTTGTGAAAAAAGAACGGGGTAGAGAACATTATCGATTACATTTCAATGGCCAAACCCGCTGCATCTAAACCTCAGATAACAAGAGCAATGCAAAGCCCTCGTGAATCATGTCTCCTATGTTTGGGAATCCCATGGAAGAGTCTGGCTTGGTAGTTGCCAGGAGGATGGCACTTGCCTGACAACACTGTCAACTTTAAAGTTTGGTACCGAAGGACCAGAGACAATAAATATTATGCTCCCAACTATGGAAGTTGTTGAAGTTTGGCTACTTCCTGCTCCAACAATGACTGCACACCAGTGCATGAAGCAATGTCATAAAAGACATGGATGAGGAAGTCTGGTGTTGATATAAATATGCACTTTAATATTTTGGCTGTATGCTTTAAGTAAAACCATCAATCAATCTTCTTTTATACAACACTCCACTTTATTAATTGCACCATTTTATAAAGTCCATGCAGAGCAGAACTAAAATAAATAGAAAACTCAAACCTCAAAATATTAACAGTTGAAACATCTAAAAAAACAATTTTTAAGGTTCTCATAATAAAAAATGAACTGTATTTAAAGTTTTTTTCCCCACACAAAATCTAAATGCATATTAATGTTTTTTTCACACATAATATTTAGTAGATTTTAAAAATCACAGTTTCCAGTGCATAAGAAACAAAACAATATTTAAAATAAAAAATAGGGACTCTGAAATGCAAAGGCAGTTTACAATTTGTGATTTCTAAATGCCTGTACATTCCACAGCTGTAAACATCTCAATAAAAATGTACAGAATTGATACTAATAACAGCAAGTTTACGATTTGAGAACAGAAATGTTTGTTGTTTTTTTTTTTCCAAGACCAGCCTCAGAGAGTACATCACTGCACATCACCAAGTTCACTATGTAAGTAGTACACCACTTTTTTGCCACAAACAGCATAAATAAAAACATTTATTGTTAACAATGTTAAGATTTAAAAGCACCAGTCAGACAGTTTTGAAGAAATTCTCTTCAATGACCTCAGTGAACCTCTCCTTCATCTGCTGACGAAAACCAGAGTACCACTCAAGCAGCCTCCTCCTCCGGTCCACCTTTTGCTCCTGACTTATTCCTCTCTCCCTCTCCAAGATGGCTGGCAGTTCCCTCCAGTCGCTGACGAAGATGAAGGGCGCCCCTGCTGCTTTGAGGAGACGTAGCGGGGAGCTGGGACCTGCAGCGCAGTTGCCAGGAGTGAGAACGTCCTCCACCACAGGCACTGAGCCGTAGGAACACGCCTCATAGATGCGGTAGCACTCTGTGTTGATTCCCACTGGGCAGAGAGTGAGCTCGCTCTGAGCCAGAGCTGTCTGATAGCGCCTCAGACTTTCAGTTGTTTCCTGGGGAACCCACCTAATGCAAGAAAGGATTATTATTTTTTTTTTTTAAATCAGAACAACAGATTACATCATCAAAATGTGCACAAATCACCTGGAAATTGATGCTTTGAAAAGTTAGGCAAATATAATTTTGCAAATTACAACAAAACTGACAATCTTGTGATTTTAAATGTTTTCATTTGAGAGGCTTTAAATCCTAAATAAGCAGAGGGATTTTCAGTGGATTTCAACACTGAAATATACCGCATAGAAAAGTGAAGGTAAAAACTTTAACATCACTTTAATATGGCAAGCTCCAAGCACCACAAGCCAACAAATAAAGAAATATTTGTTGGCCTATTTATATTGATAGGATAAATATAAATAGATGCTCATTTAATAAAATTGAATTCAAATTTATTAGGTGGTAAAAATCACAGGGTGTTGATTCTAAAGGCCTCAGTAGTTATTAAAGCTTCTTGAAAGCTTTAATATTGTACACCTTCTGACAATATTAGTATTTTTAACATGCAAGTAATATGGTCTTTACAAGGTCCTGCTATTATTTAAGTCTAACAATTAATTTTAAAAAACACGCACCACAACTTCCATTGGAGAACAAAAGCAAGGAGGAAGCTAAAATGAAAAACTTTGAGAAAATGAAGTGAATTCTAAAAGTCTAAGAGACAGAAAATATGTGAAACCATGGAAGCTAGAAGGGGGTACTTTTACTTTATCAAGCTTGCTGACATCATCGAGATATATGTCCTTCTCAGCAGTCCACGTTCTTACTCCATTTAATACAAAATTAAAATTTTCTTTCCCCAAACTATGCATTTCTCATGTTTTCTAATTGAATGTGTCGAGTTGTTTGCAGATTGTTTCATTCTGCTTTTAATCTCTAGAGTGCCCTTGGACTTATGGGCTCAGTCAAGTTGGGGCGGATTAAATATTTCTTCTAAACCTTGATATAAAGCCACAAAGCAGAGGCATCTATAGTACAAGCAATAAAGTGATAAAAACAGTTCTACTTTGTTCATCTATAAAAAATAAATCAAGACCTACTTTTCCCTGGCAGTGGTGAGGCATTCCTTATCTAGGCCAGACTGTTTCAGCACATTCATCAGTACTTCCCTGGAGGAATTTTTATAAACAGTACCCAGGAAGTTGCAGAGGTATGGCCGATTAGAAGTAATCAGCTGTGCATTAGGCCTGATCATAGGAAACTCTCTGTATCTGCACAGAGACAAAAAGACAACAGCAGCAGAATTGTTACACAATTATGTTCAGTTAGAGAAGACAGGCTCGCATAACTGGATGTGCCACAGTAAGGTCTTTGCATATGTGTTAGATTCAAAAGAAATGGCATACGTGGCAACACCGAGGGGCCACTGGAAGACGTCCTTGTCATTGACCCACGGGCTGTCGTAGATCAGGAACAACAGATCCACAAATCCGCCGTTTCTCTTTAAGTGTGGGGCGATCCAGTCGTTGTTGCATTGCTCATTGCCCAGCAGGACCACGGCCACATGGGACACGGTATTAGACAGAACCAGGGCTTGAACATGCTCCAGCCACCTCGTCGAGTAAGAAACTTTCTGCTGTTCGCGACCGTTGACAACCAAAACCAGGCTGTTCATTTCCAGGGGAACGTGTCCCTGAACCACTGCTGGGCCGGTGTAGAAACTGAACACAGAAAAAGTTGGTAAGTAACGAGAACGAGTTCATCGGTTTTCCTTTATCTTCCAGTGGCCAAGACATGAAGTGAAGTAAGTCAATACTAAAAATCTAATCAGTGAGTTTTACCTGAAATCAACTTTTCCAGACTGAAGCTCCCCTTCCCTCCACTGTGCCACCTTGTCAGTTGGGTTAAGGGGTCCTTCTAAAATATGTTCCCAAAGGTACAGCCCTGAGGAAAATGTAATGCAACATTTCATATGTTTTTGCAGTTAAAGCTTACCTTTCTAGCAAATACTTCATCATTAATTTGGTACTCAACTAAAAGCTGTAAAGACAATGGATATTTATGACAAATAACAATGCATCCAAAAGAAAATCTAAGATAATTCTTCTATTAAAAATATTGAATATGATAAAAAAAAAAACACCATTAGGTAAAAATTATTTATTGTGGTCCTGTCTTATTTTGGGGAACTAATGTAGACCAAAATATAACAAACATTGGGTGGTATGGAAACAGAGACTAACTATAATTTGTTTGTTGGAATTCAATGTTGATAGGCATATTGTAAGTAATTTATAATAATATTATGTAATTTGAAACATAATATTCAAATGACATAATTAAATTGAATGATTGCATGTACTTTTCCAATGTGTGTTTGAGCTGTATATGTTTGTGTAGCAAACAACATGAGAATTAATCAGAACAAAATAATTGAACATTTTCAAAAGCCGCGCTGTTTAAACTTTGTTCATTTTTCCAGAATGTACAATAGAAGTTTTTGCATGTTCTGTTATATTATGTACAGTATGACACCTTAACTTTGTCTGTGTGACCAAAAACTATTTGGGATTTTTTTTTATTTTGCAGCACTTACAGGTTTTTATACCCAGAACAACAAAGTGAGTACAGAACCACAACACCTGAACATTTGATCAGTATGAGCAAAGCATAACAGAATCTAAGTTTTAAATTTTAACTTTGGACCTATTCAAAATTTAATCAAAAGAATACAATTTTAGCTTCAAAACTATTAACCATCAAAAACAAGCCATTGAGTCTACCAGACTTATAATAGATTACTTACAACAGTGATCAAAGATATGAGCAGCCAATTACAGTTAACACTCGCAGCAATTAAAACATCATATTACCCTTAAAAAAAATCTACAGCTGTGATCAGATGGCATCCATCCATGACAGTCATGAATATCATGTTAATTTTAGGATATATTTAAAATGCATTTTAAGTATTCTTTTTGCCAATGAAATTATCAACATAAAACTTCAAAGATTTTTAAAAACTGAGTGTACAAGTTGGAATTTATTCACACAAGTTGAAAAGTATTCTCCCAGCCCCAATTATAGTTGGTCAGGTTGCGACTCAAACTTCTGGCATAATTATGGCTGAATATTTAACAAAGTTCTGACTACTACTAGAGTTCATTCAAACTGGTTGGTTTCCTGTCGCAGAAGTGACTTTTAATTTTTATAGCAATAATGCCTAGCTGTTAGTATAATAGTTTTCAGATCTGTTTCAGGTCAAACAGCTAAAACTCCGTCTCGCCTGAGCAGATTTGTTTTTTTTTACTCAGAAACATTCAGTTTGTTCATCTGTGCAACAGCAACCTTTGACATTGAAGCCATTCTTTCTCAGTTGGCAATCTCTCAATAAATGGGTCATTTATACTTATAAGGCGACCTACCGATGGCAGCTTTCCCCCAGATTTGAACCTTGTATCTTTTGGGCTTGCTCCTGTCGATTCGAGCCATGTACTGTTTGAAGGCCTTTCTCTTCTTGTTCAGAGCAGAGTTGTACTCCACCTCTTCGTCCTCCCACGGATTCCACTCATCTGCAACAAACGGGGCTCCATCTCTGACACCACCTAGAAGCAAGACATGGTTTCATTCTGTTAACTATACACCATATTTTTTGCAAGCATTTCTTACAGCTCATACAAAAATAATGGCTGTTCTTTTTTATTTTTTGTTGAAGTTACCCGCTGGTGCGTTGCTCTCTTTCTTCACCACCCTGTGAACGCGGGAGATTACTTTATTGCTGAAGAACACATTATAAGCGGCATACAGCGAAAATGCCACATATGCAAAAATAATAAGAAGAAACAGCTTTCTTTTTGGTATTTTCATTTTCTTCTCTTAGCTCAGGTTACCATTGTGCGGCTAATCTCCGTATATTTTGTTCCGAGGACCCTTGTTTACATCACAAGGACCCCTGCTTACAACTGACTTACAAATTGCCTGAGCTAAATACGTGTTTTAATCTAGACTAATCCAAATAAAGGCATCACTACATTTTGTTTGGGTTGTGCAGGTATATTTTAAAATATGTATTTTTTGATAAAGTCATTTGTTATGGGTGAAAGAGCAAGATTGGTAAAATACGAAACCGCACCGTTACATAGACGGGAGTATTTCTGGAAAAGGCAGATCAGAACAGTCCGCTCAAGCTACACGCAAGGTCGCGTCCCCAGCTGTGGGGTTGAGGTGTTTTTATTATTTGGACAGAGATGATGTCCACTGTTATTCGCCCGGGGGTCTTTTCCCCCTACTATCAAGTAACCAAACACGGTGTTAAAAGCCTGGTGTTCCCTGGAGCCAAGGAGCTGCTGCCTGCTGCTGGTAAGGACGAATAGAGACACTAGCCACCGGCGTTACTTAGTTTTGTGACGTATCTCAAAAGCTTCAGAAACTTTTCTTATTTCCTTATATATTGTGTAGTTAGTATCCCTGTAGAAAATGGAGACCTATTTCTTGTGAGTTAATGTAACTCTAATTTACAATGCTTCGAAACAAGTGAATACAGCTACCAGAATGTAGGTGTGATTTTAGAAAGTACAATTATATGAGCTGATTGAACATAAAAGACATGAAAAGAAAGTTTAAAAATATATATATATTGCCTGAAATAATGACAGTTCTTTCATTTTAGTATGTTATGTTTTTATATTAGAAACATTGAAAATTCTCTAAATATTTACGTTAGGCTTTACAGTTACAACCGCACTAATAATAACAATAATAATAAATACAAACACAAGAAGAAAACTTAAGATTTTGTGTAATTGGTAAAAGCCCAAACTTCTCTGTCTTTCAGAAAATACACCATTTTTAATCCATATGTAAAACATAAAATGTTCCACTCTGATAACATGAAATCAACAGATTTAACAAGTTTTGATTTGTTCCTCTTGACCTTAAACTAACTATGCTGCTACGCAGAAAAATATTTTTAAAAATTTTATTATATATCTTTGATCCATTAACTTTATTGTACCTGATTTTTAACAGTGCCTTATAAAACTATTCATACCGCATTATTTATTTTTCGCATTTTGTCAACCATAATCTTCATTGCTTTTATTAGGCATTATTTTGACCCAGAGTAATGCATAATTGTGAAGTGAACGGAAACTCATTCATGATTTAAAATTTTGCAAAAATAAAAAAATAATATGTGGTGTGCATCATACTCAGGAAAAACTGCTGAAAGGACAGGTAGTTATCCACAACACCTTAATGGAGGAATGTTTTAGGAATAAAATCATGGCTAAAAGAAAACCACAAGAATTCCAATTTACACTTTGTCATATGCCATGTAGGTGGCACAGCAGGTATTTAGAAAAAGTGGTAGGAAAGTTAACACTGCACATCACCCTGTACATACCACCCCCACTGTGAAGCATGGTATCAGCAGCATCCTGTTGTAGGAATGCACTAATTTAGCCAGAGTCAGAGTTAATGGAAACTGGTTGGAGCTAAATACAGGACCAAAGAAAACCTGTTAGAGACTGCAAAGGACTTGAGACTGGAGAGGAAGTTCACCTTCATTTCTTGACATCCCTAAACACAAACCCAGAGCTACAATGGAACGGTTTATGTCAAAGGATACTCATATGTTAGTAGTAAATGTAAAGACTTTTCATCCATTTGACAATCTAAACTTGTAAATTATCAAATCCAATCTGACTGCCAGAAGAAAAGTAATCTAATTTCTAAAAACAAGATAATACAATATTTATAAATCTTTATTGCTGAAAATTTGCTTAAAACCATCATTATACTAAAAGCACTTCATGATGCTTTTAGTATCATGAAGTAGCTAAATTGACTTGACCTGGTTTGTCTGCAGCTCCTTTTTAAGTATTTTTATTTTTGTCCAGCTCCAGCAGGAAACCGCCTTGCCCACACAGACATCAAGATTCCTGACTTCTCTGACTATCGCCGACCCGAGGTTTTAAATCCCCAGAAGTCCTCACAGGAGAGCAGTGAGGCCAGGAGGGCCTTTTCCTACCTGGTGACCGGAGTTACCACTGTAATCAGCGTGTATGCAGCCAAAACTGTGGTCACCCAATTTATCTCCTCCATGAGCGCCTCAGCGGACGTTCTGGCCTTATCCAAGATTGAGATCAAGCTGGGTGACATCCCAGAAGGCAAAAACATGACCTTCAAGTGGAGAGGGAAGCCCCTATTCGTCCGCCATCGCACCGAGAAAGAAATCGCGGCAGAGGCAGATGTGAATCTTGGAGAGCTGCGTGACCCCCAGCACGACAAGGATAGAGTGCTCAACCCCAAGTGGGTCATCGTTCTCGGAGTGTGCACCCACCTGGGCTGTGTGCCCATTGCTAATGCAGGAGAATATGGGGGCTACTACTGTCCTTGCCATGGTTCACACTACGACGCTTCTGGAAGAATTAGGAAGGGACCTGCTCCCCTTAACCTTGAGGTTCCCTACTACGAGTTTCCAGATGAAGAGACAGTTATCGTGGGATAAATACAGGAGATCTTTAAACTGTTATAAAATATGTTATTAAATATGTTAGTTGAAGGGGACCTAAATGTAAGTTTGCTAATAGTTATTTGCAAAGGCACCATTATGTCTTAAGTGAGTCTTCACTTTCTCACTCATCATGATTTGTTTCAAATGTTGCCTCTGCAGTAATAAAGTACTTTAATCATGTAATACTGTCATTTGTCAATGCTTTTAGTATCTGTAATAACACTTTAAGGTTTCATTGACCCACAGAGAGCAGGAAAACAGGACCTAGTTTTCCTGCTGAAAGGGTTATAACAGGAGAATAAGTATAGAAGAGGCAGATTTGAAACAAAAGTGGAATTAATAACATTTAAGAATATTCTTAAAACACCATGTGAAAACAATTAGCCAAGGGTTTTTGAAAACACTCATTTATTAAACAGGCAGGACCATTAGGCAGAGCTGGTCATTTCACCCCTCTACTATCTCATAAACCCTCCTTTAAACAGTTTCAGGTATTTTTATACGTAAATTAAAGAATATTAGTTAAATCTTCATAAATGAATATTAAGAAGTGACTTTATTACTCCAATTAAGGCAATCTAATTCATTACACAGTTATGTATTTCAAGGACGTTTCTGTTATTTACTAGATTTATGGCTTATAGCAATAAAAACCTAACTTGAATATCTCAGAAAGTCACACCACGGCTCTTTTTGCATGAATCACTGCTGTCGTCTCATCTACCTCTCCATAAAACTCTATAGGTTATCTATATCTTTAGATCAACCAATCTTTTTGACCATTAAACTCAGTGACACCACGGTTATTAAACCAGGTATTGCTACTTCTGGCAGTGTCGGCATCTCTGTGAAGCTTGTCAGCAGAAGGCAGCAAAAAGTGCTCCAAAACTTGATGGCTGCAATGACTTTAGACTTGATAAAATCCAGTAGATGCTTCTGGTGGTGTTTCTTAAGCAGAAGCTCAACACAAGGAAAACAATAGTTTTCAAGACAAGAATATTTTTCCTTGTGTTAAAGCAATAGTTTTTCTTCAACTACATGCTCCACTCCAGCTGGTGACCACACCTAGTTCGGACTTCTTTAAATTGCCCCAAACTCTCAAATTGGCTTTACTTTACAATCCTATTAAGGTTCTACTAATCGCTGTTGCTTGTGCACATTTATCTACGTCTTTGCCTTCCACTCAATTTTTGAATCAATTTAAGTGGAACTAGAAATCCAAATTCTCAGATTCTGTAAGAGACATCTTGTTGTCTACCAGCCTTGTGAAGGGTATCAGTGGCTGTCGAGTCCATAGGCTTTTTTCTGTAATTTTGTAGTCCACATCATTTCTGTATTAAAAATTATTTTAAACCGGTCCTATGTTTTTGTTCTAATTTCCTCAGAAATGAAATTCCAGATTTTCACCCATAATCAAAAAACAACTGAAAACACTTGAAATACATCATCCTGTGTCTGCTTTGTAATGAATATTCATCACCTTTTTAATTGCAATCCATATGCCTTTCAATAATATTGTGATATATTGGGATGCACCTGACAATATAATCTTGAGATATGAGCATTTCTATGATTAACTCCATGATTTAGAAAAACTATTAACTACTAAGGACAAAAATATGAGTGAACTGGTTAAACACATGGGTATATAGTGATGTTTCCCATTATCATGTCCGTCAGGCCATAATTTCCCCATTACATTTAAAGCCAGACTGGTCTCTTCAGTGCAGGCAAAGGCATAATAAATAATTCCTTCAAGTAAAAACTGTAGATTTTTTTTGCCCCAAAACATACAGCACATTTTTATAACAAAGTGCTAACTGGTTTATTACTGACAAATGATGATTGTGTTGGCACTGCTGTATTTTTACATTCTTAGCAACAGTTCACATTTTTTCTTCATGGTACTATTCCTCTGAGCCTGTAAGACTTTGGGTCAGCCCATTCAGTTTTTAGATGGACACTAATCCACATAGTGCACCTCAGCCTGGAGCTCCTTAGAGATGTACCCGATAAGAGCCGCCGTGACCTGCTGCTTCAGGATGGAGTTGCCCATCACCAGAGCAGTTAACTGAGCCAGGTCGGTCCACTGAATATCTCCCAGGATCCCCATGAGATCATCATACAGCTTCTGCTGCTGCTGAGGGCTGAGCTCCATTATGATCTGTGGAAGCGGCCTGAACTGCCCACTGGTCAGCCAGCAGCCAAGGAGACCACCCACTGCACCACCTAGATGGAAGAAAGGGTTTCTAATTCTGCTGTGGAGGAACGGTGTGGCGCAAAGGTTCATAAGCAAGTCTAAGCCTTACCCACAGCAATACCGAGGGGACCCCCCATCAAGCCTCCAGCGAAAGCGAGTCCACCTGCAGCTGCTGCTCCCTTCGCAGAACCTTTTACTGTGGACTTGATCTGCTGATTGGCAGACAGCTCACAGCACAACTTCATCACATCGTCAATTCGATGGCCCATTCTGTGGATCACAAGTTCAATGTTCGGTTAAACACCATATACGTCTGTATGTACCTTACAAAGTACCTGAAATACAAATAATCTCAAGTTAGCATCATAGATTGAACTGTGTTGGATGTTTTATTTACACAAAGAATGAAACATTGATTTTAAAAAAATAATAACATAAACCAGGATTTTTGAATCCTCAAGAGTTTAAAGCTAATCCACGGTAATAAAACAATTAACAACAAACCACCTGGTAAAAAAAATTAACACAAAGTACTAACAAGCAATATATCACGACAAAAGGCTGCTGTTTAGTAAATTTGTCTCCTTTTTCAGTCATTTTGCTGTAGAAAAAACTTTAAAAGTCATTAGAATATTTTTTTTATTATTTGTTACTTTAACCTGAACCTGTCAACAGCAACAATAACAATTATATTAATATCTGTTAATATTACGACTACTAATATTGTTGTTGATGTTACAACAGTGTTTTTGTGTAATGTTAATTCAATAATTATTTTGCAAATTAAAAGTTTACAACAACAAAAAAAAGACATGTTTAAGTAACTGTAATATTTACAGAAACCTGTAAATACCGAACACACTCCGAGTCAATATGGTAAACAACCTTACAGCAGTTAATGTTAACAGGTCAACATTTATACACCAGAGAAGCATAATAAGGTAAAAGCTAACGCGCTATCAATCGCTCCATGAATTACATCAGATCGTCGAGAGACACAGACAGCAGCAAGAACCTTAGTGAAGATTTATATCTTACCTTACTGTGGAAATAAGTTGCTATTTATGTATTCACAGCTTATTTTTCAGTGTTTTTAACTGGATCAAGCTTTCTGTTTAAACATGATTCTTGAGCTTTCGCATGCTGTTTGCATGCCGCAAAGCCTGCTGGGGGAAATTTTATGCTACGTTCAAGGAAATCCGTCAGCTCTCCTGTGTCGCTCTTTGAACTCGGTTGTTCATGTTAAAAAGTCAATTTGACAAATAATAGGGTTCAACTCATACTTTAAATATTTAACTGCCTATGGTTTCTGTTGACCTTGAACTGACTGCCTAAAACCAACTGGTTGTCAGACAAATTCTGGGGGTTTATTATGCGTCTCTGCTTATTTCAAAACCCAAATAAGCAACTTCACGTTCAAAAACAAGCCCAAAAAGCGCAACCCGCAACCCATTAAACTTGCAAGTGACTTTAAAAAACAAGCCCCAAACTGCTTATAATAACCGGACTTGGCGACCGAAACTCAAAATAGTTCCTGTTGTTCCAGCAACAAAATGCGCATCGCTCTCCTCCCTCCATTGTTTACAAGTCTATCACGGCGATCAGCTGCTGCTATTGCATACGGTAGAGTAGCGACAACGTGTTCACAGGATTGCTCAGGTCACTGTACACCTCAAATGATAGGATATACTTAATATACAGAAGCACCAAACTGAAAACTTTATTCATCCAGTTTTTGGTAGAAAGAGAAACAAATCATGGCAATGGATTTGAGGATGGGAAGGCGATAACAGGCCAGGTGCAGGTTACAAGTCAAACCCTTTAACGACTCAAGAATGAAATCCCTTTTCAAAAACTCACTTTTAAATGTTACTTAAGCAGCAAAATACCTGCAGCATTCCTTAAGGAAGACTGCTGAGAAAGTTTCAAGTTTCAAGTGGAGAACAATCAGGAAGCGTCACCTGGGAAAACTTTCAGGGTTTCCTCCAGAAAACCTGCTGAGCCCAGTGGAAGAGCTGCTGGGGTCGTCCATCAGCGCTCTGCTGTGTGTTTGGGTTAAAATATGTCAAGTTACAGAAAGTCTGAGGTGCAGAATCAGGCATCAAAACTCAGAAATAACAGCGTGTGAAGTCAACGGGCAGCTGATGGGACAGTACAATTAGTTCAGAAATCCTCAGTCAGTTCAATGCCTCAACTATAAACCTTTAGCTTAATTTGTCTTTGCTATCACTGGTGTAGAAAAATCTCTATTTAAAATAACAACCCATAGCCTGGTGGGGGAAAAAATAAAGCCTGGTGGCCCGCTAGGCTGATAAAACACTGGGAGAAACTCTGACTTCTGTCTACAGCTTTGGTTGTAAGCGGGAACCCTGTCTATATCGCCATGTTTAAAAAGAAATATTTCTAAGCGATCTTTGGGCTGCTCTTGGTCCGATCCCTCATCTAGGACCAGTTTGCTTCAGTAGACCTGACCCAAATAGAGGCACAAAGCCTCCGACAGCCCTAGGATCACTAGGACACGCAAACCCCTCCACCATGATAAGATGGCAGCCCACGGAGGGGGAAAAACAAAGCCAGAAACAGTTCCCTTCTCTGAACTGAACTGATCTGGAGAGAGGCCAGAAGGTGGCGCTCTGGTGTTTCTAACTAAACTAACTGTTTAGTTAGAAACTAAACCTTTTCTAACTAAAAAGTTTAGTTAGAAGCTAAGCTTTTTGTTTTCTCAGTTATTTTTTTCTCCACAGAAGCTACACCTGGTCTGGTGTTGATTAGCTGTGGTTGCTTCCTGGAAAATGGCATTGGCTGACATGATGCTGCCAACATCTAACATTTCTCCCTCTCCTTTTCATTTCCACAAACAGAAAGTTCTCCTGATCAGTTGACCTGTTGTTGTGTCTCTGTTGTTTCTTCTCTCAGCTCCAGTCGGTCATGGCAAATGGCTGCTGGTACTGAGCCCAGTTCTGGTTCTGCTGTTGGTTTGTTCCTGTTAGAGGGGAGTTCTTCCTCTCCACTGTCACAACATACATGCTCTGTATCAGGAACTGCTGTAAAGTCAACAATTCAACACAAGTGATTTGCTGTCACCCCCTGCTGGTCAGGTTGAGTGAATGCTGTACATAACAACTCCATACAATCTGCTGGGTTTCATTTGGTACAAAATTTTTAAATTAAGCAAGAAATCATGTGTGCTGGAGAAAGCAAAACAGGACAGTCGGGTGCAGGTTTTATAGGAGTACCAGGACTAGTTCACCCTGTAAGTGGTGAAGCTCACTGTCTGACCACTGGTGTCCAACTTTAGTGCTTAAGAGACACATCCCTTTTCCAACACACTGATATCACAGAGGATTCAAATGGCTGAATTACATCCTCATGATGTCACCTACCAAAGCAGTGTCCTGCTAATAAACTCTGCAGTTGATTCAGGCATCCATTTTTTTTTTAAAGTATGCAGGTATCCACCCTTGAGGACTGACATTGGACACTGCTGCTGTGGAAAACATTCCCCAAATGACACATCACAAAAGCTGTTATCTTTCAGGGAACACTGAGATGATATTCAATGAAAGTTCCCAGAAAGACACACAGTGCGTAACATAGCAAATCTATTGAAAAGGTTCTCAGTAAGTTCAGAGGATTAAATAGCAAGAGCAACGCCTAGGGAAACCTCCCTGGGTGTTATTAAGGTTACTTAATGAGCACTGTAGTTGACCTTCAGGGAAACTTTAAAGAACATTAATTTATAGTTCCTAGAAAGTCGTACTGTCAATGTTGGGGCTAACTTTTGGAGAATATTTAGAGAATGTTCCCTGAAAGTAGGTCAGAAAATCTGCAGCCTTTTTGGGGAACATTCAGAAATTGCTGCCTGAAGAGCAAAACATTTAGAAAAAGTTTCCTAAATATTCTGGTAATAGTGTTTGCTGGCTGCTTTCAATGTAAGTTATATCATCATGTAAAGATGGCCATTCTTTCAGCTCCGCTCCTTGATATGAAAGCTTTTCTTTTGAAACTTCTAACCGGATGTCCCTGATGTACTTCCGCCATCTTGATGTTGAAGTTCATGGCGCAGCGAGAGTGACGAGGAGTGTTTTTTTTTTTTTTTTTGCTAATCTTTTGGATCTTGAAACGGTGGATATATTTCGGGGAGTCATGCAGAAATCTTGAAATGAGAGTGTGAAATGATATCACCTCCGGAAGTGTGGATATTCATCACTGCCTCATTGATGACAGCGCGCAGGACGCATCTGAGGAAAAGCTGCTGGATTCATAAACACTTCTTTAGGACTCACAGAAACCCCCTGAGCATTGTTTTGTGGGTCACATTTACCCTTCTGCATTTGGGCTGACAATGGCTGGAAAAGGTGACACCAATATGGAGCAT
The DNA here is from genome assembly GCF_002775205.1 of Xiphophorus maculatus. Classification (NCBI taxonomy): domain Eukaryota; kingdom Metazoa; phylum Chordata; class Actinopteri; order Cyprinodontiformes; family Poeciliidae; genus Xiphophorus; species Xiphophorus maculatus. The sequence continues at coordinate 17,566,655 of NC_036444.1, read as the reverse complement.
CTCGGCGGAGTGGTCAGGCTCAGAGAGGAACACCAAAAGGTAATTTGAATCGTTCACTCGAAGCCTTTTGCTTTTGGCGTTAGCAGAGCCACTGTCGGTTCCTGACCATGCGGTTGGATCAGTCAGTGGTTTGTTTCGGATCCACGCGTGGATTTGTTCAAATGTGCTCTGCAAAAAAAGAAAAAAGAACTTGATCATGATTCCTCTTTCGGATTTCGAGAAGCTTCCTCCAGTTACGCGCACGTCTAAGTTTCATTTAAATGTTGAAGGGAGGCGTGTTCGGTTAGTTTCGGGTCTTTTATTAACACATACTTTGCTCCTGTAGTTTACACCTTAACGCATGCAGTTCTTACTGAGCTTTGTAGACTTGCCAAAATTAATATTTGGATCCATTTTCAATCAAAAAACAAATTAAAGGTGAAAGTTGGGGGTAACGTCTCCGCCCCCCACATGACGCTGAAGTTGGCTTTCGATTTAGCTCCTCACTAAGGGGCAATTTCACCACATTTTACGTCTCTTGTTACACTTGATTTGCTGGAGCTTAAATTATAAACTTCTCAAACTTGTACTGGTTTATTTTCATGCATGTATATTCTACAAAATTCAGACCGCAATGGCTGAACGCTTTATTCAGTTTGTTCAAACAGAATAAATTGTTTGTTTAAAACTGTTTAAAGACTTAACAAAAAACATAAACAAATCAAACTTGGAACAATTTTTTTCTTTCTTTGTTTTGTATACGGACATAATCTGTAAAATTAAAGTTTTTGTTTATTTCAGCGCCGTTGCTCTGCACTTCTAGATATCCCTGGTCCAACACATGTGAATAAAATGACAGAATTACAGTATGCTGTAAAGTTTTCCAGAATCCTTCTAATGATTTGATTGTTTGACTCAAGTGTGTCAAAGCAGAGGCACAGCTAAATGTTGCAGGACACAGGTCGTCTTTGAGGACCCCTGGTTAATTCAGTTTGTGAAAACGGGCACAGGATTTCGTTTTTTTTTCGTATGCAAGACTACCATTAAACAAGGTCTGTCAACTACACCACCTGCGTAAGCCAAAACCAGAGCACAACAGGCAAAGTCTGTAAAACCTTTGCTGAAATTAGTGAAAATAGAAGAAGGTACTTTTTATCCTCCTTAACACACCTTAGGTTCACATCTTTAAAGCTACTTTACATACCTGAGCATAATTGTTCTTCTGTAATGACAGAGTGTAGAAAATACAGTTTGAAATCATAAGATAATAAATAAGATAAGAAATGTATAAGTTAAACCCCTTTCTATGTGGTTTTGGCTATGCTTGTTCTTGGCCAAAACAATCAGTGAGATTCGTTTTTTCTATTTTTTCTAAATTAAAAAAAGTTTTACTTTTTACAGTGTCTGTCACTGATGTAGTGTAATTATGTCAAGGTTTGAGGTGTCTATGTGAAACACTTTGGTCAATCACAGTTGAACAAAGTGGTCCACGTAGAGAAAGCGTTAAGGTAGTCTCATTAAATAAAAAAAAAGAAAAAAAACAACTTAACAGCCCCTTACTTACAAATTGAATAAAGATTGCACAATTTACAGTATGTGTCTAGTAGAAAATGTAGTAACCTTTTTTTAAAATTGCAGGTTTCTGTAATGTTTCAAAGGTAATCTGGATTTGTTAAATGTTTGAAGTAATCCTTTAATCAATAATCAAATAGAAAACCTTGACTCGGATACCAACTTCAGCCTCACACACATGATATTTAGAAGGCCACACAGTCATGGGTTATACTTGAGGGAAAATACAAGCAAAGTCCTAACCAGTACTGTCTGCAGAAACTTTGCCTTCAACATGTCACAGAAAAAATCTGAAGATGTTCTGAACATTTAGATGATGTTTTACACGACTGAGTGTTTCCACTTGTCCTCTTTTGTTTGGTATATCTTCTGCTTCCTTGTACGTAAAAGGTCAATTACTGTGTTTAGCTTTTTGGTGTAAGCAACATTTTGGAAACACAGTTAAGTAAAACTGAAACCTTCTTTGGCTGTCGCTTAAAATATGTGCAAACACTGCATCAATTTCAGGATAATTTGACAACAAGGCAACATATAGATGCGGCTTAGAAGTTTTATTTATTTTTTTGTCGATAACCAATAATGTTGAAGAACCAGCTCTGATGTAGCCCTAAAACACAATGACCAGTGGCTCATTTGGAAGTCTTGCAATCTAAAAGTTGTCAGTTCAATTTCAGGCTCCTCCATAACTATGTATTGGTCTATGAATCTAGTGCTTTGAGCGGTTGCTATTACTAGAAATGTGGTTTTAGAAGTGTTTATTAAATACTATATTGCCACATGTAGTGATTACTATGTTTTATAAAAGTCAAATATCACAATATTTTCAGAAAATAATTTACTTTGTTCCTACCCAGCAATTTATTGTACTTTGCATGTGTAAAATATACTTGTTTGACTGGGGCACCAATATTGGTTCTGGCATATATATTCAAAATCTGACTCTGGCTTTTACTGAAATACCCCAGGGAGACACGATGAGTCCTATCAGACAATCACGTCTTCAATGCCTTCATCTGGAGTAGAACGGGGCCATTATTTCAGTCAACCAGAGGTGGTGTTGGTAAGCTAAAGTAGTTTGAGTTTGGGCTGCTTACATTGCCATTGCACTGGTAAATCAGGTTTATAACCATGTTAACTATTTAAGGCAAAGCAAGCAGAATACGCAAATATTTTAACATTTGACATGAAGCACAGAAATCAGGATGGATGGATTCAAACAACTGAACTTATTTGTTTGTCCCAGAAAATGAGGCCACAATCTGAACATGTAAAATCATAATCTGAGATGCTGCTTTTCTGTTGGTGTTTACTCCTAGCTCTTGTGATGCTCTTGTAATGTACAGGTATTTTGTTTCTATGGGTTTTTTTTACACTTTATTTTTTGAAATCCTGCAATAGAAAGTAATACTTTTTTTTTTACCTGACTGTGTGTTTGTTTGCAGGTGTTAGTGAAAAAGAAATACCCCATCCTGTCTTTTTAACATTTTTGCATTGCTAAAAATTGTGAACACACTCCTTATGATAATAAAGGAAATTGAAACAAACTATCATTATTTATCCTAAAACAGGTGATGGAAGACTGTGAAAGTCGGATTCAGCACTGGTAAGCATAGATTTTATAATTATCGTGTAAAAATGTTTTTTTTCTCCCGCTTAACCAACGTGCTGATCTTTGCCATCATTTAAGATAATAAAGTACCTAACCCATGTAGGTTTCATTACTTCAGCCCGGTGAGAAGCTTTCGCGCTCGCCTCGTAGTCATGAATCACGCAGGTTTTATATTATTTTATTATTTCAGTATTATTTTTCCGGTTAAATGGTGCACCAAACCATATCAAATGCTTTGTCTACTTAGTCAGCCAGAGTTAATGCGCGCGGCATTAAATCTCCTGTTTGTTGGGCATCTCTGCGCGCAGTGCAGCAAATTTAACTCATCGTACAGGGCCGATCCAAGGCTGCATGAGGCCTTGAGCAGAATTTGACTTAGGGGCCCCTCTTGCTGCTAAAAACATTAGCACCTCTAACAGCTTCTGTGTTAGATTTAGTGAAACCCGGGAGAGGGGAGTAGTTTAATTGGCCAACATAAAAAACAATAAATTATAATTACAGTTTACTAATTTGTATTTGTGAACAGAGCTCAAACTCAAAGACTAAACTCACAGAATCAGATTGTTGCTGTGGTAACAAAACAATCTAACTATGAATATTGTTCTTTGAACTTTTACAAAGTATACTTGCCAGCTCCTTAAAATCTTAAATTTACCTTTCCTGTCTACATAACATCTTTTTTTCTCCCCCCCTCCAGGGGGTCTTTTCGTGGGCTCTACTGTCCCTTATATGAAAGTAGGCTGACAGGAAAGGGGGAAGTAGAGGGGGAAAGACATGTGGCAAATGTCGCCTGGTCCAGGAATCGAACCCGCGATGGCTGCGTCGAGGACTCAAAGCCTCCAAACGTGTTATCCCCTACGCCACCACAGCACACCCAACATAACATCTTTAAATACAAAAACACGTTGGACCGCCGGTAGACCGCCTCGGCGCCCCGACCACCGGGCTTAGCAAGTTTTCTGGGGGAAAACCTGTTCAGTATAAATATCTGGCATAGTTTCCCATATAAGTTCTGTATTACTCTCTGGAAAGTGTGTGAGGAATCTTATTATGTAGAAAGGAGCCCCCTTGATCATGATGGAGAGAGCAAAAAGCTTCAAATCTGCGCAGTTATACAAGGATTTGAAGAAGTGCAACAGATTTTTATTCATTTTTCCCTCCTGTCATATCTGTTTATTGCATCTAGTTGTGCCCCTGCACTGTATAAACACACAGGCCTGATGGAGCTGTGAATTTGATTAAAGGATTTGAGATGCATCTTGTGTGCAAACAGTGGAGAACAGTGAAGCTCTCTACTGGCAGATTAAACTGAATCACCACTGTGGGTACACTATGAAATTGTACAAGCTTTAGAAAGGTTCAGGTCTGGGACAGTAAGTACATTTCCATTGACTCAAGCATACTTCCTTCAGTACACTTGGTAGTGAGGATAACAAATTGAGAGTGATTTTTTTTTTTGCGCAGCAAGACACACTTTTATGTGCCAAGTCGGCTCGTATGGATGCTAAAATAGACAGCCGGGAGTTCAACTTATTTTTCTTAAGTTTTCCTTTGATAAACCTGCTTGTTTAAGTGCAAAACTGTGACAGATTTACTTAATGCTGATTAAAACTACTGAATGGCCTTTCACCTCTCCCGTTAAATACCTACATGCATCTTTCTACATTAGTGCTGTACTTTGATTTAATAATGTGGTTTAAATTAAGTTTAAAGTATATTAGGCCCCCAAAATTAGCTATTTTACTAAATCAGCAAAAAACATTCTCTTTATCTGCTCAGCTGGAAACTAAAACGCAAAATTTTATTGAAACAAGTACAAAGTACATCCTAAATGTATCTGTTTTCTTTTTTGTTTGTTTGTTTAGCCTAGAAAATTTTTTTGTTTGTTCTCACCAATAAGAGGATCACCCCTTCTCTGAAAATGCTTTCCTTGATTAACTCAATTTAATAAAAGCTGCATCCCAATCAGCTTTTGAGTAAAGGTCACTGGAGATTTGTGGCTCTATTTACTACGAAAGTTAAATGAAAGCAAAAAATATGGTTAATGGATTAACTCTTGACATTTTAAGATTTTAAATTGTCTTAATTTTGCTAAGGCCTTGCATAAATTTCCATCTGCATCAAAGGCCCAGTGCTGTTTGTCAAATTTGCACTATTTTTTAATTCATTGTTGCAGGCTGCACAAAATCATTCTAACCCCATGTTACCATCCTTGTTCATACATCAATGCAACTTTCCCTTACTTCATTATTTGTTATCATTGATCTCTATATGTTTGTTATTAATGTTAATGAATAAAGTTCATGAGTTTGTTTTCCTTTGCTACAAGAGAAAGCATCTTAGGTTAGCTTTTTGGCATAGACCTTGATGTGGAGACTTAAGTTTGAGGTCTCTCTTTCTAAGTACAAATAATTCAAAAGTACGGTAACTAAAGATTTGCTACAATGAAATCTTTGCACCAGGAAGTTCATAGTCTTACAATTTGGTGCAAACTCTTAAACAGCAAAGGTTCCTAAAGTAATGCGAGGCTCATTTTTTACTTTTAAGCAGCCTCAGTCAGTTTTCAAGGTTCAACAAGCTGGTTCCTTCAACCTAGCTAGAAGTTATTCAAAGCATCTTTCAAAAAGTAGGAAATGGTGACATCTAGTGGTGACACGTAAGCTATTGTTTTTTGGGAAAAATAAATAAGCAAATAAGTGTGTGTATGATGGATGCTTCTTATATAAATATTTTATTGATTGGTTGGTTGAACGCATCTACAGGAAAAAGATATTGGCTGACTATGAAGCCCTTGATGATCGCCTTCGGACTCTTCCCGATCAGCTGTGTTATGACATCATGGTGAGTGCAGACTTTGTCTAAATGACACTTTCATACAAACTGACTCATTACCGAACTGCCATTACTGAAACTTGTGTTGCTTTTTTTTTTGCTCTACTTTCTCACCGAGTCTCTTCCACCTGTTTTAATGTGGCCTACTTCTCCTTTTGTTCTGCTGTTTCTCACCATCCTCTGCACCTTGAGCAGGTGCCATTTGGCCCTCTGGCCTTCATGCCCGGGAAACTCGTTCACACCAACGAGGTCACAGTGCTGCTGGGCGACAACTGGTTCGCCAAGTGCTCTACCAAGCAAGCTCAGAAAATTGTCGAGCACAGAATGAAACGTGAGTGTCGTTTCCTGTCATCTGGGGGATCTTTTTTTTTTTATGTTTTTTTTTTTTAATCTAGTCGTTCAACGCCACCGTTCATCCAGCAGAGGGCGATGGAATATCACATGTGAAGAAGTTGTCTGTTTTTAATTTCTTACAGCTTTGAATTCGTACTGGAGTTTGGAGCATAACGATGTCTCTTAGCGGTGTAATGTGTTGCTGATTTGTAAATGACATTTGCAGGAGCAGATTTGTTGTTAAGCGTTTGCGAGCTGCAAGGCATGTTGCAAACACGGTGTGCTTTTTTTTTTTGCATTTTTAATAGCTTATTGATTTTAAACGTTGCACTATTTGGCTAAATCCAACCCTGTCTGAGCATTTGTTTTTTTCATATAACAAAGATCACTGCTTTGTTTCTCTGTGCTCATTCTAAGTCTGAAAAATCTCATATCAAGTCAAATGGACCCAAGCAACGATCTCTGATGTGAACATTATTAGAATGTTTAGTGAAGCAGAAATGTGCTGCCACAGACCCCCTCCCCGCCCTGCTATTACAGAGCTAAGTGCTGTAATACAAACAGAGCTAGCTGAAATGTGTCAGACAGCGGCCGAGTTGTCAGGCCTTCTGTATTTGACCTTTCCTCACTTCCAGTTGATGCGCTGACTGGAGGGGCTCCCGATCGCCATGGAAACAAGGGCCCTCTGCTGCTATTAGTGAAAGGGCTTAATTGTTGTGAAGATTTAATGATCCGGAGTAGTATTCAGGGCAGAAGATATTATGAACTGTTTGTGTCATCATTTTTCTTCCCCCTCTTCCCCGACTTGTTTAGGATTTTAACTCTTCAGTCGCTGCTTGTCATTCAGCCCATCGTTTTATCTGCATGCCACAGTTTTCTTGCCGCCAGTTTTGGCACATTTTCTTCCGTGGTTCTGCTCACGTTCACCGTGGCGCATCTGTTTTCTCCGCAGACGTGGGGAATCAGTTGGACGATGTGACCAAGACCATGAAAAACTTTGAAGCAAGAGTGGGGTTTGCGAAAGATCTGGAAAGCATGTCAGCTGTATGTTGCATTTCTGCACATATCAGACATTGTGTAAGACATAATCGAGGACAAAAGCATTGACTTTGACATTCTTGTGATTTAGAATACAGGGAACTATGTCGACATCAGAGAGGAGGTCGGAAACAATGACTCGCCCGTCACAAAAGGTACCTTTATCTGACCTCATTTCACTTAATCATGGCTTATGAGAAGGCAAAGAAAACCATTAGTTTGCCGCTGAATTCCTTACCACAGTTAGTGTTTTTTTTCCTAGAGCTAACGAGTGAACTGATTATTGCTTCACAGGAAAGCAAAGAATAGCTCACAAGCCAAATTCTAAGCCTAAGATGGATGTGATGTTTGATCTGAAAGAGGAGGATGAGGAGGATGAAGGAGAGAGCAGAGACACAGGGAGCAGGAAAGGCAACATGACTGAGGAGGAGCTGTGGGCTAGATTGGATGAACTGGAGAGACTGGAGGAGCTGCAGGACGAGCAGGACAGGTATATCCTAACCTATCATATACTCTGATTAGTAGAAGTAATATGGTAAAAGTTTATGATTTTATTTTCTACTGTAAATTACCTTTAAGCACTTTTCCATATCGTCAACTTTCAAAACTAATGGGCTAAGTCTTTTTTTTTTCTTTTCTAAATCATCTTTTGGCAAAAAATGACTTAGGTCATTATTTTATGAAGGTGACGGTATATGAAATTAACAATAGACCTACTTAATTTAGAATATTGTCCAGAGTTTTTGATCAAAAAGTGAAACTTGCTGTGTAGATTCATAAGACATGCAGAGAGATATGTATTTTAGCATCAGTTTTGGTTTTCTATTAATAAAAGCACACATTTCAGTTTTTCAGAGACTGTTGATTCAAGAGAAGATGGCACAAAAAGGACAACACACAGTCATATCCAGTACGAATATGATCAGACTTTCCATTAACTGTCTGGTGTACAGCTATTAGCTTGTTTAGCGGCTTTAGCAATGACCTTTCATGGTTTACCATTCTGGAGGAGGATGGTTGAATACTCAACAACTGCCAGGTCTTCTCCATGATTGTGTAGGGCATACCCTGACAATAACATTTTTCTAGTAGATATCCTTTTTTTATTGGTCTTATGTAATATTGTAATTTTCAGAAAGATTGAGTTTCTAGGTTTTATTAGCTGTGAGCCATTACCATCAAAATTAGACATAAACGCTCTAAATGTATCACTGTGTGTAATGAACCTATGTAGTAATATCAATCGAATGACTGAAATAGCATTTAGGTTATTTTCTCATTCATCCACCTCTATACAAAACACAGATTTTCATGTTTGTGCAATTTTGAAATTTAACGCTTTAGATCTATTTTAAATTAAAGATGAACAACAACACTCTGATAAACTCGACTCTAGCTACATTTAAGTTTTATTTTTTGAGACTTTAGGAAACAACTTAGTATAAAAACTGATGAGACTGCAGAGTTAGAACAGCAATTGATAGAATCCCTTTTTTTCTCCAAAGCTTCCATTTTCTACTTTTGAATGTTATGTTTTACTAAATATCAACACTTTCTCTTAAAAGGATCTAATTTTAAAAGTTAAATTAAAAAAATAACCTACATTTAATTGGATTAGTAACAACTTTGTAAAGCTTTTAAATCTTAGTTTTGTAAAATAGAAAAAGAAACACAAATTAGACTCCTATGATTATCAAGCAAAATAGCTATTTTAATGTTTATAGTGTTCTAAGACCCCGATGTCCTTCCTATCATTTATTTCTGAAGAACATCCTTAGTAAACTTGCAGCTTTATCTGCTTTCAATCTCTTCAAGGTGGGAGTTTGGTTAAGTGGCAGACTGATGTTATCTTGTGTCCTCTCTGTTTTAATATGACTGATCATTTTTTTCAGCCAAACATATCTGATGAAACTTGCATGAAGTGTTGTTCTTGAGCTTCTCAAACTAAAGTCTTTGTGTTGAAGACTGTAATTATTAGATGTAGCGATCTCTCTGCATGTTGTAATCCTTAAATATCTAAAACCATTATATTTCTCACCACTACGTATTGGTCCCACTATTCTCCACTTTATTTTACAAATCTTGATCTTGAAAGAGTGATGAGCATTTTTCCCCTTTAGATTGTCTGATAATGCAGACATGAATGGTGAAGACACCTCATCATCTTCATCAGAGGAGGAGAAGGAGGCAGATGCTGCACCTCCGGTAAATGGCCTGAGTTTGAAGCCAAGCTGGAGTTCTGTGCCTCACAGCATACAGCCACTCACAGACAGGAAAGAGGAAGACTACGAGGAGGAGGAGGATGGCAGCTGTTTGCCAACCATTTTCTTCTCTCACACTGTCGAACCCAAGAAGGTCGGCTCATTTAAAAAAAAGAAAATCATAGATGAGATCTTAAAAATATTCTTTGTTTTGGTTGTATTCGACCTGTGTTTCTTTCATTTCAGGTGAGGATAAACACAGGTAAAAACACCACCTTGAAGTACAGTGAAAGAAAAGAGCAAAAGGAGCATTCAAAAAGGAAAAAGAAGAACGGCCACAGTAACGGGCACTCCCATCACGAACTTCATAAAATCACCACACCAACTGATATTTATAGGTAAAAGCAAAGCAAACCTCTTTGCAGACTCTGACGTAAACACAAAGGTATTCATACTCGTGCAACTTTTTAGTTTATGTCAGGTTACAGCCGCAAACTTCAACATTGGGGTTCCATGCGATAGAGCAACACAGAGCACATGGACATGCTTTGATCTGAACCGGGACTGAACAGCTCCAGGCCTCAAGAGTTGGTGTCCTTCATGTTTTTGATGTTCTTCTGGTTTAACACCCCTGCATCAAGTGAACAGTTCATTACAAAGCCTCTGTAGTACTTGATGCCATGCTGAGAAATTTATCCAGCTTTCAGCTACATATTGAAAGCATGTTACATTGTTTTATAATCCAACTCTGGTTCAAACTTCTCAACTTTGTCCCTGACCTGACTGCTTCACTGCTTTGCTGTTTGTTCTGTAATGTTTTTTAATGGACCTCTGAGGCCTTCACAGAATTTCTAGACTTAAACTGTAATCAAATTGCGCACAAGTGACTTTGAACGGGAATTGGTTGCACTAGATTTTATTTGGGCGACACAGATTAAAGAGGGTTGAACACAGATGCAAAACTTCCAGTTTTTATGTCCAAAACAGTTTTTTTATCACATAAAATCGCATTAAAATACAGAGAAGTTTGTGGTTGACAAAATGTGGAAAAAAACCAACAACTAATAGTTGTTAATACTTCTGCAAGGCACTGCATGCCCATCCCACGTGTGGAAGTGCAGCTGATGAAACATGACTGTTGCTTTTGGGTCAGGTTGTTCGTGGATGTGAAGAACGGGGAGCCGATCCCCAGGAAGTCCATCCTGAAGTCGCGAAGCCGGGAGAACAGCGTGTGCAGCGACACCAGTGAGAGCAGCGCCGCCGACTTCGAGGAGCGCAGGATGATCGGACGCAGCTTCAGCCACGATGAGATGACGCACAGCGACACCAGCGATGGCATCACCGAGGAGGACAGCCCAACCGCGATGCCTCTGCAAACTCCCAGCAGATTTGAAGTTAGTTTTGTCCTGGGTCTTTGTCAGCGTTTTACTTGTGCAGAGCTGGTGCATAAACGCGGCCCATTTGAGCTTCAGAACATTTGTTTAGAACGGAAACGGTGACCCGAATGTGTCCAGTTTAATTATCTTACAGTACAAACCCATTAATAAGTATTTTACATGAGTGAACGTGAGAGTTTGCTCTCTTTCAATTGATCTTTTTCTCCTCAGGCTTTTTCAGGTACAGTGGTAGAAAAGGACCCGATGCCTACAGCTGTGCCCCATCTGACCATCGTCCCACCTGCTTTACCAACCATACTGGAGAGGAAGCAGGAGGAGGTTGCACCTGACGTGCCCCCTCCTGAGCAGGCGCCTAAAAGGGTATCTAAGTTCAAAGCTGCCAGGCTGCAGCAAAAATGACTTTCTGGGTCTTTTTCTTCTCTTTTTAACAAAACTGAACAAAACACAAGCAACTGTCTCCCTTGTTCTGATCATCTTACATCCACCCGTTTCTACGATCAAAAGGATTCCTGTCATAGCACTATTAATAAATCTGTCTCGTTTCTGCTTTTCCTCAACCTGATACCCAGAACCATTTACATTTTCTCCTTCTTTTCCGACCCTTGCTGTTTGTAGGGAAGGTGACACTAGCTTTTGACACTTTGGATGAGTTACATTGTTTTCTTTTTGTCAATCTGTTGCTACAGTGAAATTTCTACCTTCTTTTGACCTACCAGATGAATGTATGTATTCTTTTGTGACAAGCTTTATGTTGAAAAAAAATATTGATGGGAACTAAAACAAAAATAAGTAATTTTACCCACTTGTTTTTTTACATTGTGAAAAACATGCAGTTTCTCAGTAGTTATGAAACCTTACTGATGATTGGAAGTTATTTTCCTGAATAAATATGTTAAATATGATTCTGCAGCTGTTTTGACATTCATTTACTTTTCTTCACCATTCGTGTTATAGTGCACCAAAGCCTTTAAAAGCAATATTACTTTACCAGTTTTCCTCACTTGCAGTAAAGAAGATCCAAATACAACATCAAAGTTTTGGAGCAGAAAATGTCTTGGATGTTTGAAATTCTGATATTTAATGTAATTAGAACTGTTGTCTTGCAGCAAGAAGATCCTGGCTTTGAATCCTGGCTTTCTTAACGAAGTTTGCATATTCTCCGGTACATGTGTGTTTCTCTCTGGGTACCCTGGCTTCCCCCCCACAGTCCAAAAACACAGTTTTAGGTCATTAGTATTCCCTCAGGTATGAATGGCTGGACCTATGATGAACGGGGATCTGTCCAGGCTCTCGTTCAGTGACCGCTGGAGAGAAGCACCTGCGACCCCATGACCATGTACGGATAATCAGTCAATCAATCCAATTTTATTTGTGTAGCACATTTCAGCAGCAAGGCTTTTCAAAGTGCTTTACATCATAACAAACACAAAGTCATGCAACATAGAATCAATAATCAAAACATTACATTAAGTCAAGTGCCATCGTTAAATTCGTAATTGATTACGTTTCAACTTTAAACAGGTGGGTTTTTAGTTGAGATTTAAAGGGAAGTCCGTGTTTCAGCTGTTTTACAGCGGGTATAGACATGGATAGTGTAGAATCTAATGCAGATTTATCAATAGTTACTCTTGATTTCAACCATAAATCTTGGATGGCTACTGCATTCCAAATGCATTATTTTGTTTACTGCATCAGCATAATGTTGCACATTTTAGAAAAATCTAACCTGTTAAGGTTAGGTGGTACTTTGTTACTCCAGAGGAAATTATGAGCTAGTCTGTTGCTTGCATGTATACATAACCACCCATAAGTACTAGAGTACATTAATTTAGTGAGAGAAAATGCTAAACCTGTTTACAAAGCTTATCACTTTTATTCATTCTCCATATAGCTACTTTAGATAAGTTGAAGCTACAACAAGTTCCTATAAGACAAATGCAACTAGTAATTTTTACTTTTAATTAAATCCATTGCATACGTAGGAGTTTTGGATTGTTTTACCCTTGACTTCCTGTTTCCCTTGGGCATAAATGTGACATGAGAAATTGACTCATTTCTTGCAGGAAAAACCAGAAAGGTGTAGAATTTTTGCGCTTTTGACAGAAAATAAACCCTAAAGTTGGAGTGAAAGGCATCAGGAAATCAATGAAATACAAGGAGATGTCTGCCAAAAAAAAAAAACTTCAAATGGGTCATCATTATGTCTTTCACCAGGACAGTGATTGGAAATATTAGACCAAATCAACACAGAAATAGTCGCCCAGACCAGATCATCTCATGCATCTCATCCCCCAGAATGTTAAGGTAAGGACAACACACCTGAGGTCTTAGACAACAAGCTCATTTATGCTACTTTGCTTTGATCTCTTTTTACATTTTGATATTTTTACTTTAATTCCCAAAAATGAAATGAGGATTTGGAAAAAAAATGTTTGTAAAGTTGTATGAATAGTTATGGTGGGTGAGTTTAATTCTTTGAAAAACCAAATGGTCTCTATTTTGTTACTTTACAGGAGCAAAAGTAACAAAGACTCATGTTTTCATGTTTTAGAGGAAAAAGGTGATTTCAAATAGATATCTTCAGAGGTGAATGCAAAATTATTGTTTTATATTTTTTTTGTACTTTTAAAGAGTAAAAGAATAAGACTATTACAAAAGACAAATTATTATTATTTTTTTAAATGTATTTGCTGAAACTTTGCAGATTTACGGTCCACTCTGTGAAACAGGATTTTCGGTGTAATCTGCACACTGTACTTTTAAACGTTAATAAAATATAGAATCTTGACGGTACAGAACTTTTACTGTAATATTCTGTCAAGAGAGCCCAAAAAATGTAGTTTTACAGTTTCAGATTTATGTCCTTATGATAGCTTTAATAGGATTCCCTGCTGACCAGCCATATTTTTTATTTCTTTTTGACTCAGGAATGATGCAGATTTTATTTGGCGGATTAATTCACTCAGACATAGCCAAGCTGGCAGTCTCACTGTATTATTTCTTCAAAATAAGAGGCTGCCTTATTTTGAAGAAATAAGGCAGCCTGTAGCTTTCAAAGCTGCGGTTCATACAAATTTTGTGCCCAGTTTATGAGGCAGATTCTTGTTGCTTTTTGCCTATAGATGTATTCTATTAGGTGTCATCTCTGGAGTCATTTGGTTTAGAGTGCAGCATTTTTTGCAAGATAAAAATCACTTCAGATTGCTACAAGTCAGCAAGAAAGCTCTTTAGATCTCCACTCTGGTGTTTCTTTATCTGCACCAAAATAGTCTCAGCAAGTTTACTCTGATGTTTCCAAACGATTCTGCGATTGTGCAAGTTTCTTAATTACATCACATAACTGATCAAATAAAAAGATGTTTGCTGATTGTTTTACAGCCTTTTTAATGGTTTTGCCTTTAAATTTGATTCACCCACAGAGGGTTTTTTTTCCTCTTAGATGTTGTAATAAAGAAACTGTGAACGATCAAACTTTTTCTGCACACCGGAACCATGTATCATGACAATTGAGGTCAAGTAAGCAATGAGAATTACCCCCTACAAGGTTTTTTTTTGTTCTTTTTGTGGATTCTGAAGTCATCAAAAGGAGTTGTGATTGTGTTTGATGTTAATGTAACACCCATACTTTTTATTTTATCATCTTTACCTGGGTTGAGTTTTAAAATGCATTAGTTATCACGTTGTAGTTTAACTTCATGAAGATTTTCAAGATTACGCGTCAACTACAGACTGTTTTGCTGAAGTAGTTCATGAAGAATGGCATGTAAAAATGAGAAGTATTCTTGTTTTATTTAATGTGAGGCACCTAGTTGTCATTTTTCTATAACTTTAAACATTAGCAGGCCAAATGATATATACCAATGTTTCCCTTCCTTTAATTAAAGCTATGGATTAAGATTTAATGGGCTATCACTTCCTTTTTAGTAACAAAAAAATACTGCAGTTCTGTGATAAGAAGCTTTTAAACAGGTCTTAAGGTGACTCCCCACCTCCTGCACCTTTCATTAGGATTATTTCTCCAATATGAAAATCCAGGTAGCATGAGGCAGATTAGGCAATGCTTAACATAGTAGCGTTGTGTTGGTAAGACACAGATCAATGGACTTATGTAGGTTAAGCTGCAAAGGTATATGCCAGAGTGCGGTGGAACTACATTTCAAAGAAATCTAGGATACAAACTTAGTAATGAGAGAGAACACTCCGGAGATCTGCATTGCTGGGATTAAAAGGGGATTTTAAGAGTTGTTTGATGAAGGTTTCAAGCAGGAATTGTTGTCCAGACAGGTGTTCAGGCCTGAGCGAGGCGAGGTGAAGAGTTGCAAAAGACTCCAAATGATAAAAGAAAGGATTAAACGGCAGCCAGTATATCTGCTTTACTACATTGACATCAGCAACTTTCACACTTTAAACAACTCCTTTTTAAAAAAACAAAAATAAAAAAATGTCTAGAGACTCCTTTCTACGTTGATTTGGCAGTATGTGTTTGATAATCATACTGTTAATGTAACAAAAATAGATTAATAAAATTTCAGGTTTCCAACAAAGGATTGTATATTCAAACTGTCTGGATACTTTAAATGGTTCATGATGCCATTCAACCTAATAAGGTTCCCAGGATCTTTAAAAAAAAGAGCGGTCTATCCGCTCAAAACCTCCACCATGCTGAACAGTGAACAAACATCCATTCCATCCAAAATTAAGTTGTAGAGAGATTAAATGGACCCCCACCTAGCCAGGGAATGACAGAATTATTCAGAAGTAGCCAAGAGGTCAATATTAACTCTAGCAGAGACCCATAGCTTAGATGGCAGATTCTCTTGGCAGGGCAGTTATTAGTCATTCAATCCACAAGTCCGGTCTTTATGAAGAGGTGGCAAAACTAACGGCGACTTTGAAAGAAAACCACAAAACCTGTTAGAAGTTAGCCATGAGACATGCAAAACATGTGGAAGAAGATGGTCTTATCAGATGACCTTTTGGTCTCTGAGCAAAGCAATGCACATCACTCAAAACACAACTTGAAACATGGTGGTGGTTGCATCATGTTGCGGAATTATCTGCTGATCAGAGCTGATGGGATTGCAACTTTGATCCAGAAAGAAGATTTGTAAGAGCCAGCTAAAGTTTTGAGTCTGAGTACAAGGTGACCTTCCAGCAGGACAGTGACATTAGACATACAGCCAGAGTGGTAATGTAATGGTTTAGGATGTGTTTAAAATCTGCAGCAAGAGTGGAACATTTCTGATGATCTCTTTGGAATCTTTCTAAATCTGAGCTATTTTGTAAACAACAATACACAGAAATTTTCATCTAATTGTGCAAAACTAACTAAGACAAAACAGGGACTTTGAGACGCGAACTGATTCAAGAGGGTTGAATACAAATACATGCCATCTCGGTGTATTGACTGAAAAATCATTAACATATTTGTTTTGTTTTTTTTTCACTGGAAAAAAACCCCAACAACCTGTTGCTGTTTTTACATACAATACATAGTTCTTCATTTGGGTTTTATTTAATCTTTCTAAAAGAACATTTCTGCAGTGCATTCCCCCATTACAAACAAGATGACTGGTAGTACTTGATGTCTTGAGGGGCAAAATCTCCAGTGAAGGTCAGATGGTTGCTAGAAGTGTGATGGATGTTACTAGCATCCAATTAAACCTCCCTAAGCGAGCCATTATCCAAGTAACATGTTTAAGCACTGTGTTATAAGCCCTTCTATGGCAACAATTTGGAAACGCAGAGAGAAACAGTAATTTCAACAAAATAGCGGTGAACAAAACACAGGATCAAATCGTTCAAATTAAAACCTTGTAAAATGATAGTCCTGTTTTCACGGAACTTCTCAAATGTAAACTACTGGTGTTCCAGATAGTCCCCATAACAAATGCGACATGCATAGTACGATGTAATGCATCCAAATACCTGCTTATCGGGGAAAGGGTTGTCGAAGTCTGCGTCCTGGAGACGCCAGTGCACATTTTACGCACGGTGCCAGACAGTCTGTTACACTTACATACCAGCGGCCAGATGAGGGAGACATACGGCTTCGGGACATGTCGAAGTATCCCGAGTCATTTTACAAAAAAAAAAAAAAAAAAATTATAAGATTTCATTTTCTCTTTTCTTCACTTGAAAATAGTGCACAGCAAAGCGCACAGTTGGCTTCGCCCGGTGTTTAGCGATTTAAAAAAAAACCTGCCTCGTTGTAGAAGAATCTACACTTCGAAAGGGGGGAAATCAGCGTCCTACCGTGAGCTGGGCGTTTATGATAAAGCGAGCGAAAGCGTTCAGTCCGTCAGTCAGCAGTCAGTGATCCTGTTCCACATCACTCTCCACTGAACTCCATCCGTCACATCGCGTCCTCCGCTGCGCCTCGCCGAACCGGCCAGGTAAGGGGGAATCTCTGCCCTCCTTGTGTGAAATTTTACTGAAGTTATTTGTGAAAAGTTTCTGAGGAGACGGATTCTGACAGGCACGCGTTTCACAGAGATGTCTATGTAGGGTTTTCTTTTGATCATGAGACGCAAGTAATGGCGAAGAGGTTGAGAGGTGATCGAGGCATTCAGCAGAAGTTATCCTCATCAGCGGAGTCAAGATTTGAAGAAGGTGCAGAAACAGCAAGTGTGCATTTCTTCAGTGTTTATTTCTGGATAGCTGGATAATTTGCGACCGTTTGTCATCATCCATTTTACACTTCGTTAACCTTAGGTCTTGCAATATTACTGTCAGTTCTTTAAAAATTAGATGTTCAAATGAAGTTGTGTGTACAGTGGCGTTTTTTTTACTTTGGACGCTATGGCTCACTGCCCAGAGCAGCACAGCTTTGGGGTGGTCGGGCACTTAACATGTTTTTAAAGAAAAGTAAACTGTCAGATGTACCCCAAATAATTTAACCAATGCTTATTTATTTGCATGCTCCATTAATGGGGAATGATTGACCCCGGCCTAAGAAAATATAAGAGCCAATATTGCTATCTGACTTGGAGCTTTGATTTGATGCTTGATTAAATAAAATCAGTAACTTTAGTCCAAAGTCAAGAATCTTTTGACTGATCAAACTTGAGCTGAAATATTCTACACAATGCAAAAATTCTTTGAAACACAGATTGAGAGTTTATTTTTGTTTTATTTGTTAAAACAAAAAAAAGGAGGCAATTAGTTTAAATATTCTCCCTGGCATTGACAGCATTTATTGACAGGAAAAAGCCAAAGATTTTGAGGAAGGATCCCGAGGTTGAGAGTCGAACCTCTTTATAGCGTGTCCACTCTACCACCATGACCTACATCACCCCAAAAGGAAATCATTTTCAATGGTGTTTTGATGTTAGGATCACCTTAGATTGTGGTTGGTGTACAGAGGAAGAGGATTGCACAGGGTTCTATTAATTTCAGATCAAGTTTGCTACAATGGCTGTGGCTGAGAATAAGGATGCAAGGTGTGTATATGTAAAAAAAAGAGCATTTATAAACTACCTTTAACTTTCAGTTTGTGTCTTTAATTATAGATTTTTTGATTTCCATCACACTTAGTTTAATAGAGGAAAGGTAACCTTTTTTTCTTTAAGCCTTCACCTGTACAGAGTGGCACAGCTACTTTCAAAGCTACCCTCGCCCTTCTTCACCTCACCCCTCTACTCCCCCCTTCCTCCTGTTTCCAAATGCTCTCCTTTGAAGCGATGATGCCCCATCTGTCATATGTGCGCAAAGAGAGACCATGCTCTGCTCTTCTCAATTACTGAATTCTCCTCATGCCAGCTCCGGTGGGACAGGAGGAGGAGCAGGTGGGTGGCAGTCAGTGCGATCAATCAACATGAAATATTCAGCTTTGAATATACACATCATTTACTGATGATGTTACTGCCGCTGCTGTCCTTGTTAGGAACAGCTCCCCACTAAAGAAAAAGAAAGAAAAAAGTCAGACTCTTCAAGTTGCTTCTTTGTAATTGTGACCAAATACAACAGCACTATTACTTGTTGATCTGTCTCCGACATAGCCAACAGAAATGATTCAATTAGTGTAAAAATTCAATTTTACCAATTGGTAATATATGATCAACTGACTTTAGCTAACTTAAATATCTTTTATATGTAATTACACATGAATGCAACCTCTTTGTTAATAATATTTGTTCTGATTTCATGCTGTCTGCATTAAATGTTCCCTAATCTGTACACAAGTGGTGCCTGTCCTGTGTAAGTTAAAGTGCTGCTACCTCTCCATTCCTCTGTCTCTCCACCCCCTCACACACATAGGCCAGTTGAGTCCCATTAACACTTGCAAACTTTGGTTTGGCACCCACTGTCACACATTTAAGCAGATCAGTTTGTGCTCAGGTAAAACACTTTAAAAAAAACGGAAAAATAAGTCCTAAAACAATCTCTCATAAATATCTGATAGGAGATGAACAGAGTTTGATTGGATGAAACAGTATTAAAAGTAACGCTGCAGCCTGTTTCCTCATTATGCTGCTGTAAATTCAGACAGATTACATGACAAAGCTCTTGTTTGGCAACTTCCTTCCCAGATAGAAGCACTTGTTTGAACATGAGGCACATGATTTGAATATCTGTAATCCGCGGTAAAATCAACAGGCCAGATGAACTTTTTGGCACCCTCTAACCACCACACTGAGAAGGATTTTCTCCCCGCAACAATGCCTAAGCTGTTTAGACTTTAGGCTTAAAAATCATTTGAAAAAAAAAAAAAAAGAAATTCAAAAGTTATTTGATGTCTCTTTCCAACATGGAAATCCCAGAACTTTGAAATCGCATCAGAGAAAAGTCAGAAAGTTTCCAATCATTCAAACTCTTCAGGAAACTTTTAATCTCCTAAGTGTATGCTTTGTGATAATAATATCGCCGTAATGTTGCCTCATGAAATTTGCCTGAGAACCATGGCCCTAAGTATTTGAGCTATGAGGCAATACAGTGAAAAGCATAGCCCCCTCATATGAGAACACAACAGTGAATAATTAATAACCTTGCTCCCAATTCCAGGAAAACAATAGCATATTGTAGGAACGCTGCACTAATTTAACCAGAAGAGGGAAAAACACAGACTTTAAGTTCGACTAAAGCTCTGATCCACTTCTATTGCATCCCTGCACAAGTTTTTGATCCACTTACTCCGGCTTGCACGTATAGAATGTGGTGCTGCATGCTTCTAATGTTGTAATGTAGCGTTGTTTGCCTGTGAGATTAATCAGAACCCATTAAATATCCCTCTCTCACCTGCTGGCAGTATGTGAGGTGGAAGTGCACATGCAGGAAGCTATTTTCCACAGGCCTCCTCTCTTGGCTGTCAGCTCCCATTAAGGGGGAAGGTGTCATATCTGTAACACAGCTGAGTGCAGATGGCAGAGTGGAGGGGATGGCTCACCGATTTAAACAATGATTAATGAACAGAGATGGAAAACAAATTACATTGGACTATTGGAGGCCGGGAATTGTTTTTATGAAAATGTTAATTGTGTCTGCCAGGCTGATACCAGGCGTGGGGGGAAGGGTGGAGCGAGGGCAAGGCAGCGAGAGAAACCAGGGGGCTACTGATAGGACGTCTACTACTCCCCTGACTCAGATTATCGCCGTGTCTCAGCATGCCGCGTTTAATACCGCACCTTGGCTTTAAGACCTCTAATGTGCCATAACTTTTAAGGTTTGGCTTTTTATGATGAACCCCATGAAGAATTGTCGCCCACCACTGCACCAATTAGCGTTATCTCTAATAATAAGTGGTTGTAAGTGACGAGAGAAGGCGCCCTGTTCTAGTTGTAATTATTGCAGGCGGGTGCAGCTGCACTACTTAGGGAGATGATGATAATTATTTTTCTTTTTTTTTCATTGCGGGTTGATTATTTAAGAGCATCATACACTCATCAGAGTAATCAGGAGAGAGTGATTAGTGAAAATCCACGAGGCTAACAGCTGCCACATTAAACACTTGCCTCTGTTGCCAACACACAGAGGCAGTCGGAGCCCTTTCTGCAGGACAGAGACGAGCGAAAGCACTTCACCTTCAACTCCTGGACCACATGTGTTTGTTAGAAAGTCAAGGCTTGGGAAACGCAGAGAATTACAGTAAGCTTCCCATGAAAAGGTGTGTTTTTGTGTGTGCTACAAGGTCACTCTTCAGAGCTTTGGCAGTTATCTAGAAGGCAGTGGAAGTTTTGATATGGGATTTTTTGGAAGCATGGGAAACAGATATGGTTACAACTGCTCTTTGTATTCTGTTGGATTAATTCAATCAACCTTGTGTTGCATGCAGTTTGCCAGAAGCAGAATGCTACAGTCAGTGTTTCTCTCTGTTTTAACATTTTGTTTTAAATTCTTAACCTGTATAAGCATTGAAAAAAACCTTGTAGTTTACATCAGGGGCAACAGCGATCATGGCATGTCTGTAAAAAATCAGCTACCATAAAATCGTGGCTTCCTATTCTAAAACAAAATAATTACAAGCTGAGATTTGAAATTTTATTCAAGATGCTATATTAGCTATTAGCATGACTAATATTAAAAAACCAGTAGCCTCCGAGTGTCTTAGCTTGAGCACTCAGATTCTTATCTTCAGTCTGAGATTTTCAATAGTCCGCCAACATTTTCAACTTCAGAGTGTTTCATGACCGAGGTTAAACACTAAGAAAGATCAAACAGAGCATCTTGGCTGTCGTCTTTTCAGCCTTCCTGAAATGAAGGCTGAGAACCTTGAAAACCTTGCTCTCTTGCTGCCAGAATATACCTCATGCAAGTCTGACCACACCAGAAAATGTCTCTTTTATTTTATTTTCAACCTATTGGTCCAGCTCTGCCTTAAAATTAGTCAAACTTCCGATTTATATAGTTTGCCATATATACAGCAAAAGGGTTTAGATTTTTCTAGTCATTTTATTGCTTTTATGTGGACAACATGCACCCTTAAAACACAGGAGTTTAAATTTTACTGTCATCTTAAAGGTTGGAGTATTGTTAATTATATCGATGATTTGTGTTTTTATTCTGTTTAAATTCTCTATAAGTGCTACTTAGTTGAATGCTATTTATAAGTAACCAACCACCTGTGTCATGTGTGAGAACATTGCAAGGGTTTTTAGATAATTGTGGCAATAGATGATGTGGGAAAGCAGTTTGTGAATAGAACCATGGCAAACTGAAAATTTGATTTGATTTGTCAGTACCAATAATATAAAGATCAGGGTGCATTGTAGTATGACTCTTGTACTGACATGCAACGTCACTCGATAAAGCAACCCCAATATGGCAATCATGACTGGCAAACATGCATGGAAATCAGTTAACAACACTGATTTAGTTTCATCGTCTATATTAGCATCCTTAATGATTTGTAGATGGTCATTTTTTCCCCCCAAAATACAAGGTTGAGCTTCAGCAGTTGGAGAGATCCTGTTGTCTAATCTGTGTCATGTTAATATCAGGTGACCCAGATGTTCCCTTTGTGAAAATTAAAGAGGTTCTCTTGAGCTGCGTTTTTAAAAACTCATTATTTTGGCTGTTTTTCTGCTTTTATTAATCATACAGTCATTGAAAAATAAATGCACCTCTGGTTATTTACTTGAAAGCAAGTAAACCATAAACAGCAGTTTGACTGAGCTTGTGATCAACACAGGGGGAAAATTGGAGATGTGCTCCAGAAACGCCATGTCCGGTGTTCACGCCGCTTCGCCTGCCACTGCGAAAGGCCCGCTAAACTAAGGGCTAATTCTCTTAGCCCAGATGTTGCCTGAGCACAGTCCTGGGATCCCACTGGGTTGATGAGCTCAATCAGTGAAATGATGAAAAGATGATTTTGTCCCTGTAATTACAGTGTGTAAACTACTTAGCTAGGATTGCAAAGGAAGTCATTTTCTAATTACGCTGGTACCCCGTTGTCTAATGGTGGATGTTTTGTTGTTTTAGAGAGACAGAGAGCGTGTATACAGGCGTGTGTTTGTGTGTGTGTGTGATAGGGCAAGAGAGAGGAAGGGATAGAGAGTTAGGAAATTCATAAGGGGTCGGTGCTCTGCTACAGAGAAAAAAAAAAGACCATCACAAGGGCAAGATGGCTGCCAAATGAGAGTTCATTGAATTATCAGCCCAGTTAATGTGCCTTGGATTATGCTCTTTGTTTGTCAGTTTTTTCCTGTGGATGCCATAGCTTAATGAGCTACTGTAAGTGGCATTACCAGAGCCCTGCTGTGATTTTGTGATGACTCGTTTAATGACTTTTGTTTTTAGTGCCTTCAAGTGCTTTCGCAACTCAAAGTGGATCGAGTTTCTCCTCAACTCCTTCCTCGTTCTCAAATATTGGCTGATGTAAAGCACGGATGCAAAAACAAGATTATCTCCTCGCTGTTAGGAATCCTGTTGAATTAAATGGTATAGCAACAAGAGTTTGCATCTCTTTCGTCAGGGGAGGTTGTACTTGTCGGAAAGGCAAAACATATCAGTATGTTGCAGACTGAAGGAGATCTGTGTGAGTTTACATTGGAGGCGGCTTCCGTCACACGGGGCCCAACCATCTGATCCAGCCTACACCATGCGGATAGGCTTCTCTTGTGCAAGGCATCCCCTACGCACCCCACACTGTTAATTCGCCCCGTCATACGCCAGACCTTTGTTTGTGTCCAGAAAGAACAGGTGGTCTGTGCAAACATGAGCAACTGTTTACACATTAGTGATTTAAAATACATTCTATGTGCATGTGCCAGTGTGTGTGTGTGTGCGTGGGGGTGTGTGTGTGTAGGGGTGTTTGGGAGAAATAGATTGTGTTAGAGTTGCCGTCTTTGCATATGCTTCATGAGTAAGTGGTTTGCCTTAATGTGTGTGACAGCTACTGAGAAAGACAGATTAGTGCTTTTATTGCAGAGTTAACATCTAACATGCAGTACTTACAGACTGATCTATAATAATATATTGCGTGTGTTTTTTAGTTTGCTTGTGGCTGTTTCATTTCAACATATTCAGTGTCCCATAACTTGCATTTGTGACATTTTGACATTTCAAAGAATTGATACTTCATGATTAGTGGTTGGCCAGTTAGTAGAATCAAGGCATATAAATGCTTTACAAAGTTGCAGCCTAAAAACAGCTGAATATTCTTTTCAATAAGAAATGCAAGTGCCAGAGTGGCTGGATGGTTTGGCCTCTTCTGAGCATAGCATAGCACATCACCAAATTTGCACTTGAAGCAAAGCAGATTTTCCCCACACTGCTGCAACTGATTAGTCCTTGTAATTGAAGTGGCATTTTTTACTCTTTACAGATTTTATAGGCAAGTCAGAGGTTATTATTAACAATGATCAGATCCAAAATACCTCTTTTATAGAGTAAGATAATCCTCTGGGTCTTGGTATCAAACTGGAAATTCTTCATCATTCATTTAAACAGCCAAGTAACACAAAATAAAATGAGTACAGTTCAAATTTCTGTATAAAGTTGTTTCTGGTGTTTAGCTTAAATATGAACCAACTCAACATAATACTTAAGTTATATCTGAGTGCAACAATCAGCATAACATCATGACAAGTGAAGTGAAAACCCCTGATGACCTTTCCCCCTTCCCAGCTCTTAGGGTGGATATGTTAAGCAGCAGGTGAACATTTTGTCCTCATCTTCAAAACTGCAGCTTTTAGGGAATGTTGCTGGGTCACAATGGGCAAGATAAAAATTGGTACAAGAGAAATAAAAAGTGGCAAACTGCTGACGACTCTAATTTATATGGATCGAATGCTGACCTGTGCGGTCTTGATCCAACACACATGCTACTGTAGCTTTAACTACAGTTGAGATAGGCATCAGAATGCATCTATTAGTTGTTCTATTCCCTTACTTTTTAATTTGTCATCCACTCTGACCGGAAACACTTAATAAATTTGGTTCTTAATATATTTTTACATAGGTAGATTACTCATGGTGCTCTGCCTTCTGCCTCCTTAAATTAGCATTGGGTTCTATATAAATATGTTAAAAGGAAAAGGAAGAAAGTTTTAAATGTTAAAAAAAAATTAACCACAATGAGGCTTTTGAAATTTCTTGGCCCCCCTGACTAGCTGTTAGCATTAGCCTTCAGGAAAACCCAATCAGGACTTACAATATATGAAAATGATAAAAGAATTACTTATTGCAGTGGCACAGTTGGTAGCACTGTTGCCTTGCAGCAAGAAGGTCCTGGGTTTGATTCCCAGCCCGGGGTCTTTCTGCACAGAGTTTGCATGTTCTCCCTGTTCATGCGTGGGTTCTCTCCGGGTTCTCCGGCTTCCTCCCACAGTCAGATTAATTGATCTCTCTAAATTCTCCCTAGGTGTGAGGGTGTGTGTGTGCATGGTTGTTTGTCTGTCTCTATGTTGCCCTGCGACAGACTGGCGTCCTGTCCAGGGTGTACCCCTCCTCTCGCCCCAAACGTTCGCTGGCGATAGGCACCAGCTCCCCTCCCGACCCCAGTAGGGACAAGGGTGTACAGAAAATGGATGGATGGATGGAACCTTTCAACAGAAACTAACTCAAAAAATGTTTGGACTGTTGCTTTAAAAGCATACTTTTTAATCTATTTGTAGAGGCTCAGCTGGTGGCCTTCTTACAAACCTGCTATTTATTTCCATCTGAGTTACTAAAATACTATCCTGTATCTTTAAGGAACTTGTTCTCCCTTTGCCATGCGTTCAATGCCACTAATCTGCATAACTGAGAGAGAGGGAGACAAACAAAATTAATCGAAAGCCTCCTTTCACTGAACATATGAAATAGCTGACTCCCAAATAACTGCACATCATCGCCACACCACATGCACGCCTGATTTATTTTTACAGGGCACAAGCCAGATTTTTGATAGTCGTAAAAGGAGTGGCATAGATTTACTGCATCCACAACAAATGTGTATGTATTCCTTTATGAGTTCTTTAGCTATTACTCACAAGGAGCTAGTTTGTCAGTGCTGTGTGTGCTCTTTCTGTGCTCTGTATACCCGCAGTAATGAATGGTGCTGGTTAGACTATTCTGTCTCCGTCAGGCTTTTGGGAGGCCTACAGAGGAGCTCCTATAGGGTTTCATTAATCTGGCTGTCAGAAAGTATATGGGCGCTATCTTTTGCGCGGGTCATGCCGGGCAGCTGTGTTACCACTGCCCTCTTCCTTGTTCAGGCTCTTCATCCCCCTGACAGGGCAGTCCATGTGATGATTGGCTTGCTACTTTGGTGGGTGGACGCGTGGGTTGAAGTGAGATGAAGGGGGGCATAAAGCATGGCATCGGGCTTTTACTTTCCGCACATGATCCTGCTTTGTAATATTTAGACAATCGCCCTTTGTAGCCTGCAAAGTCACTGAATTCCAGGAATTTTGACCATAACTTGTCATTTTGAGGTAGGAAGGCCCACAACAGAAACAATGTCAGACATCAACAGATATTCTCGGCATCAAACCGCTTCAATATCAATGTCATGCCCAGCTTTTCTGTTAGGTTCGGGTGGCTCAGGCAATGTTTACAACTTTCAACTGACCTATGCATCAGAACATTGTTTAAATTTTGTGAAATCCTGTTTGAGTAGCCCCACTTATCTCACACAGAAATCATATTTACATGCATGTATTTAAAGCTGTGGCATATGGTATCCACTACAATCATTGCCCCCATCCTAACACACGATGCTGCAGCATCATGTTATTTTGAAAAAATACCACATTTAATCTGAATAAATTTATTTATTGAGGTAGAAGCCTAACATTAAGAAATGTTTTACTCTGTTGTAAAACAGAGCAATAAACAGCAAATATCTAGATTTGCTGTTTATCCTCTGGATATACCCATTTAACCTCCTTTTGTCAAAAGGTCTGTAAACCAACCACTGAAGAAGGTAGTCAGAATCTGATGAATCTGACCATATGGCCTATTTTTAGTTATCTAGGTACTGCCACCAGATATCTATTTAAAATATTCTGGTATTTCAAAAGAGTTCACGATACCATACACTCTAACAAGATTCAGAAGAAAAAAGAAAACAGGCCCACAGCATTACAGTCTCTCCACCATACACAAGGTACTTTTCCACACATTCTTTTGTTTCATGCCATAGTCACCTGGGATGTTTGCTGTCAAAAAGCTTAATCTTGGTCTTCTGACCAAAGCACATGACCTCAGGAGATTTTAGCTTTGGAGCAAGTGGCTAAAAAAACAATAAGGCTTAAGTCATAATTTAATTGCAGGAAAACAGAAAGTCTTGTGTTACACATTAGAAGTTCCCTGGTATTCAGACTGACTTCAAAATGAAAGTAAAAAAAAATGCTTCAGTTATATTGTTAGGTGACTTTGTTAAAAACAAAAGTATTCAAATTAAACACTGTATTTACATTTAGACACGTTTAGAAAATACTAAATTTCTAAATGTGATAACGTTGTTCCTGCTGTGGATCTGGCCACTTAGCAAACAGCTTGCTAGCATATGCATAGCTTCTGGTTGTTTGTCTATGAACTTCAAGCTGCAACTTTTTTGCTGCAGTCCTTTAATAGTAAGTTTTGGAGATGTCTTGATTCTCTTTACCCTTATGCTCACTTTGTGTGTTGGCAACATAAGCTTGCGTCCTCATCTAGCCTCTTTGTTACAATTCAAATTGTTTTGCATATTTTAATTATAGCTCCGACTAAAGATAAACACACACTTATTTTCATAGCAATGTTTTCTTAATTATTTATTGTTTATTTATTTTAATTTTGAAGAGGGGCTCGGGGAATTAGGTCTCTATGTCCCATCATATTTATAACCAAGTGAAACAGAAATTATATATTCTTAAACTACATTTATTTTATAGAAAATGTTAAGCATGGCAATAACTGTAGCTCTGATGACTGGATAATGTGAATGGCAAGACAATTTTATTTCTGTCGCAACAGAACAATTAAAAGAGCTGCACATTATAAAAAAAAAATAAAACTGAAAACAATTAAAGCATAACGCTGGCAAAATAAACAAAGATATAACAAATTGAAAAGTCAAAGGCAACTCTAAACAAGTGAGTTTTTAGTCTTGTTTTGCATTTTTTTGGAAGTTTGTTCCAGATTTGTGGTGCATAGATGCTGAATGCTACTTCTCCTTGTTTGGTTCTGGTTCCGGAAGACCTGAGAGGTCTGGAAGGTTGGCACAACAGCAGGACTATCATGGATTTGGTGTTAAGCCATTCAGTGATTCATAAACCAACAGAAGTATTTTAAAGTCTATTCTCTGAGTTACAGGGAGCCAGTATAAGGACTTTAGAACTGGAGATGTGTTCTCTCTTCCTGGTTCTAGTGAGAATGTGAGCAGCAGCAGCATTTCTGGATCAGCTGAAGCTGTCTGAATTTTTTTGCAGTCATTAATTTGACCAAAGATAAACACATCAACGAGTTTCTCATGATCTTGTTGGTACATTAGCCCTTTAATCTTGAAAATGTTCTTCAGGTGACTGAAGGACAACTTTGTAATTGTTTACATGTGTCTAATATGTGTCCTTGACTATTCCCAGATTGTGGGCTGCTCACTAGTTTCTAGCTGTAATAGTTGAAGCTATGTGCTGACTCTTGATCGTTCATCTTTTGGTCAAAGGAAAACTTTTTTTGTTTCTATTCAGCTGCAGAAGGTTATGGCACAGCCACGTATTTATTTGTCCTAAGCATCTGCTTGGTGCTTGAAAGGATTAATAGTCACCTGGTGACATTTTAATATAGAGCTGTGTTTCGTCTGCATAGTTTTAGTAACTAATTTTATTACTACTTGTAACCTGAGCTAACGGGAGCATTTGTTTTGGGGTTTTTACACATCTTTATCAAAGGTGCAGATAATTTCGGAGAGTAGTGTAAATCCTTGTGTGATTGTAATTAAATTATGTTTACAATATGCATTATACACTAAAGTGTGAAAACACTGAATTTCTATTTTAGTGGTGATTTTTTTTTTTACAGATTTCTTTGCCTGACTGTAGTGAAAGCAGATTTATCGCTTTATCTGAAATCACCCTGAAAGCGCAGCGCTCTTGGCTGCTTTGACTGTGCGTGTGTGTGTGCCTGCCACATTTTTGTTTCCCCTTTTATTGCCTGTGCTAAATCACACCTGCTCCTTTTTCGTCTATGTGCGGCCACACCTATGAATCGCTACTGTGACACTGTGCTTCATAGCAATCAAGCACCCTCTCAATCTGCACCAAAACAGCCTAATCCTCTCTGACAGAGAAAAACACCTAATGGCCCAGCTCACATCTCCACCAATTTCTGCAATACCTGGCCCACACTCAGAAGTGATGCATTTTCTTCATTTTTGGCCTCCTTGTTATTGCTTAGTTAATCAGAAATACCCCCTCTGTAAATATGAAGTAGATGCAGTGTATGCTAATGTCGTTTGCTTACTTTCTCCCTGTCAGATATGATTAGGTCAGGCCCATATCCTTACATTGATCTCAGCACAGAGCAGACACATTTCTCAGAGCAGCCATGGCTGCAGGCAGCTCTTTATCTGTGGTTTTATGTGTAACGTTTCCACGTCTCACTGAGGTTGCTATGCAGCAGCAGGTGGCTTAGACTCATGGTCAAACTGATTTTTAGGAAGCCTTTAGTTGCATTAACTCTAGTTTGGAAAAGTTTTTTTTTCTTTAGGGTATAATTTCCTCAGTTTTTTTTTTTTTGCTTTATTCCCTCTTTCTTTCTGAGAAAATGTTTTTTTTCTTAATAAACGAAACGCACCAAGTGGTTAAAAGATTAAAAAAATATAAAAATACACGGCATTTGTAAAGTCATTTAAAGCTGAGTTTAATCAATTATTATCGACTCTGTGCAGATTCCAAATTAGATACAGAGTGCAATATTACACATTCAAGGCTACACTTCTATAATGATATTATTAGAGGCAAATGCAACAATGATTATAATGACCGTAATCCTTGAAAGGGAGTGGGAAGTGGGAGGAGGCTAAACTGTGCTTTCTAATATGGCATGAGACTACCAGGTTAGGAAATTAAAGAAAAATAAATAAACTTTGGTCACTTTTTGACACAATCTGCAGAATTCCTAAGAGTAAACCAGTTCCTAATGGGTGCAATGATTTTTAAAATTTTTTATCTGCAGCTTGAAGCAGCTAGAACAAAACATATCTCCCAGCCTGCCAACTTTTTATCTGTGTGGTGTTGTGTACATCATTTTCGTGACTGAGTGAGGTTGCAGTCCAGGATGATGTAAGCCTGTGTTAATTCAGAGTGGACAGTGCAGCCTTTGTTCCTTGCCCTTTGCTGCTGCTCTGGAGCTGTGCAGAGCTCGTCTATGTGACCTCTACCATTGTAGCGCGACGTGAATTTGAAGCTTTGTTTTCTTGCCACAGTTGAATTTAAAAAAAGGGGGAACTGGCAAGTGCAGGCTTTCCGTTTGAAAATCCGTATTTTACTGTCTCTGTTACTTGATTCTTTTCTTTGCAATGTTGAAATATTTATCATTTTTATTATTCTCATAAGATACAGTGCAATAGAAAACTACTACTACTTCTTAAATGGTTCAATATTTTGTCCCATTATGTTTTTTTTATATAAAATCTGAAGAGTGGGGGAAAGTTTGTATTCAGTCACCTTTAGTCTGATTCGCCTGAGTAAAATCCAAGTCAAGGCCTTCAGAAATCAGTAGAATCCACTTGTGTGTGATTTAATCTAAAGATAAATCTATTTGTTCTGTGAAGGCTCTAAATGGAGCACTGTCCAATCCATCAAGCAAAAATATAAGGAGTGACTTTCCACCCAAACTGACAGGCAAGCCAAGGAGAGCCAAGAGGCCTGGTTTAGCTCTGGAGGAGCTGCAGAGATCCACAGCTCAGGTGGCAGAATCTAACAACCATTATTCATTCACTCTACAAATCTGGCATTAGTGAAAGTGACAAAAAAAACATTATTAAAAGAATGTCAAAATGAGCCCTATTTGCAGTTAGCCACAAGGCATAAATTGTTGAATATAACATATAAAGTTAGGCTCTCTGGTTGAGTTGTTTAGCCAACATTCAAATTGCTATCTGTGAATGAAGACTTACATTGCACTTTAGTCTGAACACGTAGCTTTCACCGCTGTGAAACATGGCAATGATAAAGAAAACTGCTACAAGCTGCTAAACACTTATGATCGGGGAGGTGATTCCCCTCCAGCAGGACAACAATCTTAGACATACTACTAGGGCTACAATGGAATGGTAAATTTCTAATTTACTAGAAAGTATCTATAGACCCTCTTCATCTAGCCAGGCTGAGCTTGAGCTAATTTGCAGAGAGCAATACAAAACAAGTTTAGTCTGTAGATGTGCAAAGCAGTTGTAATTGCAGCTTAATCTGCTTTTAAAATCTACTAACTCAGAGAGGCTGAATATATATATGTCAGACTTTTCAGACTTTGTGCTACTCTGTGTTGGTCTAGTACCATAACATAGTACATGCTGGTTAATGGATTTAACATAACAAAATGGGAAGGAAATCAAAGGTATAAATAGCTTTGCAATATGCTGGACTTATTCTGGTAAAGGGCTTTCCACAAATATGCAACAGATCAGCTTGAAAGAACTGTGAGGATTTACTTTCATGTTTTCTTAAAAGTGTTTCACTTTTTTGTGTGAAATTCAAAGGAAGGCCAAGTAGAGTCAGACCCTCTTTGATCTTTGTGCTGCTTTTGCATTGTGTCAAAAATGTGATCTAGACAAAACTTTTACCTTACCCTTTTGTAAAGATGAGATATTTGTTGAGGAAGCCTTTGTGGTTAGACATAATCAGCATTTTTACAGTCTCCAACAATAATCTAAAACCACAGGTATACTTAAGACAGGATGAGCAGTGTCAGAACCTACTTTGCTCTATTTCCTGACCTATTTGTGGTGTGTCACTGGCATTATACAGCAGTTGCAGAAGTACAGATTTACACTTTAAATTGACAGCATGTAACTGCAGTGACACTTCTCACGGCTGCTTATGTGATTCTGTGCTTGTTTTGTAATGTGTTTGCATGATGTGCATGTTGTTGTGGAACTGCAGCTGATTTTGCTTTTGTTCTCTCTTCAGGTCTGAACAACAACAAACTGATGCTTCATCTGGACAGCGTGAACTCTGAGCCTGTTTCTGCTGATTAATTGCAAACTGACATCATTTCACTGCCGACATTCGAACTGTACCAGACCAGCACCGCTGACCGACAACACAGGAACACCACCCAATTCCTGAGCGAACATCGTCATTACCCCATCCACCCACCCAGTTAGGAACCAGATGGCGCTTCTGGCCAATCAAATTGTGGATGCAAGAATACTCAGCAGTATGAACAGGAGAGTGGAGCTGTCTCAGTTCCTGAGAATCACCAATCAAAGCATTGTCACACAGGTAAATTCTGCTCAGGATGACAACCGCAAGAACAGGAAGTATCCCTGCCCGTTGTGTGGGAAGCGCTTTCGCTTCAACAGCATCCTCTCTCTCCACATGCGCACTCACACCGGGGAGAAGCCCTTCAAGTGCCCATACTGCGACCACCGGGCAGCACAGAAGGGCAACCTCAAGATACACCTTCGTACACACAAGCAAGGCATTCTGGGCAAAGGCCGTGGGAGGATCAGGGAGGAGAACAGGCTGCTTCATGAGCTGGAGGAGAGGGCCATACTCAGAGACAGGCAGATGAGAGCTGGTAACATCAGCCAACAGCAAACACCAGCTTTTCTGCAGACCGTTTCAACAGAATCGCAGTTCTCAGACGTCTCTGGGGCAGCAGATCTTCCACCACACCGAGCCACATCTCCTAAGGTGACCCCAGATGAATCCATCCAGCCCCAAAGCGCTGGCTTCCGCTGCTCCTTCTGTAAGGGAAAGTTCAGGAAGCAGCAGGAGCTTGAGCGTCACATCAGGATCCTGCACAAACCCTACAAATGCACTCTGTGTGAGTTTGCTGCTGCACAAGAGGAGGATCTCATTGGCCACGTTGAAATGACACACATAACAGCTGATTCGGGCCCAGGACAGAAGCTGTCAGTGGGAGCCAGTGATAAGGGGAAGCCCGCCGGGGAATTTCCTTGTGAGGTGTGTGGCCAGACCTTCAGCCAGGCCTGGTTCCTGAAGGGTCACATGAGAAAACACAAAGACTCTTTTGAGCATTGCTGTCAAATTTGTGGTCGCCGCTTCAAAGAGCCCTGGTTTCTCAAGAACCATATGAAAGTCCACCTCAACAAGCTTGCTGCTAAGACTAACATCCTCTCTGATCACGACTCCTCTGTTACCATGAACAATCTGACTCAGGACCATCCGAGCAACATCTACTCCCAATACATCTCCAGAATGAACAACAGGTTCCAGGCGCCCGAGCGAGCAAATTTACCTGATTACGACCACATGATGGCCACAGCAGGCACTGACATGAAGGTCAGAGAGGTGTTGGGGAGGATGATTTCTTCCGGTCCAGGTCCGCTGACAGATACAGAGAGTTCCTTGTTGACCTTAAATCATCTCCACCCTCAACTGAGCTCCACTAGCATGGAGTATCTGCAGAAAGTCATCTCAAACCGAGATGCTCTCAACAGCAGTGGTAGCTATGCAGGTTGGCAGATCATGCCACCTGGGCTCCCTGTTGATCAGCAAATGTACAGGCCAAAAGATCATCATCATCATCAGCAGCAGCAGCATCAGTGCTCCACCTATTTGCCTGAGAGGGGCGTCTCTGTAGATGATGGGAAACTGTGTCTCAGTGATGCAGATACTAAGGCTGTCAGCAGACCTGGGAGCCCAGGC
This sequence comes from Xiphophorus maculatus, assembly GCF_002775205.1. Taxonomy (NCBI): domain Eukaryota; kingdom Metazoa; phylum Chordata; class Actinopteri; order Cyprinodontiformes; family Poeciliidae; genus Xiphophorus; species Xiphophorus maculatus. Next base: position 17,532,955 of record NC_036444.1, on the reverse strand, counting down.
AGCGTGAGTCACCATGGGCCAGCGGAGATGATCACAGAGGCAGGGAATCCCATCAACAATCAACCAGAATCCTCCTCTACACCTACAGGTACATAACAAATCAGCAAATGTTAATAAGTCTGAGAGCACTAAGAGCACTACTCATAATGGTGATGTTGAGGGTATTGTTTTAATGATAGATGCATCAATCAATATTTTATGAACAATTTCCAATATCTGTCTTTTTTAAAGTTTTCACCTTCTGGTATTGATTTTAGCCAATTCTGATTTCTTTGTAAAATTTATTAAGTGGGTAAATATAAAAATAAAGAAATATCCAAATTCATGTAAAGACATATCTGGAAACAGTTCTGATTAAAAACATTTTAACCACAAGTCTTTTATGGCATTTTTAGTTATATGTTTTGATGCACCTTGATTTTGTACAGTTTGTTGCGCTCGTGTGAATGTAGCTGACTCTAATATAATCAATGTGATGAACATGAACAGGGGATTTTCCTTTTCATAAAGAATTAAAATGTGTTTAAGTAGTTTTAGTGGTGGTGAAAGTTTAGATAGTATTTATAGTTAAGCTCAGAATTTTTCACAACCCTGGCAAAATTAGGTTCAAAGAAATCTTTTAACATGTTTTTTTTCTGACTGGAAGTAATGTTAACATTTTGGAGTGTTATTTGAAAAAAAAAATCAAATTTTTGACATTCAGATTTTGGAGTTGTTAATGATTGAGTTTTCACCGATCAAGATGATATTCAGCTAACTGTGTTACTAGCTGATGTATTGGTGAGTCCCTGCTTAAGTTGCCTAGATTGCCATTTATCGATTGTTTTTCTTAATATTCCAATTTTCTTCTTTTACAAATATGTGCTGTAGTCTTTCTGTCACTTTGAGTAGGTAGGAACGACGCCCAGGGTCAGTATCACACCACAGATATTATTTTCCACAAGGGCTTTGTCTTTCTTTTAAAGATAATGGCATCATGTTGAAATGTGGGGATAATTAGTACTCTCTATTTTATATCTGTCACATCCCCACCCCTTGCCTACGGGGGCACAAGATGTTAATGCATGCCATCTGGTGTTTTTAATGATTTGATATATACCACCCAGTGATTTTTATGATTTGATCTACCACCTGGTATTTTTATTGATAGTGTTCTTTTCCACCTGGTGATTTGGATGATTTGGCTCAATGGGTAGATGCCTTTCTTGTCATGGCATCCTGCTAACATGTTATCAAGAAGCTAAATTACTGCTGTAACAGTGTTGTTAAGAAAATAAATGAGACCAAACTTTGTTTTATTTCTTTCATTACTAATGTGTGTGTTTTATTTTGTTTATTCTCCCTGCTGGAGTAGAACTGTTATGTACATCTGAGTCTGATGCGCTCTGGTGGGATTTGATCCAGTATCCTCTTAAATGATGTCCGTATAGCAGAGATAAATGGATCAGGTCTAATCCCCTTAGATGTTTTGTTTCCATATTGTACGCACATACTGGTAGCTGCATATTTACATGTAAATGCTTGGCAGTTTTGTGGCCAAATCCCTCTCCGGTTGCTCTTTAAGAAACACATACAAACTCCGCTGTTTGCACTTTTCCCTCCTCTCCCATATCTCCGAGACCATACGGTGTCACTCCCGGAAACATTTATGATAGTTGGCTAGCTGAGGATTTGAGTGTGCAGAGTTCTGGGATGGCACATTCAGTATCAGACTCTAATTTCAGTCAATATTAAGCATGGAAACTAATTCATTGTAAAGGTCAGGCGTCATTGCTTTAGTCAATGATGGATCCGGCAGGCTTTCTCTCTCTCCCTCTCTCTCTTGGTCTCCCTCCTCCTCCCCTCTTTTCCTCCCTCTTCTTAGTCCTGTGTAATGGTAGACTCACTCTGGGGGCTTAGCACCGCATTGTTTAGCTCTGACAATATATCCCAGAGACCTCTGCAGCTGCTCCCTGCGCTCACAATGACAGATTAATTAACACAATCACACAGTGCTGGCCCTGGCTCAACGCACAGGTCTGCTGTGGGACAGATAGGTAAATCCTACACATATGGAGAACACGCACCACTTGATGAGGGTTTAATAACAAGGATAAGTTTTTTTCAGTGAAGCGACAGGGGGGTTGGGAGGGGAGTTTTGGAGGGGTTGCTTGTAACTGATCAAGCCTGTCTGTCTTGATGGCTGGACGTAGAGGAAGGGAGAAGGAGAGAGTGTTTTCTAATTCAGGAGAACGGAGATGCTGAGGAAGAATTACCACTGCCAGATGTTCAGCTTGAGGAACATTGATTAGTTCAGAATTACTGGCTGCATTATTCATCGTCAGCCTATGGTGGTCATGAAGTTATTGATGTTCTCAATATGGATAGCAAATATAGTACAGTGGTGGCTGTCAGAGTGAGCGAGTCTGCCTTTGCTGGAAACATTCAGACGCAGCTCTAGATTTAGATATTTAACTGCAAATGCCCAGCATCTTAAATTAGAAATTCTACTTTCATTGATTTCAAAAGGAGGGATGGTTACAAATGACTTGTCTGAATATCTAATCAGGACACAGTTTAAAATGCACTTTAGCTTTAATTATAATTTGAGATTAGGAGTTATAACTCTTTTTTTTTTCTTAAACGATAAACTCATAAAAGCTACATTCTGCAGCCCCCTGACCTACATTAGGCCAGTTACATCCACAATCTGAATAAAACATGGCTAAAAAATATGAAATCTACTGACAGTTATTAATTAGTCCCATTCAAAGCTCTTAACCTCAAGGTCAGTGAGCAGACACCATGTAATGGCGCTGTCCCTACATGTGTTTTGTTCCTTATTTCCTGCCTTCATGCCGCTCTTACTGTAAGCCACGAGAGCCTAAAGTGATAAGCGTCTGTAAAACTGTGAATGGTAACATGAGCAGTGGTTTGGCCAGAAACACAGATAAAGTGGGCTGCTGCATATAATATCGCATTTCATTTGGTTGCTCCAGTTACTTCCCTGTATCCTGTGTGTTTGCTAACAGTAAAAGCATCTTTTAACTTGCAATCTGGTGTAAGAGAACTGCATCATAGGCAGAGATGAGCCTCTCTGACTGGTTTGCCTGAAGAGATTACCTGTTGGCTTTTCGATCTTCCCCTCACTTCTGTCTTTTAATCCTCTTTTTAATTATTATTGCAGATATGAGGCTCAAATTAAGCTCAAAATGCTTGTTTTCCTAGCATGCAGATAAAAAGATTTACCCAGGGAGTTCTGAACACCTGCCTTGAAATATTGTTCCGCCGTCTCCTGAATGCCATTTGGCTTAATTGACTTGGAAACGTCCCAAATGCGTCATTGACTATGTGGTCTAATTAATATTAATAATATATGCTATTATAAACATCAAAGAACATCTGGTGCCCCTGTTTTTTTCTCCCCTCACTAGTCTTGTGTGCGACTCTCACTCTGTTTCATCTTAAACCAAACCAGCAAACATGTATCTGTGTTTTGCATTTCAGGTGCTTGATTACGATATGAAGTGCTGTAGAAAAGTATTTGCTCCTTTGTACATTTGTTTCTGTTTCTGTTTTTTGTTTGTTTGTCACAGTTAGATACTTTAGATAGTCAAAGACATTTTTACATCAACCAAAGATGACCTCAATAAATGCAATAGGCAGTGTTTGAATGTTATTTATTAATTAAAAAAAACTGTCCAGTCATTGACGTAGTCTAGAAAGGATTACAAAGCCATTTCTGATTGAGAATCTGAACCACGGGGAAAAACCTTCCTTCTGAATAAAGAGAAAGCATTGAAGAGTGTTATAGCTTCCAAATTTACTCCAAAACCCAACAAAATAACTGAGAACAAAGTGAGCACTGAGGGGTCTCACTTTGCTCAATTAAGGTCAGCATTCAAGGTTCAACAAACGAAAGAAACAGAGTAAAAATGGCATCCAAGGAGGAAAAAAACTATCTAGATGATTGGTAAGACTATTTTATTTGGATTAATGAGACAGAAAATGAACTTTCTGGGATGCTTGCAATCTGATACAACTTAGATAAAAGTTGTATTAGACAAATCATTTCAGAAAATCGCAAGCAATTGGTTCAGGACCTCAAGCATAGTTGAGTTATCCTGCAGAACAATAACACAAACTACACCAGCAGGTCCACCTCTGAACGCACTGGACTTAAATTGCACTAGGATTCTGTGACATGTCTTTAAACAGCCTGTTGATGCTTGAAACCTTCCAATGTAACTGAAGCTGCAAGCAAGAGTGGCGCTAAATTCCTCCACTGCTATAGAGAAGACTCATTGCCAGTTATCACAAATGCTTGATGGTAGTCTTTACTGCCAAGGGTGGCGCAACCAGTTATTAGGTTTAGGGGGTAATTACTTTTTCACATATGGCCAGGTTTCTTTGAATAGCTTTTTTGCCTCTATTGAAGAAATCATTATAAGAAAGGTATGTTATCTTTGTCTGGAATTAAAATATATTTGATGATCCAAAACATTTTAGTGTGGCATAAAAGAAAAAAACACACACACACACACGAATTGTATATGGGGATAAATATTGTTCACATCACTGTAAGGAGAGGGAGAGCCAAAGCCCTGCTGTATACAGAATTTGATATCTACAATATAACTGCCAAATGCCCATGTAAGCAAATAATATGTGAGAATGAGATTGCATTGACGGGGATATATGGCTGTAAATCTTAAAGCCCATTTCCATATGAAATGAATCACTTGTCCAAGCCCAGCTGCATACTTTTTTTTTTCCAACAGACATGGCTCACTTGAGGAATTTATTTATTTATTTTTTATTTACCTTTTTCTCCCCCCTCTGCTGTGAACACATCCAGCAAGAAATGGATAACTCATACGCATCACTTCATTAGATGCTCTGTGTTAGGTGAGAGAGGCTTGGGTTTGTAATGATGCAGTAATTGGAGTTTTGGTTGATAAATCTAAGCTCTAAAATTACTCCCCTCACATAATGTGAGCCTCAGCACTGTAAGTAAATCTTAAACTGATTAAGTTAGCATGAACCAGGCAATCACAAAGATGGCACCCATCCAAAGGAAGAGAGAGGAGGGGAAGAAAAAAAAAGGAGGCAGAGGGAGTCTTCATGCTTTGTGTTGGTTTTACGGCTCTCGTGAAGGCTGGCAAATGGGTTTAGGAAGGTCCTCACTGGAAGATGAGGTCAGATATGTGTGTTTTCTGCATTTGCAGCATGCCCGTAATGTCATCGTAATTTAAGCCACAGAATAATTGAGATATATAGTGTGTCTAAAAGAGTTCCATTAAGATGTTTGGATTTCTGTCTTTCTCTGTGTGTGTGTGTGTGTGTGTGTGTGTGTTTGTTTGTTACTGGAGAAAAAGGGTGTGGCACTGTTTAGGGTCTCTTTCCCGCTCTCACACGCCCATGCACTTTTAATGTACGCAGACATTAAATCACACGTATTTTACTGCACACCGCACACACGTGATCATATACAGGGTAAAAAGGGGAGAACTGACTTTACTTCAAGGGCATGATTTTTCAATTTCAGCTGTGACTTTTCAATCTCATTAAGTAGAGCTCAATATAATTAATACGTGGGTGTTATTTTACGGTTTTGTAAATCGTAATAGTCAAGAAAACAGCCCTCCCTTGCTCTACCATTCAGTTCAAAATTATGGTTTTGCCCACTAAAGTGGGAAAAAAAATAGAGTTGCTACTACAGATCATTAGATTTGGATTTACCTCAGAGAATTACCTTAGGGTCAGATCCTAAGGTGTATGAAATGGATATTTCTGAGGCGGGGATGAATCACTGCAGTAACTTAGGTATTAGTCCATTAAAGAAGAACAATAAGGCATCAATATGCATAGAATTAAATTAATGGTGGTGGGTTTATCTCCCCATCCCAGACGCATCCCTAAAAGACACAGTATAATGTATGACCTGACCTTCAAATGCCAGGAGAGTGTTGGGCAATAAACTGCCAATATTTGTGGCTTAATGGCGCCGGATGACTTTTACTGTAATTGGAATGGCAGCGAAACAGCTGGGCTGTTTAAAGACAGTGTGAGGCAGAGGTCTGAGACAATCACTAACTCAAAATGGTCACATGGTGTGTGTTTAACCCTGCAGGGTATTTCTCTGACGGCTGTAAGGATAAAAGTGTAGGTAAACAGAGGGAAGAAGACGGTTGGATTACATTTAATTAAAAGTTATGCCGTGCGAGATCAAATCTTGTATCCAGATGGCTATTATTCACAAGCTAAAAAGGAGAAAAATTACCCTTTGTCATTTTCCACAATAACACACTTTGTACTTTTTGAATTATGTTTCCAACATGCCATTTTTCAAGTATGAAGCAAAAATAAACTCAGTTACAGTAGATGGCGTGGTTAATCAGGGCCGCTCACATGTCGACGTTATTTTTGACTCAGAAACCCACTTTACGAGCTTTGATGGAGCGCGGCTTGTGTCTGCAACATCTGCCTTGTTCTAGTTGCTTAACAATTTCACTGTTTATTATTTCTGGAAGAATCTTGTTTAGTGTTAACATCTTTGGGTGTATTTATTGCACATGGTGGTGGCGTCCATACTGTAAGATGATGGATCACTGGAGCTGAAAGCTGATTACAAGCTTGATTTACTGCAGGGCAGCACTTAAATCATTCAACTCAGCCTGGTGTGAGATTGCAACATTTTTCATGTTTAGACAACTGGTCTTGGTGCATGTAGAGCAAAAATGTTCAGAATGCCTCTTATAACAATAGATTCTTAATCTGATTTGAATTATAACATGTTTCTCTTGTTATTCTTTTCGTTAGGTGAGAATGTCTACAGGTGTCCAATCTCCAGTGACTACACAAGTGCACAGACAGCCTCTCTCAGTTTCCATCTGGACCGCTACCACTTCCCCCACTGGCAGAACAGCAGAGATCTTTCTTCTCCTTTGCAGCCCAGTAGCAGCAGCAGCTCCAGTCCCAGCACCAAACACGGACCAAGATCCAGAGAAGACTGGAGTCCAGCTGCGGGACAGTACCTTGGTCTGGAGTGCCACACCGAGGAAGCCATACTTGCCACAAAGCAGTCCAACCCCAATGATAAAGATGTGGAAGCCTCTGTGTCAGGTAAAACCAGAAAGTCCCAGTACGAGCCATTGGATTTGTCCGTCAGGCCGGAGTCTGTCCCATCTCAACCAGCTTTGTCTTCTGCTGCACTGGTGCAGCTCTCTGGCCTTTTTAGTAATGGGCTCTCGTCCACAATTAGCCGCCGGCTAATAAGTTACCCAAATTCAGGAGCTGAACTCAGTATGAAACCAGCATATCAGTGTGACCTTTTGTTGCAGGGAACAAAAGAAGACATGAACTCACAATCTGCAGGCTCCATGGGTCACGATGTTGAGGTTGCATTTGAGACATTTGAGAGGGAAGATAAAAATGAAGATTCTGCAAAGTGGAAGATGCTGAAAAATGATGCCCCTGAGTCAAAGGAGCTGGGACAGACCACTGCTGATTTTGAGGGTCAAGGCGGAAAGAATCAAACCAAGCTTGGTCAGTGGGGAAGAGCTGTGGCTGATACTCCCATCTCCTCTTTTGAGAGCTTGACTCCAGGACGGGAAGACTCACTCCTGCACCAGGGTGCACTGCTCTCCTTCCTCAGGTCCCAGGGGAACCTGAGCAGCCCACCTGTGAGTGCACACAAAGTCAGTGTAAACGGCGGAGATAATATGGAGAAAGAAGCTGGAGGTGAGGATAAACTTATCAATCATACAGGAGCAAGAGGTATTCATACCTCTTGAACCTTTTCACATAACATCCACAAAGTTCAATGTATTTTATTGGGAGTTTTATTCTAACTCATGAACATGCATTGATCTCAACCATTCCTTAGTAGCTCTGGCTATTTAGGGTTGTTGAATCTATGCCATAGTATCAATCAGTATGCAGTCAATGGTTTTCTTCCATTGACTGTATTTAGAATCATCCGCATATTTCCCCATCAACTCTGACCAGCTTCTCTTTCCCTGTTAAGGAAATGCATCTCAACATCTTAAAGCTGATGTGTATTGTTAGTTCCCCCACATATAACACTTTGCATGTAGGCTAGAAAGATCAAACTGGGTCTCATCGGACAAGAACACTTTCCTCCACGTTTGCTGTGTCTCCTACAAACTACAAACTTTAAATGGGACTTAAAGTTCTTTTTCTCACCATTCTTCTTTAAAGAACAGTTTGGTAGAGTGCACAACTATTACTTGTCCCGTCAACAAGTTCTTCTACATGCTGTGGATCTTTGAAGCTCTTTCATTATTACCATGAGTTACCAAGTGCCTTTAAACTTAGTCAGTTTAGGTTGACTACCATGTTATGCAACTAAAAACATAATATGGTTTGTTATATTTTTAGTTGTGCCGTACTCTCTCCATTTTTGGATGATGGATTAGAACTAAATTCACCTTAAACTGCCCCACAACTTTATTTCTGGCCTATCTGGTGTATTATTTGGTTAATCTGAGTTTAGATTACACATGTGTGGATTCCATTTGCTGGGTGACTTCTGAAGCTGGTTAATTACTCTGGATTTATTTTAAGGGTGCCATATTAAAAGGTTTATAAATTTTAGCTATAAAAAACATCCTCTTTCCCCTTTACAATCAAGCAGTACTTTGTAGTGATCCATCACATAAAAACCCAACATAGTGTACTGCAGTTTGTGGATCTAGCATAACAAAATGTAAAGAAAATGCAAAGCTCAAATTTGAATGAATGCTTTTGCAATGCATTGCACAATAAAAAACATCTGTCACTGGCGCCAATTTCAGATAGTGCTCTCCCAAGATTCAAAGGTATGTGATGCCATCTAGTGGACAAAGCCTAGCTGGTCATCATCTTGTTATCTACTGATAGATGCTTCACAGCAGACTGCTCGAGTTAACTGGGGCTCAAACTTCAGGGCCTGCATCTGCACGTGACGTCGCCAGCCACATGTACTGTGCTACACGACTCCAAAAAGAGTTTTTGGCAGGATCTCAGCCTTCATCCCCCGACAGCGGGAGTGTGAAGAGCGAGTGTGAGTGTGTGTGAATCGTGCCAATTATGAACAACACACTTCCTTTATACTTATAGCACTTGAGGTTTTTTTCCATTCTTCTCTTCCCAGATCTTAACTCACATCTCAAATAAAGGCTAAATAAGACACAGGTGTGTGGCACTGATTAGCTATACACTTTAAAGGATGATATAATCTCCTTGTGTGATAGGTTACAAATCGCCAAGCCGATGGAGCCCACTGATGGAGAGGCTTAAGCTCTTGTGCTGGTGTGATATGCTTGCTGAGTGCAGATTTAATAATGCTGTCTCTCAGGAGAGGGAATCCAACAGCTGGGGTCTTTGATATGCATGTATTATGAGTGCAACATGATACACCTTCCCTCTGATCCCCCTCTTATTCAGAAACTCAATATGTTCATGTGAAAGACAGGAAAGTGCCTGTCAACTCCATTAGGGATTAACATCTGTTCCCTTTCTTTATGATTCTAACAGCAAGATGTAGTTTTCTATTTGATTGTACAGATGGTTATTATAATATGCAGAGAAATGCCCCTCCCCTCCACCTCCTGTCTTATAGCTGCTGCACTGTTTGTGTTTCTTTCTCTGTTTTATTGTTTATGATGCTAATTGGATTAAAATATTACACAGGATTCCAAAAGGCAGAGAGATTTTTGGTTTGTGCCATTCAAAGCGCGTTTCAGTTCACTTTAAGATGTCTGCTAGTCATTAAGGCACATTTTTCCCATTCAGCATATTCTGCTGCAACTGTTGCCTATATTTCTCAGTAATCTGATCAATGTGAGCTATTTTAGGCGTTCCCTGCCTTCTGTTTGCTGCAGATTGATCGTTTTTGCCTCGTCCCCGAGGAAGTGAATGTCAAAGATACAATAAACACCTGTCAGTCACAGTGGACAGTGAGATGAGTAGCTGACATTGGGACTCCACTGAATGTCCTCCAAAAACCGAACTGAGCAGGTGGCCCTGCAGTCTGTCCTGTCTTCCGTGATGACCAGGTGGCTTTGTCACGGGGCTGTCTCCTGTTGCCCCCATCCTTACCATACTGGATGGCACGTCGAGTGGCATGGTGACATATTGCCGGGCAGTTTGGACATGGAGTGATGTGTTTGTGATGACAGTTCGGGTCGGCTCCAATGTGCCAGCAGTGGTAATTGGCCAGATGGTGACCTCTGGTTGAACCTGTCTGCATGCTCATTATTCTCATCGAACCCTCCCTTGTGTGTTAAATGGTCCGTCAGTGTTGCACTACTCGGCCTAAGCCACTAGATGGCAACATTTACCATATTTAGCCCGAAGCATGTCTTTAAAATATCTCTCTTCTGCCCACATTGGCTATTGTAAGTCTTTTAGAAAGTCAGACTTTTAATATGTAGAAAAATGAAACACACTTTTTTCCATGTTTTTATTTGACGCAGCCTGTGTTTAATAAAAAAAAACAAAAACTAAAATCTTTAAAGAAAACAAAGTGCTAAAGTGTGCAGACTCTTAAACTAATATATTGTATGTTGATCGTATTACAGATCTTGGCCTTTGTGAGTATTAGTCTATAGCATGACACATCTTCACTTTGCTGCATTTTTGCCTCCCCTTTGCAAAAAAGATTAAAAACTTCTTGGTTTTGGTGGTGTGCTTTGTGTTTCCCTCAAATATCCTCTTCATCTTCAGCTTTCTAAAAAGAATGTAAAACTTTGAAGGTTTAACCTTCAAGCTCATGATGAAGCTACCAACATGTTTCACTGGTATGACATTCTTTTGATCAGACTTTTGATGAGAAGGTTCTCTTTAGACTCATCAAAAAATATTTCCCCACATCACTTTTGATATATGAGAATATAGATGTGAATTTACTGCAGTGCCAGTAAAAAAAGTAACAGACTGAATGAGTGGTGCAGACTCTGAATATATATATATATACAGTATATACACACACACACACACACACATACACACCCACCCCACACAGGCCCTCCCCTACACACATATAAATATTATGGCAAATTGTTGTCACATCTTCATTGCATCCAGAACTTGCCAGAAATTCCAGCAGCTTTTTAAATGTTGCTTTAGGCCTCTTGGCAACTGTTCTGACCAGTTTTTTCTCTAATTTTTTCTTACATTTTTAAGAGAGAGGGTGGTGTATTGTGTAGTAGTAGAGCAGGCTTCCTGTATGCAGTGGCTATTAGAAAAAGGTACATGTTTTGCACTCTTCTCTCTTTACCAATTTTCTGTGTGAACAATTACTGTAATAATATTAGTAACACTGACAATTGGTAATGTTATTTTTGGACCATACTTCCTCCATTTAATAGTGACTGTTTTCACTGTGTTTCACTGTGTTTCACTGTTTTATCTAGTGCTGTGTAAATTCTTTTATAGCCTTCCCCTGACTGATACCTGTTGATAATGAGATCCTGCTGATGCTATGGAAGCTCTCTGTCCATGGCCTTTCCTGCAGGACCCAGAAAACATTTGAATAAATGTGTTATGCAGAAATAGTATTATCTAGATAATCAGCCTGGCTATCTGCTCACGTATAAAATCTGCAAATGCTGCTTTAGCCTCTCATCATATTCTTTGTACTTTTTAAAAAAAAGACATTGCCTTTGTAACAAGAGTGGGTGACGTTCCTTTCGTTTCATGACGTGACTCTCCAAATTATCCCTTTGTTTCTTGCAAATAAGAGAAATGTGTATAACTAATTGGTAGTAATTCAGATCACTCAACAGATTCATCTGGTATCTCTTTTAAAGAGATTTAAAAACTAAGAATAGTTTGGATTTTTTATGGAGTTTAACTCTTTAAAACGTTGTTGTTACCTGTAATGGTAGAGAAAGGGATGAGAGTGACTCAAAGGAACAAGAACAAATTTTGAGTTGGGTACAAAAGACCTTTACTTCAGACCTAAAATGTCTGCCTGGAATGTATTCAGAGAGCATCTTAGAGAGTTAGGAAGGAACGTCACCAGTAAAAGCCAGTTTTGATTTTATTTTTTTTATGAGGGTAAAAAAGTGCTTTGGTTTTAGGCTTTCTGGGACTAGCTGTTAGTTTCAGCTTTTAGGTCTATCTAATCTGGATTTATATGAAATATAAACGCCAAAAGAGCTATCTTCTACATGTAAGACATTAACTGCTTTTACACTTTTGACAGAACTTCACTATAAAACTCTCCCTTTAACTAATCAGCCAAATCATCTGCATCGTCATTGGCCATCAGAGCAGACGTCTCAGATGCATGAGAACAAGGAATATGAGAAGATCAATAAAGAAAGGATTAAGAATAAAAGAACATGGAGAGCAGAGAGAAAGAAAAGGCTCTGATTTGAAAGGTTGAAAGGGGTGAGTCATTATCTCTTTGTCTGACCTCTGTGTACCCTCCGCGGAGAGGGTGACAGAGAGCGAGAGAAAAGGAAAGAGAAAAGGAGTGAGAAAGATCACCGTAGATGGAGATAGATGGAGCGACAGCGAGGTGAAAGAGGAGCGGTAGTGCGGCTGTCTCTGCGAGCAGATGTCGTTTGAGGGCAGCGAGAGGGCAGCGTAGCCTGCCTTTGTGCCGTGCTTCGTCCCATAGAGATAATGAAGGGTGGAGCAATGGGAAGGATGTGCAGTCATCACTCACTGTCTGTGTGCCATCAGAGCTCAGGCCTGTGTCATCCGTCACCATTCAGCTCCTCGGGCCCCCGTCGGCCACGCCACTGTCATCATGGTCATTATCTCAGCCTGTGACACGCAACACACTCGCCTCACACAGCACACAGACACATAGATTCATGCAGCTCCAAATACATGTGTAAAACCTCGTGTGCATATCTGTGTAAAGCAAGTAATGATATATTGCTAAACACTGTTGATGGAAATCCCAGAGTCAAAATACAATGTGTTCACTAATAGCTTTTAAATATGAATTTTACTGCAAAGCAATACAATGTTTTTAAACAGACTAGGCCTTAGAAAGGATAGTGGAGGTGAATGAGTGAACCTCTGACTAAAGATTGCACAGAGAATTTTCTAAATTCAGTTGAATAACTAAAACTATGCAAAACCCTGGAAAAAATTAAAAAAATGTGGCTGCTGACATGTACTGGATGTGGATGTGGTGGCAGACATTTTTCCATGGAACATTTACTTTACTATAAGAATATCAATGACTCTTCTGAAAAATAACAATAGTTGTGTCAAATTATAACTACTGTCAGTTTATTTTTGCCCAACATTGTTATAATCTTACCACATTTACCCTTCTATATTTTTTCAGTCATTTTTTGCTTTGACTTTTTCAGGTGCAGTAGGAAGACATTTTCCTCTGACCTTGTATTATTAACATGCATAACCCACTGAGACAAACAAAGATTTGAAGTTATTTTTCTGTTATCAACTTTAAGGAAATGATTGTGAATCAAAGAATAACATCTACTAGCTGATGATATTGATATTGATTTTGGTTTGGTCAGGGGGCATATTTCATTACAGTCAACTGGTCGAAATGGGAATCAGAACCACAATCAATTGAAAGATGTAATGTGACATTTTCTGGAAATTATATATATATATATATATATATATATATATATATATATATATATATATATATATATATATATATATATATATATATATATATATATATATAATTAAAAAAACAATTACTGAGAGAAATAAATATATATGCAGTGGTGACATACATTATTTCCAAATAATTTGTTTATGAAGTTGAAACGAAAACAGATCTAAGTAAAGTCACAGTTCAGTGCCAGTAGATGAGAATTTCGAAACAGATTTCATTATTAGACAAAAATTTGTGGTGGAAATGCCAAAGACTCAAATTATATATTTTTTGTATGTAAAGATACATTTGGAAAAAGGTTTCAACCATAACATCCAAGAAAGTTTCTGGCCTCAGGATTAATCTGGCAACCAGGTTGTTTACACAACAATTAACTTTATACATACAGCTGTTCTGCACTTGCTTTTAGTTAACTATAAAGCTCTTTTCAGATCATGTGGTTGTGAAAGTTTCATTATGTTGTCTATTTAATGTCCAACACCAAAAATGAACAGCAGTCTTATAAATGGTTGCCTCTTTTGGAGCTGTATAATAAAATAAATCCTTATTGCAGATTTGAAATGACAACACAAAAAGTTGCATTTAGCAACTCGTACTGGACTTTTGTTGGAGCTTTATGAATAATTATTCAAACTTTCAGCAGAAATTATAACTTCCATAAATATTAAATTAAGCTTTTTTCCTTAACTCCATTGTCAAACTAGAGGATTGTAAAATGAATTCTGATTTTCTCTCTAATGTCTCTAACACATAAAAACTTATTTGTGTAGACATGTTTTTTTAATTTGCCAATTAAATGGACCAAATAATGACAAAAGTGATTTTAACATAATCGCCAATTATGGATCAAAGCCTTTGTTCCCAAACTTAATTTGTTTTTGTCTAAACTCAAAATAAAATGCATCACAGAAAATATATTTATAAGGAGTTTAATTTTTATGTATTGAGTAAAAGTAGAAACAGATCGGCTGGTAATTGGCAGATTTTGAGCACAGCTAAATTGACTTCATAACTACTATTATCCTTAATAATTTAATTATATTGTTGCACTAGTGTTCTTTATTCATTATTGTCTGGGCGGGAAGAAGGGCAGAGAATAAAGGGGAAGACATGCAGCAAATGGTCAAGAAACAGGAGTTGTGCTGCATATGATGGACCTGCTCTGCCACAGAGCCAGGCTGATGTTATGATTATGCATGTATTAGCTTTCAAAACAGTAAAATACACACAACAACCAAAAATATGTCAACACACATTTTAATAATGCGCTAAAATGTAAAAAGTAGAAAAATAAAACAAAACAATTTAAAAAAAAAGCAAGACATACGTCCTAAAGATAAAATGAACAACGATTCTGGACAGGCCAGATGATATGCAGAGAAGTCAGTAATTAGTAACTCAGTTTTACTATTATCAATCAATGAATCAATCAATCTATCAAAGAACTTTTCATAGTTAGATGCAAAATAAAGCACTTCACAGAAATTAAAATCAAAGCATACCGATGGCAATAAACCCCAGACAATGCTACGCTTTCAAAACAGTATATTAATCATCAACAGGAGAAAATTGTCACATAAAATTAGAACTTAGGTAACATAGCGATGCTTCACATGAGAAAACAGACAGATTTACTCACTAAAACACTTACTATTAATGTACTTAACCATAAGTATAATAACATATATTTTCCTTCATTTATGATGAAATTAAAAGGTAGTAGCATAGAGTTCAAAGTAAATAATGTTAAGTTATGAAGATCAAAAAGCAATAGAATTGAAGGTAAAAGTGATAAAGTGTAAGGAACAGATTGAACAAAAGATGCACAAATAAAATGAATTAAAAGAGGAATAAATCTAAAGTAAAATGATTAAAATTCAACTAAAAGTCAGGCTGAAAGGCTACAACAATTACCTCAGCCTCAGATGCCCTCATGTCTACAGGAAGGTGAGGACTGTAGAAAAAAATCAAAAAGCCTCATAGTGAGTTTTACACTTTAAGTACCAAACCCAGTACTACTTCTGAAAACATGAACACAAATCTCCACTCGGTTAAACACTAAGCAAACCCTTCTTCATTCTCCATTTACATTTATTTACCAGCACATACATAAACTCTTATGTACGTGTTTATCTGAATGTAAGCGGCTGCTATGAAGCTCGGGCTTGAGCCGACTGTGAAAAGCGGATCATGTGGTGAGGAGATGGATGGCTCTGAGCCCACTGCTGTCTTCCCTAATTGTAAAATATTAGTTACATTAGTCTCTGGCCTGTGATTAATGGAACTTATTTGGAGGTTGCCCTCTCTCGGACCTCCCCTCTCCTTCTGGTGGGGGGGAAAAAAGGAGGGAGACAAGGTGGGATGGTAAGTAAGGTAACAGAAATGGAGAGAGGGGGATGCAAGCAGGGTAACAAGCAACTAATGTGGACATAAGGCCTTTAGGCTTCTTATAAACTCAGTTTATGAGAGGCTGTAGACTTGTTCCCACTGTCTATATGCAATCACAAAGTATTTAACAAGACTGAGGAAACTCTGCTCAGTTTATTAAGTTACACCACATGTGTGAAATCTGAGAATGTGAGATGAAAGCGATGTGCCAGAGCCAAATCACAGAATCAAAAGTGTTTATATTTCCCCAATTTTTTCATTTCCAACAGTAGAGGCTTGTGGAAGTTGAGGTGAGTCAGGTGGGCTGCAAATTGCTCTCTACCTGAGTTTTCTCCTGAGTTTTGTCCAAACAGTTTCCACACAAACTCCTCTATGCCACCCTGATAACATTCAGACATGTCAGACCTCATCCTCTCTTTGACTACTGTGTGGAAATGTGTGTGTTTGTGTGTCCTTTACGGCCATCAGGTTATTATACACCGACAGATGGGGCATTACCTTTTATTGCTCGCACCTTCTGTGAGTTTTCCCTCTTTTCCCCCCCAAAAACACCTTTTTTATGTAGATGTGAAAGTGAGTGTTCAGCCGCGTGCAGCTGTCTCCCCTCCGATGAGGAGCATGATAGAGAGGAAGAGGCGAGGGTGGGGGTGAAAGGGCTGAGACAGCCCTCAGTTTTTGGGAAGTGAAGTCAAATGACATCAGCACATAATGGTTTACTGTAACCATGAATCACAGAAAAAAAACACACACTGCAGTGTGAGACAGAGGGGAACAGAGAAAGTTGTTATGTGAGGTAACATCTCAAAAATAGCACTGCGGTGAACAAGGACACTTGGCTGTCTAGGTAGAAAGGTAAATGAGTCAGCCGGCTGCGTTTTTGTTTTGATCTTAGCTGCACCTTCAGGCTTCAGTGTCATACAGATTTCTGCTGAGGCCACAGTCAATACTGGAAGCTATTAACGGTATGCGTTGTTGTTTGTATCTTAAGGGTACATGGTGTGCTGCGTCATGTTGCTTCACTTTTGTTTGCTGTGAAACTATGTAGCAGGCACTAAGGAGGTGGATAGACAGGAAGTTTTGGCATGCATTTCTGCCCAGCTGCAGACGTCTGTCATTCCTCGGGTTCAACACTTGTGTGCATGTTTATTTATCTGTGTGTAGGGGTGTGCGTGCGTGGATATGTGTGTATTTTTACTCAGAGCAGGAAATGTGAGCGAAAACACGCAAGCCTTCCCATAAATAAAAACCTATCATCACGTTAGTCGTCATAGAGTTTCATTGTATGCTAATTTTCAAGCGATTAACAAAATGTCAGTTTAATTTGTCCTTCACTCATAATACACTTATTTGAAATGGTTTTTACTATAAATACCTAGAAGGTACAATTTCCCTGTTGCTTGTTCTGCCAACATGTTATTGTCACCTCAGTAGGAAGACATTTCATGGATATTCTTGGCAGATATAAAAACCTCACGTTTTCTTGTGCACCATGTTTCCCTACTTCCTTTTCCACCTGATTCACAGTGGATTAAAAAAATATGTTTCTTGTTAAAGCAATTTGTCTTTGTTCATAAACAAAGATACTTTATGTTGTTGATTACATACATCTTTCAAATTAGTGACACGTGTTGTTTTCCTCAATGATTGATTTTATTCAACTTTTTTTCCCCATGCTTTCCATTCTCATCACAGTACTGAAACTGCCCTCGTCAAAGTGTTCATTGATATCCACATAAATACAGACTGTGGAAGAACCGGAGTGACCGTTTTGTTGGACTTCAGAGCTGCGTTTGTCCCAACAAGATCTAGAGAAACCAATAAAAATACTTTTGTTAGTTTATAAATTGCTGAATGGCTTTTCACCAAAGTACATTATAGTCCTGTTGTATCAACCTTTCAGAGCACCCAGTCTTCTGGTTCAAGTCTACTCTGCATCCACAGAACCAGAACTAAACATGGAGAACAGCATTTTTCTATCACCAATCTGGAACAAACTCCCAAATAGGTGGGAGTTTGCTCCACCATTCACAAGGCTGAAAAACACCACCTGCTTAGCGCGTTTGGTTAATAACAACAACTATAACAACGGTCAATATATTTGATTTATATTTGATTAGTATTATTCTGGGTGATTTTGATGATTGCAGTTTACAAAATGTAATATTTGTTGCCGTTTTCATAAGTGATGATCAAAAACTGAGTAATACAGCATTAATATTAGACTCTTTCATAGCAATTATAGCTTATATACAGTCACTCCAAATTCTGTAGACATGTTTAACCAGAAAAAAACTATAACCAAAGATTTATAATTTATATGAAGAGTAAATTCAACCTCATTAAAAATGTAGCTGCCACAAATTTAAGATTAATTTTGGCGGTGCAGAGACATTTACTTGCTTTTGGGCAGCTAACAGCGAGTCTGGAGGAGCTGCAGAGATCCACAGCTCAGACAGGACAACCGCTAGCCATGAAAAGATGCAATCTGTGTTGACAGACCACACTGTAAGCTCATGGAAGATGGGATGAAATCAAAATGGAAGTTTTTGGCAAAATTGAGAGAAAACTAACACTGCCCACAATCCTGAACATAGCGTCAGCATGTTGCTGTGAGGATGCTTTTTTTCCAAGAGGGAATGTGAACCCAATTAAGAGTTTATACAAATTGGCACTGAGTTAAATACAGGGATGTGCAAGAAGAAAACTCTTAGAGGCTGGAAAAGATTTGAGAGTGGGGAGGAGCTTCACCTTTGACTAGGACAGCGGCAATAAACATAAAGTCAGCGCTACATTGTAATGGCTTTATTTAATGGATAACCATGTCTAAAACTAAAGCACCTCAAACATTTCAGTTTTTTATTTGCATAAAATATATAGAACCATGTCCCTTATACTTAACAATTATGCAAAACTTTGTGTTGGTTTAGTCCATAGAGTTTGAATAAATTAAGTTTATGGTTAACATAACAAAATGCATAATAGTTCAAAGTGTGAATATTTTTGCGAGGCACTGTAAGTTGTTAGTTACTTCAGAAGTTGAAATGTTGAACAAAAAATTTATTTTTTTGTACTAATGTGTCTTTTTTTGTTTTCTCTGTGCTCCTTCTCCTTGTTTCCAGTTCGGAAGCCATTCCAGTGCAGGTACTGCCCCTACAGTGCCTCCCAGAAAGGAAACCTGAAGACCCACGTCCTCTGTGTTCACCGCAAGCCCTTTGACAACAGCCTGTATCCCGACCGCCGCCTACGACGCTCGCACACACCCCAGGCCCCCTCCAGATTGTCTCTGGGAGTCACAGGAGATGGTCGTGCGTCAGGGAGGGACCAGATCAGTGTGCCATCGCTGTGTGGGACTTGATGCTGCCATAGCAACCGAAGATACAGACAGACATGATAACTGTTTTAGCCTCACCTTGAAAGGGTTAAGATGATTGAGATTGTTATAAAAAATGTTAACGACCAACCTTGATGTACATTCCAGTGTTTACTTGAAGAGCCACAGTACGTATTTATCTGTAGCAAAAGAAGCTGCCTATAATAATAAAGTCCATTGTGATGTGAAAGTGTAGCAAATGTGCTTGGTGCTGTTTATTTTTTCAAAAGTGTCCACATGATTTGCTCGTGTTTATATGCATCTATCAGTCCAACACTTGCCTGACACTAAGGGTGTTTCGCTCCAGCCCAAAGTTCTTGTTCTTTCATCCAGTAAATACCCCGTGTTGCTTTTTTTTTTTTGTAAATATCATTTGATTTCCCTTCCAGTCCACAAGTCTTGTCTATCTGTCAGGATGTGGTGCCAGATGTTCGGCCTTTAATCGCAGCAGATGTAATGAAGTAGAATGTTGCACATCGGAGCTTCCATTTGTTCTGGATTCCACTCCAGGGAGAAAGCCTCTCTCACATATAATTATTACCCATTAACTCCTATGCTTCATGCCCTCGTGCTGGAACAATGCTCAATTAAGGGGAACCACGGAAATGGAAAAAAAACAAAAAAAACCTGCAGAGATTCATTGATAGCACATTCAAATGGGTTTTACTATTTTCTATTCTTTTTTTTTCTTCTTCTTTCTTTAAAGTGGAACCACCCATGTGTGCATAAGCCTAATGTACTAGCTAGTAGAGCGCAAGCCTAATCAACACAGCTATTGTAAGCTGCTGCTGCCATGTATGGTAATTTTAGCATGATGTGCGCTGCCTCAGCTTCCCGTGCCAGTAGCCTGCCTGTACACCCAAAGATCACCTTGGGCAGCTGTGTGCCTGCTCAGCCGGGCCCTTGTAGCCACAGCGATGTGACTTTGACTGACAGCCCGCCTGACAACTCCATTCATGCGCCACCTGCTAGCTGTCAATCACAGCGGCCATCCTGGGGCTATTGACGGAGCTGTCAGCCTGTGTGAGATGTGTCTGTCAAAGCCCACCCACTCTGCCACTCTGTCTCCCTGCCTGGGCAACCTGACGTTCGTTTACTGTCCTCCTTCCACCTCTCTTTCCTTTCCACCTCCGTCTCTTTCTTCCTCTGGCAGTCTGTCTGTCTCCTGCCTGGCTCCCATCAGGGATACGACAGCCCCTTAATCCCCGATCCAATCACAGATTCTTTGGATACACATTTGTCATCCCTAAACCCTCTGGTTTTTGTAATGGAGTGCTTCACAAACACTTCTACAGACCTGATATACATGTTTTTATTTCTGTCTCCTGTTTCCGTCCTCCTCAACGCCACCACGCTTTTTCTCCTTCCTTTGCGTTTCTGTCCCTGCCACCCTCCTCCTGTGCTCATTCACCCTTCATCTCTCACTCCGACAGTTGACAAGGTCTGGGCCTCCAGCTGACTGGAAAATCGGACGCCTGTCATACCTGTCAATACTGTTTTAAGGCTGTGCCAAAGTGGATCAGGCCAGAACAGTCGATCTTCTGATTTGACCAAGGTCACAGAGTTTTTGTGGCAAGATGAGGGGAAACTCTTGAAATTCTGCAACTTGTGCCCCTCCAACAGCCCTCTGGATATGGATCATCCCTGAAGCCTCATCCTGTCAAACCTCCTAATTAAGCACAGTTTCCCTTAAAGCAAGGCCGCTTAATTAATGCTGGGGAACTTTGTTAATTACTCTTAATGGTGATGAATGCTTTAGTTAACGTCTCGCTGCCACTATCAATGTCATACTCAGGCTTTTTGTACATCAGAAGGGCCCATCTCTCTGGAGTTCAACCTGTGTTTTTTTTACTGCTTTGGTTTTAATTTAAAGTCCAAGGTTCATACTGTATTACATCGACCTCTAAAATGATTTTCACATCAGTGAAGATCTGTCAAAAGTATTAATGTAAATTGATCTATTAAGCTGAATTTGCGAATGAATGAACTGAACTTTCATGGCCAATTTCTGATCTCTGGGTTTTGTAAACCTAAACAATCTTAGCTGATTCCAATTTCTTTAAAAAAAATATTACAAACATTTAATATATATATATATATATATATATATATATATATATATATATATATATATATATATATATATATATATATATATATATATATATATATATATATATATTTACTTCAGCTTTCTTGCTGTGAGTTAACACAGTTGACGATATTCCAGTAAAAAGCTTTTTATTCAGGACTAAGAAATGTAAAATACAATTGACATTGCATTTTTATCCTCCCTGGTTTAAAATCTCACATATTTAGGAAACTCACCTAGATTTAGAGTTTCTGGGTGTTGTTTTAAAGTTTCAGTGATTTGAAACTTAAAAAAAAAACAAAAAACTAACAAACAAGGCTGGACAAGAGACCAAGACTATCTCAGCACCAAACACAGTGCTGGAGCACAGATAGATGAAAATAGAGGGTCGTTGCCAAGTCTTTTCAGCCTTTTGAACACAACTTTACAAGGGGTGATAATAGTTGTGGAGATTTTGTGTTTTTAAAGGCATTTTGCTTCCAAGACAGCTGCGGTGTGGCCAATTTTGTGCATTTATTAAACATAATTGCATCCAGTGAGTCCTTACTCCTTTCTCACTAATCAATAATCCTGGTTGATCTAAGCATGTGGGATTAAAGTCATGCAAATTTGAACTTTTAGGTTAAATGTTGATCAATTCAACTCTTTTCACACTTTATTTGCTCATTTTCCTCCAGTTCTGGCTAATCTCTTGGTTATCCTCCGCTTCACTACTAACATTCGCTGCATATCTGCAGATCATGTTTGAGATCTCTCTCTCAGCCACATTGAGAGAGGCAGGGCATGTACAGCTAATCAGCTTGAATAAGTAAAGGAAACAGTTTGACAGGCCAGGTAATGAGAAGTAATGAATCACTAATCACAGTCTCTTACAACCCTTGGAGCACAGATGAAAAATTAAAGGTAATTAGCTTGCACAGTTGTGAAAACAATATTTAAGACTGTTGGCATCGCATGGCACAGACTTAACAGATTTTCTCTGCTGATAGCATACATCAGCGCCACGCTGAAGTCCTAATATCAAGCTGTTACTGGAAAAGCTTTCTCAATGTAATTTTAGTGACTGATCTGATTGGGGTGTACAAGCCTCGCTTTTTTCCCCCCTCTCTGAAGCAATCTTACAAAAATGCAAACATGATAAATGTTTCAGTTAGTTTTTCCTCTAGTTTCTCCCCACCGATGTTAAAAGAGAACATGGTTGCACCTTACTTTGCGATTTTCTTCTGAAAATAAACACAGTGGAACAACAATGCAGGTGATTCAAAAACATCTGGTCAAAGCTGGGATGTTTCTGCAGCTTCCCATTGTTCCTGTGCTTGATGGCACTGAGAAAGATGCTTTGATGGAGCACATGTTTGACAAGTCTGTGTGAGACTCAAAGTACAGGATCCAGACATGGACTGTCAGTCAAAGCCGCCACATCTCCCAGCTGAGACGTGCCAGTTTAGTCACAGTTACAAAGGAACTAATATGCGTTAAGTGGAGCAAGGCACACATATGGGCCCGGTAGAGCCCCGTGTCCCGAGGCAGGGATTGAATGAATGCCAAAGAACATAAGCCCAAGATATAAAAAGAATTACAAGGGGACAAATAAAACACGGGGATTATGTCAGTGTGAGAAATGGAGGCGTTGTAATTCTGCCTGTGTGCTGGCTCACCTCTCCCTTTTCAGCATCCGGGCCCGTGGGCTGCAGCCCTGCAGTCCTGCACCTGTGTTCTGACTATCTAGGAGATTTAGATGCAGAATTCAGGAAAGGTCTTATCACAAGAAGGAGGACAAAGGAAAAAGAAGCAGAAAGTGAAACAAGCTAATGGTTCCTGTAAGCTTCATTAGGCTGTGTTCATTTGGGATCTGCAGTGTTAATTTCCTATCATACACATCATTTTATGTCTTGGTGAGTTTGGAGTTTTGCTACACGTTTATATTTTTTGATGATGGATTGAGGATCAAGATGTCCAAAGCTCCAGATATTGTTTTATAAACTTTTACTTATTGAAAACTTCTTAAAACTCTCTGCTGTGCTACAGATCTCCTCACCGACAATGAAGCCTGCTGAGAACTCGATAAATTGTTACTTTTCTTGTAACATTGTTGTTTCTCCACCATTAACACAGCTGAATCACATCGGCAATCTTCAGCTTGAACTGACACTGCTAAGACATTCCTCCTGGGTCTGATTGGTTGTTTCTTACTGGGCACATTTCTGCAGATGGCTATAGGACCACTGGGCGGAACCAGAGGGACTTGGTTTTTTCACAGATTACCTGTCTCGTATTCTGCTGTCGTCATGACACAGTGATCGTTAATACATTTTTAAGATACACATTTTTACAAAAGTGATCTGGTGCAGCTTTGGCAAAATTGATTGCAGTTTTCCTTGTATGAGGCAAAATACATAACCACTTTTACAAAGTGCAAAAATGGGAATAAGTTTAAGTGCTTCTCCAAAGTGCTGTACATTTTTTTTTTCATATTTGATTTGTGTAATTACACCACTAAAATGCCTCACTGAAGGATGGTGTCATGAAACTTTCCCAACATTTTGCCAGAAACACAAAAATAGTTTATTTTGTGATCCTTCCTTCATCTTCAGCAGTATTTTTTTCCACTACTCAGGAATAAAACCATTATTTACTGACAACCCTCCACCCCCACCTCTTGTTTGATCAGGCACAGAAGATAAGGAAGCAGCAAGTAGCAACTCTTGATGAATCTGGGCATGCATTAGGAGTTTCCACTTGAACCAAATTTAGAAATTTCAGAGAAATGGTCTGTGTCGTACTTGTTACATCTCCCACACAGTTTAGGATGTGCCTGTCAATAGGGTGTTGTCTCCCCAGTGTCTTTTTCATCAACTTCAGAAAAAAAGGGAATTGCAGGATATCTTTGAACAGCATTGTGATAACCGTAAAAGACTTGTGGTGAGACAAAAGAAACCGCCAAAATTTTGTTAATCTCGCCAATGGGTTTCTTTCATTGCAAGTGCTCCCAAAATGCCCGGAATAACTTTCAATGTCACTGGGTTTCTCTGTGTGTTCAAGAAAGGCGGGGTGAGGTGGTGTGTCTGTGTGGGTGGGGGTTGAGATTACCGTGAATGTCATCCTGCCTCCTCTCTCAATCATCCACTTTCAATCCATCGCCATCTCAGCGTTTGCGAGACAGCTCGGCGATGATGCCAGTAAAATGGGATCAATAGCATAGGAAAAAACGGACCAGACAATCTCTTACCCCCGTGAACTTCTGTACCCGTGATTGATTTGTCCCCTACCACAGCAGAGGAGACATTAGAGACTAAAAAACAAAACAAAACAAAACAACACACGTGTGACCACACAAGTGTGATCTTGTGCTTGTGCACCTGTGTATGTGTGCTGAAACATGTTTTTGTGAAAGTGTGGTGTCTGCTTTTATGTGTGTGTGTGCGTGTGTGTACCCGGTGATTGATGATCTGAAACACACACACATCATCAGCAAGGCATTTGTGAGGTGTGTGAGTCAGGAGCTGTCATCCCCCTCAGTCTCCCCAAGCAGAGGCCCTGGCTGCTGATTTATAGTAAATCATTAAAATCTGCTTATTATTGCAGCAGCTCATCACCCTCCCCCTCTCTCAGTCCCCATAACCGGCCCCCTCCCCGCCCCAAAAACTCACCACGCCACCGCAGAGACACGCTGAGATAGAGACTATACACGCAAAGTGATGGTCAGCAGGTTCTGGCACATTAAATCCATTTCTGACGCGTGTTTGAAAATAAATATCCCAGATGTCTTGTTTCATAAACATTGGCTGAAGGAACCAATAAAAGAATCTGGCTGCGTTCCTGTACAACAGCTGGAGCCAAGTGGACGGATCTGTCTATCCACCAAATAAAAAAGGAAAAAAGCGCGAGAGAGAAAGATGGAGAAACTGTCTTATGGGTGCTCATGCTCACGTGTGCATAAATACAGACACGCACACATCCATGCACACCCCTACTGTCTCATGTCTCCAAAAGTGAAAATGTGATGTGACTTGAACAGTGACAGGTGTGTTTGTCAAGGATGTGGCTGTCACTTCAAATCAATGGACGGGAGCATCATCTTAGGGAGACTTTCCACTTCCAAAGGTTTGAACAGCTACTCCGCGCTTCACTGCAAGTCAGAGAATACCAAGTTGTCAAAGTGGCATTCAAGGAGCCCCGCTAAGGCGCCGTAGAACAGAAAAAGAATTGAAATTTTAGCCAGCATTTGATCAGAAAAGTGGATCCAGTGGAAATTACATACAGATTCACATAGTGTAAGAGAAAATCATTACCAGCATGTCTGAGGGTCGTTATAGTGGACGAACTGAAGAATTGTTGCAAGTTGTGTAGGGGACCAAACAAAATGATGATAATCAGTCTGCTGAAAGGCTGGAGTGAGAATCACAGCTTGTCTACTATCGCTCGGCGGTGTATGGTTTGTCAAATGTGTTTCAATTACATCCTTTAACTTGAGGCAGTATCACATCCCCATGAAGTGGTTTTAATGAAATTTGGTGCAATTGTTTGCTATGCAAGACAGGTTTGTTGAGCTGAAGGAGAAAGGGAGAAATGGTACTTATATGAATGTTGAGGATAAGATGACATTAAGAGGTGAGCAGACCCTAACCCTAACCCTAAAATCTAGAAGAAGATAAAATCTAGTCCACTATTGTCACTGGTATAGATATTTTAAAGGTATGCAAATATAAATTTTTTATTTATTTTAACATGTTTCACTCACAAAGTTTAATATTTTGTTTATAGAGATTGTGATAGACCAACACAAACACATACTTGTGAAAGAAAAGGAATTTTAGTTTTTCATCATTTGCTCTAAAAAGTCTAAAGACTGCAATGTGCATTTATGCATGCAGGCAACTCTGGAGGAGCTGGAGAGATCAATCTATGAGAGGTCAACTCTCCAAGAAAATGTTATCTTTATGGAAAATTGACACAAAAAAAGCTATTTTCACGTGAATGTGTAGGGGACACATTTACATGTACAACAAGGTACTTGTTGAGATGACAGGATATCAAACAACACTGTGTGCTGTTCCATAACATAAACTCCAAAATAAATATACATTAAAGTTTTTCATTGTGATTTCCCAACAAGTGAAAAAATTTGAGGAATATAAATACTGTTTCTACTGTACCTGTTCACTGTCATCCTAAGAATCTCAAGTTAAACCTCACTCTGTATGAAAACAGCTGTTCTACTGACCAAAATTTCCATTCTTTCTTAAATGGTTCATTCAAGTAGTTGAGCTCTTTAACACCCCAAACTTGAATTATGCCTCCACATACTGTAGACTGGATAAAGTAGTTCAGCAACTCAGCTCAAATCATTCACCTTCAAAGTTACAATTCAAACTTCAAACGGTAATAGACTTCCAATCATTTCCTGTTATATCAGGGTCAGTAAATCAATGGCGGACTGTTTATCACATTATATCTGCATTATGATGATTCACAGGTTTAATTACAGAAAGGTGTATGCTTCATTCATCTTTTCTGGTGTCGACATCTTGATTAAAATGTTTAAAGGTCCATCTATGTCGCTCATATTTTTGTCCTTGTGTCTTTTTTCAGCTTTCTTCCACTTGCCTGATTTATTCACTCATGTCTATAAATACGTTGACGGTTTTCCCGTGATGGATTGGTCTGCTAACATTGTGCCAACTCCAGGTAAACAATTACTATTCATGTTTTGTTGTCATGCTATCTATACCAGGATACTGCCACTTAGCTATGTACAAAAGGTTAGGTCTCAGACTATTGTTCTGCATTTGGTCAAATGTCACTCATTTAATGATCCATGGCAGTAACAGAAAATGTGACGCGTCAGAGTGGAAAGGTCTTTAGCTGGAACTGTAAGGATGTTTTAAAGCCCTCCAACATGTGAGACATTTCTTTGTAATTTGTGTTTCTTTTTTTTTATTATCAGTTTGGTCAGAGTGAATGAGTGTCACTTTTTGTTGAGAAAGTGTACATTTAGCCTCTTTCCATACATCACTCATTGTTTTTACAAACTCCAGAGTCTTTCCAGTCCTTGAACCCTGTGGGCTGGATCAGTCTGCAGTCATTACGTTGATATGAACATTGAGTCACTGGGAAAAGAAAGAGAGCGGGTTAAGTCCTGTGACTCTATGCATATGATAATATGTTGTAGGCCTACATCTGTCAGAGTGTGATCACTGTGTTAGGAGTTTATGAAACAGCCTCTGTATTGACATTATTCACATCCCTCAGGCCACAGAGTGAAAGGCCCTTTTCAGAGCACACTGTGCAAAGAGGATTAGATAGAATACTATGAGATGAGTTGCAGAGTAAAATCATGTCATACAATACCAGCATTCAAGAACCCAAACAAATCATCATTTGAGGAAAAGATGGTTTGTTTGGTGAAACAAATTCAGCTGCAGCTAGCTGTTATTTCCTTTTGTAACAACTGCACAATTCGAAGGAAAATATGAGTCGTCGCTTAAACAGACCTGAATCAGTGAAAATCAAAGAAAAACATACAGCTGATCTCACAGGTCTACGCAGTCCTGTTAACCCATCAGATAATGTGACATTTGTTCTGCACACTTCAATAATGGAGAAATAGGTTGAAACACCAATCTTCTTTGTCAGGAGTCCATCATTATCTCACATTATGAATTGGCAGTGTTTGCCAATTCTACCTCGCAAAAGTCCTCAAACTGTATTACTTTTAAAATTAAATCAAAGGCTTTAATTTTCACCTGTAGCCATTATTTAGTTGATTTGGATGTATGCTTGAGCTCACTGTGATGCTAAATTAAATCTTTTTGGTATTTTGCCTAAACAGACATCTAAATTTTATCTGAAGAACAATTATCCCAGAATACAATGTTACCACAATGATGCTCTAATGGCACAGATGTCAAACTCCAGTGCTCAAGGGCCGCTGTCCTGCAGTGTTTAGATGTGCCACAGGTACAAAACACTGGAATGAAATGGCTTAATTACCTCCTCCTTGTGTAGATCAGTTCTCCAGAGCCTTAATGACCTAATTATTCTATTCAGGTGTGGCGCAGCAGAGGCACATCTAAAAGTTGCAGGACACCGGCCTGTTTGATACCCCTGCTCTATGGTGTTATTGCTGTTTTGGCAATTTTTTTATGTTGCTTTTGTGTCAAATTGACATTTTAGGATTTTGACCCCAGGACTGTAAAACATTAATATACCATACATCTCAAAAATTAAAATATTGCATAAAAGTGCAACATTTCTTGCTAGTCAATTCAGAAGGTGAAACGGTCATTTTATAGAGCTTCTTCACAAGTGGAGTACATCCTCACAGTATTGAATATTTTCAAGTCTAAAGTTCTAATGAAATCATTAAAGATTTTATTTTTTTCACCAAAATAAAAATTTGGTGAAAATATTTTTAGAATCTAGAGAAGTATAAGTATATACGTCTATGTCGAACATATCAAAGTATAGTCAAAGTAAAGATATATACTATACTTTGACATATTGAAGTATAGATATGTCTATACTTCGACATGTCTATGTCGAAGTATAAATTATCAGCCCTTGAGCAATTCCAAAAGAAAAAAAAACAAAACACTGTTAATTCAACTTTAGGCAAGCATAAAATAAACAAGTTAAGACTTGACAAAGCAACTAAATAGGACTGTGAAAAGATCAGATGTAAATGTGAAATCAAACTGCGTTGATCTTGTCTGTAACTGATGGTAAATCTATGTTTGTGAAAAGGTTGAAGTGAATTGAATATGTCAAAGTGAGTGGGCATACTACTACAAGTTTTTGTTGAGTAAAACATTTAAACTCATTAAAATGAT
Organism: Xiphophorus maculatus; assembly: GCF_002775205.1. NCBI lineage: Eukaryota > Metazoa > Chordata > Actinopteri > Cyprinodontiformes > Poeciliidae > Xiphophorus > Xiphophorus maculatus. Next base: position 17,503,667 of record NC_036444.1, on the reverse strand, counting down.
GGGTTGAAACACAACAAAAGTCTGCATGAGATGAAAATGCTACAAAACAAAATGTATTTGTTTACATATTTACATCTGTTGATTGTAAGGAGTTCTGCAACAGGGATTTGTCAACCTTGAAATTGAAACCCTTAATGGGTGTCAGCTTGTCTCATTAGTGTTGACCTGGGCACATCCAAAAACAGAAACCCAAAGTGAGCAGAAAACAAAGTGATAATGATAACAAGTCGCATGAACGCGGAGCCCTGATGCGATTAATCCAAGTGTTTAGGTGGAGACACATTAACAGTGACAGCAGCAGGCTGCTGTTTGGACTCAGCTGTGATGGAGGGACAAAGCTGTGGCCCGTGGTTCATTGGCTAAGACATTACTGGGCCATTTCTGTCTGAGGCAGCGTGATGCCTCGTCACCTGACACTAGGCTGCTTTGACATCTGAAGCACCTTAGCTGAGGAGTTCTGAAGACCTCACGCCTACATGCCATCAGTTTCCTTTACAGATATTTTTTGAGGACATCTCACCATCACTGTGCTCTTGCACCTTCCTATGAAGTATAAGTTATTAAGCCCTAAATACATACATACAGATTTAGTTGAATCTGATATAGAAAAGCTTTAGGGGAGTTTTGTGAATGAATGATCCAATGTACCTAAGTGTGGCACGTTTGAGGAGATTTTGTTTACGTGCCTCTTCTATGTGGTGATAAACAAGTAATAATAAGTGTTCACGCTGCATTAGATTGAGGGATATTACCAGATGCTTCTGTAATTTGCCCCGCAGTGAGAAAAATACTACATGATGCGGTCATACATTACATGATCAATAATAATGTTATTGTGCACATACCTTGTGGCCACAACTCACATATGAAGTCTCAGACTTGAGTTTCTTGCTATTGTTTCATGTAAAATAGAAAAAAGTAGGAATACGGTGTCCAAATTCCTTTGCTTTATAATCCTATTTTACCTTACTTACCTTTACTTTGAAACCTTAAAGACCTTAAAACATTTGTTTTTGGTTTCTTGTCCTAAATAAAAAAAACAAGCTTAACTATTACAACAATATGAGCATATTTTAGAAGACATTCCTGCATACAAAAATACTGAAAAACAAATGAAAATCTCTTAAAATGTATTTCTGCTATAACATTGATGTCATTTTAAAGTATCTAACTCATAATCTGCAGATCATTCCCTCACTAAATCATCTTTTTTTGCAGATTGAAAGACAGTTGAGTTGAAAACAATCCTAATCATTTATACATCGTTAGAACAACATAAAAAGTCAGGAAAAAAAGGACTTTGGAGACAACTGAGGATGTTCTTAATATTGATTAACTGCAGTGGACCACTGGGAGAAACTGCAAATGACTAAAGTGGGCTGTAAGGCTCTTTAAGTGGTGTGTTTGCTTTAAACATCAACCTGTAACTGTCTGCAGCATGCCTGTCGTTTGGTGCTTCCAGGTATTGTACATCTGTTTCCTTTCTTAATGAATCATAAATCACAGGATCTATTGTTCTGTTTTATGAGACCATGAATTATCTTCATGTTGTTGTGCACCATGGCGCAGCATGATCATCGTCCTGTGTTTCGACATGTGTCTATAAACACAATGCAATGTCCAGAAAGTCTCAGGAGGAATCAGTTTCATGTCTCCTCCTCTTCTTCCTCCTCCGACCCCGAGGAATGAAAGACGTTTCTTGTGAGAACAAACCTTTAATTGTCTGGCCTGTTGACGTTTAAGGGAAGTGATGCGTTATATTATATCATCACTCTCCCCAGCGTCCCCTGAATAACCCCAGAATCAAGGATTCAGCTAAATACACCTATTGTTGCCCACATTTTAATCTTAACCTTTCATTCATCTGATGAAATATGTGTTTGACTCCCCACTCACTGCCTGTGTGGAACGTCACTGATCTAGACTGACTCATGCCCCCAGTACTTGCTCATTTTTAAAGACTCTGGTCAATTAAGTTTATCCACTGTGCTGTTTAAACTGTACCCAGGTCCTGCTGTTCTGTCTCCTTTGTTTTTACCTCTTTGCATTAGCACTGAAGGGCAAGGCTGAAGGGAGACTGCAACAGTGACAGCACTGACTAAATTACCCTTCACCCCATCAGGGTGCAGGTTTGGGTCATTTGCTATCGACAGGCCTTTGCTGAGCTCTTGAGTAGCTAGAGGAAAGAGGCAACATCTTGTTGTCTTTTTTGTGATGACGTTATTGATCTAAATGCTTTACATGCATCTACAATTTATGCAAAAGTATTCACACCCCTCGAGTTTTTCTGTGCTTTGTCATGTCACAACCGTAAAATATTAATGTATTTTATTGAAATTTTATGTGACGGTCCAACACAAAATGGAGGAAGGAAAATTATAGAAGTGACATATTAAATATGTTTCACTTTCGTGTGAAATCTATTTAATAATAATCAAGGACATTTTTTTCTCTCTTATTTTAACACAGAAAATAAATTCAAGTATCTTTAAAAGCTTAACTTATAGTCAGTCTTTATTTAAAAAAGATTTAATTAATTTCAAGCTTGATTCGAACATGATTCAAACTTAAAGCTGGGTTGCAGTTGTGCAATAGGTTGTCTGCGAATCCCTGATGATGATGAATGTTATATAGTAATTGCTAAACTGTGTAAGGCTTTGTACAGATGCTAACAAAACAAAAATTTCATGTAGAAAAAAAAAACAGGAATAAGAATTCACCATCCATTGTCTGTAAGTGCCTTCTAACTAATGTTTTTGGTATTTATTTTTTTGCCCATGTTCTCTCAAACAAGCTGTGCTTCTATTGCAATTAGGCAAAGAAAATAAAAGTTCACAATTCTGTATATTTAAAAGCTCCAGGGAAGGAAAGCGCGCAATCTTAGACAAGCGACTGTTTGGTGGACCTTATTGATTCAGAGGCAGAGGCAGAGATCAATGAAAAGAAACAGACTGAGACAAAGAGTGGCATTTAAGGGTGGAAAGAGCTGACATTTTCTCCATCACTGTCACAGCAGCAGCCATAAAGCAGCCACGAGTATTAAAACATTTCTCATCTGCGCGGGAGTATTGGCAGCAGAAATTGTTTTCTCCGCGGTGTGATACTCGGGCTGAACTCCCAGTAGAGTCCCTGGGGACTGCAGATTGGTGCCTGTGACATATCGGCACCAGCATTTACACACACCTGCCACTCATTCCCAAACAGCCCAGGAGCAGGGCTGCGGAGGGCAGATAGCAGACGAGGGGGCCGTCGGTTGGACTGCCGTCAAGGTGGGTAGGTGTGGTGGAATTCATCACTGATAAAACGCTAATGTTTGCAGGCCACAAAGAGTGCTTCTATTAGTCAGCAATGCCCTCCCTGCTACATGCTGGGCTGTGCATACTTAATGAGCCTGAGTGCATATGTGTGACTGATGTGTCTTATCTGTGTCCATGCATGCTTATGTTTACCCAGCAACGTTAGAGTTGAGCACAGGCATGTGTATAAAATATAATGCATGTTTGTGCACTAACCAGATTGTGTGTCTTGTCCTTCGAGTGCACTCCCAGAGTCTTGAACTCTGAGTGACACGGGTACAGCAGGGTCATATGTCTATTTGTGGGATAAATGATATTATGCTACACTAAGGGAATTACACAGAGGATGTCCCTTGGAGTCACCAGGCACGGCAATCAGTCATAGTTACTTTGTGTGTCTCTTAAGCCCTTCTATCTGTACACATCCGCTGGTCTGGAACGGGTGTTAAATGGATCCTAGACCACATCCCATCATTATGAGCTTATAATTTCATCCTTATGATTGAGGAAGAGGGAGAGACAGAGCAACACAAAGGAACATCAAAAGGAAGGAACCATAGAATACATTTATTTTCTTTTTCATCCCGGAAAAATCTCACAATTCCCTTTTCATTCTTATTTTTTTATTTTGTCCTACCTGTTTGTATCCCTCTTGTGCATTTTCTTCCTAAAACCTGCATCGTCTCCCTGCTTTCCAGCTCTTTTTCAGCCCTCCTTCCTTCTCCCTTGTCGTTCTGCCTCCCCCCCGCCTCCCTCGATCTCCCTTGGTGGCATTTGAGAGCAGTAAAGCAGGAAGCGGGAGAGCAAACAGCAGGTGAACCCACTCTAATACTCAGCTGTGCCATCTGCTGCGGTCACATGACTGAGCTGCAAAACCCCGTTCTAACACCATGATTCCCCATCATACCTGACATATCCATCAATCATGACCAAAGAGCAGTGGAGAATGGAGAAAAGTAAGAATGAATGGAAATCAACAGAAAAACACTTTAGAACCCAAACATTTGTCATTTTGATTTGTACTTTTAATGTTGTATCTTTTTCAGCTCAATACATAAAGTGTATAAGTCTGACTAATCTTATTAAAAGCTAAAAAAATTAAAGGTGTAGTTGGTAGCACTGTCTCCTTTCAACAAGACAGTAGTGGATTTGAATCTGAGCCTGGGGTCTTGTTTACATGGTTTGTCTCCAAAAACCTGACTGTTAGGCTAACTAGTCTCTGACTATAAGCCTGTAATACTGAGTTGGCTATTTTGAGCTTGACCCTTCATAATAATGTCATAGACTCTTATTGTGGAGTATGAAAGGAAGTAGCTTTTGAGTTGCCTTGTGTTGGCAACAGCTCGCCCTGCTGGCTGGACAATGGGGTAGAAAGAACAGTTGAAATTTCCATTACTTTTAAGTCATTTATGTGGCAGCATTTTAAGTACTTCACAGAATAAGATATGGCGAAAGACAGGACAGAACTGTGAGCAGTGGCGGTTTCTGATATCGGCAACATGGGCAACCGTCCAGGGCGGCATCTAGTCATGCTGAACTCAAAATTAAGAAGTGAAAAGAAGTAAAAAATTAAAATATTGAGTTCCTGCATAGAGACACTTGTTTTATACTTGGACTAGAGGCCATAGAAATTACTAAAAGTGCTTTTTCAGTTCCAAAAAAACATTTCCTTCATACTCCTACATGGTCTCTACTATACTTTTATTCTCATCTCATACTCATCTCATACTCATCTCTTTTGTGTGTTTTTTCCAGGAATAATTGCACTGTTTTTATTCTTTTGACATAATATGTGTATGCATATATGTGCAGTGTGGTTTTATTTTGAAAGGTTGACAGTGTCTCAACCCTCCCAGGTATTTTCTAACTCTTCCCTCCAGCGAGACTCCAGACAAGAGATCCAGGTATCATGCTCTGTCCTCCACTGGGATTCTGTTGTTCATACAATGTCCTCCACAGTGGAGTTTTATTACGCAGAACACTTTAATTTTACATTCCCATGTTTTACAATCAAAAACATAATGCACAAAATGACCTTTCTGTATTGACATTTGAGATGATATGACTCATAGTAAGAGAAAGATTGGAAAATATCAACCTTTGCAGAGTGTATCCAAGAAAAAAAACACAATTGCTCATTGGCAAGAAAGAAATAAAAATGAGAATCATATAAATACAATTAAAAAAAATGTAATTGCACAGATTCATTATTCATATGAGGCAAAAACTAAATTGTTCATCTTTGGTGAAACCCTACAGCTGCTGCCATTTCCTATTTTGTGGACAGACCTGCAGTTGGAGATGAAATGACAACTATCCCTTCAGCTTCGAGAGACAAAGAGGAAGAAACCGCAGGAGCAAAGATGCAAATTCTGTGTAAGGAAACAGTCCATCTGATTCAGTAAGATACTCTTTTGCTGCTGTGTCATGGTGCTGAAACTGACTGTTCCTGCGGGTTAGCTGCAATTGCATTTCCCTTTCTCATTCCCTTCTTAGATTAAGAGGGAGATTAGACTCCAAATTAGTCTAATTTTTGTACTTTTAATGTTTTATCTTTTTCAGCTTAATACATAAAGTGTATAAGTCTTTATACACTTATACAAGGGTGAAGGTAAAACCCTTTTACCTTATTCTCTAACACAGTTTGATATTAATTGAAGTGCTTATTGATACATTGATCCTTAATAAAATGTAATTAAATAGAATATACAGAAATCTTTTTTATATACAGATCGTGGGATGCTGTCAGAACATGTAAACTCCATACAGAAAGACACCAGGTGGGATTTGAACCCAGGACCTTCTTGATCCAAGGAGTAAATGCTACCAATTGCACCACTATACAGGGCCTCTTTCATATAGTTTGTAAAACATAATAAGTAGGACAAAAAGAACATTTTCTCTGGATTATAGTAAAGCTGAAATACAAATCCTTTGATGCTTAAGTGATCTGACTTCTTGTCTTTCAACACTGAGACATCAACAACAAAAATTTTGAAAAGGAGAGTCCTTGATTCACCAAACAAAAGAACTAATTAAAGGAAAACCAACAAACGTCCTCTGATTCAATCCAAAAGTCTTGATTGGCTGTGAAGAACACATTCAATTACAGCAACAACGGCCACAGGAAATGATTTCAGTCAAAGCTGTCCCTACCACAATTAGGCTGTGTTAATTATGTATTTCATTAAGTAAGTGGATTAGAAGCAGTGCTGATGAAATCATAACAGGGTTTGCTGGAGGCCAAGCTGCAGAGAACTGCCAGGAAACGACTGATATCTTTCCTCCTGACTTCCACTTCTCTGTTATACCCTGAAATAACCCTATAAATACTTAACACCTTTACCGGCCTATCTAGGTTGTCTTCATTGGCACACAGTCACTGAGTCACTCTATCTGCATACCATTTTTGTGCATGATTATATTGTGTAATTGTGCCATAGATACTGTTGACATCTGCATGGTGTTTGTAAGTCCTCCGGAAACGATGAGGTCTCTCAGTTTCATCTCCGCCAGTTCATTACCATTCAGGTGCAAAAAGGAGATAAAGCAAAATGCAGATTGTTCTGTCTGTCTCTCCCTCTTTTACACTCATACTCTCTCTCACTCTCATGCACTCTTTCATTCGGTCTCTCTCCCGTTTTCTATGTTCTCTGATGTTTTATTTGATATCCCACAATAAAGCCTCTCTTTGAACTGCCATCAATTGTGTATGGATTTTTCCTCTGAGGAGAAACAGAGAGCTGTCTGAAAGGGCTCCAGTCCCGCAGGCTGCCTTCATATTGATGCAGAGGAGTATTGCCATCCTCATTGCTGGATCAATCACTCACGTCACTGCTGTTTTATGGCTGGGGCCACTTCACAGAGAGACGCCTGACAACATCACCACAGAGGTTTGCAAACCGATACAGCTCTGATAGTCAAGGAGAACGGGAGGGGGTGCCGGTGGAGGGATGTGAGCGGCATTTGGGGATGAATTTGGAATCTGTGGCTGTCACACATGCACTCACACATATCTCTCCTCAACAGCTGTGGGAGCCTCTGGTTTATAGCATGGTGTGGCTAAGTCAAACAGAAAGCGTTGAGAAGATCGTGGGATGCTGTCAAAAGCATGATGAGATTTGGGTCACCTTGTGGATGCAAAGTCTCTGTTCTGTCTCCATGCACTAACCTGTCATCCAGGTGTTTATGTTTTTTGGATGGAGCTGAGCTACCTTGCTCCTTAGTACCCCATTACATTTGGTATGCTGAGTTAAGTGGTTATTTCTGTCTTTCTGACAGAAATGTTATGAATTTCAGATGTTAGTCAAACAAAACCGCTTGATTTTAAAAAGTTCACAGTTTTGCCACATTGTCAAAGCTTTATTTAGCTGTTTGCTAGCAACGTATTAAGATTTGGTGACACATTCAAAAACCAACTAGCCAGTGGCACCGCTACTCAGAGGGTAAATAGTTACTTTTACTCACATTTACTTCAGTAACTTTTTGGAAACAAGATATAGTTTTACAAGTAAATTTACTGCACCATGCTTTTTACTTCCACCTTAATTTACGGATTATTGAACATAGCCGAATATATGCCACTCCCTCTAACTCTGAAGAGAAATAAAACAGACATACATAGGCTGCACTTGTCTGTAAGCTGCAGGTGTCCATGTTGTAACATCATATATTTACACATATTTTCAACTTTTAATGAAATTTGTGCACAAAGAGTATATCTAGTGGTCACATGGAAATACTTTACACTATTCTGACAAATATATATTATTTACTATATGTATTGATTTGTGATAAATAAAATATATTAGTTCCCTTCGCCTGGTTTTGCTATTTTTTATGCTGTTACACACTTTTTCTTAAACAAATTAAATGTTATGATCAATTACTTGGAACTTACCAAATTCTCTTTTCCTTTTACTTGAGTAATTTGCTGCGACTAAATGCCTTCAGAAGTCAGCTAATTATTGAAAACGTCTGCTCTTATTTTGATTTTATATCTGCAGTATATTAAGATGTTTATGCGAGAACCTGCCAACACATGAACCTTCCTGTAAACCGACAGGCTTGGCGAGGAAAGCATTAATCAGAGAATCAGCCTAAAGCTCATGGAAACTCTGGTGGAGCTGCAGAGATTCCCAGCTCAGGTGGAATAATCTGTTCAATATCATGCATTGTACAACTGTAAGAGCTGCAGAGTTGTAAACTCTAAGAGGCAAGAAGAACACCACTGCTGAAAAAAATCCACTAGAAGTCTGCAAGCTGTTAAACAGACACAGCAAACATATGGAAGGAAGTGTTCTGGTCAGTAAAGACTGAAGTTTAAGTTGTGACCTAAAGGTGGTGATGAGCAGTGAAATGAGAAGGTGGTCAGAGCTGATAATAAGGCAGATGAAGCCAAAATTAAGGCAAGCCTGGAAGAAAACTTGAGACGTGGACAGAAGACTGTTTTCCAGTTGTTTACATTACAGTATATTTATGTGTGAAGATGGTCTATTCAAAGTGTAGACCACAATAAATAATAAAAAAATAAGAATTTAAAATTGATGTTCACAGATGCTTGTAATCCAGTATGACAAAAAAGGAAAAATTATCAAAGAAGGACGGGCAAAAAAGGTGGTGAAGAGACCCTAACAATTAAAGTTTGTTCTCAAAGTCTTGATTCGGGAGAAGCATACCACACATCCGAGATATTTATTTAAAAAAAAAAAAAAGAGACAAGATTTCAAAGCCTTTTTTTCACTTCATAAATATCAATTATTCTGTATTCTGTCACATCAAATCTGAGAAAATGGAACAAATTCGTGGTTATTACTTTGCAGACTGTGGTAAAGTTGAAAGTGGTAAACGGTACGTTTTTCTTGTTGTCCAATCAGGTAAAGTGCTGGAGTCTGAGAGATGTAGATCCATATAACAGGCATCTTCCTCTGCACTGTGACAGAAGTTTAGCGCTGGCTCCCGACGGTTCGATTCCGGCTTGACCTGCTCTGTTCTCAGCCACCGAAGCCAAGCCGTCGAGGTGGAGCAGAACACACCAGCGTCCCTCCACAACCATCAGTCAGAGCTTTCACTCTGAACTCTGTATGACCTTCCCCTCAACTTTGAAAGAAATAGTTGGCTTCATTTTAAAGAGACAGGAGCTGTTTTATTTTTTCTGTCTGAATGAAGATAAGTAAAAGAGTTCCTCCTTCACTGCCTTAAAACTATTTGAACTGACAATTAAAAGCAGCAGAAGGGTGAGAGGGACTGTGTGGAAAAGAAGTGAAAATCTTTATGTTTGGTGAATGGCCCTTTAATTCGCTCTCCTGACAGAAGGCAACGGCAGCCTGGAGGAGGGTCAGGACACCAGTTGGCATGAATAGACACATTTTTGTCTCGTCTCCAACTTTCTCTGCTCTGTGCCTCCCTGACTGTAACATCTCATTTTTTCCCCCCAAGCTGGAAGTCTCAACAGCCATTCTCTTGTCACTGGGAGGAGGCAGGCAGCTCTCCGTCTCCTCACTCACAGATGAATAGAAAACATTGTGCCAAAAGCTTCAAATTTGCCAAGCTGTTTTCGATTGCATATGAAACACAGAATCTGAGAACATGTTTGAAAATGACAGACTGATTGGCTGTGGTCATTTCAGGCTGTGTGGGCCTCATTTTTCCCCCGTGTTTCATCAGTGGGTGCATTCATCCATTCAGGATAGATTGAAGCAGTAGCCTTTAATAAAGTCACTAGGCTTGAAAATATATGAATAAAATGACATCCACTGCCTTGGATGGATCAAATTGACTTATCCTGGTAATAGCCCAAGGATAATGTGTGCGTGTACGCGAGCAGGAGAGTGTGTGTCTGAGTAGAAAAACGGGAGAAGGAGAAAACAGCAGAACCAGAGATGGATATAGTGGTGGGACACAGGCAAGAAAGAATATCAGAGAAATAAAACAAACGTGACCTGAGGGGACAAAATTAAATGAAAACCTGCAGCTGGACACATGACTTTGAATCTTATTTGTATTGGTAAAACTGACCCTTTTGTTGTTATAAACCGCTATAAGGGATGCTAGGAAGAAGAAAAACAAAGCCATTAAAGTGGATAAAATGGAAGACAGAGAATGACAAACTTGATCCTAACAAAATTAAAGGGTTAGTCAACACAAAACATGAAAATTATGAGTCCTATTTCTCCAATTCTGCAGCAATTTGATCGCACTGAGCCACAGAGGGCTTCCAAATCCAATGATGTAGCTGAGGAGGCGTAAAGAGCTGAACAAAAGGAGCCATGATGACAAAGACAGTTTCACATTTCAGTCAATTACAAGAAATAAACACTCTCAATCTCCTTTCTTGGCCCTTATATTTTTCCATCCACCATTTTACTTGTTTTCTTTTCTACAAATGGGTGTCTGTCCATGGCTTGGACAGAATGGTCATGAGCCATAATAATGACAATCACAAGCGAAGGCTGTACAAGGAGACACACGTCTGTTCTTTGCTCTTCAAACGTCCAGCTTAAACTCCTGCTATGTGTGAATAAAGACGACAGGAAGTGGCAGTTTGGCAGCTCCAACCAGGAGTGTCACTCTCAATTGCGTCCCCTGCCAGCTTCAGACACATCGCACAGCCAAAGAGGTCACGGGTTCGACTCCTCTTTCTCCCTCTCTTTCCTTTTCTACCCACTTTCATCATTGTTTTTGCAGGACTTTCCATTTCAATGCCACCTATATGCAAAGCTCAACCGTCAAGGAGAAGACAGCATGATGTACGGAAAGTGGGAGCGAGAGTGACGGTGGCACATTTTTTGAACGCTCCAATAAAACATGAGGCTTGTCTTGTCAGATTATCCTGACAACCTGTGTCAGAATCTCTGCCATGTCTTCATGAAACAGAGTAGCAGATGTCCTGAGCTTGCCTTCTTCCTCTGGACAGATCTGTCAAGATCTGATCGTGAAGGGCACTAAAGACAGAACAGATGGAAAATCGAGGTGTCTGAATTTTAGCTTTTTCACAGATCGGAATGCAAACTGTAATAACATAGGAAAAAAGTAAGTTCTAAGTTGGAATTGAAATTCAAATTGAAGCAATAAAAAAATAGCTAAACTGTTTTTTCTTTTCTTTTTGTTTTGCTTTTTTTAATATCAGGTTGTGCCTACAGAATGTCCAAAACATCTGTTTTGGGAGGACTCTCCCAGCTTTTCCAAGAAACCACTACCATTCTAGCTCTCCACACTCGGTCATATTATATCCACAGATTTGTGTATCTTACTGAAATTGTATGTAATAGACCAAGACAAAATAGTGTGATATTGTCCAGTGAAAAGAACGACATAAACATCCACGGAAATGATCCCAGTTTGTAAAGACATAGTTTCACTGAGTCCCTGAGTTAAACAGCTAATGCTGCTGTTAAAAGTATAGCCAAACCACCTTAGCAAAAAGAAAAGAAACTTGCGTCTCACCCCATGTGGACTCTGTGTGAATGACAGCAAACACAGCTGGGCACCTTATTAATATATTACTGCACCTCAACCCATCACCTTCAGATGCAAAAAGGCAATAAAATTTGTTCAGTCAAAACTATCAAACAAATAAGTTCTATTTTTGACATGGTGGTTGTGTGGATTCTCTTTATAATACCACCGCCGCTCTGGACAGCTGCTCACACGGCCCACATTAAAAACCATCACTGATCAGAGCCACAATATTGCACCTCTGGGCTGCATATTTAGTATCATTGTCCTGGTGTGAGGTGAACTTCCACTCTAGTTTTAAGTGTTGAATAACCTCAAATATGCTTTCTTCCAGGATTCTTAACTGTGTTTAGACATGCTTGTTTTGTTCTCTGACTTTCTAGTGTTTTCTCAGCTTTTTATCTCTTCTTGCCACTTTTCAATAAAGGCTAGGTTTGTGGAGTGCATGATTAATTTGACAGAAGCACAGCAGTCACATGAGCTGTGGATCTCTTCAGCTACTCCAGAGTTATCATGGTGTTCTTGACCATTTCTTTGATTAATGCTCTCATTTCCTATCTTGTTAGTTTAGATGGACACCCTCATTTTGGCAAGTTTTCCATCATGCAATCGTTCCAGTTTTGTGTGACTGGACAGTGCTCTGTGAGATGCAAAACTTACTATAGTTTAATGATCTAAATGACAAAATGAGCTCTTAAGCTGTCTTTGCTAATTAGATGAACACCGAAAGCAATTGGTTGCCTTAGGTTGCATTTAGGAGTATCAATGTAAAGGGAGCTGAAAACAAATGTACATTACACTTTTCATTTTTTATTTGTTTTTTTTTTTTTTTTCAAAACTCTGTGTCCTTATGATTTCACTTCCGAGTTATGTAGTATTTAATGTTGGTATATCACATAAAATCCCAGTAAAAAACCTTGAATGGGTACATCTCAGTAAACTGTAAAATGCTTGTTTGTCAGATCAAAAGTCCCTTTGAAAAACAACAACTTTTCAACAGGTATCAAACATACTTTTCACTAAGCCAATATTTCTGTGATGATTTTTTTGGTTTTCTTATTGGTCTGATGTTATATTCTAATATCCTGAGTGTGATTTTATTTGTTTTCAGTGGAAAATCATAATAATCAACAGAAAGAATATCTGAGAAACATCAGTTTCTGTGTAATTAATGTATATGACATGTTTGAATGAACTAAGTTGTTAAAATAAATGAACTTTTCAATGATATTCTAACTTATTGAAATAAACCTGCATGGTGAGAAAACTGTGGAAAAGTTCAACAAATCAAAGAATTGCCTTTATTTAAACGCTCTTGAGGATGCACATGATGCCAATAGAATCATGAATTTTATTTGTAAAAGATATTAAAAACTCCAGTCAAGCAATGAGCCTATTCCCCATTTCATTATTTTCTAGTTCGCTCAAAATCACAAGCTAAAAAAACTATTCAGTTCTATCAAATCTTTGCTTGAAAAGACACTGTTACCCATTCTCTCTGCATACTAGTGCTGCTACTGCTTCTTGCTCCAATATTCTTACATTTGCTTATAGAAAGGGCCCAACTGATTAAATTGACTCAAAAGTATCCAAGTGGTATAGTCAGTAAGATGTATGTTTAATATTTTTAAGTAGCAAACAAAATAGTTTCATTAGTTCTTTTTTAATCTCCTTTAGCAGAAGACTTGATAGCATTTTAAAAACAGAAACTGTATTTGTGGCTGCATCTTTCAGTGTGACACTCAGTAATCCCACTAATTACAAACCGGCTACGTAAGCATGAAGCTCATGTTATCAAAACAAGCAGCCTGTGAGAATCTGTCTGTATTTGATTGTCTTTTCCCCCCTATTTTTCTAAAATTACCAAGCCTTATATTGCAGTCAGATTCACCAGACAGTTACTAGGTTCATTAATAATAAGTGTAATAACGTTTTCTTCAAACATGTCAGAAGAATCTGTTGATCTAAGTACTCAATGTGCTTTTTCTTGATTTTTTTCCCTAGGGAGAGTGTGACGAAGCAGAGTATGTTGCATTAAAATTATCTGACATGCTGGATTTTCCAACTTTACTGACTAAACACAGGAAAATCCTAAAATGAGTCAGTTTTACAAGTCAATATCTGATCAACTCCAAATCAAACATGCTCACTTTGTGTGGCTATTTAAAAAAAATTATATTTAGCTTGTTTTTGTTAAAAACACAAAAAGAAACAGAAACTTGAATGCAGTTTTGTTTCTCCACTATGTTGTCATCTCAAGACTTAATGTTTTCTGTGTAAACTGGTATCCAACATTAAAGACAGAATAATGCTTCTGCTGACCATTTTATTCAGAGTCAATATATTAAATTCAGTTGATTTATACAGGGCTGATTCCCACCATGTGCCCTGTTCAAACACAGCCTTTTAAATCTGTCCAAATGTTCAGTGGGGTTGAGAAAAGGGCTTTGTGATGGCCACTCCAAAACATTGACTTCAGAGTCACTTTTTAACAAAGTTGTTCATTTGGACGACCTATTTAAGTCCATACTTTATATGCCTTGCTTAAGTCTTGAGCTGTTGCTTCAGTATTTACACTTTTTTTCTCTCTTCATGATACTGTTTTTGTCTCCATTCCACCAAAAACATTCACAACAGGAAGTTGTCATCCCCTTACTTTGCAGTAAGCTAAGGCGTAGACTGATGTTTGCAAGAATCTCATTACGTTAAGTATGAGGAATTTCTTATAACCACTAATGAAAACACACTTAAAATAAGAGACTAAAGAAAAAATACTAATGCAGAAATGTGGGCTTAATAAAAATTCTATTTAATTTTTTATTAAATTTTATTTCAAAAGATGCTTATAATCTGATAAACTCATCAGAATGCATGTTCTAATTTGTTAAAGATGACTCTTTATTATATCGCACTCCTAAAAATAGTTATTTAATTAGCATTTCATAAGAAATGGTGAGAAACATTTTCAATCCATAGAGAAATGATTTGGTTCTTGACTCAGGTTCAAATTATCCAGTAGCTTCCCACTAATTTAACATGATCAGAGCTCTCTCAAACATGAGCTCTGTGAAACGACAGTGGGGATTAATTTTGTCAGGCTTGTAATCGCGCCTTATTGATGTGTTTCCTGTAAAATGGCACATTGGAAAGAGCAGTTTCAGCCACGGGGCAACTCTGTTTCATATGGAAGTTGCAGATGGACATTTGATGTTAATCTCCTGATCACACTCTTTCATATCATCAGGCAAGTAGGCACGCACACATTTGCACAGGTGAAGCTCTTTATGCTAATTTATTGAAGGTTAATTTAATCACTGTTGTAATACCTTACCAGAGGGTGTTTTTACCCGTGAAAACCCCAAGTTGCAGGTAAATAAAAAAAAGAAGGAAGGGAGATCATGACAACAAATCAAAAAGTGATTTTATGAAGGTGGCATCAGAAACAGGCCAATCCATCAGAAGGGTGGCAGACTGTGGACGTGTTGCCACGCGTGGTGCCAGGCGAGGTGCCAGGCGGTCCAAGGCTCATCGTCCATGCCAGAGCCCTGAGGCTGCGTGTCCCCGTCACAAGGACAGAGAGGTCGTTAGGACCAACTGCACTAAATCACATACCTCCTCCCACCCACTGCCACAGCCAACAAAGCAGGTTGATGCAGAAATTCTGGGGGAGGCAAAGCCGCTACTGGAGGAATCCACTGGTTTGTTACAAGTAATGCAAATCTTATCCTTTTATTCCAATTGATGCAATGATCTATGATGTTGTTATGACACTTCCACTGCTTTAGCGAGCGCCCCATTGTCAACAAGGCTTTACACAGAGTGAATGATTCCCCCTAAATGCATTTTAGAGTTTTGCACAAATACATTTTCAGTGCTAAGTAAACAATGCAGCCCATTATCTAGATATATTGGTTATGCATTTTTGTGCTTGGTGGCATGGATGTGCAAGAGAGTGAAGGAGAGATGGAAAGACAAAGAAGCAGAGAGAGAGCGGAGCACTCCTTCCCCAAAAGACATCAGTTCTGTAAACAGCGTTGGCACATTTTCCATTCCGTCAGCATTTTTCTTTACGTGCCGAACAGATAGCTAAAGGTACCACTTAATGTGATGGGAGACAGGATCTAATGGATTGATACACAGGTTTTGACATGCTATTTGAGCATGGAGCTCGCTATAATTGGTCATGTCATTGTGCATTAAACTAACAATATATAGAGTACTGCCCTGAGACGAGTGTCTTTAGCAAATCTGTCAGATATCACACCAAAATACCTCTGACAGCCAGCTCAGGAAGCTGCAGAACACCGCAGCACAGAACTATGAAAACGTGCACCCATGGAGAGATTTCACATCAACTAAAACCTCTTTGTCTTTTTACTTTGCAGTCTCTCTTCACCTTTTACACTCCAAAAACTATGTCGGTGTTCTTGACAATAAAAATGTTTTCTAGTTTTTATACGAAACTATATTTTCTGTGAAACACTTGCAACATTTTTCCACAGGTCAGCAACCATTGTAGTTTTTTTTTAAAAGATGGATGCAGTTCCTGCCAAACATCAGATACAGAGGTCAGCGGTACAAGGTGAAGCTAACTTGGCTCAAACGAGGAAGTCTGTCGAGTTGTCAAAAGATACAAAGTCACTTCTGGAGGCTCCTTCAATTGTCATCTCTTGTTTTGCCTAAAATATTGAAACAAAACTTTATGAATTAGACACAAAGCTCTTTTTCAAGCAATATTATGGGTCCTTATCAGATATGATGACATTAAAGCTGAGGAAGGAAAATTTAATTTAAAATTATTACATTTTGATTCATTGCAGCTTCATGGCTTTTCATCACCGTAAAACCAAACTATTCTTTTCTCTGTTTTCCACAAAAGGAATACTTATATATTTGTATTCTGTCTTTATAATGCATTAAATTTTCTTCAAAATCTTAAAAGAAGAAATAAAAAAAGTTGTTTAAAGCAAATATGTGGTACATTAAAAACTAGATATGACTACAAACTAGAATGGTTTATATCAAAACATACTCATGTTGAAAATGGTCCAGAAACAATCTAGGGGTAAATCCAATTCCAAATCTCTAGCGAGGCTTGGAGATTGACTGAACTGTTTTGCAAAAAAGATTGGTCAAGACCTTTGTTCACTGGATGTGCAAAGTTTGAACAGACCCCAAAAGACCTACGGCAAATAGAGGTATTAATTCAAGGAAAATAAAAATACAGAAAAGCCACTATTTTCAGACTTTTATTACTCAAGCATTTTGTTACCTGCTGTTCACTTCACGACAGCAGGTGACCTTGTGATGATCTATCAGACATAATGTCAATAAAATGTGTGGAAGTTTGTGGTGCTAATGTGGCCTAAAGCAAAAAAATACTTTTGCAGGGCCCTCTAAAAGCAGGAAAAAGGCCTCTGGGAATCTGACCTTTTGTAGACACTTGTTTGTTACATAGTGATCTAAAGCCGTGTACACAAGCACACCAAGACAGAAGAGATATATGTCAACCTGCCCTAAAAAGAATCCACTACTATTTTGGCAGCCATTTTGTTTTCCTAAGTAGATCGTCGCTCCTCCTCGGTTGTCTGTCTGTCTGCGCTGTCATCCGCTGCCGTGTGATTGGTCTGATGGGCTTGATGCTCATCACTCTGTCAGGCTAGGCTTGCCTTTCATTAGTCTGGGCCCCCTCTATCCGCCACACTCGCACAAATCACATTGACATCCAAACTCCTCAGATCCACAGAGCAATTTAACTGATATTCATTAGAGAGATGACAAGAGCTGATGGGAGATGTGTGGAATGGAGGAGTGGGGGACTCATTGTCCTCCTATCCCATCCCTGTCCTGTCCGCCTCCTTTCATCCCCTCTCACTGCTTACTTTGTTTTGGGAGCATTGAGGCGAATCGGCGTTTATGACTATCCACCCTTCAAGGATAGTCAAGACAAAAGAACAACCGATAACAGATCTAATATCCCCTTTATTATCACTGGAAAATACAGTTGAGAGGAGGTTTGTGGGATTTTTTTTTCATGCTAAATAATTGGCTACAGCAGATTTGCAGCTTCTGCATTGCTCTCCAGCAGCCACTATAATGCTCATTCAAGCAGAAGTCCAATCATTTAGCCTTCTCCCTCCAGCCCCTCATTAACCCCCAAAGTGTCAACTATCTCATTAATGCCTCCAACTATCCTCACCCCAAGTCCATCACTAAGCCTAAAGCATTATCAACACACAGTGTTGAAAAAAATTGATCAGTCTGCAAGATAATTTTCCATTTGCAAGAAGTCTGTAAGCACTGGAAACTCACAAGATATTCAATAAGGCTGCTCAGCCTTTTTCATTTGCATTATCAATGGCTACCGGCTTGAATCACATCTTTCAATTAGCATCCTTTGTTAAAGGCTTTATTCTGCTTGTCAGATGTGAGTCATCACTGGGTTCTCCCACAACGTTTCACCAATGTATCCTAAACGTCGGAGGGCCGGGAGCAAGTCTGAGGCGGTAATGAGTTTGTGTGAGAAGACGGGGTCAGGACACAGTGTGTGTGTGTTAATTAATCTGTTCCCGGGTGGGAGGAACTGAAGCGAGATGATGAGATTTAAGAGAGTAAATGGGTGTGCTGCACTCGAGCTGTCCTCCGTTGAGTGAGTGAGCGGGGTTAGAGGCTGGGCAAATGGCCGTCACCATAGTAACCAGATAACTTCCCTGGCCTCAAGTCGCTCAGTCAGTCAGTCATGACAAGCGAAGCCTGGGAAGATCAAACAGAAAGAACATGGTGTCCCCAGGCGTCTTCAAATGAGACAGAGGTGGATGGTCACAGATTTAAGATGCAGATGTGTGTGAGCGTGTGTTTGTCCCTTCTAAAAAACACTTTTAAAACTCCTCATTACATGGCACTGAGCCTGAATTGTGACTACTTTGATGGCATCAACACCTGCCAGTAATATCGTTAGATCCAAAAGCCTGCATTGAGGGAATAGCACCTGTCTTTGCGTCCTGCACCACTGTCAGCTCGTCTCAGCGCGCATATATAGGATCCACTTTATTTTTTCCAAGGGACAGTCGTGGAGTCCAGGTGTGTGCCAGATCTGCTGTCTGTGCCCAGGGCTCCTGATGGCTTCCAAGCCCCCGTGGTAATCAGCCCACTCTGCCTGCTGTTGGAGCCCGCCTGCCTCCTCCTCCTCCAGTGGCTCGTTTCAGAAACATCTGGTGGTTTACATGCAGCACACACCACCTGCCAGACGCCTTGCAGGCAGTGGCACCACTTGCACCTCTAGAGTCTGCCCCACTATAACGACAACACAGATATCACCAGGAGTACGGAAAGGACTGTGGCTTTATGCACTGTGGTGTATTTTTGAACTTCTTCACTGCACATCTGCAGATGTAACCTTGGGATGCAAAATGTCATCTAAATTCCATCATGGCTTTGTGTGGCAATGAAGAAAAATTAAGATTCATTTAGAGGACAGGGCCTTGCAAATGCATTCCCACCACTTACAACCACAAACCTCAATGTGTTATATTGAGATGTGACTGAGTCAAAACAAAGTAGGACTGTATTGTGAACTGAAAGTAAAATGTGCATGGTTTTCAAAGAAAAAGTAAAAGGTTTTCTACCTCAACTGTGATCAGCTTAAACGAACTCCCTGAAAGAAAAAAAAGGGAAAAAAAAGAATCCCAACAGCATGATGCAGCCACCACCATGATTCGCTGCAGTATGCAGTAATGGTGTGTTCAGTGTGATATTAATTTTTCTGCAAAACATTTCTTGAGTTTAGATTGCTTACACATGAGATGTGACTACTGAAGGTGACTAATTGTACTGGGTTTTATTTAAGGGAATCAGAGTAAAGGGTGGGTGAATAGAAATGCAAGCCACATTTTAAATTTTTTATTTGTAAAAATGCTGAAGGATTGATTATGTATTTCTCTTTGATAATTATGCACTATTTGAGTTTCTCTATCACATCCCAAAAACAAATCAAAGTTTATGGCTGTAATATAAAATAAATGTGGAAAATCTTTATTCTTTTGATAGGCACTGCAATGCATGATATTTTTGTTACTAGATTGCAACTGTTAATAAATACACTGCTCTAAACTTGAATTGTTAATTAAAAGTAGTATACAATTTAACCTGGTTAATAAGCATGAAACAAACATTTTTTTCAGCAGTTAATTCAGTTTAATAATAGAAGCACAAGGCATCAACATATCTGTATTGTGTCTTTTTATATCAAATAACATTTATAAAACTATTGTGCAAAACAGTGTCCTTTTAATCTTCAAAGGCTCTGCACCAGTGGATAGTCATAGTCCTCTTAAATTAGGAAATATAACAAGTATGCATAATTTAAACAGCAAATTGTAAGCTTACACAGTATATGTACATTTTTACACAAACCTGGATTTTAAGTGCTCCCTACTCAGTAATGATGAATAAGGCAGATTTTACAATCAGCAAATATAATTGATAACAATAGAAAAGTGATGAACTTCTGCTGCTTGGCAGATCCTTTTAAGGAGCTTCCCCAGGAATTTGGCTGCTTTAAGGTGTTAAAAATGCTTAATCTGAAAGGGAACTTTTAACTTTTGACAAGACAGGACTGTACAAATGTAACAGTAAAACATGCAGTCTACCACCAGATCAAATTCTTACTTCCAAAATACAAAATAAATACATTATGTTTTATAAGTTTCAAGTCAACTGTTTTTCTTTTCTAGTCAAAAGATTTGTTGCATTGTTACACATTTTTGAAGGTGAATGCAGACAGAGGAAGCCATATATCTTTGAGCTACAGTATACTTTGATGTGAAATAAATGTCTTGAAATATAAAGAAATGTTTGTAGGCCAAACTAAGGTAAACACATTGTGCTAACCTTTTTAAACACTAGTTAATGATGTCTTCATGTGTTATCCAAAATTTTGGAGATTCTCTTTAAGATTTTTGTTTTTAGCAGTCTTTTTACATACATTTTCCAGTATGTCTAGTGCTACAAGTAATTTAGTGTTTCTCTAGTTCACAAACATATAGCAGATGGTCCTCTGGAGACTTTCCATGGCTCTTGCTGAGGTGAAGCTTGATGGCGTGCTTAGTGGCGAACTTACGGACACAGAGCTGGCAGCTGAACACAGCTCCATTACTGCTGCAGTCATCGGGAGATTGTGGCAAAAGGAAGGAATCCAGGGGCGCTACTTTCTCAGTGAGAGTGTTTGTGTCCCTTACAGTCTGTTTGGGAGATAGCTTGGCCAGATCCCTGACTCTGAAGCCCAGATGGGCTTCCAGGTGGCCCACATACGCTGTTGGGGTCCGGATCTGAGAGGCACAGTCACTACAAAAGAATATAGGCTGACCAGAGTCAAGGTTCTTGAGGAACTTGGTTCTGCCCGTTCTCCTTAGTTGGTACTTGACGTTAGCCAACCAGTGACTGATGGTGGTCATTGAAAGACCTGTGAAGCGAGATATGTGCATTCTTTCCTGTGGGTTGAGATCATTGATTATATACTTCCCCTCTGAAGTCTGTCTCAGGCTGGAGGCAAACTGGGCCTGCAGGAGAAGGAGATGCTGCGGGTTCCAGTTGGAGTGACGACCCTTACGTTTATGGCCATGCAGAGATGCATCGTCCTCATCTTGTGTAGTGCCTACGACTTCAATTTTTTCGGTTGCACGGGACCGTGAAGGAGGCTTTGCTACAGGGTGAGATTGTGTGAGGTTTCTAAGCATGTCTGAGATATCTGACAATGCATTCTCATGCAGAGGGCTGCTGGACGTGTAGGGAGACACCACTGATAACTTCGCAGGAGTAACAAGCGAGATGGGGGAGACAGAGGAGCCTGTAGAAGAGGGTGTTAAGGGGCCTGATACTATAGAACCTCCTTTATCATTTTTACTTTTAGTGAGGTCAATAGGCTGGTCATCACTGGGCTGGCAAAAACTATTATCGACAACACTTTCTGGTTTTTTGGTCTGTAACGGGGAAGCAGCCACTGCAGCCTTCTCAGTCATGCTCTGGCTGAGCCTGGAAAGCAGGCTAAGGGGATCTTGATTTGGCAAAGAGGGTTTGGCTGCTTTCCCCAAATGAATGTTCATTACGGACTGAAGAGCACTTAGTGGGTTGACAAAGGGCTGTTCGGGAGGAGTGTGACCAGTGATAATGGCGGTGCTGCATCTTAGTGTGGAAGCAAAAGGAGATTTAACTGCTGAGTCCCTCTTGGGTTCTGTTGCTGGGGATGCCCTATCACTATGGCTCCCCCTGTCACTATTGGCTGGAGTAACTTCTCTCCATTCTCGAGGTGAGTCAGCCACTCCTCCCTTGTGTGATTCTCCAGCCTCACTGCTACAAGGGGACAGCTGGTTCTCCCTCTTTGGAGACAACTGCTTCACCCTTTGCTCCACCTTTGCTACTTTTTCTGTCACCTTTTTCACTAAATCTTCCATTGCTTGAAAGTTGTTAGTGGGAAAGGGGGAAGAATGACTTAGTGGGGGGGAAATAAGAGGTTGGTTTTTAGCATAAGATGACAAAGCCCCATCCCCTCCATTGAACAAGAACTTCATCTGTGAATTCTTTTCTATGTTGCCCTGCTGAAGCTTAAGGGCACTGGGGAACTGGTAGGCTGCGTGTATGCTAGGGTAGCCACCCCAGCTTGGATTCCCGCTCTGTGCCTTATTGATCGCTGAAGTCACAGTGTTTTCCAGTGATTTTAGGATATCAATACCTCCTTTAGGGCTCTCCTTCAGGTCATCCTCTGTAAGATAATTATACTTTGAAATGCCATATTTTTCCTCTCCCTCAGTGTCTTCCTCTTTACCAACAGTGGTCATGACATGCTTTTCATTTATATCAGTCTCTAGTTTGGTGCACTCCTCCTCCACCTCCTCTTTCTTGATCTCTTTCAGAGGAGGGGAGGTGGCTGGAGTTGTGTTGGTTGGAACAGGTGGAGGAGAGAAGGTGGAGGGTGCAAGTGGAACAGACTGGACTTTTTGATCAGTAGGTGTGGTGACTCTCCCAGGACTAGGGGAGGTGGCCTCGGGAACTGCTTTAATTCTCTTACCGACCGAGCTGGACACCCTCAGGTAATGTCCAGTTACCATCATGTGAGTCCTCAGCTCTTGGAGTGTATTATAAGAGCTGCCACACTCCATGCATTTGAGGATCTGGAGTTTATTAGACTCAAACTGCCAAGAATAGCTGGCACCATTCTGGTGGCTGTATCGATGATTAGAATTAGCATAAGGGCTGGAGGACGGTTTCTGTGAGAGTTCACTATGATCTGCTTTGGCTTTGGGGGTTCCTTCTCTTGATCGTGATGAGGTGAGGTCCAAACCCACAAGTCCTCTTTTCTTAGAGGACATGATTTTGGCTGCCACTGGGGCCACTGGCTCCTTCAGAGGCACTTTCTGGTAGTGTTTGGTCTTAATCATATGGACACTGAGATCTTGGAGTGATTCAAAGGAATGGCCACAATACATACATTTCAAAACCTTCTGGGCATCCTCTTTTCCTTCCATCTCCAGCAGGGACCTCTTACGGGGTTTGGACCAGCGCTTTGAACCGCTGCCTGTTTTGTCCTGGTTGTCGTCTCGGTAGTGGCCTGTATCGTTCATGTGAACGGTCAGCTCCACCAAAGTGTCATAAGCTGCACTACAGCCCTTACAGCGAAATTTGCTAGCCCCAGTGAAGATAGAGCCAAACAGCTTTGGATTTTGCCTGTGAAGTTGGACTGTACTAAAGAGGCTTGGCTCAGAAGGAGCAGAGTGACGGCTCTGAGGAGGGTGTTGTTGTAGGGTCTTTGCTACAGCAGACTGATGCCAGTCAAAGCTACTGCTGCTGCAGCTACTGCTGCTGCTAGTGCTGTTGCTGCGGGCTGGCTTCTCCGTTGAAGCCACGGACTGTGTCTGAAGTTGTGTGGAATTCAAGTTCAGTGGTGACCACAAAGGGCTGGTCAGGAAACTTGAGTAGATAGCCTTCATTTGTTCTAATGTGTCCATGCCTATGGGAGGCGTTTTGGCATCGGGATTCAAAGATGCTGGGACCAAGTTGGATTCTGCTTTTCTGGATGGACTCTCAAAATCTGAGAGGCGATCACTGGCTTCACTTGCATGTGACTCACTGTCCATCTCTTGTCCTGAGAGCTCTGTGGCCTCAGCTGATTCCTGGTCACATGCCTGCTCCTTGGCAGTCCCTACACTTTGCTCCACAAATTCCTCTTTCATGGGAAGGTCATCATCCTGTGGTACCGACGGCTGTTCTCCTGCTTCGGCTTCCTCCACAATCTGCTCTGCCAGCTCCTCGGGAGAGTAAGCTGCAAGGAGAATGGAGACAAAGGGAGAAGGAATAAGATGAGTTAAATTGCAGGGAGAGTACATGCTATGTTAGAATAACTGGAGAAAAAGTTTCCCTGCAATGTGTGCCCGAGGACTCCCAGGGATAAATGAGCCATCTGTGTGGGAGCCTTTAAAGCTGAGCTGAGAAATTACAGTCATCCCATTTCACCTCATCAACCGTTGAGGTGTTATTTTCCTCTAGGCGAGCCTGTATTTATATACTACCCCAGCCACATGGAACTTATGCCTCCCCTCTTTACACTCCTTCTATTGGAGGAAAACAAAAAAAGAAATATCTTGGCAAAAACATAATGCACCATTTTATTTATCTCAGGGCACAACAGCTTGAAATGAAAACTAAATCTGAAATTAATGAAGCCCAATCTCACTGTGGCATTCTCCTCTGGGGTAATAAATGAGTTGGATCAACCTCCATCTGTCAGTTAATATGTCTGACGCCTCTTCATCTGCCTTCTCTCTGATTACACACAAATTCAGACTGACGCCCGCATGAACACAGTCAAAAAGGATTTTTCTAAAAAAAGTTGAAGTGAGAGGGATGTCAAAATTTTGTCGATTAAATTTTGGTAGGTTAACTAGACAACCCAGTGTGTCAAGTGGACTGAAGTCATACAGGTTCTTAAAATAACAGGATGAAATTTGAAAAATAAAAAAAATTATTTAGATTTCAAGCAAGATGTTAGTAGGTCTGGTACAAGGTTTTAAAAAGTTATGATTTCAAAAAGAGTAAGATTTTTCACCATAGAGTTCATATGGTTTAAAGTTGTTTTTAATTAGATACCATAAACATTGAACTTAGCATCTGCTCAAAATCACAAAAATACATTTTTAGAGTACTATCGTTATAACTGTAAGAACACAATATCTTGCAACAGTATGAAAACTTGTCTATTTACTTTTTTAAATAATAGCAATTTGACCATTTTTTGTACGTTTTAGGATTTTAGATAGATACCATGTTAAAAAGAAGTGGTGATATTTTCACATAGTTTTATCATACTGTGAAGACTTTATACAGGAGTTGAGAAAAAGGATTGTTGACCTGAAAATAAGCGGCTTGTCACTTTGCATGTCAATGACCAGAGCTCTCGTGAGGAGCGATAAGTGTGTGCACGCGTCCGCAAATAAGCGTACCTCATACAAACACGCACAGATTCCTGTGTTTCCCGTGGCGACAAGTCTACGCGTCTAACGCCAACTCAGCCACTACTCACCCACTACTCACCCCCGAGCCCCCTCTACCTCATTTCCTGACAGCCTCACTCACAAAACCACTCAAGTTGGAAAAAAAAACAAATAATCTGAAAATAGTGGATGGCCTGTGGACAGGTCTGAGGCCGTTTGGACAATATTGTAAACTAAGACAAATGCTAGGGGGAAAAAAAACCCTGGATATGGACTCAGATGGTTTGATCAGCTACACAGTTGAGCTTAAACAGGCGCACACACACAAACACAAATACACTATGTGACTAAATCTTTCATGCCCTCCCCTACACCCCCACACACATTTCCAGTCTAAACAAAAATGTCATAGCTGAAATAACTCTCATTTCCAGTGCTAACAGCCAATCTCAAGGCAGCCATGCGGCTGGCGCTGGTCTGATTTGGACCCCGGGGGCACAGTCAGCAGGCAGCCCTACCGTGAGGCCAGCCTAATGGAGACCTGGCAGGTGCGACCCACTCTCCGTCCTCCCGGAGATTTGGTTTGTCACTGGGTATCCATTACCTGCCATTCTCCGCTGATAGGCCCCGACAGCCCTGATCAAAAGATGTCGTCGGGCCCCAGTCCGCTTGGCAGTCAGTGGCATGTCGTTTGTAAAAAGGGCCAAGCAGGGTGTAAATAAAATGACATGATCACTTCCCCGGCCCCTCATGTTCTGGACACAATTATGATAATGCAGACGTGGAGAGAAGGGAAAGGAGGGGAGGAGTAGAAGAACGGAGAAGGGGTGAAGAGGTAAACGGCTCATGCTCAGAGAAACATACAAGGGATATATCTCCCTGCAAATAGAGTTCAGCTGCCGCCCTCTTCGCTCTCACTTTATTTTTCCTTCTAATATTTATAAAACCGAAATTGAGGAATGTTGGGTTGTTGTGTATTCACAAGCTAGTCATAAATGTCAGATAGCATTAAAAACAGCTTGGTATATTGCTAGACATTTGATTTATTTCAACAAAAGATGAAAAGAAACTGATTTTTAAAAAATGGATTCTTCTTGACCCAAGAAAAACTTATTATCTTAACCTTCAATCCCAACTTCAATATTAGTGAATGCAATCGCACAATCTCAATGGACGACTTGGAATATTTGGTAAGTTATTAGACAGAAAATGTCATGCACTCTCAATCTGCATATCTGGCCAGTTGGGTGGACTTAAACAACTCTTAATTCCCACACCTAGTGTATATTTTCAGACACTAAAGCTCATGTAGCGGAGTAAGTATCTTGTGCAAGATAGATTGTAATCAGCATCATAGCCGTTTTCAGCAATAATATCACAATCATATACTTTTCTGACATACTTGACCATGACTAGTAATTAGCTAGTCAGAAACTCAGTTCAAGGTCTGTGTAAATGGCATATATAAGCGCCATATGGTCATGTTGAAAACTCCCTTTGGTATGGATTTTGTTACTGAGTGAAGAGTTCACAAACTGGCATATTTTCAGTCTCAGAGATGTTGTTAACACCAACACGTTTTAAGGAGAGGAAGCACTAAGATGTTAGAAACTATTTTAAACAAGAATCATTTTTTCTACAAAATGCATGTAGCCCATTGAAATGTGAGGAACAACAGAGAGAGAAATAACTAGACCAGATTACAGGTCATCTGAGCAGAGTTCAGCAAAGTTGGTCTGCATTGTCTTTTTAAGCTGTCAGACTTTGTCTACTTTGAAACACAATGGATTTTAATAATGTGAACGTCTTCTTGGAACCTCAGCATTAGAGCGAGAGTCTATCATTTTGAGGGAATACACTCTGAAACTGCTGCTTTGCTAAAGCTAACAGTGCCAATTACTAAACACAGCTTAAAATTTGTTTTTGTTTTAAAATAATAGAATTGTGTTTTAGCACCAGACAAAGCATTATACAAACCCCAGACTGAAAATAAGCGTAAGGTTTAATTGTGATGAGTGCATTTCTGAATTTCATTATCATATTCCATGTGAAACCTTGTAGGCACATTCTGAAACCACTTTAACTCCCATTTTTGTGTGGAAATTGTTTTAAATTTATAGACAATAGGGTTATTGAAGAGCAGGCAGCACTGAAGGTAGGGAGAGAGAGAAGTCCAAAAAGACCAGCAATAAAAACCTTTAGAGTCAAACCATGCTCCCAGGCAATTTAAAATGCAAAACAAAAACCATTATGTCTGAGCACTATCTGTTAATTTAATCCCCAATGACTGATAATCCATCACACAGGGCGACAACCACATCCAATTATTCTCCCTGCCTTGACTGACAACAGAGGTGATTTATCAAGCTAATAAAAGGTGATGGGAATATAGAGGCTCTCTTAGAATAAATTATGAATATTTTGAATACAACAATACTCTTGGTTGCAGCCATAAGTGATATCTAAGCATATGGGGCCAGCCCTTTTCAGAATCTTCCTGGTGGTTGTTTAAATGTGTGGGTGTGAGAAAGAGAAAAAGAAAGCAAGAATGTGTGGCGGGTTCTTGTAATGATAAACTGAGCTGATGCCATGGTGGTGGGGGTTTGGGGTGGGGTAGTGGTGGCAAGAATCATTAGGTTCACTGAATGATTCCTTTGGGGTGGGGTTGGGTAAGAATGGTAGGAGGTGCACTTCCATACAATCAACATCTCCGTTGCCGCTCACAGAAAAAGAAAAGGCAACAACAAATTCACGCGAAACACAAAAGCTGCGGAATATGGAAGTCTCATGTTCAGAGGCACACGGTTCAACCTCAAATACATGCCAAGTAATTATAAACAACGTTAGTCAGTTATATCACCCCCACTTCCATACACATTCACACACAAACTCACTCGAACATGCACGTAGATGCAAGTGATGAGGAAAGACAGTGACATCTTGGCATGCAGGAAGCATTCCTGTGGAGTATCATTTTCATAAACATAAGGGCCGCAGACGAGGAGGGAGAGATCATCTGATAGAAATACTGCAGTGCTGCTCTGACGACCAGGAACAACAGAGAGGGCAGGGGGTGGGGGTGATTAGGCAGGAAGGTGCTGTGGCTGTCCCTGACATGGAGGCTTTCAGTGTCTGTCTCCTTCTCTCTGTCATATTGGGATTTCTCTTCAAGGGTTGCTGGAAGTCTTAAACTCTGCTGTTGCTGTATCTTAACCCGGTCCTTGTGTGATTAAAGAAAATCCCACATGACATCTTGGAAAAGAAATCTGCACACTTGTAATGTATCTCATCATTGTAGAAGAAAAAAAAAACATCCAAAACACATTTTCAAACTTTTAACTTTCCAAAACAAACTAATAATATATTTACCACACCATCACTAAATACCCGTTTTCCTTTATTTTTTGAAAATTGTCTTGATGACCAATAGGAATGTTCCACAGCTGGGAAAACAGTCTGGGGAGGCAGATCACACCCAACAGAAGCAGGGTAAACAGGATGTATCATTAGAAACTGTACCTGCATCTGACCCTCGTAGCTAAATGATTGCTTGGTCAAAAACACAACCTTGCCAGAGGCAACATAAACAACAGAAAGGGTTGTCCTTTGTGTGAAAGATACAATCTTTCATTTTTACTGCTTTTTCTCCCTAAGAAAGGTTTGGCTGGTTTGAGCAACATATTTATAAAAAGAAAAGTGCTTAAAATAGCTTTACTACATATAAAAGCAGCACTTGTTATGAATATATGGATACCTTTTTTTGAAAACATGAAATAATATTTTCAATTAAAAAACTCATGAGGTACACAGAGAAATCAGCTAAGTGCAGAACCTGTTGGTTTAAAATTTAATCTGACCTGACGATGACAACTCAAAAAAAGTGATACTTTCTCAGAAAGTGAACACACCACATGAAAGATGTACCATCTCACAATAACAACACTTTTCAATTCGTGTGTGTTCTATTGTTGTGAAAGAATGGCTCACGCATTGCTATCTGTTGTTATCAATGAGAAGATTAAAACTTCAGTCAAAGAAAGAATTAAAGTGCAAGAACCAATTGAAAAGGAAACTACATTCTGATTAATTTAATTCAGGCAGTGAGAGAGCAAGAGGGAACAAGACTTTTAGCAGATAACAGGATAACAAGAAGGCTGAATGCAGCACAATATAGCTGCTCTGTTTTATTTTTTAGTGCTTATGAAACCTGCTGCCAATACATTTATGAAGATATACACATGAAGACTACTGTTTTAGTCATGTCAGCCGCACTAATGTGTGAACTTTTTTAAGACATAAAAAAGTCTTAAAAACTTTTAAAACACTTTTTTATGTCTTAAAAAATACATAAAATGTTTTTTTAAATAACTAAGATATTATATTCTTATCTCATTAGCTTTTAGAAAAGCTAAAAGCTAATGAGAAGTTAAGTAATGCTTCTCTAAGTAATGACCAATAATTGAAAGAAATAAAGAATAAAAATATTTTGCAGCAACCTTAGTTTCTAATAGCAATTAGAATTGGCTGAAATTAGTATTCCTGGGTCGAAGCTTTAGAAACATTGGCAATCAGAAATTAGTCTTAGAAAGTACAAAAGTACTATTTTTACAAATATAGAGCATAATGTTACTGTACAAGTAATGTGAGTTGGTTGTATAAGTGTATGTTTTTGGAGTCTAGACAGAAAACTGGGAGTAGTCCCACTAGGTGTTCTCTTTGAGCTTACATTAGGAGAACGGCAGCAACAATAAAACCTAGCAAGAAAACATAACACGTCTTCTGG
The DNA here is from genome assembly GCF_002775205.1 of Xiphophorus maculatus. Taxonomy (NCBI): domain Eukaryota; kingdom Metazoa; phylum Chordata; class Actinopteri; order Cyprinodontiformes; family Poeciliidae; genus Xiphophorus; species Xiphophorus maculatus. The sequence continues at coordinate 17,473,650 of NC_036444.1, read as the reverse complement.
ATAATGTGAAGTTATTTTAAAGGGGATATGGTTTATTATTGCTTGGCATCAAAAGAAAAAAAGAAATTAGCTTCTTTTGGGAAATTTTTGTCAATCAGTATTCTCAAAAGACTAACTCTGAAAGAAGTACCATAACTAAAACTATCACAGCATGACATATCTGTCTTGACATGCGTACAAGATTTCAGCTGGACGTTGGATGCATTGAACCAACACCAGACCTCTGTGGGGGGCCCTTACTGACAGGAAACAGCTCAGGAACATTACAGGACAGGAAGCCACCTCAGTCTCAATCAAATGAAAAACAAAAAAAAAAAAGAAATCTGCTTTGTAGTTTCTCTCAAGTTTCTTAGCTGTCTAAGACTCTTTAAATAGATTAGAAAAATTTAGTCTAAAACAACCCCATTCTGTCAAAACAGGAGCAGATCAGTAACATACCTAAAATGCCTTTCCCTTGTACACATGTGTCAAAGTACCACACTCAATCAAACTTAGGTCTCTCCTTCTTTTCCCTTTGATCCCTTCAAGCTGGCTTTAAGTCCCATGAGAAAAACTGTAACAGGTGATCTGTGGCCACTTTAAAAATTAATATGTTCTGACATAAGTCGGTTTTTTAGAGATGACCAGGAGAATGGTGCCCCTCTCCTTTTATAGGTTCTCAGCTCATAACTCAGCGACAATATTCAGCTAATACACGCAGTGTTGTTCCAGGCAATCATGGACGTCTTTGTCAGGTTTTATTTGTGTGCATTCCCTACCCCCTGATGGCACTGTGAATACATTGTGTCCGCCAATTGTAGTGCAGGATGTGTGATATGGGAGATGGGAAAAACAGAGAGATCATTCTGGCCCCAGGCGAAGCTTAGGGCTGAACCTTGTCAGTGCGCATAGTGAGAAGAGAGAGAGTGAACAAGCGAATGGATTCAACCCTCAGCTGGTTGTTGTGTTATGGCTGGACCTCAAAGCTGCCAGCTGCACACACAGACCCCCACGACCTGAAAATTTATCCAGTTTATCTGACAGGAGACAAGTCACGAACACATAGAGGCCTCCTGGTACTTACTCCAACACAGAGGAGAAGGAGGTCACAGAACGCATCAGGCCTCAGTTTGAAGCAGCCACAATAAGTGATAAAATATAATGAAAACAAACACAAAATCTGCACAACCTTCTTCCACAGGTGCACAAACAAGGCCATCAATATAGCAACTAAAAGAGAAGGCAATGTTTCAGTCACATATTGCTGAGATACTCTATCTTTGACAAAAATGTGTTCCGTCTTTCCACATCTCTTTGTGCACTTTTCTCAAGCATTTCTAGGTCAAAGCTCTGTGAGCTTTCAAACCAGTATGCATTTTTATTAAAGTTTTATAATGTAGCTTATTAGAAATAATAAGAACTGAGAAAATCTGATCTGATATAAACAGAGAGACTTAATACCATTTCATAAAGATAAATAGAGAAAGAGATTTAGGTAGATCTTAGCCATATCTTTTCAAATACAAGGTAGAAATTTTACAAACTATTTTAAAACATCTGCAATCACTGGATACCAGTTCATTCCAAGTTTGATCTGTTTATATATTCCACTATTCACACTAGACCCACTCTAAGGTGAGGTGGTCCAAATGCCAAAAAGACACTGAACATCTTTTTGTGTTTTCACAAAAATAATAGGCTTCAAAAATTACAAATTATGTTTAAAATAAAATCTGTTAAATGTGAAAAAATCCACTTTTATATAAATAAATTGTTGAATTGCATTGTTTAAATGTACACCACAGGGATGATACATGTTTCAATAAGTGCCCAAGAAAATAAGCAGTCCAAGTACACCAGAATTTCTAACTGTGATGTGGAAAATTAGTAGAAAATTAAGGAGGAGACTCCTAAGTAAGAGTATACTAGGTAAGCTTGGATAAGTACCACAGGACCTGCATAAATTTTTGGGATTTTTATTTATTGCATGTACCAGATTCTTGCCTCGGGCAAATGATTCAGAGTGCAACCTGAAGCTGGAAGCAGACATTAATATAAAACCCCTAACAAATTTTAAAGCATTAATGTAAACACCTTGAAAATTAAAGCTGGCAAACTTGAATGTTTCCTTGTAGCTCAAATTACACTGCAAGACTGCATGCAATGAAAAGGCTGTGGGAAAAGTAAAGCCTGTGGGTTTGCTCCATCAGCAGTTGTGATGTTTAGCTTGTTTTGCCACCAACAGTGTTTTATCGTTTAAACTAAGCTTGTTTAAAACCGGCCTGATCTCCTGCCTGTGCTCTAAGCTGAGAGCAGGAAGTTGTAAAACTGTCTGAAGCAAAACTGTTACAACAGGACACACAGGAATGAGACTCACATTACCGTTGTTCTGATATGGAGTCAGAAGAGAAAGAAAATATCTATGGCTACAGTTTAAACTAACAAGAAAAAAATATTCTTTTTCCATCCTGCCAGACATCCAATTTAAAGAGACCTCTATAAGTCAGTTGTTGTTCATTGTGTAAAGTGTCTAAGACATTGTCAAACTTTAATACTTGTACAATAAAAGAATCTCAGTTAAATGTTCAAGAAAAACTAAACAAATTCCAAAAACAACAGATTTCTAAACACATCAAAATTAAGAAAAAAAAAATCCAGGCTTTAAAACTGGATATGAAATCATGGTCTATAGTTTATACTATATGAGTTTCTGCAAGTGTCCAAATCCAAAAAGGTTCTGAGGGGAGTTCAGCTCTATAGCTGACCGGCTTCTTCTGCTAAAAAAAACTGGAAGTTAAATGAGCTCTACGTTCAAAGCTGAATCTTGGGCCAACAAAAGGTCGGGAAAGGAGAGAATAAACTTGGGTTGAGGAGCAGGACAACTAAATCCCTCCTACAACACACAGCTGCTGCCATGATCGCCTAGCAACGAGGAGGTGATGGACGCAAGCTGAAGATGGATGGTCACCATAAATCACTGTAGTGTGTGGGAGGAGGACAACGTAGAAGGCAGAGAGAAGGGAACAAGGAGAGGACAAAAAACAAAACATTCTTTTCCTTCACTTTTCTTTCAGAACAGCAGTGCTAACCTTGCCTTGACCTTTTAACTGTATTTTCAATCAAATATCTTTCTGAATCCGATGGTTCTTGGGATTTTTCTAGAAAAACTACATGGAAACGTACAGATAATTATGTATGTCACCTCCACTGGATCTTTATAAGCATGTATGCCTGCAAAAATACCCTTTACTTCTCCATTAGACACAACAATGGATCATGTGCCAGTTATCAAGGTATCCCAAGATTTTTTAAAAACGTTTCATAATCACTAGACATTCATTTTATTGAGATGCTAAAGTGAAGAGAATTTTTTTGTCATTATACAGAGTATAGAGTAATGCTAAGTAATGTACCACCACCCCTAACCTATTGATGTACACTGTTTTAATAGCCCAATGTAATTTATTTTGAGTTCTTTAAGTTTTAGACTAATTTCAGTCTAAAACCAAAGTTTATCAATCGGCTACAGATATCTGGGTTAAGGAACGATATGTGGTCTAAAAGTGATTTTGAACATGTTTATTAAAAGTGTAAACATATACCTGTTTTAACCAAGAATGAAGAACATTATAAAAGAATTGAGTTGGGCTCAAACTCTAGGCCTCTGATTTACTAACATCTATACTCATAGCCCTAGACCAGTATACTTCATGGTGCACAAATTATAGATTGAACTTGAATTTTCTATTCGTTTTGAGCAGTCTGGTATTATTACTGTCATATTACTTCATCACATGATTCAAAAAGGGTTGCATCAATCTGAATCAAACAAAGCTTTCTTACAGTTCTGGGTTATGCTTACTGGGTTTATTCTAGACCAAATTAAAAGGTCTACACCAGTCAAACTTAAAGTTGACTCTTGTCTAAATATGGTCCCTTTTGTAGCCTCAAGATTGAAAGAAGGTCTAGTCCTCGGTGTGACTGTAATAATCAATTGTTTAACAGTGGGAATGATTGTTGTTTATCAAAACACGAGAATCCAATACCAGCCAATGCCAGATTTGACCAACTTTTAAAAGATGATGATAATGACCGTCTATCTTTCATAAAGCAACCCCTCAGGCAAAGCAATCTGGGTAGTGTAGTTGCGGGATAAACATCCCTGGGCTATCTGATTATGGCTTACTGCTGCGGCACTGGTGTCTAGTAACACTCAGAGAGCGCTCAGCCATCCATCACACAGTGAGTGTCTGTCTCAGGCTTTCCACCCTGCTTCTTCTCGTCCTGGCTCTCCAGTTACAGCCATACACGGCCGGCCTAAATAATATTCTTCATGATAAATGGCGCTATAAGCCTGGTATCCATCATTAATCTGATTTTTAAAGAAGCATCCATCTTGGAGAGAGCCTGTTAGGGCCACGAGAGAGCAGAGCAGCCCGGGTTCATTTAAAGGCCAGGCTGCTGCATGAGTGATACCTGTCAGCCCTGTTCATCAGGGAGCAGTGCACACACATTAAACATTGACGCCATATGGCCTCATGTGCACACACACACACACACACACACACACACACACACACACACACGCCTATCTGCGGTACTTCTCTATGTGTGTCTTTTGTACATATATTATGAGTAAACAACACTTTCACATTTGTCGGACTCGTACACCGACAAAACATATTTCTCCCCTTTATTGAGACATCTTGCGACGTGTCATGGAAGAACACTCTGTCACTCATCAAGACGCAGCTCAGTGTAACTCAATCCTTCCTGTCATCTGAAAAAAATCTCCCCCTCCCAAACACTCCTCCTCAAGGGTTTCAGGAGAACTCACTGTTTCCTGGAAAATCACTCAAGCGCATACAAACAAAAGTTTATCTCTCACTTTCCCAACTCTATACCTCACTCTCCGTTCCTTAACTTTTAGGGCTGTTTTTTTTTCAGTGGTTTCTTTCAGTCCAATCCCTGTCTTGTTTTTCCTCTCTTTCCTCTTTCTTTCTCTTCCTCTTTGCCCCCTATCCACCTCCATTCTGTGTGTATCTGGTAAAGCCTGTTTGATAAATGACACACGTCACCGTGTCAGAAGCGAAGGGTGGGTCAGTGATAAATGACTCTGTTGAAAAGGAAATCGGCTCTCTGGCATGGCCGGCCTATTCTCCTCGTGGATTGGGTTTCAGGACCCCTAAAGAACGGAGCAGCTCAGGTTCCCCGAAAAAAAGAGCACACATCCCACCAGGCTCTGACGCTCTCTCACTTCTTAGAGGAAAAAGGTGGGTGGGTGGGTTGGTGGGGCTGTGGGGATCCAGCCTGTCCCAATTGTCGCCACAGTGCAGCTGCATCCATCACAAGAGCGGTGGGACTATTTTTACAAAGCCACCGAGTCGGTGCCAAGACAGCAGTCTCTGCTGAAAACCTCAGCTGAAAGCACACTGAAAGCTGAAAGGGAAGAGCGACTGGCTAACAGTTTTCTATTTGTGACACTACTACACCACTTACACTCCTCTCTGAGAGCCCAACCCTACGGCTTGACATCTGCCAAGTGTGTGTTAAAAAGGAGAGAAGGCCCATTTTACCGCCCCCACTCCCCCACCATCATCCCCACCGCCACTGCCTCCTCCTCCTCTTCCTCCCCCCCTCGTGCCCTTCTTCTTTTTTCTGCTAAAGTCTCTCTTTCAGTCACTTGCTGGCAGGGTGGCACTGTTATCATTACACAGGCAGGATTTATGGAGTAGAGGCCCGCAGTTAAAAACAAAAAAAGGCGTCTGTCAATACCTGTGGGAAACACTTCGTCAGCCATCCTCCTCCTTTCACTGAGGCTCACAGCCTCATTAGGTATGCACTTATCAGACACATAGATCACAGACGTGACTTAACTTCAACGGAATCCGGCTGCAGAACCTTTCATTAGCAACAAGGCCTGCAAGGCCAAACCATTTGCCTCGCTCTAACACCTGCAAACAAGCAGAGGCAAATTGTTGTTGGAGTTCTCAGACGATACTGGTGGACTTGTCAACCAGCAATTATGTCCAAACTGCAGCTCCCCTGCTGCTTCCGTAAGGACATGCTTTCCAAACTTAAACAGAAAGGCAGACACATATGAAAGAAGAATACCTGTTTTCACCTGCTTTACGACAAAGTCACAACATGTGTGCAGGGATCTGTAACACGGGTTGTAAAGGTTTGCATCATTACTAGTGCCAGATATGTAAGAGTCAGTTATCGGTTCTATTGAAGTTTTGGAAAGTTTCTGTTTCCAGAAAAAGCAGAAATAGAGTAACGCAGGGTTGCCTCACTCCCACCTATTAATCAACTGGCTGATAGAAGGTTCTTGCTTTGATAGAAGGCAAATTTAACTGTGCATAAACATTTTCCAATTTTGAAATAAAAAACCCCACAAAGTCATGACATGAAAACTAACTATAGGAATGCCAGACATCACTCTTTAATTAGTCAGCACTGTTTTAACATTTCAACTTGAGTGGTATGTCTGTTAAGGTACATGCGCTTCCAAATTACAGGATAATATCAGCTTGGGTTTATTCTATGAAGAGCTTGAAAAGCAAACATTTCTGAAAATAAAAAACACTTGAACTATAGTAACTTTAGTGGTGATTATTTTATGTCTTTGTTAAAGTCTATGAATCAAAATATTTTTTTCAAAATTACATTGTCGTATCATTTTAAATAATTAATGTTACATTATTATAGCCGCTGTAGGAATATGCCTGCTTCTGAATGAATGGAACAATAACAAAACACTTGTAATCCACAAAATACAATTTTATGTTGTTTTTTTAAAAAAGATTTTCTAGGCTCTAGTTGCCTTTGTTGTACACTATATGCAGCAAATGACCCAGAAGCACATGTGGTGTGTGCACCCCACCAACTCAGCCATCCACCGCTCTACTTTACATGTAAAGGTAAATGTAGGTTATTGTATCATTTAGGGTTATCGTGAAAAAGAATGACATTAATATATTTTACTAAAAATAAATTAATAGTGTTTGCGACTCCTACTTTTGCTGCTTGAGAAAAAATAGACTGTTGGCTACATGAGTTACCGTACCATGACTGAATGCCGGCTCCATGGTGAAACAGTCTGTTGCCCACTTGGTTTGCAGCAAGAAGATCCTAGATTCAAAATCTGGCCTAGGGTCTTTCTGCATGCAACTGGTTGACGATTCATTGGAACAACACAAGTTCTCCACGCATATGTGTGGGCTCACTGTATTCTGTCTTCCTCTCAGTCCAAACGTGTCTGTTAGGCTAATTTACAGTCAATCTACCATAAATTGACCTTAGGTGTGACTGTATTTGTGCATGGTTGTTGGGTTCTGTGTTGCCCTGTGATGGTCTGGCGACTTGCCCAAGGTATACCTCTTGCCCATTGACAACTACAGATAGACACCATCCTCTGTGACACTACATGGACAAGCTGGTATAGAAAGTGGATGGATGGATAATTGAACACAATTATTGTGGGTAGCTAAGTGGTACGTTATACTACTTGACGTAACAGATGTACTAAAGTGACACATTTTATAGTAGGTAGGTCTTTGTTTTAGAGCAGTACCTGCATTTGTGAGGCTCTGACCGTGTAAAGTGATATTACTTTAATAGTTGTTGCATAAAACACAACAAAGTCTCATGATAAAATTTTAATACTACATATCACATCCCTTTCATAAAATTGTAGTATTCTTACCTAGGATTATAAAATTGTACGGATCTCATCAGTGCCCATGCCTGGTGTTAACACTGCATATCAGGCTGTCACAATCTAACCGGGCATGTGCTGTTCTTATGTTGCACTAGTGATGCGCTAAGACAAACAGATGGAGTGACAGAAAACTTAAAGCCCACAGGTTTCACAGGATTAAGGCCAGACTCCAACAGATACACTACAGTCATGATGCCTTTCATGGATAGAACCAAATCACACACACACAGACACGCACGCACGCACACACACCCCACGAATTGAGTATAAGTGCCAATTTAGATGCACACTCATATCTACAGCTATAAAAGACGGGGGGCAATTTGCCCGCTGCATCCCTGACCATGTAGAAAAAGAAAACTGTTGCGGGATGTTCACAATTTTCAAAATCACAGAAACAAAGTATTTGAAGCTTCCGATAAAAAATAAGGGGGGTTATTATACAGCGCTATTTGTAAACAGACCTAGTTAAGACAGTGTGTAAAGAACATTAGCAAACTGTCTGGCAGCTTCCACTTAAATTCAAAGTGAGTTGCAGAAAAGGGTTTCAGCTTAGCAATATACTTTTTTTCTGCATGGTAGGTTTTTATCACAACCAAACCTCACACTTTAGACATTAGCATAAATAAACCATTTTTATAGTTATAAGTATGAATGGACTAAAAGTTAAAGTTGCAAGATTTTAAAAAGTTATGACATCATAACCTATTCACTATCCACTATCATACTGCAGGTATTTTGTAACGTCATTTTAATGTCATGTCAGAGAAATTGGCTGCAGTTTTCTCGGACTATCTGAAGCATAGAGTAAAGCATTGTTGTGCCTCTTCACCTGTTGCTGGGCACTGGCAGTCAGCTGGCTGGGAAAACAGTCTGACACATTTCCCTCACCTTCAAAAATGATTGATTTGTTGCCCAAAAATATTCACAGGAAAAAAAACAACAAAATAAAACAAAAATTAAAAAACATCATACAACATAACCTCATAAGGCACTGTGTAAAAATCACAACAGACACCATACAACTGACCGGACTAATTAAGCACCAAATGTTAACGTGTCACACTTGTGCTACTTTATAGAGCAAGAAAAACTCCTTAATTTAAATGGTTTTTGTAGTCTTTGTATTAAAATTACTGTTATAAATTCAGACGGTATTTTCTCAATTATACACATATAAACACACATATGTACACCCCTACACACACACACACACACACACACACACACACACACACACACACACACACACACACCCACACACACACACATATATATATATATATATATATATATATATATATATATATATATATATATATATATATATATATATATATATATATGTGGTTTATACATATATATACCATATATATATGGTTTATTAAACTAAATTGTCCAAGAAGGAGAGAAGCTTTAGAATTTTTAACTATATATATTTAACATCTTTAATGTGCTCGTGACAAATGAGGACCTTGTTTTTTTCAGTATGTGTTCATACAACAAATTGCATTAACCTATTTTGGCAGATTCCCATATATAAATATATATAAGAAAATTGCAGATGAGTTCCAATTGGATTGAATGATTTACATTTAGATATTGTATTTTAACAAGCATTGCAATCTTCCATCTGTCACAACATACCCCATCTATTGGTTGAGGTTTAACTTTAAATTGTGGCTCCTTTCAGTGATGTAAAAAAATATCAAACACATGCTAAAATAAATTAAGACCTCATTTGTCGCAAGGACGTTAAAAATAAATATTTGAACTAAAAAGTCTTAGTTGACATCCCGTTCTTCCCTACCTCTCGGACGCTTTAGTTGAATATCCAAGTCTTTGCCTACTTGTCGTAAAGCTGCTGCTGGCTTCCTGTTAAGTCAACAGAGTATGCTTTAGCTGATTCAATGGCTTCAGGCCCTGAACTCGAGGTAAAGCTAATCGCCCGCCACAAAGGAAGGCGTTCTGCGTTTCTACAGTCAGGAAAACTCTCCCTCTCCCATGTTTTCTCGGCTGTTTACGTGGCCAGCCGCCCTCGGTTGTTAAGAGCACTCAGACCTGACCCAGGTACGCAGGCCCATTTGTCACCTGCAGCAGAAAATTGAGTTACAGCACAACCAAAGGCGAGCAGCTCTGTGTAATATCAAGTTGATTACATCAAAGTGGTGGCAAACCTCATTGGGCCGGGCACCCCGAGCTTGTCATCTCCAATCACAGGGCCTGTCAGGACTCCATCAGCCTCACGGCTAATTGGACCAACGCTAATGAAGCAGGCAAAACAAGTTTTCTACTGTGGAGGGAGAAGCCCTCTCAGACAGGAAAGAGAAAGAGGGAGAAGCTGTGTGTTTGTGTGCAGGCGTGTGTGTGTGTTTGAGAGACAATGAGCAAGCAAAGCTGAATGTGTGTGTATGTGTTGTTGGGGCGTGTGTAGATTTTTCATGCAAGTCTCAAGGTTGCAGTGGGCTGACTCTCCCCCTAAGTCCCTAATCAAGGCCCATCATCTGTCATCCTTTTCTTTGCTCTCTCTATCACCATGCTCTGTGCTGCAATCAATTCATCATCACCCTTTGTGTGCCACTGAACAGTTGACAACTTTATAACTTGCAGCTGCACGGGCTGACTGACAGGGGTGGAAGGGGAGCATGAAAAAATGAAGAAATGAATAGATGAATGAATGAACAAAGAAGCGTGGTTGCAGGGAGAAAAAGTTGTTTTCTAAAAACACAAAACGATCTATATTACAGCCTTTTATTCTCTTTCGTCAACAGAGAAACAGCAGTGCGGAGGGGAGGAGAGAGTGGAGAGCAGAGGAGGACATGAAGAAGAAGAAGAAGAAGAAGAAGAAGAAGAAGAAAGAAAAAAAAACATCCTTCTCACTGATCTGAAATCAGAAAGCTTTCAGTCATTCTTTATGTGCTCCCCGCGGCCACTCTGAGCCAGTGAGCATGTACATTAGGGCTGGGGCATTTTGATGAAATAAAAGCCCAGGCCAGCTTATGGCTAAACAGAATGGGAGCACTCACTCAGCCTGTCTCTGATTGACCATTAAAGCCATTGATGAATGGGCCTGTCAGGGGAGAGACAATTAAATCAAACATGAAACAAAGCCGTTGTGACGGCCCAGTCTGACAGAGCAAACCCATTCCTCCCCTCCATTACATAGCACACGGCTCCTTTTACAACCCCTAACCCACTCCTCCCGCCTCCTCTACCCACTGTATGCCTGTTACTGTGAGTGTTCAAAGTGAACAAGTGAGTGTGATGTGCTCTTTTTTCTTTTCTTTTTTTTGAAGCGTGTGTATGATTTCTTACTGTGAAACCACTTTGCCCCCTCCCATTCTTCCACTTTTCATGAGTCACTTCATCATCATTGATACAAACTGAGCATACTTGTATTTGTTACATTGTTAGAACCTTCGCTGCTATAATACCTTCTCGGGATAAGTTACCATGAAGCCCTAAATATTCAGCGGCTCGTCCTTTTTAGAGTCAAAGTGTGGATTGTGTTTAGGGATGGTGCTCAGATTAGGTACAAATGAGGTTACTAAAATTACAGGAATTCAATAGAAAGTTCCAATAAGGACAAAAACACAAACTAGTGTAAGTAAAAAGTACACAGGCCCTTTCAAAGTGGTCTAAACGTGACGTCAGGGGCCCGCAGCACATGGTTGGAAGTGATTTTCTGATGCAAATCGGGAAGGATCAGATCAAAGCCGCATGACAGCCAATCAATCAACCGTCAAATCAGACATGGCAACTGTCGATTGTGGCTCCTTCCAGCCCACGAAACTCCCATTGTCCGCACGCAGATTGTTTATCTTTTCCCAAAATGAGGGAGGAAAAAAAAAAACCTTTGAGGTACATTTTCCTCATCTTCTCTCACCGCATGAAAGAAGTTATGCACTTCCACCAAAATGCGCACGAAGCTCCATGCTCCGCTTTATGACACGCCTCAAACAATCACCATCAAACATAACGCTCTTACTGGATATAAATGAATAGTTTGAGTTGTAAACAGGAGGTGAAACTTTCCGGCAGCATATGTGTCCGAGTTGTGGCACAGAAACGCATAACGCTATGCTTAAAACTGTTTATCCGCTTTGAGAAAAAGGTATGTGACAGCCTTTACGAGCACAGTGGCCAAAAGTGCCAAGGCTCATCGTCAGACAGAGCAAAAGCCATAAAGTGGAAACGGAAATGCAGTGACTGGAAAGTGAGCCTTACAAAACATCGTAAACCTGGTGTTAGGCGCTTTTATATAGTTGGATCCACATACCTGCTGCGCGCTTCGGCGCTTCTTGTTTCCTCCGTGGCATTTTTTGGGTGGCGATTTCCTCCAAAAGTCTTCTTTTTCTGCTCTTTTTCTTATTCTTTCATGCAGCTACCTCCTCGCCGTATCCGGGAAGATCCACCTCTAATCAGAAAAAGATTTACGCCTTCGTGTTGTAGACTGCACAACATCGGAGAGTCCGACAGGAAGGGAAACTAAAAATCATCGCAGCCAGAAGGAAGGGGATGTAAAACGAGGGGAATAAATAAACCTGGGAGCGGATCATAGATGTTTGTTTGTTGTTGTTGTTGTTGTTGTTGTGATCATTCGGAGCGAACGCGATCAGAATGTCAGCGGTGATAGCCAGCGTCCACCTCGGCTGCCTGGTCTGGCAACAGACAAAGTTGAGGGATAAGAGCGATGATCGCGTCACTCACAGCGGGAGAATGGGCAAACCCACCGCTCCGTTAACTCTTTACTTCTCAGAGAGGGGCGGACACCTCACACAGGCGTCCACCTACCTCTGACTTCATGCGATCAGCAGCTCAAACTGTTAGTTTAACACACACACAGCAGAAGGAGTGCTGCAAAAACACCAACTATCGAGATCATTTTATGTAAAATGCAGTTACAAGTCACATTTGTTAGGTTATTTTTAACTGCCATGCGGGAAGGTGCTGCAGATTTTTAAAAAAATATATAAATAAATCTTTTATTTTCAGCAGAACCTTTAATGCATATTAGGTTCTCATATATGTCTCTATCCTTGAAAGAAATATGCAAGTTGTAACAACTCAATGGCATTAAATAGCTGAAACAGTTACTGAAAGACTGTCCAAACTTACCCAATAGGTATAACTTCCTATTTAGGAAATTAGGTAATTTGGTAAAAAAAAAAAAAAAATAGAAGTCTTCATGAGGGGTAATTGAAACAGATTTTCTCAATACCCATGAAAACAGGACATATGTATGGTGCCCATCTGGTTTTGCAGACATGGGTTACATTGTATTTAGTCCAGATGTGTTGCATACAAGAAAATCAGGGAGAAGAAAATCTATATGGGCCTACATGCAGAATAGCTTGAAATTGACCACAGTGGCCTCCTAGACAGGATAGCCTGTAGAAAGCTTAGTAGGTGCAATTATTAGGGTTTGTGTGGCTGATAAAAAATTTCACAGTTTTCTTTCATGTCTGACCTGGTAATATTTTTTTCTTGCTTTTTTAAGACAGTATAACGCAAGCAAAACAAAACAAAACAAAAAAAGATGGTGGAATCCAACAGAATACAAATGTCCAAATGAATTACATGATAATGGACATAGATGCATGAACACTTCCTAAATGTCCTATTTATTAAATTCTAAAGATTGTCCATCAATATACACATTTATAGACCAAAAACAGTGTGCTTTTTTTCCTGAGTTTTGATGCATTTAATGAATAGTGTGAACAGGAAGAGTAGTACCTGCTGCTCACTGGTTGGAGCTTGTTTCTCATACCTTAACTTTACGGGGACATTTACTGCACATGCTGATCCCTTTTCCATAATTCATATTTGAAAACAAAACGCTTCACCTTTAGTATATGTCAGGTTTTCAATCATTCCCATGCACCTTAATACAATTACCCTTTTATATCCATTCTTTCATTCCTATTAATGTTAATTACCCCTTTGTTTTGTTGCTATTTTGTTCTGGCATTAGCATATTATTGAAGAAAGCAAAATGAATGTTTTTGTTAGAGTAAAAAAAAATATTAACAACACAACTGCTGAGAAATTATATATTATTACACTCTTGGAGTGCAAAACGTTTACTTTAAGTTTATCCAAACATGACACAAATAAAGCATTGGTAGGAATTGGGAGAGAAAATTGTTAAGAAATCCATTAGAAAAGTCACTGATGGCCCATCCTTTAAGAGCAAAAAGTAGAAGCCAAGAAAAAAAAATCAGAGGCTATGTGTAATCTGAGGTGGTCCAAGGGATGCACATTATTGTAGTAATAAACTGTAATATGCTCCAAAACACAAACCACACCTTTAAAGTGAGAAGCTAAATGTCCCAGCCAGATCTCAAGAATCTCAACCTTGTGTTTATATTTTGTCAAATGAATTACTGCAGCAATCTCTTCACAGGTCTCCTTAAAACGTCAATCAGAGAAGTGCAGCTGATTCAGAATGCTGCTGCTCACATTCTCACTCAAAGTAGAAAAGTTGAGCACGACACCCAAGCTCTAAAGTCCCTACAATAGCTCCCTTTCAAATTGTTTATTTTTTTTTTGTTTATAAATCATTAAATGCTTTTGCACCAAATTACATTAAAGATGTGTTATCACTGTATCAGCCTTCCAGACCACTCAGGTCTACTGTTTGAAGGCTGCTCTGCATCATCATCAGAATCAGAGCCAAGCATGGAGACACAGCATTCAGTTTTTATGCACCACAAGTATTGAATGGACTTCCTGAACACAGCAAAACTCCTAAAACACTGAGTTCCTATAAATCAAGGCTGAATTTCATTTGTTTGAAGTTGCGTTTGGCTGACATTAACTGGAACATTATTAATTTTAGTTTGTATTCAGACTTTTCTTTGCTTTCCCATTTTCTTGAAGTCACTGCAATGTCTTGGCTTTCCTTGCCTAAATGTTAGATTTTTACACCCGTACTAAATTAACCAGTTTTCTCATATGTTGACGTTAGAGATCAAAGCAGTTCAAGGAAGCTGTGCTAAGTCTCGGTAATGACCACGTTAATGAGTTTTCACCACTCGCTGACTGAATGACCTCCTGTCCCTCTGATGTGCACTACCTCTGCCTTCATTTTTCAGAACCAAAACATGTTGCATGTAAATCCCAGTATATAAACTATTTAGGACACACGGATTTGCAGTGGAGTGTGACACGACTCTGCACACTCTTCTTCCTAATGCTGTCTCAACGCATGTGCATGCTAAAGCAGAAATTGAGAATTAAAAGCCTCACTCTGAACATGATTTGCTCCTTTCTCTCCTCATCTCTGCAAGAGTACAGAGGCTCTGTCCCTGTCACTTTAACAACATGAAATTACAACCCAAATGGGATGTCAGGGGTTAGCAGTGTCTCTAACAGAACTATGCGAATATATTTCCTCCTATGGACCTGCCCCCACTCTGACCTCCCCCAGGAACAAGAAGTAACATTGTGATTGGCGTTTTTACAGCCAAATTAAACCGTCCTACAGCCTGCTGAAGGCAGCGGGAGAAAGCAGCCTTTCCAAAATTAGTGAGCCATCATCATGACAGAAAGTAGTGGGGACATGGTGTCATCCAGCCACTGTATCGATTAACCCATAAATAGTATATGGCCCCTTACACTGTGGTTCTCCCAGGCTTACACTGTAAATGGAAGTTATCTCAGCTGTGCATCTGTCTTGCTTTGCTCTATGCGTTAAAAACCTGACATCTAAAGACTGCAACCTGGCTGGAGCTGGGTGCACTGTAAAATAGAGGACATTATGCATGTGATTAGTGTAATGCAGCGGCTGTCCAGACATTTATTGGATGTGATTGACAGAAAATTGGGTATTCTGTTTCAGAACAAACTGGAACAAATCCGTTTTAGATTGGAGTACTCCATTACTTCAGGAAATTCATTTTTAGACCTATTTTGCATATTTAAAAATGAGATTCAAATCCTCTTTCAAGTAATATATGTGATTCTGTCTAATGTTAGGTAGACCTGCTGCATTATTCTCCTCCTCTCTGCACTCAGCACCAGGATTATCATTAAAGAGGATCATCTGTCAAGCCTGCATTGATTTGCACACAAGTTCGCCCAATCAATCTTAAAGTTGCGATTAAAAAGCCCGAGCTGCTTCTATTTTTCCATAGAAATCTTTTTTGGCAAAAAACAGAGAGAGGCCTTTCAATTTCATAGCCTCCAGAACACTCAAGTATTCATTGCGCTCCACTTTTTGCTTTCAACCTCTCTGCGGGAGGCAGGACTCATGACATCTATGTATGCCGGTTCTATTCACAATGCTATACAGCCTTCAGATTTGTGCAGCAAGTGATCCCTCAATACCATCAAATTGCTCTTATTGGACTCTGCTCAGTTCTACGGGGCCTGTCCAGAAAAGCGGAGAATTGCAAAGCCAAAATTGTAAACAGACAGTTCACGCCTCAGAAGAACGGCCATCCAGCTTCATTTTATCCTAAACTGTACGAGCAAGGCTTCTGTGCAGAGGCAGAGCCCGGCTGCTTTTCTAAACAAATTTTAAAAGAGAGAAAAAAAAAAACAGAATCTACCAAGTCTTCATTTGTTTCCTACAAACAGATACCAAGTTTGTCCATGTGTGCGCATCTTTGCCTTATCTGTGTATTCATGTTGCTGCATTCACGTGCGACTGTGGGTGCATAATGCATGGCCCTGTTGAGAAGAGTGATTGCTTTATTCCTGCTTTGTAGGTGCTATGGGGGCCAGGGACGTGTCTTTGGGCAGCTGTATGGATGGCTTGAGGAGGTCTCCATCATTCATAAAGCACACTCCTACATGTAGAATTGATCTAGCAAAGAAACAGGGTGGCAATAGCAGTTCATCAGTCTTCCCTAACCACAAATCACTCTGAGGTGTACCCCCACGGGGGGAAAGATGTGACACCATTGTCTGTGGAGAGGTCCCAGAAACTCTTGCTCACTTGGTGGCCTCCAAGTATGTGAAGAAACACGGAGAACGATGATTACGTTAATGCACAGAAGCTGAAACTTTAAGTGGTAAGTAGTGTTTTAAAAAATTACTCAATTGAATTGCTGGCACCTTGACATTTCACATAGGAGATGGTGTTTTCGGGGAGAAGTCCAGCGTTCATTAACTACCACACGTCACATTTTGTATATAATCCAGAAGTTTGGTTTTGCTTTAATTTTATAAGAGCTCATTCTACCATGTGATTGATGTGTCCCCTGAACTGCTTGATTGAGATGTTCCTATTTTAACAACAACTTTCTTTACACCACTCTTCCATTACGAGCAGATTTGTGGAGTACACTACTATTGGTTGTCCTGTCAACAGATTATCCCACCTGAGCTGCTGAGTGGTAGATTTTTGAAGCTCCTCCAGAGTTACCATGGGATTGTTGGCTGTTTCTCTGACTACAGGTCCCATCCTGGCAGTTTAGGTGGACAGCCATGTTTTGGTAGATTTGCAGCTGATGCGTACTCTTTCAAATTTCAGATGACTGACTGCACAATGCTCAGCTGTTCAAAACACTTGGACACTGTTTTATAACCTAACCCTCCTTTAAACTTCTCCACAACTTTTTTTCTCTGACCCATAAGACATAATTTGTGGTTTGCATGATGCTGTTTGTTTACTAATGGTCTCTACCAAACCTCTGAGGGCAATACGGAACAGCTCTATCTACACTGATATTACATTACACTGTTTACTAAGTAGGTGACATATTATTTAGGGGTGTCAGAGTTAAAGGGTACTCAATGCCTACCTTCAGTTTTGTATTTGTGAAATAAGAAATGTGGAAAAGTTACTGCTGTATGACTGCTTTTGCAAAGCACTCTGACTGATTCCACTTATTGGTTAAATGTCCATTGTCTTTACTGCAGTGTTACTATAACTAATGTGGAGGGAAGACATTTATTTAAAACAGCTGATGGTTGAAAGTAAAATGAGGCCCAACTGCTCTATTAACTAATTTGTCAGGGATCTGATTAAGTTTGATAATGCACCTTCGCAGTGGGAGCTGAAGTCAAACAGGTTTTATAAAGAATGCATAATTAAAGCTACCTTTTCTCACACTGTTTAATATATGGACCTCTGCCTATTAATAACCAGGACCATTAATTTGTGTAAATCAGCTATGTATGGCACCAAGTAATTTCCACCCCTGTAAAGAGAATTGGTGAGATGAAGCTCTTGCCTTTGGCCTTGAGTTGCATGTTCAACTCGTCTTACATTAGCGCCAAAGCCTTCTCCCGCTGCTCCTCCTCCTCACACCGTTTGGACCTTGTCATTGATCTTCATTCTAAAATAATCTCTTACCATCCCTCATTGTGAGCCTGCAGAAAAACCTTCTTTAGGTCCCAATTCATTAGCTTCACTCTGAAAATAGAAAAGTTCAGGCACAGGTGGACGTGTGATGATAGCTCAGAGCAAGCACCTTAATAACATGTCCAGCGATCTACCTTTAACACTCATGATCTCCCTTTATGAGCTTTTGACATGCGGCAAATTCCGCCTGTGACCCAAAGCTTTGACTCTTCGCTTCCTTGAAGAATTTCTTCCCTGCTTGAATGTTATCTCTTACTCTTCTTTTCCCCTGTTAGCCGTATAGTTCAGTTTTCAGTTCATGTCTTCATTAAAGACCATTAACATTCACAGACTGAATTGGTCAGACATTGAAAAGGTCTGCTTAACATTTCTCCATGCTCCTCCCCAGACAGCCAGCAAGCAATTCTTTCTCAATCATTGTCCAGACAGGAAAGGCGAGGCGAGTGTGAGATGCGAGTAGATTTAATAATTTCGCTGTGAATTATTAGAAAAAATTACTAATTTGATATGGTTCATCTTTTAGGAGTGCTAGATGAGCCTGTGCACCGTTTCAATTAGCACACTTCTGATTGTAGAGGCTGAACTCAGGCAATTGATCAAGTCTCTGTGTCATCCTCTCTTTCTGTGCCTCATTGCCCAAAAGACCCTTTTTAAATATTCAGGTAGATTATGAATGGTTACGAGCTTATCTATTTATATCCCCTTTATTGACAGTATTACATTTATATGAAGTCAAGGTGAGGGATTTAATTTAAGACTCCTCCAGAACTGCTGGGAATATTTAGAAAAGGATTGATTAAAGAGCTGCGATGTATATGATTAACAGCTCTTCCTCTCTTAAGGACTTTTGCTTTTCTTTAGCGTCCGCAAATTCTGTGAATTTGCGATAAGTTTTTGATCTCACAGAGTGACTCATAATTGTGGTGTTACCTTGTCACAGAAATTCAAATGAATGTCTGGCACATCTTTCTTCTGATATAATGTCAATCTGCTTAGAGCTGTCAGCTTGTGTTTGAGAGAGGGCTGACTTCTCCCGTTCCCTCTCTTCCGTTCTCAGGCGGGGAACATAAAAGGAAGGATATGTTTATGATGGACGGGCAGCTTTTTAAAGTGAAGCATCACAGGGTGTTGGATGGGAGGGATCCGAATCAGGACGTCTGATGTGACAAGACAGACAAGAACATCCTTCTCCTCGTGTCGGGATGTCAGCCGGGGAGAGTCTCAGGAAAGCAGACAGTATCATTGCTTTCTGAAGAGAGGAGAGAATTCACCAGGGAGCAGGAGAGTGGAGGGACAGTGATGGAGAGCAGGTGAGTGACTTTTGTCTCAGCTTGTCCTAAACCACGCTTTATATTGGTCTTCATTTTTAT
Source organism: Xiphophorus maculatus (assembly GCF_002775205.1). Taxonomy (NCBI): domain Eukaryota; kingdom Metazoa; phylum Chordata; class Actinopteri; order Cyprinodontiformes; family Poeciliidae; genus Xiphophorus; species Xiphophorus maculatus. The sequence continues at coordinate 17,454,260 of NC_036444.1, read as the reverse complement.
TTATTGAAAAAATTTGAGCATTATTAATACTGTATGTTTTGAAACAGTTAAAGCTATTGCTCTTGACCTGTTGGCCTTGTGAAAAAAGAAGGATTTTACAAAATATTATGCAAAATTATACTAATACTACTATTATTAGAACAATTACTACTACCACTAATAATGTTTCCAATAATAATAGTAGGGTTTAAGTTGTTGAGCAGCTGAAAATCTACATCACTTTCCAATAGGGAGACACATAATTTAACTCTAAATTTAGAATTACCACCTCTAACAACTTTGGATTGATTAAAATACATATACATCTATATAAATGCCGAAAGTCAGACATATGGAGTATTTCAGATGAGAAACATATTCTTGTCAGGAAGTCGCGTATTTCTTTCATCCTCTGTGTCTAGTTTCAGTATTCTGTGTCAGTTTTGAAGAAAGATCTTGTAATGTCACTGTTTTTTCATATTTTCTCCTTTTATGAATTACTTTTATCTTTATTATTTTTAGAGTAAATGTCCATAATAGCATGAGATTTGTTTTGTACTCTTCTCCTGGCTATTATTTTCAGTCTTACACACACTATGGCAACAGTAATTTCAGGAAGATTGTAATTTTGTTCAAGGTAAATTAGATTGACCATATCTATGAACTAAAAAGAGCACCGAATGCCAAAGATGAATCCATAAGTGCTGCACTCAAATATTAATTCAGGATGGACAAATGTTTGGGACCAGGTTATTGCAGATTTTTAAATTGTTGCTTTAATTGTTTTGTTTATCATAACCTCACTGTTTGTTGGTAAAAAAAAATCTTTAGTTTCTCATCCATATGTGAGAAAAAACAAAGTCAAGCAATAAAAAAACAAGCTTTAAAGATGTAGATGCTAATTGTGAGTGGCTTAAAATACAGCCGACAGACATTCCACTCAGAAATAATCTGCATAAATTTACACCTCTGAAAACTGTGAACGTTCTGTCTTTCTCCTCCCCTGCCTCTTATCCTGTTTGGTAATTAGCCTCTGACCCCACTGGGCTCACACAGGCATCGAGATTGAAGGACAAGGATGGTTTAAGCAATGGATCTGTCATAAATATTTCTCATCAGTCTGAGATGTTGGGGACATAGCTCCAAATTTATTACATTACAGAGCACATCTTTTAGCACTGTCACAGAGGAAGGAGGTGCCAAGCAGAAGCTGGCTTCGACTGCCGTACCAGCTCCATTTGCCTGGGTTCTGCGGCGTGCCCCTTGACTTTGCCATGTGTGGAGAATCAGTCGATGCTGGTGATGGGCAGTAATTCCCTTGCCTATATGAGCGAGTGATCAGAATTCATATTAGCATCTTTACACGCTGATGGCAGCCTGTCACTCCAGGTGCCAAGTGGTCTCCTTGGACCACAGTCAGTCACTCACAGAGAGGAAGCTGCTTGCTTTTTTTAACCCGCCGGAGGGAAAACATGTTAAGCTCCATCTGGAAGATAAAAACAGATACCAAGTTAACTCACAGCAGAATTTTAGCATAAGCAGATTTCTTTTTTCTTTTTTTGCAACGCGCTGTTTGTTGCATACAAGCAACAACAAGACGATCGTTGTTTAAGTGTGCATTCAAACATTTTTAGAGGCACATTCTCTATTAGCAGCCGCTGATTCTGTTGTATTGGTTTCTCGGTGTGTAATTTCTTGAGATTAATGACACTGTCAGACACTTGTGAAGCATCCTTAACTAAGATTCAGCAGCGTAATGTCCACTCCATCTTTGTTTCATTTTTTTTTTGTTCATTTAAAAGGAATTCCAATCAGCTTTAGGCCATCTTGAATCCCTCCTCGTTCTAGCGACTGCACACTGACGGTGCCAGTGTTGGTGGGAGAGTGTTTTTGCCAAACAGATGGAAAAGCCTCACAGTGTTGCACACACACACAGACTCGCACACTTCCCTCTTGGTGATTTCATGGCCTGTGCTGACATTCAGTCATTCATTACAAAGTGAATTAATGTGCCAGAGTTGCAGTTTTCCCTTAAAAAACAGATGTCTCTGGAACATCTAATTAAGCAACACACCAAATCATTACCACGCAGTCATCTCCAACCTTTTCACATGAGTCTAGAGAAAGTGCCTCTTAAAAGTGCACAAAGTAAAGTAGTATCTCATCTGGATGTCCTCCTATAGGTAGTTGATGTGGCTGTGACCTCAGTGCCCAATAATCTAAATCACTGTTTAAATTATTCACACAATAACGACACCGGAGCACTCCATTATGAACATTATTGCTGAGAAATGGGCCCAGCTGAGGTGAAGGATGAGTCTTATCTTTCGCTGTCAGTTGGGGCATTAGTCATTGTAACGGGTCCCTCAGACCTGTGTTCAGGCTTTTCACTGAGCTTTACATTGCAGATTTATCACATATCACTGGTGGATGTCAACATCCTAACAATGAGATAAGATGAGGGTCAGAAAATGTCTGGCTTCTGTTTGTTATTTAGGCTACAGTTGCTACAATCAGTGGCTATTTACATGATTTCTGCAGTAGTCTTTTTTTTTTGTTTGTTTATAAATCATCCCAATATCCTTCATAACTTTATTTCCAGTAGTTGTACAGGCTTTTGGTTGTGAGCCTAAATAATGAGAAAGGGTGATAAAAGAATATACTTCAGCCCTAAAATCTGTCTACAAAGCACAAACAACTCCCAAGTAAAAAATAAATACAAGATATGACACACGACCTGGGTTACATCATCATCTACTCTGCAGTGCTTTTCACACTTGCTGGAAACAGTGCTAAAAGTATGTAAAGTTTTAAGAAACATTCATCTTTTATACAGTTGTAAAATCTCCCAGCTATTTTGCCAACAGGACAGCACTTAGTTTCCTCCTTACACCAGTTTACAAGGTGGAGAGCATAGCAAGGGAAATGTTTTTCATATGTTTTTCTCTTTGCACATTCTTCACATCATCCAGAACGCCGATTCCTCTCTTATTCTCTTTATTTTTTTTGAACACCCCATTTTATTTCTGTTGGATTTATGCTACACATTGAGATGGTCATCTTGGGTCTTTTTGTGTGGTGAACAATTTTGTGACATTCTGGCCCTACCGCTTTGATTAATATCGTGCTGAAAGTTACTGTGAAAATTAAATGACAGTATGTGACCACACCAATTTGACAATGACATCTTCATTATTTGTGGGCCAAGGGTAAAACAAATTCACAAACAGGAAAAAGTTTCTATTTGAACTAAACAAAAATAGTAGAGCAGAAAGTGTTTTTTTTTCTGTCATTGCTCTTTTTTTTCTGTCCAGACGCCAAACTCAATTTATGTCAAACAAGGTTTAAAGGACCTTGGGATTAAAGCCATAAACTGGCTGCTGTCAGACCTGAAGCCCTGCTAACAATTTAGTGCCAAACCAGCGTTGTTCAATATCATTTCATATTATATCATGTCACGACAAAGTGACAGCTACACATCAGCCCAGTCACAGCTGGTTTGCCCTGAAGAACTCCTCCGATGTCGGCTCCAATCGAAGCCGACTCCACTTTCGTCTGATCTGAAATGGGAAATCCATCTGAAGTACTCTGCTGGGAGCGGCTGCAGCTTTTGGTAACGAACGCTAACAGGTCAATCAGGTAATGAGACGAGATATTTGAAGGGTGGGTGAAGCAGAATGGGGTTGTGGGGTGCTGTAAAGAGCATGCCAAAAGCTTTTACTGGCCCTTAATAACGGCTCGAGACCATGCTAATGGAATACACACCTATACACAGACAGAAAACAGCAGCAGGGAAATGAGCAGCATTTAGAAATAATGTTCCTTTGATGCTTTTTTTTTTTCATTTGCAAGTGATGACATTTTGGCTTTGTAAATCTCATTGGCATTAGAGGGCAGACACACACACAAATGCACAGGCATGTAGATACGCACATACCCATAAGCCATGTGACTAAATTAGTAGAATATTTTTATGTATTTTAACAAGCAAACATATTGTAGTTATATACAATTTAATTTTCCTATGTAGTTGTGAGAAAACTGAAGTGGAGGAATGTTGGTTGCACAGAAATAAGATTAAAAAACCCCACAAAATAAAAATTTTTGTGACTGTGCACAAATTACTTTTGATCACAAGTAGATATTTTCTTGCCTAATATGATTGTAGTTATACATTTTTACAAAATGTATCAATTCAGCATTGCACTTACATTATGCTGACTAGATGTGTTATGCTTCTACAGCAACATGTTACATCTTGTTGTTGAACTGCTTTTACAAAATGAAAAACAGTACAACAAAACCAGAGGAGCGTATTCAGCAGATGGAGTTTATCATTCTTGATAAAAACCTGTGAGCTAATGTAAAAGGATAACCATTCAGAGACAGGCGATGAAGATCATTGTAGCGTTGACTCGTTCAGAGAGTGCGGTTGAAGACAACAATAATGCAGAATTTTGTAACTTCAAATTGCATTTGTTCTGATGTAACAAACACCAAATCTTAGACCATGTTTCTGGAGCAGAGGTAGCCCAAGGTTCTTGGAGGCTGTGAGGAAACTCTCTTTTGATGGTTTACGTCTTGCTAAGCCAAGCTTCCACCACAGCAGCACCTTGCTTGTATGCTGTCCATGTTTGATCACTTTTGCATTCTACATTTGGCACAACTTGTAAAGCTATAGCAATCAAATCTTTGGTACTTCACATAAACTTGCTTCATGCAAGTAAAAACCTCTGATTAAGTCGTCATTTTTATTCTTTAACTTCTTCGTGAGCTCAGACATGAGCTCAGACAATCGGATTAAAGTTCAAATATTATTGCTTATATTGCACGGGAAAGCAATCTTGGTTTAACATTGACATGTTTATGTGTGTACACATGTTGATATCTATTGGTGCCTTTCTGTGAAAACCCCTGAGCTGAGAGCGACAGAGGAGACTTACAGGAGCAGAAGGACGATAGGACAATTTGTACGATGGTTCGGACACGACTGAGCAGGAGAGTGACACTGGGAGGATGGAAACTCCGTGTGTTTGATGGTGATTGGAGACATCACTTACACAAACAATGAGGCGGTGGATGACAACATCTTCTGCCTGATGAGTGTGTATGTGAAGGCTGTCCTCACACAACCAAATGGCACTTTGAATCATCCTCAAGTCCCTGAAGTGCTCGGACAAGAACACACAAACATCCAAACAAACATGGTGATTTCACTTCATATTTTCCAGCTTTATGTCAAATTAATCTGAAACTCTGAGTTGGAGGCAGACGCAAGGTCACTTTGTGAAGAGAACTATTTACCCTGTTTGTCAGTCACTGTACAAGATCCTAGAGATGAGATTTGAATACAACTGTTGGAAACCTCTAACGTAGGATTGTTTGTTTGGAAAGAGCCCTGTTCATTTCCCTTCTCTCCATCTTACCCCGTCCTCTCTGTCTTTGTTACCCTGAATGTAAATGGCTTTGACAACTCACTGGTCTATGGCCATTCCGCAGCGCTTTCCTTTCATCCCCTTCCTCTTTGGGGTAATGTGATTTTACGCAGTGGAAGTGGAGGCTCTCACACATCCAGGAGTGTGTATAAGTAGACTGAGCAGGCAAGCTTACTCGCTCTCCAAGTGTGATGCATCTTTTAAGGCGCCTAAGACAGAGTTCCTGCTAGAAGAATGACGGAGACTAAGCTAAAATCAGAACACTTACTCTAATGAGAAGAAGCAGGAAGTTTTCTGTTCTCTTTCCTTTTTATCTCCCCAACAAAGAGGTAACCATATCACACGACACAGAGACCTTTGTCTGTCAACCACTCTAATGGAATAATAAACTATACCATCTAAGTAAGGCAGATGTGCTTTGGTCTTCATACAACACAAGACGGCTGTCGGACAAAAGGTAATCTTCTAAACTTTTACACATATACAGTAAAACAACCGAACTTTGATATTGACCTAAATGATCTTGAAACACACAGTGGAGGACGGTAAGAGAGGAATTTAAAAACTTTTTTTTTGTATTGGAAAGGTAAAAGAAAAAAAAGTAAAACTTTTTTAAAGAATCTATTTTGGACATAGCAATAAATCTGGAAGGTTTTAGAGTTCTTCAGTACACAGCACAGAGAAATAGCATTGCAAGAAGGTAGCAATTCAAAGATGTTTTTTTTTTTCTGTGTATCTTCAAAAATACCCTCAAACCTTGCACAACTGTTCATTACTTAAACAGATGTCTAGAGGACAAACAGACTACACTAACTTTACTTCTGCACATTGTTAAACATGTACCATTTAACATGCGATGTTTTGCTCCAAAATTGCTACATCAGGTGACATTTTTAAGAGTCTTATGTGAAAATGTTTTTATCCTTTTTTTTTTAGCAGTGCAGTTTCTGTTGTCCCTGATTGTAATATTGCAATATTCCCTGCACCAGTAGAGAGTTCAAATACATTTAATGACTTGAGAAAAACCCCACCTCCTTTGACTGGGAGGTCAAAGTGCAGCCGCAGCCATAACAGCGCCACTGGAGATGATCATTTTTCAGCAATCAGCCGAGCAGATGATGCAAACGTGGGGAGTGAACAGTCTTTTAAATACAACTATAGCACAGTGGGATGCCTGCTGATAAATGGATTGTGTTGTAAATCTAAAATTTCCCTTGCAGATGTCATCCAGCATGTTTCACACTTTTAGTCATCGCCACACAGTGCTGTGCTTCGACACACACGGTCTTCTGGATAACATGTTTCCTCCTAAGGTGCGGTCCTCCCAGTTACAGACCATCAGCTGTGCAATCCACCAGCTTCTGCTGCCAGGCTAATAAATGGCTTGTGTCAGAGGCAGTGTCAGTCTATTGGTTGCTCATTTTGAGTTTGTCGAGGGGTCGGAGAGGAGCTTTGCATTCTCTGCCGCTCTGCTCAGTGACTGGCAAAGTCCTGACTTTATTGATTTCTTTCTTCACTGCTCTTTGTCAAAATATCCAACTGCAGACCTTAAAGACCTCCACCATCGCTCGACATCTGCAGCCACACATGGCTTCTTTTCTAATGGCCGACCCGGGCACTTTGTTTTTGGAAGGAGGGGGCGAGGAAGGTATGATAGGCTGTGTGAGTGGAAGATGATTGGAAGAACACAATCTAAAGCCTCAGCAGCTCTCTTTCCCGCTCGCTTTCCCAGTCTGACACAGAGAAAATATTGTACACTGACTGGCTCCCATTGAATCCACGTCGTGATTCATCGCCCAATTTCAAACTGCCAAGCAGCTAAATTGCACCAGGTCTGCCAAAATTCATCCCAGGAACACGCAGGAGATGTGAAAAATTAAATGTCATCGTGGCACAGCGGAAAACTTTCACCTCTCATCAAGCAGAATATGCTCGCTTCATTCTGTACTGATGGATGATCGCCCGGGGCTATACTTAACCTACTTAGTAATGTCATGTACCGCCGAATGTGTTTACTTTTGAAAAATAGTGAGAAAACATAAACTCTATCAGAGCTTGACATCTGCACATTCTTCCTCCAAATAAAGTGGCTTTTTATGTTGATGCAGGAATGAATTTTCACCCTCATCAGACTTGTTTGCTGTATATCATTTGCTAATGCTGGATGTGTAAAATAATGTGGGCTGGTGGAATAGACAGATACCTCTTAAAGGGATGTGAGGCCCTTTTAAAATGTTTTAAATAGTTAATATTTACCTGGAGCAGATATCGCTCTTGGTGTCGTATTTTAGTTTAGATTATTTGGTCCTGAAGCTAATGACTAGTCTAAAATATGCTAAGACCAAAGCGGACCTCTACTTAGGACCCTAACCTCAAGAACATGGTCTATGCAACATGTAAACCTTTGAGCTGTTTTCGTGTTTCAATTGGTGGTTATTTACAGAGAAGACAGTTATTTAGGATTAAAATGGAGGTAGGAGGCAGTGCACTACCAATAATATAACTGTGTAAAGCAGGCACCTTCAACAGTGTTTATGAAGCTTAAGGCAGATTAAGAATGAATTATGTTTACCTAAATAACCATATTTGTTTCTTTTTACACCACTTTACTTTTATATCACACAGTTACTCTGACAGAAAGTTAGCAAAATTTCCAAAAGTACTGAATGTGAAAATATTCATCTGTTTTTGCCATTTATCCCATTAACTGATTCACATAAACATGTTTGTCCTCATTTAAAGTTGTCCTGAAATACACAATACAGATGTCAAACTGGAATTTTATGTGTTGAGAAAAATGCCTATGCTACCAAATGTAACCACTACTTCATTTAATTAGCAATAAATTCAGTAGGAAAGTTACTTTTGTTCTAGGGTCACACAGGAGGATGATAAGCATACAAGTTTTAACAACTCAAGTTTATTTTTCTTTCCCCACAAAAAAATAATAATCCAGGTAACACTAATTACCTTAATAAAATTAAGGTATAAAACTTAAATTGTCCACCCTTATATAAAAATATCAAATTAATATATAGAAAATTGGGGGTAGTTTTTTTAAACAGTAGCTTTAAAGCTTATTTCAACAAAAGAAATTACATATTCCAGTTAGTCCTTCAATATAACAGTTCGGTCAGTCAGTTCAGTCAATGTGCACATAAGTTGTCCGTTATGAAAATGTTCATGAACAAATAGTTTGTGGAATAAAAAAAAGATTTGGGGCCCAAATGTTCAATAAGCTTATCTGTTGTCCACGCAAAACATCCAGCAGCACCAGGCCCTCCGTCTTTCCAGGCTTCAGTCCGAGTCACAAAGATGGCGGCGGATCCCTCCTGGTTCTGGAACCACTGGCTCCTTCAGGTATCGGTCGTCCAAAAAAAAAAAACCAACCTGCATGCAGAGCGTTAACCAATCAGGCAGGTATACGGAAATCATATAAATCTTTCAATTACTTCTCAGTGAAAATCAAATTTGCGTTTAAAATAAACCAGAAACGCTCAGTAATAAAGAAATTACTTAATAAACATCACTTCATCATAAACGGTCTCATTTCACAGAGCTATGCTGCTTACAGAGAGACACTTTATACTCCGGTTGGTTTTTTATCCGGTTCCAGAAAAACTGAGCAACGTTAGCTCCAGCTAGGTAGCCATTCTGCGTAAGTAAGCAGCTGAAAATAAAACAACAGACTCACCGGAGAAACCTCAGAACAGAATGTACATTATCCAGTTCAAAATAAACAGATTTCTCTCATATCACAGCAGCACTTATGCGTAGTAACTTCTCTACTTCTGCTGAAATGTGCTTAGTCTGCCATTTCTTCTTCCTCTTCTTTTCTCTTTCTAGTACCGACACAGAAGAAATGTGGGTCTAGTGCCCTCTACAGGACATTCTAAGAACTGACAAACAAACACATTAAACATACAGACAGATCAGCATAGTTTATAGGGGTTACACAAACATGTGGAGAAAGTTTGACCCTCTCTTCTTTGCCAGATTGCTTTAATTCAGCCTCACTGCAAGGATTTTAAGCAAGATTTGCCTATTAAAGGTTATGCTACAGCATCTCATTCAGATCTAAGGTTATTTTAGGTACTCTTATACCCTTGTTTTGATATTTAAGCCATTCAGATGTAGACTTGCCATTGTCTTTCATATCATCGTTGTGCAGCAGAACCTAAACAAGCTTCAGATAAAGGTCACTAATGACTAGCCAAACATTCTCCCTCCGAACTTTTGGATAAAGTCGTATATGTACTGAAGCATCAACATGGTCCTAGGCCACCACAACACCAACAATATGTTTGATTGTTTTTCCCTCTGATATGCTGTGTTAATTTTACACCACACCTATCAGAACCCTCATCTTATAATAATTTATACTTTTGTCTTCTTGGCCCACAGTATATTTACTCAAATGTGAGATTAGTTTTTGTGTCCTTTTTGATCAGTATTGACTTTCACTTTAGAGCTCACCCATGAAAGCCATTTGGCCCAATTTCTAAATGTTCAATTACAAAAACGACCTAAACAGAGGATAGAGAGGTCGCCAAGGTTTTAGATTTTTTTTTTTCTGGATTCAGTTGTGATTTTGTGGATTAGGCATTATTGGAGTAATTTTAAAGTTTTTTGGGGATTTGTTGGTGAGGTGGTACACAACCTGGAAATTAAGTTTTTGTGTAAATAATTACTGGCTTCTGAGTAAATAAACATGACATACAAATGTGGTGATAGTTTTTGAATTTCAATAATTAATACACATTAACCACTTTGACATTCTGGAGATTAGGCTTGGTTTTGATGATAAAAATCAAGCCCAATCTCAGTTTGGTCTCGACTCCTCTCAGAAAGCAGATGACTTCAGCCACAAGGACCAAGCAATATGGAGTTATACTAATAAAAATGCTGAAAAAGGAATATACTGCAGGTATGATATTAACTGCTTATAACCTTTTAATAAAACCTTACTTCAAAAATCCTAAGCTGTTCCTTTAATGTTACAGGCTTTCTGTGCATCTTCACTGTTCACTCTTAGAGTCATTTTACATGACTACGCCTTAGGTGACAATTTCAAGTTTTATCAAGCAAAGTTCAGACATTTTTGAAGAGATAAAGGTGCATTATTGAGAGTGAATGAACAAGAAAGTGAGAGACAATAAGTTGAAAAGCAGAGAAAAGGATAAGGTTAGGAGGGAGGGAGCGGGTGGGATGGGCTGAGCGATGACTGGCTACTTTAGCAATTAAAATGTGGGGCAAAGACACAGAGGCTTGGTTTGACCGAGAGACTGCGCCATTCATCATCCCAGCTGCCATAAAGCAGCAGTAGATGGAATCTTTGATTTGAGCTTCACAGGAACATAAATCAAAATCCAAACCATGGCCTGTCAGGGCCATCGCTAGAATAACCCATTTGAGAGAAGGAGAAAGAGGAAGAGAGGGGAGTTACGGCTGAGGAGAGTAAAGGTAGTTACTTTTTTGGCTTTGCACTTCATCCCACACATACACGTGTGCACACAAAGACCGCCACGGCTTACAGATTTGTCCCTCTGTATGTACTTGACGTCCAGGAGCAGCTGCTTCACACACAGCCCGCCACAATATCAAATCCAGGGGTCATTGATCAAGTGGCTGGGTCCTGTCAGTGGCCAGTAGTGTGCCTGACCCACACTGCTAACGTCACCCCCCCCACTCCTTCTACCTGCATACCCTCGAATACAAGGCAGAAAACATGGAAGTGAGGTCACGCCGCATGTACATCCATCCATCTAAATCGCACGACAACGACAGCTAATAAATCATTCATTCATTGTTTAATCTATTGTCTGCCCGGGCAAAAGTCATGCAGCTGATATGAAGACAGATTTACCCCATGCAGGTGTGGCCCGTTGGAGGGGGGATTTTTACTGTTAAGGGCTTCCTATCAATTAGTAATGTGTTCATTATACCTTGGAGCAATTAAAACCACCAATGACTGAAATAACACACACGGTCTTTTGTCAAGTCAGTGCCAAAGTAATTTAAGCCAATTTAGTCTTACATTTTATTTTGCTGGAGGCTTTTGGGTTTCAGACACATTGATTTACATACTTTACAGAGTAAGAGATGAATTATTGCTCATCGCGTTATTTCTACATCACATTCACTGGCACATTTCCTGGAGTGACACTAATAAACCATTCATTTACAGGGAATGGGTTGTGTGGATGAGGCTATAGATTCACTTAGGAGGTCAAGTAAGGTTCACTCTACACAGAAGCATCTAAATAAGTTAAAATATTATTGAAAGTTAATTCATTTCTGTAATTTGATTCAAAAAGTGAAAGTAATAATTCTGTACAAGTTTAATTCGAACAAAATTTGACATTAAAAGTTTATATGTGTGTGTTTTTTTTTTTTTTTAATTTTGATGGTCCTGGCTACATTTTGTCAAAAAGTTAGAATATTGATTAATATTTTAAAAACAGAAATGGTATGTTGTGATCATGTTTTTATCATTGTCTGTTCGACTGTGACAATTCACAAATGTCTCATAAAAATTGAGTCCAGCAGAGGACCACAGAACAAACTGGATAAATGTAAATGAATGTAACACCTAAACCTTATTTAATCAAAATCCAAATTGAGAAACAAAGCAAGGAACCAGCAGCATTGAGGCTAAACAGCATTAGGATCAGGGTGAGAGACTGAAGGGGATATGTACAAGTGAGAGTGATTATTGTGTTTTGAACAAGGAGAGCGTAATTGTCAAGAAAGAGCAGCTCACTGGGAAACAAGCTGACTGAGATTTCTGAGAGAGTCTTCAGAAGGAATGACTAAAACTAGAAAATTATTCAAACACCACACAAAACAACACCGAACGAAGACAAACTAAATCAGGACACTGCAACAAAAGAACTAGAATACTAGAATACGAAAATAAAACAAGGAGCTGGCGGTTCAATATGTCCTACATCCAGACATGTTAATGTAAAGTTAAGTGAATGAAGGAAAAAAACAATCACAAGCAGCAGGCTTGAACGAAGCCTTCAGAATATTGTGAAGCCCAGTTAAGAGTTTGGGGGAGATTCACAAGTTTTAAATGTTGCTGAAGTCAGTGCTTCAGTACTTACCGCACATAAATGAATCTATTCTGTTGTTAACAGGAAGATAAGCGACTCAAGACCCAACAACGTAAACCAAACGTAAAACAACAGACGACTTCTAATGGACTTCTTAGTTTGACTTCTTTAGCTCCTCAGGAATGGCTGCTTGCCTCTTCACCACCACTAATTGATTATAAGTTATAAGTTTTGAGTGTAAACTACATAGATACACTTTTCAGTAGGCAAACATCTATGTATTAGATGTACATTTTCAAAATTTATTATAATATTTAGATTTCAACACAAACTCAATTTTAGGTTTTCACTAGCTGCAAGCCATGGTCATCAAATGTATCAGAAGTAACGGCTTGAAAGATATCACTCCGTGTATAATGAATTAAATTACTGAAATATATTAACTTTCTGGTCATATTCTAATTTATTGAGGGAGACATGTGCGATGCACATCCCCCTGAAGGATGAATACTTAAAGTAATCTCATTTGCTTAATTTATTCGGCAGATCAAAAGTCTAAGTAAAGGTAGTAGTTATGAGCAGAGGTAAAAAACCCAAACATAACCCTGTAATGAAAGGGCTTATGTTTCTTTGTAGAATGTAAAGGATGTGAGCTGAAGCAACACAGGTCAAAGTAATGAGACTACATTTGGGACATGGTCTCAAAAGCTGAGGGGAAGGTAAGGAAACATCGATGTTTACCTCCGCCTGCTGCTTCATCCAATCATTTTCAGGAATCAAATGCAAAACATAACAAATCATCTCACTGTTTCTGTATGACTCCGCTTCAAAAAAACAACAAAGCTTCCATTCGGGAAAGGTCACGAGCTTTGTTGGTCAGAGAACGAGACCGCCATGTTTGACCCGCGGTTAAAGCAACACTAGATGAGCCTGATTCACTGTATGATTTAGACGCCATAAGAGGCGATGAGGTAGCGTTGATCTCCCTGATGAATGATGGCGCTCAGGGTTGATGATGGGAGGCAATCAGAAATTGTGTGTGTTCATTTAGGTTGCAGTATACACAATTGCCAAAAAAAAAAAAAAATCAGTGTGTGGCATGGTGTCTGTGCCTGCATGTGGAGCGTGGCATTAGTCAGAGTGTGTAAAGCCCTACCAGTCAGACAGGGGAGATGGGTTGAGGGAGATGAATGGGAGGCAGGTTCACTTTATTACTGTCACTCTGCTCACTTTCAGTCTACTTCAACCTCCCAGCTACCACCCATCCATTAATCACATGTTTCTGTCTCCTCCCTCCCTCCTTCACTGTCTCATTTCTCCACCCACCATCCCCCTTGCTCCTCCTCCATTTATTCCTCTATCATTAACAACTGCATTACCATTTCCAAAAACAACACTTTGTGCTCTTCCTCACATTCTCTGTCATTAGATCGGGTTTTGTATAGTTTGATGTGTTGTCACATTTATGTTTGAAGAGATGTAGACCTCAAATAGTGTTGTTGGATAATATAAATATATGTATAATAGGAAAAGCCTTGACCTGAATAAATTGTTGACTCCAAATCTTTTAAGGTTTATCTTTTTAAAAAAAATCGTTATGCTTCATTAACAGTAGTTTTCTATCTTCATATAATATATAATTTCTTTGCCATTGTCATTGGAAAATAACAGAAAACTGTTTAGTAAGCTACCTAACAGGATTGTTCTCCTAAATCAACTTGAGTCTTTGCTATTGTGATGTCTTTGCTAATTAGATACGAATAAAACAAAAGATGACTAGTTCAAAAACTTTTAGAAACTGGGAAGTTTGACACAGATTTAAAGATTATTAGTATTTAGATGCCTAGTTTCTAAAACATCCAAGATGAGCCTTGCTTCTCATCCGTCATACTGAGCAGATGGCCTGGCAAAATAAGAAGACGAATACTGTGGGTCAAAAGCTGACAGATTTCATTTTGATAAGATTAATTAATATAGTGCCTTGTAAAACTATTTATACCCTTTGAACTTTCTTGAATGTTGCTGACAGTACAACTTCAGACTTCACTGTGTTTTCTTGTGAATTTATCTGATAGAAGATAGTAGTGCATAACTGTCTACTCACAGGCAGTGAGTCCCTCTTCCCCGCTAATACCAGGGGTCCACTATAAACTAACAGGCTAGAAATAAAGTGTTGGGCAAATTTAAAGCAGTGTTAGGTTATAAAACAATGATAGGTAGTTTAGTCCACCTAAACTGTGTCACCTTCTTTCACATTAGACATTTGAAAGAAGATGAGAACAAAATGCAACTTTCTGACTTAAGTAGAAAACGTGTGGTAAAACGAAACTGCACTTCACCCTGCCAACAGTTAGGATAGCTGTGGCAGCATGTTACTGTGGGGAGGCTGATCAGAGTTTAAGTGGGATAAAGCTAATTCAGCGGCAATACTGAAAGAAAGTAGTAGTAGAATAGTGGTTCTCTATCCTGGTCATCAGGACTTGCTGTCTAAATACTATCTGCTAAAGTTTGCTCAAACTCATTGTTATCTTTAAATCTACCAAAATCTCAACAACCAACAAGTTATAAATGGACAGAGTTAAATGTATGATGAAGTGGTGCAGCTGGTCCATAAACATGCATGTGTTGTAGTTAAGATGTAAAAGATCTGTGAGGAGCAGCAGCATTACCCAGCCCCTGCAGTTATGCCACCAGCTCTCCCTCCGTCCCAGCAGCTATCAGCCTCTCTGCAGCTCCCATGGGCTACATGTCAGACTGTAGTGCTGTGTTGATGCTTTTGCTACATACTGTATATATATAGCCAGATAGTGCAGCCTCTCAGGGGTACCTGGATGAGCTCTTTGCAACGTGGATACCAGGACTGAGGGGGGAAGAGGAGGAAGGATGGAGAGGCCCCCGTAGGGCTGGCTGTGCCTCCGCTCCCCCGGATCCTATCGGCTAATGGGTCGGCAGGGATTTGGGGAGGGGGATGGAGGTGGACAGAGACGGATGGCTCCTGACAAACTCACACTGACAGCCAGTGAATACAGGGCAGCCTAGCAGAAAGGTCAGAGCAGGGATGGATAAAGGACCGCTTGACTTTCAAAGTTTCACCCTGCTTGGTGCCACCGCACCATCAGCGTGGGGAGAAAAGTGTTTACGGCTCGTCGGTTGGTTTTTCTGTCAAGTAGCTGTGGGTCTTCGCTAACTGTCGCTTAAGACACACAAAAAGTTTGGCCTACAACAAATCAGTAAAAGTGGTAAGTAAATAATTTTGGACCACCAGGAAATACATCACAACAGTTTCCAAATAGCTACATCCTCAGAGCGTACAAATCAAATTGCAGTAATGGTGCAAGTTGTCTGGCACTGTCATTAATTCTTTGGTAAGATGCAGATCAACAAGAAGAAAAAGTCAACCCCTTTTTTTAAATGAAGTGATGTTGTGCTCGCCCTGGAGGCTCAGTTACTGAGTGTGTGGTTGTTTGTATGTGCGTAGGTGATGTGTTTATTGACTCCAGCAGAGGAGTGGATAAGAGGAGAGCATCTGACTGAAGAACACTGATCCAGTCAGATGTCACAGACCCTCAGAACTGCCTCTAATGGGGCCCAAGGGACTGCATCTCTGTTTCACCCTTTGCTTACTTCCCTCTCTGCCTCCACAACTCTCCAAATCCAGTCTCTGTAGTCTACCTGCCACTAGCACTCTGCTGTTTTTACACTTTGTGAAGCCATTGTTACTTGTGAAAGAACAAAGAAGGTAAATCTAGCAAGAAGTGCAAAGCGGCTGCAAGATATTCAACTGAAACACTAGAACCAGGTGGATTTAGTCTACATTGCTATTAATTGTAAAATGTTTAATATTTTTAGAAACACTTTGTAATCTTGTAACCGTTGGTATACTCTTGTTGGTAACCCTGTGCCTTCTCGAACAGAATTGTGATGTACTGTTCATATTCAACACTGACATACATAGATTGACGCTCCTGTAAATAAGATCACTTGGAGGTGAGCTTGTCACTGTATCAACATTTCATCAAGTGCACCTATAAAGACTGATAACAACCCAATTATTTCAATTAGGTGTTTCTGATCAGGGGACACAATGGAGTCCAAGATAATAACTGTAAAACACGGTCCAAAAACTGTTGTCTGAACTTAGATGATTTGCAGACAAAAAACAACTCAAATCTACATTAGAGGTGAAATATATTTCATTTACTTTTGAGTAATCATGTATGCCGAATTACAGTTCAGTCTTAGAATAAAATGCAAAATAGGTCAATCGATTCATGAGATAACGAACATTAAATTGTGGACTTGTTTTGTAGCTTACAGGACAACTTGTTTATTCCAGTCAGTTACTTTCATTCCTGTCTTTGTCAGTCTTGTTACCACTTAAGCTACAAATAGTCGATTAATGGGATAGGGTTCAAGAAAGGTGCCTGTCTGTTTTGATGAGCCTGAAGCCGGGGGCAGACACAACTTTCACAGTTGATACAGATTTTGAAAAGATCTTCACTTTACACCAACAGACTGGTTCTTGTGAGAATCATATACTTAGCTGCAACGGCAGAGGGATCATCAATAACAGCATTTATAGAACCAACTAAAGCCAACCCAACATGTAGAACCCTTGTGTAAACTCTGATGATGGCACCAATTTGAAGGAACAACCAAGTAATAGAAGATATTTGCAGAATTTAGACAGGCTATATTTCTGTGCCATTCCCCCATTAAATCTAAGAGATGCAATTTGAAATACCTGGTTAATCCAGGTGTAAACATGAATAGGGTAGTGCTAAATATATTTTTAAGTTTTTCTCACTTTCAGAGTTTGTTATATTGCTTGTTTTCTGTGAAGTTGTTTGTGGGTTTTGAAATCATTTTCAACATTGGGTTAACCTAAAATTTTTAGTATTTGAATCTTAACAAACAACAATAAAACATTTAAGCTCCTTTACACAGATAATTTAAAAAATGTAAGAAATACATATTTATTCTATATTTTAATACTTTATTCCAAATAAAACATCCCATTACTTTGTTTGGTTTATTTTGAGTAGGCCCTTCATAATTTTCAGTTTTTACATCCTAAATATCTAAGTGTCTCTTTTGTTTATTAACTTTTTGTCACTGTGAGATTGTAATTATTTGACAGTTTGAATTATCCCCACTGATGGTTTGAGATTTGTAACTGAATCCAATCTTTTAAATTAAGTAGTCCCACTGAAACAAGTTGTTTTTCTAAATTCATACTGGGTTATAAGACAAGTTTTACAATCATAATAAAAATTATGTAATCGTTTTAAGTTTTTTCATACATGGTATTGAATCGGGATGGCTTGTCAGTCAACAGCTAGCGAGCCTCAAGTTAGCTAGTGGTGGTTTATAGGAAATAATCATCATTTTCCTATTTCAGTTCAACACAATATTTTATTGCATAATAATCAATTTGGAAACTTTTTAAGATCCTTCTGTTCAATTTCTCAAAACTAAACTCAGCTAAACGCAGCCAATTGTACTGCTGTGCTTTAGACTTTATTCACTGAAATGCTCCTCTTACGCTGCATGAAATTGCATTTCAATATTTAACAACAGTCATGTACTGATCTTTTACTGACATTTTCTGTCTGCATTACATATTCCCAAAAAGTTTTTAAATGTAAACATTAATAGATATCAGTGGGATAAAGACACACTGAATATAAGATGACACATCATAATATATACGTCAGCATATGCACATTTTCCTGGCTGACTTGTCATCTTACATTTTGGATAAAGCATGTGCTGCCCTGATTACAAGTGAAAGTGTCCACACTTAACAACATTTGATTTGCTTAGTTAGTGTGAGCCTCATCATGTGAGATCAGCGAGGACACCACTCGTCAGCGGACCGTAGGAACGGGAAGGGACAGTTCCCGGCAGGACGTCCACTCCTCCCACCGCTCCCAGAAGGCCATGCTTCAGCCATGTGTCTATCATCACCGTCGGGAGGCGTCCATTTTTGAGTCCTTGTGTCCTCCATCTGAGGCACCCCTGTCTCTTTGACGAGTCGTGTGACCTTTTCCCCACGTCAGGTGTCGTGCTCTGTTACGTCAGGACGATGGCCGAGTGTCAAAATGTGCTCCTTTTTGTGTCCGTTGACTCTGTTAATGGTTTTACCCAAAGAGCACCACTTTGGAGCAAAACAGGATCTGATGGGAGATGGCAGGGGCGACACAGACGGGGCCGGCATGGCTGTGTTCGACGAGGTTGCCCTGACGCAGTGGGAGGCTTCATATTAAGACATGACACATTGCTCATTATCAGCACAGTGACGAGCACACTGCTTGGTGAATGTGAAAGCAGTTATGCATCTATATGATTGGATATGGGTTTTTGACACCTAGCAACTGGCGAGAAAAGTTGCTTAGAAAGCAACAGAGGTTCTGGAGATCACACCCTGAGACACTTAAAATAAAGAATGCGTGGTGGTTCACAGTAAAAACTTTTCTTTGCAGGCTTGAAGGAAGCCAATTTAGAAGTGTCTCAATGTACAACACAGCGAAGAGTCTGTACCTAATGCCAGAAAGACAATACACATCTCTTCACTTTGTCACAGCCCATTGTCTTCTACTTCATTACATTTCTTTGCTTGGACAAAAGATGTTGCACTAACACACCATTGCTTGATCATGTTAGAACTGACTGGGACACCCAAGCAATCATCCACTGGCCACTGCTTTCAACCTCACTGTACACACACACTGAATCTGCAGATTATTTTCACCTGTTGTTGGACTCAAGCAGTGAAAGCACTGCAGAGACATACTGTAATTGAATGATTACTTATTATTGCTCTTCAGTCCATAACATTTGCATTTTTGGGGACTGAAAAGTAATAATAAGTAATCATTCAAGGTTTGGTCAATTTTGGCCAAACCTTGCCCAAAATTGTCCCCAGCATAAAAACAAACATTTTTAATGGAATCAAAAGTGGATGTAGCCAAAATGCTAAATAACACCCAAAGAAATTGACAAAGGGTACATCACAGATTTGAAATTTGGGAAGTAGATATATTCCCTCTGGCCCCCAAAATGGCTGCATTGACATTGAGTTGCAGGGGCGGCTCAGTGTTGTTCGCTCCCTTGATATACTTTTGCAGTTTTAGTTGTTTCTTTGTACCTGAAACAGTCTGGTGCAAAATGTCTACAGTCTGACGTAGGTGTTTCATCACTTCCATGTGTCAGGGGAACATTTTGTTGAGAATCAATAAATAAAATACATTTTGCAAATTCTAATCAGTTTGTTGTAAGTGAACTGGGTAATATAATTAATATGTAATATCTAAGTGCAAGAGGTCCCATAGAGTTATTTTGGTGTGATAGGGTCACACTGTGATTTAAGAACGTGGGTGTGAAATGGACAACTTACACAAAACTCATATATTTGGATGTAATATTGTGACGCACATTTTTAGAAGAACTTTGAATTTGTTCTATTTCAGTATCTTCAATATGTTTCCATACAGGTTGAGATAAACACGGAAAACTAGTTAGCAGTCATTTCAGCACATGGCCTCTCCAAAGTGCTGTTTATTTGGAGACATATTTCCTCCAGTAAAAACCGTCCTAACTGATGGTTTTGTTCCAGTGTTTAAACCTGCCCGAAAGGCCTGTTTGAAGCCTTGAACATTTGGTGTTAATAGGGCAGAACGGAGGGGTGTATTTGATAACCGCAGCAGCTACAGTATGACATCCACAGCCAAACGATGGCTACCAGCTCTGCAAACAACCACCACACCCTCGATCCATTTTTATTGTATTTGAGCAGCAGTGTTATATTTCCTGGCCTCCCCTTAGCACCACACACACAGGGCACTCCAAACAAAAAATCCATAGTATCGACCCGCCAGTGTCACCACAATTACTCTTCCCAAACAGCCATTGAGGACAAATTACATCTGCACTGCCTTTTCACCCGGTCACTATGGCTGAGCAGTGGCCCCCTCATATCACCACCACCTCTTCTCTGCCTCTCCTCTTCTTCATTCCCCTCCTCCCCCCCATACTCATCCCCTCTTCTCTGCATTTGCCCTCTAACTGAAGTCTGGATGGAGATATGGAGAGAGGGGTCACAACAGGGGATGGGCCAGCAAAAGAGCAAAAGAGCCAGCAGCTTAGACTATCAAAACGGCGGCACTTCAGAAAATAGCTTCAGCTTATCGCTGATCACACAATTTCAAGGCCTGTAGGCAGCTGGCACCGCATGTGCAACAGTTATTCTGCCTGAGCACTTACTCATCAAAGCAGAGATTTTTTTCTTACATTGACACATAGCGTGGGCACCCAGAAAAGAAATCTCCCGATATTTGCATACGTCCTATTAGAACGGGGCAATGTTCAAATATCATTTGACTGCCAGTGGCAGGACTCAAGCTGAGAGTGGCATCTTCCTCTGCATTGGGCAGGCCTCCAGTGGTGAGAGATAATCTCACTGTGAGGTGTGGAAAAAAAACACTTCCTATGTTTACATGAACACACAAGCCCAACAGCACAGAAAACCCTTGTGTATTGATTTTCCCGTCTCTATACGCCACCAAAATCATTTATTTACTATTGGCAGCAGTACTAGCAACAACCAGCTTTTAATGCTCTTAGCTATTAAGTTTCCTTGCAAGTAATCTCAGAGAACGCTGTCCCCTCCAACAGCAGACAGCGTGATTGAATTTTCCCGATGTTACGATGGCCCAGGAGGACATTAAAATGACTTCTGGTGCAGGTGGTGTATACCTGACTGCTGGAGTTTGATTCTGTTTCAGACGCTGCGTAGGTCCCCATTCTGAATCAGGATCATCACTCACCGCCCACACACAAACACACACAGACACACCACCTTTTACCTTCATCTTAAACAATGAAAGGCTCCACTTTCTTTCAACTGTAATAGCTCCAGCGCCATTGACTCAGTATTTCTCTTTGTAGGTGCAGTCGTGCAGAACCTTGTCTCTGAGACAGATCAGTGGTTTTTAGTGATAATTGTTTAAAGGAGAGTGGAGTTGTTTTTTCAGTGCTCTCACATGAGGAGTATGCAAAGGTAGCACTCTCCACATTTGTTTCCATCCTTGATAAAAAAAAAAAAAAAAAAAATTATTAAAAAATAAATAAATAAATACCTTTTACTGCTGTGGCACAATTGTTCAGAGGAGAAAAAAAACCCAAACAATTAATTCGATCTTTAAGAGAAGTAGATTTTTTTAACTAATTTTCAGCGAGGAAAAATCTGCCAAAGATCCTGCCGTAGGATTTGTGGTGCGTTGTGGGTCTGTGGTTCTTTCAAAGATCTTGAATTCAAATCTTGTGATAGAGTTCATTAAAAAGCCACGACACTTTCAACAAAAATCTTAAGCCTATTTGCTGATTGTTCATTATTTGAAACTTGTCCTTCTACACCTGATCTTATCATAAAATGACACAATGTGAAATGAAAGTAAGAGTATTTACTTTACAATTTTTATGATTAAGTTTTACCAATTCATACAGTATTTTAAAAAATCTTCAAGAGGTGTGAGACAATTGCTGTAATTTTCAAATTTAGCCCAATCTCTGACTGTTTTCATGCCAAAACAAACATGAAAAAGCTATTTTTATGTTTTTAACAATTAGAAAAAGAGATTTAATACATTTTTGTTCACTGTTTAAATATTTTCATAAAGTTTTCAGCTAGGGATGGTCAATTGCAGACCAAGTATCCTTTAAAAACTGTGAAATAGTCCTTTACTTTGCAAATAAAACTCAGAAACTGAATTGGAACTGAAGCATCATTATTTAACTGTGGCATACAGTTGCACAATATACACTTGGCACAACACAATGGAAAAATAGCCAGTAAGCTTGTCGGGGTACGCCTAACAATTTCTTTTGTTATTTTTGTGTTTGACATTGTAATACTATCATAGAGTGTGGATGATTCTGCATATTATATTCACATTGACCAGCTACTTTGTCCATACTTCTCCACAAATTAAGCACCAGCACAAGTTTGTAACATGTGAATCACTTTTTTTTATAAACTCTTAATGTTATAATGTTGCTTTTCACAAAAAGTAAAAATACAAAAAGAGAGAAATAAAAACCACGTACAGAAGTTAGTGAAGTTATTTGCAGAGGGTAGCGATTTCAAAAGCCCTGCATCATTATGTCAAATATGTATGGCAAATAGAACTGAAGGCTATTTGGGAATATAAGTAGAGTTTAAGTATTCTGGAAGTAATAATGAGAAACCTAAAGCAGCTGTGGTAATTATAGCCGAGGAGGTTTGGAGGAGCGGAAAACAACAAAAATCCTTTAGAAAGCCTGAAAAAAACTAACAAAACAAAACAACAATAAAAAAAAATCATATTTCTAAACTTGAATGTTAAATGTGAATTTTAGTCTATGTCTGTTTGCATAACAAAATAAGAAACAGGAAATTTCAGAAAAAAAAGCAACTTTACATTAATATAGGACCGTCTATCGTTTTTGTATTAAAGCTATGTTTATATAATGTATGCGGAGATATAATCAGATTGCCACTTTTTCAAATTGGAACCTATTAAGCCATGTTCCTGGATTGTGTCTAAATGTCTAATTCTGCATTAAAGCACAAAATAACCCACCAATGCAGAGCCTGTGTGCGAGTGAAAGAGAGAACGAGAATTGTTCGTGCATCTGTGTGTATCTGTATGATATATGACGATCAGTCACAGGAGGGGTTTTTACTGCGTGATTATTTCTGCTGTGACACTAACGAGCTTCGGCTGCAGATCCACTGCAGACCAATTACATCGGTGGAGAGGCTGCTTGCTTATTACAGTCGGATAATCTGCGGGTTTCACCCTCTGCATCAGAGCTCTTGCTACACATGTGAACATTTGATTAGAACTGTTTATCCGTCTGTATGTTAGTCTGCTTGTCTGTCAGTCTCTGCATTTTACAGCCCTGCTGTTCTGCTAGACAGCAGGGGATAGTCTGTAATGTTGTGCTGCCTGTATATGGGGGAGCTCCAGCTTGTTGATTTATCACTTCTGCATTGTGTCGCCTGATCTCTCTTCTCGATTGTGTCTTTGGTGCACCGATATTCCACCTCCGCATGTGTCATATCGTGACCAGTTCCGTATGAGGGATTTGTGACTCGAGGGGGAACCTCACAAAAAAACAACAACCTGGGGACCTGGAGAAGACGAGGAGCGAAAAGAGGGATCAGAATCTCTGCATTCAGTGATTGGGTTATTCGAGAAAGCACTGTCAGCAGTTTTGGCGAAGAGTTGCAGAATACCAGGCAGGGTGGTGAGGGATATCGCTTGATGTATACTGTACCAATGTGTGTGTGGGGGGGACATGTGACTCACTCTAATCACCTTAATTATTTCCTCTAATTACCTGCAAACAGCTAATGAATTCCTCAGGAATCCTATCATGTTGTGTACGTGCTCACATCATCATCCGCTTTGCACGGCTGCCATTAATTTGCTCATAAACAAATACAATTAGCATAAAATGTTTCATTACAGGCTCATATATCTGGTTGAGTCTCTGCTAAGGGTTTGAAACAGTTGAACAACACTCACAAAACATTTTTGCATCTCCTAATCATGCTTTGTAAATAGTGTGATGAAATGGACGTGGTTTGGGTGAATATTTTGTGGTGTGTATTTTTGTTGTCCTTGGGGATATTTATGTGTGTAGCAGTATGCATACTGGCAAATCTCTCTGTTTGTATTTGTGTGTATTTTTTTCACTTTGTAAATTTTCCATCCAAGGTCGTCGGGCGAAGAGGGACAATAGACTTGGTCCGAGGTGGACCGATGATGAATGTGTACATTTCATGACAACAAAAGCATAATGACCTTATTCTATAATGAATGGATTCATCATTAAAAATCTGTAGCCTGCGGCAAAGTCTTTTTTACATATTCTGATGTCACCTCCTCTCTGAAAGTCTAAAGCAGTTTTTGTCTATGCCTCTGGTGCACTGCGTGTGGGCATGTTTTTGTGCTTTGCTGCTTTGTTTGTGCAAATGTGGGTGAAGGTGTATTCAAAATTGTGCATCTTCTGAGCCTGCGGTGCAGTAGTTGCAAACTACTTTACCCATTGCCAAAGTCTGATGTGCAGCTAAGATAGTATGGTATTCAGTGTAATTGTGTTACTTTACACAAGTAATTTTTTTTTGATTTGATAGACTTTGCAAAAGTTTATCAAGTACATTTTTTTATCCAAAAAAGGCACAAATATTTTGGATGACTAGTACATTCTCTCTAAATAAAAGCCTTTTAAACTGTGTTCTTTAATCTTAACATTTCGTAGTGGCAAATTCCTATTCCAATTCACAAAATGTCAGTCCTTCTATTGATGGAAACAATCAAGAAATTTGTGATGCCATCATGAATTTTGTCTTGGACTTTTTATTTATATTGTCTGCCAAAATGATTTTACGTTTTGTCACAGCTCAAACACAACCTCAAGTGTATTTTATTTGGATATTTGAAAACAGTGCATAATTGTACTGCACTGTTTCAGGGCTAGGCGTATGACTTTTGCTTCAAGTGCAAGAGGTCCCGGACGAGTCCGGCTGAGTGAAGTGTATGAAATGAAGTCATTCGATAATTTACAACAAAGAATATGAAATATAAATATCGCTGCTCTCATAGACTTGTGTTTGGCCCTTTAATAGGGCATAAACTGTTTTTTTTTTTACATTATTGTTCATCAACTAAAATGTAAAACTGACCAATCTATTCAGTTATTTTACCTTTTGAGAAAAGATATTCTGGATACTATGCCATAGTAAAAAGTAAAAGAACAGAACCATCTGCCTTTCAAGCAGCTTTGTCAGCATACCTGGTGTAGAATAATACTGTTTAACACCCAGTTACTTTGTTTGTTGATACATGCAGAATGTGAAGCTGTCAAAGCAATGTTCAGTTTTAAGCTTAGAATCAGAGCAGTGAGACAAAACTACCAACAACAGCACGGTATATCCAATATATATCAGCCACTGTACTCTCTCAGTAATATACACTGAAAAGTCAATATTGGTTGAATCCTACTCTCAGGGCACTTTATAGTATTAGTGTTCTCACTGGGTTTTTATGTTAGACAGAATTTCATTCACTTTATTTAGAAAGCTTTGCCACAAATAAGTACACCATTTACAACATTCATTTTATCTGTTTCAGATGGAACTTCACTTTTATTTTCCCAGTCAAAGCTCTCCAATTCAAGTGGAATAATCACATTTGGAAAAGTCTCATGTTTCAAAAAAAATAAATCTATATATGGAAACCAAAGAAGCCAAAAAGCAAACTAAGATTTTCTGTTAAAAACCATCTTTGCCATCTAACTTTGTGTCATATATGAACAAACATGGGGTTGTTTGATTGCATAATCATGCAGCATTATGTACAGTACAGACCAAAAGTTTGGACACACCTTCTAATTCAATGGGTTTTCTTTATTTTCATGACTATTTATAAGGCAATAAATCCCACTTATTAACCTGACAGGGCACACCTATGGAGTGAAAACCATTTCAGGTGACTACCTGTTGAAGCTCATCAAGAAAATGCAGAGTGTGTGCAAAGCAGTAATCACAGCACAAGGTTGCTACTTTGAAGAAACTAGAATATAAGGGGTATTTTCAGTTGTTTTACACGTTTTTGTTTAGTGCATATTTCCACATGTTATTCATAGTTTTGATGCCTTCAGTGTGAATCTACAATGTCAATAGTCATGAAAATAAAGGAAACTCATTGAATTAAAAGGTGTGTCCAAACTTTTGGTCTGTACTGTATATGATCAGGCAAAAGCCTGCATTTAGCATTGCTGACCAAGACAGCAATATTCAGGACAATATTTGTTGGGCATGTCTGAAAAAAAATGCATGAACACAACTCAGAGATGCTGAGAAACTGTTCATTACTAACATGAAATCCATGTATGTGGTATGTAGCACTGAACAACATGAGAGTAACATCCCGTGCTACACTATGTAAGCTGACATTCCGTTGATAAAGGTTCACTCACCTCAGCATCCTGAATGCTTGTAGCAGCTGATATAGCAGGGGAATTGGCTCTATGTCCTGATTAAACAATCTATAATGCATTTGACCACTTGGGTTCTTTAAGTCTGTGATTAGAGCATCAAACTGTAATCCCAAAATGGTCAGGTTAACATTAGATATCAAGAAAAAAAACAAGACCGACATCAATTGGCCGCTGTTTCCTGACATTTTTGCTGGCATTTTGAAAAACACATGTTAGATTAGTGTACATGTAATGAAATTAAGTGCATTTATTGGTGAGTAACGCATTACCATTGGGTTGCATGAGATTAGGCAATTGTGTTTTTTGGTAATTACAGCAACATTTGAGTCCCAGTTCACTTCATTTTTTATTTTAACACCAATGAGTAAAAATGCAAATGCAAAAAATACTAAAAAATAGCACCCTGCCAGTTTTTACTCCCTCCATAAAAATGGAATATAATACATAAGAGGAGTGTAATGTATGACAAACCCCTAATTAACATTAAAAGAGTTTTAAGATGCTCCAACATATGTGGGAAAATCAGAAACAGTATGACACTGTCTCTAATTTTAGCCCTATGTTATAAACATTAACCAGGTGGAATTTGGTGTAGGGGAAATTAACTTTCTTCTAGCAGGAAGAAATGTTCAGCAGAAACCAATGTTGTGGAAGACAACCTTCTGCTTTGACTGGTTGGGAGGTTAATGGTTCAGGAAAATGACACAAACTCCAAAATGACCTGCAGGAATGCCTGTTATTGAGGAGAAGGCAAGAAAACAAACACAATGTTAGCCGCAGCTATCAGAAGACTGAAATGGAGTGGCCACACAATATCATAATATAAAATATCATAAAAGAGATGCATTAAGCAAAAAATTTAGTTATCTTAGTTATGTTGCACCTTAAGTGAATTTCTCACTCCACATCTCCTTGCCATATACTTTTACTAGTCTGTTACTTCTCCTTCTAACAAAGATACATTTTCTGGCTGCACACATACAACGCTGATTGATTGACAGTGGTCAATTATCAGGTCTTCTCTGCGCTGTATTGATCCCTGCATGAGACTAGTATATTTTCTCTATCTCTGTGTCCTGCAGGTCATGTAACACAGTCTGACCCTGCCATGGATACAAATGGCATATACATCTCCTGAGCCGCTCCAAATGTCAGTTGTCAGACAGTTGCTCACTGAACGGGGAGCTCAGAGTGGTTTGAGGTAAATATACACACACGAGCATACACTCCCATCAGAAGAAGAGGATCGGAAGCAGCAGTGATGTCTCTTGTTATAAAATGGCAATTATGTCGCCTGACAGGTTTGCATCTCCTTCCTGTGTAGGACTTGTCTGCCTCACCGTGTGTGCCCCGCAGGTATACATTTTCCAGAGGTGAGACAGGTAAAAAGCACTTGAACTGAATCATCCTTTCAGCAAACATTCAATTAGAATATCCAGCACTGAGCGACGCTATTACGGCAGGAGCCGGAACACCGGTGCATTTCCCAGATAAAGAAATCTGCTGAATTTCAAAGCTACAATGGATGTACTGTGCAGCGGTGGGGGAGGAAGCAGAAGAGTCTGGGGTGGCAAGTTGAGAATTCAGAGCTTCCCCTCTGTCTGTAGTCAGGTGGGATGACAGGGGGTGAGTGCTGCCTGGTGGCTCTCTGGCGGTTCTCTGACAGCCTGTCACAGAGAGATCACTGCCACATGCCTGTCTGTCCACAATGCTGACGGCTGACCCGTCCAACATGGCCCGGCCCGCTGGTCATGCCATCTCTGCCTGCCGTCGGACGTCTGTGACAGCTGACAAGACACCTGGGACACAACCGGCAGAGGCCAGAGATCTGCTACCTGTATAGACATCAGGATTTACTGCTGCCAGGGAAAAAGACTGTGGAAGAGACGCGAGGAGGAGGGAGGAGCAGATAGTCATTCCTAAAAAAAAAAAAATAAATAATTATAAACTGTTGGTTGCAAAGAGGTCTCTGAAAACAGTTTAATTATCCAATCTTTTTTCATCTAAACAGTACTGATAATATAGCAGCTTGATGGTCTTCAACAGCAACATGTGCGTGTCTAAGTTGCTTTGTTTGTGCCTGTGTTTGCATTTTACATTTTTTCACAGCATAACTCGCTTTAGATGTGGAGACAAAGGAGGCTGATAGCTGCAGTCTGGGCTGCGGAGACATATGGGCCATGTCATTTATCACTTCGGCTGGTGAAGGAATGAGAGCCCATCAGTGGCCTGGCATTGATCCCTGCGTGGGCCAGCCATTGTTCCCAGCAGCACCTGGTTCTGTTAGTTCTGTCTGCAGTAATGGGGAGGAGGAAGCACAAAGAGCGGGGTAGGAGGGACGTGTTAACATTTTCTAGGCTACACTTTTAAAACAAAGCTGAAACTGACAGAGAAGAGTAACTTTTGGTGTTAATGTTACATTCTGTGCACTTCAGCCTCTTTTATTCTATCGTTAGATAAAATTCATTATGATCCACAATAGCAAGGATTCCTTAGTTTTTTGTTTTATAATCCCAACCATGCCTAGACTTATCCACAACTTTAATTCCGACCTGTTTGCTGGGTTCCCTGGTTTTCGTGATGCTGTTTGTTCACTAATCTTCTTCAGCAAACCCATGAGGCCTTCACAGATTAGATAGATTTATGGCAAGATCACATCATAAACAGTTTGACTTTGTTTAATAAGTAGATGGCTTCTGAACACACTTTGTGGTGCTTGACTTAAATCAGAGTATCAGAGTAAATGTGTGTGACTACAAAATGCACACCACATTCAGATTTTTAATCAAAAAAATATTGCAAAATTAAAACAAAACCCAACATTTTAGGAGACAATAAATGGTCAAAATATTATTATTATTTTTAAATGCAAGCAAAAAAGGAGACAATTATATCTGGGAATCTTTTGACCTTTTTTTCGTTTTTTTTATGCTGACTTCAGAATTATTTTTGTGTTTTTTATGATTTGTTTATTTTTATTTTTGGCGTATGCTTCAAAGTATTATTGTTTGCATGTTTCAAAAGCCAGCTTATTTTCTGAACAATTGCTGCATTCAGTTGTTGATAGGTTTTGAAATTTGTTTTTCACATTTTGCAAAATCTTATTCTTATTCATTTTGCTCTTCATGAGATATTACTGTCAGGGTTTACAAATTTCTCCGGACCTGTCTGTAGATGACTCTGTATTCCAGATTGCAGTTATGGCAATATGGAATGTATTTGTCCAGTGACTTGTTGTACACGCAGATTTATGGAAAGTTAATCACAGAGCGTAACAACATATTTATAGCAACAAAATTGCAATCACTTTAGATTTATTTTTAACAGTTAAACTGTATCCTTTAATCTTTTTTGTACCAACCTCATGCAACTTATTACATATATTTCAGTCTTCTTGTGCTCCGACTGTGTGTGTCCATAAATCTATGGCATTTTTTGATGTTCTGAAGCTTTGAAAGAAGCTCTAATATTTCCACCTGGCTTTGTTAAAAACAGATTTGCTTACTCAGCATTGTTTGTCTGCAGTAATTCATCACGCAGGCTTTGAGCTATTGATGGAGCCAGCATCCGTTTGCAGGCCCCTGTCAATGATTCACTCACTAAGCCCATCTGTCAGGCGCCCTCTGCTTCTCCCCCTCTTCCTCGCTGCTGCTCGGCTCAGCCCTCTTCTTCCTCTGTGATGGATGGACAAGATCCTTGACAGACACAAATGGTCACATTCAATGCAAGAATGGCTCATGGATTTTGCTTGTTGGGATGTAATCTTCCGCAAATATTCAGTCATTTCTTGCATCAGCAAAGCGAGTGATGCAACTCAAAAAATCTTTAAAACTGTTTCAAAACAAAGAGAAGTTGATTTCTGGCTGTGACTGGTAACTGTTTGAGTATTCACAGCTTAGCGGAGGATAGTAATCAATAAATCAACAACTCCTAGAATCCATCTCAGTTGTGTCATTAAAGGTTCCTAATTTAGCGAGTGATGAAGTGCGACCAGCACATTTCGGGAAAGTTGCTGTGTATCCTTGCAAAGCGCAGTGCAGTACTACAAAGAGAGGCGGTAAAGTATCCAAGAGTCTAAAAAGAAACCTAATGTGAGCACAGAGCAGTGGAGTTTGAGCTCAGGTGTGGAAAAGAGTGCCATCTGTGGGCAGATATTACATATTACATGATGGGATGACACGAAGTAAACCAGATGATTGTTTTTGCCAGTTTAAATAGGTTTTCTCACAAAATAAGTTTACAATATTCACGTGGAAACCTAAAGAGTTTGTTACTGATCTCAGGGGAGATCTGATGCCTAAACATAACCAGCAGAGTAAGAAACAACAAATGTAAATAGTAACATATCACTCATCTTTTTTTAATCAAAAACAACCAAACGAAAAAACAGACAGACTAGTATGTTCACAAGTAAATGGTAAACGAAAAAAACTAGCTCGTATTTCCTCTTATAGTTGCCTTAGAATCAACAAACAGTCTAACATCTTTTTGAACTCTGAAGGAAACCCACAGAGGCCTGAGGCAAACCCAGAAAAGTCCCCGCAGTTGAGATTTAAGTCATTGTTACTTTAATTGTATGATGACAGTGCTGACCACTCTTCCCGCCAAGAACTGGCCAAACAATAAAAACAGCTTCTCCAGTAACACACACATGAGTTTTTATGTTATTATTTTGAAAAAGACCAATAAAATATAATGAAATGTTTATATAATACACCTTTTAAACAGTTTGACTCATTGGAGTTCATATTCTAAATTTTGTGAATATGACTTATACAGCTTCCCAAGTAAAGACTTCACTGAAAGCCTTTCAGTAAATATTCATAGATCTCAATTAACTGTGAAAGATGACAATCTTACAGGCTTTAGCCAGAATCTTCACAAGTTTTTTTTTTTTTTTTGCTATTGTTCACATTAAAACACATCTCAAATCAATCACCCTGTAGAGGTCTAAAAGTCTCTTTCTGACACTATTTTGATTGTTTTGTTCACATATAGGAAGCACAGTGGTTGAGGTGTTGCATCAAATGACATCCACAGGTGTGCCTCAAATGTAGCATTGACTCAACCAGCAGAAGCCTGAAAATCCATAGTTTTCCCAAAATGTTTAAAGGGATACGAAATTGAAACTTTTGACTTAGAAGGAGATAATAAAAAACCGAAATCTCTCATTTTTCCAGAATTTAGAAAACAAAATGACTTTTGGTGAACCTGACTGACCAATTAGCTTGATTTAGCATCAGTTAGCTACAAACACAGACACACAGGCACATAAATACATAGTTTTATTATAAAAATGTACTTATCCTGTTTGAAAATGATATTAAAAAAGAAAGCAATAATGGAATATAAATGCAGTTTGAAATTACTACCATGTAAGTACATTTGACTGAGATAGTTAAAAAAGAAAGTATTGTAATAAGTTTTTCTGCATCATAATTCTTATGTCTACTTAAGTGAAAATATTTTAAAGCAATGTTATGCTTACTGGAGAAGATTTGTTTGTTTACTCTAGTCATCTGTGGTGCATGAACTGGTGACCCATCCTACAGATACTCTGACTCTCACCAATTAACTACTGGGAAGGAAACTGCTAAAAAAAAAAAACCACCGCTTTAGCAAAAACTAAGCCAGCCATGTTGACAGACAAAAGTATTTCAATGTCAGTCCTGATGTTATAATATACTTGAAATCTATGTAAAGCATTTTTTACTTTTATGCAGGAAAAAACAAAGCAAAAAAAGACAGATTTGTCCTTGGTTAGATCATGGCTTTCAGCAGAACGGTCACAAATTACAACATGTTGCCTTGACAACTAAATTCACCAGGTCTTTTTGATTGCCACTGGATCAAAATAAAAAAGATAACCAAGCCCTTCAATGTAACCTTCTTCCTTTTAAAACCAAGTCAGCAGTAAAAGGAACATCAGAACCATCTTAACATCTCAGGATCTTAAAATTCACAGAACTGGGTGAGTAAATTTGGTGAAAATATGTTTTCAGTGGCGTATATATTTTAATTTGGACAGTTTTACAGGTTTGCTTACATTATTGTGAAAATTGGGCAGAAAATGGAGGCGAAAGAAAAACATCCTGGAGTTATTTGTCCTCTGTGCAGAGTTGTGAGGTTTGTGTGGTTGTTTATAACTTAGTACTTGGCCTTTAACTGTTTCTTTCCTTTTGTTAACCTTGCAGGAAAATGCTGAAAAATAAAATAAATAAATCTTCATTGATCTCATTCAGTCACTCCTCCCTGCTTTTTTAAAGATTGTTTTAGTTTCCAATTGCATATTCTCAATAATTATGTATACATTACAAACCACACTGTATTACAGTGGAATTTTATGTTATAGATCAACACAAATTAGTGCAGCGTTGTGAATAATCATTATTACTAGACAACAGGTTAAGTTAGAGCTAAGTAAGAACACTGCTAAGTAAACCACACCTATTTTTTCCTAAATAGGTGTGGGTTACTTTTCTATTTATCTTCTCTATACCAATATTTTATGGAACCATATTTCAAGACAATTATAGACTTTAGTATGTAAATTGTTATAATTGTGATTAACTACTCCATTATAACTCTGGCTGTATGTTTGGGTTTCTTGTCCTGCTGGAGTGTAAACCTCAATCCCAGTTTTAAACCTTCTGCAGCCCCTATCAGGTTTATTCTACAACTACTGACAGTATTAGTTCCAACTATATGGATAGTTGGAACTAATGCTGTGGATATGCTCTTCCTCAGAAGAGCATATCCACAGCATAAGGCTGCCACCACCATGTTTTTTTCAGCGTGATGGGGTCTTTAGGTTGGTGTGTAGTGTTGGTTCTGCCACACGTCCTGCTAACAGAGGGACTCAGAGTAGAGCCACTTATTTGCTCCATTAATTTAGGTGGGCAGCCATTTCTTAGTAGATTTGCAGTCGAATTCATTTTCAAACAATGGGTCGAACACTGTTCTATGAGCTGTTCATAGATTTTGAAGCTGTTCGATAACCTATAACCTTGCTCAACGTCTTTGTCCCTGACCTTTCTGCTGGGTTCCTTGGTCTTATTTTATTTACTTACTTACTTATTTTGAGCAGACAATGAAAAGTAAAAGGGGCACAACGGTGGCGCAGGGGTAAAACACAACCCGTGTATAGAGGTCTCAGTTCTCAATGCGGCTAGGTTCGAGTCCCGACCCGATGACCTTTACTGTATGTCTTCCTCCTCTCTCATAACTGACTTTGCTGTCTAACAACTGCTGAGTAAAGGCCAGTAGTGCAGACAAAACCTAAAAAATAAGACAGTCATGCCAATTTACAGGAATTTTTACACAACTTATTCAAAAAGGAGCAGATAGAAGATAAAACATAATCTTATGATTTCCTACCCTTCCTTCATGATGCTGTCCACTGAGGCCTCCATAGAGCAGCTCGATTTATGCTAAGATTATATTACAAACCATATGACTCACTTAACTAATACAGTGTTAACTGAAGGCAACTCGATGCACGTTGTTCTTTGAGTTATACGAGTAAAGAGGTTTATATGTACAAACAAACTGTGAAGACCATATATCCCTGTTATGTTTCTTTATAATTATGTACTTCTTTGTGTTGGTTTATCATAATCCTTATAATATTACGCTTGAGGATATAACATGACAAAACATTAAAACATTAAGGAATATTCTTATTTTTTTTAGCCCCGCTGTTAGAATTTCTCTTGCATGTGAGAGCAGTGACCCTCTCATCCTGTTTCGAGTGGTAAACCACAAATCTTTCCACCTTAAAGCAGTGAACGGCACATTAATAAGTGCCTTAACAAGGCAGGTATTGGACGCTGATTGTAAAGCCATCGCATATTGTTTTGCTCTGATGTTAACAAGCTGTGCGAGGAAGGACAGAAGATCTGCATCAGCATGTCACTGATAAAAACAGGTTTCTTTTACACCCACTTAAAAACAAGAAGCTGTGAGTGAGGTGCAGCAGAGCGGCTGCGTCTCCAGCTGTGCAGAGATCACCGCAGCTCTCACTCAGCCTTACAGAGCCTCGGCCCTCAGCGCTGACCCCCTCACATCAAACTTGACTGCTCGTGTCCTGTCTGCACGCCGAGTTGTCGTGTAGGCTGTGTCGCTCTGTCACAAGACATGTCCCACATTTGCAGCCGCCATCGTTGGCCAGCAGGATGAGAGCGTCTGTCAGGAGAGCTGACACGCATGCCACTTTGCTGGGCAACTGACAGAGGGCCACGCCACACTGTCACTTCTCCCAGATCTATTGCCGGAGGATAAACACGGACACACACACACAGAGACGTTAATAACACAAGAGTAAACAGAGTTGGAATCTCAGGGAGTGACTGAGTGACAGGCTGGCTGGGTGACCAGCCAGGACCGAGGAAGCTGGAGCTCTGTGTCACCCCTCATTCTTACAATCTCCAGCTGTCACATCAAACACTCTCCTCTCGTGCTGCTCGTCCTCCAGACTCGAGCCCACCGCCTTCCCCCATCTCACACTTCTGGACTGATATCACATCAAAAATGCATCCTGTGGTGCAAGAGAATACACGGTCCTCCAAAAAAGCTCCTGGATTAATTGGTTTCTGCTTCCTCCTTTTGTGGAATTGGACTGTGTTAAAAGAAAATTCAGACTTTAGGTAGAGAAAGAGAGAATTTTAGAGGTTTAGGGTAAATCTGACTCCCAGCTAGATGATTATTGGCAGGTAAGTGAATAGAATATTTGGGTTTTGTTGAAGTGCCAGTGTGTTCGCACATCCTTTTGTAGTTTCATAAGCAGACTAAAACTTACTGGGACAATATACATACTGCCAAGGCCCTTGAGGATTTGGACTTAAAATTATTATTATTTTTTTCATTCAACCAAGTTTTTTGTTATAGGAAAGGATACAGGCATCTCTGAAAATATACCAAACAATTTGGAAGGAGTACAAATTTGGAAAAAAACAACAAAAAAGAAAAAACAAACAAACCGCAAAACAAACTGCTTTTATTCAAAACATTTGGAATAATAATTACATAAATTTAACCCTTTCTAGATGTGTCCACTGGTATTTTGTACATTAAAGAATTTAAAGAATATTGTAAACTGAAAACTTATCAAGATATTTCTTTTTGACCTAAGCTGACAGGATGGGTGAAGAGAGCAACAATGCCCATGATACCTGAGGAGGAGCGGCAAAGACCTGCAGCTTGGGCTGATATGACTCCTACTAGTTGGGCTGATATGACTCCTACTAGTTGGGCTGATATGACTAATACTAGTTGGGCTGATATGACTCCTACTAGTTGGGCTGATATGACTAATACTAGTTGTCTATTCTGCAAAAGTTGCCCATATAGAAGAATGACAAGAAGAAAGCCATTGTTGAAGGAAAGTTATTATAAGTTTTTATTAGTCTATCAGATAAAATGCCATTGAAATCCATCAAAGTTTATGGTTGACATGTGAAACATTTAGAGAAGGAACTGTGTCTTGAGTTATATTATTTATTAGAGTCCCACCTATATAATGTATCAGATAGATGTGGGAAGTAACACTCAGGAGAAACATTAGGGTATATTTGTACTTTATAAATTATTTATTTTATTAAGAAATATGGTACATTTGAATTTAATGTTACTTTGATTAATGACCAATACAATTACAACTTGTTTCAAATAGTTTGCATTTAATTAACATTAGTTTAAACTCCTTTATAAACCACTTCTATGACTAGTGTTCCAGCATTAGAGTTAAATGACATTCAAAGTCTGCATTGTCATTCAGTGATCAAAGTGTTAGATTTTTTTTTTTAATCTACAACTAAAAGTCACAAAACTGAATATACGTACTTATGTAGCTGGGGTGGAAAAAATGACCTAAGCTATTCAATGTAAAGCATGTTTATTTGTGGCACCATTCATACAGGACAAATCAAAGTGTTCTGCAAAGAAAATATAAGTAAATTAAAGCTCACTTTAAAAGACAAAAACACATAATAGGAAGTAAAGTAGAATTCAAGCATTACACAAGAAATAGGAAATAAAAAGTAAATACAAATACTGAAAACAGTTCAATTAGTGGATAAGCTGAAAGAGTAAGAATTGTTACAAAATAAGCTGCAATAGCAATAATGTTTTCAGATGCTGCGCACTTTATGTCCTTCAGAGTTGTTTCCAGACACAAGGAGAAAATGAACCCTAACTCCACTTCTCTTGATCTGGTCCCTGGATCTTTACGTCTGCATGTCTTTTGAGAGTCATAGATGGTTCATATTGTCTCTGACATGCAAACAAAACAGGATTCATTACTTATTATTTCTATAACAATAGAAAATATATGATTTTGATTTAAGGACTGGTGTAAATTGATCCATTTTCTTGGTATTGGTCAGGACTTTGACAGCAGTATTTTTGGATGAGTTTGAATAACGATAGTGATTTTTAACAAAGACAAACAAAAATCTAAGATGTTGAAAGCAAAATCATGCATCAGTTGTCTGTGTCTTGTTTCAATAGAAAACCCTTGAGGTATGATGATTTTGAATAAATCTTAAAATTTACATTTGAGTACATCATTTTGGATCTAAATAATTTACTTATTTTTGTAAAGTAAAAATAAGCAGTTTTTTGCTTTACAAAATACACATTTTGTAAAAAAAAAAAAAAAAGCAAAAAAAAAAAGCATACCATCTGATGTATTTTTTCTTCATCAGGTGGGATCTGAACCAATCAGAACAGTGCCAGACAATCCCTTTAACTTTTCCAGTCTATGAGACATTTTATCATGGTTAACTGTGTTCTTAGCTTTAACTTAACCTGTTGTCTAGTAATATTGATTAAACATATTGATTTAAATCAAACATATAAGGGCTCATCTTGGCAGCCTGATGATCAATGTGCTTTTAGCACTGTTTATTCCCACTTTTTGTAATTCTTAGTATGAATTTCGTTTCAAATTTCCACTTAGGCGTTTGATCAGTTTGCTCCTGTCTACCCTGCAGCATCTGCTCCATGTTAACTTACACTGCCCTCTAGTGGCTGAGAGATAAATCACACACCCTAACAGAAAAATCAAAGCAAAGCAACTGCCTTGGATCATTGTCGCTCCCAGGTAAAAGAACTGGAAAAGACAGCATGATTATGCAGTTTGTTGGCCTCACATATAGATCAACACCAAGTCGGATTGAATCCTGAATTATCATGGACTCTTGGATCATCAACACTTTAATATTTTAACATAACCTTTAAACTTTTAGAATTAACATATTTTTTTTACTTTTGTTTTCAGTGCTAATTCAAACAATGTAATGTAACTGTTTACACTGTAGGTAAGTAGAAAGCTCTATGGTTGTGTAATTTAAAATTTAAATGAACCACTTATGCATTCAGTCCTTGGACGAATTTTAATAACTGTAATAATATTTGACCTACATCGTAATTCGTGATGACTGAGATAATCACAGATTCCTGCTAGAATCCTCAGATCCTGCTGAGAGAATTCCCACTTGTGTGGCGATAAACCCTGAATGTAAAATAATGTTTCAAATACAAATTGCATCTGGCCATTGCCAAAAGGTGGCAGTGTGGCTTCATGCAACCGCTTCATCTCTAAGGAATCTGACCAGATCAAGTTTGACTGCATACAAGGAGACGTTCGGTAGAATTAAGGTGGTGAGGATCTTTTATTCACTTCGAGAGGGTTTATCTCATGTGGGTAGTACACCAAGACTCATGAATACAAATGGATAAAACACGAGGCTCTTTGAAGACCTACAGGGTGTTAAAATCCTCTTTTTGGTCTCTTATATGTCTTAGCGTGATGCATTATGTAGGTGTGCAGACATATGGAAAGGACACGTCAGTTCTATCAGCTGCAGGCAGCAGCTCAGTGTGCTTCTCCAGAGACTCGCTCCAGTGTCACACTTGCTTAATTCCAGTAATGTTGCCCAATTAAGTATGATGTAGGGTTGCCTGCTGGGACCCTGACGTTTTGAGTTTATATTGAAGAGTCTCAGCCACTTAGGTCAGATGGCTACAGGCTCTCAACATGAATAATTAATCCCAAAATTGACCTTGCTCTTATCAGTGGCTCTTCTTGCTGGTAGCAGTTAGCCTAATATGACAAGAACAGCTGCTCGAGTTTATGAATGTTATCATCGTATGAACATTGCAAACACATGAAAGGTGTTATTTTAATACCATGAAAGTGATAAGACGTCCAATGTAAATCTCATTTAGCTGATTCATGTTTGAAGATGAAGGTTTGCTTGAACTTCAAAACAAAGAAAAAAGAAAAAAAAAAGCGGAATATTTGAGCATGACGAATGTGAACGCCTGTTTGAACAAGACCGAGTTTGAAATATTATCAAACATACTCATTTATTTAAAAGGAAATAGATAATACAAATGAAACAATTTTCATTTTGCCACATAAATGATTTCATGAGTCATTAACAGCGCAAAGAATCCAGTTTTCTCAGAGAAAACTCATTTGGCCCGCCGCTTGCAAACATTTCTTCTATGAGCTTTATGACATGGGTTGCTTTGACACAGGGCACCTCCAAAAAGTGCTGTCTGTGAATTAAATACTGTACAGTGCAATTCCAAATAAACAATACATCACATCTGATCATTCATTGGTAAACATCTTTTATATCAAAGAACATAAATCTTCAAAGTTTCTTCAATACAGTAGATTTATAAGAGAATTCACACAGACTCAGCGCAGTCTTTCCAATCTTAAAGTACTTCACATTTAATGACCTCCCTTTGGATTTCCGCCATTGATTTCTGATTAATGTTGAGGGGTTTTTTCTGGGTAACCTCCAGTTCTGTTTCTCAGAGCGCAGCCTCACCCATTCTTCTCACACTTCAGCTGCCCTCTGCTCTCCTTAAGTTTGTCCTTCTGACTGTCCGCAGTCTTGGACTCTCCTCTTAGGTCACACATCACGGCTCGAAGGGTTCTAAATGTGTCCATCCGGGTTATCTGGGCGGCATGAAGCTTCACTTCCGAACCCTGAGATGCACTGAGGGAGCTGAGGGAGCGCACTGAGGACAGGTTGTGCTCCTTTCCAGAGGGACGGCGCGGCGTGGTCATGGTGCCGGGGTCCTCCGTGTGCTCCATGTCTCTGATGACCTCACACAGGTAGCGAGCCAAATCTTGGCTGGAGAAGGAGAAGGCTCTCTGAGAGCGGCGGAAGGTCAGAGGGGACGACAAGGTTTCTGCCTCTGAGGGGGGGATGGCCAGACGCAGGGCAATAGCAGCATTGCCATTTCCATTTGACATCCCCTTCTTGTTGTTGTCTTGAGAAAGCTTAGTCTGTGGGTAGGAGCTGGTGTTTTGTGGATAGCTGTAGCGGAGGGATTGTGCGGGGCTGGGCTGGAGGGAGCGCTGCAGCTCCACCATGTTAAAGGCATTCTGTGACAGCAAAGACAGAAAAGGACAAAACACAATAAAATATAATTTTTTTTTAATATATCTAGCCGATAAGAACAATGCTGCACACGCCATAATGACCAATGCCATTTTGTCATAGTGCATAACAATTTAACCAGTGTGGCTCGACTGATGACTGTGGGAGTAAATGAGCCTGTTACTTAGAGTAAGATGGGAATCCTCAGCATAGGAAGGGAAATTGGCAACAACAGCTCCTCTGATCAGCCAAGTAATTAATTATCTGTGTGAGGAGATGGTGTTCTGCTCTTACCAAGCCTATTAAAACTGAAGCATTAACAGCTATTGGTGCCTTTTTGCTTAATTTCATCTAATTGACTTGCATCCCTCGATCTCCAGGGGACTGATATTTGGTTATCATTTTGCAGCAGAGAACATTTTATATGAAATGTTAATGTTTACTTTCTCAACTGTGTCCTTTTTTGTGTACTTAGTCCCAAAATGTACTGTGATGACATTTATAATGCCTTGCAAGAGTTTTCAGTATATCTTTATACATTTTGTCACATTACAACCACAAAGATTAGACAAGCTTGTTAATAACATGATAGACCAACACAGAGTAGCATAATAATCAAGTGAAATGAAAGGATATTTGGTCTTCGGTGTATTTTTGAAATACACTTACGACACTAAAGTAGGTGAAATGTTATTTTGCCCCTTTACTCTAGAAACACTAAAAAAATGAAGTGCAATCAATGCTCATTTGGAAGTCACTTTAATTAATACTATCTCACTGCGTGTTATTTAAACTCAGTATTAATTTGTTTGTTCAAGAGCAATTATAAACAGCAGCACAAACACCAAAAATACAGAACAATGACAGGTAAGAGAAACACTTGTGGAAAAATTTAAAGTACAGTTTTTATAAATTTAAATGTATAAAAACTAAGAATATGGCACTACTACAAGCCTGCAAAAAATAAGGGTATCAAGATGGGCAAAGAGAGCATTAATCAGACAACATTTACGAGCTCAATAGTAACTCTGGATGATTCCTTAATGAATATGGGAGAAAATTGGTTAGTGGCAGCAAAAGACTTGAGTCTGGGGTGAAAGTTCACTTTCCACCAGGGTAACAATACTGGACACTCATCCAAAGCTACAATGCAATACTAGAATCCAAATGAGAACCAGTCTCAAACTAAAGCTTATAGTTTCTAACCAATCTGATTGAGTTCATGCTAAAAAATTTAAAAATCAATGGGTGAAACTAAAATATTTATTCCAAAGACTTGTGATATTACAGCAGAAGTCAAATGAAACACTTTGAAGATTGTTGAATTTTTATAAAAGTTCAAATATCAATATAATGTCTGCAAGTCACTGTTAAGTACCGAGCACTTTTAGGTACTGTTTCCATGTTTACAAGATAGACTGGGTATGCATTTACCTGGTCCTGTTCGCCACCACCTTCCTCGTCATAGTTGAGCACATTTTCTCGGATATCCTCCCACTCGCCGTGGTGTGCAGACACATGGTAAACACCCTCCTTCAGGCCCTTGTGTCTCCTCCAGCAAGAGTAAAGAAACAGCCCCAGCATCAACACTGAGGGGTGCCAGAGAGCGTGTTAGCACAGCAGGGAGCACTCACGCATAATTAAAATGAGAAGCTAAGCAGCAAAACGACATACTTTTGGATGAAAAAGGAATGAGAGCGGAAAGTTGTGATACAAATTTTAAAACTCTAGTTATAAACACCCACTCTAGCATTTCCATGTCAATTAGTACATTTTTCATCAAAAGCACTAAAAACAGCTGACATTGTTTGAAACAAATAACACATAATGCATCCCAAATACGAAAGCAATAACACTCATTCAATCCGAAAGGCCTGTTGGCTACCTTGGGCATACAGTTAAGAGGCACTAATGGAACAAACGTGGAAATGGAGGCACCAACCTTTCCACCCATTCTCTTTGATGTTGCCTCTCTGTTTCCTGTCTTATCAAAGACCGCAGCTCCTTAGAAACCTATTAAATAAATTTGTACTCCTCCCAGCTTAAACTCGGAGCCTCAGTGGCTCGGCTAAACGAGGGGAGGAATACTGCGGAAGCTGAACAGGAAAAGGTCCTGAAGCACACACATCAATCATATCTATTGTGTGCTGAATTATACAACATGCTGGACTGACCTTTAAAACCCATTAATCTCAACCAATATTTTCACCCTGTTTGCCATCCTTCATGTTCATTTTTTTTCTTCTTCTCGCTATCTGTTTTCACTACTTTGAATCTTTTCTCTGTTCTTGCTCTCTGTTTTAAAGTTGTTGTTGCTGCGTGTTGGAATGTCCTTCCCTGCATACTCCCCTTGTTCTCACTCATTAAGTCTCTCCCTGTTTCTGTTTTTCCAGTACCTCTCTGGCCTCCTCTGGCCTTAGCTTTTATCTCGCTCACAAAATGGGATCCATCTCACCTGGAGTGTCTTATGTGGAGTGAGCTAAGTACTGGTTTAATTGAAAATCTTGAGAGAAATGTGAGATAATGACATTAGTCCAGGATTTTTAAAGTAATTGCTTTGAGGGAGAATAATATAAGCAATGACTCTTTTTAGTCACAAGAGCAGAAAAACACAACTCCTACAGAGGTAATCTGCACAAAAAAAAGAGGTGAAGGAATCCTTTTTTTTTTTTTACTGAAAATCACTGCTTTTTCTCAGTGAGGAAGAGAAGCTGTCTACTTTTAAAACTGGAACAAAACCTTTTATTGATGAAACAGAGTAACTTATGTTAACCTAAACGATCTCTGTAGCTGCAATAGGCACACAGGACATACTGAACACTTTTCTTCACTGTGCTACTTTCTCCTGCTACTCTCCATTTATGCCTGACTTTCAATTAATTGCTGATATTACCTTTGCTTTTTCTATCTTCTATTTTATTTCTACAGAGGCAACACCTGACACAGCTTTCCATCCAGCTGTGTCACCTTTCTGGAGGAAGCCATCACCTGAGGTATTGGTGTCAATAAATTTCTGTTCTCTCTCTCTATGGATGATACAATTCATTAAGTCTTTCTTGCCTTTAACCTTGCCACTCTTCTGGATTATTTCCACAAAGCTCCTCCTTGGAGCTGCAGTCTCCTGCCAAGCTTCCACCTCACAGGACAACCCTCCCTCACAACTCCCCCAACCAAACACCTGGTGGAACTGCGCATCTGCTGAGCTCATCATACGAACCATTTCTCAGTTCAATACTCCTGAGAACGGTGGTAAACAGGATAAGGTAGGAGCACTGTTGTGATGATGTGCTGGAGGAAAGACTAGGAGCTTCTTAAAGAGACACAGGCCCAATTTCAAGGAGTCAAATTTTGTCTAAGTCATGTTTAATATATACAGAATTTTTATTACAATTGAAGGTAACATGATTACTTGATTTTACTATGTGCCTGGAAAATACATAATACCACCCCTTGAAAGGTTTTTAATCAAATACTAATTTCAGTGTCTTTATTTTACCAGGCCTCTTTCAGGGGATCAAGCTGAACACTGACCAGGCTAAGAATATGTTAATATTCATTTTCAATAGGTGTGCATTTACTCCAGGTCAGACCCCTTGTTATATATATATTTTCTGAATAAAATTAATTCATCTGAGCATTATTGTGAGCAGACTGAATTTATTTGCTCTGCTTTTGTTTCAGAGTTAATTTTCCATTATTTGCTCATTTTATATGAATCACTCACTCCCCAGTTGTCATTGTATATTGCACACCTTGGTTGCTGCAAATTCAATTATTTGATGCAGTCAAATATCCTTACTATGAAAGCTTTTTGAGAACCAACATCATTCTAAACTGAATTTCACTTACTTTATGACAGCTATGTACTGTAACTTGGATCAAATGAGAATGCATGTTTTTGAATCTATTTCTGTCCTTCCGATTGGACTGATATGAGTATATATTTCTGTGTATAAGATGAATCTGTTAGTGTCAACGTGCCTTCAGGTGAGAATTATTGTGAATTGCTGCTATATAGATGAGGTGAACTGAACTGGATAGGTTGTAGTCGGTGGAGTGAAAATGCTACACACTTTTA
Source organism: Xiphophorus maculatus (assembly GCF_002775205.1). Lineage (NCBI taxonomy): Eukaryota > Metazoa > Chordata > Actinopteri > Cyprinodontiformes > Poeciliidae > Xiphophorus > Xiphophorus maculatus. Next base: position 17,410,258 of record NC_036444.1, on the reverse strand, counting down.
TTTTTTATGCTCCTCTCATTTCAGACAGAAAAAGATTTGAAGGATTCCTATTAAATCCCCAACTGACCGTCCTCTGTATGAGGTGGAGGAGAGAGCAGTATTGATCAGCTGACCTGGCTCCTTGACTGTTAACGCCTGAGTAGCCTTGAAGAAAACACCAGAATCTTGATAAGGTGCCAGCCCGACGGCAGCTCTTATCCTTACCTCCAGGATTACCTGGCCTTCTAGGTGCAGCCTGCGGGCCCCTTCCCTCTAGCATTACCTGAGCTGCCGTTAAACAAATAACTACAGTGGAGGTGTAAGATGGACGCCAGATTGAGGCTAAACTACAGCCCCCTCCATTGCAAGCATCCAAAATTAGATATAGGTAAACAGACACTGGTTGCTCTATACCTGTGGCAACTGCAACACAGTAGAGTGCGAGTGAATGTGCAGCACACTCCAGTGAGATCAATATCCCACAGGGTAGAGCACAAACATCGCAGTCATTCGTCAATCTATAACACTGCTGCTCCTCTGCCCTCTAACCACTACTATGAACAGGGCATTATGATGTTAGACTGGACTGGACTGTGCATTATGAATGAATGTGGAGAAAACTGTAATCAAGCACTGAATTTAACTATTTCGCTGTGCCTCCAGTCTGAGAGCAATGAGGGGAAAAAATGAGCTGTGAAACAGATTGAACATCAGTGGAAAAAGAGGTAAAATGGGAAGAAATAAAAACTGATGAAGATGGAAATGAGACAGGTGACAAATGAGGAAGAGTTGGGAAATAATTTATTTATACGTTTTTCAGGGATGAGGGGGAAAAAATAGGCGGCACTTTACGCAATGGCTTTGGAACCGAGCCAATCTGGACAACTAATTCCTCTATTCATCAAAATACACAGTGTCAGAGTTCATGTTTGACTAATGAGCATTGGTCAGACGATTTTGTTCGGTCAATAACCTCCACCGATCTCACACACTGCTTGGCCTGGGATGCTGCATGTAAAACTTAATAATGGATGATCATTTTAACTTTTAATGCACGTTGAGGCGGAGTAAGAGTCCCCTTTAATCTAGCATCCAGCCAGCAGCCTTAGCTAAGCCCACTGCAGTGCATTTATAGAAGTGGTTCTTGTGGTGATGAGCCTGAGGATCATCATTAAACAACTGTTGTTTGTGCTGTAAAAGCAGCTGTTTTCTAAATTAAAGGACAGGACTAATTTTATTTTCGAACACAACTAAATATTCTACTTGCTTCCAGTTGAGGGAAAAGACTTGAGTTGTTTTATTATTTTTTCTAACCTGTGAAAATGTAATTACACTCACCAACGAGTGTTAGTCCTGATCCAAATTACATTACGGAGCAACCTACGACTCCTGCTGAGGTGAAAATTTTGCACGATGAATATAAATGCCTCATCTACAACCACGGACAAACTGCTTCAGTGTTTTTCTTTTTAGGCTGGCATTGCAAGTAGCTCATGAATTTCCATGAATGAGGCCAAGGCCACACCTCATCAGCTTTGAATTAATTATCAAATATTGCAGACAACTTTATGTTTCATTGGAAAGTGTCAGAATAACTGATCACCTAATACCGGCCACATGGCCCTTGAGGGAACGTCGAGTCGGCTATAGGCAGGGACAGTATATTGAATTGCCGAGGCGTTTCATATGACACAAAGACTCATAAACAGCAACACAGCCTTTCAGAGGGAAGCCAGTCCAACAACATGTAGGCTATATGTCTTTCTATTTTTGTGAGCACCAAAAAAAGCACAAGATTCCTTATGTGATCCCAACACAATTAGTTTATCCGTTTCCTCGACCTTTACAGAATAGAACTTTCCATCTATTTTTTTTTTAACAATTGGAGTAGAAATATTTTTGCATACTTATTTAAAAGAAAAAAAACCCTCTGGCAGCAGATGTGGGAAGATATTGAATCTTGATCCTATTAGGTCTTAACACAGCTTATGAAACCATCAACCATGCAGTTTTATTCATCTGTTTACACAAGGAGGGCAAGTGTCATCAGTTCAAGTTAAGAGCTGAAATATCATTTGAATAATCAGTTATCTGATGCCCTTTGTGTTGCCTGTTAAACAATTTAACTGATGTTCCTTAGTTCACTAGAGCTTGGTATGTTGTTAATTTGCTCCTAAACTCTTAGACCTATAAATATCACTGGCTATTCTCCTGCCTATTTTTTAAATTTTATGGACTACATGAATAATCACTGCAAAGATAAGGCAGTGATTATCTATGAAAGAGATGACAAAGAGAACCTCTGTTATGAGTGCTCTTTTTAAGCTGTGCAAAGAAAATTTCTTTGCATGCCTGTACAATGAGAATTAAAAGATATTGAAGGAAAATATAAGAAAACATCACTGCCTTCCCTTTGAGCTTCTTACAAGACCTTATGTGGACCTCATAAGTTTTTTTACTCTGTGCGCAGTCTGGCGGGGTCACACTGACCCTGTCTGTGCTTTTACGAGAATATTTTTCTGTGTGTGTGGTTTCAGAAGCTGACGGTCTGACGGGACAACCACCCGGCTTCTCTGCTCTCCGATCACGACTTTTGCTGTGCTCCTTAGCATCACGTTGAGACCCCGGGAGGGTTAAATAATGAAATAACTTTTTGGTTCGATTGTATTAGTCACCCACCTACGGTGGCCCTGAGGTGCAAACCACTTCAACAAATTGAAAGCACAATTACAAATTACAAAAGCACTACAACATTAACGAAAGCACTACAACATTAACAAAACGGAAGAGGTATGTCCCAGTGGGAGACCTAAGAAATCGCTGATTGGACTACAGCTCGTTTTTACTTTTAAACTGGAAGTTATTCTGGCTTTATCATGTTTTTTAAAAACATGAATGTTATCGGTGATCCAAAGCCTCTTGCCACAACTGCTACAAAAGTTTGGTGACGGCTCAACCAGGTCTTTTCCACAGTTTGAGCAATACATGGCGACGTGACCGTATTCCTGCTTGCTTTGCTTCTCATTAAAACGAAGCACCCCAGAGTAACTTCCGGTTCAAAATTAAAACGAGCTGTAGTCCAATCAGCGACTTCTTAGATCTCCCACTGGGACATACCTCTTCCGTTTTGTTAATGTTGTAGTGCTTTTGTAATTTGTAATTGTGCTTTCAATTTGCTGAAGTGGTTTGCACCTCAGGGCCACCGTATCCACCTGATTACTACCCGACCTCTGACCTTTAGCATTAAGAAATCAATGAAACAGGATTTATCAAACCTATTTTCATTTTGGGCCATATTAAGATCATGTATCTCAAAGGGCTGATTGTGGCAGGGAATATTGATAAAACGACCCACTAAACTGTTAAAATATGACCAAATGGCTGTCTCTGAAATTGATAAGTATTTCTTAAAGTTAAATAACACTGAACATCCTTTTACATTGATATATTTGGCAGCACACAAATAAAAACTGATTTATCTGATCAAATGATATTTAAGCACACAATTGTTATATTGAAGGTTTTAGTCATGTGACCCTCAAGAGTATAAAGTGTCGAATAAAAAGTGGCACATCATGCAAAAATTTAGGCAAATTTCAGCAAAGGGTGAGAAATGGATTCACTGGCATCTATCCATGCATAAAGGATGACAAAGCCATTTCTAGGGATCAGGAACTTCAGCAAACCACAGCGACAGCAATTATCCACTAATTAAGATAATATGGAACAGCTGTATACCTTCCTAGGAGTGCCGTGCCAGTCTAACAAAGTTTCTCCAAGGGCACATTGACAAAGTCTTGCTTTGAGCCTAATTTGCTCATCAAAACCCAAGTATTATATTTTTCATATTTACTGTACTTGCAAAGCTTCGCCCAACCTTCATTAACATTAGCATCAGCGATAAAACTCTAAACTTCAACTGCTCACTTCTCAGCAGGCACAAAGGAGAGAGCACATAACCCTCATCTTATAATTATTGATTTCAAGATTCTGCTCTTAAACTACAAAGCATTCAGAATCCGCTCTCCCATTTAGAGATCTGAACTCATGACCTCACATGTGTCAGAGTGCAGCCTTAGATCATCTGATGAGCCTTCAAAGAGAAACTTTTTGGTAAGGGCACACAATCTCCCACACCTTATATATTCCATAACTTTATTTTCTGTCGAAGCAGCTTTGAGCTTCTACATGATATCTTTCTATTCAGACAGATGGACAGACGAGCAAAATAACTGGGTCTCATTTTTCATATTTTGTCGAATTTCAACACAGTTTTATGTATTCTATTTTTCAACGAATGTATTCAGTTTTTTTAATTCATAATTACAACTGTGGGTCTTTTGGGTGATGTTTCCCCTAGTTTTGCACATCTAGCAACTGAAATGTATATCTATTCTTTGCAAAATAGCTTAATTTCAGTCAGGCTGTATGGAGACAGGATTAATTTACATGGTTTGGCACCAATGTTGATGTGGATTCAAGTCTGAGCTTTGAGAAGGCCATTATGATACTGCCATATTCAATAAATGAACCTGTTTTGATGAGGTTTGTATCAGATTAAGTCTTTTCAGATTTTAGTTTGAAAAAATGTTTTAACACCTTGTATCTTTTTGTTCCTTTTCCCAATAATGCACTACTCTATGCTGGTCTCTCACATAAAATCAAAATAAACTGCTTTAAATCAATAAACATATTAATAAATACCTGCAGTCAGAGCATGTGTGCAGGTACAAAGCTCCGATGCAGCTAAGATTCTATGCTTAGCTTTGTTCTCTTATTTAAAAAAAAAAAAAGTGAACATTAGCTTGAAGTTCACCTAAAACACTCTAGAGTGATAAAGAGGACAATCAAAGATGTCCCCACTCCGCTTTGTGCTCTATGAGCTGCAAAAAAACTAAAGTGCTCAATCGGGCGATAACTGTTTGATGAGGTAAACGATAAGTTGGCCAATTAGAAAGTTAAGGCAGAGAGTGAAACTGACTTCTAAAGTTTAGACAGTAAGAGACAGGAGTAAACAGACATGAAAAATAGAAAAGAGAAAGAATCTCAACAGAGTTTTTCTTAGTTTTCCTATGAATCACAAATGAGGACAAGCAGTGTTTCTCTTATCTCCACGCTTGCCTTCCTGTGTTTCCTGTTTTCACCAACAGGAAACACATAGAGAAACAAATCCCAGCATAACTCAAGAGATCAATAAAGCAACAAAATATGCGGCTGTGTACAGAAACAACAGAAGTGAGAAAAAAATAAAATAAAAAAAACCCAGCTGATATACAGATCAAGCAAATATTACATGATGGTACAGCGACAATGTAAACAACAATACAAGAAGAAAGATGGTAAAAAAAGAAATCAAGACAGACAATGACAATGTTTGGTTACCATATGTAGAAGAGGACATAGTCGATATAGCTACCTAGAAAGGCCATGACACAGATGCTGATGGCAAACATGGAGCTGAGGCTGAGGCTGCTGCTGTCCTCGCTGTGGAACACGGCGAGCGCCACCTCACAGTGCCGCCCTCGGTAGCCCTCGCTGCAGTGGCATGAGTAGCGGGACGGCGAGTGGGCCACGCATGTTCCGTGTCGACACGGCCGGCTGGCGCAGAGCGTGTAGATGCACACTCTGCCCGAGGAGGTCTCTCTGGTCATGTGTCCCGGAGGGCACCTGTGCAGAGAAGATGAAGAACTGTAAAACAGACACATGAGACACTTGGGAAGCTGTCAAATAATAATAATTTAAAAAAAAAATTTATTTTTCAGGAGTTATGGCATCTAAGGTGATGGTGTAAAAATAAATCCCTCAGGAGTTGCACCTCTTATACCAGATTCAAAGATATGTTCTTTGAAGGTTACAGAATGTTGACTGGAAATGAAAAAAAAATAAAAAGGAACAAGAAACCGAGACACTAAGATTGGCTTTGCAGCAGTAGTCCCCCAGTATATTTGTACAAACTATCCCCTGAATATCACTCATCCCTGCCCCCTGCTTCTCTGAGTGCTTTGTATCCCGAGGCTGTGCTGCAATCACAGAATATGGATGCCAAAGTCCCCACTGGTTTGGAGTGTTGAAATCACAGCAAAGAGACTTAGTGATCCTGCAGAGTTTAAAGGGCCAGCCAAAACTCTTACAGTCGCTGCTGGTATATGCTTTTCTTTAAAGTTGACTCAATATTTGACACTCGGCATGCAACTGGTCCACTCGGCCTCGTTGCCATCTGTTGGACAATAGCAAATCAAGAAAAGATAAAAAATTCACACAAAATTATCATACTAAGGATGCAAAACCTTCTTTCTCTGCATTAATTTATGTATGTTTTGTCATCTATTATTCATTAAAATGACTTTCATTAAAATGTCTTGCATAAATAACAGCTCTATGACTTCTAATTTTCTGCTATGAAATCAAGAATTGTTGACTTTGGACCACCTTAGAAACAAACTGTTTAGTCAGTCAGTCATATTCAGTTGTAAAATTATGACTTCCAGTTAAAATTCTGACTTCTTATACTGAGAAATGCAGCTTAAATCACAAACAAAACATGTTCCAGAAATATTGCCAAAATTGGATATATCTTGACATAGGATAGCCTAGTTCTTCAGTAGATTCAAGTGTATCTAAAAAAGAATAGAAAATTACAAAAAAGCGCAATATTTCTTGCCAGTCACCTCGGAAAGCGATACTTATCACTTATATATTATGTAAAGTTATCACACATATGTTGATATATTTCAATTTTAATGACTACAGAAAATAAAAATCACAAATTCAGTGCCTCAGAAAATTAGGATACTGGGGAAACGGTAGTAAATGAAAATGATGGTGTCGCATCCTAATCAGCCAATGAACTCAAAACACCTGCCTTGACAGATATCCAGAAGACGGTCATCAACACCCTGACTATGGTAAGCCACAAGAGGTCATTACTTAAGAAGCTGGTTGTTCACAGAGCAAGCACATTATCAGAAATTGAGTTGAAGAAAAGTATGGTTAGAAAAAGTGCACCACCAACAGGGAAAATCGTAGCCTTGAGAGGATTGTCAAGTGAAATCCACTCCAGAATTTGGGGGAGCAACACAAGGAGACTGTGGCTACACTTGGTGCATCAAGAGGCACCAAAGTCCACAGTAGCAGAAAATTTTAGAGCAGTTCATGTTTCCCTTTACTGACAAGCCTTTTTGGAAATGATGGTTTTATTTTCCAGCAGGACTTGGCGCCTACTCATGCTGCCAAAGGCACCAAAGCTGGTTCAGTGACCGTGATGCTCCAGTTCATTATTAGCCAGCAAACTCCTCTGACCTGAACCCCAAAGAAAATGCATGAGTCTCAGATTTGTTTAATGAAAGATACAAAACATGTGTTAGATTTAGGTAGGAAATTCTCTGAAAAGACTTTGTATAATTTTTTACATCACAAAAAAAAATGTCGCTTTAGCCTGGGATTTATAGGCTTTGTGTCCACTTTATGGACCTTACTGACAGAAATGGCAATGTTTTTACCAACAAGATCATTTCTGAATGTAAAACCCTGAAAATGGGTGACCCACAGGGTTCAGTGCTGGAACCTGTTACTTTTGTCCTATCATCATCATTTTATCTTATACATTCTACCTCCTAAGACTTATTCCTGGAAATTTCTTACCATCGTTATGATAGCAACATTCAGTCTATTGCTGAATAAGATAAGTTTTCATCCTTGATTAAATGCCTAGCCAGGAGGAATGCTTTTCACTCTGCTATGCCCTTGCAGCATCATTTAAGACAATTAATTAATTAAAAGGATTTTACCAACTGCAGAACATCTCTGAGCTTTAAAGTATTTTGTAAAAAAAATGAGCCTAAAATGATTATTCACACTTTTATGTTTCCACTTCTTCCAGGATGCAGCTACAAGGCAAACACTAAAAAGAAGCAACAAATTACAACCATTTTAGTGTCTTTGCACTGGCTGCCCTTGCATTTTAGAATACATTTTAAAATTTTAGTTGTAACTTTTATAGCCCTATGTGGTTGTGCTCTTGTTTATATTGCTGTTATATAGAGATTGATACCTCCTCTTTTGAAATCTGGTCACAGGTTGCTTGTAGTGTCATGGACTCATTATGAGCTCACAGAAAACAATTTTTTTTTGTTACATATGTTTAATGTTAAGTCCTTGTGCTGATTTATTTACCAATATTACTACATACTTTACTATATTTTCTCAAACAACATTTTGCTTTTTGCACTTTGCTCTCAGGACATAAAATTTCATTTTGTACAATCATATGATAAAATGCATACATATAACAAAACTTCTTTGGTTTTGAAAATGGATAAAATCATTTTGGAATCAACTGGATTCTGTTTAAGTGGAGGGGATTTTTTTGTTGCTAGTTTTGTTAGTTAAATATAACAGGAACTGAACTCAAGTTATTTATCCATTTATTAATAATTAATTCAAATTAATTATCAATGTTGCCGATTTATGGCTTTGTTCAACTATTAAAAACATATTTTAAACGATGTTCTTCACAAAGATCCTAAGCAGAACAAAATAAGTCATTTCTCATTTGGATGGTCAGATTTGTGTATTAAGTTTTCAACGTATTCCTTTCAAGGGACATTCTGACATTTTACTTGCTGATTCATGGCATTGCTGAAGATCACATTAAGCAAAATTTCAGTATTATTTCCAAGTCATTTGAAGTTGCTCTGAATGTGCAAATGACCTTTTGCATTTCCTTTGAGTATTAATGAGTGCCACCTTTTAGCTGATCCCCATTATTTAGATTGGATAGACACAAAAGATAAAAATGTAGAATAGGTCAGATAGTTGGACAGACAGACATACAGACAGAAAGGCAGACATAGCTTTTTAACTTGCCAAAGTACAAATTGACTGCTGACATTTCTAACTTCATCATAAGTATGATAATCTGATGCATCCTTTGTTTTTGGAGATCTGCATGCAAATATGTGCCGAGCGTGACTGCACACTTTAAGACCGCTTTAAAACGTTTGGTTGTTTATTCTCTATATTTACAGCACCTGCAATCATGCTGTCTCCAGAGGTCCAAGCAGACCAAGGGAGGGGAGCAGTGGTGCTTTCTGCAGGCATCTGAGAAGCAGCCGACAGAGACGCCCTGTGAAGCGACCAACACCTGAAGTCCTTCTGAATGCTGGTCCTGTTCCAGGGGAACGGAGCGACCATTAAACCTCACATCACGCAAACAGCCTGGCGAAGACAGAGGGAAATAAGAGAAGGGAGACACTAGTCCTCAGGGCAAAAATCTTTTACAGGCACACATTTACACACCAACAAGAGTGCAAACTGGAATATGCAGGCACACAAGCATTAACACTCGCAGACTTGCTGACATACCTGCCGACCAATGCTCTCACACTGCCAAACATACAAACAGCCTCAGGCTATGCTCTCAGCACAAATTTTTTTTCTGGTGTTCTTTCTTTCTACCAGTTAGTTTACTTGCTCTGTTAAAAGCACAGTCTTCCGCATCATGTAAATGCATATTAGTGCCACTGACATACTCTGTTTATTTGTTTTGAACTATGGCATCAAAACACATTTTATTGTGTAACACCTAGAGTCCAGGAAGAGGTAAGTCTAAGTATCAAATCCACTCAAAGTCAGCTGTGAGACACATTCCTTTGAAAAAACAAATTACAAGTTAATACTACAAGTCATTAAGAAATTTCTCTTTCATTTTCTTCACCTGGCCAAAACTGTAATCACCCCCAATTTACAGTGAATTCCAAAAGTATCTGCCATTTGCAAATCTTCGAAGACATGGTTTTCTACATAGTGACAAGTGAGACAACACAGAGCTTTTGTAAACCTCTTTCAGTCAGTGGTCCTTGAGATACTTCATTAAATTCTCTGTGCCTCATTGAAATCATTTCAGAAAATTTGAAACAGCATACACCTGTCAACTGTATATATTGTTCTGTCTTACTGTGCGTGAGCAGAATTCAGCAGAAAACAAGATTTGAAGGTAAAAATGCAGGACGTTTTTACAGAAATTATTTGTTGTTAGCAATGCATTTAGTTTCCAAGCAGAAACCTACCAAAGAAGCTGCGGTTGTGTCCCGATGGGAAAGAGTTCCCAAGCATCACCACAGAGGGGTCAATAATGATCTCCTGACTTTGGCCGGGTGAGGCGGTGATTTCAAGTCGACCCCCACCCCTATCCAGCCTCAGGGTGAACTCTCTGCCAAACCGATCCAACTCCACCTCATGCCATTCCCCATCATCCAGGCGGTGGTACGGCAGTGAGATATTGTAATCTCCGTCTCCCAGGTTGTAGAAAACAGCCAGCAGGCCTTGAGTCACCTGAAAACACAGTGGTACCTTTGTAAAATTCTTATATTCCAAGTGAAAGATTGGACGCATTTTGATAATCAAGATTTTGCTCCAAGTTTGAGGCATCCTAACTCTACAGTCGGGTACTTTTGTACTGCTGTAAAACAAGCTGTTCAGTTTTGTCAGCTGTTGCAACAACACTATTTCTTTTAGTGTAGATTTCAAGACTCAGGAGTAAAATTGCAAAATGAGGTGCCATGAAGCAGACTGACAGTCTGACAGAGTTAGATTTCTACCATATTGTGCTGTGTTGATGTGCAAAAAAACCTCTTGAGCATAACAACATTATAAGAAGTAGGCCAGCTCCCAAGGTGAGGAAAAGGCAGCTAAGGGTGAGCAAGGCAAGAATTGTGAAATTTAAGCACCCATACAAGCCCGTCTGCTGTAAAACCTGGCAGAAAAGTGGGATGGAAATTCCAGCGGTAAGAATTTATTCGGCAATTTTGCAGCAATGATGCTCTGCCAGGTTGCTCCACACATCACTGCATGGCAAAGTCATCCCGAAGGCAAGGTATACATGAAACAACAATTATCTTCAGCAGTTAGGGATGAGTGAACACAATGGACAAACCAATGTGAGGCTTCCCATAACTGCAGCTTGTACATGTCCTGAGCTTAATTGGAAACAGTAGGTCTAGATAATTCACAGTCAGCCCAGCATGCATTAACTATTGCTCCCTCAGCAGGAGCCCCTTTCTACTGGACGCACATAAATGCACACCCATTTATAATAAAAAAAAAAGTCTAAGCTCAATGTGATTTTCCTACTGCTTCATCTTGCCTGTAGTGCAAAGCAGAAATTGTGGAAAAAAAGAAAAAAAGATTAATCAATGCGCAGGTACAAATGATTATATAAACTTTCTGCAGTATCCCTTGAGTCATATGCAATCATCCCTTCTCAAAATATATTTCAGAATATTTCTGAGGTCTGAACTATGTCAAAGCTCTGATTTTTTACTCTTTTCAGAAGTTACTTGTGGAGTTTTATCCCAGACACCCTCTAAAAACTTCTTCTCAGCAAGCATTACTCTAAATGTTTTCTTTACAGAGAGGCTGAACTCCTCTGAGAACCAAACGCAGTTTCTACCCAGCCTGCCCTTGGTAACCTCTGTGTGAAAAAGTACTTTTTTATTCAGTGGGCACTCAATTCCATATCTATCCATAAGAAAAAAAAAAAAAAACTGGGGCAAAGAGGCCGCCCTCTAAATTAGAAGGTTTAGTCAGAAAACACAGTAGGGTTGTGTTCAAGTGTTTCTGTGTGTTTTGGGACAACAAGGCTGAAAATGTTTCAGCATGTTTGCTGCAGACAGACATCAGAAGCTTTACACAGCTCACCAATTCAGTTCCACAGAGGGTTTCGCAGAAAAGCTCCACAGCCCTCACACCACACATTAAAGCCAACAGCCTTTTCCTTCTGTCACTGTGGGACTGAAACGAGGGATGGGGACACTATTGTTTTTTCCTCATGCAATATAAAAACTAAAAGAACAAGGGCTGGTGGTTTAAACCGTGCTGTCTGACAAATAAGTGCCAGCACAAAAACGAGATGTTGTTTTAACAGCAGACTGGCAGTGTGAAATCGGTAATAGAAACAGTTTCGGTGCAACCAGGTGACCTGTGAGTGACAGTCCTACCAGAGTCAGTTACTTCCAGGCACTGTTCTCACTTGGCCTGTCAGTTGGTTAGATGAAATCCTTTGACAGGGAACACCACCATCATAAACACTCAGCATGGTGTCAGGCAGAAGACACATATGAAGTAAAGTATACTGTCTGTAGCAGTCAACTAATTGTGTTTAAGGAAGTATGCAGATCCAGTGCCTTAAAAAAGTATTAGCACCTCTTGGGACTATTTCATGTTCGAAGACACAGGTGACAAACTCCAGTCCTCAAGGGCCACTGTCCTGCAACTTTTAGATGTGCCTCTGCTGCACCACACCTGAATAGAATAATTAGGTCATTAGCAAGGCTCTGGAGAACTGATCTACACAAGAATAGAATAGAATAGAATAGAAGTACTTTATTCATCCCAGCAGGGAAATTACTTCGCAGTTATAGCACAGAGACGAGACACAATAACAACTACCACTGAGTAGTAGTTGTAGATAAAATAAAAATAAAAAATAAAATATAAAATGCTATAAATTGTAAAAATATGAAATGCTGTTAATATAAGAAGAAGGTAATTAAGCCATTTCATTCCAGTGTTTTGTACCTGTGGCAAATCTAAAAAATGCAGGACACTGATCCTTGAGGACTGGAGTTTGACACCCCTGTTTTAAGACATGGCAACTAAAACTTATGTTTTAAATATGCTGGTCCATCTCAAAGCAGTGACAGCAAAATATACATGGGGTTTTCAAAACTTTTATAACAAAAATCAGTAAGTACTATGTAAATTTGTAGACAGCAAATTCAGTGCTTTAGGAAACCATTATTCTGTGCAAATGCAGCTTCAAGTCTTTAAGGGCTTCCACGTTTGCACATCTACAGGTTGAAATTGTTGCCTCATACCTGAAACGTGGAAAGATAAGTTGCAGATTTTAGAACATAAATTGTCTAGTTTTGTATATGAATAATACGCTTTAGGACTGGACTTTTCTAACAGAAAAATAGATAGAAAGATTATTATGAATATGGGAACACAACACAAAATACTCTAAGGCTCTTAATGACATAATAAAATGGACCGCCCATCACAGCTTCGGGGTATTTGATACCCCAAATCTGAATTTTCTCCTGTTTTTTTAAGACATGTTGGCCATTTGATTGGCTTTTGAACTGATCATATGTGTAGTGCTGCTTTATCTAAAGTTTGTTTCTGTGTTTATGATTAGAGTTTTAGAAGATACATAAAAATGTATTAAGAGTATACCAATACAAATAATGTGAAGGAAGAAAAAAACGCCCAAATAACCGTTTAATATAACAAATTCATTTTCAGTTATTGTCCTGCTGAAAGGTAAACCTTCAAGGCTGTGTCTTCTTTGTCTTCTGCAAATCCTAGTTTCATAAATCCTGTTTTTTTTCTTTATCTATCTTCCCCGCAACACAAATGGTTGTTTCTCTTCTAAAGAAAATAAAGCAATTACAGCATGATGCAGCCACCACCATATCTTACTGTGGGGATGGTTTGTTCATAGTGATGTGCAGTGTTAGTTTTCTGAAACAAACTTTGCGGATAAGGGAAAGAGCTCAAATTTGGTTCCATCAGGTCAGAACATGTTTGCTGTGTCCCCTACAAGGCTTGTGGTAAACTGACAACATGGCATCTTGTGCCTTTCTTGCACCAGCTCTCTTCTTTCCACTCTTGCACAAATTGGTGCATTCCAATTTGTGGAATGCAGCACTAATAAACTTTTTTTTTAGGCTAAAGATTTACCCTCCCAACTTTCCACTGGCCTCTTTGTTGCTTTTCTTATTAATGCTTTTCATGCCTGGCCTGTCAGTTTAGGTGGATGACTGTTATGATGGGTTTGCTGTTGTACCATCCATTTTCCATTTTTGGATGATGGCTTGAACAGTGCTCTATGAAATATTTAAAGGCTGTGTTATTGTTTTATAGGAAAAAAAACCTAAACGTCTCCCTGGATATTATACTTTGTCTTCAGGTTGCTGCTTGTACACTAATTTTCTCTAACAAACCTCTGAGTTCTTCTTAAAACAGCTGTACTGTCTAGTAATTAGGCGGTCTCTGAGGCTGGAATGGAGACCTTTAAAAGTCTTTCTTCTTAAAGGTGTCTTGAGATTATCTTTGTTGACAATTGGTGCTGTACAACTACAGCAAATTGTACAAAACTTCCTAGGATTACAGGAAGGCTTAAAATAAATTTATGCAACTCAGTTTTGCAAAAACCATGTGTTTTTATTTAACTTCAAAATTATGCTTTACTTTATTCTGTTCTGTTGTGTAAAACCTGCATGACATACAGAGATGCTTGTAGCTGTAATGTGGTAAAAATGTGAACAAGATAACTGTGAATACTTTTGTAAGGAACTGTTTTTATTGCATCTAGTGACATACTGCACAGACTTTGAGCTTACTTCTCCATATAAGCTGTGTCAGAACTCAGAAGTGTTTAACAAGAGATTCGAACTTCCATTTATTGCTATACCCACTGACTCTCTTGCTATATTAAAGTGGTTATGAAACTTTAACCAGAAACAAAAATACCCTTGAATATGGAGGGCCTATTATTTTTAATCAAACACTTTCCAAAAAGGCTCTCTGTAGATCTAGTCAAAGAGCCAGTAAGGAACATACATATGTCAGTCAACAGCCCCCTCGGTATCCACCCATATGTCTCCAACCCTGATATTACTCACTCACAGCCTGACAAGCATCTGCTGCAATCATTTACAGGGTCTAATTTGAGGCTCACAAACAAGACAATCGCAGCTGTCAAGGTGGAGGCGGGTGACCAGCCGTGACTCACCTCTAAACGCAGGTATTCACTTTGCTCCTGGGACAGCAAGCTGAGGATGACCCCTGTTAAAGCGCGAGTACGGACCCCAACCTGGACTCTGGTCCGCCTTGCAGGGAGAGACCACAAGAGCTGCAGCTGAACGTGGCTCCGGCCGTCAAAGGAAAACTCTGGAGTCACTTGTCAATCAAAAAAAAAAAGCACAAAAGGCTTGTTCAATTAATTCAGCTGTCACATGGGAAATACATGAGGGAATTACAGTGAGGGTGTGCGGCTGTGCAAAAGCACTTTATGTAAGACAGGGTTATCTTCCCACACCAGCAGGTTTTCCATTTGGGTCTGCACACCTCGTGAGGTTCAGACTGAAAACGTCATGGTCATTTAAAGGCAACTCTACAGGCCTACCTTGATCACAATGTGGGCCTGTAAACCCTTTTTCACACAGGCAGCTGAAAGAGTCCCACTCCCCGTGACAGCTGCCCCGCTTGCCACAGGAGGGAAGCTGCTCCAAGTCGGTGCAATGGTTATCAATGAGACCACAGCCAGGCAAAATGTTGGAGGATTCCGCAGGAGAACCAAGGTCATACAGCTAGATTGAATAAGCGGAAACGAAACAGGAGAAAGAGAGTTGAAGAATAACACACTGAAAGAAGGAATGAAAAAAAAGGAAATTAAAAGAATTATATTTTTATTAAAGATTAGTAAAAAGAAACGTAATGGTAAATTAAGATCAAATCTATCAAAAAGCTGTTTTTGTGAAATCAATTTCAATGTTTGATAAAAACTCTAAAATGGAACATTAAAGAAGTTTTATCTGAGATAAAGGGGGAGGAACATCTGAATGGAGAAGCAATGAGTGAAAACTTCAGCTTTCATATGAATATGGAAAGGGGCACCCAGGTGCTACAAAATGCAGTTGGCTGATCTTCAGCTATTGCCAGCACCGGTATAAAAATGGACGTATGAGGAGTTTATCCATCTGGAGTTTTAAGGAGTGTGTTAATAAAGTCAAGGCAGAAAAAAGACATCAGGTCATATCTATTAGGGTAGAGTCAACTGTTGTAGCACATTCAGTAATCATGTAGTGGATGATGGGGATAAGATTGTTTGAGTGCATTATGTTTGTTGACATGACAACAGTATTATTTGTCTTTGGGCATCAAATTGAGGTTTTGTTGGCATTGGTATTTACCTCAATTAATCTGCTTTAATCATCCTAATGACCAAAACAGTATGACGTTAACGTAATGCGCTCGGGAATGAGTTCTGTCAATGTAGTGTTCTAGTAAGAATATAGAAACAAATGCAAATCTGTGTGTGTTTGTTACTTGATACTGTTGAACTCCTTGTGCGGTTTATTATGCTCCTGGCTGATTATATATTGATGTGTTTTGGACTTTTAATTGCTGCGCGGTATGCAGCTTGTGTATTAATTTTATTAATTAATGTGCTGCTTTTTCCTTTGCAATTTGGTCCATGTTATCATGTTCTCGTGTTTATTTCTATTTCATGTTTCCATTTCAAATCCCACATGTGTACCTTTAAAAGTCTATTCACACAAAGACACATCCCCTTTTTTCTCCCTTTCTGACATTACATTGCACTACCTTTCATACTGTTTTAGATCAATTGGTATTAAAAATATTTATATTTACTAAATGCCAGAATGATAAACTTTCTGTAAAAGTTTACACAGACTTCCTTAATATTTTGTGGCGTGATCTTTATAGAAGATTTTACAATAGCTGTGTATTTGATTTATTGCTTTAAATAAATCTAAAGTTATGACACTGTTTAACTCAAATATTGGAAATAAACATATGATGAGTTCACAAGGTTACAACACTATGATCTGAACTTTTCCAAATTCTCTACAGAAATGGTAAACTAATTGTATATTAAATTAAAAGTAATAAAAATAATACTGATGAATAAAAAATTATGCATGCAGGAAACCTTTGTATCACTATCACAGAGCTAAATTTCACCAATCACATAAATGCTTTGACTAAATCAGTATTATTTATAAACTTAGCGAGTTTCCTGTCATAACAGAACACATTAAAGGAATACAATACAGCCGCCTATTCGTCCAGCCATGTAGTTGTGTTAAACTCAGATCACTTTTTTACTTTACCTTGCTGTCCACAATCAAGTCCCTTAAACATCCGGTATAGTGTTTGTGTTGCAGTTGTGGGTATTCATATGATATGTTCTCATTGATTCCTCCAAGCTGCAGAACATGACTTACATTCAGGTACCTGGGGATGAAAAACAACCAAAGTATTTGTGCTAAGGGAAAGTTTTCAAGGTTACAATTCGACACAGAACTTGCAACACAAATAAAACAGAGTGTAAGCAGTTGTAACATGTACATACAATACCAACTGTCTGTTAAAATTCATAGTTTTCTCCAATTGTTGCTGAGACTGTCATCACTTTTTGTACATACAGAAAACAAATGTGACACCTTTTTATTGTTCCTTTCCTCTTACTTTGAAAATATGCATTATACCAGTATGTAAATTACATTTGTGAGAAAACAAAATCCACTTGCAAAGAGATTCCTCTACTATTTTCAAGACATGCCAAATTTCTCTGCCAAGGTAAGTCAAAACATAACCTCATTGGAATATGCTTTTTATTTATGAATTTCTTTGTCTGTAAAACTATTATAAAATATACATTTATTACAAGTTTATCAACAGATAATAATAAATAACCAATTATTTATTGGTTATTTATTGTTTATCGTGCTGTTACCTATGTAACAGTACGATTGGTTTGAACACAAATTGGAATGTTTTCTTGACAAAAAAAAATAAATAAAAAAACATTCTGGTGGGAATATGTCAAGTGGATGTGTGGCCACTTACTATTCAAGAAAAGTGGGTTAGAGTTGTGAGAGTGAATAGCTCAATAAAGCAGTTTTCTCCTCACCCACCAAAAACAGTTTGCCTGTTCAAAAGTCTTTATCCTCATGAATATGAAATAAATAAATTCCTGGTTCCAAGGAAAAAGAAAATTGCAAGGGAAAAGACAAAACATATTCATACTGCAGTACTACAGATAGCTCTAGATTAGTCAGAAGTCAAATCACTGAGGTGACTGAAGGTGTTATTTGTGTGCACAAAGTTTCTAAGGAACAAAACATGTAATTTTAGCATTTTCTTTTAGATTTTATGTGTCCTGTCAGTTCAAAACTTCTGCTAATATCCCATAATTGCTTCATGGAAAGAAATCAATAATGTGTATTTGCAATAACGGGCTGGATATGAAACATTTATTTTTCTTAGTGCCTGAGCAAAATGAACAACAGATTTCAAAGTACTGTTTTCACTTCCCTTCCAACCACAACCTGTGCAGCACTAGACTTTAAGAGATTTAAAAGTGAATAAACCTTTCAGTTTTAAAAGAAAAAGATAGACATGTACAGCTTGAGTGACATGGCAGATGTTTAGCTACAAAAATATTTTGACAGCTATATAGTTAAAGTGCAGTTCAACTTCTGGGTTAAAGAGCAAACAGATTATACATGAAAAAGTGAGAATTTTTCCAAGTCCTAACAATCTTTCAAGAGCTCTGTATTGCTATATATATATGAAGTATTTAATGAGGATTTATTTTTCTGCACACAACAGATTTCAAAGTACTGTTTTAACTTCCCTTCCACATATATATATATATATATGTGTGTGTGTGTATTACGTGTGTGCAAAAAAATAAAAAATCTTCATTACAATATTATGTGTAAGGTGGCAATTTTCAAACTGTAGCTAAGCTGAAACAACAATAATGAGTCCAGAGGCAAGCCAGGTCCACGGTGGTAGTAAACAAGTTGAGCTGTGACCAAGCACAAAATGCTATGAGGATACGAAGTCAAAAATTAATTGGCATTTTAAGGATTACATTTCAGGAAATCATCAACAGTTTCTTTCCCCCAGAGAAAACAGTGTGGCACATGAGAAACTGAAAACAGCCTGTGTATCCATCTGATTTCATTTTAATTAATAATAAACCCTGGATAAACATAAACAGCATTTTCGATGAGAATGTCTGGGTTTGAACAGTTCTACCTACAAATCTTTCCCATGCTATCTAACATATGAAATGCCACATAGATGCTTTGTTTGGTAAAACGTGATTCTAAGTTAACAGATTAAATTTTATTTCTAAGCTGAGATATTTAACTCGGCATCAATGGAAAATTAATTTGATAATGCTCTAAATCACCTTTGAAGAAAAAATGTAATTTTCTTTGTTCTGTCTTTCTTTTGTTTATCTTATATTTGCATTGTATAATGCCAGTTGCTAAATAAAACCTAAAAGGCATACATTTTGTGACTTAGAAAACATTAAGACATGAATGCAAATTAGAATATAAAACAGAGCATCTACTAAATACTATATTGAAACTAGCAACCGATCCAAAACATTTTGAAAATCTAAGTTTTTGGATCGGTTGCTAGTTTTGCATCTAATCCTCACACGGCCCAGTGAGGATATGGGGCATGTCCCTCAGGTCCATGTGTCAGCTTAGGTTTAAAAACAGTAAGTGGAAACTAAACACAAATAGATTTGTTTGGAGTTGCTAAAGAAAGCCACACTCCAGTTTAAAGAAGGCTCTTTTGAATTATTCACACTGTTACTTCTCATGCACTCAAAACAAATGCAGCCACAAGTTTCCCTGTGTCCAATTAAATACTCATTGAAAATACAGCCATTAATTTGTGTCTTTTTTTTATTAAAATAACCACTTGGTTCATAATAAGCACAGCGGTTAGTTAGTTCACATCCGTTTCATTTACGTAGATTCATGTTTCATACTTAATTTTCAAGTAAAGATTTCTCCTATCTCTGTCTTTTTTAACTCATGTTTTAAATATACAAACATAAAACATTCATTGGAGATATTTCTACTGTGGTCCAGCTTCAAATATGAACTGTACAAACACCATGGATGGTTGGAGGGAGGGACGAATCTTTTCCAAATGACCTGTGACAGAAACATATTACACACATATGCTAATTATAAAATGAATTGTTCGTTAATGGTTTTTCCCTCTCTTTAATTACGAGGTGGTGTGGCCATGAAAAGGCCAGCTATATCTATGGATGGATAAACGGTTGGATAGAAAGTTCACACAAAGGGATAGAGAATAAAGTCTGAAAATACAGATATTTTTTCCAAACTATTTTCTCTTTCCAGAATTAATTATTGGTCTTACTTATCCCTGTTGGGCGTGACCCCTCGTATTTCACAGGAAGAGCGATCCTCTGTCATCGCCCAAGAATCCACCCCCTCTGCTTCCATGACAATCGCACTGGAGCATCGATCCAGAGTAAAGCGCACTTCCTTTAAATTGGGTAGAAAAGAAAAGAGAGGTCATTACAACGGCATGTGGGGATGAATGTTCAGCTTCTTGCTTGACACTCCGTGGAACTGCAGTGTGTTTTCTAATCTGACATTTCTCTTGCACGTAGAGTGAAACAGTCAGTGACAATCACGTAGGAGCTATGGCAGTTCTGTACTTCTCTTACTTTGCTGTTGCTCCTCACATCAAGGCGGTGCCAACGTCTGTCACTCACTCCAACATTTGTCAACTGAAGAACTAGGGTTCCAGAACCATGGTTGATTTTAAGGCTAGGAGTCCCACCAATCAGCTCTGTAAAAGATGAACATCAAAATTAATAGAGGCCACTGAAAAATAAGGGGACAATTAATTCTGGGTGAAAATATTGGAGAAAAGGACAAAATTCTCAAAGTCCAAAAGCAGCTCAAAATGCAGGTATGATTTAAAATATAAAACTAGAGTAAACAGAAAATAGTGATGAAATGCATTGTAAACCAAACACGGTATAAATAAAAGAAAATAATAAAAAGGCAAGGTTCAAGTTCCCAGTTTGATACAGGGAAATACCCAAGGGAAGTTTTTCTCTTAAACAAGGAGAATAAACAACTGAACACAGACTGGAGCGCAGAATCTGAGTAGCAAAGAGAACAGTA
Source organism: Xiphophorus maculatus (assembly GCF_002775205.1). Taxonomy (NCBI): domain Eukaryota; kingdom Metazoa; phylum Chordata; class Actinopteri; order Cyprinodontiformes; family Poeciliidae; genus Xiphophorus; species Xiphophorus maculatus. The sequence goes on along the minus strand of NC_036444.1, from coordinate 17,389,487 downwards.
TGCTGCAAGCCACATTTAGGGCATTCATGGCAAAGTTGTGTTAAAAGCCTCGAAATGAATTCAGGTTTACATGATTTCTTAAATGTACACAGCTGATTGTGCATTTTAATAATTCGTAATTGTAACATGATACAGAAGGACATTTTTCTTAATCTCTGATTGCTGGCAAGCCTGATCGCCAAAACAAGGTGATTATGTTTTGAAAAAGCTCACTGTTAAGAACAACAAAGAATCTGAGATACTGTGGAATTATTTATCATCCTTATTATTTTTTAGATTGTTGTTTTTTTTTAGATTGTTTTAGATTGATGGCATCACAAAGTCCTAAAGGTGAAGAATCCAGCAACACTTGAAATGCAAAGGAACCAACTTCACTGCAATCATGACCCCAATAAAGGACAAGAGCCTAAATTTTTTTGGTTCCCCAGAATTTTAATTTTTTCTGGAGTCTTTATCTTACCAGATCTTTGCCTCTCTCCACGCACCTTGTAAATAGGTGACAGTGCCAGAAATACTTGAAATACCAGAACGATTAAAATAACAATATCCTCTTCCAGTCAGATTATTCTACAGCAATAAAAAATGAATTTATTTTGGGTCCAGCACTGAAAATAGTTCTTTATCATGGGGTGACAGAAGAAATTTAAGAAATGATTTTGGCATGGTCCCTCATTAAAGATTCATTAGTTTAGAGAACAATAAATAGAAAGCATAAAGACATTCTATATATTCATGCATGTAGGCAGGGTGAGCATTTGCACAATGATAGAAACAATAACCTGATAATAAAACTCCACTATAATTGCATCGTTATATATTAGAAAATCATAAAGACTGTTTCTTTTCTATGTTACACAATTGGATGATATTACTTTTACATGAAGCATATTTAACATTGTCTTCACTCTTGTTGCCTTGAGAAAATTGTATGTTTCTTCTAAATGTTTCGGTGCTGCTAAGGCTGCAATAGAATTAGGTCTTTAAGGCACGACATACTTAAGTTGTATTAATTAGTTTTGATTAAAAAAAACTAAAAAAAACACAGTTCCCAGAGTGAGCCTTTGTGTCAGCAAGAATAAGCTGTGTTGATGTTTCTTTCATGAAGTCACTATGTGCTTTCCGAGTAGTTACCTGTGAAATGGACTGCACAGGGTATTCAACCATGCTATGAAAGATTCCCAACAGAGCAAAAAAAAAAATCTCAATTCAAAGTAAATCTGGACATGAGTCAATGAAAAGCAACTATGGTTCACTGATTTTCTGTGTGATGGCACGAGTGATCGATCATTACTGGAGGCGCAAAAAAAAGGAGTCATATTTTCTTTCCACTAAGACCTTACTGGGATCTTAAAACGCAATAAATCAAGACTCAAATACACAACACCTCACGTATTACACTTTGCCGTAATTGATTTCAAAGGATCACTATAGACAATAATTTATCACACATAGACGTCCCTTTTCCTGCAAAAAGATTTAACACAAACATGGCAAAATTATTTCGTTATTTATTTTTCCACGTTTCACAAATATGAAAGCAAGTAAACGTAACATCTCACAGATTAGTTTTTATTTGCTTTTCAGTCCAAATTGGTTTTCATTGCTCATACCTAGCTGATAAGGATTTTGCTGTAGCATTTTTGTGTTAAAGGCTTTAAATCATTATTTTTTTTATTGGAAAAGATAAAGAAACAGGGTTTTCATAGAATTACACTGAAATTGTGCGGCCTGCTTTAAAGATGGTAATTTCAACTACGCCAAACAACACTATGTAATTTCCAGGGCTCCATTCTAGTACCAGTGCTATGTCTTTATTTCTGTTCATATTAGTCTAATGTTAGTAAATTACATAATTTGCTTTCATACTCATTTAAGGTTTCATTTTCTGATCAAGTTTGATGAATTTTGTTTACTGCATATCATACTTTCAAGGTAGCTTATGATATTGTAAATAGTTTACACGTTTTCCTTCTGTGGCCATAAATTATGCTCCACCAATCTATCTAAATTTCTAATTTGATTTTTTTGCTGAAACCCTTAAGACTGGGAATGTTTAGTTCAATTCCTTATGGTATGTTTTATGTGTACCTGCTCAAACACACCTGAATATTGTATTGCTATAAAAATGTAAAATTGTTGCAGTTATGGCTATACTAATTTTATAAGACACTTATGGTTTGAAATGTAGGTGTTTTAATTCACCATTATTTATATTGCTTTATAATATTTTTACTAACCATGCAGAATCTTTACTGTTTTACAAAATCTATCTACACAATAGCTTTACATTTTTCCATGCACTCTGCATTTTGTCTGAATTAGTTTTTCCTATTGTGCTAAACATACTTGATCTTGTGGCACTTTGATAGGATCTAATCAGTGAGTTGTTCAGACATACAGGGGAAAGTATGCCACTTCTCTAGTTAAGAGCAGAAGAAGTTCAACCTTCTCACCTTTCATCTACCCACTCAGAAGTCAAAAGTTGTGCTCTCTTCTTGTTTTGCTGTGAACTGGAAATTCTCATAAGATATATGTTTTATTTTCCCCTTTTGTTTTGGAAATAAAAGTCCTTGCTGCTCTCCCTAGTCTAAGGTTTTGTTGATCTTTGTTTTCATTCAAGTTTGTGTTTCAGACCCAGTAGTCTTGCAGTGCCATGAACTTTAACTTTTAACTTCCTAATTGAGACCTGCAGAGCCTGAGACTTGGCTCTTTTGATTTGAACTTTCTCTAACCATTCCAGCATCAAACATTGGAGGTGCTCATATTTACAGCTAGCAATTCCAGGCACTGGGTCAGATGTTCCCAACTTGTGAAGCATTTCCTTCACAAGTTGGTATCCAAATAGTTTGGAAATTGCCACAACGGTCACATTAATGGGCACCAAAGAAATCAATGACATCTTATTGCTATAAGATTTCATTTGCAATATGTTAACACGGACATAAATGTTCAAGGTGAGCAAAATGCCAAAACCGAGGTATACACTTGCACATCATCTGTTAATGGGAGAAAAAAAATAGATCCAAGATGTTTTAACCATCAAGTTCAAACAGCCATTAGAAATAGAAGCAGGTACTGCTGCAGCCTCTAAACACTAAAAAATTGAAACAACAGCAACAAAACCTTTTTTTTTTTCAGGAAATGTGAAGCTAACAAATATTTGGAGTGGCAGTGCTAGGCAGAAAGAAAAATATGCTTCTAAAATCAAACCTTTGCTTGCTGTTATGGTTTGTGTACCACATTTTGACTTTCAAAAACTCCAAGTAATTCAGTATAATCTACACACAGGAAATGATTCAATATCATAAATAATAGGCTGTGGACAAAAATCCTCTTTATCAATTTATGTACCAAACAACTGCCATTTCACCTCTTCCATTTTCTATCCTTCAACAAACTGTTTTTGTACCCTTCTTGTAAATAGAATAGAATAGAATAGAATAGAATAGAATAGAACAGAACAGAACAGAACAGAACAGAACAGAACAGAATAGAAGTACTTTATTCATCCCAGCAGAGAAATTACTTCGCAGTTACAGCATAGAGACAAGACAAGACAAGAGACAAGACACAATAACAACGTCTGGGTGTTGAGTCTGCAGTTTGGCTGGGTCAGAGCTGATGACATCACAGGCCACTGCTGCATCAGCTGATGGGGGAATGTAAACAGTGATCAAAATGGTATGTATGAGTTTATTTTTCATTTAGCTCAGTATTTTTGATAAGCTGTGGAGATGAATGGTCCAAAAAATCTCTAATTATCCACATACTATTATTTTATTTTATGTTATTATTTTGAAACTTTACATTACAGTAAATTAAGAGGTGAATATTAAAAATTACTTTTATTTTTGGCTGTCAAAGCTGGTCTGAAACACACAGTTGGGTGATGAAATGAAGTTTGGTGGTATGACATGTCCCTCAGAATATATTAACATTTTTGTACCTGGTACAAAAAGACTGAAAGTTCAAAGGTGAATAAGGACATTGATTAATGGGGGGTATTCGTCTCCTGATGGTAGAAAAATAAGCAGAACAAAATACTACAGGAGTGAACTAGAGTTATTTTTGTTTGATTATGGGTTATAATTTGTTAAAAATTTTATGAGCCAACTTACCCAAGCTGGAATCAGAAGCAAACATTAAGATGTAATAAATTTAAAAAATCTTCAGAAATTTAGACACAATTAAATGAAGGCATGTTTAGAAATACTTATCTCCATAATTCATGAAAATACAAAGCAGAATAGACAAAGATGCAATAGTTAAGTACATGGGAATAAAATAGTTTGTCCACAGATACAATGAGGAAACAAAGGATAAAATAGAAATGCATGAGTATGAAATGGTGGTATGAATTGGTGCATGAGACACCTATTTGCAGGCTGATAATTCAAAACTGGCTGCAGAAACATGTCTTTCCATAAAAATCAGTCAAAGTGAGGATGCACTTATTTTATTTTACTTATGTTTTTTTTTTAAGTTTATCAATATGCCAAAAATAAAAAAAGCTTCCTTTTATTCTTAAGAGTTACAGCAGGCCAGAAAGTCCTACTGATGTTCACTCTGACAGTGAATATCTATAGAAAATAAAGGTTTTTCGATTGTTTCACTGCAAGTATGATACTGACCTCAGGGGCTTATGAACAAAATTGCTTACATATTTATTAGGAAAAGTGTTTAGTCTTTAAAGCATATTGAGCTGATGGTTGTATAACTCAGTTGACTGAGAGCTCATATGTCTCTGAAGTATACACAAACCTAAAGCTTTCCTCATATTTGTTGTTAGCTACCTCCCAGTAGTTAACACACACAATTAAGTTCTAGGTTTTAGAGCTCAGAAGCCCAATAGCACACATGTAATTACTGAGACTTGACTTTGTTTATTTACTTACCTATGGCAATGTAGTCTTCATTATCCCCAGGTAAAAGGGTGGCCAACGGGCCTGAATACAACAGCAGTCCGTCATCTTCCTCCGTCATAAACTCGAGTGAAAGATGGCTATCAAAGCATGGCCTTATGGGAGGAAACCAGGCATAGCCGTTACCAAGGAAACTAAGTCTTGTCTGCTGACAGTCTGGCCCTTCGAGCTGTGGGGGGCAGTGGCACCTGTAGCACAGAGAAGGGAAAATGTGTGAAAAATCAGGACAAAACAAGTGGAAAGAAACAATCAGTGTCATTCAGTTTTGAGCTCTCAGAAATCTTCGCATTGTCTCTGTCGTACGTGACAGTCTTGTTGATTCACGCAGGCAGACAGGTCCGACTGTGTTTGAACACGCTGCCTGTCAACAGACAGCGAGCAGAGCACTTTTATCTATCAATTGTTTGCATTAGCGACAAAGCCCTGAATATTCAGTTCTACATTAAATCAATTAGTTATGAACACAGCATTACTCTGGTCTATTCTTTATCTATAACAGCTGTCTGAGCTGAACTCCCCGGAGACAGTTCAGGCTAGGCACATCACGTTGCTTTTGTTAGGGGATAATTAAATCTATTTCTTTCACTCCTCTATGTGTCGAACCATCACTGATTTTCAGAAGTTTTTTTTTTTCCCCCCATTCTCCTGAACTGCCCTCTGCTCACACTTATGCTACACACTTTGCTAGATAGCCTCTTTTTGTAGCCACTTATCTACTTTGATTACAGCGTTAGCGCTAAGGATCAACGCTCTCGGACAAACTGGAAATTAAGCATTTTTCACGAGACTCTCGAATCTGTTTGAGTGAGTGTCTGTAATGATGAATTTTAATCACAAAAAAATGCCACCAAACAAAGAGATACATGTAGTGATGAAAAGCAGCCCTTTCCATCATAATGATGGCGAGGATTGAGGGGACTGGTTGATCTCAGTCTGTCCTCTACTGCAGGCATGTGAGACAAGCTGGCTTTGCTGATAATGTCAAAGCCATCTATTTTCATGCAGTGTCTAAAGAAGGCTGTGTGTACTGAGGCTGTAACGGACTATTTCTCACATCGCTGTTTATTGTGCAGAGGGGGCAACACATGGTAAGAATACTGATCCATATGCAGCAAAAAGAGGAGGCTTAGCCTGATGGGTAGCATTTTGCATACATATGCACACAATAAGCAGTGAAAGAGCACCTCAATCTTTCACTGTTCTTTCATGTGACTCATGAGAGCAATGGCAGTCCAAATCAGGAAGGGCACGGCCTGTTATTCTCTCTTCTGTCTGACAATATCTGATTAGCTCCTCTTTGAGGTTTCCTGTTAAGCTCCCTCAACAGAGAATAGGAGGAAAAATTGGATTCTTTATGGATGGACTGAATTCACGTCAGGTGACATGTACGGTTCCTAAAGAGGAGACGCGTGTCTCGGAAAATATGAGTTTTGCAATAGTTTGAGACAATTTAAAATGTAATGAAAACAAAAATTCCATTGTGTTTATGCTGCCTGTGACCACCAGGTGTGTAAACTTTTTTACACATTCATATTACTGGCACTAACTATGACTTTGCACAGTGTGAGCAAACAGAAATAGGGAATACATTCAAATAATCCCTTTGCCCTATATTTATTTAATCTGTGCATTAGAGTGTGATAGAAAATGTGAAATGAAATCCATGCATTTTTTTTCTAAAGACTTCCACTGAGCTTTTTAAACCTGGAGGCAACGATTTATTATAACAGCAAGAAACAATCAAAACCTAGGCTTAATATAAAATTAACTAAGGTCATGAAATACTGGTCACTTATATTAAACAAAACAGCAATTCTGTCAATTTAGTCATCTGGATGTGGTGAAGAATACAATGTGGAATAAAGAGAACTTAAATGGCTTTCAATGTGGCATGTTGTTAGTGCCAGACAGGCTGGTTGATCTGAATTGTGCAGACACTGCTGATCCGCTGGGATTTCCACAAATCCATCTCTCTGGTTTTCAGGGAGAATGGTTTAAAAAAAAGAGAAAACAACCAGTGAGTAGTAGTGTGAGGAAGAAAATGTCTTGTTGATGTCAGAGGTGAGAGGACCATGGGCAGATAAGATCAAAAATGATGATACATTCCAGCACAATAAAGCACCGTGCCCCATTAGAGCAGTACTGAAGGCAAAAGTCTTACCTAGATGTACTTAATAAAGTGTCGAATGAGTTTAACAATGAAAAGGTGAGTCTTGTTTACCACCTGCCACAAGTATTGAAGTAAAAAAACAAACATTCAACATCATTTATAATAATTATAGTCTTATAATAAATTTGCTTTTTGTTGCAGTTTAATCTCACATTGTTTTTTTTTAATCCAGATGTTCGTGTTCATTTATTCAGTGGGAATAAAGGTTAAAAAAAACTGCTTAAGAAAAATTATTTGTGGCACCATTTATCACTTCTATATGACTATTATATTTTATTAGATATTATTTCCTTGTTTGACTGTCAAGGTACTTTAATTGGAGATACTGGGTTAAATTTTTGGTGCACGATGAAGAAGGTCCTGGGTGAAATCTCTACTGGCTCCTTTCTTCGCATGTTCTCCTCATACATACGTCGGGTCCATTTGTGCTCCACTCTCCTTTCACAATCCAAAAACATATATGCTACGTTAGCTGGCCTCTGAAAACAAGTGTGAGCATCATCGTATGTCTTGTTCATCTCTCCATTTGCCTTGCAATGTGTGTACCCCTCAACCTGTTTAATGACTACTACAAATAGTCACCAGCCTGCCTGTAACCCTGCATAAATTAAACCTGTAAAGACAGTTGGAATGATGGCCTCTTGGTTACGTGGAGGGCAAAATTATAACCTAACCAAAAGACAAATCTTTTTCACCACTGATAAAAATGTAAAAGCTCAGGAAATACAGCAAAGAGTGGGTGTATTTGTTGTCATCAGGAGTCAACCTTGAGGGACTATCTACACAACGACTGGTTGTTTTGTTTGGAAGGCATGCCAGTAAAAAGCCTTTTCTGTCCTACCATAACAAAATAAAAATCTGTGGAGTTTGATAAAGACTACAGGGATATTAACTGGAATCATTTGTGTTGGTCAGATGAGAATTGCTTAGCAGCAATTTATTAAGGTGAGTCTAGTGTTAAGGATAAGGTGGATATATAGAAAACACAATACAAGTCAATACAAGAAAACACTTTCTTGTATTGTGGCCAACGTTACTAACAAAAAAGACTTGTTGACTTGTTGCTAGTTCCTTTTTTGAAAAAAGTTGCAAGAGGCATCTGAAAAGTTAGTAAATACAGCGACAAAGTTGCTAAGTTGAAAACAGTGAAGGTGATAACTGAAGAAGGTTGAATCTTTATAATTCAAAATAGAACTGCATAAAAAGACCTTGCATTCTACATCAGACTTTGTTTGGTCTGTTTCACTTTCAAGCCCTGGGATGCCTCCGCCAGGATTATTTCTAATACAACTACAAACTGACTCAGTTTAAGGATGAGCAGCAGCAATCTCTTCTGGCTTCTGCCTCTGCTCACACTAAAACACAAAGAGAAAGTTTGTGTAAGCAGACTTTGTTAGTCAATCGTATGGAATGATTTTCAATATAAAAAAATCATTATTTGACAATTAATTGTAAATTGATAACCCTATTGGAGTTAAAAGCTACCTTATTTTCCTTTGGCTGTTGAGCAGCTAGTAGTAGTGATATCAGTAGACTAAAGTTTTTTCTGCACACAGTGAAGACATAAAACAACTTAAAGCCATTCTTGTGCTTTTTGAAATCAAACTTAAAACTATTATAACTTAGTGGTCTTTGGTAGTTAAAATATCCCTATATAAGTGTTGAATGATGAGTTCATCATCATTCATAAGTGGATTTTTTAATATTGTATTAATCATGAACAGTTTTATTGTTAATTTTGAAATAGAATTAATAACTAGAGGAAATATTATCACATTAATCATTTCATCCCTACTTTTTTCTTGTAAAATGTTATAGTAGAAAAATGTGCCTTTGCTACTTGAGAAAGACAGTTGTATAAAGCATTACCAGCAGGTTTAATGTTATGTGAAAATTGTCTTTCTTAATGTTTGATTTTTTTCCATACTGAATACTCAATATAAAAATTGGAAGTTATTTTTCTAATTGAAAAATCAGCATGAGGTAATGCAGCTGCAATACAAATAAACTTACTTTAAGAGTGATTTCATATCTTTATCCAAGTTTGTGGAGGATAAGCTGACAACACCAGAGTACTTCAAGTGCATTTCATGTTTATAGACACTATTTGCAAAAACTAACAGTGAAACAAGTTTATGTTTGCCCTTTTTTAAGAGTCAATTTCACCTCAGGTCAAACTAGTGCTATGGCTCTCACCTGTACCCATTTTGTGTGTCAACGCATGTCCCTCCATTGAGGCAGGGGTTAGCGGGGTAGTAGGAGCACGTCCGATGGGTCATTTCTCTTGCGGCGCAGCCACACACGGCCGAAGATGTCACTTTCACTGAGGCCAGGGATAAAGCACCGAAGTCTATCAAGGTGGGTGAGTCACTGACGCTTAACTGTGTGTAGCAGCCGCCGGATGTCTTACAGTCAGTGCGCACACACTCATCTACCTGCACCTGGCTTACATTCACACGCAGGAGTGACTGCAGCTGCAGTGAGAAAAGGAAGGGGAAAAAAAACAGGTATTATAACAATGGCCTGTGAAGATAACAGGTATTTGTATCTTGCAAGATTCTTTATGGGATTTCCAACAAAATAGTTATTATCTTTCAGCTTTGCGTTTCATTATATTAGAAACACAACATTTTCTTGCATTTATTGGGATTTATATGTGATAGACCAACACAAAGTAGTGCATAATTCTGAGGTAAAAAGGAAAATGATGCCTAATTTAAAATTATGTTTAACAAATTAAAATTTCAAAACCAGCCTGTGCATAAGTATTCAGCAATATTAAGTCTGCCAATACTTTTTGGAGTCCGCATCTGCTACAATATTTCTGGGATATGTCTCTAACAGTTTTGAGCACCTAGAGACATGTGCTTTTGCATATTCTTCTGTACAAAATAGCTAAAGGGTAATCAAATTGAAAGGATGGCATCTGTAAATAGCAATTTCTTTAAGTCTTGTACCAGAACCAAATTGGATTCATGTCTGAGATTTGACTGATCCATTATAATACATGTATTTACTTTGTTCTGAAGTAATTCCATTGTAGCACTGGCTGGATGTTTGGGTCATTATCCAGCAGAAAGGTGAACCTCCAACCCAGTGTGAAGTTATTTGCAGATTCAGATTAACTCTTACCAGGTATCCTGTACCTGCATAACAGCAAATAGTACGTTGCTGCAACCAACTGAGGGAATAATGTGTTCAGGGAAATGTGCAGTGGTAGATTTGGCATTAACCATGTTTTGCATAAAGGAAATAAATACTCAGTTTTTGTTTCATCTGACCAGTGTCTTCTTTCACTATGATCCCACACTACTGTGGCATACTTTAAACTGGACTTCTTTCAAGTACGGCTTTCAACTTTTCACTGTTCCATAAAGGTTACATTTGTAGAATGTCAAACTTATAGTTATCCCTTCAAAAGGTTTTCCCACCTAAGCGGTATCTCTGCAGCTCCTCCAGAATTAGCAGAGGCAACATGTTTGCGTTAAGAATATAAAAACACATGCATGCCATTCAGTTTTATTGGTAAAACTTTTTGAAAATTGCATATAATTTTTCTTTCATTTTAACAACTTGTCCTACTTTGTGTTGGACTGTCACATAAAATCCTAATAAAACATTGTTTTATTGACAAATGTGAAAGAGTTTGGGGCGTGTACTACAGTTAATAAGAAATTTAAAAGAGGAAGAGTATGCAGGAAGACTATGACTCTGGATCTCTAGATTAATAGCTAAAGTGGCAAGGTAGTTACACTGATGCAGAGGAAAACTGTGGAGGAAAGAAAGGTTATTCCAGAAGAAAGAGATACACTGACAACAACTGAATAAGAGACAAATGGACATGACAGGGTCAGGCCGTAAACCGACAGAAATTCAGTGTGAGAATGAAAGGGCAGATAAAAAGCTTGGTTATCTCTTTCCCTCAAGCTGCTAGGTTTATCACTTGATTTATGAACGGTGATCTCTATCGGTCTGACAGGATGGTATACATACCTTCTTTTTATGTGCAGCCAGGACACTGTGCAGTTTCTCTGGGCGCAAGTAGCCATTATCGGTTAGCACATAGAAATGGATGTCCACTGTTCTCGCCTCTCTGTCTGCTACACTGAAAATGTTGATAGTTCCCGGTCTGACAGACAGGGTTTCAGACAGGAAGTCCCAGAACGCCTCCAGCCGACTTTTCCCCTCGACGTTCGAGTCGATAAATTCTCTCGCTGTAATGCCTTTGGGAAACAAAGAGAATGGAGGCTCATGACATAAGAACTACTGACTCGTCAATGACAACTGGAGAGTTGATCAAAGTCGGTGAAGTTCCTTATTCCATTAACACAAGAGGTAGCCTAACATCTCCCTCTATTGATCTGCTTCCTCTTGGAGCCGTTCATGAGTTAAATGAGTCCTGATGCAGCACAGTAAAAAGAAAAAAAAAAATCATCTGTTTGCACATAGGCAGGAGGCCGAAGTCTTGACAAACTGCCTTGTACAAAACATTTTTAAGAACTGGAAAATCAATCATGTTTTGGGTGGAACCCACCTGCAAAATGTGAGCAGTCATCTTTAATCTCTCAAACATGATAACAACTCTGAGTCAGAGGCATCCATAACAGCCTTTGACTCTGTTCGCCGAATGGCTTTTTAAATGTCAAGGACTTTACCTGACACTTCTATATTGACCTTTATAACGGAGATTTGATCTGAGAGACTGCTAGAAAAATGAATACACTAACATGAACCTCAGACCGCAGCAGAGCAAGAAACAGAAGAAGAAAACTGAGCACTGTGAATGGATGTTTTGCAACGCTTAGAAATGTTAAACAATGCAAGTTGGAGGGAAAAAAGATTTCTTGACAGCCTGTTATTTAGGTGTTAACTGGATTGACAACTTGATAATCATTAAAGGAAAAGTACTAATTTATTCAGACTTGTGGAACATGCTGTCACGTTCAACATCAGTGTCCAAACAGAATTAACCACAGTCAACAAAGAGCAAGCTTTCGTCTATCTGAAAGTTTTATTATTCAATCCATTTCTGATTTTTGGGTCGAGAGGTTGTAAAGTAACACTACAGTTAAATAAAGCTTCAATCCGTCTGCTCTAATGCTTCCACCAACAGATTTAGAATTAACACAAAATTTATGCAATCAGGTGAAAATGTGTTTCTGCACACTACCTGTCAAACGCAGTGAGGCGGACGACAGAATGGCCTTTTCCTCCAGCTCCCTGATGTGAACCCTGACTCCTGATATCACGTCAGGCCACACCCCATCAGAAACCCCAACTCTTAACCAATAGCTGCCTGGTGGAGTGTTTTGCCGGACAGTCAGCATCCCCGAGCTCTGATTCACACTGAAGTATCTGAGAAGAGCAGAAGAACGGTTACCAGAAAGAGAACAAAGGAAAAAGAACAGGACAAGTGACTATGATGCACTTCTTTAAGTTAAAATAGTAACAGACCAAGTTTCTACATATCCTCTATGTAAATGGTTGTGATTTATTCAGACAAATGTTTTTAGAGGTCTCGGTTAATTTGTAGCCAATTTTTAGATGGATGGATGGATGGATCTGTTTTTCTATACGTATCACTCATTCCTGACTGAACAGGAAATGCTAAATAGGAAAAAAATTTTAAACGCAAAAAGAAGCAGAAAAATGTTTCCAATACGGAAAATAGTAGAAGAAAAAAAAGCAAAAGGGAAGAAAAAATGTCTTTGGATCCAAAAGGCCCTACAAGAGCTTGGTAGTTGTCATGGTGACAGAAGTTGCTGTATGAATAAAACAAATATGCAACTGGTATTTCTAATCTGATTCTGAAAGTGTACACACTGAATAACAACCCAAGGTCCCTGAAGTAGTTAGAATGTGGTCATATAGGCCGTTCCAGCCTTTAACCATTCTGCAGTATGATCAAGATTTCTGTGATTGTTCGTTATGGTCACAGTTTCCAAAATAACAATCACTGAAGATTACAGAGATTAAAATCTTAATGGAAAGTGTGGGATATAGTAGAGGGCAGGGAATTGCCTCTGAGTTGTGAAAAAATAGCAAGGTAAGCACTGTTTAGACCAAATGATGTCATTCAGAGAAGTTTTTTGGGGGAGTACAGGCTCATCACTCCGCACACAACTTTTTTGGGGGGGGGTTTCTGCATATGCGGCATGTTTTTTCAGAGCTCTAGCACTTAAACCTCTGCAGAACATTTAAAGATCAGTAAGTTTTAAGAGCAAAAAATTATAGCCAATTAGCACTGAGCTCTTACTTAGCTGCACTTGTCTCCAGACTGTAGGTCTTGTTGTCCCAGTCATCTGGATCTGGGGCATACACCTTCCCTAGAGCAGCATTTCCCATCCTTCCTGTTCAAGGTAAACACACGCACACACACGCACGCACACATACATACTCATTGATTCAGTCTGGACAAAATCTGCTGATGTCAACACTTATCTTTTCATCCCTCTCTTCTCCTTCTCCTGCATTCTTGTGTTCTGTTCTGCTTATTATGCTCATAACTGTGGAGTCCCACCGCTGGAATGAATAGACTCTCATTGCTCCACTTCAGAGAGCGTGGGGCTTAAAGAAGCAAGGCTATCTCACTATGGATTATGCTATTATCGACCTGCAGTGCCAGAGCACCGCAGCTGGGTAAACAATGGCAGCCTCCACAAGCCATGGCACTCCTGTTACCCACAATTACCAGAACTGCCATGTAGCTCTGTGTAGGATCAAAATACTAACAAGCCAATATTCATAGCCAACTTACCTGGAGGGCAAAAAGAAACGCAGACAAAAGAAGAATGATGATTCTGCAATAAAATTATGTACCTATGAGCTTTAGGCTAAAGGAAGGAAAGAAAGCGCTCCGGGCTGGAGGAGGAATTTGACATAATTTCCATAGCATAACACAGTATAAATGTGAGCAAACAATTATGAATTCCAGACCACACTGAGTCAGTATAGCTATAGTAATAAGTTTTCCCTTCAGCGTTAGCCTTAGTTTTCTCTCTTCACTCAAACTCTGCCTGCAGTGCAAAAGCAAAAACAAGAAGAAGAAGCAAGAAATGAAATGAGGGGGTAAGCAAGCAACTCACCCTTGCGGCTATGCACATAGACATCTTTCTCCCCTGGCTGATGGGCGTTATCATTATGATCACCAATAGTGATGGTGAGAGTGCTTGTGGCCGTTATCGGTGGAAGTCCACTGTCAATCATTACGACCGGTAAGTGGTATTCGCTCTGCCTTTCCCTGTCAAATCTCCGCAGGGTGGTGAGTGTGGCAGAGCCATTCCCATGGTCCTGCAGGTGGAAGTCAGAAGAGTAAACCGAGGGCAGAGAGATGAGGAAAGGTGGCCCGTGTTCAGGGGTGTCTTTGTCCATAACATGAAGGAGGGTTGAGCTCCCGTTAAGATAGACCACTTGAGGTGCGGGCCCATTCTCCCACAGCACGGGGGAGTAGAGCATCTCCAGCTCTGGTCCGTTATCATTCATGTCGAGCAACGGCAAGTGGACCGTAACACTGCCAGTCAGCGTTGGTGTGCCACGGTCTGTCGCTATGACAACCAGCTCATAACCTGCCACCGTCTCCCTATCCAGAGACTTGGTGACAGTGACAACACCACCTCGGTTGACTGTAAAGTGTCCATATGGGTCTGAATGGGGGAGAATGCTGTAAAAAACATCCCCGTTCAGACCGTAGTCAGAGTCAGTGGCTACAACTTGAATTATACTGGTACCTACTGGTACATCCTCAGGTACAGGAGAGAGCAGGTAATAACTCGGGCTAAACACAGGTGCATTATCATTTTCATCTTCTACTAGGATGATACAGTGGATAAAACTGGCAAAATTGGAGTCCTCCACTTTGATGGTAAGGTTAAACCTTTGTTCATCTGGATGCTCAAAGTCCAGCTTCTTCTTTAGCCTTAGAGTGCTTTTCTGCTCCAGTTTGTGACTGACAATATAGAATCGCTGCTCTGCATCTCCGGCAACCACACTGAATGCCAACTGGCCATATCTACCATCATCAGGGTCCACAGCACTCAGCTCCAGGAGGGGCGAGTCCTCAAGTGTGCTCTCAGGAACACGAGCACCACACCAGTCCTCACTAAATTTTGGCACATGATCATTAACGTCTGTCACCACCACAGTGACTGTGGCCGTGCCTGTCATTCCGCCGCCATCCCTGGCCTCCACAACCAAATGGTGGCTATCAGCAAGCTCTCTGTCCAGGCCTTCTGCTGCCACGGATATGGTGCCAGTGCTGGAATCAATGGTGAACAGGTTCACACTGTCCGAATTCTGTGCATTATCTGTAATCCGGTAGGTGAGGATGGCGTTTTGACCCACGGCTGCATCATCCAGATCCACAGCTGTCATTTCAACAACAAACGTTCCAGGAGGAGAGTTTTCAGCCACACTGCTATGGCAATTATCAGGTGCGCACACAAAGGTTGGGGCATTGTCATTGATGTCCCACACGTTGATAATAACATCTGTAAAGCCTGTAAGCCCCTCGCCTTCTTCGTCCGTTGCCATGACAACAAAGCGCCATACAGCCCGCTCCTCTCGGTCCATGGTTCGCTGGGCGTACATCTCCCCTGTGATGTCGTTAATCATGAAATGCGACTCAGCACCTTGGCCATGAATGGAATACCGGATGGCTCCCTGGTTTGCGTCTTTGTCTGGGTCAGTGGCTGTAACCTGTAAGACAAAATCTTTAGAAAATGGGAATACATTCACCCACTCAAACCCAAATTACCGTTTCCCCTTATCTCTTTTCAACCATCACTCAAGAGGCTTTTGCTTTGGCCTCCGTTTGTGTACACCCATTTAAGTTTTCTCACTGTTCCTGCCCAGCTTAATTAAAGCAATGAGTTCGGGTCAGGCATGTGTTTTCCATCTCGCCTGAGAGTGGGTGTCACTGCATTAGGGCACAAGAATTATCTCTGCTGTCTCTGTAAATTAAAGAGATTTAAGTTCTATAATATGCCAAGCTATGGTTAAACACCAGCAGTAGATAAACTGAAATAACATGCCAGAATAGTAAAGTGTAATAATTACTTAGATGCCACATAAATTTACACTGAGAGCAAAGCTAGGAAAGAAGCTCATTAAAAAGAAGGGATATGTCTAAAGTTAATTGGAGATACTGTCATTACTAAAAAGGACACAGCATATTCCTTTTTACTGTAGGCTTCTCACCTGTAACACAAAAACAGGAGACCCATCAAGCTCTTCGGTGACAGATCCATAGTACTCATTCATAGAAAAGACAGGTGCTTCATCGTTTTTATTGACTATGGTGACTACAACAGCAGCATAATCTTCCCACTTCCCATCAGAGGCGAGGACCAACAGCTTGTATCGCTTTTGCTTTTCATAGTCCAACGACTGTGCAATGAAGATTGTCCCGACCTCCGGCTCGATGTCAAAAGCACCGCCTTTGTTGCCAGATGTTATTTGGTAGCGGAGCTTGGCGTTGGCTCCTGTGGAATAAATTACAAATACATCATTAGAAAAATATTGTTAAATTTTAAGAGGGCATTAATCATCTGGACAGGAGAGTTGATGTTAACATTGAAGCATAACCACAATTTAGATTTGGCTATTAGCATACATTTTTACTTTAAATAAAAATTATGCAAGATTTTCTTTTAATTCGTACTTCTACATTGTTTTATATCTTGAGAAATGTCTCTCATTTTCCACCTGAATCAAACTTCAAATGAAAAACATTAAAAATCTAAATTTGTCAGCAACAAGAATAATTTGGCCTTAAGTGTATGCTATCAAATGAGTAATCAGTCTTTTCAGAAAAGCTTTTACAATGTAAAATTGGAATATTAACTGTAAAAAAACACAACAAACAAAAAGATTACATAAATTGAAGACTTTCCAAGGGTTTTTTATTCAATGTTAAATTTTCAAGGATTGCTGTGACTGTTATAATGCAAAACATTCCTTAATACCATTATTATAATAAGTATCCTTATGTTCCTTAAAGCAACTGTTGCTTTAAGGATCTTGATTCAAACTTTTGTCACCATAACACAAATGAGCAAGAAGATATTAAATCAACACATATCTTAAATTTTAGAGTTTAATTTTAGTATGTTGCTAACTGCATAAGAGTGGGATCAGAGTTTGAAATGCAGATTGCTAAAGTGTAAAAGGGAAGTCAATGGTATTATGGTGACTGGTGACCAAAAGTGGAGTTGGGCCCCAAAATGAAATCTTCTTAGGGCTTCATATAATCTTGGGCTGGGTCTGCTTGTGGCAATCTAGACATCGTGAAACAAGCTGTATATTAACATTTCCTACCTTTGTGTTGCTGTGCCTCTGCAGCAGCCGCGAGGGTATTACACCTCATTTCCTCCAACACTTACAAACGACTAGATATCCACATAACCTCTTCTTGTTTTGATTACTTCATTAAACGGAAACTTTGTACTTTGTCTTCTCGAATTCAATCAGATACTAATTAAAAAAAGAGTACCGGAAAAGTAATGAGTGGAAGGCAGCATAATGCATTCCTATACTGTCCTTAAGGGAATTATTTTGGGGCTTGGCTGAGGTTCAGGGATGTAGTGGAGAAAAGAGGAAGTCAATATCTGAACTTATCTTCTGTGCCCCTATGGAGACCATCTAATCTAATGTTAGATAAGATAATCTTCTGGAACATATATTCTTTGCTTTCAATCATCCTGTTGGGATTAAGTGGTTACAATCCTGTGTTAATACATTAATCTGTATTATTAAAACAGCCATAACTGACAGAGTTCCCCTTGTCTACTGCAGGGTGCTGGCAGGCTTACAGTGACCAGAGTCAGGGTGGAGTTTTTAAGCAAGAGCGATTGAGAGTAGCCTCTTTGGCACAAATACAATCACATTGTAACTCTAATGTTGGGGGTCGGTGTTATTGCACAGCCATTTATCATTAGTGTGGCAGTCCAGCTTAAGCTGCACCCCCGCTCTCCATAAATACTTGATTAACAGACCTAAACATTGCTGATAACTGGATCTTAGACTGCCATATGAAGGATGAGCAACTGCTTTATTGCTTAAATCCCACCCACCTACTGTGGGAGAGCATGTCAGTCTTTTTGGAACATATGTGCTACAGTGCATTACTGAACACTTAAATGACTACTAATACTAGTACACAGTTTGATTTTAGTGACATGATTTTTGCAGAGCACAGGCCAGATTGGAAAAGTCTGCCTTTAAGGGTGGCTTTGTGCATGTCGCTGCAAATAAAAGCTATTCTGCAAAAAAGTTTCCATTTGACACAGCAGTCAATGAAAAATTTACTGATGGAGTGCCAGAAAAAAAGTTTGTTCATCTAAGAAAGAGAGGATAAAAATAAATAAATCTGCAAACCCAGGTACATTTTTAAGATAACTTTTAAATGGATTCCTGTTGGTTTGCTTTTTTAACCTTCAACTCTGGGGATTGGTAGGAGCAAAAAAAATGTGCTTTGAATTCCATCGCTTCTGTTGCTTCATCAAGCGTACCTTCATCCTCATCAGTGGCGCTGACGGTGACAACAGTCAGACCAACATCTGCATTCTCATCGACAGCGACTTCATACAGTCGCTGAGCAAAGATGGGCTTGTTGTCGTTGACATCGCTGATGAAAACCCTCACATAAGCTGTGTCTGCAAAAAGGACAGAACAGCAAAAGATTAAACACTAACACATAGGGTAACACTCTTATTTGTGAGTATTTATAATTCACAATCCTTTTTTAAGGGAAAAAACAACATTTAATAATTCCCTCTAACTTAAAGGTTACAAAACTTTTATTAAGATTCATATTTGCTGTAATTTAAATATATGTATTGTTTTAGCACTGATGACGGCACAATAATAGTGTCAGTGCTAAACCTTTTCAAGCACCTTTAATTTTGCAGGGAAAAGAT
The DNA here is from genome assembly GCF_002775205.1 of Xiphophorus maculatus. Classification (NCBI taxonomy): domain Eukaryota; kingdom Metazoa; phylum Chordata; class Actinopteri; order Cyprinodontiformes; family Poeciliidae; genus Xiphophorus; species Xiphophorus maculatus. Next base: position 17,370,480 of record NC_036444.1, on the reverse strand, counting down.
ACAGAAACTCTTTGCTGGTAAGGTTAAATATTAATAAGATGACAAGTGTTTGTGTCTTATCTGTGCCCTCCTCATTACACCGTTTGTTTCTTTAGTTAGAAAGAGTAAATGATCTACTCAGAGCTTGCTGTCAACATGTTAATTTAAACCCGTTGCAGTAAGAGATGATAGTGGCAGCTTTATTTTCTTGGCTTGTTTTTGCATTTCCCCCATATTTTGGGGGGGTGTTTCCCGCAGGGGTGACAAAGAGACAGGTAATGTTTGCAGTGTAGATGAGCCCTCCTGGATGTGGCAGATATGTAGACACAGCTAAGGCTCATTGTAAATGCTAAGCAGCCCTGCCAACCCAAGAGAGAGGGCTTTACTGCTCCAAAACATCACCTGCAACACCTAATACCAGCTTCACAAATACAAATGAAAGACTCAATCTTCTATGCAAATGTTATATTACATCACTCCAGATACAGGCTGAGATTTTTTAACTGTCTAAATGTCACACACAACTTAAGATTTACAAACACAAGCTATACAGATTAAATAATAAACAGGCATAATTTGCCCCCCTTTTACAATAACTTGTAAAAGGGGGGCACTATAGCAGAAATAAATATATGAACACATAATACCAATAAATCTCCAAGCTGTTTTCAGGCTGTAGGACGCTTAGGCATTCTGGTCGTGGCAGTGGAATAAATCAGATTAAGAGATTCTGCTTTTCAAATTGAAACCCAAGGTGTGAATGTAAACTGATGTAATCTGCTTAAAACTCAAGGCACAGACAGCGCCGTGCACTATACAGAGTTAGAGAGTTCAGTATTATCCCATCAGGCCGTGTTTGCAATTATTTTTACTGTTAAAACAGAGACAATAGATTAGTGTGAAAGTCAAAGTTACTCAATGAAAAAAGAAATCACTACTTGTTCAATGAAAACTCTCATACCAAGGCTAATAATAAAGACAATGAGAATATATTTTCTTTTCAATAAATATCAGAGTTCCTTAGAATCATTTTACAATTGTTTTTATACACTTACTGACCACTTTATATACATATATGATTGTTTGCCAGTAGAAATAATGACACAGTCAATCACAGTATGGCAACTCAATGTAGTTATGTATTCTGTCTCGGTGAAGACAACTTGTTGAATCTATACCATGAAGAACTAATGCAAAGGAAGTGCAACCTGGTGCCAGTAAAATGTACCTAATAAAGTGGCCAGTGAGTGTATAATCAACTGACTGATTCAATTCTACTGTAACTGGGAGCATATTGGATTTTAAATCCTTGAATCTAATTATGACCATATGATTCAATTATATTGGAAAGAACTGGACGAGATTTAAATTGAACCTGTTTCTTCTGTAACATCCCTGATGAGGATATTTGTTGTAACTGTGTGCCATGTAATCAAAACTTAATTAAATTGAAATAAATTTATAGATGTGTTGTTTTGTTCTTCAGCATATTTTAGTCAGTTAGTAGGCAAAAGTCCAGGATCTATCAAGATCATTGCTTGACGGATGTTTGACTATCAGAATCTGACAGTCCAATTGTGATTGTGTAAAGAAGATTTGTCTCATTTCAATTCATATTATTTATGGACTAGGAAGGATTTACAAATGTGAACCACTCTAACCATCACAGTGACATTACTCTCTGACTGTTTAAAAAGAAAATCAATACACTGAAGTTCCCCTTGTGGATTTAGAGATGTCAAATGGACTGCTTAACATTTTCATGAGGTTGAAGACAAGAATACTTCATGCAAATCAGGAACATCTAACAAGTCTCTTTCTTTGAAAAGCCTGACAAAACAAAAACGTAAAGTGGTGTTAAGATGGAGGTCTAAAAGAAGAACTGAACAACTGTAATTCTGCTTTATATGCTCAAAAACAATGCCTGTAACCTTTTTTCTATGCAAGATAATGCTTGTAAAACACAGCATATTATGAGTTTGGTCTGTCTGTAGCGACATTAAAGGAAAAAGTGTTTTTCGAGAAAATAAGAGCCTATATTAAAATACTGTTTAAAGTATGGGCAGTTATAAAGCTTCCAGCCTCCTGGGACACATTTTTAGTAGCCATGGCTTAAAACACAACGTATTGGTCATTCATCGGCTTTATGTGTGATGGGATCTGGATTCACGGTTCAACTAGGGTTAGGGTTTAATATTAACTAAACCACATAAAAATGCGGCTAAATAGCCTTAATATGATTATAATATTATGGGTAAAAATAGTACATGACCGATTGTTTTTTTAATGCTGTTGGTCAAAATGACGGAGAACAAAAAAGTCTAGCGCAACTAGAAAGTGACAGTAATCATATAACTCTGAATTAAATGACTTTATTTACAAATTAAAATTATAGAAATATGCATTATATAGAATACATCCATCCATTCATCCATCCATCCATCCATCCATCCATCCACCTCGAACCTGTACCTGTGTTTGGCTGTTTGTTTTTGCCAGGTCGTGCTGATTCTTGGCCATCTTCTGACTGAACCTCTAGCAGGTAGGAGCTGCGGGCCTCCCGGTCAAACACAGTTTCTGTGTAGATGATTCCATTTTGGGGGTCGATGCGGAAGAAGTTGTGGTCACCACTGCTGTCGCTGAGCAAAGAGTAAGTGATCTGAGGACCACAGATAATTGGAAATGTAAACCACCACAGAAACAGTTGAAATTAAATCTGGATCTGTATCTCTTTATTAAACTAAATCAATACTCTCAGCTTTACCAACACTTTCATAATCATTCAGACAGCTGCTGACAGCGGCATTCAACCATGCTTTGAAATTCTGTGATGAAGGTAGAACAAAAATTCCCCCAGTGGAGGAAATGAGTTGTGATGCTACATAAAGCTGCTTCTGCTGTGACATGGATGGTTGAGCAGAGAAATAACACTGTGGATTCACCTGCAGAGCTTTTCCTTCCTACTTTTACAACACAAACACAAACAGATCTGCATGTACCTCTCCGTTAAGACCCAGGTCTTTGTCATGGGCAGACACATGGAGAACTGATGTGCCAATCTGGGCTCCTTCTGTTACCGAGGCCTCATAAATAGAGGATGTAAAAAATGGCACATTGTCGTTGACATCTTAGGACAAAGAAGAGATTTATTGGCTAGTTAATAATTTCTTTTCCACACATTAAAAATAAATTCTTGTTCAGATTTGCAACCTCTGTAGCTGTGCAAGATCTAGAAATATACGGAACATCTTAACTAAGCTTGCTGTCATTCCAACATATATGCATAAATTTAACACTAAATGCAACAGCTAAAGGATGATCACTTCATCATGTTATACTCTCAGGAAAACCGATGTGTTTGTTAAACCCACGGCAAATAAATTTACTTCAGTGCTGAAGATACATTCAAACAAACTGACAGATACAAATTTCTTACAATAGAAATAGCTTTGAGAAGTACTAATCCTTCACTTCTATATTCAAAGTTAATGTTATTTATAGCAAACCATGAATGTTTCTATGCGTTTGCAACTACAGAAACCTACTAATGAAATTATGAAGACTACAAATCTACTGTCAAACAATTATAAAATACAAGTTTAATACCTGTAATGTTGACGTATACTCTTGTGAAAGCTGCTAGAGGGACTGCAGCCACATTCTGAGCCCGAACCCGCAAAGAAAAAAACGGAGTGATCTCATAGTCCAGCGGCTCTGACACCAGAATGGATGCAGAGCCATCTTCCCGGTTCGGGGAGAGATAGAAACGGACTGGCATGTTGGTTTCAGGTACCATCCCATCCTCAAGGTTGTAGGTCACTCTTGGGTCACCCAGCTGAGAGGTTGCCTTGATTGTCTGAAAAAGGACAAAACATAAAGTAAAAAATTTAAAATCCCAGGTTTTGTGGTGAAATATCAAAAAGTGCTGGATAAAGCAAAGTAAAACAGAGACACAGACACGTTTGTTAATACCCTTACAGCCAGCACCACCCACACTACGAGAAGGGAGCCAAGTGGCCAAGGGGGCACCAGAAAGTCAGGCTTGTAAAAAATCATTCTAACTATAGTAATCATAATAACATGTTTAAATAAAACTAGAAAATTACTGAAGAAATTTAAATGGGGCCTGCCAAAAGTGTGCTCCAGCTAAAAATTAAAATAGACTATTAAAATCCAGTCCATAATCAGGTATGAAGTTTAATATGTCAAACTTTGGCATAAAACATAAGCTCTTTTGAAATACTGCTTATCTGCTTAGACAAAAGAAATTAACAGTTAGTAAATTTTGCAAAAGTAAAAATCAGACGTTTACTTCGTGGCACTTCGTCACCAGAAAATGCGTTCATCTCTTAGCAACAGATTAACAACTATTGTAATTGTTCAAAAAAGATTTCTTCTCCTCTTTTACTACTTAGAATTGTGCAGTTGGTGAATATTTCAGAAATGTGAAAATGTCTTTTTTTGTAATTTGTGGTGAATGTATTGCCACAATTCACCAACATTCAACACAAAAGCAAAAATCTGATTTATATTTCGTGGCAAAAAACACTCAATTCTTAACACCAAATTAATAACAAGTAGTATTGTTTATAAAGCATAAGCTTTTTTTGAAATACTGCTTACCTGCTCAGATACAAAAAAAAAATTACAGTTGGTAAATTTTGCAAAAGTAAAAATCAGATGTTTACTTCAAGGCACTTGATTATCAAAAAACGTGCTCATCTCTTAGCAACAGATAAACAACAAATATTGTTATTGTTCAAAAAACCTAAGATTTCTTCTGCTCTTTTGAAATACTACTTGTCTTACACAATTTAATAATTGTGCAGTTGATGAATTTTCCAGAAAAGGGATTTTTTCGTTGCCATTGTTGGTGAATATATTATAGAACAGGCATTCAACACAAAAGTAAAATTTTGATTTATACTTCGTGGCAGTTTGTTACCAGAAACCCCCCACCCCAAAAAACGCTCATCTGTTAAATACAAATTAATTATTTTTTTATAAACCATAAGCTCTTTTGAGATACTGCTTATATGCTCAGACACAAGAAATTTACAGTTGGCAAATTTTGCAAAAGTAAAAATCAGATGTTTACTTCATGGCACTTGGTTACCAGAAAAGGCGCTCATCTGTTAGCAACAGATTAACAACAAATATTGTAATTGTTCAAAAAACATAAGATTTCTTCTCCTCTTTTGGAATGCTACTTTACACTACTTAACATGAACTGTGCAGTTGGTGAATTTAGCAGAAAAGTGAAAATATATATATTTTTTCTCATTGGTGGTAAATATATTATAAAACACATATACTTGTCTGTAGTCAGTGTTCCGCTAAGGTGGCGTTTCTGTAGATCTAACCGGAAGCTCTGCCCTACTCTGCAGGAACCGAGAGTTCTGGCATCTCTGTACTTCTCTACATCTCTGCCCTCCTCAGTGTCCTATTGGTAAATAATCCTCTCTGAAAACTGTCATGTGTGAGTGAGACACAGAGGGGGAGACAAAATTCTATCTCTGTTTTGACACAGAATTCTGACACACAAAACAGTGTCAGAATTTGTTTTGATTTGAATTTCGCTTATTTTCACTAATTATGGTTACTTGACATGCCAACGGAAGTAGTAAAATGCCAACAGAAGTAGCCTATTGCTATGGCAGGCCCTGAATATGTAAAGTATATTAATACATAAAATCAATACAAGTGTAACTAATTTGCTCTAGAACGAAATTAATCTCCTCCAGTTTCCCCAGAGGTTCCAGTGATCTGTTTGATTAAGCCTCAATATCAAGTTTGTCAGACACTCATGTATGGACAATGCTTCAAAAAGACATCAAGAGTAACAGGTTGTTGCCTGGTATCGTAAAAAATGAGGCTGTTATTTCTAGGTTGCTATACCAGTTCATTTATCTGAATGTCTGGCAGCGTATTCAAAAGTTTTTTCTAAATTAAACTGAATAGTTCTTATTGGGGTTAATCTTATTTTGGTAAATTTTAAAATCCAGACTATTAAAATCCAGTACATAATCAGCTATAAAGTTTAACATGTCAAACTTTGGCTGTGAATGATGTGTCCTAATCAATTGTTCCTTTTAGATCATAAAGTAAATCCATAAACACACAAGCATAAACTTCTTACAAATCACTTTGCCCTTTACACTGTACAAGTTGAACAGCTGAGATAATGAGCTCTGTGTGCCTTCAGATCATGCAACGAGGGTTGAACAAAGGTGCATGGCTAACAACTCAAAGCATAGCTTACAACATGCATAGGATCAACCCAATCTGTCATTAGTGCCATTAAACTTTTGTCACTTTGTAGTTACACCTTTAGCAGATCCAAAACAATAACCTCAGGAGGATCTACTTTTTGAGCAAAAAAAACCTTGACTTAAAGAATTACTTTAGAAAAAAACATATTTTCTTTCTTGCAAATAAAAAAAAAAATCAATAGAAATTTTATATTTTTACAATACATACTCCAGGGTTTACTATGGCAACTTCAAAGCTGCAGAAGTCAAAATGTTGGTTACAATGGTGTTATAAAGAATTATCACAAAATATCTAACAACAAGCATTTTAGTGGGACCACCATAAAACAAAAACAGTACAAAAAAAACCAAAAAAAAGACCTGAAGGAATACATCCACATCTTTCTATGAATTTGTCATCTGATGGCACCTGACCTCCTGCTTTCCAGTAGACAAAAAGGCTTGAATGGTTTCAACTATATATTTATTACCTGGAACCCATAAAAATCATTAGTGCAATAGGTGGTGTACTTCGAATTATAATACACATTCAGCATGCATATCAGAAAAGGGAACAACAATCTGACGCTCTTTGGTTGAGTTTAGTTAGTTCCTGCCAAAAAGACTGCATGTCAAACCAGCATCAGCCTATGATCAGCAAAGAACCACTGAGCTGCCTTAACAGCTCAGTGGCTCCTTTCAAAATACATGATAAATACTATATATAAAATATGGTAGTCTATAGACTTTGATCAAAAACAAAGAGGGATGTAGACTCTGGAGGTTTATTTCTATTGCATTGATCATGATGAAGCACACTTAAGAGTACAGTTATTATGGTGTAGGGGCTCCTATGGACACTTAATGGCATAATCTTATCACAGTAATCTAATCACATCTGTCAGAATGAATTTGCAGGGTCCGTTCACTAATTACATCTCATTTCACAATGCACCCTCTGAAAAGAAATGGCCGGTTGGTTAATACTACACTAATTCGGGGCGTATCTACATATAGCAATATTCTGTTTCAGTAAAAGTTTAAAAGATTATAAAAAGGCAATATCCAATTTAAGCAACCGCATTAAGACGTCTGTCAAAGAGAATATGAAGCTTTGTAGATGACTACATTAAACACTTTTCTAGAAGACCTCAAACCCTTTGACCAGATGTAGTCACTTAAACACTAAACATTAAGACTTAATAAACACCCACCAACAGGGTTTATAACTATGACTAATGGAATTTTTTAACATAACAATAGACTTAATACCTACGGAAAGATAAATACTGCAAGTAGTTATACATTTCTTTTATGTTAAATATTTCTTATTCAATTGTCATTACTTTACAAAAATATTTTTTTCAATTTTTTGTATTACTGTATGTTTGTGTCAAATAAGTCAAATTGGGTTGACAATGATGTCATGATTGATTTGTAAAAATAATAAAATGGGTAAAATTTCCAAACAGATGAACACTTTTCATAGGTACTGTGTATTTCTTCTTAGTATGTAATAAGTCTACATAATTTATGTGTTTCTCTCCTGTAACTGAATTACTGAAAGAAAACATTTTTAACGATACTCTAAGTTATTGAGATGCAGCAGAATATTCATTCTTATCAATAAAAAAATGAAAGAGGCCATTTTGATTTTCATCCAGTGATTTAATCTTGCAAAAGATTTTTACAACCTACAGAAATGCTACTACCTGAACATCTTGATCTAGTTACAGGAAGAGGCACTAATGAAAAATGTGGAATAACAGTCTGGAGACTTCTGTTTAATTTTCCACGCAGAAAAAAAAAACTATTAATAATTAATTACCTCTAGAAGCGCCAGCAGTGTTCTTTCCTCATTTGGACACAGTGAGACAAGCTTTCTGCTCCTGCAGTCTAATGCCAGCAATGCTAATAGGTTCTTGGTTCTAGCTTCACGCTCAGCTGCTTTGAGATGCTAAAGAGCTGGGCTAAAAGGAACAGCTTTGAATTTAGGGAAATGTATTTATTCGCCTTTTGCCAAAAGTGAAAAGACATCACACTCATCTATGTTTGAACTAGAGCTTGAAGGCGATTAGCCTAGCTTAGCATAAACAAATTGTAACAGAGTTAATCTGGCAAAACAAATGAGATGCAATTTGTTAATTAGTGTATTCCAGGACTGCTGTCAGGCACATTTTTTCTGTGTTTGGTCTAAAGCCAGTTGTATTTTATTTACTTATTTTGTTCAAGTTGAGCAAATTAACTGCAGGCTACAGATCAGGGTATTTAACTAAGTGATATATGTCTTAAAGTTCAAGTGAAGAAAGCCAAATCAAATAAGGCCAAACAGTTTCTTACCTTAAGGCAGATCAGGCAACAGAGTTTTACATGCAACAAGCCAAAACAAAAACTGTATAAAACTCCATTTGTAATTGTAAGAAGGGGAAATCAAAACTGTCATTCAGTTTTGAGTGAATATTTGAATGACTGTTAAAGTATGAACTACAGTTTACATAATATCTAACCCAGTGATTTGAGTCTATAAGTAATCTCTCTTATCAGTGGCCCTCTCCTTGGACTAAAGGGAATTTGCAGTCTAAAAATTGATTAATATATATTTTCTTAAATATCAGAGATATTTAATTCTTTTTAGTAGCAGCCACAAAGTTAGAAAACCTGCTTAGCATATGAGATTCTGTGTCAGATTTTGCTTACTTCTAACCAATGTGCTTCCAGTTTTTTCTCAGTCCACTGACAAACATAATGTGATCTGTGACATCATCGGTGCACACTTCAGTCACAAACACCAAACAAGCAGCTAATTCAAGCCTTAAATAATAAAAGAAAAATCTAATAACATAAGAGTGACACCATACAATTAAAGATGCAAATTGCCTTACCACTATAGGTGTATCCCTAGCAGTGTTCTCAGGTATGACAACATTGTAGCTGTCTTTTTCCCACTGAGGAGGCTGATTCCTCACATTAGTAATGGTCACTGCCAGCTCCACGGAAGTGTTACGATTTCCTCCATCTGTTGCTATAATGTCCCGTGTTATATAGGTTCTCTGTAGAGACAGTTAACAACTCAGGTGTTTACAGGATTAAGAGACATAATTAATTGTTATGTTTACAGAAAAAAAAGAGCAATTAATAGTATACAGCAAAACCTTGGGGTACAGATGCTAAGAACAAAAGCATATCTCATCATGACATGAAAATAAAAGTTGCCATCTCATAACAGGATATTTTTCTTGTCATCTCAAGATAAAAAAAAACCGTCATAATAAAGAAATCAAAATCTGACACTTTGCAAGAGAAGACCACCATTAATCAAGAGCAATACATAGAAAAGTAACTGATATTTGTTAATAAAATCAATAAGAAGTAATTTCTCCCTTAATATATAAAATATCATGAAGTCCAGAGGTGAAAAAAATTATCCCCATCATTAGGCGGTGAAGTAGCTCATCACAATGACTCTGTTAAATCCAAAATCCAGGAGAGAAAATGTAATTTTACCCTCTCTTTGTTGGTTTTTAAATCTAAGAGGCATGCTCCATCGTTCTGCACCCTCAGCCCATCTTTTGCTCCAAAAATGGTCGCTTCAGCTTCAACCTTGAATCAGTGTGACCAGCGGGATAAACTTTTGGGATGTCCCAAGGCTTCTCATTTGCAATTCAAAAAAAGATTTGTAAAGCAAAGAATGCATGTCCAAAAAATATTAACGGAGGCTTATATTGGAGGCTGAGACAAAGTCTAACAGAGCTTCAGTTGAATTAGCATAGCATGTAAAGCAAGAAGAAACATTTACCTAAACTGATAGTCCAAAGGCTGTCCAGTGACTCTTTTTTTGCTTGGAAACCTTTCATTCCTACCTGAGGTTTGGTTTTTTGTTGGGGTTTTTTCCACAACAAACAAATGTTCTCATATCATGACAAAACAGAACAAATGGAAGCCACAAAACATGAGCAGAGTTTAGAGTTTTATACATTCATATACAGCCAATGCGATTAAGGGAGTCTAAAGTTGGCCAATAGGGAGCAGTGCATCCTTTGTGACTCCAGAGACTTACAAAAATGTACAAATGTAGGAAAATATTATTTTTAACTGGCCAAGAGTTGTTTTGCACATTCGGGATATTTACAACATGTAGCTGTTTCTACAAATTAAATCAAATTTTAACATTGTAAACATTTAGTATTGAACCTGAGGACGATGAGTTATTGTTTATTGCAATCAGAGGGAAGTAAAGAGGCTAACCTTCATGAATAAAAGAACCTACTGCAGGTGTAAAAGTCTTTCATAGAAACATAATATTATAAATAGCTTGAACTGTCAGAAAAATATAATTATTTTACACGACTAGTTTACTGAAAAGAGAAATATGCTTAATGTAATGAAGAGTTTATCGAGACTGAATAAAATTTAGGTGGTTGACCAAAGTGAGACAAAGAGCAAAGAGACTGTGGACATTAAAAGTCACAGTTCAAGTTGCTTCACACTCTACAAAGTCAACAATGTTGAAAACATTTATTAGTACGTAGATTACTGGGACTGTTTATCAAAGTTAGATCAAGCTAACATTAACATTAAGGGAAACATAGGGCACTCAAAGTACTTTTTTTTATGCTTATACAATATTTTCTTCTTTTCTACACTCACAAAGAATAATTTAAGTCAGTTCCTAAGTTGCACTGTTACCTGTTTTTTCATATTCATGTGAATAGCAAATTATCATAATACAAGTGTCTGGTAAAAAGGAATGTGTTTCAGTTTCCAAATTACATTTATTATTCACAGGAGTATTTAATTATATTTGTGAACAACTCTTTTGAAAAGATTAAACTCAGAACACAAAGATTGCAATCTGTGCTGTCCAATGTGATGATAGCTGCTGCTGCTTTTTTAAATAAATGAATGTCACACCGAATATCTGAAACATCCGACAAAGGTTTTAAATTAGATTTGCAATAAAGGTTTTTTTTTTTTTTTTTTATCTCAGCCTGAAATTATCCATGGATAGTCTAGATACAGCCGTGCCAGCCTTTCCAGTCCTTTCCACCTAATTCTCTGTGGAGATGTAGCTACTGTACAATGTTTTGACACTTCATGAACCACGGCTGTGCAAGGCACTGTCTTACAGTGGGACATAAAAATATCTGCCTTTGTACAGTTGCCCTTATCCTTCAAATTCAGCTGAAGCATTGGATTTATACTGGTAACTGTGTTTTATTTTTTTTTTTTACTGTAGTTTAAAAATGGTCTGGTACTGATTACTGTGTAATGAGAAACTGACAAGTAAATCAAAATAGAGCGTCATCTCAGACCAGTTATACATTTTACATGAAAACACAAGTGCTTTAATGGTTTCCGCTGCAGCATGATTGAAAGATGATTCAAACAGCTTCTGAAAGTATCCTAAAATATGCAGCATCATCGCTTGACGAGGTTTTGGAGGCTTACTACTTTTAATTTTGCATGAAGTTAGCAGTGAAGTCATAAGGCAGATGTAGCTGTGAATTTTCGATACTGGCACGCTTAAAAGCATGTTTAATAATAAACAACCCTACAGTGCAAAGGTATGCGTCTGCCAAAAGAACAACACTTTATATATATATATATATATATATATATATAAATTAGAAAGAAAAAACACAGAGGGTGCTGTGGCTGTGGGGTTAGAAAGAGTTAACAACACATAAAAAATGTAAACAAAATGTGTTACAGAGCTGAGTTAGATGATAAACAGTGGGATAAAATCCACTGGTTATTACTTAAACATATTTCTTTTACAAAAATATGGCTCAATGAGTCAACTGTATATTCTCCCTGGATGGATGGATGGATGGATGGATGGATGGAAAATAAAAAGTACTGCAAAAATGCAAAAAAATGAGACAGCTTTACAAACTAATTGAATCTTTTTTTGCTGTCTTGATGTTGCTGTAATTACATGCAGTCTGTATTTTTGTGGGTGTCACGAATAGAGATAATGTCGTTAAACACGATGAGATTCACATAATTAGACACAACAGCAACACATATTATAATGTGTCGTTAAACACATTATTTTAAGTGTTTAAATAATGCACATAAAATAATCAGGACCTGTTGTATCAGGACAACAGGATGCTTCCTGGATGCAATTAAAGACAAAGTTCAGATTGGTACTATAGGAAAAATGTCAGTCGTGCAGCCAGAACTGGAACATCCAGGCAGAACCACAGTGACAAAGAAGTTGCTGCACTGACAAAGGGTCACATAGGCAGATGGCAAACAGAGTTGCTCCTTAAAAAAATATGTTGTTCCAACAGCGATAAAAAACTTTAATAATCCATACTGAAAGGTCTTGAACTTGTTTCTTTTTTGGCTAGAATAAGAATACTAGCTAGGAAAGAACAGGATTAATTTAAATATTTTGGATACACAGCTTGGAGTTACTTTTTTTTGTCTATGTTGAGTAAATCAGATCTGTGCTAAGTCTGATAATAAATGTCTAAAATTAATTCTAGATTGTTTTTAAACACTTTCACTTTAAATCAAATATATACCTACATTACTATATAACCATTTAGACTTTGCTTAGATGCATTTTAAACAACCAAAATGTTTACCGAGACGTTATTTTTCCATAGCAGAGAGATTTTACCAAACATTAGAGGCAGCACCAAAGAAGAAAGCACACATTTAAAAGTTAGCTAGTTTCTGCTAAGATGGCATATCTGACACAGGACGTACATTGATATCTGGCTTGGGAACATTTTTTAAAAAATCACCAGAAAAGTAACAGCTTAACCTGGTGTTGATTTCACCAGGTTTCACCTGCTTTCACCAGATACAAAGTAGGTACAGTGGGTTACAGCAAACTTGCTCTATTTTGTCCTTTTGGATTGTCTTCACCCTCACTCGGTGGTGGCCCTTTCTTAATTTTAATTGTTGGCAGTATCTTGAAAATCTCAGATTAAATACATGAGTCTAAACTTTTTAGGTTGTACACACAAAGACACAGGTAAGAGTGGCAACTGCACAAATTCAGCTAGCATAAGACGCTAAAGACGTTAAAATATCAACTCCATATTCATCTTATCTTTGAAAATATTAGTAAATCCCTTTTACAGTGCCTCTCTCTGATAGAGACATATTGTGACGTTCCCTCTGTGTTTAATTTAAATAATTAATGGCTGCTTACCGCAGGAACCCTAAAAAGAATATGAATGCTGTTAATTCCAGCTCCTAGAGAGATATCAGAATCAGCCAAAATCGGTATAGGCAGGTTAATTCTTTGGGGAAACTGAAAATCCTAAGCAAGGCACAAATCCCTTCTTTTTGCATATTTTGCCAGTATGGTAAGTGACTATCTTGTAGTGTTCTGTTATAGTTTGCATTAAGGCTGCATGCATAATCATCCGGTCTTTAAGATGTCTTTAAAGCATTTGTGACATTTTAGGTTGCAGAATGCAGCATGCTTCCCTTCTAAAATGTGAGATTATAAACGGTGACAAAATTGTCTTAAATTCAATACAAGAAAGTCGCAGTAATTAAGGATGCAGCTGCTCTGTGTGATAAATGGCTTTCTAAAATGTTTTCCACCCATTAACAGTCATCAGCAAGGCGATAAGTACTTTCTTTTATAACTCAGTCTACCGTGATACTCTTCAAATATACCTACAGAAATCTGACATTGTTAAATATGCTTTAAATCATTTGTTTAGCTTGAATTGTTTTCTCTCTGTTTTTCCCTCTGTGGCATTTCCCACAATGCAGCACCCCTGGGAGAAGACATACAGCAGAATGGTAGTCACAGACGAAGGCACTTTGATGGGACTTGTTCATTAACTTTGTTGACACAAACCCACGGGCTACCATCTAATGCATCAAAATTGATGCAATAGATGGTGGGGGTGCATGTGTGTGTGTGTTGGCTAACATCTCTACTACATTCTGACTAACCTGAGATATGGGCTGGTTGACGTAGACCCATCCATTCACAGGGTTGACCCGCAGGTACTCAGGCTGCTCCACTGACATGGAGTAAGTGATGGCTGCGTTAGTGCCAAAGTCATCGTCATGAGCTGCCACACGGAGGAAACTTGTACCGACCAGTGTGTCTTCTCTTAGAAAATCTACAGAAGACAGATATTTTCTGCATGAATCTTGTTCACTGTCAGATTTATGTAAACATCTTTTCATATTCCCCAGCATAAGGTAAAAAACAATAAAGATCAAAACTCATCTAGTTCCATTGAGAGGTTTGCACAAACTTACCAATAGCATGAATGTAATCACTGGCTTTTACTTAATTATTTGAACAGTTATTTTTCCAGGGTGGAATGAGCCTACATAAGACAGCTTCAATTAATTTTGTAAGAATTGGATGAATAATTTGGATTCTGGGCTTTTACATACACCCTTAGAAATGTCTCTTAGCAAATTGTGTCTAAACCATCCACTTTTTGTAGCCATCAGCTAGCTTCTGACATGTGTTTGGTTGGCTATTTGCCACTCTTGCTGGCAGAATTAGCACAACTCATTTAAATTTTTGGTTTCTGCTTTACAAATTCCAAATATAGGCCTCTTCAGATTCACTGCAAGAGTGACAACTACTGGAAATTCTTCCTACCCCACAGCATCACCGACCATGACAACACCTTAAAGATACCTGGATATGAAAACATTTAACTTACCTTTGGAATAAATGAAGTATTTTAGAGTAGAACTGAAAAAAAAATCTGATGCTGAAACACATAATTATGTCCAAACATTAACATTTTGACTCCAACTTTCACCCTCAGATAAAATATATGGTTAGGTAATTCAGAAGGAACCAAATGGAAACTGCAAGAGCATCATGGTTACTGTCTTCAATGAAGCAAGTCTCACAGTGCCTTGGACTGAAAAAGTGACAACAAAAAAGAAGCACTAGCTCCAAATAGCTCAAGTGAAATTTGCAGCTGCCCACATGGACAGCCAAATGTACTCCAGAGAGAAGTTCAGGTGAGCCAAAGATTCACCTAAATCTTGATATTAAATTGCTTTACTTTATGATCTTTCCTGCCCAACATTAAAAGATTCAAATTAATCATTAAAATTAAAAAAATTATAATAATTCTGATTCTGAAAAGCCTTAAATCACATCCATGCCAGTGATGATTGTATGTAAACTTCAACTGAGGTAATGTGGTCAGGGGAGGACACAGCTTTTGTATTGGCCAAGACAGTTGTTATAAACTATACAGTCTTGAACTATCTACCGTCTTGAACCATCTACATTTCTATTAAACACATTAGCAGGAAGCTGGACTAATGGCCTTTTTAGGACATTTTAACCAAGCTAAAATGGATGTGCTCCACTATTAATTACCTACAATCAATTAGAGAACTAGGAGCTGAAATCTTTTGTTTGTGCATGAAAAGACATGCCATAGCAACACATAGTGAGCTAAAAATAATTTGTACTTTTAGCCATTAAAGTCATCAAACCTTTTCTTCAAATATTCACCAAGTAATGCTCCTCATTTGCCCTTTTTTAAATTCAAATTGTTCGATTAAATAGGATAAAGGGCATGCACTGAGACTTCTGCCCTGCCTATTCACGCCTGTATTGTTCAGTGTTCTGTCTGTGCTTCAGTGTTGCTATTTTTGGCTCATGAATAATATATGTTTAACACTTACACTCATAGCGCAAATTCTCAAACTTGGGGCTGTTATCATTCTGGTCCAGTATCTGGATGGCAAGCTGACAGATGCCAATGAGCGGCTCCTCGGCCCAATCAGTGGCCGTTACTGTAATTGAATACTCTCTCTGCCGCTCCCTGTCGAAGCGCCGGGCTGTCACAATCACTCCTGTAAAGTCAGAAGCATAATCAAGGCCCTTCATCAACCCTCTGGCAAATATACACACATGATTGCTTATAAATTCACTCATCCATTCAGTGGTTTTCCAATTCTCTCACTTGAGTCCGTCCATCCATCAATCCATAAATCGAGACAAGTAAACAATTATGAATTTATTCTGAGCAATTCGAGCCTCCCTTTGAAGAGCTGCATGTCTTCATGATTAAGATGAAGAAGAGATAACCAAAGCTTGAAAGAAAATGATTGATGGAATAACATAATGACTCCACATATTAACATTTCAAGCAGTCTTGTTCAACCAGTTTCTTCCACTGACGAGAAACTATAAACCTCGTCAGACCTCAGCTCAGCTGCAGGTTTTGTCACTAATATTCTTACAAACTGGACATCTCATTTTAAAACTGTAAATAATTTAACATCTTATCTAAGGACTTCCTGCTTTACGCATAACTCTTCTCTCATATTATATTTTGTTTTACAATGATCATTACGGACGTCAGGTACCATTTAACAGCAGATCTGTCTATCTACAGGATACTCTGTGTTTCATGTATAATTGAGACCAATTTTGCCCTGCAACAATCCACAACTCCCTACCTGTGTCTGGGTGAATTCTGAAGGCAGGCATGGCGCTGTCTCTGTGCATTAAGCCATATTTCACTTTTCCATTTGCTCCCTCATCTGCATCCACTGCATGCACTTGCAACACAAAAGTCCCTGCTGGCTGGTTCTCCAGCACTGAAGCTTGCTCACAGTACTGCTGGCACTGAGATAAAGAGCGGGGAGGGAGAGGGGAAGAGACAAAGCAGACACAAATAATACAAGGAAGAATTGGTACATATACTGTCAGAAAGTCTTGCATTAATGAGAACACAAGGATCAAAAAAAGTCATTTCAAACAGTTTACAGGTCAGGAGGACAGGTAGAGTAGCTCAGATTAATTACAGAGCCAGAAGCACATAACTGTGTAAAAGAAATCATTTGAACTGATTTATTTTGAGGAGCTTTGGTCTTTGGCTACAATTTCAATCTATTCCCCCTAATGAACATATTTCCTAAATTAAGAATGTCCCTCTGGAGTCTTCTTGTGTTGCATCCATATATATGTAAGCTACTTTTTTGATAGAGTGACCATGAAAGACAAAAACAAATTGAGAACAAGAGTTCAAGAGGGACAGAGAGATGAGCTGGATCAAAGGATGTGAGCAGGGGCAGAACTGTAGCTGCTCACATTAACACCTAAAGCCTAACTTGATATTTACAAAAGTTGCATAGTTCTCATATGGCCAAAAACACCTCAGGAGTGCAGGCTCCATGTGAATGCGTCATCTACGAAGTTCGAGTCATTCCTAATTAGGGAGGAAGTTCATTAAACAGGTGTAGTGTATTGTGATGATATTGCACTTTTATTCATAAATTAATTGAAATCCCGACAGACTGCCTAAAGATAGAGTGGGTTGTGCAGGCTAATCGAAACCCATGGGAAAACAGAGAGAGAGAGAAGCCTGGGAAATGAGAATTCCAAGAAAATGAGAGCTAGAGAGGGGAAGGAGAGGAGCAATTGAAGTTCACAGAAACAATCAGACATACGAGAAAATGGATGACACTAACAAGGTCTAAGTCAGTTGCCAAAATAAAAAAAAATATGACATTTTATACTTCTGCGGTTTCCAGATAAGTCTCCAAAGATTCCAGCAACATAGAAGCAGATTATGAAGACATAAACAGCCTGAAGAGGTGGTAGATGGTGGAGTCGCAAAAGTCAGGCATTTTTTTTTTCCTATTGATACTCTCCACCACAATCCGGAAGATTCCAAGGCATTCCTAGATCAGAAGACAGATACTGTCCTTCCATTTAGCTGTGAATCTCCTCCTAGAGGGACGTGGCTGGTAAACCTCCAAACGAGGCGTCAAAACGACAATCTGATCACATGACCAAACCACCTCAACTGCAGTTCGTCTTTGAAATCTCACCCTAAGACTGAGACCAGGCACCATACATAACAAACTCAGTTAGTTGCTTTGACTGGTCTGTCATTTTTTCAGCCATGTTGCATATCTTGTTAGCAGAGGTGAAGGTTGGAACATAAATGTACCAGTAAAGTGAACTTTTTTTTTTGTCTTAGGCCCTCTATACCACAACATACCTGAGCAACGCAACCTTTAAATTAGATGACGCCCCAATTTATCTATCTCTATACCATTCCATCCTGCCAAGGATAAACAATTCTAAAACTTGTCCACTCGAGGAACAGATTGGTTCACAAGCTGGAGGAAGCAGTCCACCCTTTTCTGTATGAGCACCATGACCTTAGAGGTAAAGGAGGTGGCTCCCATCCAGACCATTTACATTCAGATTCTTATCCCCACCACTGCCCACTGAAATTCATGGCCCTAAAATGCCAACAGAAGCACACTGCAAAATCTGCAACAATGTGACCATGAGGTTCCTGGAGCAGACACTCTCCACTTTTATTCGGTTACTTAGTTATTTTGGTTTGATCAGGCATCCTGATCTGTCAAAATTGCTTTATGCAAACAAAGTGTACCAGAAATACATGCTCACACAGAGAAATAAGGCGCAATTTGAAACATTCAGAAAACCTCATAAGGTTAAATTAAATTATACACTAGGTGGGGGAATTTCTTAAATGATTTAAATGGTAAATGTAATGAATGTATGCAGCAGTTTTCTAGTCATACAAACCCCTCAAAGTGCTTTACACTCTTGCCACATTTGGCCAGTCACACTCACATTATGATGTGCAGAAGTGCTTTGCCTAGGGACGCCTCAAAACACGATGGGTGGAATTGAACTTTTGGATAACAAGACAACTAGACTTTACTTTGAGCCACAATCTTCACCATAATTTATTATATTACCCAATTGAAAGGGATACAGACTAATGTTTGTGGTGTGGGGTATAGAAAATGGGTACCAAATGGTTTGCTTCCTGATATGAAATACAAGTAGATTAGGACAAAACCGTAACACATGGGTGCAAAACACGGTTAGAAATGAACAAAGGGGTGAATCAATGAACAAATGGGTGAATCAATCTGGTGCCATAAAGAGAAGAAATTTGCACAAAATACAACCTTGGCAAATTGTACATGTTTCCCATTAAATATTATCTATTTGATATGGTGGAAAAGAAAGTGGTCTCTTATTTCTCATCTATAAATCAGCTGTTTCTAAAGAATTACTGAGACAAGGCCAAAAAAGGCAAAAACATTTGGAAGCTTTGGTTTCATTGATATCAATCATTTCTCTTATTATTATTAGTATTATTTTTGGCAACCTATTTTGTTGGAAAGTACCAATGAAACTATGTTATCCTTCTTTTTTAAATAAATTTGATCTTGCTTCCAAATGTTTGGCATGTAGTGTACATAATAAAGCCTCACAATAGCAATAATGTTGGATCAAACGTTTATGTTTACAAAAGGAACACAACATTAAATCCTCGCTATTGTGCTGGTAGATTAAAGAGGACATCACTTTGATCCAGTGCTGCCACATGGTTGAGCATAGAGTAATATTTCAGTGTAATTTCTGAAATAAATTGCCAGCAACATTGGAGCAACTAAGACATTGCCAAACACAGGTATTGTTTTTTGCAAAGATTCTCACCTGCTCAAATATTGGCTTGTTGTTGTTAACATCATCAACTCCAACAACGACCCGGGCGGTAGAGGTGAGAGAGTGTGGCCCGCCTGACGCATTGTCATCTGTGGCTGTTACGTTCAGGACGTACTCCAAGCCTTGAAGCTTTGGCAGGGGAGTGGAGCGCAGACGGATCAATCCTGCAGAGACCTCAGACCCATTAATATACACATCATAAAATAGGCTGCGTCCTAATAAAGCATGTGCATTCTTTCCATTAGTCATTAAGCAGGACGTTATTGCCACACTGGCCTTGCTTAGTGAGAGAGCAGCTATCGTTAAAAAGCAGCAGACAATTCCTTCTGCAGCTATTTTTCTACGTAGTTTGAAGAGTGAAATAGAGAGGGGTGGAGGAAGCACCTCTACAGAAGTCCACAGAAAGGTAAAAATCTGATATGCAGCATACATCCAAAAACTAATTTCACAGTTGTGGTTTTGGTACATTTCTGATACAATAATTGCTGTGAAGATGCACTGGCAGCTCAAGAATTTGAGTGAAAACAGGAAGAAGTGAAGAGGGTCTGGTTCCAAGTCAACCTAGCTCAGCAGAAGCCTATTAGCCGTTCCTCTCAGCTCCTTTGTCTGCTTTCATGTAACAGTCAAGATAAAAGGTCGGATAAAAGGGTGGTGCATCTGAGTCAACATCTTTCTTGTCAAAAGTAATGTAAAAACATCAGAGGTTGCAGGACGAGCAAGCTGCCTGTGATGTGGAGGAGAGTCATTGAAGTGAGAGCATGGGGAGTTTTCTTTTTTTTTTTCCATTCTCTTGTTGGATTTTTATTCATCTCTTTTTAAGGCACTTGATTAAAGACAATACAGCTTGCTGATATACACAGTTGCAAGTGCCTCACTGTTCTTCCTCCCACTTAACTTATAATTCCAGCTGCATGCAGACCAGAGTAGGGAATAATGTATTAATGGAAACACCTGACATTGACATTACTATGGTAGTACATTAAAATAGGTCAACTATAAGATGTACACAGTAATTTTCCCGCCTTAAATGTCAACCTTGTTTGTCATTGCAGGACTAGCTTCTCCAGCTATTAAATTTAGCTTTTCTGAGAGTTTTCATGAGTTTGGCGTTTAAAACAGAGCGAAAGGTAAGGAAGTTGGAAGTAAAGATGCATTTGATAATTATAGAAATTGATACATTATAATATTAAGATATGTAAATATGATACTTATTTTCATTATGAGAACATAGAGAGAGGACGGAAGGAATATAAAGAGATGACACAAAGGAAAGAGAAGTTGGCAGAGCACAGCCTGGAGATTGTGAGCTATGATAGAGCAGTTGTTGTGAAATTGAATTGAAAGGGTTGGGTGACAAATGTCACAGAGATTTCCACTGGTTTCGGATCAAAGGGTAAATAAAAAAGATAAACTGTGCAGTCACCAATGCTAGAAAGCAGAGAAACACATGGAACATTTTTTTCTCTACACCAGCCAAAAGGAAAAAAAGAGAAAATACAACAGAAGTGTGGAAATTGCCAAAATAGTGTTATAGAATGTATTCATAATCCTAACAACAAAGGGAGTGTCACTTAAAAAGCACTTGAGAAGAATTTATAGTTTATAAATTAGAAGTTTCACTTTCATTCTGCTTTGACTTTGAAACCAAAGGGCATTTAACACACCTCTGCAGCAGCAGCATGTTAGAAAAAAATGCATTTGATTTGACAGAAAACCTGTCAATTAGTTTGAGAGGTGAAAATATAATGTCAGGCTGGAAATTAAGAAATATCACCTTTCTGGCTGTCAATGACAAAGTTGCCCTCTTCGTTGCCTGCGGTTATGGAGTAGGTTATACTGTCACCATCTGGGTCTTTGGCCAACACTGTGGCAACAAGAGTGTTGGGACCGGCGTCCTCGGAAACAAATGTTCGATATCTGCAAGGATTCAAAAAGAACTGGGTTATAGCGAGAACCAGAACAAATGAACCATTTAGTAGAATTGATATAATAAAGTCCTACACCATTCTGGCATAGTATTACAATTCAGCTTGACTGGTCTGCAGAAATCCAGTGCCATACGCAGCAATCTCCGTTGCACTGGTAGCTTTCTCTCAGAGCAAGAGTGATCATTTGAACTTTAGTAGCTAGTCTGTTGGATTGGACCAGGGATAAGTGAGCTTTAGCTGCCTGTTATGGTGCTGTTGAGTGACCACTGTTACTTCTTAGATCTCATCTGAGAAATACTGCTCATTGGACAGCAGCCACATTCATGAGAGCTACAGTTTTTACAAATTCCTGACCCATTCATACCGCCATCACAATTTGATCCCTGTCTAACTCTCTCAAATCCCTCACTTGCCCATTTTTCCTAGTCCTAACGCATTAACTTTGAGTATACCATGTTCACTTGCTTTTTTCATGTCCACTACCAAATGTCATAAAGAGATGCTGCAAACAAAGTTGATTATTGAACTGTGGCTTAAAATGTCCTGGTGCCAACATAGAAGTCCAATAACAAACACCACTCATGGTCAGATCAGGTGGAGACAGGAGAGCATGCTCGAAATGAATATTAATGTCTAATTGTATACATACTGTATTTACTGTTGAAAATCACGGTAAAATTCTTGGTTCTTCTGACCTCATTTTCTAAGAGTGTTTCAACTGCACATTTCAATGAGAAAAAACATTTACCCAAAACGTTTTATTTAACACATACTGACATACGGCTTGTTGGTAACCTTTCTGACCAAACATCTGTGATAGCACCATCCAGAAACTCCAAACTGCTTTTGTCTTACAAAAACTAAAGCAAAATCTCAAACGCTTACATTCTAGCAGATGTGCTTATTTCATTCCTTTTCTGTACTTCTGACACAATCATGTCTCATAGATGTATAGTCAATTCTCAGCTTGACTTGATTTGCACTCACACATCCACAGTAAGAAGTTTTATATACTGCAGACAGGTGCCTTTTCAGTTCAAGTGCAATTGATTCAATAGGCCAGAACTAGACAGCAGGCAAGTTTAAAAAGCATCTTAAGGACCTCTGATTGAAGTGGGATGTACTAGAGCTCAGCTTTGAGTGTTCTTATCTAAAAGTAATAGAGTCGATTTTTTAATGTAGTAACAAAACAGCTCAATAGCATTTTTTTTTAAATCTAGTGCCATGAAAAAGTATTTACCATTTTGCAGATTTTAGTCAAAGAAATTTTTATATTAGAATAAGATCATCTGAATAAAGATTTTAAAAATCTGTTGTCATGTTGAAGAACCTTATCCCAACCAACCTATAGGAAACACAATAGCTTACTTATGTTACCCTTGGTGAAAAAGCTGCCATCAAGCATCTGTAATAACTGGCTGAGTCTTTAGCATTGCTGTGAAATAATTTTAGCATATTTGTGACAACTGAAAAGCTTTCAGGAATGAAAAATTGATGGAGGGACCTCCTCCTTCAGGATTTTCAGGTAGAGAGTGAAATTCATGTTTGCATGAATTGTTGCAGGTTGTCCAAGTTCTGAGGAAACAAAGCAATCACAGACCATCACAGTTAATGTTTGACTGTTATAATTCTGTTTTTCTGAAAAGTACTATTGGATTTTAGCCTATTGTAAAAGAACCCAGACCTCACAAAAACAGCTTTTGTTTAAATTTTGGGAAAGTCTTGAGGTTGGTCTTTGTTTCCATTTTGGTTAGCCGTGGTTTTCACTTTGGAACTCTCTCACTTTGCTTCTTACAGTTGAATCCCACACATTGACTATAACTGAGATTTGCATAACATAAAATAAAATTATAATTTAAAAATCTTTTTTTCTGGCTGATTTTTGTCTAGTTTAATAACGTCAAAATTGAAAAAATTCATAAAGGTGCAAAAACTGGAACTGTAAAGACATAACGAGAGAAAATTGACCAACATAAAACAGAATGTGGCCTGTAAATCCACATGCAATTCATGAGCAGACGACATAACACAGAAAGACAGACGACATGAATTAATACACTATCCAAAGCATCAGCAGGCTGATTAGACGTATGGTTGTGGCTTTTACTTGTCACAATGATTTAACCTGTCCTCTTAGCTGGCCACAGCTGAGACAAATGATAATGTCTGCTGGGATGTTGAAGTCATTGAACAAATGCTGCTTCTTCAAGCCCGGCCCACTGTGGGCCATTTGATCCAGTGCCTTTTAAAATGTCAGCAGTGATTTGCCATCTCTGTTGTGCTGGGCAGCAAAGATGGCCGGTGAGACACAGGAGACTGATATACCGCTGTGGCACAAAGAGCTGTGGGGTGGAGATGAACCCTGTGACTGGGAGGGAGCTGAGCTGTAGTGAAACAGGAAAAAAGAGGTGAGGTAAGGAGCAGGTGACAAAGGCGAAGGCTGAGACTGAAATGACAGTAAAAGTTATATGTGGGGGTGAGAAGGGAAAAAAAGAGGATAAAAGAGTATGGCTGATAAAGAAAAGCGGAATATAAGAGGGGGCGGCGTTCTCGCTGAGTTTCAGCTGACTCGTCAGCAGTACTCATCCACTGTGAGATTTGGTGCCATTTCTGCTGCTAAAGCGTGTAAGTATATGTGCATGGGGTGGGGTGTTGGCGTCTGTGGTGAGGGGAGATGGTGGGGAGTGATTGATGGTTTACAGGAGAATGCTGATAGGCGATTCATCTCCGCCAGCCACAGCAATCTCCGTGGCAGCATGAGTGACCTGTAATCCGTCACCCGGCTCAAAGGCCACCTCTTCTCAGCTTCTCCCGGATAAGACACATTCACTCCCTCCACGTTACTTCCTAAAGCGTCTCAGTCAACTGTGAAGTTGCGCTCGGCTCAGAAAGAGCACGCCTTCCTGTCTGTCTGCTGGCCGAGACATCTGCCTGTTTGCATTTCTTTGGCCCGCGTGCCTGTCCTTCCATTACATCAATCTGTTTTAGCCTTTCTACCACTTATTCAAATGCAAACTGACAGGATATGCCAAGAAACATAAGTCTGTCTGCTGATATTCCCTTTACAAATGTCACAATTAGTTTGAGTTGAAGAATAATTTCATGAATAAAATACTGTTCATCTCTCCAGCCCTTACATGTGCTGTTTTTGGACACGATTTTCATGTCTTCCCTCGTAGCATATATCTACATCTCACTAAGCCACGCAATGACAAAGCACCCAACACACAGTATCTGGAATAATGCCTGCATTTCTATCAGTCTGCAGCTTGTCTGGCAGGAGCATTTGTCTGAATGCCGGCAGGCTGCTCTCTATATCTGCATATCTGACAGGCTGTCTTCTGTCTGTTTTCCGCTTTTGGTATTCTCCACAGGCTCGCCTGCATCCATGTTTCCGCGTGATTTTCCTCCGAGCTCTATGTTCGCCTGCCCAACTCTCCACCTCTCTGCCCACCTGTTTGTTTAGCTGCGTGTCCGCCCACCCACCGAGACGAACGCCCCAACAAGACAACAAGAGCATGCAATGGAGGTCTGCAACAGTAGTCTAAAGAGGTCACTGAAAAAAGAAATTGACTGGCAGGTCAAGAAGCTCACTCATCCAGAGAAAACAAATGCAGCGGAGTCACAGTGACAGTTGCAGCCCACCCACTCTTTCAGCTGTGCCAAAAAGGCCAGTGGTGACAGTGTGAATTGCATCCATATGTCAGATTACTGCATACCTTTAGAGAAGGTGCAAAAAAAATAAAATAAAAAATAACCCATAGGGGTATGTGTGATTGCTTCAATTCGCCACAATATTTGTCTGGGATTGTGAGAGAAATTAACAGAGTGTTTTGATGCCAGATGACAGTGATTAAAACAGCTAACAAACATATTGAGTTTGTCTTAGCGGTCATGGTTTTTACTTGACGTAAGTGAGCCACAGTTTACGACAAGACTGCCAGCATCTAACATCACTGCAATGAATAGCCTGAAGGGAGGCAGGTCTGAGATATGTGATGTAACGTCCCATCCATCTGTGATGCAACTAGTCTGCTAGCTTTGACATAATGAGATGTGATCAGCTGGTGGATCAGGGTAAGACCTGGAGAATTATTTAACCTTTTCATTTTGGTGAGTAGCATTGATCTTTGGAGCTGAAATCAGTCCATGATTGAGACTCAAGCAATAGAAATGCTCAACCACAATAAGATTTACAAGCAAATGGAAACATAAACAGAATATTTTATGGAAACAGTCAAAATAAATTAACGATGTCTCTGACTTTGCTAGATGCTTTCAGTCCGACGTATACACAAGCTGCACAGGCACATCTCAATAAATTAGAATATTACCAATAAACTAATTCGTTTTGTAATTTAATTTATTTAAATCATATGGATTCAATACACACAGAATATTTCAAGCATTTATTTCTGTTCAAGCAAATGAAGTCCTACAAATAGGCTTCGTAGAAAATGTACACAAAAGTACACAGGATCAAAATAAAACAAAACATACCACCAGGTGGACAACTGCTGACCTGACATTTGTCCAGTAGACACAAGAAACGTAAACCTTAAAAGGTCATTGCTTAAGAAGCTGGCTGTTCACATAGTACTGTATCCAAGCACAGCAGAAAGTGAAAAATGAGTGAAAAAAACAAGTGGTAGGAAAAAAGGACACAAGTAATGGGGCCACAGACCACTGCCTCTATACTATGCCACATAGATGCAGTAATTCATGTAAAAGTCACTGAGCTCATATGCTGTGCAATATATGCTTTCATTGTTACTTTTTAATGCATTTCTTATTTTCTTAGAAAAACATTTTCATAAGTTGTGAGCAATAATTATATTGATTTGCAGAAATACGTGATTGAAATACATCACTTTGTGTGCAATGACTTTGAATTGAATTACAAAATGTATTAATTTGTTGATGAAATTCTGATTTACTGAGTTCCACCTGTATTATAAAACAGTGTTTCATAATCATTGTAAGAAAAGCCTTGTTTTGTGAGAGGTTATTTGGAAGAGGTATTGCTGTGTGAAATGTTTTCACACAAAAACTATACACATAGTATATGTAAGTACTGTATATATTACAAGTTAAAATGCATCTACAGCTCTTTAATGAGTAGAACCAAGGCAAAAGCAGAGTAGTTTTTCTATATGTCTCTAATGAAAACAACTTTCTTTTGTGCCAATTACAAAAAGAATTAACAGAAAAGGTTTTTTTTTTTGGTTTTTTTTTTACAAAAGTTCATTACTACTAATTTATCCCACCAGATATTGGTTGTGTATTGGAAGCCTCCAAAAACAGAAAAAAAAATACATTCAGCTGCCCCATTAACTCCAAAACAAAATGAGAGCAGGGTTGTACCAGACAACCTAAAGGTTATTCTGTTTTTATCTCTGCCTGTGTTCATATTTTACACCATAACAATAAATGTCACACTGCTGTAAGCAGGCAGGCCTTGTTAAGCTCATGGTAACAAAATATTTTCATTATGAGCTATGGATTTCCAGAAAATAAAAACAGTTCAAGACAAATATCTAGCGATTTTCTTTCAGAGTTAGGTAGAATGTTGCTCTGAAATTGACGTTTGAGAATCAGCATGTTCCTTTGTCTCTGTTTTGTCAACAAACACGTTAATAGATTCAGACTAAACTTTTTTGGCACTTACTAGAGGACAAGGAACTGGCAGTTTCAGTGGTCCCATTGCAATTTCTTTAGAAATTGTCTAATCAAGTTCTAAGCACCTCTTGCATTTGTAAGCAGTGACTCTGCAACATGCAGTAAAAGGCACAATCAATGCAAGTAAAAGAGGTTCAAGAAAGCAATGAGAGAAAAACATCTTGGTTGGCTAAATCAAGACTCCTAGAAAAAGATTATACCCTAGTCAAATAAGTTCATAAAGGTGTTATTTATTATGTTTATCACAAAATATGAAACTGAAATAAAAATGGAGAATAGGTACATAAAGTCAAAGTCCAATTTAGCCAACTTCTTTTCCTTGCAATTTAATATGCACAATTTAATCAAATTATTCTCCAATTTCATATGGCAAGCTAGAGCCTAGTAGTAATAAACATCATCATTCACCCTTAATTACAACCCTGATGAAGACACATTTTCAGCATATTAAGTAAGAATGGAATGACACTTTAAGAGTGTTTTAATGTAATCCTCAGTGCCACAGTAGAACAAAAGGTAGAAATTCTGTCTGCTGAACTATTTCTATGAATATTTAGGTAAATGATTTGAATCATACAGATAAAAGTCCAAATGATGGCCCATTTCTAGTTTTCTTTTCACAGATTTTTGTATTTAAAACATTCCAATAGTGCAAAAGTTTATTATGGCATGCCCCCTTACAGCTCCTCTTTCGAACAGAAACGGACCCAGAGCTGCACAGTTCATCCACCATACATAACACTCATCATCAGATTCTTTTGCTCATATTTCTCATTTATCTAATATCAAACCCACTTTGAGTGTTTGTCGCTAAAACTCTGAATCTTAGTTACATTATTCTAAAGAAAACATCTTAAGTTAAAACTCCCACACGCTTCATATGAAGCTGAACAGTCAAAGCGCAGTCTCGTGATTGTGAACACTTTTCACACAACGGTGCAGAACACCCGGGGACGCCCGTTTCAATTCATTATACGTCACGCCCCTACCTGCAGGGGGTTCCCACTCCCTTCCTGCATCCTCCATTTTGCTTTTACAAAACAGTCGTAGAAAGAGTGCCGCACTCTTCTGCAGACAGCATCCTCAGTGGACAACAACATTGCCTTGTAAAGAATGTTTTTATTGTAATGTTTGGTGTGGACCCCAGGAAAAATAGTCTCTACTACGGAAGAGACTAAAGGGGATCCTTAAATAAGAAATAAACAATTTCCACCCAGAAGTTTTTAGCCATTTGATAGTCTTATTATTATAGCAGTTATTTAGTGAAGAATTGTATAAATGTACATAATTCCTCACCGTGTCAGACAAACATTCCTCATAATTATTCATGTCTCCAAAATCCAGATAGTGACAGAGAACTATTTGAAGCTAAATATCAACACTGCTTTCCGGGTGCATTTCTGCAAAATACATTGCGACAAATGTCTTACTAATCACAAATCACTTTGTACACATCCCTGTGTCTCAAGCAACCAGTTTTGTTTAATTAGATAATGGATACCTGGTGATCCCAAGTTGCCACTCTTTGCTGCAGTAATAAATCTGACTTTTAGATTTTTTTATACCTCACCCATCATCTTATTTTTCTCGCTGTGATTTGTGGAAATGTGAACTTGGATCTTGGGAAGCAGACAGTGGCTATAACATGTGCCATTGTGTCTAATTTTATATCACAAAGAAACAAGTTCATCTACAGTTTCTTTTTTATTTATTTTTAATGAGCCTTTATGGGTGCCATTAATTGTGGGACCACTGAGTTTGTGAAAATATAAACACTTAGTTTATATGTGAAAGATTATACTACAACAATAAAGGATGGATTCATTTTACATTTTTATATATTTTTACCATATGTAGCAACAAGCATGGATGTTTTGTACACATATGCTTTAGCTGAGAAACCGCAAAGGTCCTTAAGGTCCACAGAACGGATTATCAAAGAATACTAAAACTGCAAGTGGCAAACACTTAGTTAGTAGGTATACATCACTTCCTGAGTCAAAGATGATCAAAAGACATAACAGGAGCACGAGTTCAGCAAAGGATACAAATTTGTCAGCCCCGAGAAAAGAAAAAGATCAGATTAGATTCTGCCAACAAAACATCTTAAAAAGCCAAAAAAGTTCTGAAGCAGCTGTCTTTGGAGACATCAAACTTAGGTCAACACGTACCAGATTAACAATTGGGAACAAAGTAGGCGGAAGGCTCGGAGCAGCTCATGAATAGAAGCTTAACA
This sequence comes from Xiphophorus maculatus, assembly GCF_002775205.1. Taxonomy (NCBI): domain Eukaryota; kingdom Metazoa; phylum Chordata; class Actinopteri; order Cyprinodontiformes; family Poeciliidae; genus Xiphophorus; species Xiphophorus maculatus. The sequence goes on along the minus strand of NC_036444.1, from coordinate 17,340,924 downwards.
TGTAAAACAAGCGGAGGCAGTGTGATGGCATGAGCATGCGTGGTTTCCAGTGGCACGGTGTCATTTTTGTTTATTGTTAGTGTGACAGAAAGGAGAAGAAAGGAGAATTCAGCAGGAATTCTTAAATGCACAGCTATTCTCCTAAGATGCAGCTATGAAATCAATGATTTTAAGTCCCCATAAAGAAGATTATTTAAATGACAGAAATATAATTTATGAAATGCTCCTGCATTATCAGGGCAAATACTTAAAAAATATACCTCAAGTTGTCAATAACACTACTGATCACATTTATTGGCAAACTTGGAAAAGCTCTAAACTATCATTTCTTTTTTCTTTAGAGGGGTACTTTTCTACAATATATATTTTTTAATTATAGTGCATTTATTAAGTGGGAGAAAAAACTCATTAATATATTTAAAGGTGGCACAATTTTTCGTACCACTGCTGCCAATTACTTCTATCTTCTTTGGGCCAAACTCACCTGCAGTATTTGTAGTTGAAAAGTTTAATCTTAATTTCATTAAACCAAAGCATATGGCTCCAGTTAAAGTCACAACAGAGAATCGCGAACTATGTTAACATTTGTGACAGTAGGAGAAAAAACAGCTTCCTCCTGGTATAGGCCTCCCAAACAATCCATTCATACTTAATAATTGTTATGGAGATGTTGTGACCCCTAGATGCCGGTCTTTGCTGCAATTCTTAAATCATTGAGCTTTGGATTTTTTTTTTTTTTTTTTTTTTTGCCTCCCTTACCATCCTGCTAACTGTGCATGGAGGCAGAATAGACTTCTTGCCCAGTTGCCAGTGTCTAAAAGTAATAGGCCTCTGTGTCATGTCATGTTTATGCAGCAAGTTTTGGATTGATAATTAAAAGTTCCTAGAAACACACACAAAAAAAATTATGAAATACGTTTAAAAACAATGATCCATTTATTTTTATTTTACCATTATTGTTACTGGTATCAGTAAGTTTTTCACAAGATATTTTGCAGCTCAGTTATCTCTTAATATGGGGTTTTTTTGGCACTAATTGAATGTACTCATATTAATTGTGAAGTTTTACAAGGTCTTTAAGGGTATGGTACTGCAGTTAAATATGAAATTTATTTCATGCTTTTTACACATCTTTACCAGCTGTGTCAACACATTTTGATGGACCTGTGTATTCATATACTTCCAGCTTGTGTAAAAGTAGACAAATAGTTCACACAAAATACAACTTTCCCATAAATATGCCCAAAAGAATAAGATGGTGTTCTTTAAATGCAAATAAATAAAGAAACTCACACAGGCTGAGAGAATTCAGGAGCCTCATCGTTGACATTAGCCATCCTCACACGGACCGTGGCGGTGCCAGAATGAGGTTCATCCCCGCTGTCCACTGCCATCACCACAAACTCATACAAATGATTAGGCCTCTCATAATCAAGCCGCCTCGCAGGGAAAACAGTCCCATGGGGTGAAATGCTGAAATCCGGGCTCAGGGTGTAATAGGTGAGCTCTGCATTTAATCCTGAGTCACAGTCTGTGGCTAAAACTGTCAAAATGGAGCACATGACATCAGGATCATCAGTTAGCAGTTAATGAAAAAAAAAAAAATCATGGCATGTGCAGATGAATATTTTCACATCTTTGTAGATCATTATCCCTTTATGGCCTTGCATAACATGTAATAAATCATAAGTTCAGACAGCTACAATTATTAGAACACAAAATGTTCCTTGCTAGACTGATTACCATCATTTGCCAAAATTGGCTTAAAGACATGGAAAAGAAATAATTAAATGAACAGCACTTATGTGTGTATGCCTGGCTGGAAATGATTACATTCTAAGGTAATTACACAGAAAAACTATAGCTTTGCCTCTGATGTGTGATGAGATTTTTCCAGAGACCGCAGCCACAACCACTGTGAATTTCACTTAAACTCTCTGTTTAACACATACAACCCTGCCAGCTCCCAACACTTGGATACATCAATTTACTTTGATGTGTTTATTTGCTGCATGTCAAGCATCACATGCAGCCTGCATGTGTTAATGTCTCATTCTTTTTTCATCTTAGCACCTTGTAAAAAAAAAAATCACATCTGGTAATTTATGATACTCTTTTAATTTGGTTCGTATAATTTCACTGACTCATTAAATGTTAAAGAGACTGAAATTTTGCATTTCCTTTACACTTCTCCAATAAAAGCTCCTCTGTGAGTTTAGTCTACTTTGTCGTCAACTTCAGTGGGCCTTAGTATGTCCTGTGGGGACATACTGATAGTGAAAAGCTGATTTTCTTTGATATTTTATTGGTTAGCAGAGCAGTCCTCCAGATTAACAAATTTCCTCTATTTCTATGTCTGTTCACAATTCTGCCCACTCCTCCTAGCTGGGATTGAGTTTTTTTTAAAGATCAACCCTACAAGCTTCTTTTCTCTCCTTCAAATTGATTCTTTCACTTCCACTTTTTTCCACTAACCTATTAATCATTTTCTCTTATAGCTGGATCTCCATTTCCAACTATTTCTACATGGCATCCATTTATACTCCATATTTTATTGTTTTCTGAATAAACGTTTTGATTTGTAGTCCATTTCCCCTAACAAATTTTTTTTTTTCTGTACTTTTCTGTACTTAAATGTTTTAGATGATCAAACTTTATAGTCAAAAATAATCAATTCAAAATGAAGTTAGCCAATTAATATTTGATTTGCTGAGGTAATATAACAATCTAACAAATTATCCTCCTTGAGGCTTTGAACACAATGTCCTCAAGGATTACAAAAATCATACTTCATACTTTCAAGGTCATCAGCAATGTTGTCTCTATATCTTATTGATCTTCTTCAAGTTAATATATCCAGCAGTACTCCTATTTCATATCATTCATTCAGCCACCAGTTCAGTTATCCAATTGTAATTACTATTGCATTTATAAAACAAAATCCCTGAGGAAAAAAAAATCATTGGAGAGAAAATGTTGAACAGTTACAAAATATAACTAATGATATAGTTCAAACAAGATGTTTAAATGCGCTGTACAGAGAGCTGTGAGTGTGACAAGTTTTAATTTCAATTTTTGCGTTTCAATTTTGAAGTTTGCATATGACCGAGATCACTGTGCCTTGCAACATTTGGGAGAGCCTGGATGATGTCATGACCATGCAAAGTTTTGATAGGTTAGTTCACAGTATTTGAGTTAATTGGAAATATACTTGTGAATGCATTTCAAGGCAAAACCTGAAACACATTGCTTCACTGAGTAACTTGCCTGAGGTCATTGAAAAATTTAAAAAATATTAGCCAAGACAGCAGAAAAAGAGTTGTTGACCTTCACAAGTCTGGCTCAATTTTCTGATGACTTAAGGTGTCACGTTCATCTTTTCAAACATTTATAGGCGATAAACATGCTTTGGTGCAAATAGTCAACAGCAAAACAAAAGTAGCAAACCTTGTGAAGATGCTGGCTAACAGGCCACTCAGAGAAGATGTCATTATTCTAGAGGAAATTTGAAAAGCAAGACTGCACTTTGCAAAAGACCTTACATTTTGGAGAAATGTCTGATGAAACTCTACAAATGTTAATTGTGTTCATAATCCAAAAGGACTAAAAAGAGGAGTTTTTGCCTGATTTATTGTTAGACAGCAGGAAAAATGTTGCATTTTTCTATAATGCATGTAAATATCTGGTTTGATTTTTAAACAATGACATGAACTTTAATAGGCAAAACTTAATAATAATAATAATTATATTAAATTTATTCATAGTAAATTGTTAGTAGCTTTGTCTGTGTGTTTTCTTTATCTGTTTTTATATATATTTTTTCTCCCTCAGGCTGCATCTGAATGATGTAAAGCACAGCATCTTCTTACACTTAACTCTCATGAGTGCAATCAAAAGTGTAATTTTCTTCGGGAAGTGGAGTGCTTGTGAAAAAGTGTCAAAATATGTCAAACATTAAAAAAAACAAACATCTGTATTTAGATAACAGAACATTTCCGTACCATTTTAAGCCAAAGAGTTTTCTTAATTAGTTTCAGTTTGTACAAGATATAAACAGTAATAGTGGACATCCGTCCAAAGTTGAGACACATAATTTAAATCAGATGTTATTCTTATAAAAAATTGAGTATGTATTACATCATCGGTTAGAGAGACCATAATAAATCCAAACAAATTCATATCATCTTGACAGACTTTCATGGACCTTAGCAGCTGATGTTCTGAGGCAAAAATGGAGCCTTTATGTATCAATACGCTAAAACAGAGAGACTCACAGAAGCTGGAACTTTTGATTTAATTTAAAATCCATCCACAGTTTTCTTCTGTGAAATGGAGAAGGGGAACAATCTAAAAGTCTCCCTACTCCATTTATAAAGGAAACAGATGGATGGGAAATCTGAGGTCAAAAGAGTCTCACCCTGCAGTAGGGATGTTGCTGTGGTTACAGTCTCAGGGACTCCATCTACACTGTAGATGGACTGGAGGAACTCTGGGACACAATCGTTCTCATCCGTTATCAACACCTGAACCTGATTAGTGCCGGAGAGGCAGAAGAGAGGCAGAGAGAGAAAGGGAGGGAGAGGAAAAATCACTGTGAAAGAACACAAAATTAACCACTCTTTATTAGCTCTCAAATCCAGAAGACAACCATATCAAATGCTCTGTAGAAAGTTGACCCCAAAACTTAATCTTAATTGCATTTTCTAGTTCCACTAGTTGCCCGTTCAACTCATCCTTTATCTTCCACTTCATGATTTTCCCCGAGTCTAAAATAGAAATGTTTTCAGCATGTGAGTGCTGCAGTGTGTGTGTTTTCAGCAAAAAGCCCTTAACTGTCCTCCGTCCTACAAGCTCCCTGTCACCACAGTGTGTAAAGTGTGAAGTGACAGCTGAGTAATAGTCCTGAAATAGCTGGGAAAGGTTTTTCCCAGTCTCCAGCTCCTATTCCAAAACATGAAGCTGTACAGAAAGGATTTTCCCCTGCTAAATATATGGTGTAAAGGTAGCCTGTGACATAATAACTGGGTAACTAAATCTGAAAATAAATAATTTAGGTAAACCTGAAATGATTGATAGTTTAACTAAAATTGCTTACCTGTAGTTCAAATTCTGAAGTTTCAAATCTAAAAGACATTTCCTACATTTCAACTTTTCACAGAAGCACATTCCAAAACCCAGAAACAAAAGGTTTTTAAAACAATATATATATATATAAATAAAAAACCCAGAACAAAATCCCTGAGCCCCATGGTTCACTTGTTAACATTTCAAAACCACTCAGCCGTCCCATTTCTGCAGAAAGCGACAAATTCTGCTGCTCTTCCTTTGAGGCTATGGCCAAGTATGGTGTCAATAGGTCAGCGCTGAGTTTTAATCACTATTTTTTTTTTTTTGCAAAGCCTTGGCTACAGTAGCTCTGCATGAAAACACTGCACAACTGAACAAAAAAACCCAACAAAACAAAAGAATACAATGAGGCTTGATAAAACCACAGGAAAGAAAACACACAAAAACTAACATTCTCACAATACAGCAATGTATAAACAAAGCAAACTACAACAGTGACTTTCAAACTAAAACAAATGAGTAGAAATGATGAATAAAATTCCATGAAGTCCTAAAATATCAAGAGTTGAAACGAAATGGAAGTCTCTCAATTTTGGAAATAATGCACATGGATTTGTGTTGGAATGAAGCAGAAAGGATGAATGTGAACACAGTTAAACACAAAATAAAAAGTAAGAAATTACGGTTTACAAAGTTGAACATCTGGCTTTAATTTAAAAACGGTAAGAGAATTGTCTCTACTGTCATAAAAATCCCAGTCATTTATGTATATTTTTTGTGAGAGATATTCCAGTACTACATTCAAATTAATAGTCAACACATACACATTTCATTAAAAATCAGTAGCTTTAAAGTGCATTAAAATAACACACTAGAGACATTAACAAAACTGCTGTAATGTTCTGGCTAAATACCTTCTAAAACACATACAGTCTTTTAAAAACTCAAATGCACTTCTAATGAAGATGTTTTCATTTCGACCAGCTTGCTTAAGTACTAGGTTAATGTTATGGGGTAATTTTTCTGCCATAATTCGAGAGTACACATTTAGCACAACTCAAAAGTTTTGAGAACTTGTACTTGTGCTTACATTTTCAGTGTGAAAGAATAACTTCATGCCTTCTCAAAACTTGTAATGCTTGTACTCAAAGCTTCTGCTCTCTTTCAAACATTCACTGTGCTTTCTCAAACCTTTTCTCCTCGGGCTCAAAACTTGTCTCTGCTCGTATCAAATCTGCGTTTGCAAACCTCTTTGCTCTCTTGCGAATCATTTTCTGCTTACGCTTGGAACAGAGAAGCATTGTCGCCTGGTAACATCTCAGCCAATAGAATGCAAGTATTTTACTGGGTGCGTTTGTTTCCTTCTACTAGGTGTGACTGGGTGGGTATCTGTCTAGATTGAGAGACATCTGGCTGTCTTTTCACATATCAACTGTCTCATGCTATACTATCACAACATGGTGACAGTTTTAACAAATATGTAAAAAAAAAAAAACCTGCATACTCATAAAAGATACTGCACTTGAAGCAGGAGTTGCTTTGATTCAAATAAGGATGATTGTGCTTTGATTTTGATTGAGTTTGTTTAAAAGCAACTGATTCTATAAAGAAAAAAAAAAAGTCACTTATTCAGAATGATTTATTAATATATTTTGCATAACTGGAGCACAATGTTTCCAAAATAGGAGGACGCCCCCATTAAAATGAACAACATGACCTATACACTAATTTTAGCATCTGGCATAAGTTTAGTACATTGCAACAATTAACATAACAAAATATGAGCTTTGCTTCGCTTTATTGTCTTCCCAAGTTATATTTTTTTAAGATCTAGTTTTATGCGACAGAGCCACACCAATGAAAAGTTGCAGTTCTTTCAGTTTGTTTTACCAGAATAATGGATTCTGTTTGTTTTCTCACACACACGCCCGCGGGCCCCCACATGCGCACACCCACACAAAAAAAAATCAATTTCTACCTCAGTTTTGAGTTTAGTTGACCAGAGTGTGTGAACTCTCATGACTGATGATCACTAACTCACTGTTTCATGTTCTAATTAAACTAACCTCTGTTGCAGCACTCAGGCTGCCAGGCTCCTCGCTGGCTCGCACCATCAGAAGGTAGCGTCTCTGGTCACTTTCATAATCCAGCGTCCTGGTCAGGCTGATCTCTCCGGTGTCCTGCTGAATGCTGAAAAGGCTGCTGGGATTGATAAGCAGGCTGTAGCTGATTTGTTCCTTCTGGAAGGAAATGGCTAACACCACAAGGAAGCTGTGGAACAAAGAGAAGGTGATTAAAAGAAATTGAAAAAAGCAGCCTTTGTTACTTGATTTCAGCTGCGCCCATGTAGAATTAGAATCGAAATCCTCTTTTCCTGCATCAGCAGTGTGCTATAATGAAATCAATTACTTTATGCTCCATTGCCTGCGTGCTACAAACACGGTCAATCAGTTCTTGTCAGTTGTGTGTAATAATGTCACACTATTATGCAGACACCAGTGTTTGCTTTGAGGGGAGAGTTTGTATTCCCCTAATAGTGTGCGATTATGATTGTCAATGCTTGCTCAAGTGCACAGTGTGACCAAATGAATACTTATTAGCACAAATCTTAAATAGTATGTGAGAAAACTCACCTACTGCACACGTGTAAGCCTGCATGCATCATATTGTAAACTTGTTTTTTCATTTATGTAGTTGTTCAAATATGAGCGCATACGCAGTCTTTCTTTACCTTGTTAGTCCATGTAGTTAGTTACTGTAGCTTGCAAAACTTTTCAACTTTTCAAAAGCTGAAAAGTTTGAACAATGTCAGTTGATTTTATTTGGATTTGGATAAACCAAGACCAAGTAAGCATAGATGAAAAAACGTCCTGTGCAGTTGTCATAAGTCATGCAAAGGACCCAGCACATGGAAGGAAGTCCTACTATGGCCAGATGAAAGCAAGACTAAACTTTGGGAGCATACTAGCAATGAACACAGCATTCACAGGGTAAAACATGGTGGTGGCTGCATCTTTTTCTTCAACAGGAATTAAGAAACTATCCAGATTTAATGGGAAAACGGATGGAGCTGAATACAGAGAAATCTGTGAAGAAAACTTGTTAGAGGTGGCAAAAGGCTTGGGACTGGGTCGGACGTTTATCTGCCAGCAACACAACAACCTAACTATATACAGTCCCAGTATAGAGAAAATGTTTAGATCCAAAGCTGTCAAATTGTAATACAAGTGCTGCTTCTGGAATTTGAGCTGTCTTCAGTCAAATGAAGACATTTTTGGTATCAATTATTTGCGAGATTGATATGAAAAGAAAATTGTGATAAATATAACCACCCACAGATAAAAAGGTGTTAGTGAAGCACATTTGCCTTACCAGATACTTTTCAAAAGAAAGGTTAAGAAGAAATAAATCAGAGAATCCGCTGTACAAACTTATGCATACAACAGCAAACAAGTAACAACCCAATTTCTAATTTGAAAAACAGTGGGATTTGTTAATTAACATGTTCAGTCACCAATGTAACAATTAGCTAGAAATTATGTATTTCTCTGAATTTTGTGCTTTCAAAAACTGTGAAAGTCAATGAGTAAAAGATTGTGTGAAAAACGTGATCAAGCACTGTGCAAGGCAGCCATCTAATTTTTAGGGATTAGTCGCTTTGAGGTCATAAACCATTCACACAGAAGTCTCTTTGCAGCCACATTTAATTATTAGTATACAAATGACCATCCAAAAATTAAATTTCTGAAAATATTTTAATTGAGCATCAAGAGCAGCTGTGTGAACATAGTATTAGTTCTCAGACACCACATGCAGTTTTGTCTCTCTTTCAGTGCTTTTTTATGCATATGTTCAACTGCAGACTATAGTTTCTATATGTCTTTACTGCACATCCTGCTTGATTTGCTTGTTTATAATATTTCAGAAGTCAAATGTTTTTAGAGAAACTTCCCAAGGTAGCCATTTTTCCCCTTTCAGCTCAATAAAATCTAGGTTTGACTCCTCCAACAATTTTCACTTTAAGAATATAATCTTAATTAGAAATGCTCTCTGTTAAACTGTGTTCTCCTGGGTCATGCAATTATTCTTACTGTGGCAAGAATTGGTTTAAAGGTGCTGGAGCATGACTAAATACGCGGCTAAATTTGGGGAAAAAACAGTCTAATTAAAAGGCAAGACCTAAGAAAGATATCTAATTAGTGTAACATATTTTGTAAAGGCTAAATATTTTTAACATGACATCAAAAACAATAAAATAAAATAATTTCTTAAGACTCTCTCTGTCAAAGAGCGGAAATGAATCCCTGCTTTTGCACAAGAAGAATAGCACAGAACTCACGGCTGTCCTTCCGGGGTGTTCTCTGGTATGGAAATGGCGTAGCTGGTGTTGGTAAACTGCGGTGCTCTGGCCCCTGCTACTACAGATAACATGGCAGGTGCACTGTGGCTTCCCAGCCCATCAAGGGCCACCACGCTTAAGAGGTACTCTCTCTCCCTCTGTAGTACGAGCCCCGTAGTGACCACCTGGCCTGTCTTCTTGTCCACAGCAAAGCAGCCATCCCCACCTATAGGGAAAATTCAATTAAGAGTTTTGTTGTTTCTGGATCCAAAACAGATTTTTTTTTGTTGTGAATATTAAATAAAAAGTTACTAGGTTTTCCATTCTGAGTACATGAAAATATTAAAGTCAGTTAATAAATTTGATCATTAGACTAAGTGTGATGTCTAGTTACTTGTTGAAATAACTCAGCATACTTAAAATAAGACCAAACTAATTTACAAGTAACTTTTCGGCAAGATATAGGAGTTTGTTTTAAGTCAATAATTCCTGAATAATGCTAAAAAAAAGTATGAGCTCAGCTGGCAGATTATGTCACTTACACCTCAGAAAAATTGCATTGTTGAAATCTAACAAATATGAGATGAACTACCACTTATTTAATGTCAAAGACCTCTAACTAGTAATCCAAATGGATTTAGTAGTTGGAAGGACAGTTATGGCTGACAGCAGTGTTGGGTAGTTTTGGCCTCAAGGCTCAATCGCTGGTAGACCACATAAGCGAATGCTGACAGTAATGTTGACCTGTGAAGAGTTCAAATAAAGCAAAGCAACCAAAATATTTCAAACCTGACATTCCATAACTTTCCTATATATGGTATATAATGTCTCACGGTAGCCAATAATGACACAGCACAATCAACTTATTTAGTAAAACATTTTTCTTGGTACAGAAATTCTGCAGAAAATGCATTTGAGGGAGATTATTTACTGAAGGACCATGTTTGTTGCCTGAATACAAGTTTGCTTTATAAATTCAATCATTTATACTAGTATATGCTGACACCAGTGGTTTGTGACTTGGGGAGATCCGCTTTTTGAACTGCTTGTAAACTGTCTGTGTAAAGAAAAGTACATTCAGTCAAGATTATCCCATGATGGTGTTGTGTTAGAAACAATTGCTTCATATAACATTTATATATAAACTAGTAGATAATTTACTGAAGAAAATATCAGACACACTTGAGAAACCTTCTAAAAAATAACTTGCAGCAATACAAGTTAGATATTTGTTGATGGAGAGTTAAAAAAAAAGAAAAACCCACAGAGGATCATTATCAAATGTATTTACTCTAATAGGTGTGAACATACAAGAGATGAAATTAAAATGAGACCTAAAAATGTAATTCTTGATGTCAGTAAATCCTGTGTGAAGATCAAAATAATTCCGTGCAAATCATCTGCAACGGAGCTGCCATACCCACTGTGGTTCTCATCCCATCTGGTGTTGGACACATTGATTTTTTTCTCTAATGCCTCACAAATTAAAAAATAAAAAAGACTGGCAACAATAGGGAGTGAATTAGATATAGTAATTCTTAAAAACAGCTCGTCACTGATGAGTGCTGAAAGCATTCCTCAAAAGGAACAAATCACATTTGGTTGGAAACCAATTTCAGATATAAATGTATACTTGAGTACTTAGAGCAACATGAGAGTATGGGAATGACCCCGAATGAGTTATAAAGCCAGTCAGATTGGTTGGCGCTCCTCAAAAAGATTATGTGATCAAAATCTGTAAAGAAATAATTGTTTTTGACAAAATAACAAGAGGGACAATATTGACAACTCCATTACGCCATTAGGACAGCACTTACTGCTCTACTATATTTTACTAAGGCGCAGCATTCAGAGACATTGGTCTTTGACAGTTCGTCTTTACACAATTTCTCTACATTGTCCAGAGAATTGGTCTACTCTTTGTTGTAGCTTCTTCTACAGGTTTTCCATAGGATTTAGGTCGGGGGTGCTGAGATTGCTATGGAAGAATTTTTTGTCCGGTGAACTATTCAGGCGTACATTTTGCCTTATGTCTCGAATAATTAAGTTGAAATACCCAATCCATTTTCATTTTAATGACTCTGCCTAATTTAAATTTCAAATCCCCTGTTATGTTTACAACTTCATGATGCTTGCACCCTAACAAGGTATTAGAGGCAGTGAGCATGATGTGATTTTCCAAAAATTACCAAGAGTTCTTATAGCCGAGGTTTGTTCAATGTTACAGTCCAAGGAATTTACAGCAAACACTTCATACTTATGTGATCGAAGGATAGAAATGTTATTTTTATTTATTTAATTTTTTTTCTAGGATCATTCTCGTACAACTGATTAGTATGTAGACAACATATAATTGTTTTTTCCTGGATATGGTGACTGCAAGATAGCATTCTGTGCTGAAATTCTCTAAAAGCTAAAAAAAAACAAAAAAACAGTGGTCTGTATTTTTATGCTCCATATCATAAAAACAGCTAAAATGATGGAAATTGCTGTCAACTCATATTTTGATTTATATTTAATAAAAAATTGTGGATTGACAATTAGAAAACCACAGAAGCTTTTATCAGTTTAAAAAGAAATTAACTGTAAATGACTCCGGATAAGTGGAAGAAAATTGATGGATGGATAATTGTAACTGAAAAAAGGCCTCAAATATATTTACAGAAAATGTTGCTTCCATTATTTTCTAAAGTTGTCGTTGTTAGATTAAGCCACAACAAAAATGTTGGTTTTACTTTTTAAGGTGGGATCAATATAAGTGCACACTTTGATTAAATGTAACTCATGTACATCAAGTACTTTAATCACGTACGCACTGCTAAATTTGCTAATGGCAGAGAAAGGCCTTACTGTCCCAGAAAAACTATTTATCCACCATCATCAGTGGCAATGTCTGAGAATTCTCAACACACGCTGCTGACAGAAGTTGTAGCATGGCAGAGAGTAAGGAGATTCTGTGAGCAGGGCATACATGAGGTTTTTGCGATGTCTGTAATCTTATGGTTCTGCTTGAATAGGTGTGGCCAATAATGCCCTTTAAAGAAAATATGCACTGATGTTGAGTTTATTTGCAATGTAAAAATAACACAATGAACATTTATATTTTCAGCCAGATACATTTTTTACATCAAAATTGGTTAAAATATTGTTCACAAACTGTTTTTTGCCAAATACCATATTGGCCAGACAAAATATATAAAATATAGGAGAGACAGTCTGTGAAGCTGACAGCTTGGCAGTCCTGAATAAAGAATTATTCGGCCTCAATTCTGAAACAAGCATTTTTAGAAAGCAAATCTCCTATTAAAATAGCTTCACTGAGAAACAAATTTCGATTATATTTATACTTGTGTTAAAACAGTTTGAACAGATGAGTGTGGAACCTTAAGGCCTCTGGAAATTGTACCCTGTGATGATTTCTAATTTCTGTTGACTTTCTCATGATCTCATGCAAGAAACCAGTGTGTGTGCATATGCGTGTGTGCGCAGTGTTGTCTTTAAATACCTCCCCAGCTGTGCTTAACTAACTTAACTCAAATGCTGCAGTTTATCATATCAAAGTCTTACAGCATCTCGGCATCAGCATAATTTTAGCTTTCCCAAATTGTTTGAGGGGATAATAATCTTTCTGTATGTAAACTTATTATTCTGAAATTCAGCCAATCAAAAATATTTCTGATCATCCTCACTGACTTAAAACAGAAAGTTTTTAGTTTGACATAATGTCAGAAAATACTCTGAAATGCAATAAATATACTGATTTGCCATGGTTTAAGTACCGGTACATGGGTACACTTTCTTTCTTTCCTTTTTTTGAACAAATATCTAATGGCACTATATGTAGGTACCAAGTGGAGGTACAAACTGACCTGGAGCTAAGAAAATCACATACAACACTCTAATATCCAGTTTTTCCCCTATTCTATCTAATGGCAATGATAGGTTCAAACTTTAATACTTTCACAAGAAAACTCCACAGGGGATTTTACTTGCTCTGCTGTTGGCAATTTCTAAAGAATTGGGTCAAATTGTGGTCATCAAGAGGTCAGTTCATCTGATGACATCCCATAACGGTGTTAATGTTAAGCAGTGGATAAGAGGGTTAGACAAATATGGGTGAAATCCAAACAGGGAGTTGAAATTACTCTGAAGAGAAGTCCGTTCGGCTGAACTGATTTAAATTTCCGTTGACAAACGCCACTACTTTAAAGAGTCCTTAGCATAGTTATAAAGACAATGAGCGCTCGGTGAGACTGGGGTTTCAACTCAGAATGAGGACGCTGTGGGATGTCCTGATTACAGTTAAACCACAAGTCAGGGTAAATCAGTAAACCCCACAAGCAACATCAGCACATCCCCCAATCTCTGCCAGCAGCCCTCAATCCCTTTAGCCACCAGGGGGTCCACTATTGTGGCAGGCTTCCAGCAGCCCACTGTATGTGTTTGTGTATGAGTGAATGTGTGCTTGCATGATTCCCTGTATGAAACAGAGAGAAGCAGACAGACAAGAGTGCATGAAAAGTGCATAAACAAATCTGTGAAGGCCTCTGGCTGTGTGTGGGATTGTGTGATAGTGGCTGTGTTTGCAGGAAAGAGAGAGAGAAAAAGAGAGAGAGAGAGAGAGAAAGACAAAGTGGGATGGATATGGAGAGGTAGAAAGAGAAAGTGGGTAAAAAAGGATAAATAATCTAATGGACACATAAAAAGTGTATGAATGCATGAAAGAATCTGCATGCCTGTGGCTTTTTGTCTGAACAACTGTGCTGGTGACAACCTGGGCGTATTCATTTTCATACATTTCCACCTGCCATGTTTTGTACCAACAGCACAATGTATTTTACTTCTATATGTGTTGTGTATTGTTATGTGTTAGAGCAACAAAAAGCTTACCATCTGACAAGAAGTATTCCACTTCTCCACTTTTGCCCTCATCCCCGTCAATTGCCTGTAGCTGGTAGACAAATGTTCCTGCCACTGCCTCGGAAGACACAACAGCCAGGTATGGGTATGGCTTCATATTCCACTCAGGGACGTTGTCGTTGACATCAGTGATCGTCAGCTTCACCTTGTTCAGGTACCAGTCTGGGCCTGGAGGACGGTGCAGAGACAGTAGCAGAGATGCGATTACAAAAAGTGACAGCTGTCATGTAATTGTATGTGTTTGGAGGAGAGACAAGTAAACAGGGAAATATGAAGTACCAACAGACACTCGACTAAGGGTATAAGTATGTGAGAGATAAATCCTCTCCTGTAGATGGAAACACATAAATCAGGTAGGATAGTAATAAATGTCACTGTTTCTTGTGTAAGCTGTGCTGAAATAATCCCAATGCAGTCTAACCCAGAGATCTATCAAATCCGATTCAAAATATCAGCCTTAACGTTGTGATCTTCCCTGATTTTTTTGTGCTTAGTTTTACTCTCCTCTTTCAAAGTTATCATTCCTAGAGGAGGTGTACAATCCAGTCAGGAGTTTACATTTGCTCCCAGTGACATTAGTCTTTTAATGAAGTAGGGCTTGTAACTATGCATTTCAGCATTAAAAATAAAACTTTGGTGAATTTACTGTATTTTTAATCCACAAAGCTCAAAAATATACATTTAACCACTAGGAATGGAGTCAAGACATATTCTTCCAAGACCAAGTCTAAGACCACACTCTCCAAGGCCAAAACCAAGACAAAGACCTGACCTTCCAAGGTCAAAACTAAGACTTGGATTGAATGTTTGGAGTTTAACTAATATTTTAGGACAATGGAGAGGGCGTGGGGGGTGTTACGTTTGTCCTGTCTGGACATCATATTATGTTTTTACTATGTAGTAGTTGATTTGTGGTAAATTTGAAGGTATTCTTGTGTCTTTATTTGTGCAATACACCAGCAGGCCTGGCAGTAAAACAAGCCTTCTGTAAAACGGCCCCACCAACATTACTGACAGTTGGTAGCATACTCTTTGGTTTTAAGAACTCAGCTTCCCGGTTACGATGCCAAATGATTAAATTAAAACTTTTCTCCAGAAGACATTTGGTTTGTCCATGTGAGAAGCTGCAAAGTTCAGCTGAGCTTTAGGGAGTCCATTTTTGAGCAGGGTGGCTTTTTTTGGTCAGCATCCTCTACTGACATGTTGATGCATTATTGTAGGTGGATGGAGAAATGAGGGAGTACTATTCTTCAGCTTTCCCTTGAATGTACAGATAAATAGTTGCAACATGGACACAATAAGGTGTTTTAAAAAAACAATTATCAAAAACTGGTTTTGAGTAGATTTGTGAATGCCCTTCACAAAGTTCTGAAGGGCATTCACAGTGCAACAGTGAATCATGTTGCTCTGTGAATCATGCTTGAAAGTTAGTTCTGGAGAAGAAAACCCACCAATTAAAAAAACCCACTATCTTACCTTGCAGAGTGGTCAAATGTACAATCAAAACCTTTTGGGATCAAGACCATATTTTTTTTTTATTTTGTTTTATTTTTTTTGCTATGGGATACGCAACCAAATATTGGTTAAAGCTTTTGGTTAAATATTGGTTAAAGCTTTAGGTATAAATGCTACTATGTGATCTGGCAACACCTAGACTCTCAACACCCTAAATTATAAATGAAGTCAAAACAATCTCACACCATTCACTATATCAAATAATGTCAAGTTAAAAAATGAAACATTCATTCAGAGTTAAACGCAGGTTGTATTAAAATAAACAATAATAAGTTACTAAATAAATCAAAACTGACTAACAGCATAGCTAGCTGTTGTGTGCTAGCCCTGATTGGTTGTTTCCGAGAGCAGTGTTTCTGGATAAAACAAGGAGAAGCTTTAAAAAAAAATTCACAGATTATCTGTCTCGTGTTAGGACACAGCGAAAGTTTTAATACATACGTATTTTTTAAGTTACATGCTGCAGCTTTAAGAAGACGTTCGCGATAAGAGTCCATTGTCTGATGGGGAGCCATCGGCGCTACGTCTTAGAAACATTACGTCTCGATAGCAGCCGTCTTAACAGCGAGCGCAGAAGCCAGCGTTTTACACCGCTAGCCCGATAACTTTTATTTGCTTAGTTTTCTGACCGTCACGCTAATCCGGGTGAGTGTTGGCAATTGTGCACTGCTTTACCTGCTGTCTGGCTGCTCCAAATGTCTTTTTCTGCAGTGAGCCTCCATACCCTTACTCCGTCAAGTTCTAGTTTTTTTTTTTATGCCACAGACGTGAAGACGCAAACTTCCCCAACGGATCTTACCAGAGGGGCCGCTTTTCATTGGCTGATGTCCATTCTACGTGGTCACGTGCGTGGTCGTCTCACAAACACACTTAGCTTCCCGTTAGCTAAGAACAGCATAATGGCAGAACTGATACAACTTCTACACCTTGAAGCCTGTCTGCTACACAGTCTTACGTTAGCTAAACAGATCAATATGCAATGTGTCTGTATCTGACATACACTGAACATTTTATTTTAACAGAAAAGGCTTTGGACTAAACTGTTACTCGTGTAACATCAAGCTGTACTTGATGCCACGCTAGCATCAAGTACAGCTAGTCAATCAACCATCGCTGTGTTCAGGGAAGCGCTGATTAATAATCGAGAAATAAATATCAAGCCTGGAAACTTGATATCGTAACGGACTGAATGTTATGTTTTTAACGTAATCTTTGCTCGTCTCGCTGGGCGCAGGCGGTTGCCACGGTAACAGGTGTGCTTAAACTACAAAGAGACAGAGAGTAAAAAGGTAGGAGTGGTTTTGAGTTGATCACCTGTTCGGGTTATTTTACCTTTGTTTACTTGTTTACTTGCTGTGCCGTATTACAGCCACTGTAGTTTCTAAGCGTTGGACTAATTACCTTGTTCGTTTGTGAGTTTACGTCATTCACAACAAACATCAAATAGAACAAATTATTTCATAAAATTTTAACAAACAAATGGCTTCTACCGAGGTAATTATGTGAAATTAAATTAATTATATCCCAGCTTCAGAAGATTTGCCTTTACCTTTACAGAGCTCTTTGGTTCCTCCTATCAGTCTGTAGCTTCTCATATTGACGTCATCAAACCAAATTTTGGATCTACCATAACTGACTGACACCTGCTGGCCTCAGGTTTGTAACCAGCTTGTGACTGAGAAACCAGTAACCTCCTCCCTGATGATGACATGAACTTGTTAGCTCCTCTGTCCATTGTAGTGGCTGATATATTGTGAAAATCCGGTAGAAATGATGCACTAATCGAGTCGTGTTTACATAGAAACAACCGCCAGACTTTGTTTGTGAGACTTGCGGTCACGTGGGTCGGTTGTGGGCGGAGCTTGGTAAGGTCCATTACTCTCAGAGCGTTAAAGTTACAAACAAACTTGATAGGATTTGTGCTTGCGCAGTGTGAAGGAAAGGGGGCCCATATGCTGCCTCTGCAGGCTGAGAACTATGAGATACAGGTGATCGGTTTTTGTAATGCCTGGGCCATCACCAATCATACATTACTAATATATAAAGTATACATTGCTAATATATCACTTTTACTGTTATGGTGTGCCACTAACATAGTGTGCCACCAATATAAATTGAATGGTTCAAATAAGTAAGTACAAAAACAAAATTAATCTGGTATTTATCCAGATGTTTAGTATAAACTCCTCATTGCCAGGGTGGAGGATGGTGGATGTGAAGCCATGTATTAGTTCTAAATCAAGTTACCCAATCAGACTTACAGCATCAGATGGGAGAGAGTGTCAGCCACAGTCTCATCTAGCAAGTCTTGGTAAAGCTACCTTGATCTTCCCATAGGGATGCATGTATGACGCCTCAAGACAGCAGGCACTTTGTCGCCTGCATGCTGTCTCACTGAAGTGAATAAGAAGATTCTAGGAATCCAATTACCAACTTGCTCTGTCTAAGCTGAGGCTGACTTCAAGAGAGCACTGTGGCACCTAAAGAGAGGCTGCGCACAAGTACTTCTCCTTATGACAAGAGCATACCAAGCATTCATTCAAACTGAAATTATTTCATGCTTTGCACATGTTAAAATAGAAATAATGTTGAAAAAAATACTCCTGTTAACGTCATAGGCCTCAATATGCATATCTGTTGCCTCAAGTAAAGTGATTCACAGATCTGTGAGCACAAGACAGTATTTCCACAAATACTGGCTGTGATCATGTGTCAACGTGGCATTAAAGAATGTCAGAAGAGCTGCCAACCAGTTCAGTGGGCTGCCATCCACTAAGGCCATCTGCCTCACCACAGAGAAGAAAAAAATCCCTGCCAAGACAAACATGTTCCCAAACACATGCACCAACAGATTAAAACACAGTTGCAAAAGTTTTGACATCAAAGCAGGTTATCACAAAGTGACAACATACTTCCAGTCCTCACACATCTCCCTCTGCCTTCACGTCCCTCTCTGACAAACACACACCAGTGGACACACCAACACACTGGTACCTTGAAAGCTAAAAGTAGCTATGGGTTACAAATCCTGTTATGTAACAAGAACTGTCCACAGGCTACACGTGTGCTTTTAATCCAAGATAAAAGAAGAATTTGTGATGTATCCTGTCACTACCTGAACTCCGAGTCAATAGCTCTTCTCTGATGTAAACAGCTGGTTTATGTTGTAGACATAAAGTCTATGCTAAGTCAACAAGGTCTGATAAATAGAGCTATGTTCCCTTTATAACTGCTCCATTCATGAAATAAATATCTTGCCTTTCAAAGTATACTTCACATTTAGCCGTGATACTGTCACAAACTTCAGTTTTTTAATTGAGGAAGACCAACATAAAGTTGTGAATAATTGTGAAGTGAAGAACAAAAATATACATAGATTGCAAGATCTTTTATGAATAAAAATCTGAAAAGTGTAGCACACAGGTGTCAAACTCCAGTCCTCGAGGGCCGCTGTCCTACAGCTTTTAGATGTGCCACAGGTACAAAACACTGGAATGAAATGGCTTAATTACCTCCTCCTTGTGTAGATCAGTTCTCCCAGCCTTGCTAATGACCTAATTATTCTATTCAGGTGTGGTGCAGCAGAGGCACATCTAAAAGTTGGAGGACACCGGCCCTTGAGGACTGGAGTTCGACACCCCTGGTGTAGCACAACACTACTCAGTTTTCTAATCTGATACCCCAACATCAATTCCGGTGCAATCGCCTTCCGGACAGTCAACCTGTGTGCAATTTTATGTCTGTGTAGATCAGTGGTTGTGCTAGACTTTTTTGTGGTCCACAATTTAGTCAGACCCTGTCAAAGAGAATCCTGTCATAATCTATTTTTACCCATATGACTGCATTTAACTTTTATTCAGTTAAATTAATATTCAACAAAATTGCACATTGTGCCATCATAACACATTAAGCAAATTAATACAAACTTTTTTCTCCACAGTGACAAAACGAATTGACTGTGGTAGTAACCATATATAAGCAATCAAATGAAACAATCACACTTAAATTATGAACATGGACACGAGCTATGCATCGGCTTGTCCATATAATCAAATATCTCAGGGTTTTGATATTAATCTGAAGGATGAATCAGTGCTCTGCAGCCATACCGGAGACTGGAATTACAAGCAAATCTCCAGCCAAAATTTTGAAATCAGGGAACATTTCTCCAGTTGATGTGGTCAGAAGTCAGCAAAAAAATCCCAAAGAGTGCACTCCTGGGTAGCGAGATGCATTCAGTTCAGTGTCCAGGTCAGATCTGATACTCAGATGGGAATATTCTTTTTTTACTGACTGATCTCTGTAATGTACTCTGTGCATAAAGTCGGATATGGCTGCGTATGTGCATCAAGTAATCAGGTGAATGAATTGTAATCCTTCAAAATAAAGGACAGCCTTTAGATTTTTCTGTCATTGTTAAAAAAAAACCCAAAACAATCAAATACCGAAATTATTCCGTTAACACGATCCCTGGTGTAGATCTACCTGTTATTTATAGGCATGACAGTTTAAAAAAAACAAAAAAAAAACTAAAAAAAACCCATTGGTGTCTGGGCTCTCTGTTAAAGATAGAGTGAGAGGTTTGGTTGTCCAGGAGAGGCTCAGGGTAGAGCTGCTGCTGCTCCATGTCGAGAGGAGCCAGTTGAGGTGGCTGGTTAAGATGTTTCCTGGATGCTTTCCAGGTGACGTGTTCTGGGCACGTCCCACCAAGAGGAGTCCCAGAGGAAGACCCAGGACATGCTGGAGGGACGATGTTTCTCAGCTGGCTTAGGAATACATTGGGATTCTAACTGGTCTGGATGGATGGATGGATGGATGGACAGACAAAGCTGCACACATGGCCATCTACCTAAACTGACAAAACTGAAAAAGAGAGCTGAAATTTTTATACTGAAACATGGCATAGGTAGCATCTTGGAGTGGGGAAACTTTATTCAGCATGGACAGGGAAGGTTTTCAGAACTGAAAGATAGATGCTGCTAAATGTTAAGATCTTAGGTTGTTTGATTTGATTAGCGTTTCTTATTTGATTTGTTCAGTCTAATTCCTTTCACCACGTGAAAAACAGACGTAGAGATCACAATTCTTTTTTTTTTTTTTTCAACCGGTTTACATTCAATTTTTGATAGAAAATGCAATTTAACACACTCTGCACTAGTTCTGGAGCATTCACATCTAAATACAAAAGCTAAAAAGTGTGTGACAGCTCCTAAAGGGATTGTTAGAAGGATAATAACAGAGAAAGGAAGAGCTGGAGGAAGGAATTAATCTAACTTTCTCCTCAGGGGTTTAAAAGTTCCTCTGCTGAGGAGAAAAAAGTTCAGGCTAGACTGTGATGGCACTTCGTTTTGGATAAATAGCCACTGTATCGTGTGGGCAGAAAAACCAATCAATGTTCTGATGTTATCTCCTAAAATGTTGACAGCGGCAATTTATGCACTTTAAGCCAGATCATCCTGCCCTGGAAGACGGAACAATCCTTTCATGATGAATAATGAGAAAGGATAAAGATTCTGCTGCAAAGTAGAAGGGGGGTTAAAAAGCACTTAATCAAAAAGAAATCAGAGCTCTAGCACTTAACATTTAGTTAACTATAAAATCTTTGTAGGGAGCGATGCAGGACATATTCCTTGCCTTCTGCTTGTTGGTGTCTTTCCCAAACATGTCTCTGTGGTAATGGTGGAGATGATTTTACAAGGCTCCATCTAATTAGCTTGTTACAGAGAGACTAATCAGAGCCAAGGCAGATAATTAGAGCCTATCAGCTCTGGAATGATAATGAAGAATGTACACGGGTGTGTGCACGCTTGGGAGGTGCAGGACTTATGCCTGAATGGACCAGAGAGAGAGAGAGAGAACACGTCTCGTGTTCTGAGGCTACAAACGTGAGCAATTTCTCTCTGATCTGTAGAGTTAAGCAGAGAGTTGGCTGTGAACGATGACCCACAAGCACCAAACCGACACGGGCTGCCTCACCTGACTGGGACAAAAAAGATGTGATGAAATAACAGGCAGAGCCTCGCAGACTCCAGTGGATTTTTCAAAGTCAAATATGCCTTGTGCACTCTGTGTGATGAAAAGCTAGCCTGTGCTGTCTACTACAATCCCATAAGGATAAGAGCATCAGCTGGCTGGCTAGCATAATGTATCATGAAAAGTCGTAAGCTAGAGGTCCATGGTGTGGTTGGCTCTAATACAATGACTGTATTGTTTTAGCATGAGTGTGAATTGTGCAGGAGTGTATGTGAATTCGCTCTCAGTGCATGCCCAGTCTGTTGATGTTTCCTGCTGTTAATCCTCTTCTTGGGTACGTGCTATATAAAGCTGCTAAGTGGCTTGCCAGTTAGGGAAAAAAAAGTTGTCTCAAGTGCTTCTATGCACACATGCACTACCCACAGTACAAGGACAGGGAGTGTGTGTGGGAAGGGGATGAGAGGAAACAGAGTAAAGGAGAGAGGCACAGATACAGGAACACAAATATCTACAGAGCGAGTGAGAAAGAGGCTGAGAGGCAGGAAGAGGCATTCAGCATAGTGGAAGGAGTATTCTCTGATATTTAACAGAGAGCATAAAATACCAAATCAAAGACAAGAGCATACACAAGGGATGTACAACAAACAGCAGAACGGAGCAAGAGGTAGCAGGAACAACACTGACTGGTAGGAAAACATGAGGTAGCAGACCATGAGAGCAAAAAATTAAGACAGAACACAGAGTGTAATTAATAACACAAGGTTTTTCCACATGCATCCCTTGTTCCCTCTTCTTCCATTCAGGGAGAGAATTAGGATACAAATACGTCTATGTGGAATTAAACAATTTGCGTCTGCAAGCATAAACATCAATGGCCCGTGTGAGATGTGGAATTTCAGAGGGTGCATTTTTAGCAGCAAGTGAATGGAAAGGGAAAATCAGCTCAAAGGGGGAGTAATGAGGTACATTAACCAAATGCTCGCGGTGTTAAGAAGGCTCGACTCCAACCTATGTGCTTAAAGCAAAGTGTGAAGCCGTCAGCAGGAGATCAACGTGCTGGAAAGCGCAAGGGATGGAAATCTATTAACACCGCAGCAACTGACACACTTACCATGTAAACACACAGATTCAGCTACTTTCATCCCAGAACAATTACAACGGTAGGCATCCTCGAGTTTTGGTCGTTCTTTTAATTTAGAATAAAAATGCCTAAAGTTTTTCTGAAGAACACGTGTGCGTGCTTTAGTAGCTATTTAAAGGCTTTACTTTATAACTGTATCAACAAGTAGCCCCACATTATAGCTGCAGATATGAAAAAGCGAAGGTCATGCAGCTTAGTGAATAAAATATATTCTGTAGAAACTACAAAAAGGAAAGTGACAAACTTTATTTATTTCTTTTTGTCAGTTTCAGTATAAAGAACAAGGTTTCATTATGATAAAATGAAAGTACATTGTACTTCTGTTCTTTTTTCATAGGGGAATAATAAGGTATATCTGTTTTTGCCAGGTTGTAAAATTCCTAAATCAAACTTAAAGTGTTCCACCATAAAGTTATTAAACAAAATTACATAATATGGAAAAGCCTTCTGTGAAAAATTAAGAACAATCTGTGGTTTATGGAGAAAAGAAATCAGCATTTACCTTAGTGAAGAAATTTTTGCTTCCTGTGGATATCATACCAAATTCACTAAGAAATTTAAGAGCAACCAAGCACTATCTCTAGTTATTTAGCTATCAAGTTATAGTTCAAAATACAGCCAACACTTTATGGGTCTGATGAGCGTTGGCTCCTTTCCAAAAAGAACATGGCAGCATGACTTAGGTATATAAAGCTGCCTATGAATAAACAACTTTGACACAATATCCTTAGAACAGAAGAAAAGAAGACGATTTGTTTGGCCAGAATCAAGTTTATGGCATTTCACTGCAGTCACCACATTTTAATTATTAGCCTGATGGTCAAATTGTGTTAATTTGGTCTCGTTTGTTAGCCACAAAACCTGAATAGCTTTTAGTTTCTCAGGAACATTTAATTCCTCAAATAGTATAACAAGGCAACTCCCACTTGTTGGATCCTATACAGCTCATCCAATTTGTTTTATACATTTTCTAGATAAAAACACAACAGGGATTGAACTAAGAAGCCATTTGTCATCTAATAGAATGCATTTAATCTTACATTAGTGCATTGTATCATGTATGCTAGTAACTGTGACTGGTAAATTTAAATTATCGACAAATCAGTTATTTGATGTAAATTAGACTTTTGGCTGAATTTGGACGAGACAGTATCAGATATTACTGTCACCTTGATTTAAAATATTGAATATTAAGCCCTGGCAGGGCCAGAATCTCTGAACTTGCATTTTCTCCCAAATTGTTTGGGATAAATGTGAGTGCAGTGGTGGTGGGGTGTGGGTGGAGGTTTCTTCTGTTTCAGTGGCTACATTTCCCATGTAGCATTCTCACTTCGCCCATTTTCTGTGTTGTACTTAATGAAGCTAGAGGGTGCCAGCACAGCTCACTACATTTTTTTCTTTTTACCTGTAGCAGCTCTTCCTCTGTGCTTCCTTTTAAGAAAATTGATGTGCAAACAAAGTCTAAGAAAACATCTCTGCCAGTCTGAATATAGAAACAAAATCTCTCTAACATGAGAAGCACAACAAGGAATCGTAAAACAAGCTGGAAAAATACTGCAACTGAAACATTTTCTGGCAAAATGGGAGCACATCCAAAAAGTTTCCAAATATAACATTGGTTTTAGAAAATCCGCTATGATGTACATTTCTCTATAATTTTTCAGAACTATTTAATGGTTTCTTACTCTCATGCACTTTTCTTAATTTTCCATTTTTTCCCCCTATTTTTATTTCTATTTAATGTTTTTGTTTGTATGTGAAAGTATTAAGATGAATTTTCAAGGATAGTTAAAAAAATCTCGTGCCCGGTAATTGGAAGCACGGATGGATGGGCGGACGGACAGATGGATGGATGGTTGGAAATAACCTCGTATAGCTGGGTCTTTTTATTGGCGCCCATGGGAACATTTTTTTCTTTAAGTTCAGCCAAAAGAATTAGAAGGCATATTCAGTCCTCTGTCTTTTTTTTTTTGCTTTGAGGCAAACTTAAATGTACCCTATTCACCAACATAAAAGGCAAGGATTTAGAGAGAGCAAGTGTTGCATGGAGATATACTGGTAGGGTATACAGCCTTTAGAAAAAGGAAATGTAAAATTGCTGAAATATTTTAAAGCTTGTACTTGGAAAGCTATGGTAAATTGCATGTCAGTTCTATGATTCTAAATTATTTGGGGTTAACTGGAGTCATTTTTGTTCTAGTGGCCTTTATTAATAATAGTGGTCTGACAGGAAAGTGTGTTGTGAGAGAGGAGTAGACATGCAGCAAAGAAGTCAGGACTCAAACCCATGATGGCAGCGTCAAGGACTGAGGCCTCTGCACTTGGATTGTTGGCTTTAACCATGCGCCATCGCCTTACCTATAATGGGTTTTAATATTATTTAAATTTGGCCAATGATTCTATTGTCTCAATATTTTGGTAAAAAAAAACAAAAAAAAACTGGAAAGGTTTTTAAAAATAAAGAAATGCACCTAAAAAATTAAACACACCTGAAAAAAGTAGAAGCTCACTCTTTTATACTAGAAAAATACGAAAATTGACTAAATCGGAAAAGTTACCTAGGATATGCAATACTGTACATTTAACTTTTGAAGCACTATTAGGTCTCTTAAGTCATTTAGTACCTGTTATTTGCCAAGATATTCTCAAAAATAATTTCACAGAAAGTTTGGACTTTCTATTTTCAAGTTGCGTTAGAAAACTGTTATTCTGTTGAATTAGCGGGTTATCAATTCGAGGGCCTTTTTTTTTTACAGCTTGCCTGTTCATCCTGTTAATATGTGGGTACACATAGTTCCTATAAAAAGAAAATTGCTTTTACAGATCAATTACGATGAACACTATTTGGCATCTTTGACAACAAAAAAAGATATCAAAGTGAAAACTGGTTTTCACAGAATAATGAGAATTAAATAAAAAACATGTAGCATTAATGAAGCGATTGCATAAACATTCGCGTTCAAGTCAGTATTCAGTCAATGCACTTTTGGCTACAATTGCAGCAGACCCAGGCAACAGTTGCTGTATGCAAAACGTCTCCCATCTCAGCTGCTGAAGATTGTAACTCCTTCAGCGTAGTCATAGGTGTCCTCATTTGTAAAAGAGTGTGCAGCTTTCACACTAAAAATTGGCATAGGGAAAATTTGTGAAAGGTGCAGTGCTCAAAAAATTCACATGTACAAAATTGTTCACACACATGTGGCTGGTTACCTTTCCATCATACATCCTAATTTGCATGAAATAGAGTGCAGCTGCAGGTGCCGCGTGGACTGCCCTTTCCCTGCTCAGAAGTACATATACAAAGTAGTTTAAATACCCAGAAGGCTCCCACTACGTATCCAGGCACCTGCCGCGTGGCAGCTCTTTAAGGAGCTTCTTAAAGAGACAGAGTCCCCTTTAGTGAGTCTATTTATGTTCTTCCTAGCTTTCACAAGCTGTTACCTGGAAAAATTGGCCCGTTGCATTAAAATTGCGATTCTTCTTTGCAGGAAAAATAAATAAATTCAAAAGCATTTTCATTTTAAAAAGTAAAAGGATTGATGTATGCACTTCACAACCATTTTGCTTCATTCTTATACAGACAATTTGAAATATGCTTACTTGATATAATTTAAACATGAAGCGACAGCAGAGAGGCAAAGCAAAATACAAAAAATTTTTTTTAAAAATACAACCATGACGGGTATGTGAGTCACTTTCAAAATGACTCATCAAATCTCTTCTAGCCATGAGGAATGGGAGATACAAATTAGCCCAAGTGAGGTTATCAGAATGTAATGTGAGCACTAAAAGTAGGCCTCCTTCTTTCCCTTAAATGGAATTTTTTTGTCAGCCTCTATCTTAGTAACCTCAGAGAAATTAGCATATTGTGCAAAAAGGGATTTGTGCTAACAAAGATATGCTATGACATCTTAAAAGAGAACTGTGTCCAAATATTTTGCTGCTACAAACAAATTATTGTAAATAGAATTAGTAGAGCAAAATGAGATAAGATTTGTGGTCTGACTATCTCAGAGAAAGTATCATTTAAGATGTTTCTTTTCATGTCAACTCTGAACTGGTAACATTGTACTAAACTTCTACTCAGCATTAAAATTCTTCAGATCAAGGCCACACATTTCCTGAGATGTGTATTCCACAATTAATGGAACAATTAGTAAGACTTCTGTTCTGTTTGGGAGAAAAAAAAAAAAACTTTTAGTTTTTTACACTTCGCTGGATAATTTACAAAATAGTTTCCAGTAGGACACAGTCTTCTTGCATAAAATAATGGAGATCAGGGTGTGGAGGCAGAGATGGTGCTGCTAATTATGTTCAGGTTGAACACTGAAAGGTACAGCTACATCCAAATCTTAGAAATGTATCTACAATCCGTGCTAGATAAAGGAACTGCATTTAGCTTATTAATACATGAGAAATGTTTGCTAAATTTTGCATCTTTATCAGATGATAATTTGTCAGCAACTGCTTAATGTGTCTGAATATGAATTTAGACATGTAGTCACTGAATGATATGTTTAAATATATGCCACATAGAGCTTTGTTTAAAATAGTGGCACTGTGTTCACTGTCCTCTCACGTATTTTCTACCAGATATTAAGTTCTGACGTTTAAGCAAATCACTCCATAATATTAGCCTTGTTGGTTAATATTACCAAGATAGTTCACAAGTGTGGTTTTGGGGTTCTTGTCTGTCTTATCTAAACATTTTTCAAGGGAATTTGCTCTTCAACGTAAGATAACAAAACTCTTAAAGTAGTTTGATGGATGCAAACTGACACCAGAGGGTGATAAACACCGTAGTTCTATAATAATCAAGCCACTGTGTTTCATGAAGAAGTATATGGTGTCCAACAAGCTGTCTGCAACCCCTAGACTTCTAAAGAGTATTTGTTTGTTTATAGTTCAAGAGTGTTCAGCTATGGTGGCCAGAATTTTACCATATACAGTAAAATTTTGGCCACCATAGCTGCTGGTATTTTACTGTAAATTAGAATTGTCTTTTTTTTTACAGTTCACCCCATGTATGTAGATTTTTCAGTATCTTTTTCAGGAGCTACTTGGTGATAACTAGATTCAAAAAAATAGCCTTGGCATTTTTTGACCATTGTTGTCATTGTTGTACCCCTAAAAGAAGAGTACTATAAGCCAATCTGTCATTTTAATCTTCTTTTTATTGCATTGCAAGGTCTAACATACAAGCAACATTGTGTCATAAAAACATCCACAGTTGTTTTCGCAGAATCCAAATGGAGTTCTTGTCCTTGCTAACAAAATGTTGGGATGCTTCTGAAATATGTTATTTCCAGGAGAAGACGCATTCTGTGCTTGTTCTCATGGATCAATTTGTTCTTATTCTCGTTACACATGTCCCACCTAAGGGATTTATCTAATTGTTTGTGGACAATCAATATGATCTTTATTTTTAAAAAGTGCTGATTGTTTCTAAAAACTTATGAATTAGAATAAATTTTTTCTGTTCTTCATGAAAATAAATACTTTGCCATTTCCTCAATAAAAGTTATTTATGCTTTGAAATTACAGAATATTACTGTATCAGATATACGTTCTGAGCTTTGGTTATGTTCGGCACTTAAACTCTCTTGACAGCTGTCTTTAAAAAAGCATTAGTTTATTGTTTTCATCCCACTTCACCTTGACTGCAGCACACTGCAGTAAAGAGGAATGACTTTGGTTTTGGTCTCTTCCACATCACTAGTTTCATTTTACTTAATAACACGCTAAGGTTACCATCTATAGAATGGATGAAAAAAATTCTTAAAGCTCATGATTTGTAGAACACCATGGTGTTCTACAAAGTTATATTCTAGGTCCAAATTTATTATAAATCTATGTAATCCATGAGTGATATTATCAGTATCTATAGCTCTGGAAAAGATTAAGAGACCACTTAAAATCATTTTCTCGAATTTTATTTTTTATTGGTATAGTTTTGAGTAAAATGAACTTTTTTTTTAATTCTATGAACTACTGCTAACATGTCTTCAAAATTTCAAGCACAAATTTTGTATTTATTTGCAAAAAATGAGAAATGGTCAAAATAACAAAAAAGATGCAGCGCTTTTAGACCTCAAATAACACATAGAAAACAAGTTTATATTCATTTAGAAACAACAATACTAATGTTTTAACTCAGGGAGAGTTCAGAAATCAATTTTTGGTGAAATAACCAGGAGGTTTTCAATGGGATTCAGTGGAGTGGGTTCTTAATTTCTTCCAGAGCTATATACTGTATATATATAACTTTTTTTCCTTTTTAAAATTTTTTTGTCAATCATCTTTCCTTTTAATGTTCTTATCTGATTATAAATGTTATAAGAGTTACTGTTTTTACTCTCATTTGAATAATTTTTGGTGACTATTTTTCACTTCTACTTCACTAAGAATAACTTGGGTATTGCTACTCTCACTTGAGTATATTTTGTGGAAACTCCACTCACCGTTGATCATTTAGTTAATCCATTCAATTAATGTAACAAGGGTTTATACTTGACTGATAAAAACCTTTGTCTTTTTCTTAAAATCGCTGCACTGGCTCTTTGTAAAGCTATTAATGGTCTGGCTTTACATGCTGTTAATGAGAATTATTTTACATTCACACAAGAATACTGTGGTATTAAAATGCAGGATTTTTGTTGTCCACTGAATCTTCAGGGAAAACCAGCTCAGCAGAGTTTCCTTTGATTTGGAACCAGCTTCCTCTTTGCATTGGGTCACTGATGCATTCAAAGCTTTTAAAATTAAACTAAAACTATTTAAAGGAGCATTTAATTAGGATTTATAGTATATTCAGTTGAACTTCCAGTCGCAGGTTTAAAATGGTTTTGTGTTATTTCTTTTTATCAGCGTCCTTCCTTTCTAAACAAAACTGTGATTTTAATTAGCTTTCTTGAAATGTATTTTTTTTTTTTGTTTTTTTATGGTGATATATGATTTTTGTTTTTGTTTTACAAGTTCCTAAAAAGACAGCAAGATAAAACTGCAAGTAGCAATCAGCGAAAAGTTTTTATTTAGGAGTGTTGCTGTTAAAAAGCAAAAATTTGCTCACCATGGCGAGTTCTTCAATGACATGTAATGAAAAAGACCTAAAAACAACTAAATGCAATAACATAGTGGTTAGAGAAGATTTCGGCAAAACAAAACAATAATCCTGATTTGCCAGTCATTTTTAAGAAACCAATTTAGAAAACAAATAGAGACATTGTTCTATAATTTCAGATTTATAAAAACTACAGAACTCTACCACATTTGGACTCTGTAACTTATGTAGTCTGTACTTAGAAATAGTAAGTTTATGAGAAATTAGCTCGATTGTACTGGATTGTAGAATTTTAGTAGCAATTATGTTAATGGTATACAGGAAAATATTAAATAAGGCTTCACAATTAATCAAATCATAATTGTCATTGCAAAATCAAAGCATGCTATATTGCAGTTATAATAAAAATGTATGCATTATTTGACTATTATATTTCAAGAGTCATACATTCCCACTCTTTAGCTGCTCCATACCATCAGTCATATGGATGCACTTTTGCTGTCTTTGATGCTCACATCTATTTACCGAGTAACAGATCTGATTTCTACATTGACTCTATGCATAATCAATGCAAAGTCTTCTGATTTGACTAGTTTTAAAGAAAACAAAAATACCAAGCAAAAAAGTGGTATAAGATTAGATTTATAATAGAAAGTCTGCAAATCATTCAAAAATGCCAGAAAACAAATATGTTGTACGTATCGCATCTTCCAGAAAGTGGACCGAACTAAATGGCTACATTCACTTTTTCTGCTGTCATTGCTAAACTACAACCATATCAAATCTCAAACTACTCAAAAATTTGACATCAAACATTCTTCTGTTTGCTGATTGGCCCAGTTGATACTCAACTGGAAAAAATTTGGTCAATGGGAGAAATCCCAGATGAAGCACTGAGATGAATAGGTTTATACTAAATTTATACCAGCTTCAGCCAAGATTTCTCAGGACCATGTAGACATTATTTAAATGCATTTTAAATAACAAAGAATGTTTAATGAGTAACAGAAATTTTAGAGACCGAGATGCTGAAGCTCACAGAAAGTGAAGGAGGAAGAATGTCACAGCAACAAAAATATCACCATGGCATGTTTTCTCAATGTTTTGCAACCTTTCTTTTAAACTGTTTTATAAAACAAATATTATACAAAAACATTGAACTAACATTTTTTAAAAAAGAACCAATATGGCATCAGGGAACTGTTCACTTCAACAGTCAACAAGTCTGCAAGCTTACTGCATACTTTATTATACTGAATTATTTTATTGCTGTAGATTCCATTTTGTAGTATTGCCCTTCTCATCCCTGATTTATAGAATTAGTGCTTTTTACAGAATATTTTCAACACTGTTACTGTTGTATTTCACAGTTTTGTCATAGCTATTCAAAAATAAAAAGCAAGAGTTTATGATGCAAGGCTTACACAGAAACCATACATTGAAACAACTGCAACCATCGCTTTCAGGACTTGTGAGAGTCTCCCCTGACAAAAGACCTTACCACAAAAAGTAGCCTAAACAATAGGAGACTTAGTTGGGTACTTGTAGCCTGCTGTGGTTTGCACACATTAACATGAAACAGCCCTGCAGGCACCAGAAGTCACTCCAAGGCTCATCTATTTAAAATGGAAAAAGTAAATTGTGGTCAATTTTTCTTTAAAATAAAGTAGCTGAGAGAGAAATAATCGCCGAGAACAGCAAAGCAAATTACAAAACTAGCTAAAACCTCCCTGAGATATTTCAGTAAGTATTAAATACACCATTAAAGCCAACAAGATGCTGTGCTCCCAGCAAATCAATACCAGTCTTGCACTGTAATGAGGATGGTAACAGGTAGGCTGAATACAAAGAGTTTTTAGCTGCTTTTAAAAGAACATCCAGTGCTGTTTGTCTTTTTTCTCCTGTCTACACTCTAAGCAGCTTTATATCGTCGTATTGTCTAAGATTATTGAGAATTGGAAGGTAAAGCGATATAACAGAGACTACAGACAGTCCATTTATTGTAAAAGAATAATATCTTAGGGTTTAGAAATTGATTGGAAAGCAACAAAAGAAAAATAAAGCATTTGGCTACAGCAAGTTTTCTTTACTTGTATAAATGGTTGTGCTTTCTCCGGGTCTTGGTAGGTAAAGATAAATAACTGAATGGATTTTTTTTTTGAGGACAATCTGAAAAGAAATTTCAGTTCCAAATGATTGGCAGTGAGATGAATTCCTCACCTCCTCACACATGAAATTGGGAGAAACAATTGTACACACAGGTATCAGGTTACACTTACATAACCTCTACATTACCAGTCAAGCATCATCTTTTCTGAGCCATCTGCAAAAATCATATGTAATTAGAGCTGGCAGAGAAGTATGCTTTCTACTCTCAAATTGTTATGGAAAAATGAAGTTGGAATCCAACTTACTAAAGCATGTGTCCAACAGAGAAAACAGAGCTCCCATCCATTATTCCACCCACTGGGCACTCTACAGTAAAAAAATGACATGATCTACTGCAACACATGCATCCTCTGTCAGTGGAATGGCTGAAACTTATTTGCAAAGGTTACAAGGGCTGTTAATCCAGCTGACAGTCAAAGATGGAGTTTCTGAGCAAAATCCTCACCGTGTGGATCTGAAGTTTTCAGATGGAAATTGCTGTTTGACCTCTCTCTGCCCTGCTTTGCACCTTACTTTGAGCTTTCATTTGCATGTCTGATGAGGTGAGTAAATATGTGTTTATTTCCCCAGCTGGCACCTTTACACATGTACAAGTTGTGTGTCAAGTACCGTCTGCAGAATGGTTTGTTTGGCAATAGAGAATTATTGACATTTTATGGGATTTAACGTTGTTTGTCCATCTATGTGTATTTGACAAGACTCTGATGTGGGAAAATGTGTGTTTGTGTGTGTCAGGGTGTGTGTGTGAGGTGCATTTTTGTTTAGCTCTGCTGCTTTGGTGGATCCAGTGCCACATTACAGCAGCTGTGTACCGAGCAAGTGGAATGAGTATATGAGTGATGAGTGACTGTGTTCACCTCAGTATTTATATCCTTGGGGTTACAGCTCCTTACAGAAATAATCAGACCCCAGAACCTTTTCACATTTTGTCATATAATCACACACTTCTGTGTATTTTGGGGCGATTTCATGTTATAGACCAGAACAAACAGTGCTGAGTACTAGAAGGAAAATGATTCATAGGTTTTCAAAAGCCTTTGCACATACAAATCTTAAACATGTCGAGGACATTTGTATTCAGTACCACTGAGGCAATAATTCACTGAATTACCTTTCACTGCATTTATAGCTGCAGGACTTTTGGAGGATACCTCTGCCAGCTTTGCAGATCTAATGGCCCATTCTTCTTTGCAAAATATCTCAAGCTCAGTCAGATTGGATTAAGAACATCCTTGAACATCAGTTTCGATTCTCGCCACAAATTCTCAATTAAATTTAGGTTTGGATTTAACTGAGCCAGTCTAACGCGTGAATATGCTTTAGCTAAGCCATCTCATTCTAGCTCTGGTTGTATGTTTTGTGTCGTCCTGCTGAAAGGTGAACCACTGCCTCGCTTTCATGTCTTTAACAGTTTTATTTCCATATTTACTTTCTCAGATGACCAAAGAACTTTCTTTCACATTTGTTGTATCCTCTATGGCTTCCGGCAAACGGCATACCAGACTAACTATGGCTTTCTGTCGACAATGGCTTTCTTCTTGAGATTCAGCCATAAAGGCCAGATCTGTGATCTGTGGCTACTAGTTTATCTGGTCAGCAGATTCTCCCACCTGAGCTGTGGATTTCTGCAGCTCCCCCAGAGTTTCCAAGGCCTCTTGACTGCGTGTCTGATTAATGATCTTTTCCTCTGATCTTTCAGTTGTGATGATTCGCTAAGTCTCAGTAGATTTGCAGCTATTCAATACTTTTTCATTTATAGATGACGAAATGAACGTCACTACTTTCTGTTGGTCTGTGACAGTAAATACAGTGATGTCTGCGGTTGTTAGATGGCAAAGTGTGAACAACTTCCTTGGGTTTTCACAAGGCACGTCTTTTGTCCTTTTTCATGAGAACAGAGACCAGAACAGAAGTGCAGAATTGCAAAGCAACGTTTCTCTCTCCCTTTCCCCTCATAAAGGTGCGCCATTTATCGTTGCAGCTTTCGTTCTTTCATTTCGTCATTAGTCTCTATCAGCGCCCGTCTGTTGGTGTTACTGCATGTCAGACAGCCATCTTTCTCTCTCCATAGTTTGATAATGGGGAGGTAATTTCAGTTTTATGGCAGTATGACTCTAATGATGAGGAAGGGGTAGCTGAGAGCGTGGTAGGACGGTGAAAAATGAGTTGCTTTTTTTTCCCTGCATTTGTAACACACCTTTGTGCGCACATATCTGTGCCTTTTCTGCATCGAAATGTAGGTGCAAGCTCATCCACATACATGCAGACTGACACAGGACAGGGTCCAGCTCCAACCAACGTCCCCATAACTGAATGGGCTGTTAATGGAGACTAATGAGGGAATAGTTCCACGGCAGATGTGCCCTCTCCGCAACACTGTTTTAGCTTGACACCATAAAACAGACCCAAGTGAGACATCAGCAGGCAAGGAGCCACTTCCTGCTCTGATTAAACCCTTTATATGTTACACAAATTTCAATTTCTCCTTTTTTTTTCTTACCAAGTTTGCCTCATGCTGTTGCACCCCAGGAAATAAAAGTAAGTATCATTACGACATAGCACCTAGAGTCACATTAAATGACAAAAGCGCTGGCAGTGTCAGCCAGGCCCAAAATCTGTTACAAGGCCATCTTCTTCACTGGAGTGTGAAATTATTTTAGCTCTCTCCTCATTATAGGATTTTAAAATGCATTATAGTTAGGGCTTTTATGGTGTGCCGCGGCATTAATTCAATTTGCCCTATTCACGCTTTCTTATTATCACGCTCAGTTCAAGCTACAGGGAGAGGAAGCTGCTGAGCAGTGCTTCCAGGTCTTATCTCCAAAGGATATAAACTACAGTACCCCGCTCAATCAGAGCTGGGAACTGTCTTCTTCATCCATTCATCCACTTTCCTTCTGTCTCCTCTGCTCCTTTTCCCCAGACACTGCCTTCTGTGGTGACCTCCCATCTCTCCTTCCATCTTTCATCCCTCTCTCCATTTCCCTGTGAGTTGGTGATTGATGGAGGTGGTCCATGGAGTGCTTTTCGATATCTTTCCATAGAAACACATCTCTAGGCAAACAATCACGCACAGCCCGCGAACGGACAGGGATGCCAACACACACGAGCGCAAACAGGAGATTGGTGCCAGGCAGAAGCAACAGAGGCTGTTGCACAGGTTTAATGGGAAAACAAGCCACAGTGTATGGGTTAGACAGGATTAATCTATCACTGAAACCAGGCCTGGGTCTGTGATTGTTTAGCACACCAGAGAGGGAGGCATTCTGGGTACCTCGTCTCACTGTCTGTTACTGTGCAAAAGGTAGAATAATGTAGTGAACATCGGAAATGCATTTCCATAGAAGCAGAGGACATTAGTATGGAGAAGCAGTGCGGAGTTAGATTTCGGCTCTGACGGCATTCGTCCAATAGAAATGCTGTACACTTGGGTGAATGCACACACGGACATGACAGAAAACATGCACACACTTCCGTCAAATGCATTAAACTGAAGCTGGATTCTGTGGCTTATTGGTATGGAAGGAAGGAAGAGAAGTGGGGATGAGGATAAAGTCCTCATTTAGATATCTAATCCAGTGAGCAGACTGTCCTTTGTGGACCATCATCTCCTGTCATTAGCAGCAGGACAGCAAAATTAAACAAGCTCAGCGTGCATCACCCAACGTGTGAGGGGACAAATCAAGAGTTAAACTCCTCCAGGCCATCCCAGTTGATCACAAAATCTGTTATCACTGTCACATTATCAACAAAAATCTATGACTAAATATGTTCACCGAAAACTAATATTAATCAATCTTAATGCCTTAAATCTGTGATGATGTTCACATTGGATGAGCATGATCTTATAGGTTATTATTATAAATACATTTAATAAAAAGCAAAGCTCCATCATTTGGATTAAGCTTGCATTTAATCCAAACACTGAGAGAAGCAGAACGACTCATTTGTAACTTTGAACACGCAATTTTTCATGCCGCTAACCAAACATTTACAGTCAGATCTTCAATTTAGCATTTGACAGACACGGCCATTTTTAAGTGCAAGATATCCATCAAAACCAAGCTACCGCACAGTCACACAATTAATTATTGAGATGGTATAGCAGCTGAAGTGTCAGGGCAGAGAGGGCTGAAGTAATAACAAGTTGATAAGTTGTGAGAAATTATATGTAAAATTGAAGATAGTGTACGTACAAAATATAGAGAAAGTATTTATACACAAAATCACCTTCACAATATGTCAAATTTGAATTATTTTCATTGGAATTTTAGGTATTTTATCAACAATATTAATGCATAATTGTGACATGGAAGGAAAGTCATATGAAACCTTAAAAGTGTGGTTAGCCTTTATATTCAGGAAACCTCCCCAATTTTAAAGTCTTGCCAATTATATTTTTGGTAGATTTAGGTCTTGATTTTAGTTGGGGTTTTTTTCTAACACATGGATAATCTTTTTACTAAACCATTCTGCTGTAGTTGAGTCTCAAAGCATTTGCAGTCTCTAGCAGGTTTTCTTTCAGGATGGCCCCATATTTAGCTCCTGTCACTTCCATCAACTCTGACAAGCATTACTGTCCTTGATGAAGAAAAGACTCTTCGCAGAATGAAGCCTTCACCACTAAGTTTCACCATGAGTGTGAGTTGTCCTACTTGATGTGTATTGCTAGTTGTTTTTGCCACAGATACTGTAGCCTTTTGGATGTAGGTCATGAAGTTCAAACTTCGTAGTTCTCATGTGACCAGAGAACATCTTTGCATATAGTTACTGTGTAACCTACATTGCAAAGTAGGTTGCACAGTAAAGTGCAAGAGTGCAAAGTGCAAGAGTGCTCATCTCATAGATATTTTATCAACAGTCCAGATCCACATGAGATGTGGATCTGGACAACTCCTCCAAAGTAACCATGACTACGTTTGTGCTTAGTCATCTCTTTGATCTTCCTTTCAGATTAGGTGGCCACTCATACAGTTTGCGTTTGTACTGTACAACTGAACTGGACATGTTGTTGTCTGTTCAATAATGTTCCCTGACAAACCTGTTCAACAAACAGCTGCATTAAACCAATTTATACACATGCTGTTTTTGAACTAAGTTGGTAAAGACAGTGGTTCAAACAGTATTTCATTTTGTGGTGTCAGAATACAGGGAGATGACTACAAATGCACAACACATGTGACAAACTAAATTATCCTTTTGAGTCATTTCATTTCACAGTTATGCAGCATAAATTTTCACAGAACATCTTTTCCAAGTCAAGCCTCAAGTCTTTCACCTTAAGTCCAAGTCAGTTCTTAAGGCGACTAAAATAAACATTTTTCTCATTAACTCCACAGCATGTAATGCACCTCTGACTCGACATCACTGCAGGAATCAAAGGAATCCAAAACTGTATCATTTGTCCTTAGGCCTGAATTACCGCATGAACATTTAGTAATCATTTCTGAACATTTTAATATTCACTGAGAGTTTTATTTTTTTAACATTCATTTCTCAATCCTAAAAGAAATAGTTAAAGGCTACTTGATCTTGAAAATTTATCATATTTACATCATTAACAAGCGATTCAAACTTTTTAATGTTGAATTTCAGAATGAATGAAACAAAATATCTCTGTGTCATAGTAATGACCATGTTCCATCTCAATGTTGTCCACTTCATTAAATAAATAGGTTTTGCAAGGTTCTTTTTCTCCTGTCTCCACACTCTAAGCTGGAAATATTTTAATATCATTTTCTAAACACACATTTAAAACATTAAAATTCTAAATAGTAAAGATGTTAAAATTTAAGGGAAAATTTATAACATAACTAACTAGGCAAAATGTAACGACTAAATAAACCAGAGTGTTGAAGAACTGAATAAACTGAAGAGGACGTGGTTTTATTTTGATATTTGCAGCCAAAAGTGTGATTGTAATGACAAATAGCTAAACAGCAAGAGAAGTAAGGCAGGTATGATTTAAAGTCATTCAATTCAGCAATAATTTGTAGAGCCATTCAAGTGGTCCTTATGATGAAGCTACAGCTAACATGAACAACTGGTAACTTGTGGATTCTTCTGGTTAATAACCAAGTATATACTTTTCTAAAGTCTTTTCCGCCTCTAGTGTTCTTTATTTCACAGTGGTCAGGCAGGAAAGCTGATTGTGAGAAAAAGGGAAGACATGCGGTGAAGGTCAATGGGCCGGGACTCGAACCCATGATGGCCACGTTGAGAACTAAGGCCTCCGTAAATTAGTTGCACGCTTTACCTCTGCACCATCTCCCCACCTAAGCATATACTTTCTCAGCAATCAGAGCAAATCAGAGCAACAATCTGTTGCTCACATATAGGCTTCCTTTGAATATTTGTTACAAGGGATAAAATCTGAATAAGACTCAAGTCTCAGACAAGGAGTCCAAGTCAAGCCTTAAGATTTTAGGGCAAGTCTAAATCAAGTGGGAAGTCTTTAATTTTGCAACATAAGCCCGACTCTAGTCAAAGTCGCCATCTCTGTTATGCACTGTTCATTGTTGGTCTATCACATGAAATCCCAGTAAAATGCAATACAATTATGGTAATGGAGTTGTTATGTGACAAAATGTTTATAACACTTTCGCAAGTGACACATAGATTTTGCTTTAGTAAAAAGAAAAGAAAAAAAAACATTTCTCCCTTTACACTTCTTGTGAATCAAGCTGAATAACTGGGTTTGTAAAAGCTGCACCAAACTTACTGCATCACGGAAAGTAGTTTCTCTAATTCAGTGGCAAGGCTGGCAGTAATGACACAGTGAGATCCCTATTGCATGCCTCTCATCACATTATAAGACCTTCGACCATATGGTCTGTTTAGTCCACAGAATTAAGCCCTGCAAAGGGTGAAATGATAGGAGGGTTCTGCCGATTCTCATCTACTGAAGAGAGAAGACACAAATTGGCGGCTGGAAAGCAGAAGAACAGAACACATCTGCTTTCAAAGCCCCAGAATAAAACAGAAATGTCCAACAAGAGTTTGAGAGAACTTGACAAAAGCAGACAGCAGACAGAGAAAGCCAGATCACAACACAATAAGGAAGAAATGCGTCATCTGAAGATCCTTTGTTTGAATATCTGTCTGTATAACTGCAGCACTCTCGAACACAGACGCTCTAATCTTAAAAAAGACATATAACAGGCCATGCTTTCTCTTAGATCCTCATCAGCCCTGAGAGGCACTACATTTTCTATGCATCAAAGACACCTGCTTCAGTAATCAGCCATCCTCTGGCATCGATGGAGTTCTTTTTTCTCTCGCTGTTTTCATGAGACTGATTGAACCATAAACCATGAGATGGACATCATCTTCAAACACATTTTGCAATCTGAGAGACAATTCCCCAGCCTTCTCCAGTACATCATCTTTTTGATCGGCAGTCAGCCAGAAATTTTGCAAGAATCTCTTGCTTCATTTTGGCATCTATCTATCCACATCTGAGTCATTCTCAGCTTTTCAAGAAAAACTATGTTCTCCGCTGTGCAAATTGGTGTCCCACAATTACCACAATTTGTGAAATTTGTGTGTTTTACTCCCAAGCAAAGTTCACGACATGTCAAAACATCTCAGGGTAGCTTTTGCAGCCATGTGATCGTTTCCCCGCCGCATTAAAAATCTTCTTGTTCACAGTTCAGCCGGCAGAACTTTCAAAGTTGTCTGCGTGCTTATCCGTGCCTCCTTGGGCCACCGAGAGCAGAGCTGCAACCATTGTTACGCTCAGTTAATTGGACCTTTGGGTACAAAAGGTTGAGAAATTCAAGACCAAATAAATAAGCAGAAGCATCGAATTCCCATGACATATCCCCACGCAGGCTGAAATTTTCCTTTTTTCATTCTGGTCCATAGGCGGGCCTGTCTGAGTGGCTGATTCATTAGAGCGCTTCAGGAGGGTTCTATCAACCCCTCGGCTCAATCACACACCTACCTCTGTGCAAGTTGGTAAACTATCAGCTGGCTTCTGTCACAGCCTATTCTGCGACATATAAATTGTTGTTTAAAGTGATGTTTTGTGACTGGGAGCAAAACTACTCCTGGTTAATCAATACCACAAAATCAATTCAGCTCTCTGGGGGAAATGAGAGATGACCCAGCATGCCAAAGTGGAGCCAAAGTGAAAGTTTAGGAGGGACGGGGAAAAATGCCAAGGAACAAAGCAGTCGCCAAGCGAGCTCAAACGCCACTGTGTTCATCAGAAATCTCTCCACATTTAGGCAATCACAGCGAACACAATAGCAGATGATTAAATTATGTCAATAACAAACCTCCAACTCAAACCTCTGCCTCCCAATAAACCAGTGTAGCCGTATCACAGATTAAATTTAATAAAACAAAACCTTCAGCACTGGTTCTAAGTTTCCCGTGCGATGTGCGAGCCATGCTCATTTATCACAAAGGTAGACATCAGGTTGCACAGAGGCATTCAGGGAATCAGTGCGATTGGAGGTCAGCGAGACATTTACCTGACAGCACCTGCCTCGGAGTAAAGTCTAGAGCTGACCATGTCTGTTGTAATAGGCATCAATAATGCAGACGCTTGGCCCAATAAAAACTCCCTGTCACCATGACGGTCTTCAAAGCACCGTGCCAAATGCAGCACTCACATCTCCCACAAAACCGCACACAACAAACTAATATGTGTAGGTTGAAGGATGAGGTTTCCACATCTGTGAGACAGATACAGCAGATACTCACTCATTCACTGTCTGGGATTTAATTATGTTTTCATCCAATCCCTCCCTCCTCTAGCTGTTGCAGTTATAATAGTCCACTAGTCCTGGGTTTAATATTAACCCTCTGGTTGACTCACATTAAACGCAGTTGCTGTCACCGTGACTTTGTGACGAGATGCGGAGTTTCTGCCATCGGATTTTATTCATTAAGTCACATAGGGCTGCCAGATCCCTGTAGAATCTCCCACCATGAAAAACAACACTTCAGCAGAGCCCACTTCAAACAAAAAATAAAACGAAAGATGATGAGCTTTGACTGCTGCCACTAAGAGGTAGCATAGCATTTTCATCATGACACAAAGACTGCAAAAGGATTCAGCTCAATCAAAACATGCAACTTCTGTGGTCTTATGGCTGCGTAGTTTAAGAGCAAAACACACATTTATCATCTGCACTTTACTGGAGTGGCTCCTAACCATTTTGCTTTTTACTTTCTGGTCCCGTTCAGCTACCTACACTATACTTCTCTGGTCCAATGTGCTTTTCCTTTACATTTTATGACTCATTGCTTCATGTTTAAAGTATGACAGGTGTCACTCAGGGGCCAAAACAAGCAACAGTTCATTGTGTTGAGGACATTTTAAAGGGATAATTTACATATTCAAAAAAAAGTGATAATCAAGGTTTCAAGCAGTAAATATTTTTCATGAAGTTGATTTGATGGTCTTGAAAGCTGAAATAACTGAATCTCTAAGCAGGACCATGATTGAAAAAGAGCTTTCATGTCTGAAAGTGAGACCAGCTTGAAAAAAACTTTACAGCCTTTCATGCAAACCTCATTTTAATAACCTAAAACCAGAGGAATATTTGCACTAAATCTACAGCTGGTGACTTCTGTAAAATATGCTTTTTACATAATTGTTAAAGCTGACACTATGTCCTCACAGGATCACATGGGATAGATAAAAAAAAATCCAGCCTCTCTCCCTCCTCTCTGTGGTCCTACTGCCATCTACAGAAATACACCGTTCAGCCAGAAACAACCAATCAAAACCAGCCAGAGAGGTTTTACACTGTTAATCACGCTTGTGTAAACAGCAAAAACACAAATTCTTAACAAGTATAATTTTGGTGCAGTTTCTACTGCAAATATCTCTGTACACTTGAAATAAGGCAAAACTCATTTACAAGAAACTTTTCAGCAAGATACTGATCAAAAGGTACTTGTTTCATTAGCAGATAATTTCACTGATAATACATTTTTTGCTTGTTATACTGTGTACTCAGATATTTGCGCTACAAACTAGACCAAAAATTCTAAGTAAGATTTTGTGTTTTCGCAATGTGTGCACAAACCTACTCTACAGCTCCTTCACAATTTATTTGTCTTGAACTAGTGACAGTATATTCAGTATGTTCTTAACAAATATGTGAAAAATGTTTATAAAAGTTACATAGTGCAGGTTTAAGAGTTTATTTATGTTTTGCATGAAATCTCATTCAATACCTGGATGAGAGGAACCTCTGTACATGGAAGCAGGTGACCTTTAAATGAAGGTAGGATCTTCCTGTGCGAAATAAACTGAGAGCAGATAAAAAACCTTTTCCAGTTAGAGCAACTACCTAATGGCTAAGTAAATAAAAAAAAAAGTTTACTTGGACTAGCTGGATCTGGATGGGTAGAATCTTCTTTCAAACCGAACATGCTGAGTTCAATTCTAGCTTCTTTCTTCTGCAGGTTTATGTACCTGTTGGGAAGGG
Source organism: Xiphophorus maculatus (assembly GCF_002775205.1). Classification (NCBI taxonomy): domain Eukaryota; kingdom Metazoa; phylum Chordata; class Actinopteri; order Cyprinodontiformes; family Poeciliidae; genus Xiphophorus; species Xiphophorus maculatus. The sequence continues at coordinate 17,298,289 of NC_036444.1, read as the reverse complement.
ACTTATCCCAAGTTTTCTGTTTTCTGTATTTTCACCTTTATAAAATTTGTCTGACACCAAAGGTGACAGAAATTTGTCTTCAACAAAGCTCTATACTCGCATAAGACATTCAGAAACACATAAATACAACTTATCAATGTTAGAATGTGTATTCATTTATTAATGCTGCTGCGAGAATGTGGCTCTCTTGTTAAAGCATTTGAGTGATCATTTTGACTAGAAAAGCACTAATTAAAATCTGCATATTTATCATTGCATGTAATATTTTTACACCACTTGCATTTTTTTTATAAGGGAGTAACTAATCAAAAATGCATTGCATTCTGTTCTCAGTATATATGAGTGCATATATGCACTCATATGTGAGTGACTCAGTGCATATTATCTTGCAGAAAGTTTTTAGACTTTATTATAGTATCACATGTTGATGTGCCCCTAGGCAAGGCAATTAATGCCCAAGGTGGCTACTGATTTGCATATTGGCGTATAAATGTGTGTGTGTGTGGGGGGGGGGGGGGGGTGAATGAGCGAATGTGGCTCTAGTCTAAAGCACTTTTAGTGGTCATTATGAATTTCCTATTTTTCACAGAAATAGGATTATTTGTTCTATCCTCTGTTTTTAATGTAGACATCATTTTTGTGGAAAAAAAAAAAAAAAACATGCTAACATGATTTCAGTTTAAAGGTTCTTAAAATAATAGGCCACTATGATGTTTTGGAGATTGAAGTTGTTTTAAAAGTAGAAGTCTGCTTTAGTCCTGATCTCTGTTGAACTAGCTGCTAGATTTAACATCATAGACCAACTGATCTAGATTTCTACAAAGTAAAACACCGGGGGAGTTGTATACAGTAGGGAACATATTTACTGCCTATTACTAGTCAATAGAACCACTCTTCAAAAATCCTGAATTGTTCCTTTAAAGAGGGGGTATTATATAAAATTGACTTCTTTGAGCTTTACATCACGAAATTGTGTTTCCCTCATCAAAAACATGCCTGGAGTGTTGCTTTGATTCTTTCATGCATGTTTGAGGAATCCTTGCATCTCCTGTGGCAACCATTCTGGGGTGCCTAAACGCTTGTCTCACAAAAATACTGCCCGTTTCCACCAAGCTCTTGGACCTGCAGTCTCCAGCCGAGCTTCTGCCTCACAGAGTAGCCTTCCTCTGCACCTTCTCCCCACAGCGACTTGTGGCAGCAGCAATTAGGAAACACCTGGTGGAACGACACATCTGCTGAGCTTGTCATGCAAACTAACACTCATAAGAACGGTTGTCAACAGCATAATGGAGGAACACTGTGATGACGTGCTGAAGGCAGTGTGTTGTTAAAAAGCAGGAACTTCTTAAAGAGACAGAAGAAAAATTGTCAAATTGCTGAGTCAAATTTCTTCTAAGTCATTCTTGATGTATGCAGGATTTTTACACCAAGTGAAGGTAAAAGTTACTTGATTGTTCTATAAAATGGTTCAATGTGCCTGGAAAATACATAGTATTGCTCTTTTAAGAGTTTGTGTCGACTTAATATCTGACTTACAGTGTATAACTCTTTGGTGTTCTCTCTTTATTGGAAAAGAGATTGTTTTTTGTGCTAATGGTTAGTCAGAGCAGGCCCAAGAGGAATAAAGGAGTTTTTCCAAGGAGTTGGAAAAGGAAAAAAGGAGAGCTACTATTTGGCTGAAGTTTAAAGTAAGCTGGAGCAGTCTGACACTCCCCTCCTTGGTATTGTTGAACGAGAAGGATAATTGGGATAATTAGAGATGAAAGGGGAGGAGGAGAGATTCCAAGTGTGGAAGCATAGTTTTATCCTGAGCTATGGCATGTTACTTAGACTGATTTAGGTGTGGTCTTGTCCAATTATTTTATAATTCCACTTAAAACAACTACAATCTCAAAAGTGCCAAAGATTTACGTGACTTGCATTTAATAAACTTAGGCTGATTATATTACATTTGCAAACTTTTCTTTTATGAGAAAGATTTAGCCAGATAGTGGTCAGTTTGGCCGCTTGCTTCACTTTTTTTTAATCATGTATGAGACATAGAATAATTTTATATTTCAAAGAAACCAGTGTACTGTCTACAGGGAATCCAGACAATGGCTAATTCAGACACCCAGTCCCTGGTTAGGCTTTGAGAAGTCAACCTTTAAAACTAATGATACAAAGAAACCTATTTAAAGCTAACAGTAAAATAAGACTTAAAATAACAATGCATTAAAGTGCTGAGCAGTGCAACGTATACTAGTTTCAATGTTCACACATTTGTCTCTGTTTGAGACATTTTTTTTTCACATATATTTAAATGTTCTAAGGCTAGCAAATTGTTTTTTACTGGCAGCAAAATATTACAAATGTTGGATCTTTAAATGAGAAAGATGATTGTCCAAAGGATGTTTTGCACCTAACTGAATTGCAATCTGTTTACAGCTCTCCTTGTTATGACTCCTGCTGTGGGTGATTTAGAAATCATTTGGCTGAACATTTTTAGATGCTTTCCTAATATGTCTTTCAAATTTAAGTTGGGAATCCAAATAATATCCAGGTACTTGAGGCAATCTCCTTTTTGGATTTCTTTGCTATAATTTAGCCCAATTGTATTTGATTAAAAAACACATTGAGATACTTTTATTGCAATTTAAGAACCCAAGAAGAGAAAACGATTCTTCATCTGTTAGGACTCTTCATCCAATTCTCGTGAACATTTGTCATGTGTTTCACTTTATTTTAGGATTCGTTAGTGTTTGCTTTTTATATTCAGTCCAATCAATTCCTTGCAGTATCCTCTAGTATTTGAAATTTATTTTTATTCTTGTCTGAACTGCACACCTTAGTTACGTTTATTTGATCTTCGTTCCTTATTTTCTGTTTCTTTGTGAGCTCAGAAACTCAAATCTGTAGTATTTGAGTTTCTGTTGTATCTCTGGTATCGTTTACATATTTTGTTGTCTAAACTCCCAGATCTACTCAGTATCTCCCTTCAGTGTCTTAGCTGCCTGCACTCCCAAGCTGTCTCCCATCTGCCTGTTAACTTACCTGTCTAACATTCCAGTAATCAGGCTTTCCAGACTAAATACTACTTGGGTTTTTTCAATCAGTGTGAAACCATCTTGTTATTGCCACCAATCTGGTATCTTATGCTGATCTTGTGCTACATTATTTTTGGCTTTACCCCTGGACTCTAGTTTTTATAAGTTTTGAATATCTTTTCTCCAGTAAACTGTTTATTTTCACCTGCCTACCTCCTGCCTCTACCATGGCTTGCTGTGAAGCTTTGGCAAAATGAATGTCGACTCTAAATCATTCTGTCTTGATTTACAGCAACTACTCTCCTAGATGTGCCTCAAATTCATAAATAAAAAAGAGAGGGGATTAACTCTGTACATTCGGAGCAATGTGCAGAAATAAAGAAAGTAATGGAAGGATTACAAATGAGGCAAGAAGGACATTAGTTCCCACATCGCATCAGGGCCTGGATGAAGCATTTTCCAGCCATATGAAACATAAAGCGGCACATGAGTAATGATGATCTTAGGGCAGAAAATCAAAACAATCCCCACATCATTCTTTAACGTGCAGTAACAAGAGCTTTCAACATCTTTCCTACATAGTCCGTTTGTTTTGCTTCACTGATTCAAAACAACCAAAACCTCATTAAGATTTTTCAATAAAAATCATGGCATAAAATAAAATATTACCATGATTCTAAGCCTCCTTCACTGAACATCTAAAAATGGGTGGAGGTCCAGGGGGAGTTGTTGAATCCAGATACCTGGCACAGATATTGAACACATTTATCGCTTTTTATAGACACAGGATTGGACGGAGGATTGTGAGACCATTTACACTTCATCCCCTTTAAAAACTATTCCATACTCTTAAAACTTTGTTGGCCCTCTTGATGAAGACTTTGGCCCCGGTATACCTTACATTAAAATGATCCCACTAAATCCTCATTTTAATTCTCTAATAAAGAGAGCACTGGCAGAGGATCAGTACTTCTGCTCTGAGGGCTGTAAAAGTCAACCCAACATCTCTGCCAGACAACGCACATTTTTATGTGCCATCACATCCCTTCATGTTTGCTCTTTTCTCCTAAGGGTAGGTATTCCTCCTCTAATCTTTCCTCCTTTTGCCTGAAACAGTTTTGAAATGCTTGTGCACATTGGTGTTTTTGCAGCTATATAGTAGCACCCCAATCCTACTGTGCCCTATAACCCTCCTATCTGCACTACAGGGTAGAGTACATGCACACCTCATTCCACTCCTGCCCTCTGAACAGTCTCTCGCTTCCATCTGACAATTACTTTTCACCAAGCTGACCTCTCATCAGCAGTCAACAACTTTCTGTCACTCATCTGACTGCCCTTTACTTATTTTCAGCGAAGCTTGCAGAGACGTACAGAGAAAATACACACACACACACGCCTTCTCATTGGCATGTATTAACACATTCCCATCTTTTTTTTTCTACCACTGTGTTTCTCTATCTTTCTCACCTTTGCCTCTCTTAACTTTTCCGATCTCATATCAACGTTCACGCCGCTTGCTCTGACCTTTCCGAGTCGCTTGTTTCCACTTTAAATATCTTTTCCAGGTGTAGAGGAGAGGAGGTCTCTGTTTTTTCCTGGCTCTGATCTTGTTCATACGGCTTTAATCACATCTTTCAAAAACACAGTGGCAAGCACACCCCTCCTACCTGCAAGGCAGAAGATGCATGCAAAGACTTTGGAAGACGATGAAGACTGCAGGGAAGTTAGACACAGATCTGATAAATGAGAAGCCACAAAGCAGAAATCCAGCACTGCAGACTTGTTACAGCTCCAAAGCAGAGGTGCCGGAGGTGACGAGTCTAAGAATGTGGATACTTAACACGAAGCAAACACATTTAAATAATTAGATATGCAGATAGAAAAACAATTCCCACGCGTGTACACACAACCACACGCATGCTTTCCATCACAATAAAAACATGAAGCCCAATCCCCCAGGAATTCTTTAAAAACTGTATTTAATAAATGCAAACATCTTTTTGTGAAATTGTTTTCTACTTAAACAAACAGCCCTTCAGTCACAAATTACCAGAGAGAAAAAAAAAGAGATAGTCTCTCCTCAATTCATTTCACATCACAAGGGGGAATATGCAAATTTAGTTGGAAGGAGGTGGGGCAAGTTGGAAAAGAGAAATTGGATTAAAGGCAGCATGAGGCGAGATGCTGACTGCGAGACAGAGATGGGGGAGGCGAGGTCGGAAGAAAGAGAGAGAGGGGGAGAGGGAGAAAGCTCCCAGACAAAACATCCTGCAAAGAGGTGATTACCACGAACTGAATACCAGCCTGCCCACAGATAACTAAAGACGAGGGGGGAAGCAGCTCAAGCCCATTTAGGGCAGCACCGCGTGTTCAATACTCCCCCTAACCCGTCAAATACCATTAACAGATTCCCAGTCAGGTGCAAAGAAAGCGATTCTTCGGGTGGGGACAAGCGAAAGCGAGGAGGGAGAAAAAAAATCCCCACCACAAATCTAAACTGACGTCCTCTGTGGGCCAGTGGAAATCCTATAGAGGGAGAGCTGGCGATGGTCCCTGGCTCCCTCTTGACAAAACAACACTGCATAACCAGTGTGCGAGTCGTGAGTCATGGCCTACTTCCACTGCCTTTACCTTTTCTATTTTTTCTATACAGATGGTTTGATACACAGAGGGTATGTCAGAAAAAAAATATTGTTTTCTCAGGGGATTCTTAGAGCACTGAATATAGTTTAGAAGTCAAATATTGTTCCAGCATTAGCAGGAGATCTTGTCAAGAAAAAAGGAAGACTGCTCTCTCTGAGCCCCGAGGAAAAGCAAACTCTTTAAACAAACGAGGCAACGCTACCGTATGCTAAATTTGACGCTTCCACAGAGGGAGTACAGACCAGTCAGGGGGTCCTGAAGTCATTTCTATTCAGCAATAAAGTCCTAATTAAACTCAAAACTTCTAAAGCATCTTGTTGTGACACGTGGATACGTACAAACAAATAGAAATTAAGCTTCACTCATGCTCTAGTGACGCATCATTTTCTGAGGTTTTGACAAAAGGATGATTAAAAGGCAAGAAATTACCAAAGTATTAGTTTTGTTCCGCAAAAAGAGAAAGCAATTCCAAACTTTTGGAGGCGTAATTAAAAAGAAAGTGGTGTGATGAATCACGTCGCTGGGATGGTAATATGTAGCATACGGATATTGTTTCAAAAATGAGCGAGAGTAATTAGCTCAAACCAGTCAGAAAGAAGCAGTCAGATATGACAATCTGCTGCACTGTTACATTAACTGATCAATTACAGCAGAAAATACCAATCAAAACAATGTTTAATTTTATGACAGCAACAGCATCTGATACCAGAGTTACGGTAAATTATTTCAATCAAATCCATGATGATGAGAATCAACAATGTGGGTTCCTGACTGGCCTGAATGGAAAAACAAGTCAAACCTTTGCAAACACATCCACACCCCTCGACTTTTTCCACTTTTGTCACAAAACGAACCCAAGGTAGAGTGTATTTCATTGGGATTTCAATGGTAGATGGTTGGCCAGGAAAGGAAAGATATTTACTTTTTTTTACCCCTCCAGGGGGTCTTTTTGTGGGCTCTAGTGTCCCTTATATGATAGTGGGCTGACAGGAAACGGGGAAGGTGAGGGGGGAAGACATGTGGCAAATGTCGTCGGGTCTGGGAGTCGAACCCGCGACGGCCGCGTCGAGGACTCAAGGCCTCCAAATACGGGTCGTGCTAACCGCTACGCCCACCACCACGGCACATCCCAGATATTTACTTTTTAGATATTTTTTATACCTGAAAATCAGAAGTGTGGCATGTTTGCATAGCATCTAAGATGGTAACTGTAGGAGTCACAGAGGTCAGAGGGCAAAGCAAAAACAATGTGGTGGAAAACCAACACTGTGCATCACTCTAAACAGACAATCCCAGCTGTAAAACAAGGTGGTGGAAGCATCATGCTGTGGTTTCCTTCAGCAGGCACGACCTGCTGCTCAGAGTTGGTGGTGACATGTGACATGGATGGAGCGCAATACTGGAGGAAAACCTGTTTGAGAATGAAAGAAATTTGACAGGATCATCTTCTAACAGGACGATGATCCTAAAGAATCAGCCAGAACTGCAATGGAATAGTTTAGATTAAAACATATTCAGGTTAAAACGGCCCAGTCAAATTCCACAGCTACTGTAAATCCCATTGCGAATCTGTGTGAAGATTTTAAAAATTGATGTTCACAGATGAACTCAATACAATGCAATTGAGCATAACCAGTTTGGGACAAAAAGGCAACTGGGCAGAAACTGTAATGTACAAAGCTGTTAGAGATACGCTGATGTTTTTATTTGTTTTCATTTTATAAAAGACTTGCAGCTGAAAAGGCACTAAAAAGTTGCTCTTACAGTTACTGACTCGGGCGGGTTTGAGAAACGATGCACACAACACTTTCAAAAGAACTGGGAAAACCTCTTAATGCTCTACACTGTGCTGGTCTGTCACACGATACACCAAAAATACATTTAGTTTTGGTTGTAATGTGACAAAGCATGGAAAAACTAAAGTGATATGAATACTTTGCAAGGCACTTTATCCTAATATTGATTGTGATAAGTGCATCAGGCTACACAGGTAGTTCAGTGCTCAAACATGTTAAATCTTCAGAGCTATTGTTAGCATAGACCCAGAGTGTTGGCTTAGCTCACTCTGTTTCAGGTAAGTCCAAAAGGATTGACGCCACACTGTGCGTAATCCTGAAGAGCTGCTCCATCTCCCATCTACATGCACAGGCAGTATATCTAACTGTCAGACTTGGCTCTTTAATCTCTATTTGAACAACACTAATACCAGCTTTAGTGATGGCTCTAATCATAATGCTGTACCCACCTCAAACTTATTAATGCGAAAAAGCCTCATACCACCGTGATTAGCTTTTCATGCCCACATTAACTGCTTAATGAATGCTTTCACTATACATTAAGTAAACCTGCATTCACCACCTAATAGCAAGGAGTACTTTATCCACCACACAAAATGTTTCGAAACTATTTGCAGGAGTGAACATTAACATTAAAATAATTGAAAAGATTCTGAGCGATTGCAAATGTATTGATGTGCATTATTGATGGTGGCTATTGATTGATATATTTGGGATTAATTTAGGATTTTTGAATTGAATTATTTTTTGTTTCTGTTCAAACATGTTTTCAAACAATATTAGACTGATATACGTGTTTTTCAGCTAGACAAAGACAACCTAGAGAGTCAAAACAGCAAATAGTCATACTCTTTATTATTATTATGGGACTTGTATTATTAAAAGACATAGGAAAGTGGTCAAATTGCATGAACTTAATTCCTGTTTTCAAACAAGCTGCAGTGATTGCAGCTTTTCTTTTTTTTTTTTTCTAGTAACGCCTGATCACTTCTGCACATAAGCTTGGCAGAATTTCTGTTGATTCCACAGTCTTAACTGCGGGAGTTTGCAGAGTTTCCTCACATGAACTTCTCGCTTCATGTCCCACAATATTTCTACTGGATAAAGGTTTTTGGTTTCGAAATTTCAGCTGTAACCCAGAGGTCACTGTTCACTGATCGCTACACGCAGGGAAACAAACAGGGCCAGACCACCGCTTCATCAGATGGGGCTGTGAAGAAACAACACCGTTTCTGTGAAGCTCTGCCTTGTTTGCCATTGGTGGATTTTTTTTGTTTTTTTACATTTACTGAATATTATACTGATAGCACTTATTTTGTGGAGATCTCTTTCTTTTATGGTTGTACTCTACACATTTGCAATTGTTTCAGGGCCTGTATGAACACTGACTGGCAAAAGTATTCAAGTCTAACATTTATTTTTTATTTTGTCATGTTTTAACCACATATTTATTTTTATTTGAACATTGTCTATTAGATCAATACACAGTGAAGCTCAGCTGTAAAGTGCATGAAAAAAATGACATTTTTTCACAAAATTGGTAAAGTGCAATCTGTGTATGCATTCTATTCCCTTTAGTCTGACACACATAAATTAAATCAACCTCAATCCCAGCATTGTCACAGCTGTTCTGTGAAGTAATCATAGCTTTGTTTGTGAGTTTTAGTGAACATGGAGAGATGGATCAGAATATTGGAGAGATGGGAGTGAGAAGAAAACTGATCTAAGACAGTAGCAGGCTGGAGACTACTACCGTCATGATGAGCCTTCCAGCAGGACAACAGTGTTAGACATATAACCAGAGCTACAACTGAGTGCTTATCCATGCATTAAAATGATCAAAATTGAGCTTCTATGCAAATCCCTATACACACCCCTTAACACACTATCTATTCTTAAGCAACTGCAGTTGATAAAATGTTTGAGGTTTCAAAAAACCTTAAATTGGGGCAAAGGTCAGCCATCCAGCAAGTCAAGAAAATGCAAGAAACAGCAAGAAGCTCCAACAGAATCATTTTGATGAAAGCATATCCATTTGTTAGAATGACCCGGCCCAGATCCGATTCAGAGTTTGTTACATGACTTGAAAACTCATGGTTACAGATGATCTCTCTTCAGTCTAACTGAGCGGAAGGCATTTCAGAAACACAAATGAACAAAAAACGTGTTATGCGTCAGAATGTGCTCAAAGTCAAAACCTAAATCCAGCTCTGATTTTGTGATTAGATCTAAAAAATTATGTTCACAGAAATCATTTGGCAAAGGAGAATGGAGATAAATATATATATATATACTATGTTAGTCTCTTGCATAAGATATAAGATAAATCTTTATTGTCATTGTCACAAGGACAACGAAATTCAAAGGGTGCCATAAAGTAGCAATAAAGTATTTGAAAGCTTATGGTTTAAATGTGACAAGTTGTAAAAGAGTTCCAGGTATGTAAATTACAGGGCACTATAGAAGTATAATCAGTTCATACAACTTTAGTACAGAGCAGGAGTGATGATGTTCTTGATTGATGAGAATCAACGAAGAACTGAAATAAACAATGCTGCTGTAAAGACAGGCATTCTGACTTTTCCAAAAACATCACCTTTTCTTTTAGTGGCAAGCTCAATTATTTGTCTGCGTGAACTAATCTTTAAACCTCTTATATTGCCTAATATTAGAAAGGAGAATTTTCCGGCTATTTTCTTTTGCATGTTGATGCCTGAGTAGTTTTATTGTTTGCCGTAAACTGCTGTAACTATAACTCTGAGGGATCTGCTGTCTGCCTGTAATCTGATAGCAACGTCTTGTTTGACTCGCAGCAGGTGACTGTCAGTACGGCGGACAGCTCTGTGCCTCGGAGAGTACACTGTGGTAAAATAAGTCAAGATGACGCAACGCATGGGGCCTCATTAAAACTATTGCCATCACGCCTGGGGTCAATTTTCATGTGACCACACAGCCACACTCGCAGACAAAACAAGCATACACAAAACGCTCTCTGATGCATTTGCGAAATTGTGGCTTTCATGTCCCAAAATTCATTACAAAGGGATCTCAAACACCAAGTCACATGGGAGACCTGACTCAACCTCTATAAATACTAATCAAAAGCCTCAAATTGGGTTATTCCATCAGAGAGACATACATGTATGGATCTAAAATGAGACAAGCAGAAGAAAGGCCTGTCCTCCCAGTCTCCTGCCAGGATTCTGTTTGAAAAGCCAAAGTCACAGGATAAAAATCATGCCATGCCTTTGATCATGAGAGGAGAGTTTTGCAGGTAAGAGAGGAACACTGAAAGAAGCTATCTGAATATCTGTCAGTCCAGACCTGCTGAATTCTGCTACTCACCTGTTAAGTGAGCAAAAGAGAGAGAGAAGACATTTTTTTTTACTATATTCCCTCTCTCCCCAAATCCTCCAGACACCTACCTTTGCAAGAATGCATCTCAATCAGGCATGCAATTACAATCTAGAACACGCTGTGAAACGTAACAGCAGCAGGCAATTTGAACGAAAACAGTGTACACTGTTTCCTGCACACCGTGAGGCTCAATTAAGAAGCAAATCATTTGGATTCAACGTTTTTCTCGTTTTTCCATCTTCCCGTTTTTGAGCATAAAGTCTAACTTTTTTTTTTTTTTTAGCAACACACATACATCAGTACACATCTCAGCTGCCGATAATTTCACCTTTTCCCTGAGTAAGTGAGATGTTTCCTGACTATGGTAGTGCTACTTCAAATCCCTGGGCCTAGAGAGCGAATGTGAGGAGGATTAGAGGGGTAATGCCAGCTGATGAGAGGGAGAGGGTCGCAGTGGTTTGCCACTCTACACGGATTAGCTCTGAAAACAACTTCACAGTCCAAAACTATGTCAATCAAGGACACATAATTTAGTCAATTTGAAAAGGTCCCTTCATGAATCACCATTCTTCCACATCCAATATGCTCTTATTGTTCAGTTGCTTTGTGCAGTACAAAACAAATAATAAATGTGTCATTACTGTGAAAATGCAATCCTGGTGTTTAGGTGAAAAAAAACAAACACTTCCTGTTAAATTTTAATCACAATTTTTAGCAGGAGCCCAATTTCTGCTATTTTCAGTGTTTATTATTTTTGTTTTCTATGAAGCATTTCTGAGTTCAAAATATAAAATAGGCTGGTCAACACAGGGGTTAGAATGACCAAACTGGATATTTTGTGTTTGTCGCTAAAGCAGGGTGACCACCAAGGGGGGCAAGGGCAGCGGCATCATATAATTTAAAATCCTTATTAGTGGTTTCTTGTATTGTTAAAATTTTCTGGGAAACCAATTTGTTTCTATAGATGTTAAGCCATAGTAATCATAACTAACACAACAAACTGCCTAAATATATCACCCTATTGATATAGTTTAGTGATATTTCAATAATACAAGTTTCACTTTTAGAATTGCATAAAATAAATAATCATTTGAATAATCTTCTAATTCAGGGGTGCCCAAAGTGGGTCCTGGAGGGCCGGCATCCAGCATGTTTTAGTTCTCTCCCTGGTTTAATGCACCTGGATCCAATGATGTCACATTAGAGGCCTAAGAAGAACATTGACATGCTGAAGAGGTTGTTACTACCACCAGGGAGAAAACTAGAACATGCAGGATGCCGGCCCTCGAGGACCGACTTTGGGCACCCCTGTTTTAATTTGTTGAGATAGACTTGTATGTGTGGAACTGAGGCATCTGCCAACTTATCCTGACTGAATTAAAGTTCTAGTTGGTTCCCCCAGGCAACATTTTGCAGCCGCAAACTCTGCATATATATCGGCCGCCCTAATGCCCGTTATGGGTTTAATCAGTGGGTCAAGTCTAATGAGAGGGCCTCAGGTGATGAAAAGTTTCGTGTCCAGATGGTGGCACAGTTTAACCAAGTGCATTTAATGTGCAGCGTTTCATTAAAGTAGGGCAAAATCACTGCAAAGCAGATAATTGTGCAGAAAATGAGAGGAGAGGCGGGTGTCGGGGTGTTGCATGGCCTGAGTTGAGCTCGGATAGACCGAGGGATATTCAACACACCTCGTTTGTCTTGAATCTTAACAGTGAGCTCCAGGAAAGGCTCCGTCTCCCTATCCAGCCTCCGGGTTACTGTTATATCTCCACTGTCGCGGCCCACGGTGACCGGAGAGCTTTCTGACTCCGGGTAAATGAGCTCGTAGGCAGCTGACTGAAACCTGGTGGGATTTAGGCTCATTAGGACTGAGCCGACGCCGGCGTCCTCAGACACGTTGAGGGAGAGCACGGTGCTGGACTCGAGGAGCGCCCTCGGCGACCGTCCTGCCCTCTCTGGTCCGCGTAAATCAGCGGTACGCGTCATCCATCGCTGTGGTGAAACAGTAACTAACACAGCTTTGCTGGTCAAAGGAGGCCAGCCGTGATCTCGCACGTACAGATAAAATTTAATGGGAGAAAAGAGACCCAGGATAGAGTCGACGAGCAAAACTTCCCCCGTTTTCGGGACAACATAGAAAGTGCCATTTTTTGGTTCGGAGGCGAATGTCAACTCTGCGTTCTTTCCGCTGTCCTCATCGACAGCTTCCAGTCTGTAAACAACAGTACGGAGCGCGGTGGTGTCATCTAAACTTATATGAACGCTGTCTGCGCTCACTAAAGTCGGTTCGTGGTCGTTGGTGTCCAACACGTCCACTTTCACCAACGCAACCTCGAAGACGACAGATTCCGACGCGCACGTCTGGCAACACAACCCGACGCTCAGCAGGTATTCTGAGCGTGACTCTCTGTCTAAAACCCGGGAAGTTTTCAGCAGCACATTTCCCCGCTTGTGGTGGGCGAAGACGTGGAAATCCTCACTGCCATTTCCAAACAATTTAAAGTGCATTCCGGAGACTGGGCACCATTTTTGCGCGTCGATGCGCTTCACCGTAACGCTGAGTCCGTTCACTTTAGACGCCGCTGGCGAGTTCTCAAAAATATGTCCGTGAAAGAAAGGCAATCGAGCCTGTGTTCTATATCCAGCTGCCGGCATTAGAAGGCAACACAGCAAAACACCCCAAATCATGTTGGTGGCAAGTTGTGCACCTCCAAACCCTGGGGGGGCGGGGAAGGGGACCTGACGAGAAAATCCTCAAAAAACAAAAGGAAAACACTTGAGAAACATTTCCTTCATAGTTATCCACGGTGCGATCCGTGCAGGTCAGCCCCCTGAACTTTAAGTCTCTGCAGCCAGGGAGATCCCTGCCTTGGCTCCATGAAGGGTCTGCGTGCAGGCAGACGATCCAGTGCGCTGCAGGCAGTTTGCCGTTCTGGTATCCAGCGTTCAGCACCAGAGAATCGGACAGCGCCAAGCGCGGGGGCGTGTCGGCGCACGGGGACTGAGCGCCTTGTTGGCGAACCCCACCCTGTGCGCTGGTCAGCGGGGTCTTTCCCTCAAACCTCAGCACAGGGACTGAGTCGTAGCACGCACTGCATGCGTCTTTGCAGCTGCGTACCACATACGCTCTCTCTCTCAGCATAAAGAATTGTTGTTAGAAGGGGAAAAAAAATCTCTCAAATCATGCTTCCAGTCCGCAAGAAAACCGCTGAAGATATGCGCTCTTTTTCCACCCTGCGCTGCGTGCAACTATTAAAGTATCCAAATGCTGGTTACACGGCGCGTCTTTGAATCTGCATGAGTCGCTGAAAGGTGAATTACTCATGCACAGTACTCATCTTCTCCCTCAGGGACTGAACTCATGACTTAATGTTCCCAGGTTTTATATGGATTTAAGGTTACTATTCCCAGTCTGCAATGCATTGATCGAGCCACATCACAAGCACTTTTGGTTTGGGACCCAAAAGAAACTACAGTGTGTGCCTGAGTTTATATGCAAAGGCAGAGATTTGGGTTGTTAAACTATGCAAACACGATGATTTAATGCAGCCTACGCTAAATAGCTCCATATGTCTCTGCAGCCAGAATGTGCGCACCAGAGTTCAAATTAACACCGTCACTCTGCGTGCTCTTCCTTTTCTTTCTCACTTTGCTGGCGAGATAAAAACTGGGAGCAAAAATAAATAAATAAATAAATAAATAAATAAATAAATAAATAAATAAATAAATAAATAAATAACTAATCTGTAGGTAGTAACGTCTATTTCCCACTTACTGTGAAAATGTCCAATTCCCCATAGCTATCTTCCAGCCAGCATGTGTATGAGCCCCATGAATTTTGCTCAGGTTGAATACTAGGGCCCACAATGAGATTCTTTGTACAAGGGAAAATTTAATTGGCCAATACAGGGGATACCTTTATGGGTCCTTCTTTTTACTTGCAATTGTCATAGATGAAAGATGCATAATTAACTGAGGATGTTTATGCAACCTGTGGACAATCCCTTTTGTGGCTCATTTATCAACTCGTTTCATTTGCATAGGGGCTCTGTATAAATGTTGGTTAGGCTTTAAGGAGAAAGCTTGAAACCGAATAGAATACACTCTAAGGAACATTAAATGGCCAACAAAACAAGGAAGTAAAGGCAAAAGAGAATGTGATGTCAACTCAGCCATTTTCTTACTGGAGCTGTGTTTGAATCTGAGCTGTGTCTGAATCCATCTGCATGGACCCCATTTTTAACTAGAATTTCCCTCCATCAACTGTACATTGTCCAACATGTTGCCCCGGCTTGGGCCAATTTTCACCCAGTTTCCTTTGCATGAACCCTGATTCTGACTGGACTCCTACTGAGTTTTGTTCACAAGATAAGAAATAGACATATAGAATGTTATCTATTTTCTATATGAACCCGTACGTGTCCTAGTTTCTAACCAGAAGCTGTTATCCTATATCAAACCGATGAATATGGAACCATTTGATAACAAATTGACAACTGGGGCTGTGATGTAACCTGTGGACAATATTTCTTGGGTCCCATGTTTTTAATCTATTTCCTTTTAATATGATCCTCATACAGATGACAGTTGGGTTGCAAGTCAGAATGCTAAATATTAAACACATTGAAAAGTTCTGATTTGTCAGAAGAAAAAAGGAATAAAAAGCAGCAGAACATGTCATATCAACCATTTTTCATATAGATCAATACTTCAATGTATTGAGAGTGAGAGACCAGGCAATGCTTCTGTACTCATAAAAAACATCTCAATAAAAAATTCATCAAAGCGGCTGCTGAAAGATCCTTATCAATTCAAAAGCACCAGCCATCATTGCAGTTTAAGCCAAATCTTTTCAGAAACTGATTTTTTTTTTTTTTGGAAATAAGTCTGACAAGTCAACATTGAGCCTGCAGATAATTCAGAATCAGAGCTTGAAGCTGAAACACAAACCTCATATCGGTTGATTGTTGTACTCTTTTATATGTCGTCAACTTCAGGCTATGTCATCTGGACAGCCATCCCACCCTTCTGGCTCCTTTTGGTAATATCTGACCTGAGGAGGAAGTAGTTATCTCAGGTATCTTTATGCTATTAAAAGAATCAAACACTTTATGTGACACGGGGACTGTTGGCGGGAAATGACCTCATGCAAAATTGCTTGCATGTCAAAAAGAGAGGATCTCAAGTGATCTCACTCCTGCTTCTTCTTTGAACATTTAAACCGCTTCATGAATGCAAATCAAATCCCATCTCTTATCATGTTGTCTCTCATGGCAACATTCAGTGTGACATTGCCAGGGTGTGTAGATAGAGTTTAGTTGAACTTTAGTTGAGGTTTGTCTGTCTGTCTGCTAAGATGAAACACTAGCATAAACCACATAAAAATAACAAAACTGTAATGAATGTTGAAGAAAAAAAAATCATGAAGAAGCCTCATCAACTCTCTGATGGATAACTGGGAGCTCCGGGGCATTAAAGAGAGGAGAAAAACACACACCAAAGAAAGCAGTCAATGAACATTAGAAAGCTTCATGCTTATTTAATGAATAATTGACCAAGTCTATCCCCCTTTATCCAAACTGATGCAACGACAGTTTCTGAAAGCAATGATTTATACCTTGTAACATTTAGAACAGAGATTACTCTCAAAGTGGGCTACATTGTGTCATTTTTGCTCTGTTAGACACAGGTTATCAATCAGGTTATCATTCCTTTTTGAAAAGGAGGCTTAACTATTACAAAATCATATAAAGGTAGTTTTAGCAAAGTTTGAAACCCAGTAAGGTTTTCTTTTTTGCATCAGATCCAGTAGCGTTTTTCCTTTTCTGTTTTTTTTTTGTTAAATCATAAAAATAGACCGTTTTGCTGATGTCAAGGAATAATAGGCTGTGAAAGGCAGGTTTGTTAGAGAATCAAGGAACGATTAGAATGGATGACTAGGCACGTATAGCTTTAAGATTGCCATTTATGAGTGAACCTTTGGAGTGAACATTCAAGGCAACCTTGTACCCCACAATTTTCTCAAAGTGCCATTTCTGGAAACACCACAACACCCCACAGGAAAGGGAGCTCTGTGTATTGTAGCATTCATTGGCCCCCAGGACATTTTACCTCCTCAAAACCTGAAGGCAGAAAGCAGTTAAAGGGGCTGGATAAATATAAAGACATCTCCCTCATGTATTAGGTACAGCAGCTAATTAGATTTGATCTATGATCCCCTTAAGGCAGCTACCACCTAACATTAGCTGTGAAACCATAGCTGCTTATTAAAGGCAGTATTAAGTATAAAGCAACGTGTGCAACCAGGTTGGAAATTTACTTTCACTCATCATCTTGCAGAATAGCAAAGCATTGTATGCAGTGGCTTGTAAAAGTACTAATTGCTCCTGAACCTTTCACACTTTATTACTATATTAACAGAAACTTAAAAGTATTTTATCTGGTCTCTCCGTGACCGAGAAACAAAAAGTAGCACATAATGGTGAAGTGAAAGGGAAGTATAAAAAATAATTTTGTCTATTTGTCAAGCTTTAAAACATGTCACAGATCACATTTCACTTCACCATCTGAAAATAGAAATAGTGTGGCTCAACTGCAAACCTGCCAAGATACAGCAATCCATCTAAACTGAGAGCCTGGGCAGGGACACTGTTGATCAGGGAAAAGGCCAGTCGGCCCTCTGCAATACTGGATACGTTGCAGATATACACAGTTTAGATAGCTGTGGATATCTGCTACATAAGCTGTCAAGATTAATCAGTCAAGATTAATGAAAATCTGCAGATGGAACAAGTTTTAGTAGTGCACACCAAAAATTAGTCAAGAAGAGAGCCATTGTTGATTGCTAGCCTACAGAAATCATGTTTGGAGTTTGCAACAGGATATGAAGAGAACCAACAACATACAGAAGCAAGCCAGAGCTAAACTGGATTGGTTTAAATCATATTCATATATAAAATGGCCTAGTCAAAGTCCTGATTTTAATCCAATTGAGAATTTGTGGAAAAATATAAAAACTGCTTTTCACAGAGGTGTCCCTGTGAAAAGCGAGGAGAGAATGCTTTTCACTGCTTAAGTTAGAAGAATGGCTAAAATGTAACATTTCTGGATGTTCAAAGCACATGGAGACAACCAAAAATATGTAAAAAGTGTGAAAATATTTTTCGGCTGGCTGGGATTCCAGCAGAACAGCAGGCCCAAGTGGCTGGGGAGAGCTGCTGCTCCCGCAACCCGACCCCAGATTAAGCGGAAGATGGTGAATGGATGGATGAATGGGTCTCTTTAATATTTTAACGTAAATTAAAAAAAAAAAAAAAAAAAACTCCACACAGTATTTGATGTTTCAGAATTGAAAATTTCAAAGAGCTTCAGTAAACAGGAACCATATCAGGCACTTAAAGCAAAAAAGGGAACAGGCAAAGTTTCAGTCAAGATGAATGAATACACTGTTCTTTAGAAATAGAACCTGGGGAGCCATGTCTTGTTGGAAATTCACTTTTACTGTCTAAGCTGTGATTAGCAAAGCCTGTGATTAAAGAACTTCATTTGGAAAGCAGCTTTTTGCTACCCTTAACCACAGAAATCAAAACATAAAAAATAAAAATTGACACATCTCAATTGTTTGTCATCATCTGCATAACAAAGTAGAGTTGGCGTTGTTTTTTTTTTTTACAGGAGCTAGTATTAGCATTCTTTGAATCGTGGTTCAGTGGATGCATAAAAACCCCCAGCTCTTTTTCTGAGTTAATTATCCTATCAGGTCTAAGCCATTAGTTGGGCTGTCGTTTCTCTGCCAGTTCAAGGTAACGAACAGAGTAAATTCAACCATGTGCTATTTATGAAACTGACAGCATCATGACAGATGTGTTAGGGTGGAAGAGAATACGATAATATAGTGTGAAAAATAGCAAGAGGTATCTGAGTGAAGAAGACTGACAATTTCCATACACATGAAAGTCATGGAGCATTTTCTAACACATGGCTCTCAAACTGTGCTACAAACACCACTAGTACTTGGGCAGCCTTTGATGAGTATTAATTATTTGCAAGATAAAAAAAGTAGACTGACAATGTAGTGGAGAACACTAAAGCAGGAACAAGCAGGTGACTACATGTGCTACGATGCATCCATGTCTGATGTGTGAATTAGGATCTGGGACACAAACACCCAAACAAACTGTGTTGCTAGTCCAAGTTAGAAAACTATTTGGATTGCAATTGATGTGTTTGATGCCCAAGCTAACTATTCTTAGCAACACAATGTAATAACAGCACATCTATCTGGATTTTATAAAATCAAAAACAATGTCACACATACAGATAAACAGTATTTTCTTGCAGCTGTTAGTCAGAATACTGAATTTTGAGTCTGGGATCAATAATATGCACTTTCCCACCACCACCCCAGTTCCTCTGACCACTCTGAGGCCCAAAGCACTTTCCAGATAGCAGATGAAAGTTTGTGTTTTAGGTCGGGTCTCAACCCGTTGGGTTTGCATGAACGGCAAGTGAAATCAAGAACAGATGAAACGAGATATTTACATACAGTGTATAAAACGTTACATGGACAAAACCTATTTTTTCTCAATGTCAGACACAAAATTGACTAGATTAGTTAAGGTTTTCTACATCACTTCTATTTGCTAGAGTACTAGAAATGCTTTTATAATTTTCTTCAAATTCACAAGTTTACTCAGCCTTTGAACACTTTGAGAAACCTCAGATAATGATGTAATAGCTTTGCAAGCTTCAGATATCACACCTGACAATACAATTTAAGGCATCACATCATGAGAAAATCACAAGAAATCATCCAAGACATCGGGAATTGTTGACCTCATTAAGTTTGGGTTGACCCTTTGGTCCAACTCCTAGATGTCTGAAGATCCCTGGCCCATCTGTTCAAATTACTACATGTAAATATACATGGGAATGTCCAGCCATCATATACCAGATATGACATAGATCCCAAAACATAAATTAAAACCTTGGGAAGGTGGCTGCTGACGCTTCATTATCCACAGGTAACTGAGTCTCCTACCAACATGGGCTGAAGGCCACCAAAGGAGATAATGCTCCAAAAGCAACATAAAAAGCTAGGCTGCTATTTGCTAATACACACAAGGACAGTGACTTTAAATTTTGAAGACTTGCATTGCAGTTTTGTGAAAATAATGGAAATTTGGCCATAAAACTATTGCTACATTTAGAAGACATAGATAAACTTCCAAGCGTAAGAACACCATTCAAACTGTGAAGTGGTGCCAGCATCATGATACAGTGGTGAGGTTGATGTTGCCACTTGCCAGATGTGTAAATGGCATTATGGATAAAAAACAAATACTACATAGAAATACTGAAGTAGCATCTCAAGACATCAGCCACTAAGTTAAACCTTCAGCACAAAATGCGTCTTCCAAATGGACAGTGACTCTACATGTACAGCCAAATTAGTTATTTGAGGACAGAGAATATTTGCTTTGAAGTGGCTAATAGAAATCCATGATCGAAGACCAATAGAAAAGTTATGGGCTGAAAATGTGTGTGGAAGAAAGGCATCCTACAAACTTAACTCAGTTACTCTATCAGGAAAGCTTCAATCTGGTTTCATGTCAGACAGTGGAAAAAGGAAGCGTGTCTTATTTTAGAGTATGTAAACATTTGGTTTAAAACTTCTAACTTGTACATTTCTACTGGGAAAACATTTTACTGCATTATTTCTCAGTTCATCGGGTGGTAAATAGAAACTTAGTAAAATATTGTATCTACTAAAATTGTACTTGTCATTTAAAGTGTGAGAACCAGTATTTCAACCAACTTAAAATGCAAAGAAAGCCTCATTGTTTCTTGTTATTAAAACATTTCTCTGCTGCTTTTAAGACATACTGTATCTTCTTATTTATTGTGATTTGCCAGACGGGATAAATCTACTTTATACCATCATTCTTTCTATCTTAGTTTACCAATTTTGTAAATCGAAACTATGTTATTGTTATATTTTTTCAAGGTAACACTATTGAGTGGCCTTTTGATGCAAGTTTTTTAAAGGGATTCATGCGCAAACATCACCTATTAAATCTGTTGCGTTCTCTATGACAGAAAACGCAAGTCATAGAGTTCATTGTTGCTGCCATGAAGGGAGAAACTTCAGAGTTATGTGAGCGGTTATCAAAGACGGGACTTTCAGCAGTTTCTGAAAAATAAATGGAACATTTATGAGAATTTTGCTTCAGATTTGAGCATTTCTGCCAATAAACAGTGGGCAGCGAAAAGTGTACAAAGTTAGCCCCAGCTGCGTGCTGGCCTAGATTTGGCAGCAAATGAACCGCTTGCAGTTTTTAGAAGTGACGTTTTGCTTCCAGGAAGTAAAAAAACAAAACAAAAACAGCACTTTGATGATATTTTCGGTAAATATGTTCCGTCTACATTTTGTTGTTTTCACAAATGCAGAAAATTTGCCCTTCTATATCTGTATCATTTCAACCTACCTTGTGATCTTTGACGTCAAACACCAGTAAGGTTCACATTAATGGTCCAAAATCAGCATTCGACCAGTTTAACCTCGCCAAAGAGCCTCCGGCGCCCCCACTCGTCTGTTTAAATTATTGCATTCTCATAAACGTCGTTGCAGCCTTGACAAGGAGAAATACGGTCATATATTTTGCAGTTAAAAAGCTGGAAAAGTATCATTATTGTAGTGAGTAAATAAAAAAAAATTGCTGATTAACTTTTGCATAAATATTTACAGTAAAGAGGGTTCTTGAGGAAAAAAAAAACTAATTAATCTACACATCTGAAAAAAAACTGAGTAGGAAATGAAGAACTTCAAAAGCCAAGGGAAATAGTTGGAGCACATTGCACATTTAAATATACATCCTAATTAATCCATGTTCATAACAACTGCTGCTCCACATCTCAGCAACCACAAACAAACAAATGTGCATAATTTAAAAACCGTCACACTCTAATGAAGAATAATTTTAATAATTTTGTAGCAAAAACAATGCCGCTGTTGTTCAGTAAAAAGCCAGTTTAATAGCAGAATATATTGACAGTACAGTACAGCAATATAAACACTGCCACATTGCTTCTATTTTTACATGAAATTACACAATTGCTGTCCAGCTTACGAAACAAAACAGTAATACTTGGACAGTAACGATGAGAAACGAGACAGGCTCACAGAGCACTGTGTCACCCACTTTCCACTGACAGGTGGCCGTGGTCATTGAGAAATGCACACACAGAAGTATTAATAGTAAGAGCATTCAGCTGTGTAATGTGTTGCACACTGGGACCACTGGGAAAAACTGGGCTGAAGCGGAGATGCACAGCAACACAGCTCACCAAACAAAAAAAAAATAAAAATGACAACAAAAAGAAAATAAATGGATTACTTTGTACGAACGCAATACATACATGACATGAAATTACTTAACATACTTCAAAGTCTCTTTACTTGTCAACTGGCTTTCATTGACCACCTTTTGTCCTACTTGCTCATTGTGCCTCAGTCTATGAGTGCTTCAGTTTTGAGGGCTTTCCTCTGCTTGAATTACCGAAGAATCCTGGGAGCTGACCGATCGTCGGTTACCGTCTTGCGCAGCTTCACCCCACGGCGAATGGTTTTTAGCATATCCACGTCCTCCTGGGTAACAGACGATGTCACCTGGGGTGCATGCTGAGCCGTGTCCCCCGACAGCAAGCTGGGGAACGGGTACTGACCTTCGCCGAGGGCATGAGCGCTGGCTGCCAGCTCTCCTATCTTCTCAACCAGGCTGTGACGGTTGGCAGCAAGCTGAGGGTCTTCCTCAGATGCGTGGGCGGCCATGCCGGGGGCCTGCTGGGCGTAAGCAGTCTTCTCCACCCCTCCTCCTCCTCCATAGCCCCAACTTGTATCAGGAAGACTCATCCGCTTGGGAGAGGCCCTCATGTAGTCACCAGCGGACGGGTCATCACTGTACAGAAACTCCTCACCACCCAGGTGGTGTGGGGATGGGCTAGCAGACCCTGGAGAGTCTGGCACTGTGGGAGTTCTGACTGGAACAATGGGGGGCCGGATGGGAATGGGGCCAGACGTGGATGGTGTGCGTCTCACTCCAGTTTTGGAGGATGGCGTCCTGCGGATGGTGGCCGTCCCAGAGGAAATGACTCCAGGGCTGCTTCCTCCAGCGCCATTAGGAGTCCCCTGCAGGCTCTTACCTGCAGGCAGACCTGCTGTGCTTGCAGGTCGCTTGGTTTGAATCATGCGGCGGTAGCTCTGAGCAATGTTGCTGTGGCGTGGGATGGTGGAGGACTTGTCAAAGTCTGGCTGCCCCTCGTTGTCAACATCCCCATTGAGTGAATAGCACTCATAATCAGAGCCTAGAAAGAGAGAATGAGTCATGTGGATTTTTATTTTGTTTTTTCAAACACTAAATGATAAAATTTCTGACAAGTGTTATTTTGATGAGTTCATCTGCAGCTCATTTATTGTATTATAGTTCACAGTAACTACACTGAGACTCAGGGAAATTTGTTTCAGAGGCTACAGGGTAATTAGGAAATTACTGTGCTGAGAAGTATTTAAACCCCTTGAACTTCTTCACATTTAGTTGCCTGGAAATTGCAAACTTACATTTCCTTGGAATTTCTTCCACATTAAACACAAAGTAGAGCATATGATGAAGTGAAAGGTAAAGGTACATATGTTTTTTAATTTTTCTTTTTTTTTTTTTATAAAAATTTGAAAAGTTCAGCTTAATTTTTTAGTCAACACCCAAGAGTCAATACTTGATAGAACTGTACTTTGCAGCAACTACTCCTGCAAGTTTCTATATTGAGACAGAAACTCTGCTCAGTCTTCTTTGGGCAATAAACTCAGACTGAACAATTGAACAGAGAAATGCTTTCATCTAAACATTGTATGTTTATGGTTATCCTGTTTGATGGCTCTACAGTGTTATCCATTCATAGGATAACAACAACCGCCCGCGAATAGCTGAAATACTTCAAACTGTCTATTTTAATAGGTCAAACAACAAATGTACCTTAACATGCATTAATACACACAACCAGGCTAACATACACAGTCTTCATTGGGCATCTTAATAAATGGGCAAGTTGGTTTACAGTCGTACCATAGTGTTTTCACTTTCAGAAACTGAATTCAACAACGATCAAAGAGCTTTTCAGAGCTTGTGATTTATCTAATTACCTATCCCTGCAATTAATATTTCCACAACCTTAGCCCTGACTTGTCTATTGTGCTCCTTTCCTTTTACTAATGACTCTTTAACAAACCTATGAAACCTTCACTGAACAGATGTACTTATATTGAGAATTAATTACACACAAGTGAACTACTGATTTCTGAAAGTAATTCATTTCATTTTGCTTTTAAACATATGACCTTCACACTTTTCACATTTCTACAAAAAAATAAAAAATAAATGATGAAAGCCCCCTTTTTCCTTTCACTTCATATAACAGTCATGTACAATTCCCCCCAAAAATGCATATATTTTTTCCTGTTTTAAAATGATACAATGTGCAAAAGTGCAATGTACTAAATGCACTTCATGCTGTAAGATTGACCAGGACTCAATCAATACGTGGGGCATTGTTGGCTGAATGAAATACATAAAACCTTCTGGCTCACAGAGTGTTTGGCTTTTCAGGAAGAGGTTTACCTTGCGATGGAATCGTGTCCTCGGAACAGGACGGGGTGTTTGTCTGAGTGCTGTAGCCACTGGAGTACTGCAGAGAGTCCCTGCTGCTCTTCTGCTGCTCCATGCTCAGGCCTCTAGTGAGAACCATAGCCAGCGTACTGGCTGCTGGAGACGGGGGCTCTCCATGCTGAAGCACACACAGAAGCAGATATATGGAGGAAATGCACACAGACTGGGACACATTTGCATTAAAACCGCACTTCAATCCCAGAGGCATAGGAATGAATTTACAGACATTTACATTTAAACTCCATGGGTCTGTCGTACCTTAGCTGTAATAATTCCTGGGCCACTTCTTGCTCTGTGCAGGTCACCTGGTTGCATCCCGGAGTATCCCTGTGGACTGGGTGGTTCTCTCATCTTTTCCACAGAGTCCCTAATGCGCTGCGGAGTGCTGGCCAACGTCGGCTCGCAGGAGCTCGACTTGGCCCAGTCCTGCTGGAGCAGATGGAAAAATTAGACAGCTCTTCCAACTTTGCATCTCTGTTTTTTTTTTGTTTTTTTTTTTGTGCTATCCAACAGTTGTACTCTCAGTTAAATACATTTGGCTCGGGGACTGCTTAGAGGCGTGTGCAGATATGTGCAGACCAGGGTAGGCTGTGACAGTGTTAATTCTCAGTTAACACACAATCTGAAGGAAAGGCTGGAAAGCTGAGCTCGGTGGGCGACAGCATGAGGGTGATTGTGAAGTTAGCAGCAAAAAATAAACCACAAAATAAATATGCAAAGCAGCAAGAAAAAAAATACAAACTCAGAACTAAAAACTGCAAACAAAAACAAACCTTCCAGCTAGGAACCTTTGATGTGGGTGAAGGATTGTTGGATCCAGGTGAGTGGTTAAATGTGGGGGACGCAGGGAGTATGACAGAGAGAGGCCTGATGGTGCCAGTGTGAGAGAAAGCAGGGCGGAAGGTACCGAAGGATGAGTATGAGCCATACTGCGGAAATGGACAGACAAGTCTGAGTCAGAGCGCTCAACATCCAGGAGTAGTCCAAGTCAAACTGCAGTGCGGCTGCCGTGAGCAGCCAATGGGCTTTTTTGAAAAACCCGTAGTTAACAATGAGAGGAAACGGGCTGCAAATCAGTGTGTGAGTGCATGTCTGTGAGCGTTGGTAGGATGCATGCAGTACTAACCGCTGTAGGAGAGTTGCACTCGCTGACAGACTGGCAGGTTTCTGAGGCCTCAGAGGAGGCTGAGCTTGTGGATTTCTGGGGAAGGGAAGATGAAGTAAAGTACAGTTGCAGAGGAAATCAGGAGAAGGAGGTAGGTGGGAGAGATGAACAGGAAGAGGGTTGGGAGTTGGGAAAAAAAAAGAGCGCTGATAAGCTTTAGCTAGAAGGATTATTTTTTTCTCTTCCCCTTTTCTTATGGGATCTATAGACTGCAGCCGAGATCGAAAATAAAGTACCCTGTAAGATCATTTATTCAGAAAAGGAACATTGCATCAGCTTGTGTGCTGGAGCACTACTGAGTGTCTTCAATACACTGCAATCTGTTCCGACCATGAGAGGCTGAATAACTTTATCAGTCCAGTGGGATAAGAACTCCATATTTGCAAATGATTACATTGAAAGTGAAAATCTCTGTTTGACTATCAAGCTCTTGCTGAGACGAGGGATTTGTATCTGACATTCAAACATGAAAAAGTAGACTTGCTACACTGGATTGGGTGTAATTGTTGGTTAAAAAACAGCAGCAATTTATAGTGGAGGGGGGGGGAAAAACATATTTTGCCCCTATTGAATTTTTTCTCTTTCTGCATTTTTTGGGTCAAACTTGCGTGTTTCAAATGATCAAACAAATACAAATATCAGACAAAAACAAACAAATTATGTTTTTCTTCCCCTAATAAATTAAAATAAAGGATTAATTTACAAGAGGACAGACTAAAATGTTACTTTTTGGCTCATATTAAAATCAATCTAAAAACATTAAAATGTAAGGGTAAATACTTATTTCAAAGCACTGTGTTATGTTGACAAGAAAGTGAAGCTGTTGCTGTTGCCTCCTGCCCTGCAGCATTACTGCCTGAAGAATCTCTGGGGAGCACAAGGCTGCTTTGGTCCTAGTTTTGCCGGAGTACAAAATCCTGTTCCTTTGTATTATTTATATTTAAAAAAAAGAAAGATTTTTCAGAATCATAACAAAGATAGCTACCTGGCTGGTGATATCCGAGGGCATGGGTGACGGAGGCTTAGAATGGGTGTTGGCATCCTGTGAGACGAAGCCAGAGTCGTGGGAGGAGACGCTGCTGAGCCGATGAGCTCCCGCTGAGGGCATCTGAAGCAAACTGTTGGCACAATGTTACAGAGTGTGAATAATAGACAATCCCATAATCAATATTGTCATGTTTTTTATTCTTTTCATTTTTTTTTTATGAAATACGCTTTTTTTTTAGGAGAGGATTTGTGCAGAAACAGGACAGGCTAAATTAAAAACCTGATCATAAAAGCTGCAAGCGTCAATGTTTGCCAAATGATGCCATTCTTTTAATTTTGGAGCATCAAAGAGCATTAAAACATTATCCCTTTATTTGATTTTTGTCTTCTCCTCTGAAGATTAAGAGCTGGCTTTGTGCATTTTGCCTCCTGCTTTGTTATCTCCGTTCAGAGTTGCTTTCCTCTGTCACCCACACATTTAGAAACGCGCTCCGCACCTTCCCGCGGCACTCCTCCTCCCCCACACCCGCTCCCCTCCTCGCATCCCCACGGAACGCATCCGCAGTTATCACTTCTCATTAATCTTCATTCTCTAGAATGAGGCTTAAGGAGGAATGCCAAATTAAACATGGCAAATTGAATAATCATTATTTATTTAAAACCAGGGACCGTCTTCTATTTCCCTCGCCTTTGATAAATAATCCAGTTTTTTTTTGTTGTTGTTGTTTTTTTTTGCACAGATACACTAATGATTCTGCAGCTATCAGAGTATAACCATGAGATGGGCTAAAATTGAAAACACTGATTAACTCATCAGGCTGACAACGTGGCAGTGGGAGAGGAGTACTATGCATCAACAGGACATTCTGCCCTTGACGTCAATGTGTTGGAAGCAGAAAGAATGGACAAGAATAAGGATTGGAGTGACTTTAACAAGGGCAAACTTGGAATGCGGAGATGGTTGGGTCATAGTTTCACCATAGCTGGAGCTCCTGTGGACACTGTTGGGCTTTGGCCCTGAATAACAAGCTATGTTCACCTGTAAGTACTTGTACTGTCAAAAAGCAAGATGTGTTTCTGCTTTGATTCACCCACACAGAGGTTGTAGTGGACCAATATGACTTCATCAAGAAGTTTACACCCATGCTTTCAGTGATTTATTTCAATAGTTCTGTTTCAGGGTAAAAGGCTTAAAAAGACTGATAAAACTTTCCAGAAGTGGTAGATTGCATTTAATCGGGTTTATTTTCACAGCTTCACGTCATTGTCCTGCTTGAGAACTGAAGTGTGTCTGGGTATTAGCTGTCTAGCTGTTAATTTGAAGTGAAATTTAAGAATCTGACTGTTAATAGTCAAGTGTGATTCATTTGCAGCTTAGTGATGGCCATTTATTCAAATATTAGCAAGGATGTATTTTTGGGGTGCTCACTATTATAAAAAAGTCACGCAACAGTGGAAGTGTTGGCTTATATTGCCAACTGTGTCAGTTGGTATGAATCCACACTCGCACTGATAGTAGCTAAAAAAGTTTGTCACGAAAGGAGGGTTTCATATCAGTTGATATCAATAATCATAGATTAGCTTTTTGTTTGTAATGTCTGAACTACTACTGTGTGACCCTTCTTGTTTAATCCTCAATGTCCTCTCAAGCTGTTGCACTCATTGTCTCCTTTCTCTCCATGTCTTTTTATTTTTTATTTTTAAGTATGTTGACCCAAAGTGGTCCGGCTAGAATCAAACGTAAATTCAAACAACTAGACTCAAATGTAGCTTTTATAATTCTATTAAGTTGTCTGTTTCCCACCCTGATTAAACAAATATGTTCAAATTTAATGATTAAAAGTTTAAAATTAAACCAACATTAATACAAATAATGAATACACAAAGACTTATGGCTCAGTCTTGGTGAGCTGCAACATGGCCGTTTCCTAGTAAAACCCAATCAGTATTAGTCAACAGGTCTGTATGTCGTACCTGAGAACAGTTTTATCAAAACAACAAAAGTTTGATGCAGCTTTGTTATTGCTAAAGTGAAATTTTAAAGAACAACTTTCTTTATCGTCTCTAAAACACGTGAGCTGTGTATTTACACATTTAGGAGTGAATAAACACAAACTAAAAATAGGGTGTTGCGTTAATTGCCTCAAATATCGCTGAGGTTCTGACAGAAACCTTAACAGCAAAGCAAGGTGATTTTCCTTCTACTCCCCCATTACAAGGGGTCCTGTTTGAAGGCAGACTTTTCACTCGACCCCAAAACTGCACATCTATAAATAAACTGTCAAAGCCTTAAAAAAAATGAAAAATGCTGGTTTTGGTTACTGTGTAAGCTGGTGCCTTTCTGCCTGTGATGTTTGACAGCTTTCGACGTAATCTGGCTGTAAGAAGCTTGAAAATGACAAATCTGCCTGGAGCAAGAAGCCGAGGAGCTCGCAAGGTACCACAGGTCCTGCATGTCGACTATCACAGGTAGTCAGGATGACACATCGAATTCATATTAATACGGACGTCTTTCAAAGTTTTGATATTAGGAGGAGTGATGTTAAGATTGCGCATGCGTTTGTTCAGAGTAACTCCACTGTTAATAATATCCATCATTACCAACCTAGCTGTAAATAACTTTAAGAAAGATCCTGGAAGTTCTTAGTCAAAGAAGAGTTGTTTTTTTTTTTATATCTATTTTCAGAAATGTCTGCAGAGGATTTTTTATTGCAGTGAACCAAAAGGACCCGTGTGTGTTTATACTGTAGGCTGTACCTGCACATGCTGCTCTTCCTGGAGCTGGTGCTGTTCGGGGAGGAAGGAGGAGTCTGGTAGGACCAGCTGTAATCAGAGCCTTTCAGGTCCCGAATTACCTGCAGAAATCCATCAAAGAAATGATGATGACAAGCTTAAGTGTCATATATAAAAGTTTTCTTGAGGCTAATTGATGCAGAGTAAGAATTTATTATTTTAGGAAAATTATAAAACGTGGACTGACACACAGATGTTAATTTGGAAAGTTTGGAAAGCTGCTACTACTTTATCCAACCCGATAGAACAACACTGATCAGTTCTCTCTGTCTTATGGACTCTTCTCTTTACTTCACCTCAAAGGTTTCGATCAGGGGTACATTGGCATTGCAGCTGCAGTGGGCACTATGGTGTTTATAGACTATGGCTTGGGATTAAAGATGAAAACACACAGAGACCGCTCCTGCACTGTATTTGACACACACCTTTTGCCATTAACACAAATTGTGTGAGTGGAGCTTAAGGTCACCAAAAGAAAACAAATCACAGGACTTCAGGTATAAATCAGTTCTTCAGTAGCTGTTATGTTTTAAGATAGGAAAAACAGAAAAGTCTTCAGACACCACTGATGTTGAGGCCACTGTTTTTTTAATGAATTTTCAGACATTTACTTTATGTACAGAGCTCCAATCTGCACTTCCTTTGATTAGCGTCATATATTAACTACCACAGATGGCTCAGAGAGAGGTTAGTTTCCGTAGGACTGTGTGGGTTTTAATCTTGTCTCAACAAAGCACAAGTTCCCAGTTAAAGTTCAGGCAGTATTTTGCCAACGCTACATGTTTACATTTGTGATGGGAGGATGGAAAAACCTTTTTCTGGCCTCCCAAACAAAAACCATGCATGTGCCTGTTGATTAACACAGAAAGTCGAGGACCCCAAGATGACATTAATTTCTGCAGTTTTCTAGCAGTGAGCTATGAAGATTTATTTTACCTCCTCCACCCTCCCGTTCACTGTGTGCAGAAGTGAATTGTACATCATTTACTTCCACGGCATTATGAGAACTAGGAGCAGTTCAGCCTTGTTACCTGCTCACTGGCGGGTGGCAGCTTGTGCGGGTCTTCAGTCAACATGGTAAGGTCATCAACAATAGCTTGTAAGTGGGTTATTTCTCCCAGCATGGCAATCTCCACATTCTGTGCAAAAAACACAATAAATCAAAAGTCGTCCGGCGAAGGACGAGAAAAGCTCTAGATTTTAGCCTTGGAGCTCTTGTGGACATAAAGCACAAACGCTGCTCACCACCACCGGCTGAAGGAAGTTGATAAATGTACAATAACGTCCCCTCTCCTCCAGAAGTGCCCTTCGCACCGCCTGCTTCTCCGTCTCCTCCATCAGCAGATACAGGTCACTGACATCTTGCATGGCGCTGTCCAGCTGAGGGCGCAGGTTTCCCCGGCCTGAGTGAGGCAGCAGCACAGTTTGCAAACCGTGGGAGGAAACGGGAGTTGGATAAACAGTGGGAAAAGACATTGAGGATTGAAAGGGGGTGGGTGATGATTGTAGCAGTAGCGTAAAGTGTCAAGGAGAGGGGAAAGAAGAAAAAATTAAACACTGATTAGAACAAATAATGATGAGCAGCTGTGGACTAGAGGTTAATGCACTGACAGACTTCACACTTAAATGGTTCATGCACATGGGAGCGGGAGGAAAATGAAAGAAGTCATCAAACAAGGACGATGTGCAGACGCTGAAGAGGACGAGATTGTGTAGAATGATCAGAGCTGCATACCACAGTTACATGAGGGTGGAAAATGATTAATGAGACGCCGCACTTCTGCTTTGATTGCATGATCTGAACTAACATGTTCACCACAGGGCATGTGTATCTTAGCATTTTTAGTTGACTCTTAAAAATAAGCTATACTATTAATTCCACGTTGGTACTTCCATAACTTTGCGGCGATGTGAATTATAATCACTGACAACACACATAGGTGTGTTTAACGATAAATAGTTCAAATTAAACTATTTGTCTTTTTCTAATGTTGACCATAAATTAACAGGAACAAAGTCAATCTTTCAGAGCACACTTATGTAAGCACACTAATTAAAAGTAGAGCCCCATAAAAATGTGACTGGTTGTCCTTTCAGAGGCTTTTAAACACAATTTTCAGGCTGCAGTCATCATCGTAGTTAAATGTCAGGGTGTGAAGAAGAAGCATACATCAGAGGGACTGACTTATTGGCCATTTTTTAACAACAGTTTCTTATTTTATAAAAACGGTTTGAAAAGAACATAAAAATCAAACATTCCTCAAATTTCTAAATCACATTAAAGTTTCAAGAGGCTAACAAACGGGAAACAGGGATGTGATTTATCATTTTTTCCATCTTTTGGATGTGTCCAAAGGTCAGGCAGAAGGTCATGGCAATTTAGGTATTGAAGGTCTTTTCCTGATGATTACATCTAGTATTTACCAACTGTTTTCCACTACTGTGATATTGTAGGAGGGCTTTTAGAAACTGCAATATAGCACCATAACACACACTTATTGGACACCCCCCCACACACACACACACACACTCCAATTCTTAATATAGTGGAAAAATCCCGCACTGCAACAGGTCAGGAAATATTTATTTTTATAAAAATTAACTAAAATGAATTATTTACTTTTTTTTTTTAGGTTATTCAGTGTCTATGAATTTTTAATTAGCAAACCCAGAGTTCCTTTTTTTAAAAAACAACTGAAACTGTGGCAACAACACTGAATGAGGATCCAACTTTGTCTTACCACAACACACTGTAAGTACGATCATAAAAGAGCTAAAAGAAAAATCTAAAAATCTTACTATATGCACACTTTAGCAAAAAGTGGCATCTTGGGGCCATTGAGTCTCAATAACAAGCCTTCACTGAAACTTACATGCCAACCACTAGCTTGGGAAGCACGTGGAGGAAAGGCATCGTCTGTCCTTTCACTGCAAATGCAAGTATGTGGAGTCTAAACTCTACTAGCATGGAAAAACATACTTTGGCCAGATGATACAAATTCAATCAGACTAATATTCAATATGAGGAAAAGCACTTCATGCCCACTGACAGGTATGATGACGGTCTTGTGATTTTACAGTCTACAATCTCTTCGAAACACCTGGACAGTTTAAATGCTAATCTTACTGACGCTGTCAGAAAAATGGTCGTCAATGAGTCTCAGGACAACGATCTAAAACTTACAACCAAGTCTTTGTAGACAAGAATCAACTCTTCCCCAGACTTAAATTTTTAGCAAACTTATGAGCTGAACAGAAAATCTAGAACACAGATAGAAAACAAAGGAGATGCTCTCTGGGCAATCTAGAGGTACGATGCAAAGAATTCCTCTTTATTAAAAAATATTAGCGTAATTTTATTTCACTGGATAAATTCACTCAAACGTAACTTTATTTTTCTATACTTTGCTGTGTGAGATTATGCTAGAGAACAAAAATAACATTTGTAGCGTCTGACACATCTCTATAGATGTGCCAAAATGTGGAGCTCTTAACTCTGTCCAGTCAGTTTATCTAACAAATATTAGCTACATGTACGTAACTATCATTCATATGATTTTCATTTTCTGAATTTACAATGTCAATAGTAGCTGGACTTAGAGTTTAAATTTAACAGCCTGTATTTAGTCCTTTAACATATATTGAATATTGTAAATAAAGCAATTGCCATGAGGCAGCAGGCATAGATTAAACTAACGGTACCTGGAAGAAAGCAGCAGCTTCATTTTTTCACCCAGCACGCTGTGCAATTTTTAGACTTCAGTTCTTTCGTATATAAATTGAACATATCACCGTGTGCTAATTTCTAAGTCTAAAATGCTTGTAGGTGGATTCTGCTATTTTTGAGCATAGCAGTCTGTTTTTTTGCTTAGCTCAGTCAAATGACATCTGGCAACCAGTTACTTCACTGCAGAGCTGACAGGAGAGTCAATCTTCCCTTGCAAATTTCATCCAACGTCTCATGCAAGCACATTCTTTAAGCGTATTAAACTCTTTCATCCTCCAGCTAAAAATGCTAAGACAGCACAGTTTTGTTTTTTTCTTTTCTGACGGCAGATTGATCTAATGATGGTTTTGATGCTTGCATGTGAGTTTCTCATACAAGGCAGCAGACATACCTAGAAGCTCTACAGCCAGGGGGAAAAGCCAGAAAGAAACAGAGGAGGGTTGTAGTATCAGGCAGGGATGGAGAGACAGAAGAACAGGCAGCGTTAGGTGCATCAAACTGCATTGCATGTTTATGATTAGCTCGTACTGCTGGCATGTTAAAATTGAAGGTTAATCAGAACCAGCAGTAGGGGCTAATGCAAGCACAGCAAGAGGAAGGGAAATTATTATGATTCATAAAGCAAACCATCCTTAGCTGCAGAGGAGCCACTGAGGCTGCTGTAGATTTTGATTTGACAGAACGTGAATGTCTCAGTCAACACTCTAGATGGTGCTAGTTCACTATAATACCACCGCACAGCCCAACAGCCAGTTGCCCACCAATTTCTCTCCTCTTGAATTTCAAGGTTTTGATTACTAAGCATGCCTTGCATGGTTTCCTCACCTTTCCTTGCTTTCTTCTGGAGCTTAATAGTATCTAACGACTTTCTTTTAATTTCCTGACGAGCCCTCTTGTATTCTGTAAAAAGAAAGTGGGGGAGAAAAGGTGCATAAATGTTACAACTCACATTGAGACACAGAGCACGAGCCAATTTTACTACACTCTCTTGTTGCTATACCTTTGGCATGGTCTTTGTCAAGCTGATTAGCTGTCTTCTTCCATTCCTCTATCCTGTCTTGGAGTGGCGTTACCAGACCTTCCATGAGAACACTACGGGAACAAGACAAGGATGAAGTTTAAAACATGGAAGTGCATTCAAGCACAGAAAACCCCAAAAAAGGTTCCAGTGCAAGAAAAGAAACAAAACAGATATAGAAAAATGTACATGTGGTTCTTACTTTGTGAAATGTCTTAATTTTGCCTCAATGCTACGGTGTCGCATGCACATTCTTGTCAGAGCAGAGCCGATTTCCCTGGTGGCACCTTGGAGACACAACATAAAGACAAACTATTGCTGATTGTTCAAAAGTTTACATGTTGAAAGCACAAATCTAATCCCAGGAGAACGCCAAGACGAAACACATTACAGCTCCAACACAGAGCTGGAAAAAAGTATAAGCAGAATATGTAGGTTTTTTTGTTGAATTATTCAGGTTCCAATTCTCTATGTAGTTCACCTGCATGATACATCAGTGGTATTAAATGCAGTAAGAATTAAACATTGCGTTCTTCCATAGGTTACAGTTCATAAAATACCCCAGCTGTTTAACTTCCCAACTTTCTAAATGGTACAACCACAAATTGCAGAAGTAAGGACAAATTCTGTGATATTTTAACGTTAGATATATAACATAAAAAAAACTAACAATGAAAACAGGCTCAAGGTTTTCCCCAGAAAACTTTCTAAGCCCGGTGGTTGGGGCGCTCAGCAGTCATTCATCCAGCAACCCGCCGTGTTTATGAGTTAAAAAATGTTTAAAACTGAAAGGAAATTTGAAAATATCACTTGATAATTATGAGTTACGGGAAGATTTGAAGATTAATATCTGAAAACCAACTATAAAGTCTTAAAAATGCAAACATAAAAAAAAACTTAAATAAATAAACAATGCTAAGCCTGGTGGGGACACAGGTAAAGCCTGGTGGCCTGCCAGGCTTATAACACACTGGGGAGGCTAACATATTGTAGGGGCAGCATCATGCTGTGGGGATACCACAGATGATGGGAAAGCTGGTCACACTTAATGGGAAGATGGATGGTGCTAATTATGTGGCAATGCTCAAAGGAAACCAGTTTTGAGTTGCTAAAGATCAGAGAATGAAGTGGAGATTCACCTATCGAGCAGAAAAATTATCCTGACATACAGACAGAGCTGCAGTGGAATGGTTTAGATCAAAGCATATTCAGGTGTTAGACAGGCCCAGTCAAGTCCAGACCCAAATCCAATTTAGAACCTGTGGCAGGACGTGAAATGATGTTCACAGATGCTCTTAATGAAATCCGACTGAGCATGAGACATTTTGCATAGAAGCAAACAAGAATGGGAAATTAATCTCTTGCTGTGCAGAGCTGGTATAGACATAGCCCTGAAGATTTGGAGAAACAATTATAGCAAAAAATGGCTATGCAAAATATTATTGACTCAGAGGAATTAAATATAAATACATGCCACAGTTTCCTGGGTTTTATTAGGAAAAAAAATACAAAGCATGAATCATTTTCCTTCCACTTTATGTTGGACACACAGAATACCAAAAAGTGAAGTTTGTGGTTGTAACATGACAAAATGTGAGAAAGGAAGTTGTAAATGGCAAATTAGTTGACCTGTAGTGACTGATATTCGCTGGAAGGACCTGAATCAAATCCTGCTTAAGGCTCCTAACAGCCTGACAGAAAATCTGCACCAATACAACGAGCTGATAAAGGTTACATTTCTCATCCAGTGACGCATTACCAGCTACTGCCACAAGATGGGCGCAATCTGAGCGGAAGAGTGGAGCTCATAAATGTCACATGTGTTTGTGTGAAGCAAATGAGGCGCAGTACCTGAGGACTACAGCCATGCTCCCCCTTTCATTCTTGTCAAAACAACCATTTTCCATCTGAAGCTCCAATGCTGCACGCAGATTTCTCAATAACAGGTTGTGTAAAATGGCTACTGTACTTTTGCTCTCTATATAACTGTAATTAAATGGGGTCTTAAGATCTTAAAGCTGTCGCTGGCGCACTGTTCCAATGATAGCTCAGAGGCCGGTGTAATATATGGTAGCACTGATCCTGTTGTAATCTGGGCCACATAGGGCTAATCTGAATGTCTATGAGCACACACACACACACACACACACACGCACACACACACACACACACACACACCTACACACACAAACAGAGCAATGGGACATGACTTAGGCCTCAGAGGGGAGGGGATTCATAAAGACACACACTCCCGCATGAATCTTTATGAATTACTTTGGGAGTGCAGAAGTTTGAATGCAGACAGGTGATGTGCTTTACCAACCCCCCACCCTTTCCGAAGTTCTCAACCCTTCTATCCTGGAGGAAGAAGGAGGCAACTCTGTAAGGGGATATCCCTCTATTCTTCCATGTCTGCTCTGCCTTTCCTGTTCTCTCTGCTTGCAAAACATCATTCAAACTGGGTAAGAATGAGAAACAGAGGCCAACACTAATGTTCACGATAAAACATGAAAGGAAAAGGAGCTTTGCTTGGCAGACGGTGTCCACAGATTTGCTTTGCTCCTTTCCAGATATCACAATGGTTTCAAAAATCAACTGACATGAAACTCCAAAACAAATGCTGTTCTATTCTCCTATGCGCCTTGCAAAGTTTCAAACCGTATCACTGAAGACTACAGCGACTAGACTTCGAGTCTGTCTTCCAGAGACATTTGAACAAACACCTGTAGAAAGACTCAAAAGAGCCTGTGTGGTGCTTTGGGGAGAGGAGGGGAGAGTGGGTTGGGCTTTTCCAGGTGACTTGGCAAGAGAGCTGAGTTAGAGGTGAAAGTTTCTTGTACCAGGAAGTGATTGAAGTAACATATGGAGCCAAAGCACTGAGCTTTTTCTGTAAAGAAATCCACACTGCAGAAGAAGTCAATATAAAAAACTCTCAAACTCTTTTTTAAAAACTATACATTAAGTCATACATTTCTCTTCCGGAGTCAGACCAGTTTCTTCAGACTGTATGGAGCAGCCGCTCTGTGCTCGCCTCCCATACTTGGACGAGAAGAGTGTGTGCATCTGTTCAAAATAGATATATTTTACACCTTCTTTTGCAGCCTACTTTCAACTGATTTCACTACCTGTGACTTAATAAAAAGTAAAATATTCTAAATATCTCTAGCTAACAGAAACTTAACAGTACGTCCCCATCACTGTGATTTCTGAAGGAGTTTGTGTCGCAAACCCTGCTTTCCCCCAAAATCTGCCTCAACAAAAGCAGACGGAGCAGCTGATCAGCCCTTACAGGAGCAACGGAGGCTGAAGGAAAGCAGGAGAAAAACACAGAGAGAATCTGGGCTTTTATATGTCTTTAGCAGACCTTGCCAATGTTACTGTCAGCTGGGGAAAGAGAGAGCCCACACTCGCTCGTCCTATCCACACCTGCCAATTTCCCTCCCGCCTTCTTCCTATCCTTCTTCCCCTCCCAAACGAAGGATCAGCTGACAGCTACATCCTGGAGAGCTTCAGAGGCTTCCTGGCCGTCTCCGAGAGCCTTTCTGGCCCCTGGCCTCAGCCGGATGAGCAGGGATGGAGTGATTTACTCCCACAGCAACCTGCGTTGCTACATGAAATACTGGCAAACACATACGATCAAGGAGGGAGGCTTAGCTTCACTAAAAACTCATAACATGGAGGGCAAAAAAAACTTATTTTTTTATTTTTTGAAGGCCAATACTTCCTCTTGAGTTACTTGTTTTATTTTTGTATTACTTTGGTGATTTTAGGCCACTTAACTAAACTTTGTAGTAGCTTGGGAGTTGGTTAAAAGTGTGTGAGGATAGAAAATGACATTAATAAGCCAAATGTGACCCTCGGGGGTTTAGAGGGAGTTGGTCAATGCATCTACCTGACCACAGATGAAGCAAAACACAGACAAGCACCGAGGAGAGCTTTATTTGAAGATATATTCCATAATGGGGAATTATTATTGCTGCTTGAACTTTTTCACATTTTGTTACATTACAACCACAGGTTTGATGTATTTTAAAGTAAATAATTGTGAAGTGGTAGGAAAAATAAACATAGTTTTCAGTTTATCAGTGGCATCCATTTACATTTGTCCCCTGTATGGTGGTACTTTGTAAAACCAATAATACCTGTTGCTAAAAAAAAAAATCTTTACAGATAGACAAACCTCAAAACAAATCTTTAAAACTCAATCCTGGTCTACACAGAAATCAAGCATTCCTACTGGGATTCTATCCCAGATAGAAAGATTTTTTTTTCACAACCAGATGACTTTTAAAGGCAATTTGAGCTCCTGGATTTTATCTGGGGCATCAGAGTAAAATACAACACAAATGTGCCACACTTTCCAGGTGTTTATTTGTAAAAAAAAAAAAAAAAAAATTTCTTCAACTTCACAAATATCCACTACTTAATGTTAGTTTATCACAAAAAGTGAACATGTTTGAATGGTTCTCTGCCTAACAGGTGGGATTTTGCCTGAACCTTTTAAGCTCCACAAACGCCACAACGTGGCCTCAGCATTTTTGTTAGAGGTTCTGTCCAGTGCTCTGGTTCTGATTAAATCTCCTGACTCCGTGTGAAAGGAGGAGCATTTTAATAGCCCTGCTTTATAGGGGGTTATACTACCAGGAGCTAAACTGCCACAGGCTTCACTCCTTGATGTCTTCAACATGGGAGCTTAACTATCTCTCTCTCTTGCCCAACATCTAAAGCCTGGTATTAAACTCAGGTTTCATTGGTACTTAAGCTGACAGATTCTTCTGCAGACAGACTTCTGTTTTCTTCAATTTTAAGTCTTAATACAACTTTATTGCATTAGTCTGGACTGCCCCTTTCTCTGTAGATTGTGTCAATAAAGACTGTTCCACAAGAAGAGGTATAGCAAAACACCATGTGCTAACATTTCTAGGAATACGAAGTCTTTTCACTTCGGCCAGCTTTCAAACAGACTCTGTTGAGCTACGAAAATTCTTTCCAAGGTTAGCACCTTGGATTTGGGAGCTGACAGCGGCTGGCACAGACAGTTAAGCTTGCTGCCTTTAACCCCCCTCCTCCTTTTAAGGAAAGTGGAGAGTGAACTGGCAGGGACACACTGGAGGCCACTGATGGATGAAAAGGACTGTGGGATGAAACCGGAGGAGAGAGGAAGATGAAAGAGGGTACATACTCCCAGTCGGAGGTGCATCTGACCAGTTAGGGAGCGGCTGCTGCAGGTGCCACAGGCGCTGCCAAGGCTCCCACAATGAGTCCCAGATCAAGTAAATTAAATCAGATAATCTAAGATTTTTCTGTGTTATCCAGACTTTACTTCAAGTAGGCAAAATTACACTATAACAGAGAAGAGCCACGGCTTTGATTTTGTGAGGTTCACAGGCAGTGCTTACCAAACATGCGGCTGAAACTTCTGACTTTAAAATCTTTACAAATCATCATAAAACCACATCATCAATAATTTGCTTCAAAGCGCAGCTGGGTTTCTAGTGCGTCTGCACAGTAGGGGAAGTTCAGGTCATAAATAAAAAAGCCTCCACCATGCCTCCTGGTCAGAGACCAATACCCTCTGATCTTAACTGGAATGAGTGGTGAATAAGGCAGCCTCATGTGGACATAGACTGCAGATGTCAGAAATGGACAGCATGTGTCTTTTGATAAACTACTCAGTATTGACATAAAAAATGAAAGAATTCAACCTAGAATTTGCTTTAATCCTCATTTGTACTGGTTTGACTGGCTGGAATAATCACACCTTATTTTTCCCTTGACCTAACTGAGCCTCACAAAATTGAATAAAAGTTCTTCAAGAGGAACTTTGTGAGTTTTTAAAGAAGGTGAGCCTTCAATCCGGAATCATCATGTTGACATTTCCTACTACATTTGAACTGGACTTCAATATATGTTGCTGGCCTCATTGTTTTGAATAAAACTATAAAAAAAACATCCAGAAGAGGATGTTTACAGTATATGTAGAGCAGTGTAGTCTCCACTAAGTACATTGAAAGCAGTGGGACATTCACTGTCTTATCCCAGGACAGCACAGCATGTGACAGGGTGAAAGATCAAACCACCAACTGTCCAGCAATTGGAAGATGATTACCAAGTGTCCTCTTTGGGCTCTTTGTTTAAGGTTTACTGACCAGGAGAGAAAGAAGAACTGATGTTAAAGAGATCAATACATTATTAATGCTAGCATAGTCTTAAAACGGCATTCAGCATTCAACATTGTAAGAGAATATCAACACGTTCTTACATTTAGTAGCATTTTATGCATACATACATTGTTTTAACAAAAGACATTATGTTAATATTTTTTTTGCTTCATATGTATTTGTAGTACACCAAACATGAAACAATTTTGGAAAAACATTTTTGTATTTCAGTTTTATAATTTAAGCTTAGACAATAAAATATAAAAATTACAAACAAACATCAGGCTCCTTGAGTTAAATAGTACTAACTTGTGCCACAACAGGTTTTAAGCATAATATGCATGATTTCTACATGAGGCCCCTGGTCAGGCATCTTCCTATACCAGCTTGTATCCAGGGTTATCATGGTAACAACTGAAACATGGACTTATGTGCTATGGTACATTGAACTACTTCCCTTGCTGTTTTGGGCTGTTGTTGAACAGCTTCATCATCTGGGACATTCAAACAGCTAGCATAGTTGGTTTGTCCTCCTACATTTAGAAATTCAGCTAGGATGCAGGTTATGACCAACTATTTTTTTATAATTTCAACTCAAATTTCAACTTTAGACTTCAAATGGAGAGTAATGAAAGATTACTTTGGTTCAGTGGTTTAACAAAAACGTTTCTGATATTAAGCGGGTCTGTTAAGGCTGTATCTACTGATTCACAAAATCTTAGCTTCCATTACAATAAAAAGAAAACCCGTCCCAACATTTCAGGCTCAAAATATTTTCAATCGAGTGTTTAAATAGACGTTGTTAGAGTCTGTAGCCAAACTCAAACACTCATTCTAAGCTTTTTGTGTTGCATTCTTACTCAAACTGTGGAATGTTTCTTCTAATCAACAACAATACATCGAGGACGCAGAGGAAGTGGTCTCAGGATCAATTGTTTTAGTGTCCCTCACGCAAACACTGTCAAACACACACAATCATCCCATTGTTGCCTGGCCAGACAAGAAGCACGGCAAGCTTCACCTCTCAGCCAGAAACACCCACAGACAGCCCCTGGTGAGAGCTGATGTCTGGTGTGCATTAGGACGTGATTCAATAGGCGCAGGAGAAGAACAGAGATGTTTTTTCCCTGCTGGAGGAGCTTCCTGTTCTGCAACGTAAATGCTGCTAAAAATACTTGTTAACCCTTGTCCAGATGTGCATTTTATTGGACACGAAAAAAAAGGAAACAGGAAAAAGAACAAGAGAACAAGAGAATGCTCAGTTAATGGAAGCAATCCGCAGTGTGTTGACGACATCTCTTGCCTTGTGGGGGATGTTTAAATCTAACGGTAATGGATCAGTTAAATCTTTGAGGGAGAGAGAGAAACCCCCTTACAAAGATAAACTTGTGAGTCAGTTCAACGTGATGACTCAAGCTGCACTGCTTTATAACCCTTGTAATCATACTGTTCTCAGCTAAAAACAATCTGCCTGTGGTCTGTCAGTGGCATTGAAACTGTTTGGCTAAACATACAGTAAAGTAATGTAATTAAGTCCACCTCCCTCTTCAGCATGGAGTTACTCTGAGATGAAACTTGCAATCATTTCACCCTCAATGCTGAACCTCGTGTATGTCTCAAGTGAAAATATGGGTATAAAGCAAATTATGACATGTGACATGGAATGTAGACATCTTTTATCCTTTGCAGTTTTGAAAAAAAAAATCCTGCAAACCCCCA
This sequence comes from Xiphophorus maculatus, assembly GCF_002775205.1. Classification (NCBI taxonomy): domain Eukaryota; kingdom Metazoa; phylum Chordata; class Actinopteri; order Cyprinodontiformes; family Poeciliidae; genus Xiphophorus; species Xiphophorus maculatus. The sequence continues at coordinate 17,256,176 of NC_036444.1, read as the reverse complement.
AATAAGAGAGAAAGACATATAGAATCTCTTTGCTGCTTCATGCTCGGGGTATAGCTGAACACAATGCTCCCCTCAGGTTTCATGTTTGCCTTCTCAGTTTCTGCCTCGGATTGGAAGTTATGTTGAACCAAAGGACATGTTTTCTCTCCAGTTATTATTCCTTGTGATCTGTCCTTCAAATTACTACTCAGTCTTTTCCAAAAACATGTAGACGGTGTAATGAGACACAACATTTTTGATTGCGAGATGACCACATATGGACTCATAATGAATACTTATGCAAAGTTTGGGTCAGACAAACACATACAGCTCCTTGAAAAAGTAAACATATCCCTTGAGCTGTTCCTTATCTGGTTGAGTTACAACACAAACTTTAATACATTTCATTTGGGATGTTACATAATAAACCAACAAAGTAATGCATAAGTGTGAGGCTGAAGGAAAATATTTACAAATAAAAATGTTAGTGTTCCTTAAATTGGTATTCAGTCCTCTTATTCCAATAAAATTCAATGCAACTAACAAAGCTGGTACATCATCCATATGTGTGTTATTTAAGTTCAGTATAAAAACACCTATAGAGAACATTGGTGAGCAAACAGCTCACCAATCACAAAGACCAAGGAACATACCACAGCAGGATTAGTTTATAACGTAGCATCCCACACTTTTAAAGACTCATGCTTCATTCCTCACAAATGGATAGAGTATAACACAACTACATACCTACCAACACATTCACAAACATGTTTGTGAATGTTTGTGGCCATTCACAAACAACTAACAGGGAGCCAAAGGCAGCATTAACAAGAGAAGCAGCCATGAAATCCAATGCAACTCTAGAGTAGCTGAAGAGATACACAGCTAAGGTGAGAGATTCTACACAGTTCTGTTTATTTCTATAATGCGAATTCACAACAAAGGTCTTCTCAAGAAACTTTACAAAAAAAGTCAATTTGATTTGTTTATACCGATATATTTTGAGTCAGTTGCCTAATTTCCAAATAGTTATCTTAATTACCAAGATATCAAACAATGCAGCCAAGTTCAGTCTTCTTTTATTACTTTTCAGATTGGCGAAAAGTTTTCTATCTGAGCGCTGGGTGGTTCAGTTGGTGCAGCAGGCACACCATGTGCAGAGGATATAGTCATCATTGTCCTGAGTTTGTTTTTGATCTCTAGACATTTGCCACACTGCACTGTCTTTAGACTGGAAACACACAGTATTATTGTAGCATTATTGTCCACTCTGCAAAAATGATCTTCAAGTGGAAGAAGGTCTTTTAATAAGACAAGAACAAAAATTAGCATCCTCCCTGTAGTAAAGCAGAGTGGCGGCTGCATCATGCTGTGGGTATACCTTTGGCAAACAGAAAAAAAGGAAAGCTGGTATGAGTTGGTATGAAGGAAAATGGATGAAGATTACCTGTTAAAAACCTGAAGAAGCAGTATATGACCAGAGCCATAACATTTCAACTTCTCTATCTCACATAAACTCTCAAGATCTATAATCTTATCAGACAATTTCAACCAATAACTCCAGACTTTAACCCCTGGTTCTGGTGCTGAGATTACAGAATAAGCTTGTATCAAGCTTGGACAAGAAAAAGCTGGTTTGATGATTGTTCTGCTGCTGATCACAAGGGTGTGCTCATTATTTGACAAGCCTGTACAAATAGCTTGGATAGAGGGGGAAGCAATAATCCCCTGATCTTGCTCAGCGCGAGGCCACGACCACATCTCTTCCATGCCAGGGTGTCCAGATGGCGGGTAGGGATATCCGGTCCATCTGCCAACCCAGAGAAGTGCAGCAGCCAAGCAGATTACTGCTTCGCTGACACACTGATCTACAAACATACCTCCACTGTACGAGAGAGAGAGGACACAGAGGAAGCAGGTGAAGGTTTGCAATGGCCCAGGAACATCCTGTCTGTGTTTATGTGGATGTGTGTTTCTGTTGGGGTGTGTATGTGTGTGTGTGTTATCATTTCTCATCTTGTAAGGGCCATTTTTCCAACAAATACTATGTTGTGAGGATCCACTGCATCTTATGGGGCCCAAAGCCAAGGCCCCATAAGAGACCTGCTGTTGTTAGGTTAGGGGTTAGGTTCAGGATTATTGCGTGACCTGAGTTTAGGGTTAGGCTAAACAAACAAAAAATGAATGGAAGTAAAAGCAAAGTTCCTTTGAAGATACATGTATGTCCATGTGTGTGTACTCTGTGGGCTTTTCTGTGCAGATGTTCAGAACAGAACGTTTTATTAGGAAGGTCAAATTGCAGAGCACAGCAATCTGGTCAATGATCCAAGAGTGTGAATTTTTAAAGCTGGAGCTGGCTGATGTGGAAAGCAAGTGAAGGCAGTCTCTGTCTGTGTATTACTGAGTGGGGCTAAGAGGATTAGCTTGACGCCTCTGCCTACCCTGGATACCCAGAGCTGTGGAAATCCCACGGCAACCAACCACAACCCTCATCCAGGTCAACTAACAGTATCACCTCTCTTAAAAAATATGAAGTTTGTATGGTATGCAGTCACAGGCCATTAACCTTAGTCTCCCAGGTTTAGTTCAGTTTATTTTATTCAACCACAAATGAAAATGGAAAATGCTGAAAAGCTGAAAAGTGAAACAGAAGACCAGGCAACAGCATAACAGTTACAGCAAAAGCAATACATAATAATACACAACATTAACTGGAGTAAATCATTTTCTAACTTTTTCCTCTCAGGAAAACACATGCACAATTTTTTTCAAACCGTTTGGGTTTCCTTCCACAAATTTCTCTTAGCATTTTGTTGGAGTTCTGGCCCGTTCCTCCTGAATGACTCAAGTGTACCAGTTCCTCCTGCAGCAAAACAACCCTGCAGAATGATGCTGCCACCCCCATGCTTAACAGTTGGGATGGCACAAGCACCCACTTTTTCCTCTACATGTAACAGAGATTAACATGGTCTAACAGTTCCACTTTAGTTTCATCAAACGATATGTCTCTAAAAAAAACAACTTTTTCCCTCTGATTGTGCAAACTGTAACTCTTTTATGTTTCCCTTGAAGTAAATGCTCTTTCCTTTCGGTAACTGAAAAGTTACAGAAATGACTATCAGCACATGTGGATACAGGACATGTTTCACTGTGGATAATGACACTGTCTTACCACTTCATTCAGCATCTTCAAGTTATTTGGCATTTTTTCTGGGGTCAATCTGCACATTTTGAACCAAAACACATCTCTCAGACTCAGAACCTGTCTCATTCTTCAGTGGTAAGTTGATTGGATATTCCCATTACGTCTACAATTGTTTCAATAGATGAATGTAGCACCTGCAACCATCTAGAAGTTTCTTCCAAGGATCAACCAGACTTGTGCAACTCCACAGTTTTCTTCTAAAAAGGCTTTTTGTACATCAATCTGTAGGGTAGTTTTATGGAATGGATTAAATGATGAGATCAGATAAAGTACAAATATAAACCAGCTTAAAAACTGTTCAAAAAGGAGCTTATTGGGAAATATGTTGACTAGGATGGGTGTCTCAAAGACCAAAAATGCTATTGTTGATATTAAAAAAAGGATGAGAATGTGAGGTTTAAGCGTCATTCAATGTGGGAATAATTTAAGAGCTTATCTGGTATAGGGAGATTTAAATGTTTATGAGCATGAGAGGGGCATGAAATCCTAAGATCTTGCATCTTCTACCTGCTCCATTTTGCACAAATTATGTAAAATTGTATGTCAATGGGTATGAGGATTTGTTTTACTTTCTTTTTCTTTTTCTTTTTGTCTGTTTGAAATAAATAAATAAATTAATTGGCTGATTTGACCACTAACTTCAAACAGAAATGGAGTGAGTTCCAGGTGTGACCTAAACACAGGTGCGCATCCAATTAAATCAAATGTGTCAATTGACCTATCAAAAGTTTCCAAATTCATGACATCATCATCTAGACTTTCCTTCATTATTTAAAGAGGTAGTAATCATTCTGTATCTAAGCTTCTTAATTCAAAGAAAGTTATATAAAATAAATAAATAAATAATTTTCTTGCTAGATATGATAACATTTCCGGGTGGAATTTTTGATGTTTTGACAAATTTTGTCAACATGTCAAAAAGTTTTTGGTTTTTTTAAATTACTTATTGCTTTGAAAAACAGAGTGAACAGTCAATGTTTCATACTTTCAACGTGTGTCTCAAATGAAGCCACTGGTTTTGCGCCTCTTAATTATGTTATTTGCCCTTTAAGACGCAAACTGGGCCTCAAACTTCCAAAAAAACAAGAAAGCTGTTAAAACATGAAACATGTCTCTCCATAAGCTTTAAATTCTCCAAATACACCCTGTTAATATAGTTTTAGCAATTATGAACCCTTATTGAAAACAGATGAGGGCTTCTAGTCTTGCAGATTCAGACGTGCCTTCAGACAAAGATCCATCAACATGGCTTGGAGAAACTGTCAAACCCAGAGCCAAAATGCACAAGCAGCCAACTCATACAGCTGCTCCATAAAACACAGACGCTGACGCCAGGGCCATGACCGTAGTTATAAACTCTTAAAACTCACAACACAAGTGAGAGGAAATCCAAACAGAAGTACAGACAACAGGAGTTTCTATATGTAGAAAGAGTCACCATCTGGAGGATCTGAAACCTAATATAATTTTCACAGGTTTTATATTAAAACAAATCTGCCCTCACAGTGAAAGACAGTACAAAAGTTAGGACAGGAAATCATAAAATCCATTTTTATTCCCTGACCTCTCTCCCTGGATCAATCGGGAAGTACTGAATGAGGGGAAGTGTTGCCTGCCTTGGCATGGATGAGCAGGGAAATGTGCGCAATTTTGAGAATGCGAGAGTTAAAGGGGTGAAGGGGTGAGTATGTTAAAGGTGGATTAAAGTAGGCGGCAGAAGAATGCGATGAAACCTCCAGCTGTGTCGGCAGCTGCAACTCGTCCCCCAACACAAGAAGGGGATCAGGGTGACAGCGACGGCGACTAGCAGTTCATAGCCGAGGGCAAGACTCCCCCCTGGTGCGTTCAGCCCTATATGGCTTTATGGGAGACACCGGGACAAATATGATCACCGCAGGCAGACGGACCCATGTACAAAAAAAGAAGCACGCACACACATGCTGAGGCCAAAGAAAAAGAGCCACACAGACAGAAAACAGAAAACGGTGTGCAAGCAACTTTAAGTTGTTGAACAGCTGTTATGGCTAAACTGTGAAGACGAGAACATTGTGGCAAGGGTGTTTTTTTGTTTCGCTTTGTTTTTTAAAGAAAATTTTATAACAATGTAACAGCAGTCAAAAGGTCAAAGCCGTCAAACTGCGGTCATGGAACAAGCAGGCTGATACTTAAGCTTTACTCTTGAGCAGCACAGGCTAGTTTTAGCGGATATCAACATTCCTGCTGCCAAATTAATTACAGAGCTTGGATCATGCATAGAATAAAACAGCTCCCACAGGACCAATGCAACTAAAATGGCAGTCTGGTTCAGAGGTCATATAAATGCACAGTGTGTACTGAATGATCAACCATTTTTAAAATTGGGGGAATAATTTTCAGTAAGCACTTTGTGATCACTTAATCTACTGGGGGTTTTTTTTTAAAAGGAAAACTGTTTAAAATATTAATCTTTAAATTGCACATTCTGCATATTAATAACAAATAATAATGAAATAATGATTAACATTAAAAATGCATGTACTGGCACCCATGTAAAACTCCTGTAGCATTGTAAAAGAATTAAGTGTTCACAATAAAATTTGAATTGTTGAAATAAATTATAAAACCACATGATACATTTTGCAAGTCATAAATTTCTGGTGTCTCCAAATTCTAAATAATTAGCAAAAACTTATTTGCAAATAAGTAGCACTGCCAAATTGCTTATGTTTTTCTTTTGTTGTTGCAACATAAGAAACATTGACATTTATTTTTCTTCCACACATGTTTTTTTTTTTGTAGTTAGCATGAAATGTTTTTTTTTTAATCTGGCCAGAACAACGTCTTCCATGTAAAAACAATAAAATATTTGCAAATCGTTGCAAATGGATTGCAACACAGTGCAGATGATTTTGAGTTTTACTTTTTCAGCAGGTTAAAATAACAATTCTAGCATTTTTAGTTTTTCCTGTCCTAAAAGCATGATGCTTCCACTGCCATGTTTCACCTGGGGGTGTTGTCTTCACACTGTGCACTCTATTTCTTATGTCAAAGTTCGAATTCCATCACCATATGAGGTTTTAGATGTTTAAATCGACTAAATTCAGCATTTTTTTAGGTAAGAAAGTGAGTCAAAGGAATTATTTTCAATGTAGCACAAAAAATGCAACTTTTTCCACAAGTCAACACAATTCATGCAACAAACATAAACCATAGATCATGCTGCTTCTGGTTTACTCACATGTCCACTTGGCAAATTCAGGTGCAAATAAAATGGCCTAGTTGAAAAGTTGCAACATCTTAGAACAGCATGCAATTGCAGGAAAATAGCTGAGCATTTCAAAGTTCATTTACGATTAACTTTTTTTTGTTACTATTTAGTCTTTAAAAATATCATGACAATGTGTTGCATGCTTCCACACAACTGCCCGCATTGGACTTTCATGAAGCATTAAGCCAAAGTTAAAACATGCATAAATACGCCAATATGACTAAGACTTGATATTGATAAATGCCTTTTCTTTAATGACTTGGAACTTATGAAAAGCCACAAATGCTGATTCTGAAACTCATAAAAGGCAGATTCATATGGATTCATATGGAGTTCTTCTTTAATCAATATTCATTGATTACAGAAGAACAAATATACAGCTACAAAATATACTGAATTACAGTCCTCTTCTCACTATCAATGTGTGCAGAATCCTAATAGCAAAGGAAGCAATATGTAGTATGCTAAAATATTCCAGGTACCATAACATTTAAACTCTACATGTAAATAATATGTATGACATTCATAGTTCTTTATATTCATATCTGATATAGATTTCAGCCACCAAGATCTTACATTGAGAGATAACACCACTGTGATGATTGAAAAGAGAGTAGTGATGTGAGTGAACTGTGAATGAATTGTAACTGATATAATATTCAACAATATTGCATTGTCATGTTATTTTCTATTGTCGCGCTCCCCCAAACAAATCTAAAACTCACTGTTATAACAAAAATTAAGCGTCTTCCTTTTAGAAAAACTGTTTGCTCTGTTTGAGCGTAAGCCATGTTTCATTAGTTTCTCTTTAATTGCTCTGAAAGTCTCTCGTCGCTCATATAGTCCATGGCCTAAGAAGGATGACATTAATCCTTCAGTTAATGTTCCTCGCAGAGGAGTGAGTGGGTGTATGAGTGACACACTTACAGGGATGTTATGCATCTCCAGCTGCGAAACTCAGTTTGCTCATCTCTCTCATCTCTCTTTGGGCCATCTATCATTCGGCTGTCTTGCCTTCATTTCTCCTTTGAAGTCTTGGCCTACAATGGCCCGAACCTCCATTTTACTGGAGCACACTACGGACTGGTTAAGCCAAGTCTACCTTGCTCCATCCTGTAGAACCCTTACACTTCCTCTTCAGTAATTATTTAGTAAGATAACCAAGTTAATAAAGGCAAGAGCTACTAGAGAGCATATGGGATCAATAGTTGTGACTGTGGAAATGGAATGAGTGTTGCTGAGATCCCTTTATGGTAGTGCCTGGTAAAGACAGGCCGGTGCTGCCACAAAGCATTTAAAAGCGCACTGGTATGTGACCTGTGGGGTCAGGTGGCCGGCTACCAGCTGTCATACTCTGAACATGCGTGTGTGTGTGCGTGCATACATGTTTGCATCCACCCCCACGTGATTGTGCTTGAGAGAACGTCAGAAGCCTTTGCGCGCTCATGCGGGTTAGTGGGATTTTTTTTTTTGACCTACATACTGCTCTCGACGATCAGGTCCAAAGAAATCTGTGTTAATCAGCGTCCTTCTAGCCAGCCTCTGCCGTTACGAGCAGGGTGACAAAGCAGACGACATTAAGACTGAAAAACAATAAGCTCCATTTTTCATTTCTTTGAGCTGCTTCTCCCCCCTTTAGCTGCTTCCACTTATTTCTTCTTAGCATAATAAGACAGTGATTAGAGGTTTTTGAGCATCTAGCACTAAAAGGCTACCATATGGATAAATGTGAAAAAAAAACGACTAATTATACTTTTTAATATTGAACTATAGTTCACATAGATATATGTTTAACATTAGATATAGAAACTGTGCAGCTCAAAGAAATGTAATTGCTTTTCAGCTTTAAGCCTTCGCTTTGCTTTAAGAAGTGAAGAAATTGTCTCAGTGTTGATCCAATCCTAGGTATTGGCTCAGGGTAAAGATGGAGGCTTTTTTAATAACTGCTGGATGAGTCCATGACTATCCTCCACCTCACATCCCTGTTGGTGGTGTAGCCTCAGTTGTTTTATATCAGCTGCACTGATAGGTGTTAGCAGTTCTGTTCCTATCAGGAATTTGAAGCTGTTTCTTTTGCTCCACAAACTTAATTGGTGATTATGTTACTGACTGCACAATAACCTCAGAGAGAGATTTTTATATGCTATTCTGGGCTGAAAAGGAATTCCTGTTAATAAAATAAAGGCAATGCGCCCAGGTTTATTATCTTTTTATGATGTGTTTTCTTTTTCCCCCATTCCTAATAGCCACATTTTGTTGTGAAAAAACAGATTTATCTGAAGATGTGTAGAATTTTTAAATCAACCGAATAGTCTGGTAGTTAATGTTTTCCACCACATATCACGGCTTAATAAGCCTTGTCCACTAGGTCCACGTTTCATTAAATATAGAAACTGTATTTATCCTAATTTCGTAATTTAATTAGTAAGTTCAAGTTAAAAATTCAAAACAAAAGAAAACGTAGTACATTTTATTTTTAAACCACAATATTCTCTACTGCTGGTGTTAATGGTGAAAACATAACACCGTACTTTAACAAATATGAATATTTTTCTAGATGAAAGGTCTATTATATGCCAGTTAATTTATAAATGTAGAAGAAGAAATAAAATCTAAGATATTTTTTGAATGCATCAGGTAAAACATATTTTTAAAAATAGTGACTTTTTAAAATAGTCAATAAATAGAGGGCCATAAATTAACGCCAAATTAAAAATTTGAAAGCTCCGTAACGGTTTTAATTTTTAACCTATGCACATGAGGTTGGTCTCATTTTTACATGAAATCATCTAGTGTTAGCAAGCAAGCTCTGCAACTACATTTTTGTTCAACTAATTTAAAAACATCACTGCCAAAGCAAAATGGCAAGAACACAGAATTAACTAGCCTGGTAAGAACTAGTCCTATGCCATTTGCTTCGTCCAGACAATCCAGAGGATCTGGACGAAGCAAATGTAGCCCAATCACCAAGGTTTGCACGAGCTATGAACTGGTAACGCACCAGTTCATAGCTATGAAGCTAACCGAACAAGGCGACTGTCAATATTAATTCAGTATTTGGAAGAGTAACCAACATGGACTGAACAGCTTCTTTCATTTCCTCTGCTGCCATTGCTAAAACTACAGGCAGGCTGCAAATCTAAAACAGCGCAGAAAATCAACGTCATCTTTAACAACTTCTTCTGTTTGCTGATTGGCCCGAAAGAAATTCTACAAGAGTAATCCAAGTCAGTGAGAGAAAGCCCAGACTGTCTGAAGAAGATTTGAGCAAGGCTGTGGTCAGGCTATAATTAACAGGAACCACATTAAAGTGTACTAGTAGGTGAATAATCAATACATGGCATTTACACAGAGAGTTAACAAGCTATGGTCAGCCTTGTACTTCAGCTAGCTGCTCAAGACATGAGTTTTTCTTTAGAACAGTGAGAAAGGCCCTGCATTTTTTAAGTGAGGCATAATCAGAACATGAGAGCAGCTTCTTTAACCTTAACCATGTGGCAGCAGTGAATTAAAGTTGTCCTGCAAATGCTACTGAGAGTTTGTCACTGTTAAGAAAATGAATACTCCATGTCCACCACAACATTATTGGTGAGTGAACAAAGGACTTGAACTTATTTTTTTTAATTAGGTAAGATAGTTAAAGTACAGACATTATCAAAAACAGTTTCCTTGCATGTAGTAGGAGAACATCATATTACTTTGAGTTTGTTGAGAAGGCAAATCTGTCGGCGTAGTAGAGTCTGCGTAATTTAGTGAATTTAGCAGTTTAAAACATCTTAAACTATAAAAGTTCATACCAGTTCATTGAGCTGTACTAAAGATGGTGAAATGGTAACTTCCTGTCCTTTTGTTGTCTTGTATTTAAAAAAATTACGGGAAGACTCATGATCAGCTGATCCACCTAATCAGATAATGAGTCAGATACTACAGGCTATATCTAATTAGCTTGTTTACTTTTCAGAAATCCCAATTTTTTATTTATTACTAAAACGAGCTCATGGTGACATGAAATATTTCTTCAATTGGTAAGAAAACACAAAAACTGATGTGTAACACCTTATGATCTCAACCAATTATTTAATCAGAGTGAACGTAGAGCTGCACAATATATCAAATTGCAGTTAACACAATATCAATATGTGCAATAATAATAATAATTGTAAAGGACTGCTTGGATGAACTATAAGGTAGACCACTATGCATTGACTTTGCATCTACATATTAGTGTTTGGTCAGTCAAACAGAGTTTTACAAATTCTGTCAAACACGTAAAATACAGAATTCAGTCACTGATATGTGAAATTTCACAGACAGTGCTAAAGACATCATAATAACAAAAAATAGTAGATGGAGGAAATTGCAATATACTTACAAGCAAATTTGTTTTTGCAATGTTCATCAATATTGTAATTATTTCTTTTTCTTTTCAGATCCACACCCAAAACTCTCTCTGGTGCAATTACACATAGTTATAAACTGAGTCCTTACCTCTAGAGTTGGTAGCCATGTCTGCCACCTTCTGAAAGGCATCTAAAAAGGCCACAGCTGCCAGAATAGTGGTCCTGTAAACACAACGACACATGTTCACTGTACTCTGATTGCACAGAGAGTCTGCAAACATTGCATAAGAGTTTTCACCACTGACGGTTACTGTTCGCCAGACCAACGTCTCACCTGAGTTGAGAGTGCAGCTTTGTAGCCTTGGCACTGAAATCTTCCCACACGGGGTAGGAGCTCTGGTGAGAAAACAAAATGGAAAGGTTTGCCAGTACCCGAGCAAGGACATTACGGTGCAAAAGCACACTCTGTTAAATACACACAGTAAGTACGTGTTGGGATTTTATGAAGACATAATGTTCCATCATGGGGAGAAAGTCTGGAGCAACGTGACAAAACGTTCATTTAAACGGACAATACGGTAGATTTAAATCTGTGAAGAGCTGTGAAACGTCAGAGAGCATGGCTCCTTCCCACAGAGCTCAAAACAAGCTGAAATACAACCTGAACGTTCTGATTTGTCTTTAAAAGCTTCAGCAATATGTCTCTCCTCTTACATGATAAGTTCACACTGAAACTCTTTATATCACTTTCTATGTCCTGGCAGGATGGACTTGTCTTTGAAAAATCTGGATTAGATTTACCTCTGGATAATCACACTCTGCCTTGAGCTAGAAATGCAGAAGCCAAACATAAAACACATTCAGGGCTAGATCCCATTAAAGCAATAGCTTGAGCCCTGGAGTAAAGAGAGGAAAGGCATAACCTCTGAGTGCCTCTTTAATGGAGATGAGCCAAAAAAACAGGGTTACACGTTCTGACTATATATAGCCAAGAGGCAATCTGGGAAGTGTCTCGTTCCTCATCATTTCTGGTGTAACCTCTGTTCTGGCAATGACAGAGGTTAACTCCCAGCTTTCCTTGGATTTCCCTATGACAGTGATTTAGGAGATATCCTCTTCGAAAAACATAAAAAATAAAACTTCGCTGAACGGCTTTCTGTTCATGCTTAGCTTCAACAGGTGCCTAATTAGTTTGTAAGGTTTGTGGCTCCCAGGGGCAGAAGGTACGCGCTGCCCAAACAACTGGGAAACCAGGGTTAACGACTTGGGCAAAGACATGCACAGCATCCGGAGGGCATTGATGGTTTTTTTTTTCTTATGTTCATTCACACCTCAATGACTTCAGGGAAGTGGATGGAAAGATATACATTAGATGAAGAGAAAGAGGCTGCACCTCCCTCATCATTCACTGAAGGGTGAAGGGTAAAAGTGTTATCCTTGGTTGTCAAGGACAAAATCAAAAGCTTTCACTCCGGAACATGCAGAGGCTTGTAATCAAAATGCGCCACTCGGATCTGATCGAATTGCTGATCTAATTCAGATGAGTCACCGCTGTCATCACTTCAACCTTTCACCGACTGTTCTATCGCCTCCCACTCCTCTTCTATTTCTTTCCCTTTTAGCTTCGTCAGACTGTTATATAACTAACAGGGGCCGGTCGTATCAAAAATATTAGAGGGATGGTTAAGGATTTTTAAGTTGATATCGATTTTGACAGCGCACCTGTTGTCATTTTAGATTTACTTTGGTTTTAGTTGATTAAATCTTACAACATTTTACTAAATCTAATGTAAATGTAGTCGACTATAAGCTATTTAACATTTTTAAGGAAAACATTTTCAATACCTGTGTGGAATTCGTATCGTTGAACTGAGTAAAACACTGTTAATGCCTATTCAACCAGTTTTAGCTGAACTTTTAGCAGCCCAACACTCTTCAGTGTGAACAATGATAGAGCAGCAAGTGTCTTTATTTGCATGATGCTCATGCAGGTCATCTGGATTCAGATAACCTTTGTCTTTTGTATGCTGAGACTTAAAGGGATAGCTGCTAAATGTAGTTTATGTCTTTGGGCATTAGTGCCACACTTGAAAAGTCTGGTCAGATCTAAAATAGTTTTTTACACTGATTACAGATTCCTCAAAGCACCATTAATAACCTTGATTTGCAAAAACAAAAAAAAAATGTATAGTCTAGTGTCTTACTTGAGAACTCATTAATATGCGGCATCTCTTTTCATTAACTGCATGTATTGTTAGACCCCTGGTAATTTACCCAGAATCCATGAGTACTTAAATAGCAGGTTGGAGTTGATCTTTCTATGTGAAAAGAACAAAGTTTTCTTTAAAATTATTTACTGTAAAACTAACTACATGACAGAAAAGTAAAGAGGAATAAAATACAAAAATAACACAGCAGTTTAAGTGAACCCTTTTCTATTGAATTTGATATTGTTTTTACTTTACTATGAGGCAGTTAGACTAACCATAAATGTTTAACATCTTTCAACACATGGAAATCCATGCCATACAAAGATCTACCTCCGCCTACCATGTAAATAATCATTGGCATCTTTATAAACAACTGTCCAATGCATCCACCAGTTTAAAGGCTGATGAGATCATTTTCTTATAAACCATTATGATGTTTTAGTCTGGAGTTTTTTTTGTGACAATACAAGTCTACGTTGGTCTTGGCTCCCCTTGAACTGCCATTAGCTTCAGGCTCCAGGACAAACTAATCTGAATTTATGTTTGACAAAGAAGCCAAGAGAGTTGCTCAGTAAAAGTAAGACATTAACTGCTGTCCCTCTAAGTCTATAAAGTTCATTACACATGAGGCACAGGTTGTCTGAGTTTTCCAAGTGAACGAGATTCATGTAAATAAGATTACTCAACGCCTCGTCATTGTTCACTTTCAAAAAGCAAACAGTAATTGGTAGAGCATGCCTCCATTGCCCAGCTCACAGCAGTGCAATGAGGTCAGACCTTTTTCTCAGACACCGGACAGCAATACTGTGCTGACTAAGGGCTTTAGCCTCATTCATCTGTGCTGCTTATCAATACACAGACTGCCTCTATCTGAGAGCTAGCATCTCTCTGATCCTAGCATAAGCACCACACCACACAAAAGAGAAATGTAGGAAACTAAATCAGAGCAGCCCATAGCTGAAGGGTGATTTCATCTGAGCCTGATGAATGATCGTCTCTGAAAATAGCCTGGCCCAATGTTACAAAGGTCCCTTGAGCTCTGGATCAATAAGAAACGCACCACTGAGGCAGAACGCACAACTTGATGCTTCGTTCGTTTGCAGTGCTGAGCGGTTTGCAAGCACCATGTGGGTCGTAGACAATAAGAAGGCAGGGAGCTGCCTGCAGGCCTGATGGATATGTTCACACTTTCCATCTGTTGTCATGAATAACAACAGACCACCCTGGTACAACTTCCTTGATTTCACCCCCCTCCCCCAGCACACACATTGCATCTCAGCAAGTCCTGCTAATATCACTAAAAAGATGAGAACGTGTTTATTACAAGTTATCTGTGAGATGAGTCAGTTCAACATTTGAGGTCAAAGGTTTGCCTTAGCCACTAAGCAACATCTTGTGAAGGTAGTGATTTACTGGCACAAGGCCAAACATCAGGAAGCACAATCAATAACCTCTCAAGGCTGTTTCTGCTCAAGAGGATGAGGTGATGAAACTGTTATTTCCTTCCAGAGCTTCCTTCTCAGATTAGCATAAAGCAGGAGCAATTGTCTGGGGTCAAATGTCACACAATCCTGTGATGTGTTGTGATGACTGAACATTGTGTGTTCATCTTATACCTTACTTATATGATCCAGAAGATTATAAGAACTCTTTGGATTTGCCACAGGACCACTGGAGCAACTCCATTAGGCATTTCTTTGACATACGACAGAATTATGCTTTCATCCGAGGAGTTTGTGTTTGGTAAACAGGTTGGTACACCGGCTTGACTGTTGTGGCAACCACTTTCCTGACGGACCTGCTGAACATTATGCAAATAACACAAAGAGAAACATGTTTCATCCCTCGGCCTGTCCTGCAGCGGTGTTCCGTGTGGGATGTGGGGGAGGACCCGGTGAAACAGACAAAGGCAGTAAAAAAATATATGCGTCTGCTTAGCCACCGTGCACCCACAAAGGTCAGATCAAAACCCCAGACCAGCTGAATATCTGCGTGTTACCTTCATGTCGTTCACGATGGCCTGGAATAATCCACCCAGCGCTCCACACTCCTTCTCCACAGACTCCATGGTGTCCAAAACAAATAAAAAGAAAGCTCGCGAAGAAACTAGAAACAGTCCGGGGATGCCAAGGCTCAGCTTTGTTCACTCATTAAATATGTCGATGCTTGTTTCGATCATCCGAGGATGCGAAGCCACACAGCCAGCAGCCTGCGGAGCGCACGAACAAAAACAAATGTGCGGCTCGGGGCCACCGGCTGCTCCTCCAACTCTTTCCGTCGCTACTCGCGTCTCTCCGCTCGGCGGCTCCGGGAGGGTTGGAGCTGTCTGGTGGGGACTAAAGCCGCCGGAAAACGTGGAGGGCACATGCACTGTGGCTCCTCATAATGAGCGCAAATAACACAGAGTGCACAGTTTCGGGGGGTAGAGGGCAGGACCAGGGGCCACGACACAACGGGAGACGGGATCAATCGCAGGGGGGACGCGGAGACGCGCTCTGTTGTTAATAGCGGAGCAGATGTCTCGGAGATGGAGTCTCCCGTAATTCGATCCATGGGAATGGAAAAGGGGCAGGTCGTTTTTTTTCTGGGTGAGGAGGAGGGGACAGGGAGGAACACCCTCCTCCAGCACCTCCTTTCACCCGACGCAAACAAAAGTAAAACCCTGTTCTCTTAGAGAACATTTTCCTGACATATGCAAAGCAGGATTTCCTCGGTTTTATGTGTATCCTTGCACGCGTCTGATAATGCCCAGCTTTGCCTCGCTTTTCTTTATTCTTGAACCTGTTAAAAGAAACAGTAGCACACGGCTCATTGTCGCCTCAGTGTATGCACCGGATCATGCACAAGAGAGGTATTGATGACTTTCAAATTTTGTAAAAATGTTTTATTAAATGCATTAATACCCATGTTATGCATATTATGCCGCTTACATAACTAAAAACCATATAAAAAATAAATGCTGATTAAAAGTAATTTATATTGTGCAGTTAATTCACATCAAGGAAGTTTGGTGACGGTAACTTCCTGAAGGGACACACCCTGAGCATCTCAGCTCAGCACACGGCTCATTTTATTAGGATTTAAATGTTTGGCTGGCTTGTTCTTCTGGGGTGTGACAAGTTGAAACACATAATTACTTCTCTAGCCTTGATAGTGAATAAAATGTTGATTGTATACAATATTGTTTATACTACAATTGGTAGAAGTTAAACTTCCATCCACTATTCTGTCCATTGCACCTCTCTTAACAAGCCCATCCTGAGGAATAATCTCAAACGCTTAATAGACACTGGCTCCTAAAAGGGCCCACATGCCTGTCAAGATAGCAGGTTTGTGACATTTATTACACAGAGAACATGATAAATACTACCCACGCGCTTTTGAGTTGTAATTTGGAAGCAAATCCTGTACAATTACACTTTAAAGTTTTAAACCTGATGTGCAGACTCTAAAAATAATACTTTGCCAAACTCCTTTAATTCTTCTCAAACTCGGATGTGCTGTCAGTTTGTTGTGGATTTGAAGAACCAGAAATAAAGGATTGAAATAATGTTATGATGATTAATAATAATGGTATAAAGGCATCTGTATTTAGTGCAGCACCACGTGTTTAATTGGAAACGTCATGGTAATGAAAAATAAGTGTCAGGAAAATGTGGAATAATTGGCACCAGTATTGCTGGTTTTGATACCAGCAATAGTATCAAAATCAGATATTTTTTATCTAATTATACACAGAGTGAATATGGAACCATGGTCACAAAAAATATAAGATTTTCTTTTTTTTAATATAAACCCAATGACAAAACAAGAAAGAAAGTGGTTGGGGGATGATAACACTGAAGGAGCTGTAGTCATTTCCAAATAGATCTGATTGTTTTCTTCCGCTTCTGGAACAAAGATAACTTCTTTGAACCACCATTATCTCTGGTTTTAGATGCTCTACAGCTAGAAGGATTTTTTCCCCAATACTTTTTTTTTATTTTGGGGAAATTTGTTATGATGCATAACCATAGCAACTAGACGGTTTGCAAATGGGAGCAGCTGCATCACAGGAGCTGGTCTGCCTGCCTTCTAACCCTAATTGTGAAATTGTAAGCAATTTGTTTTGATCCCAAACATTATAAAAAGATGTGTAATACCCCTAACGATGAACGGTGATTTTTTATTTTTATTTTACCAACATCAAATAGAGTCCACACATCCAAATCAAAAGAAGATTGACTTCATGAGAACTCTTGTAAAGTAGGGAACATGTTATGAAGTCAAGATGTGGTATGCTGATAGAATCCCACCAAATAAGATTATAAAGCCATTCAGCCCACCAATCTGGGTCACATTCACCCGACGTTTAGTATTTTATGATAAGCTCCACCTTCAGAGAGAGTTATAGGCAACCAGGCACAGTCCTTTCTATATTTCAGAGACAAACATCACTGATCTTTTACGACACGTCCATAAGGTCACCACACAGAATTCCCAATGAACATCCTGTCTGCCCTGTACATCTGCCACACACACTTTCCTCCGTCATTCATCAGTTTTATTTTTATACCACAAGACAAATGTCAATGCAGAGCACAACTCAAAAATATCCACAGCCGTTCTCACCAAAGAATTTACTCTTCAGTCTACAATTTTAATTCAAACACATTGCTAAATCTATTATTGTGGTGTCATGGCTGTCTTTTATCACATCATCCTTTCTGCTTTCCCTCCCCAAGGGTCATGTCATCAAAGTTTATTTACAAAGCAATTACATGATCAGCATACGATATCCTTTGTTTTTCCTAAACAGTAGGGAAAAACTGCCTCTGCTTCGGGTATTTTTGGAGTAACCAGATACGCCACTTCCTGTCATAAGAGAGAACTTAAACAATAGTAAAGCAATAAACATTGAATACTGCAGAAGCAAAAAGAATCTAAGAATAACCCAAACAAAAACAGAATCATGCTATCATTTTATTAACTTGTGGAAACTAGATTTAGCAACTGTGTCTGGTTTGGTAACTCCTGCCCACGTGGACAGACATGCAGAGAGAGTCTGGGACCGGAGCCTAGTCTCTCTGTGCTCTCACCACAGGCCTAACTGGCATCCCTGAGAAAGCAGCTATAAAACAGAAAATATCCCCGCACAGATGATGACATTCCTCGCCACCGCCATCAAGCCCCTCTCTTGGAAAAAGGGGGTCTGTTCTGTTCTCTTCCATACCACCGATGTGTATGCAAGAGAGTTTTGTTTTATTATTATTTATTTATTCAGGATGGATCTTAGTTAGGAAAATATGCAAAGAGTTCTGTTTTGCCTCTCTTTTTCTCCAGTAAGGCTGAACAACTGAAAGCAATCATCAGTCCTAAACACATCAAGCTGAGCAGACCCACAAGACTTTGGACGGTTATATAACTCTGTGTGCGAGGGTTTTAGCTTTGGGGTAAGTTTTTATCTAACATTGTGAGTGAATGTTTTTAAGCTTTCTTCCACATTTTGTTTTTCTGTGGTCATCAGTCAGACATTGGATCAAATACTTAATATCGCAGTAAAAGCATTTCGGAATGCACTCATTCTATTTTATAGATTTTGCCATCTTACCACCACAGACTTAAAGGACTTTATTGGGATTTTATTTGATAGACCAACACAAAGTGGGGACTGATTGCAAGTTGGAAAAAAAAAGCACTATATCAGCATCAACATTAGTATCTGCAGATGTTAGTTATTTTTTAGCATATCGTATCAGTCCAAAAAATAAAACCAATGTTTCTTTTTTTTTCCATCTTGTTGCCAATCATGTTTCTGGAAGGGGAAGGATTGGTCATATGGTCTTTGTTTGGTTATGTGACAGGACTGTGTGATGTTTAAAGCTGCAGTAGGTAACTTTTCTAATTTATATATTTTTCACATATTTGTTAAAACTGACAGATAATGTGTAAAAAAAACCCCAAAGTGGTAGAAAATCAAGTTCCTTTGATTGCTCCCTGTGGTTCTATTGCTATCTGCAGAAACAGAACAAATCAGAGCCAGTTTTAGCACTAGCACTTTTTGTCCTATTCTGCTAGATTCACAGTCTGGGCTTTCTCCCACCAACTTGGATTCCTCAGGTAGATTTTCTATTGGGCCAATCAGCGAACAAAAGGTGAAGTTTTGAATGACGTTGATTTTCGGTGTCGTTTTAGAATTGTAGTCTGCATGTAGTTTTAGCAGTGGCACTGGAGGAAGTGAATGAAGCCATTCAGTTTATGTTGGCCACGCTTCCAAATATTGAATTTACTTTAACAGCCACCTTGTTCAGCTCAGCACTCCTCTCTTCGCAATGGAGGATGGTTATCTACAGCGCAAGCTTCATAGCATTGAACATTCACATACATCACTGGCAAACGTTAGCAATTGAGTATAATTTAAAACCTCGTCACTGTCCATGATTCCAGACCATCTGTATAAAGCAAAGGATGTAACAGGGGACTGTTTTTTTACCAGGCTTTGATGGTGGTGACAGAGATAGGAGAGGTAATGCAGTATCTATGTTCAATCAATAACCATACAAGCTTGTATTCAGTTCTTCTTGGCTGGATGTCCCACAGATGGATGGATGGAAGTTAAGAAACTTTGTTTGAACCTTACGGTGAGCTCACCTGTGGGGATTCGTGCAGAATGTTCTGGTTTCCTTCAAGAAAAGAACAAACCTTGGTCATGCTGAGCATGGAGACTGACAGAAGAGAAGTGGATTATGCAACACAGGAGATATTTATGTGGCTTAACTTTAGTGCTCTTTTTCCACCACAGATAGCTTGTCTCTAAAGGAATTCTCTTATATTGAATAAATCCAAGCTGTTGTTCTCCGTCTGTGAGGGAACAGCAAACTTTTAACAGCTGACTTCCAAGCACAACCCTATCAATCCTTATTTATGTGGGAGTGGAAGAAAATGGGTCCTTAGTTTCTATAACACTGACAAAAATCTGATAAACATTCCTTCAGCCGAATATTAATAAAACTTCTGTTCATCCACAGACTTTTACTATTATTGAAAATCTTCCACCGATCACTGCAATATTAAAACATGCTGCAAAACAATTGCAATGATTCCTTATTATAATCTTTATCAAAGATCTATGAATTGAAGCAATGCTTTTGTACAGATTTTACTCCTCGTTGGGACCTGATTTACTGGAAGTAATTTAGGGGGCCCATTTAAGAAAATTGCATATTGATATTCCTTATACATTATATGAAAATGATCTCAAATCTATTCCAGCTCTGCTCAATATTAAAAGTTTTAAAAGCTGTGGGATTTCCTAACTGCTTTGTTCCAGGACATTGCTGCCGCTAGAAATACAAAGTGCTAAAAATATTTTTAAACAGTTGTAGATGAAATTAAGATGTGTTTGTGTGTGAATCGAGATAAAAATATAATTGCAGATAACAGTTTTTATTTTCTCTTCAGTTTGTATCTGGGTGCTGCCATGTTGAATGTTGAATTTTGAGGTTAAGTTCGGGGAGAGATCTCCAGTTTTCCTACCATGACTGTGACAAATCAATTTTAAAATAACATACTTGAGAAATACTAATAAGATTAATTAGATGTGCTATTTTGTTATTTACTCCTGTATTTAATAGAAATATATAATTTAGCTGTACAGAGTACAATAGATCAGACCGGTGTGAAAAAGGTTTTTTAGTAATAATTTTGACAAGTCTCAACAATATATTTGTCTTGAAAACTGTCTTGTTCGTTTGTGGTGGACCCATAAGCAGAGAGACAGATTCTATGATGAAGGTTTAATGAAAAATGATGTTTAAAACAAAACTTACAGGCAGTCAGGTGAACACAAAGACAACAAACCAAACAGGAACCGGGTACAGGAGGCAAATGACCAGAGGTAACAGGACCTAATGGGATTACAAAGGAGGAACCAGCAAAGAGTGGGAGCAAGAGAAGGGTTTAAATACTTTGAGGGTGACTGCTGGAACGAAAAACCTGGGCTGATGAGCTAACAGGTTGCAGGTGTGTGTGTGAGAGAGAGAAATATTGAAAGAGAGAAGTGGCACAGGAGGTGAGGGGACTAGAAAATGAATCTAACATTAAAGAATGACTAAACATATGAAACATAATCAAACTAGAGTAACTAAGAAAGGACTAGGACTGAAAAATAAATTTAACTAGAAACTGACTCCTATTATTCTTGTGTTTCAGGAGGGACTGAGAACCTCTTTAACAGAAAAAAGCTTCTGAATGTGATACACATGCCAACACATCCCAGAGGCAATTAGAGTTGTCCTTGGAGAACAATTGCAACCTTTGGTATGCACTCTTTATATAGTCTTTTCCACAGGAGTTTTCCAACAACTGTTGGAAAACTATGAAAAGACTAATGTAAACTGAACTGACCACAGATAGCCTCTCCCAGGAGGACTTTAAGGTTCCATACACTCCTTTGTTGCATCTCCTCTTCTTTGACTTTCATCCACCAGTTTGCTTGGCTGTTCTTATTTTCTGATCTCCACTGCTCTTCCCTTCATTGCAACTCATCCCTCCTTTTTGTGCTTGAAAAATCTCACCATCTATTTTGTCTTTTTCACAGCCATGTTTCAGGTTCCAGTGACTGAGGACTCTGTTGAGTGTGAGGAGATTTCCTCACTTTCTTGTCTGTCTGAACGTTTCACCATGTTTTCCCTCAGTGGTTCCTGCTCTCTTAGTGAGAGACTGAAAAACACGTTGTCCCCTGTGTACATGTTACAAAGATCAGGCCTGTGACAGTGCAGAGGCTCAAGTAACAACTGCAGATTGATGGAGGGGAGAAAGTTTACGTAGTTAGGCAAAAATGATGATAGAAAACCTTCACCTTCAAGGTGAACCATGTGTCTCTGTTTGTTGGGAATTCTGCTTGAACTCAGCACAGAAATAAAAGTCACAAGCAAAATAAGCAAGCAACTAAAAAAAAAAACATTAGTACAGGCCAAGCTTTATTGAAAATGAATAAGCAAGCAGAAAACTGAAAGTAGTGGTAAAATTATATGCCTATGTCAACCAGCGGAATATTAAGAAGTTTATAATCACTCATCATGGGCATGAATATTATATGAATTTAAGGCCTTTTAAGGCATAATGTAAATGAACCATTATTCCTCAGGGTGGAATGAAAACACAGCATATAACTGCAACAAATGTAAAAAAAAATCTGACATCTCAAGCTTTATTGAGAACATATACAATATACATACCTCCCTGTCCTTAAACAGATTACAAAAATCACTTTCTGTTCATACCCACGAACACCCATGTGAAAATATTGATTAAGGAAGTATTAAAATAGCCAGGCTTTGGCTTGTCATAACCTGCAAACTACTGGAATAACAGAGTCACTCTGAAAAAGCAGTTTTCATCAGCATCCACTGAAAGGTTACTGATCATAAACAAAACTTTACACCAGGTGTTAAGCATGGTGATGGCAGCATCATGGTGAGCATCTGAAGATCGATCTTACTGTTTCCTCACAAATGAACAGCCAACACTGATTCAGCTGGGTGCTACTACTAGACAGCTGTCCCAAATACACATCAGATCTGCTTTTAAAATAGCTAAAACATGCTATTGCCAAGCTTCTGGGAGGACAAAAAGGTGTGTGGCTTCTTCACAAACTGCTAATAAATATCCAGGCAAATATTTGTGGGAATACATTTGTTCATTTGAGCCTGTAAGTCTAATTTCAAATGTGTCATTTAGAGAAAAATAGCACAAAAAAATCATACATAGCTTAAGTTACATTTACTGATATTATTATTCAATTTCAATATTCATGCAATCTGTTCAAATGGACCCTTTAGATCAGGGGTGTCAAACTCCAGTCCTCAAGGGCCGCTGTCCTGCAACTTTTAGATGTGCCTCTGCTGCACCACAACTGCAGAATAATAACTGAATAGAATAATTAGGTCATTAGCAAGGCTCTGGAGAACTGATCTACACAAGGAGGAGGTAATTAAGCCATTTCATTCCAGTGTTTTGTACCTGTCTAAAAACTGCAGGACACGGGCCCTTGAGGACTGGAGTTTAACACATGTGCTTTAGATTAATATAAATCCAAGATTAACATGTTATTCCTGCACATAAACTTTAGATTGATATTGCAGAACCAGACTGACATTTTTTAACCAAATAAACATTCACATTCTCATCATTCTCAACACATATATCATATCTTTAAATATCTAAAGTTGAATTTCAGAGCTCCAACAAATATATTAGCATGGACAGCAAGCTGACAGCTTTTTACTTCACCTCCAAGCAAAATTTCAGTCAGTTTATCTCTGGTGAGTCCTTGAATCAGTATATTTTATCTCCAGCAAGGACGTGACAGAGCAAATTATCTGGGTGATAAAAACCCTCTCAGTCCTGACATTCCGCTGTGATTCATTTCAATACAGCCTGATGCTCTCTGATGAGGATAACGATAGGGGGGTACAGGTTCAAGTGTATTTATCGCCTCTTCAGCTATCAACATTCCTGTCTTTGTAGAGAGAAAATATATTTCCAAGCTCACCCCTGTTATATTAATCCTTCTCAATTTGGTATGCAGAGGAATGAAAATTGAGTACGAGCATATCCAAGAGTCCAAGATGACTGTGTGGAAGGTACCGTAGTGAGATTTTCAGAGATGTGCCTCCCCCCCAGACATAAAATAAACACAGTTATAGCTGACATTCCAGTCTAAGAAAGGAGAGTGACCCGGGTCAGATCACTGTTTGAGCATTGCTGCCATTCCTCATGGGCTCCCTCTGTAGTCAGTGTCAATTTCTGTTTCGGATTCTGCTCTGTCAAGGGTTTCCATTTGCGTGCACATTAGTATTGGCGAACATTTTTTCTTTTTCTTTTTTTTACAATTTGCCTTGTTCCAACTACAAACATCAATGGCTTATATTTGGTTTTTGTGTGCATTTGTTTTCAGCCGTGCTGAGTTGCCCTCCCTGTGTCCTAGCTTTACTCTTTTCACAAGACTGGACGTTCTGTCCATGCCTAATATGAAAAGCAGATCAGTTGTATTCTAAAAGGAGCTTCTGTGAGTGAGTACCAGCTTTAACTCTTAGCACAGATTTTTATTTGGATGTAGGCCTGGGTCATTCAGACATAAATTATCATTCTATTGAAGCTCTGGCTGTACTTTTACATATGCTGTCCTCCTGGACGGTGAACCTTCACCACTGTCTGAAATGTTCTGAAATCTCAGACAGCTGTATTTAGCTTGATCCATCTTCCTATCGGATCTTGATCAGCTAAAGAGCTGAAAAGCATCGCCACACCATTATTATGCCAACATCGTCTCTTACTGTGGGTGTATTCCCAGTATTAGGTAACCGGATAAACAAAATTAAAAATCAAATTTGTTTTCATCTGACAAAAGCAACATCTTCTGCATATTTTCTATCACGCCCACAAGGCTTGTGGCTAACTGAAAATGAGACTTGGTATGTTTTTTGTTCAATAATGGCTTTCTTCTTGCCCCTATTTCTGTTTTCTCTGATTAACGAGCTCCTTGCTCCACTAATTAGCTTAGATAAACAGTCATATATTGGTGAAGGTGCACTTGTGCTATACTGTGTCCACTTTCAAATAATTGGCTGAACAGTGCTAATTGAGATGTATGAAGATTTGTCGATTGAGGCTCACTGTTCGCTAATTAAGGGACTTCAGAAGCAAACTGGTTGCTCTGGGTTTTAGTGCGGGTCTGAAAGTAAAGAGGGTTGGACAGTAATGCATTCTACACGTTTGAGAGTCTTATTTGTGGAAAACCTTTTTTTTTCTTTCCATTTCACAGTGATATGCCATTATGTGTCGGCCCATCACGTCAAACCCTAATGAAATACAAGATTGTTAGTCGTTGTGATGTGACTAAATGTATAAATGTTAGAAAATCACTTAATATTTCTGCAACACACTATAGGGCAATTCATTTTGGAAAGCTATAGTTGTGCATATAATAATTTTAAGGAGCTCGTGTGATTGTTTAATGAAGTTCTCATCAATAACGATCAAAGTTTTAAGTGTTTCAATTTGGCAGAAGCTGAAAAAAAAAGTCCAGCAAAGAACTAAAACAGGACTTGAACATTTAATCACGTAGTGTCTGCCAAGCTTTCAGCCAACTGATTGTTTGGCTCACTTTACTGCTCCTGCTGAACGATGTTATCTTTGGCATTTTTCATAGATTCTCTTAAAAATATGGGTTCATGTAGCTTGTGACTTATTGCTAGTAAGAAAATGCAAACTATTTCAACTCTAGGACACCCTTTGATTTTAGAAGCCTTTCAAGTGTTAGTAAGTCTTGGGTCAAACTTAAACGACCTATCAAGCAAACGAACAAAAGTATTCATCTTATTTTTAGGAACTCAACCAAATAAGTGTAAAAAGTCTCATCGTTCAAAAAGACACCTTCAGAAAACTTTACAAACTTATCAGCTTTAAAGTTTATGGGATGCAAAACAACAACAAAAAAGTATTTTCCTTGCTTCTTGGCATGTTTTTCTTAGAGCTTAAATCCACTGAACTGTACAAATAGACTGCAGGGTCAGCAAACAAGAGGCAGTCACTCCATTTGCTGTTGCAGTTGAAAGGTTGTGGGGTAAAGAAAATGTACTTTCCCCCTTGTTTATCTGTCTCCTGCAGGAAAAAAAAAGAACTCTGTGACTCTTTAGTGAACCAGCAGCACCCTGACCCCATGAATGCATGTGCCTGTGTGTATGCGGCGAGGACACAACAGCCACGATTTGATTTGGAAATGCTCACCCCCAGGAAGGAAGCTCATCCGCTGGGGAGCCATCTCTGGGAGTCAAGGCTCTGGAGGTCACTTGAGACAAGACTGCTAAATTCAACACCCAGCAGTGGAGAATCGCACAGAAGAATGAGCAGAATCTCAAAGCAAACAGGCATTCGGCAAGAATGTTTAAACATTCGTTTTTTGAGATCATCAATCATATTCAGCGGGAACAAACACGAGGTTGTCGGGGGTGCCTGGAGTACGATAAATCACTGCAACAGCTGCCATGGCAGCTCATCTCTGACCAATTTAATCACATAAAATAGAAAAATAAAACCGGACACAAAGAGATGAACACAAGTTCGCTCCGACGCTCACAGGGCCAAGACTGGCATGAAAATGCTGTGTAAATGTAATGGCTATTGTGATCAATATTTTATTCACGTAATTATCTTACTGACATTTAGATAAAAAATAAATCAGGGGCTTGAGATGCTAGTGGGACCAGAAAGAAAAGTCAAATAACCAGTGGAATCTCTTGAGATTCATTCTTTGGCATTTTTTCAGTACAAGGGTAAACTTACATGGAAGAAAATTCCCTCTTTGACAAGATATTTCAATCTGAAACGAGATGGACTAAGAACTTTCAGAATTCCTGGAGTGAACAGGATCTTGCTCGTTTTGATGCTGCCACCTAGTGTTAATTTGAATTAAGCTTAGATACATGTCAGAATATATTGTTTAGTTCAATAATGTTTAATAAGCTACCAATCAAATAAAAATTTCAGGGATTTGCAATAAAAAGTATAAACATTGCCGGTTTTCAGTGAGAACTACCTTGTGTGTAACAAATATGCACATTAATATGTTTTCTATGAAGAAAATTATACAAAAATGACATGTCCTTTTCTTATTTTGCTCTGTGTCCTTTAATTCATTTTGTCTACACAGTTTAAAGACATACAACTGCAAAAGCGAAAGCAGGAAAACTGTAAATCCGCCGTGTGTTGCTACGTAATAAACGTCAAGAGCTACAATATCCAGCTGACTCAAAGTTCAGTATGTCGTCACTGAACAGAGTTTATCATTGATTATCCAATTAATGGATTGATTAGATAATCAATCCATTGATTATTATTATTATCTAATAAGCAATCAGTTATTGATTATTGGATCAGTTATTGTGTCCTGTGTAATTGATTTGACAAAAGCAGCAGAATCAGGAATGTTTTACACTTTTTTTCCCTTTAATCAATAAGTGGATTATTGCGCATAACCTGGTGAAACAATTCTTGTTCTGCTCAGCACTATTTGTGTTTGGTTACTATCTGTAAGGCACCTGGTAGAAACAAGAAGGCCACTCATACAAATGCACAGGTGTGAAAAAAATCTAATCAAATGTTTGTTTGAAAAGATATTGGAAAAACTCATTGCTCATGGGGAAGGTAAATAAAACTAAATATTAAAAATATTACATTTTAAAATGTGGTCACTCAAATTAATTCTTACATTTGTAATGTTCTGGTTAATTTAATGAGTTTTAGAAACCAAACATATACAGTTAACATGAAAATAATGCTGCCCAGTTTAGTAGTAATGCATGACTGATGAGTGTATATCAAATAGTTCAATGCAGAGGAGCTTTCTGCAGGAATGGTGAGAGCCCTCTTCCTGATCCCCATAAACAACCTAACAAATAAAACATATTCATAATTACAAGAATGATTTTAACATTTTTATGAAAACCAAAAATCCCCTCTTGCTCATAAAAATTTGACAAACCCCAAACTATTAATACATCCAAAATCAGTGATCAAATTCAGTCCAGGCTTAACCAGATAAACCTGGTTTTGTGACTATTTACTACCAAAACAAATTAAAAATGCTCTTTTTGTGTTTTTTAACCCAAAGAAAGGCACAATAAAACGTTAAATTGCACTTTAAAGAACCTCCATTCACCTCTGAATGATGAATGTTTATGTTTGGATACAGAGTACTTTAGATTTCAAACTAGAGTTGATCAAATTCATTCCACATCACTTAGAAAAAACAAAACATGAAATAATACTTCACCTGGGGACTGATCCACACTGCCCATATATTTTTTAAAAACCACTGCAAGTTAAAAATGTATGATTTCTGTTTTAAGATTGTTAAATCTGTTCCATTCAATGCAATAATAATAATGACAATCATAACAGTAATAACACTAATAATAATACCTTTATGTATTTTTTTTAAATAACCTTTAATTTGTAAAGGTTTTGATAAAAAAAATCACAAGTAACCTACTGAAATGGAGCAGAAAGAAGAAAATGAATAGTACCAGATATGTCTGAAAACGTTTGATACACTTAGCTATCACTTAGCTATCAAGAACAACATAAATGCAACGGAATGCTTGAAAATGGCAACTATTTGCACAGAAATTCAAATATTTAATAAAAATTCATGTGCAGATGTTTCGTTGTCTATAAAGAGGAGATGTTCCTTAAATTTCCATCAGTCTGAACTGAAGACGCCTTCTGATATCTCAAACACTTCAGAGCTGTTGGTGAGGGCAACGATAACACGGAGCTCTGTAGGAGTGACACGCTTGGAGATATCTCTTTAACAAATTACTTTAGAAAATTCTAAAATCTGCATCTGCAGCAGGCCTGTTGGACGTGTACTAATCTAATTCTGAACTCTTTGTTCAGAATTAGTTTGTTTTGGTCCTCCGCTGTAGTTCACTCATCTTTAAAGTGGCGTTTCCTTTGCATCCAACATCGTACGCTGGAAGCTCAAGATTTCTGTGAAGGCACAACCTACAGAAAGAAGCACAGCAGAAATGTATTCAGTAAAACATCATAGGTCATGTAGAACACCCCATATCCACTCCATCAGTCTGAAATTACATCCTCTATGCTGATTTTATTGGCCTCCTAAAGTACTGATCAGTGATAGGCTTCATCCTTACGTTTCCACTGGTCCAAAGTCAACTCCTTGTCTTCATGCGAGTTGTCGTACGGTTGAGCCTCAGTCTCCTCTGCCGGTTCCCGAAATACAGCAAAGTAAGGCAACGACAGAGACTCCACAGCTGTCACTCTTTCCTCAGGATCTAGCAGAAGCATGCGCTCCAGCACTGCCAGGGCTATATATATAAAAAAAGGAAGAATGCAGAAATGGCTGAAAATAAGAACAAAGAAGGAAGCTTTATAAAATATATGTTTAATATACAAATAAGAAAACGGTACCTTGGGAACTAGCTGATGGAAACAATGTCTTAAGATCTTTCTTCTCTATTTTTTGGAGACTTTTGAGGTAACTTTTAGCCTAAAAGCAAATACTTGATGTTAATCCACACATACACATGATACTGTGCTCTATACATTTCTGTTGGTGTCATGGTGTTGAATTTAAGAGTTTATGAACGATATTCCAGAAGCCTGATTTAACCACCTCAAACCCAGTTGAGTTGGACCCAACTGGCTCTGAGTTTTAGCCACCCAGCTTTTGTTTTAATGAGAATTTGCAGGCTGTCCAGCTTTAACTTTATCCACCAAGTGCAATAGTCTGCTGCCTCTGGTGCTCAAACAGCCCCACGGTATGATGCTATCGTCATCATGCTTTACAATTGGCGCAGGAGCCACCAGGAGCTTTAAAAGACTCCTAAAAACATACTTGATCATATGGGCAGCAGCAAGTTTCAGTCCACCTTAAAGGCTCCATTGTGAAGCAGTGGCCTATTTTCTCAGGTCACGGCAATATGATGCTTTCTTCTTTGGGGATACTGGTGTTCCAGCAGTTTCCAGTTCTCAGCAGAAGCCTTTCTTGTTCATAATCTGCCTAATCAATTTGGATCAGATTCTTAAATCTTGAATACAGTTGGGCAACACAGCAGTACATTAATTTCAAACACACATCCAAACTTGTTTTGAAATGACTAAATCAGGTACAACTACAAGTGGTGGAGTCTGGAGTCAGGGTGAAGGTTTCAAATCAAAAATCAATGTACGGGGCGTGCTGTGGTGGCGCAGGGGGTTAGCACGCCCCACGTTTGGAGGCCTTAGTCCTTGACGCGGACGTCGCGGGTTCAACTCCCGGTCCCGACGACCTTTACCGCATGTCTTCCCCCCTCTCCTCACCCTTCTTCCTGTCTGCCTACTGTACAAAAAATACGAGCCACTAGCGCAGCAAAAACTCTTCGGAGAAAAAAAAAAGGAAAAAAAAATAAATAAATCAATGTACCAACCGTAAAGCACAATGGTGCAGGATCATGCTGTGGTGATGTTTTACCAGTGGTAATGGTGTAAGAAATAATGATAAAGGTTCTTTCTACAATATCACCATGGACATTTTTAATTCACTGAAGATGTTTGTTGTAAATTCATTTAACCTTTATGCTCCTGGTGACAGCAAGTAGACATTTAATCAGCATGATGGAGGTTAGAGAGAAAGTATTTGATAATCTCAGGATAAACTTATATGTATTCCAAACACATCTGCTACATCACATATTTATAAAGTCTCATTTTTTAAAAATCTGAACTCACATCCTCGGAATCTAGTTTTGATATGAATTCTTGACTCGGCGTTCCTGTGACCTTCATGATCTGATTCAGCTGGTCTAGATCTAAGGAGAAATATTAAGGTTCAAACACCAGAAAAATAGCAGATGAGTACAAGCTGATCCTGAAAATAAAATAGAAAATAAATCCTCTGCATAAACCCTGAGGATGAGATTGGTAAAAAAAAAAAGGATACGGTCACTGCCTTTGAAAAGGGGTTTTCCTTGCAGCATCTCTGCCATGATGCAGCCCACAGACCAAATATCCACTGTGAAACAGACAAAGCAGCACCGATAAAGACATAGCATGATAAAATCGAAGGTCATTGATCTGCAACTTGAAATGAAATGTATTTGAAAGAACATTTACAGTGCTGGCTGTTAAGGCAGCTCCACCTAGTGGATAAACAGTGTCTTGTAATTTGGTTTTCTGAGACTAATCTGAACTTCAAGTGTGTTCCGATTTCAAAATCATAGCAACAGCAGAATGATGACCTACTTCTAAACTAACCATCAAGATTTATACACTCAAGATTTATAAAATATTAATCGCGAGTCTTTTTTCATGCAGTAAATATTTTCTCCAAGTTCAGACTTTTAAAAACTTTTTTCACAGGAAAAAAAAAAGCTAATGTCATGTGACAGCAGAAACCCTGAGAAAGCGAAGGATTCACACACCAAAAAAACGAGTTCATGCCAAACATTGAAACAATAGAAGGATTGTTTTTTGTTTTTTTTTTGCTGATGAGAGTTACTGAGAACAGCACACTGATAAGAAATGGCAGTATTGGGACCTTTCTCCACAGATTTACCTGTCTGTGTGTAGTGCATCCAGTTGAGGATGACCTCCGGGGCTCTGTACCATCGGGTCACCACATAGCCTGTCATCTCAGTGTCCGCCTGCCGAGCTAAGCCAAAGTCCAAGATCTATCAGGACAATAAATGCAGACAATTGAAGAATTACTTGAACTGGGTATCATAAAACACATCTACAGATTTGGGTACCTCAGGTAGAAATGTGATAAAAGCCTCAAGGTAAATTCATCTTTTACAGCAGTACAAACAATAACAGACAGCGTCCTGACTAGTCCTATTGTAAATTAGATTTTTAATCTCAATGGATCTTTGTGTTAGAGGGGGAGAAAACCAGAGAAACGTATAA
This sequence comes from Xiphophorus maculatus, assembly GCF_002775205.1. NCBI lineage: Eukaryota > Metazoa > Chordata > Actinopteri > Cyprinodontiformes > Poeciliidae > Xiphophorus > Xiphophorus maculatus. Next base: position 17,224,742 of record NC_036444.1, on the reverse strand, counting down.
AGAATGCAGGACGATGGGCATGCTTGAGAAAATGCTCTCCAAGTGGAGGAGATTTGTAATGATTTTCATACATAGCTACTTTCCCTTTTCTACTGTCAAAAGCAACAATTGACAGTTAAAGTTGTGCAACAAAAACTTAACTGTAACCACAAGTGTTTACTTGTGTCCTCGTCCAGCTTAGAGTTTGCTAAACTTTTCTGGGACTTTAACCGGAGAAGCACGGCTTCGTCAGACAAACCCAAGATTGAGTTTTCAAGGACGCCTAGTATGAAACATAGGTATGTGGAAAAGCACCTTCTGCTCAGTGTTAAGCCTAGTGCAGAATCGATGGGCCTGTTTCTCTTCCAAAAGTCCGGAGAACATCGTTAGAGTGCATGGCAGCATAAACTCTATACAACAAGACCAGAAAACTTTAAATAAAAACCACCAAGAAACTGTACCTTGAGCTCGCAGTCTTGGTTGACGACAAGATTTCCTGGTTTGAGATCCTGAAATTGTTTACATAAAAAGCCATAAATTAGCAACTCAGAGGAAAGAAAGTCTCTGTCGTAATAGGTAACAAACCCACCCTGTGAATTATACCAGCAGAATGGATATACTGAAAGAAAGAAATAAGAGCATTAATTTAGTCAGCTGAAACATACAAAAGATGAACAAACAGCCTGTGTGAACCGTATCAGACCTTGAGTCCTTTCAGTGTCTGATAAACCAAACATTGGATTTTTTCTTCTGATAGTCTGGTCTTCTTCATCAGCTTCCCCAGATCAGTTCCCATGAATGGCATCACCAGACAGCTTGAAAGGTAAAAGCAGATTGTGATCATGTCAGATTCTACAGCACACTTTAGTACATGACCAAAGACGTTTACATTTCTTTGACGGCGCCAGGAAGAGAGGCCATAAATGAATGCTTACAAGTCTTTGAATCGGTCCAAAGAAAGGTCTGCAGTAAATACATCTAGAAGGCCAATCACCTGCATGAGAGCAGAAAATATTACACACTGGAGTCTTTCATTTTGCTAATTAGATATCAGTACGTATCTGCTATGATGAGAGCCGACCGGCCACTGATCTCAGTTTTTAATTCTGCATAAATGAAACTGACTACAGTTGCATCTCCGAAAGCTGGAATATGCAACTAATATAAAAAAGTGTTTTAAGCATTTATTTCTGTCAAAAGTGATGCTCATGTGATGTTTTAATGAAAACACAATTTTATGGAAAATTAACTAAAGACCACTAATATCCTTCATAAGAATAGAGCTCTTATATTATGGTGTACACATAATGAGGGAGACTTCTAAGGTTATCCAGCAGATAGTCACTGACAGGCGATCAGTGACCACCCCAGTCCACACCATGTGAATCTCCACAAAACTTTTAAATGATTCTCATCTACCACACCTTTTCCTTTCAGTAAACTTTCCTTTAGTATGCTTGGATACAACCCTCTTTGAACAGTCAGCTTCTTTAGCAATGACTTTTCGTTTCTTGCCCTTCATGTGGAAGGTGTCAGTCATTGCCTGCTGTTCAAATGTTAATTCAATAACTTAAAATTTCAGTTTCAAAAGTACTTTTTAAAAATTTTTTAAATCGTATGTGATATTCTATTTTTTCTGGACTTTCATCGGCTGAAACCCACACTTACAAAATCAGCTGAAATAAAAGGTTTGGGGAAAAATAAGCGAAAAGAGTAAAGAGTGATGTTGTGCCTCACATTTTCGTGTTTCATGTGTTTGAGCAGCTTCAGCTCCCTGAAGGCCCGCTTGGCGAACACCTCAGACTGGAAGGGTCTGTAGAGCTTCTTGATGGCCACTCTGGTTCCCGTCCTGGAGTCCAGCGCTGAGCTGCAGGAAGAAACGCAGCACAACAACATCACCTGACCACCTGCAGCGCTGCCAGTATGAGGAAATAGCAGCTAGGTCGGAACTTTGCTGTGATACGGGAACAAGACAGAACACCGCATGTTTGCGGGTGTATCAAAAAGGTTTTTTGGGGGTTTTTTTTACCCAGTCGCACCTGCGCACTCGCATGCCTGTCATCCACCTGTTTTTTGTTTTGTTTGTTTGCTTTTTAACTTGTATTTTCCAGACTCGTTCAGACGTTATTAAGTCGCATTCAATGATTCGGGCGGAGCCGTTTGGTGCCGCCCACGCAGTTGTAGTCATTGATAAGGGGGCCCCCACGCTGTGAGACGCACAAAATGTGCACGAAAGGCGGCTCTCTCTTTTGCTGCTGTAAACTTCACTGATTACAAGAAAGCGTTTCACCCACCGATGCTCTTCTCACATTCTAGCAGATTGCCCCGCTGGTTTCTAAGTGTTGTCTGAACGGCTCCTGCGGAGGTGTCGGCGAGCGCGTCTTCATCATCGTATGAGGAAGTGAAACAGCGTGTGTTTAACCAAGCGTGGACACTTTTTCTTTTGTTTGGCTGTAACACCGAGTGTGTGCTTGGACTGCACCATCTGTTCGCTGACGCTCTTTGTTTGATAGCCACGCATCTCTCTCCCTTATTCTCCCCCCTCACTCCCTGCCTGACTGCGTCCGCCGCCTTATAATAAAATATCTTCTTCCACTTCGCCGGAGTTCACTTACCACACAGTTCCGTACGCTCCGGTCCCCACCTGAATCAGGTCGCGGTACCGGTCCGGTACTTCCCACACGCTTTTGTTTATTTCTTGTCGGTAAAAGCCAGGTCTGACCCGCTTTGCCATGATGCGTGATGAATATCAGTTGGGACGTGTATCTCAAACACCTTCCCCTCTGATCCTGTTGTCTCTTCCGGAGCTACGCACTCATTGTCCCAGATTCCACCTATGTGCTCACTGCGCAGCACAGTTCAGGGCGCACCCTGAGGTCACCAAAAAAAAAAAAAAAAAAAAAAGAAAGAAAGAAAGAAAGAAAAAGCCACTCCCGACTTCTGCGGGAGGTCAATAATTAAAGGTGAAGGGCAGTGTTAGTTGGAAACTAGAAAAAAAACAAAACAAAAACAAACAAAAAAAACACGGCTTTAAATAGGATTCCTGGGTGCATGAGGACAGTCAGTCAGTAATTATTTGAAGACGTGCTGGGACATGAACGTCACAGACGCCCAAAGCGAGGCTGTAAAGAGATCCATCACTGACACGCAACCAGAAATAGAAGGAACTGGAAACCTTTTCATGATGTTGTGTATTGTCAGCTTAGTCTGCCAACAAAAGAGAGTAACTATTTACACTGCCTTGCAAAAAAAAAAAAATCTTTCACTCCTCTTTTACATTTTGCCACAGCTACAAACTTCAAAGTATCTAGCTGGATGCTTCCAACACAAAATATTACATTACAAGTCACATTACTGGAGTTTGTTTCATATCAGATCTGAAACATGCTGTCTGCTTTCACTTGTAAGTGGCATAGAAAATCAGCTTTTAGTTCTGGACATTGACATTTCTAACACATATTTATGTGACATGATAGAAATGATTCCTTCTGGTCCTGAAAGGCAGATATCCAGCCCAGGCTAAAGCTTTTGGGTTTTCTTCCAACTGATTTTTGGTGTATTCATCTCCCCATCAACTCCCACAAGCTTCCTGCTGGTCCCCAATGAAGAAAACAACCCCACATCATGATGCTGCCAACACCATGTTTGGATGTTGTGTTTTGTGCAGCGCTGTTTTTCTGTCACATATGACAGTTTGCATGCAGGCCATAAAGCTAAATGTGGACATATCTGACCAGAGAGTCTTCTTTGTGTTTGCTTTGTCCCTTCGTGTTTTCCCAATATTTCAACACGACGACTTTCTTCTTTTCAGTTTTCATCAAAAGCCATGTTTGTGTCATGCCCAGCTATAGCCATCTACTGATACTCTGCAGCTCCCCAAAAGTTTCAAAGGGATTCTTGGCTGCTGCTCCTTGGCTGTGATGTCAGCGTAGATGTTTGTTCACGTCTTGGTAGGTTTGTGGTTGTACCAGTTCCAAAATTGAAACAAACCCTGATCCATATTTACACACACACAGCAGAACACAAAATATCAAAACATAATTTAAAACAGGATGAGAAAATGAAATGGAAATAATACAAATGTGAAATTACTCGATAAACTCTGAAAAAGTGATTCATTAATAAGCAAACCCACTATATCCTTAAATGTACGAGTGTTGAGCCAACTCAGTAGACTGCTATAAACTGCTGCTTACAGGAACATTCAGCTGTTCTGCTGCGTATTTAAAAGTGCTTTAAATTTCCTAATGCTCACAGAAACATTTCACTGTTATCCCCACCCCGGGCTTTTTCAAGAGAGAGATTTCATTGTATGCAATAATCAAGTTCTGCTTACTACATCGTCAGTAGGGTGGCCACAGATGGGAAGTAACCAGAATATGCAATGTGCTTTAAACAACGCATGCATGGCAGTTGTTTCATCTGAATATGTCACCATCATTCATTTGCTTTGTAATTAAATGATTAAGTTATTTAATCCTTTTTGAACGGTTTAAATACAGCAATATTTATCCAAATGTCCTGCTTGGTTTAACAAATCAAAACACTCACTAGTATTAAATCTCATATTATGTTCCCCACCTAATTGACCACATGCTCTGTTTGGGGGTCTGGGATTTAACGTGGCTCTGTGGCACCTTTAACGCTCGGGTGACTGGCAAAGGCTGTCCTGGATTTTTATTTAGAGGCATCAGATTAGAGGGAGAATACATATTTGTGCCACATTTTTCATAACTGCAATGAGATGCAAGAGAAGAAAAAAGTTAAATTCAAAGTAAAAATCCAAAATCAACACATTCTGCTGAAAAGTCTGTTTAATAGCAAAAACAAAAAAGGTTACAATTGAAAAAACGACTTTTTTTTCTCGACATTTTATAGATATATTTACCTGAAAGTTACAGCAATTGCAATATTTTTCTAAAAATACATTTTCAACACGAGCAGATACATCCAGATTTGTCATTCCTCATTCAAACCTACCTGTAAAAATAGAATAATAAAAGAAAATGATGGTCCGAACCTCAGAGAGAGGCGCGATCACAGTGAGGAGGATCAAAAGCATTTACTGAACTCATTGTGCGTGTTTGTGTGTGGAGGTTTTAGCATTTCTCTCGACTGCAGTCACTCCCTTTCAAACTGACAGTCCTCATAATATTTGGTGCACTCTGGAAGTGACAACCCACAGTCTGTCAGAGGCAGGCATGTCAATACGGGACTTGTTGCCTGAATCATCATAAATAGCAGAAGTGACACTGAACAGACAGGGTGGAGGAGAGCCAAGCTGAGTTTCTGTAAACCTGTTTCTTCTGCAACCTGCACATTACGTCAGAGCCATGACTTTACTCAACGCAGTTTTTGTCATCTTCATTAATGAAAGTCTAAAAATAAATCCCAAACTGTTTAAATTTGGAAATCTTAGGCAATGGAAGAAGAGAGTCACCTCGCATCCTCCCGTCTGTTTTGTGTCATCAGGCTAATCTGTGAAGAGCCACTTCTCTTAACTCCCTCACTGCTGCCTTGCCAAAAGCTAAAAAGAAAGTTGGACAGTGAGCCAAAGAGAGGATGTAAAAGGTAAAAGAGAGTGATCAACACTTTCCAGCTTTCTTGTTCTTTTAGGCAGGGCAGCAATTAAGGAAGCGTTTAAGAAGATCAGGTGACGCAGATTTGGCGTGCCCATGCTGGGGGCTTGCTGTCATACGGCACAGGGCTCATGTCTGTTGATGATGAGGAGGTTCCCTGCTGTGGCTCCTCTCCTTCATCCCTCTCCCCCTGTGCAGTCCTCCTGTGTGAACCCACCCAAGTAGGAAGCTCCAGCCCTGGCTGAGAAGAAAACGGTTTCTCCAGAACCTTGAGGACCCGTTGGACCTGCAGCCCAATGAATTGATCACAGAGAGACATTGAAGGAATGCGGAACATTCTAAAGTCACACTAGATTGTGAAAAATGAATCCTGACCTCAGAAAAGTCCCCACTCTCAGCAGCCTCTATTGCATTCTGGGCAATGTAGTTTCTGAGCACTACGCGAGGGTTGGTGCCGTCCATCACTCTCGCCCTCTCCTCCTGCACGACCTGAATGTCGCTCTGACCCTCCAGCTCGCGGGCCAGACGTTTCCTGTGCAGTGATGATAAGACGGAAACACTCAGTTACAGTAATGGGACGCTATCCGCCTGAAAACAACATTTCCTCCCTGTCTGTCCGCCCCCTTTATCAGTCAGACTTCCACCCATCACTTGCCACGAGAAAAAAAAAACAACAAAAAAAACTAAACTCCCCCACTGTGTCCTTGCACAGCCTTTTTCTCACAGCAAGCCATTTTCCTGTCGAGTCTCTCTCAGGTAAAGCGTCTCACCTGTAGAGGGCGATCCAGGAGATCCACTCCTGAGCCTGCCTGGCTCTCAGCTCGTCCTGACTCGTCTCCAGCAGGACCTTCAGTTTGCTCATTCTGTCCAACTGTCTCGCGATGGTCGCCCTGTCTGAGATCATCTCAAACAGAGCGGGGTTGCTCTGAGCCATGGAGAGCAGCATTGACAATTCACTGTCAACCAGACAAATAAAAATGAGTCACAACAGGGCAGAAAGTCTGAATGCTGATATACAGAAAGAAAGAAATAATCATCCGTGCAAAATCATAGATTCTCTATAAGGTTCAGGTCAGTTCAGTTTATTGGCCAGTCAAACAAAGTGACATCATGATCATTAAACATCAGAACCTTTGGCAGTATTGGTAGATTCATTTTTCATCAGAAATCCTGATGAAAAATGAAGTGAGTATATAAACAAAACAGAAGGAAGCATGAAGTGCTCTAATACTTCGCTGGTAGTCAGCTGCATTGACTGTTATGCAGGGAAAACCCAGTGGACCAATACCAGTAGATTATATGGCTTCACAAATCATCACTGACTGTGGAAACTTCAAACTGGTCTTCAAGCTACTTGGATTGGCTTCAAACTTTGACTAATATTCCTGTTTGTATGTAACAATGTCACACTGTAAACCAGCTCACACAATACATATTTGCGTTTATTATTTTTTAAGCCTAATAATTATCCCTGTAAAAATATAATAATTAAAATGGAAAGTTTGTTACTTCTGCAGCTTGTTGTTTTTAATATTTTTTTCTTCCACTCACCTTTCCATTACCTAAAGAGCCAACAATGAGCTTCAGTGGCTTATTGCCCCTGAGTAGGGTTTCACTGGTTGTCTTTTTTTGCAGCAATAAGATAAGATTTATGTTAAAAAAATATTTTATTATTGCCTGTGCATAATAATAATAATCATCATTTTTCATTTCAAATCTACAGAAGAACTGATTTTTTTATTAGCTGCATACCACAATCACCTAAATTAGCAGAAACAAACACTTGAATTTTAATTTTACTACACCTTCTGGAATTAAAAATATACAATACAAGACAATACTTCCCAGAACTTCTTACTGGTGGAACTTCCTCAGTTCCAGCAGTAAGAAATACATACCGTAATATATCACCACTGCCCTCTTGAGTCAGAAATGTGAACTACATTAAATTAAGTAAATGCATAGATAGTTATAAAACTAGTACTTTTGCCTTTTAATCAGGTCTTTGGAGTACTAGCTATGACAACTATGCCTAAATAGTAGAGCTAAGAGACAATGGCACCTCGATGTTAGCTCATAGTTTAACTATATTGAATTCTGTCAAAAGACTCTATCATATGCAATATTTTTAAACTGGGAGTACCAGGGTTTCAACCTCTCCCCTGAAGTCCCGAAAGAGGGTAAAAAGACCTGAGTCCAAACTGACGATTCTGATGGCTCAAATTAGCATCCCTTTTTCAATTGTAAACGTGGCCATTGACCGTCAGGCCAGAAAGGAGGAGTGGAAAATCATGCAAAACTGGTTATAGCTAAAATAACCAAATATAGCTAAAATCCTTCAGGTCGGTCGACCCGTCTCTGGGCTCCAAAGGTAGAAATGTTAACATAGGACCCTTCTCTGGTACTCACAGTAATATAATTCGCATTTAGAATAATTTAGCAATTCTTTTAAAAAATCTAGCATTTTTCTTCTTCACATTTTAAACAGGGTATATTACTGTCCTTGCAGAACATGATGGATAAATTTCCAAACAAAATTTGTTGATAATGTAATTGAGAACTATCTTTTAACAAGCAAAAACAGTTTTCCTCAGACTCTTAGTTTTAATCAGCTACATATATTCATCTCAAAATGCACGCAATTCTGCTGAACACGCCATTTTTAATCTAATTATTACTATTATCCTTGTTTGTTATCTGTATATCTCACCGTGGATCCATTGTGGGTGTGTTGGCTGACTTTAGCTCCTCTAAAGAAGCACACTGCTCCAGGAGGAGTTCTGAGGCTTTCTTAACGATTTCCTCGTCTCGCTCCGTTTCTCCCTCTGATGGACAGGAAATCTGAGCTAAGTTACGGAAGGTGTTCGTGAAGTCAGCGCCTGCAGGAAAGAAATGGAAAATTAGTCAATCAATACTCATTTGATTTAATGCAAACATCCCACGCTGCAGGCCAACCTGTGTCGTGCATTGTACGCAGCAGCTCGGTGATCAGGATCTCGTCCTCGGGTTCCTCCTTTCTCAGCAAACCCAGTTTCTTCCTCATGTTCTCCAGGTAAAAGCGGTTGAAGTGATCCAGGTATTCATCCGTCACAGCCTTTGCTCGATCTGGTGGCAACTCTGGAGCCAGAGCCTCTGCCAGCTTCACCAGGTTCCACCTGCAGATGGCCGGCTGGGCCTTGTACGAATATCGCCCAGAGTTGTCTGACGCATTGCAAATGAAATCTGGATCAAACCTGAAATGGATATGGAAAGCTTTTACCAACCTACGCAGACTCATTGTGATTGCTTATTTATTTGCTTTTAGTGATAGAGTTACAATGAGTCACAGAGCACAGACAGTGAAATTTAGAAGTAAGAGGACAGGAGATTGGCAAGAAGTTTAAGAGTCAACATTTTACTGAGCTGCAAGAGCCTGGAAAGCCACTGTCATAGTCCAAAATGCTGTGAGTTTAACAACATGGACAGAGACCAAGGAAGAAGTCCCTGCTTCAAATTCAACACCTCTCCGAACAGCTAATAATTTCTAGTCGCTGACATGTACAGGCCAACGCCTTCTGGGGAAATGTTTATTGTCAAATTGGACTAAGATTAAGTTAATTTCTCAAGGGATCAAGGTGGAATTTTCACATCTAGGAACACTGAAAAAATTGTCAGAAAGTGGTTAAAAAGAGCAAAAGATCCCTCATAAAACTGGTTTTGGGAAGGATAAACAAGCTAACAGCAGCTCTGGATTAGATCTAACTTCAAGACAACTGAAAGTTTATGAACTAAACATTAAGGTTTATTTATTTAGATTAGCGTTAGTTTCATATACTGACAGTAAAGTCAGAAGCTTGTCGATGGGGACAAAAAGCGAGTGGCTTGTTCCTTTTAACCATATTAATTCAAATATTACTGGGGCTTGTCTATATAGTTGTCAACCACTGCAGATGAGCAAAAACCAACAATAAACCGAGACCTCTGTGCATCCACTTGCTAATATGTACATGTCTCAACAGCCCATTATATTATTTTCTAAATAACCATAAAGTCAATCATTCCACATGAACATTGCAACCTCTATGCCTCACCTGTCCATGAAGCCATACGGACCATAGTCCAGAGTGAGTCCCAAAACACTCATATTGTCGGTGTTCAGAACTCCGTGACAGAATCCAACACACTGCCACTGAGCCACGAGTCGAGCTGTACGGGACATCACCTAAAATTAGAGAGACAAGAGGAAGACATCTCCAAATATATGAAAAACTTAAAACACAGGTTTTAGACATAATGTGACCTTATGTTAAGCAGGTATGGACAACTCAAACACATGAATAAAGCTAAATACTTGTTAGATAAAGCAAACAGAAAGGTGAACCAATTCAACAAAATAAACACCACATGTAATTCTGGAACATTATTGCAGTACATCCCAACTAAAGTAGTACCTTCCAGCTAACTTAGTTTTTATGTGCCAATAAACCATCCTTTACCATCTGAAATCAGCATGTTTACAACAAGTCACTGTAAACTCTTACCTCTCTAAAGAAAGCCACATTTCTCTCCAGCCGGTCTGGATGATCCCGCTGGATTTCAGGGTAAAACATTTCAATGACATAATCCAACATCTGACCTCGGATCTCTTCCCGTCCGTAACTGGGACCCTGACGCCCCGTGAACTCGTCAGCCGGTTTGAAGATCTCAAAGGAACCGAACCTGTGCAGAAAAAGAAAGACTCAGTGAAAACATCAGGATGGTGTCAGACATCTGAGATATATGACACAGGAAAGTCACTGCTTACCTGAGGAAGGTGGGAGCGATGCGGAGGACCACTGAGCATTTCTCGTAACAGGGATTCCCGCTGTAGTAGATGTCCCTTATAACCTTGCTGTCAGAGGTGACCACGGAGCCTGCTCTGGTGGTGGGGATACCGAGGAAGAACATCGCCTCACTGCAAAGGAATTCTCTTACACTGGATCGCAGGACTTTTCGGCCATCAGCTTTCCTGTGGGGGGATGTACTTCATGTTAATGTTGGATGACAGAAGAACACAAAGCAGTTTGGAAAGCAATACAATATTTTTATTCCTTCAATTACTTTCCTTTCACTCAAAAAGTACAGCCATAAAAACGACGAAGACGAACTCTGTCAATCCTGTCACCTGGAATATGGGGTCAGTCCCGCTCCTTTCACCTGAATCTCCCACCGCCCGCTCGGATTTTCCCGGAGCAGCTCTGGATTTTGTCCCGGTGGAACCGTCACCTCTCCAAGGTAACAGGCGGCCCCGTCCCCCAGCTGCCCGGCAAACTGGCCGAACTGGTGACCGCAGTAGCAGTGAGCCGCGGGCTCGGATCCAGGCATGACTTTAGACCCGCTCAGGTACTCCGGGCCGAGAGGGTCGTTCATAACCTCTTCTCCGGCAAGCCCCAGCAACGCTAGGGCTTCGCCCGAAACGGCCACGAACCGAGGGTTGCTCAGCGGCTCAGGATTAACTCGAGAGAAACACGCTCCTTTCACTATGCGGACCCCCGGCTCGTCGGACGGGTCCAGGGGAAGTTTCTTAAGGGCGACGTTATCAAAGTCGAGTCGTTCCAGAGCGGAGCGACCCACGGCCAGACCCATCTCGTCCATCCTGACTGTGCAGAGGACTCTGAAGACTGTCACACGGGGCAGGAAGAGGCGCGACACTCCCAGCCGGGGTCCTAAATAAGCCATATAAACCAGGCCATCGGTCTGTTAGTGTCCTGTGGCGCAGTCTGAACTGTTTAGGCTAATCACGCTTTCATAATCCTACGAGCGACAGCGGATGTTTGGGAGGCTTCGTGTTGTTGCACCTTCAAATGCTCGACTTGAAACAGCAAAGGCGGAACTCTAAAGTGGGGAGAATAACAACGGGGGACGGGTGTCAATCTGGTGGGCTATTATTAAAGATATTTATTTAACAGAATACATGTCTTAAAGCTGTAAATGATCGATTTTCATTCGTGAGAGTGGCATTTTTAAACGACCGATTACTGCTTAGTACGGAGCCTCATAGGGGACATGGTGAAATATATAATAAATAAATAAATAATGAAAAACGTTTTACTTTCGGTTAATTCAGTGCACTGAAGCACATTTTAATTGTTCCAGATAGATACATGAGAATAGATTGCAAAAACGAAAAAAAAAAAAAAAAAAAAAAAACTTGAGAAACACAGAAATTCCCTCTTGTACATGTATAAACTATTTTAAATCATCCACAGCCACTGTAGAAAAACTAGTCCATAGCATATATTGGTTCCCAACCCTGGTCCTCAAAACCCGCGCCCTGCATGTTTTAGGTGTCTTCTTGATGCCACACACGTAAATAACTAAATAACAGGCTTCAGTAGCACTGCAGCATGCAGAGAGGAGGTCATGCAATCATTTAAATTAGATGCGCTGAAACAGACCTGCGACCTGTCCAGGGTGTATCCCGCCTCTCGCCCAGAACGTTAGCTGGAGATAGGCACCAGCAGCCCTCTCGACCCCACTAGGGGACAAGGGTGTTAGAAATCACCAATGGATGGATGAAACAAGACATAGACAAACAAGACATATCTAAAACATGTAGGGCTGGGGGGTCTGAGGACCAAGAGAGAACGCAGCTCTAAGGAGAACTAGTGGATGAAAACACATGACAAACAGACGATGGGAAAAGTTTGAGCCACAGGTCTAAAATGACCAAATTGTAAGAGAAGTTTAGTTCAGTATTATGTTAAAGATTGACATTATCCTATAATCTAAAGACACATACCAATCACAGAACAAGACAGACGCTAAAGCAAAAATAGTTTACTTTTACTATTATAGAAGAGTCAGTGTTTGGTACGTTTACAGTGACAAAACAAGTCAAGGGTGCAGGCTAATCAGTTAATACGACCAATACAGCCATTCATACTCTCTTCTCGAGTTCTCAGGCATACAGCAAATTATATATTTTTTGTTGAATGTACTCGGATACAAATCTGAAAACAACATATCTGGCCTGCAACAACTTCAGTTTTTTAATGCATTTCTTCAAAACGTTTTAATCAATCGGAAGACTGGTTATCTGAATAAGCTCAGACGGTAAATAGCTGGCACTGGTTTTAATTATATTTTTTAAAAAATAAATGTACATTACACTCTTCATCAATTCATTGGACCCATTTGTATGTTATAATAAATTATGTTCAGTAACTCATTTCACGTCCCTTATTTTGATTTACAATTAAAAGCAAAAATACTTAAGTCACTTAAATTACCTGGATACCTACAATAGATTTTAAATCATGCATTTATGTTGACAGAACTTACTGTACTATACTTTGACACCCTCCTTTTTGATCCAGGGTTGTCTTTTTTGTTATACATGCAGTAACAGAACACAATATGGATACACATGTGTTGGTGATAGGCTTTAGCAGAAGAGGCAATCAGAGGGTCAAAGGCAGCAGTGATAAAGCAAGGCTAAATTTCCAGGTTACAGATTTTGTTCAGCAGTCCAAATAAAACAGATTTATAAATGCACAAACCATTATGGTCACACTTTACTCTGAGGGAAACAAATCAACTTTCATTTCTATCTAGTTCCACAATTTCACAATAAATATGAATGCATATTTTAGGACAGCCAATGCACTGACTGTCAGCTGATTAAAAATATGGTACACTTAACACATGATGGCTGGGTCCATCATATTAAAGGGTAAAATAAAACATAAAATGTTCTCACCCCACTGTTTTGTGAGGCACCGTGAGGCCTCCTGAGCATCAGTGTTCCATGAAAATGTTGCAGTTTTGGTAAAATTTCAACGTCATCATAAACGTCATGTCCTCTCATTACAAAATAGTAAGATGTTCAAACTGTTGATAATTGCACTAATCATTCATTAGATGAAGATAACAAAAATTGGATTTCATAGTAGCCCTTCCAGCTGAAACATGAGGCACTTGGCTGTAAAGTTCATAGCAAAGAGCAATCACCAGAGTTTCTTCTGCTAATCCTGAATGTGAGGAATGAGCACCATGCAAATATAGTTGAAATTATTTTGTCAAAAATCATGATCAACTTTCTAGTTCAGACACACAGTGAAATTAATCTAATCTGTTTATATTTAAATACCACTATAAGTTACGTCCTCTTTTAAAGTGCTGGACCAATTACCAAGAATCTGCCCGGTACTCAGAAAATGGCTTCTTTCAAAAACAAAAAAAAAAAAGTGTCCTATTATGTCCAGGAAAATTATTCAATTTGATTCCTAGGATGATTAGCAAAATAAAGCCGTGTGTAAATAAATTTCAGGAACAACAGGGATATGTTACTCTAATAGGAGCACATTTATGCAAAGTATAATTGCAAGAAATGCAGGATTAGAGTACAGTTGTGGTTTCTTTGGCAGTACAGTCCCACTGTGCCTATAGGGACATCAATAGGAGGTGAAAGGTTCTTGACCCCAGAGAGGTCCTCATCAGTTCCCAGGTGTGAGCTGGTGCACCCATTCGTCCAGCCTCACCTCCTGCTTTTAAGGCCATCGGTGATAAATGCATCTTTTTTTAAAAATCAAATCTTGTGTGAAAGACGGCTTAGAGAGGTCCAGCGGGGTCAGGCGACTGGAGCCGAAGAGTCTCAATCAAAGACTGGACAGCTGGTAATGTCAGCAGGGTACGACCTAAACCTCCTCCGACTCGATAACAGGCATAACCCAGCATTCCCATCAAGACGCCCTTCACAACAGTGCGTAGCATCCAGCTGAGTTGTGAGGGTGGTGCAACACTGAAGGAGAGAGAAAAAGCAGAAACAAAAATATTTGTTTCGTCCTGCGACGACTTTTTTTTGTATTCAATTACCGGGTAGAAAACCTACGTCATGATTTCTTGAACGTTGAGCTCCATATCCCAGTTGCGTTCAATGCCAGGGACATGACCCATTCCTACAACTCCAACAACAACAGCAGGCACTTCTATTGGAAAAGGAATGTCACATTTTGTTATTTATATCGCTTAAAGAAACATAGTGCCATTTTATAGCACAATCAAGTAATTATATTACCTTTAGTCGTTCTCAAAATGCTGCAAATAACAAACGTGACTTAAAGGAAATTTGACTCAGCAATTTAATGACTTAAAATTTGTGACTCTTTATAAAGCTCCTGTCTATTTTACATAATCCTGCCCCTTTAAAATCTCAAATTATTAATATGTATAACAAAGATATTAACCGAGGTGAGAACTTTGAAAATCCGCAAAAGTGGTGTTGTCCAATCTGACTGAGCAGGAGCTCTTATGAAAAGAGGAGTGAGTCTAAACTCACTCCTCTTTTCAATATATGTTTAGACTGTATAAACATATATTCAGTTTATACAATTACATGATATGATTAGTTCACTGACAGATATCTCTGTAATGGCAAATTAAGGAAAAAATGCAATACACACTCTGGCCATTGGATGGCGACTCCACACAGTGTGTTGCCTGGCGGAGTTTGTGTGTGAGGTAGATATCCCTTTCAGCCACAATGGTTTGATGGAGAGCAGGAAACTCGCCGATCATCTCAGACATGGTTTGCTCCAGCAGGTCCTTCTGTTTACACTTCTCTACGTCTTCTTTACTGAAACATCGCGCACACAATATATAACGCTTAGCTAGAGATAATGAAGTAAAAAAAAAAAACAAGTGTTTGAAGTGCAAATGTAATGTTTCAGGGGGTATTCTACAGTGGATAAACTTTGTGAAAATGACTTGAACCAAAACAACAACAAAAAAAACCTGTAAATGTTCATTAAAAGGATTTACAGTTTGATTCTTTGAGACAAACTTTTGTTTTTTTATGTTTTGCACAAACTTGTTTTGTCTCAAAACATTTTAATTGGGAGACCAAAGCATGTCTCAGCTGAATTATTAAAGACATGCTTTTAAATATTACTTAATTTTAGGTTCCCAGGAGAGGCTAACCTAACTATCAGAAGCTTAACAATAGAAACAAAATCAGTTTAAATTGGCGCTTTGAATAATGCACTTTCAATCAGATACACCATACATGGGCTTCTTAAAAACACTAGCAGATTTACTGGAAGTTCTGATCTAAACACAAACAGATATCAAAGATTCTTAAATGTTCACTGCAATCTTTGTAATTAATAACTGATCCTGTGATTTGCACCAAATTCAGCAGGTGTCATAATTTAATGTTCCCTCAATGTTTTGCTTTTGCCCACTAGATCCATTCAATAAAAATCAAGCCACCATGCCATCAGCATGACTAGTGAGACATCAACATCGAGGTAAAGATGGAGGATTTTTTGTTCATTTCTTAAGCTGCAATTTGATGCGGTTTTCAACCAAGCATCCAATTTCATCGTAGATAAAAAAAAAAAAAAAAGAACGGTTCATTAGGGGAGTTTGTACCTGATTGGATCTGACAAAAAGCAAAGACCCCAGGCCAGACGGGCCTTCTGCCATAAACTGAGGGCAGCTATGGTCCTCTTTAAAGTCACTGGGATTGGCCTGTCCCCAAGGTGAAATTTACAGAATGGAACTCGTCCCGCCTGTGAGGAAAGAAATACTTTCAGATTACCAAAATACATCGAGAGTACATAATTAAAACAACTAGGCCTATATTTCCAATAGGCCTAGGATAAAGCCTGTTTAAGGTAACTGCTCTTTGTGAGACATGGAGGAGGAACTGCAGTTCTAGATGACACACCTCCAAGTCAGAAATGACAAAATTGTGTGTGGCATAGGTTTGGCACGACACTCATTTGTGCAACACAAGTTTCTGAGTGACTTACCTCAATATAAGCCTCTCGAAATTCTCCTCCAGGTGCCATTCCCAGTTGCTCAGTGATGTGAGCAGAAACTTTGAGCAGGAGAATCTGCATCAGGCCGGACATAAGCCCATTCTGAGAGAGAGACAAAGAAGAAACATTTCAACTGCAATACAAAACACATAAACACAAAAACTGGTTGTTGAACTGAAGTGCAGCCAGAAGTTGTGGTTTGACAAATCATATCCCAACTCTCTTGCGCAACTGAGGTTCTCGGTTGCCTAAATACTTTTGGGAATCCAGGTGTTATTCCAGACAGCAATCTCAAATTGGGCAAACAGATAAGTACAGTCATTAACTCAAGCTTTTTTCCACCCCCAAACAATGACTCATTGCTGAAGTGAAGCCATATCTCCCTTGTAAAAAGGACCCCGAGAAGGTTGTCCATGCTTTTATTACTTCTTGTCTGCAGTTGTTTATATGTTGGGCTAGATCAATCATCTCTGCAGCTTGTGCAAATAATTCAAAACATTGCAGCTCATCTTTTAACCAGCACAAAGAAGCATGAAGATATAACTCCAGTCTTAAAATGTCTCTATTAACTTCCTTTTTGTATTAGTATTTATTTTTTACATTTTATTGCTCACGTTAAAAGTTTTAAATTTCTTTTAAATAATGTAATATTTAATTGGAAGGATAATCAGACAGATACTATTATTTTGTCACAGGAGCATAACATCAGAAATCATAATTCATCAATTTAAAACACTACATACAAGTTATATTCACACAGCAGGTCTTGATGCTCAGTTCAATTTTGCTTTTTTCTTTTGTGTGGTCGTTCATTCTACTAATTCAATGTGACCCCAATGAGACTTCTGTGTTGTCCCACAGCAGCGTGCCGTTTAATATCTGAAGTAACATCAGATGCTGCCATCTATGGATTTTAGAGTTATTGAGTGATGGGAGCCCACAGTATTGCCACAATGGAAGCTAGTAAAAAAGCACACAAAAAAACACACTTCTAATAGCGTGTGAAGCATTTGACTGCAATTATGTTTGGATGTGTAATCTGAACCAGGAGCGGTGGGATGTGATGCGCTTCACTAACAGACTTCTTTTATAATAATAATCCCCCCCCCCAGTGTTTACGTCCAGATTTACCTTATCTGGCTTCTTCTGGTGCAGAATTATGAGACGTGCCTCATATCAATAACGTAAAAACCAGATAAAATGCGACATGACCGTTCTGGCTGCAGACGTTTTGAAAACTATAAAACTAAATGTACCCGATTTAGTTCCACATATGGAAGCTGCACAAATAGGATATTTTTTCTTTGGAAGATGAAAAGATCAGAATTAGACCATTCAGATTGCCATGAAAAATTTAAATAAAAAATCTGATTTGTGTGAATGTAGCTCCAGATAGAGGCTGCAAAATACTTGTGACAAAAGCCATTTTAAACAAACTCCATACACCTAAACAACATATTTGTGTGTTAGAGTGTTCCAAAGTACAATCCTTAATCCAACTCATTGTGGAGGCCAAGACTTGAAAAGTGATTATTATAAGCCCACTCCATCTAATCTGATGGAACATTACCTATTTTACAATGTAAAATGGTTATAGATGCACAAAGCTGGCAAAAATATACCTCAGAAGATCTGCAGGTGTAACTGGTGAAAGGTGGTTGTGCAATGTATTGGATCAGGGCAGATGCACACATTATGCATATCATACATTTTGGATGTTTATTCGTAAAAATGTCTTAGAAACATGTATCGTTTTCCACTCACTACACAATTATTCACTGCTTTTTATTTACCGCATAAAATCTACATTTGCTTACTTCATCTGTGATATTTAATTCTCCATTAATAATAGCTCAATGCAGCAATCCTTTTTACTGTGAAATATCACAACACCACCATTTTTCTTGTGTTCTGATTCTGCTACAAACTTGCTGTACAAGTTTATATTTATATCACCACCACTTTTCCAAATCAGATTTGATCAGGTCTGTCTGAAAGCCTAACCTGCTTGATGGCTTGCTGAACCTTCTCCAGGTTGATGTCTTTGGCTTCCCTCAGCAGCGTGTTCTCATCCATACGTAACATTGACACCCTGTACTGGCAAAGCTCCACCACCACCACGTCTGGCTGCACAGCACGGATTGTCTGGACGAGGGGCAGAAACGGAGTTGAATGGGATGGATAAGACATTGGGTGCACAATAACATCAAAATGTGAGAAAGACAAGTGGAAAACACCCAATAAGTAAAATGAATGAAGAAAGTTTCAGGGACAAGAAATGAAGACCAGATGATACTTGACTAAATGAACTCACCAACCCAATTATCACTGACACCAAGAGGGAAAGTCATTATCACTTAGCCTCTGTTAATTACGCACATTATTTTACTGCCATTTCACGGAGTACCACATTTTTAAGAAGATGAGAGCAACTCTACATTCTGCCAATTCTACATTCCTCGTCTTTGCCTGTTCAGCTTACCGTCGTCACATCATTTTTGCTGTCCTCGCTGAAATGGGCAGTGCCCACCAAGTACAGGATGCTCCCGTCAGGAGCAGTGAGACGGGTCACCGTCTCTGGGAGCTCAGGGGAGTCCTGGCGGAGCTGGGCTCGGAACTGCCACAGCATCTCCAACGTTTCACCATCCGCTGGACAGCAGAGGTGGTTAATGAAGCCAGTATTAAAATAGTAAAACTGTTATGTTAAAATCTATCAAAACCACTCCTACCAACACCTTTACTTTAGACATTCCCTAGGTAAGATGAAGTTCTGTTTGGAAATAATTATACATAGTCACCAGAGAGCAAGATTTCATGACGGTGGCTGCATAAATGTTTTAAGGAACATGTATGCAGAAAACCTTTTCTTAATCACTACACACAGAGATGCAGCTCCACAAATATTGGAAATTGTGGACAAAATTTAACACTTATTACAGAAAGTGGAACTTGTGGATTTATTACCCACAGAGTGAAGCATTTCAAGTTTTTTGAGTATTGTGAACAAAATAAATATTGAAAGCAAATAATGTCACACCCTCAAAACACCTGCAAAGGTTTCCGAACCCTCTAAAAAGTCTCTCATGCTCGATCAGTAGGACACAATCAAGGGGAAGACTGCTGACTGGAGAGATGTCCAGTGATTGGCATCTTCCACAAGTACACTAAACCACAAAAGATCATTGAACAATGATATTTTGTGGTTGTACAAAGACAATGATCTTTTGTGCGTTTCTTTAGTATAATTCTGTATCCTAGCTGCTGTCCTTAATTGATAAGCTAGCTGCCCTGCACCTCAATAAAATCACAGGCTGATCAACTCTATGCCACACCACACTGATGCAATAATTTGTGCAATTGGAGACCTAATAAAGTACTGAATGAACATACTTTTCCAAAGCCTGGCAATTTTGTTTAAAATATTTCTCTTTAATTCATTGAATGCAATACTCTACTTTCCCCAGACACAAAGTTTTGAATTTTCATTATCTATAATCATGAAAATTATAAATTGAGGGATGGAATATTTCACTCTATGTGTAATGAATCTATATAACACCCAGGTTTCAGTTTTTGAAATGAGTGTCAAAAATATCAAACTTTTTATGATATTCACATAATTTTAGATGTACCTATTGCTGAGTTGCAGACACGTGACTCGGATGACGCGCGAAATTCAAATGGAGGTCCGGAAGTGGACTTCTCTGCATTCAAAATGGATCACAACGAGTACGCGGCTAATGCCCTAAATAGGCTGAAACAGACGAGGCATCTCGAAAAAAAATACACGTATATTTAAGATATGATCCGATTTGTCTCGGTAAAAAAGACTTCTCTTATAATTTTCAGGATTTATCCAGCGTCGAGGCCATCCACATAACTATTTAGTGCTGCACCGTTCATATTATACGACGAGCCAGAAGAAAGTTTTCAAAAGCCTGGATAATACAATTATTTAGTTTCAGGTTGGGTAAGGCATTTAGGATCAAAAGAAACATTAAATAACTGTCGACTTGTTTCTGCCGGGTGAGTAGTGAGTTGTGCTATTTTAAGTAATTAGTCTACTACGGTAACAATGCTATCGCTAACAACAAGTTACGAAGCTGGAGCATAAAAATAATATATCTTAACATGTGAATGGTTGTCCATCTGGAAATACGATTTAAACGATGTGATCGCTACCTGTTAGAAAGCGTGCTCTGCAAACGCTGACATTGTTAGTTACCGCACCTTCCGCTTCTAGCTGTAGATTGTTGATCCACTTTTCGCCTCTATTTTCAGTAATTATTATTATTATTTTTAATTTAACTCCCATGTGACCAACTACCTTCGAAACACGAAAATAACGTCGATCTTTCTCTCTATTAGAACGGTTGGAACATGACACGTACTAATCTGAAACCCAACAATATTGCTCAAGATTACATTGTTTTTGTTTAATTTTTTTATTTTTAAAAACATTATGTAACAGACCAAAAGTATTTGTTGCAGTAAACTGAGAAACTGATGCAGGCGACTTCAAAACTTTTTGAATTAAAATGTTGCCTAGCAAAGTGTTAACTCAGCACACAATCCAGATCATTTACCAGTTGTCAAACAGTGCAATTGTGAACACATGTTTTTGTTTCAATTTGACAATGACGTAAAAACCAAAAGCATACCCATTCCTGGTGCTATACAAGGTGGCTTGTCTCCTGAAGCATTCTCTGTCGGACCAACTGACCCGTCCTGTGAGACAACCAAACAGCAAGGCATCATCAACGTCTGATGTCTTGTTCAGCTCTGCTCGAGATTAAGAGATAACTAAGTCTAGCGGATCAATAGAGACTAGAGAAGATTTTCCAAAAAATTTTAACTAAAGGTACATCAGCGTGAAACTTAACAGTGTCACTCAATCTATCGTCACACAAGCTTGTTTTTTTTTTTTTTTTCTTCTTCTCACCTCTGATTTGTTGTCTTCGTCCATGTTTGGAGAAAACGAAAACTGCGTGCGACATGGAGAATAAGAGGAGTGAGACTGTGAACAGTGAGGCGTTCACTGACAGTTGGACACGCACCGACTGCTGACGTTGCCTTATGCGTACGTAACACGACAACTACCGGCTTGGCTAAAGGTGGCTAACAGTTACAACGCAGAAAATGTTGCTGTGAAAAGTGGCGACTGTCGCTAAAAGAATAAATCAAACGTACAGCGAGATCTCCCAAAGATGTCATCGCTATGAAAACGAAGAGAAATCTATGAGAAAATAACCTGTCAAAAATGCGTTTTCGAATATTTTTTTTTATAAATACATTTTGCTGTACCAAGTGTAAACACTTTCCTTACAAAAAACTTCACGGTTTTGCTAGCTTCCTGCGAATAAGGCTAACTCGGGCTAACATAAGCTAGCCAATTCAACCAAAAATTGGTACTGTATGTATTTTAAACCAAAATAAATGTCCAATATAACCAGTTGCTGTATCATGTAGGACTTCACGAACTCACCAAAAATGTTGCAGAACAAAATGTTACTTACAAAGCCAGCGCGTCTGTCCCACTGCTGTTTGCTAGTGTAACAGAGCAACACTCGGTTGGTTAATACTGACAGCCGCGGTGCATTCTGGTACATGTAGGCACATGCAACCACATCAAGTTTTTTAGAAAGAAAATGTTTTATTCGTGTTTTCACTAAGACATTTCACAAGGTACAGTCAAATTCTGGACTCTGCGTGTGCAGTAGCTTTTCACACAGTCAGAGGTTTCTCTTTGTCAGCTGTAGGCTAATGTGAAAATCAACACAGAACATGAGTTTTAAGCAGAGTCATTAACAACTCACTAGTGCTTCTAGTCGTAAAGTGCTTGTGGATGCATTTAGTGTGCTTGAGTATTATCATGAGGCAGCCTTAGGAGTATAATGTTGAGCTGAAGTGGAAAGTTGTAAGCCACAGTGTGTCTCTTCAATGCCCCAAGAGAATGAGTGAGTTTTGCATGTATAGATGAATACTGGAGGCCCTTTACGCCAGTAGTGATATCTTCTGCAACAATGTCATGCTGATGTGTTAATAAGTATTACACTTCCTTTATTGAAGTTCCTGTTATCAGATGTGCAAGAAAGTTTGTGACTAGCACGTGTGACACATTTTTATTATTTTTTTTGTGGAAAAAGGTATGCTTGCTATTTTTCTACAAGTATTATAAATATATATTCTAACTACTTGTGATTTAATTTACAGAAAGAATTTTGGATTGTGTCAGAGCATCAGACAGCATACAAGCTTACTCATTTTTGCAATAAACCGTTCAAAAAGGAACAGTTGAACATGTTGCGGATCATTTTGTTCACATTACATCACACCACCTCAACAAGTTCAGCTTCATTTATCAAACTGAGCTGATTCCTGTTTTTCATAGGCCACCAGCTCTTCCCCTCAGTTTATTAACAACACATAGTGCCTCACTAAAGTATTCATATATTTTTTTTTTTACAATTTTATCTAGTTAGAATCACAAACTTCAGTGGGTTTATTGGGATTTTATGTGATTGACCAACACAAAGTCATGTATAATTTTCAAATGAAATGGAAAAAGTCTACATGTTTCTTTTTTTTTTATCCTAAAAATCAAAGTGTGGCCTTTTTAAACCAAGAAATGCACCAGACACAAGAGGGGACAGGAATGTGGCGGGGAATAAAAAGAAGGGTTAGGTTAAATAATATACTTTACAAACTTACAACCAGGCACTTTTTAATCCATAATCTGAGAATAAGAAAAAAGTATGGTGCATTTGAAAATCTGACAGGACGAGTAAGGATTAATTGGGCAGACATTAATCAGTCAAGAGGCGAAAAGGCACATAGTTGCGCTGAAAGAGCTGCAGACATTTACTGCTCGGGTGGGAGAATCTGTCAGTAGGTCAACTATAAATCATGCACAAATCTGGTTGATGGGAACATGAATTTTGCTCAATAAAAGTTAATACGAGTAGACGACCTGTCAAAGGCTGAAAAGATTTTAGACTGGGACAGAAGTTAACCTTACAGCAGGAAATCAACAAGAAACATACAGCTACAGTTTTAGCATATTGCTTCAAATCAAATCATATTCCTAAGTTACATTGGTGATGATCAAAGTCCTGACCGACAGTAACTTCATTTAAGAAATGGTGACAAGTCATGGGAATTAATGTCTTCAGGTGGTCTGTCCAATTCCACTCAATTTGAGCTATTTTGCAAAGAATAATGGGCAAAAATTTAAAATCTCTTGATGGTCAAAGTAATAGCTAATAAAGTGACTGCAGCGAAAGGTGGTTCTATAAAGTATTGACTTCAGAGTCTGAATACCAATTCACGAAACACTTTTTATGTTAGATTAGAAAAATATTGAAATCAGGTATCCATTTCCTTCTACTTATGTGCATTTCGTTGCATTCTGCATTCTATTCTACCACAAAAATTGGAATGAAGCAAATAAAATTAGCAAAAAAAGTTTAAAGGGTATGAATACTTTTGCAAGGCACTATACCTCTATCGTTACCATTTACAGTCTTAATCATATAAGTCGTCCTGCTGTTATAAAGGATGTGCACATACAGTGAAGTATCAATGGCGATGTTGAAATGAAAATGATAAGCCATGGAACTATTTTAGATTTGAAACACCCAACATATACCAACACTTTTTGTAAAGTATAATGCTCAAAGCGCATATATTATTGCCACATATATATTGTGATCATTTGCATATTAAGTGTGCAGATCTCAACAGCTGTATTGCATGAGCTACATTTCTACTTGGCTAGAGGGATAAAGGGACAAAGTGTTAATATGTTTTAACTACATACTGTTTTTTTAAGCTGTAATGCAGTCTTTCTAGGTAATATGGATTTGTAAGGTGTCTCTCATTTTTATATTAAAAAGCTTATTAATTTTTCTTTCACCTTGTACCTTTTTTTAGCATCGCTGTTTTACCCTGCTCTTTAGCACCCTGTTGAATAATATATCACTGCTGGTTTCATTGGTGGGTGATCAGCTGAACACAGTCATCCTGAGGCATGAAGGTGACATCATTTCCTATGACAAAAACACATATGTTATCATCATTTTTCCCTCTTTTTCCTACAACCACACTTTGTGCTGTTGAATTTCATCCTGTCAGTCGACACAATCCACCAATCACAGAAGTTGCGATGAGGAGAAGGACAATTTTTGGAAAAGGAGATTGTAGCGATCATGATCATATGCTTAGAAATCGGATACATTTTTCAACATTCTCCAGCAGCAATTAGCTCCCCAGGTCTTTCTTCAAGCCTGCCTCTTCTGTTTTCTGCGTCCTCTTCTTCTTCAAAAAGAGTGTGATGAATGCTCAGGAGCTGGTGTGTGGGGGCTTTGGTCAGCAGTGGTGGCTCAGGGTTCTCCGTTGGGGGCAGAAGCAATATTTGTGCAGGGGAGGACTTGGGACTAAGCGCATCCTCACTAGAGGGAGGGTTTGGGCTCACCCCATTCACGTATGTAGTGGAGGGCAGAGTTGCTGTGGAAAAGGCAGAAGTGGTCGATACTGGGGAGCTAACCTTGGTTTCTGAAAAGACATGCGACATACATTGAGTAGCAGATTCAAAGAGTTATAAGAAAAGGCTCTGTATTAAGAATGAATTTGAAACTATAGTAAAGCCCACCTGTCATTGCACAAGACACATGAACAATAGTGTGAGTGCCTTCAAGGTAAACTGTGTCCAGATTGTGCTCTGGTGGCAGCGGTTCAACGACTGAGGCCTCCACCTTGGGCTTGCGATTTGTCAGCATGTATGGATGGACGTCCAGGGAGAAGTTTCGTGCGTGCTTTTTCTCCATCCCACTGATGTCTGTAAATGAGAAAATAAGCTCTCTGACTTAAAAAGAAACCTAATGTGATTGTTTGAAAGCTAGGTGTACAGTGGAGCGTTAGAAAAATATTTTTGTTTCAGCACCATTATTCTCAAAAGCATTTTCTCGTTTAGTTTTTTTTCCTGTTTTTTCATCGCGGGTGTCTTAAAGAGACCTGAGCTCAAATGTGTTTGTATCTAATAGATGGAAACACATGTAAACAAACTTATGAACAAATGAATAGTAGTAGCATGAACTTAGTCTGTTTAAACATGTAAACACCTGCAACATTTTAAAGAATTCAGTCATTTTAATCAGTACATATTAAATGGTTTTAGGTTTTAAGCACATAGCAACTTATTTAGCAGCTGACACATGAAAGTCAACAGTCTTACATGGATATCATGTTCTTCTGTTTTTTCCGTTTGTTAAAGAGAATAAGGTCTCTGTGTAACATAATATTTATGCTCAATGAAAATAGAAAGTCATGGATTAAAAATTGCTAAAATAGCTAACTTAAAAATTTGAAGTAGAACTAAAACTTAAAATATTTTCACCCTTCTGTGGGATATTATGCTACAGCAGGAAAATAATAACCTAAGGGTACTAATGTACCTTTACTTTACCTCAGTAAAGGTATGTACTTTTTACTTACCTTTACTGAGGATGCTGAGAGCTATAGGTCTAACTTACCATGTCAGGCACACAGATATTTCAGTATACCTTTAGCTGAAGGATATTGTGTGCCTTTACTGTCCAGCAGTGGTGCTATGAGGCTGTCTGCCATGGTTTTGCGTCTCAGTGGTTTGGGCTTTTCAGGCTTGGTGTTATTTTCCAAGCGGGTCAGCGTGAGTGGTTCCTTCATGACAAACATTGTAGTATTCTGTTATTTTTATGGAGGGTTAAACATTTACATTTCAAGAACCAAAAACAGCAGCATTTTAGCCCCTCAGATGGAGTTCTATATGTGAGGGTATTCAAAGTATTCTCAGCTGGTAACACTTTGATCTGTACTCCTTTGCAATGTAGTTATTACACTTTTAATTCTGCATCGGTGGTTTTCAAGATAGTTGCATTACAGTTCTGCTGGAATGATTTTGTGGTGAAAATGTAATGAATGCTCAAATGTAAGGAAAAACAGTGTTTGTGAAAGATGTTGACTTACTTTGAACGACTGAGGAAGAGGGTTTGAGCTCGGTATCCATTTCATCTTTTTCCGGGGCCGTTTGATGACGAGTGGCTCCATGGCCATGTCTCCCACCCCGAGATCCGAAGGATCCATGTTGGGATCAATGGTCTGTATCCCAGACTCCCTCACAGTGGGTGTAGCATCGTGGTTGGACTGTGCAAGTGCAGCCAACAGCTGCCTGACAACATTGTCATACATCAGATCACTCTCGTTGGTGATGAAATCCAGTCTGTTCAGTGACTTAATGTGATCCCTGTTCTCATTGCAGAACATAGCCAGAATGTTGATGTCACAGAACGGAGACTTCTGCCACCGTCGCTTTGTTTTGATTCCGACTTTATTCAGCTTGTCGAACACAAAGTTAGACTTACGCACCACAAACAGATGCAGCAAATTAAGTAGGATGATGAAGTTCATGGTACACAGCAGCGCTAAGTCCACCACTGCCATGATGCGCTGCAGCTGCACAGCGGGGAGCTTGCAGTTGACTCTAAGCTTCAACTCTGGGTAGCTGCTGGTATCTGGAGGCTCGCCTAGTGCACAGGTGAACTCATTCTGCCTTTGGCGGGCATAGTATGCACTCAGGTAGGAAATGGGGATAGAGCTGAGGCACATGATAGCCAGATGGCGAGCCAGGTAAATCTTAGCTAAAAAGTTACTTTGGCCTCGTCTCTCCAAATATTTTTCAAAAAGATTTTGCTCAGGGCTCTTTTCCTTCTCTGCATTTTCTATAATCTCCCTCCTTTCCCGCTCAGTTATGCCAGGTCCTTTGGACTGAATCTGCTTCTCGATCTTTGGGGCTCTGCCCTCAGCGGCTCGATGGTAGCAGTTATCAATCTCTTGAAGCAGGAAATTGAGCTCTGAGGTGAGTCGAGTAGAGGCAAGGAACTCCCAACCCAAAGCAGGAATGTACATAATCCCCGCAAAGGCCAGCAGGGCGTAGGGCAGGAACTTATGTTCAAATAGCGAGGGCCAAAGATGAGGCTGCACATTAGGAATAGCATCACGAAGCTCTGTCCAGCAGTAGCCTCTGGCATAAAGTGCCTGGTCTCGGGTGAAGTTGTGTGGTGTGTAACAGTATATAGACTCCTCTGAAAAGAGCACAGAAAAAAACGTGGGTCAAATATTTGTTTTAGTACTGCTAAATTATTTTATTTAAATGAACTGAAAAAGAGTAGCTACAATATCAATGTGCATTCAAATTAGTGTCATATCAAAATACAATGTGTTATATATATATTTCCTTTGCAGCTATGTGTAATTTAAAAAAAAATTAAAAATACTGAATATTTCATCCTTCCTTCATCTTGTTGAAATATTTTGTGTCATTCATTTGCTTATTGTATCTTTCACCAAAGTCATTCTTCTTTCTGACATAAGAACATTCTGTCAATTTCAAATAGAGGAACTAAGAGTGTGATTCCTATCAAACCTTATCTCTGTGCTGCATTTACCGTATGGTGCAACTTAAAGTTTCAGTCAGTTTCTGTTTGACTTTGGAACTCCTTGGTGATATTAAACATTATCGAAACTTCAATAGATTTTTTAACAAGTAAAATATAATCATTTTCTGAAAATTGATAAAAAATAATTTTATACACCATCATTTATTCTATTATTTTATAATATATAATTGTATCATAGAATTGTACCAGGCATACCACCAGTCTTTGTGCTGAATTGTTTAAGAAATGTTTTACCGTTTGAACTCTCACATTGTTTCGCTGCTCCAGTTAAAATCCCAGCTGGTTAAACACTGTAGCTGAAAACCTGACTCAGCAACAAGCATTTCCATCAGCAATAGGGTTCAATCTGCATTTCAGCAAAACTCCTTCCTCACTCTCTTTCCCATATTTTTGCAATTCCGCAACTATAAACTATAGTTTTTTTCTTTTATCACAAAAACAAAATGGCAATCTCCTGAAAAGTATTAAACCCTGTGGAACTTTTTTTTACGTCTTCCCAGACCTCTCATGTTACAACAACGTTTAATGTATTTAAGGAGGATCTTATGTCTTAAATCAACACAAAATAGTGCATAATTGGTAAGAAAATATGTATTCAGATCCCTTACTTTGATATCTGTATATTAAATCCAGGGCTGATTACCCAATTAGTAAATAGGATAATTATTTGCTAAATCCATCCGTCCAATTTCTTACATGCTTATCCCTAGTGTGGTCGCAAGGGGTTCTGGTGCCTATCTCCAGCAGTCGTATTTGCTAAATATTGTTAGTAAATAATATTTGTTGATATTTACTCTATTAGTAAGTAGAGTATTCCTGTATGTAATTTAAGTATAATTATAGCTGCCCTGTGTTCCTTCTTAATGAACAAACAGAATCCATAAATCCAAGGAACACAGTAGATAGGTCAGTCAAAAAGCTGTAGAGTAGTTCAGAACAGGGTTATGGGTTAAAAAAACAATATCCCGTTTGAACATTTGATGCTGTACTTTCCAATCCGAGGTTTCAAAAAATGGAAAGACATGGCACAACTGCAAGCCTACGAAGAAATGACGGTTCATCTAAAATGACAGGCTGGGAAGGGAAGTCATTAATCAGCGAGGCAACCAAGAGGCCTTTGGTTACTATGGGGGAGTTGAACAGAGAAGAAAGCATCTGTTGAAAGAAGACCATGCAGTCATAACTGTAGTTTGCTAAAAGCAATGTGGAGGAAAAGAAAATGAGGGTAAAGGTGGTCTGATGAAAGCAGACTGCTTTTCTTTATACCCAAAATGCCATGTGTTGTGGAAAAGTTAATACTGCACATTCCCCTGAAAACAACATCCCTCTGGTAGAAGATGGTGTGGGAAGAATCATGCAGTGTCATGTTTGAGTGTTGGTAAAACATCCAATTGGCGGAATAATTGAGGTAAAAATAAACAATGAAAAATGAGGAGATTAAACACTGAGGCAAAGGTGGAGAAGGACAAATAAACCAGATTAGCTACTCAGAGGAGAGGTGAAAGATAGTAGGAGATCAATAGAAGGCAATACTGTAAGAAAACTTCTTACAGGCTTCAAGAAGCTTGAAAATGTGCTAGATATTTGCCTAAAGCAACAACTTTAACTATATATCCAGAGCTAAGGGGCTATTTATTCAGACTGATTGAGCCTAAACTCTTCCGCAAAGGGGAAATGGACAGAACATTTAGTTGCAATGTTAAAGGCTGGTGGTGACATACCAGAAAAGTCTGTAAATGCAAAGTTTCATAATGTTTGTTCAATATTTGTTCAATATGTTCTCCCACAAAACCCAGAGACCCTCACAGAACTGCTATA
Source organism: Xiphophorus maculatus (assembly GCF_002775205.1). Taxonomy (NCBI): domain Eukaryota; kingdom Metazoa; phylum Chordata; class Actinopteri; order Cyprinodontiformes; family Poeciliidae; genus Xiphophorus; species Xiphophorus maculatus. The sequence goes on along the minus strand of NC_036444.1, from coordinate 17,195,090 downwards.
TTTATACTACGATTAAGTTACATACAGATGGATTATGAAGAGTTGGTTTCTTAAGGCAACTGGTTGCGCTGGATTTTATTGTGGGGTGTCATTGTGAAGGGGACTATAACATATAATGGCCACACTTTCAGATTTTTTTTATTATTATTTTGAAAAATATATGTTTTCTCCATCTTCTATGCACTAGCTTTGATCTGTCACATAAAATCCAATCAAAACGTATTGAAGTTTGTTGCTGAAAACTACCTATGAATGTTCTGCAAGTATGTTAATCTCTGTTGTTGCTTTAGCGCCAAGCGACCCTGCAGTGGCTGAACCACCCACCTGCAAAGTTTCTTGTGAAGACAAGGGTGACCAGCAGGATGGGGATGATGACCGTCCCTATAGTAACGACCCGATCAAAGGGCAGCTCCAGTTTGAGCTGCACCATGAGGCCAGCCAGTGCCCCACCCTTCTCATCCTGAGAGGAGCCCGGCAGGATGAGTTCCTTCAGCTTCTCGCCCGCGAGCAACGCTGTGGCCATGTCTAAGTTTTGATCGAGGATGTTCTGCATGCGGAAACAGAAGGCTGCGCTCTACAGCTCCCCTATGCGAACGAGGCGAGACCGGACGCTCCCTCTTGTGGTTAGGTACTTGCCAAGATGCTGCGAAGCAAACATACACACAAAAATGTGTGGCCGCTGTAAGCCGTGGTCAACATATGTGAGAAAGTGGTGATTCGTAATGTTTGCTCAACTTTTACAAAAGAGGAGACATAAGGGTCAGAAGCACAACTCTCAGTCAATGTGTCCCTCGTGCATCCCTTTGTTTTGTCCCGTCTCCACAGAGTCTGGCTGCAGTCCACAAGCTCTGTATGTGGCAGCTTGAGGAATGACCTGAGTTTAGGAGGAGCTCTTGTGCTCCACAGGGAGAGTAATTGTAGGCTGAAGAGTGGTTATGTGAGCCTTGGAAAGAAGAAGCTTTCCCAGTCCAATCCTGGAAAACAAATCAGAAGTTAGGAGCTGCAAAATAGTAGCTATTACAACTTTAGAGTACATATACAGTAACTGTATCTTTAATGCTTCTCTTTGATTCGTGGCTAATCTTGTGGGAAAATGTTATCTTTCGTATTTGTAAAAGTACTTTTCGTACTTTGTAAAAGTACGTCTGGTCCTTGAATGGTCTTATATTTCACCACAAATATCCAACTATTTCATTGGGATTTTATGAACACAAAGAAGGGCATAGTGGTAACGCAGAAGAACACAATACTTAGCAATATTTTATTTAAAGGCCTATAGGTTCAGTGTTTGTTTTCAGACTGAAATTGTTGCCCTACTAAAATTAAATTGAGGCTGTTTGAGAACATACATTTTTAAGACCCTCATTTCAATTTAGGTTTATTTATTGATTTTGGTCACATACAATAATGTTTTTTATGCTAAACTTCTATATTTTTGCTTTGGATTTATGTTAAAGGCCATTGCCCTGCTGGAAGGTGAGCCTTGCCTCAGTTGTTTCCTCTCTAGAAGGTTCTTTTCAAGGATTGACCTGCACTTAGCTACATCAATATTCACATCAACTCTGAGCTTGCAGCTTTCCTGTCTGTACTGAAGAAAAGCATCCCCACTGCTTAATGTTGCTAGCATCCATGTGTCTCATAATGGCGATGGCATGAATTAGGATAACATAGAGTGAGTTTTCCATTTAAAAAAAAAAAGACATTCATTTTTAAAAAGTTAACTTTCAGCCTAATCTGACCACAGCACACTGCAAACAGGACTGAATTTAGTTTTGTTACTTTTCATAAAGAGCACATTTAAAGAGTCATAACTAATGTTTGTCCTGCTAACAGATTCTCCCACCTGAGCTGTGCATCTCTTCAGCTTCCCTTCAGAGTTACAACCTCCTTAGTTGCTTTTTGGAATAATACGATCTCAAAATGTGAAAAAAGCGCAGTTTTTCAAGGCACTGCATTTGTACATTGTTGTCCTATTTTAGCAAGAATGAGTTTCAAGAAACTTGAAACTGACTCACACAAATGTGTTAATTTTTTTTCTTAAATACAATGGCAAAAAAATTTTCTACCCCTACACGAGGAGCTCTGTGGGAAAGAACAAAAAAGTTTAAGTGATCCCAGATTCCTTGTGCTATCCAATGTTCTCTAGCTTTCATGTGCATTCATAAAACTTTGAATTTATGCTTATCCAGCACCATAATTTTGCAGGGGTATGACCGCCTGCAGCAGGCTTGTTGAACAGGAAGGTTATGGGAAGGTCCTCTGTGGGGAGTGTGAATGAATCACTCATTTACCATCAACTAATCTTATCCTCTCATGCCCTCTGTTCCACTTTTACTAACCAAAAAAAACACATTTCCATCTCTCCTCCTCTCACTCTTGTTAAATCCTAACAAATCCTTCAAAAGCATATCCCTTGTATATCAAGACTAGAACGTAATACTTAACATCATACAAAGATAAATTTTGAGTTGAACCTTCAGTAGTCCAAAGAGTAATTAGTGTGCTCCAGACAGCTTTAAAAGAGAACATGACTAGAGGGATCATGAGCGAAAGAATCCTTAGAAGCATTATTAGGGACCGCTATTCAGTGTTCAGGCTGACATGGGGTAATTACTGATCCTCAAATAGAGAACAAGATGTCCCTTTTGGGATAGCAACCTTCCAATTTCACCCTCACATATGACAACTTTAAAGGATGATCAGAAGAGAGGCAAAGTTTACATAATTTAGATTTAAAGGAGCAGGGTCACATTTTAGAAGCCGTCTGTCTACCACTGGCGCTGCTCCAGCCTGACAGATTTTTGCCCCTCAGTTGGGCCATGCTACCGGTGTTTACACAGGGAATCCCACATCTTTGACTACTACAACATCCCGCTTGGCTCTGACCAGTGCAGCTGTCTGTGAAGAGGCAGAGTTAGACTTCAGGACAACAGCTCAGGGAGGGGAGCTCTTATCCACCCATTCCTTCATTCATTATTAATTGGATGAGGAAGGGACAAGGAAGAACTTCCAGGGCGGAATATTCTCTAACATTAAAGAAACGCTTCTGATTAGACTGCTTAAAGATCAGTTCAAGATCACTAAATCAGTGCTGTGGCAGTTTCCACACTTTTAATTGGTAGCATAAAAGTGCACAAAAACGGGAGAATTTCACGAAAAGATCACCATGTCCTAGTCAGCGCATCGGGCTGGGATCCTAACTGCTGTCTCCGAAAGGGGTCCATCAGTCCAGGGCTTCACCTCTGCTGAGACATTGCATTGCAGTCAATTACAGCCGCCTGTGGACGACGAGCCGCTTCAGCACCTGAGCGGCGGACAGCTCCCGGAAAACCGGAGACAAGCTGCTCAACGTCAAGCGTACATCGATTCGGTGTGCATGCCAGGAAGCGAAAGTGTATCTTGCGTGTGAAGCTCAGAGTGCACACGAGACGAGAGGAGACGCTCTGCGATGCTCTGCACCTGAATCTGTCTCTCTCCACCTGTCCGTACTGTCCGCACGTACTGTCTGCATTTTGCTGCTGTGAAGCGAACTGCTAAAATTTGCGGTGGCAGCGAGGACGAGAGAAATAATAATAATAATAATAATAATAAAAATAAATAAATAAATAACTCACCGAGTCCAGCTGCGTCTTCCCGGCGCGGTAAGAGTTAATCTGCAGTGCGGGCGAGAAGCTACAGCTTGTATCCGAGCTCACCGGTTTGTTCCGCCTTTTCTGCCCCCCCACCTCCCTCCCTCTGGTGACTCCAACCCTCTTCTCTTCATCTCCCCTCCCTGCGTCTTCCTCGGAAACAAGGGAAGAGATAACAAATTAAAGCTTCTGCGGCTCTTTGTATCAGCTCTGTGAGTGTTTGAGGCGGAATTACGAGCGCCCTGTGGTTTGTTGACAGGCTTGCGGGAAAATCGGCCACACTTCATCCTCTGCAAATCGATATTATATTTAAAAAAAAAAATATTGCTGTAAATATTAGAGATTTGCTAAAGCGATGCAAATTAAGCACGTTTAAGAGCTGGATTCTGTACAACACAAGCATTTAGTGCGCCACTTGGATCATTATTGACTCTCTAAGTACAAGCTGTGCGGCTCAACTCCGCAACCAAACCGCACGACAATGACAGTGTCTTCTTGCCTTACAGAGGTTTCTCCAGCATGCCTGTCATCGCAGAATGTGGGACTGTGGACACATGCACGCAAGGGACTGGAAAAGATGCGTGTCATTCAAATCTTATGGGTGTGGCGAGCATCTTCACCCATCTTCTGTTAATAGATGAGTCACTAACAGGTGGCTCAAGTTTCCTGTTTAGAAGAAGCGCTTTGAAAATTACACAAGCCGAGCAGTGAGAGTTGGAGTTCTGGGAAGAAGATTTCATCTCGACAGTGATAATAATTAGATGTTTTAATATATAAGGAGGGGTTTTACCTGTGCTTTTCCTGATGATACAAGTTCAAGGATTTCTAAAACTATCTTAACTAAGTTTAAAGTTATCTTAGGGTTTTACTGTAGATATTCACTAGTCGTCTTGTGTGGTTTTCTAACATATTTGAACATACGTTTAATATTTACTGTCATAATCCTGAACATATTGGGTTTATTTAAAATAATTTCTGTAAATGAAATAAAATGTGTAGTTTCTGGTGAAGCGCGTTGGGACATCTCCACATTCATTCCCAATTAAAATAGCTAAAATCAAACATCAGTATTTCTCCTACAGGGCATAGATGAGAAAGTCATTATGCTGCATTTTGAAGGAGCTTCACGTGTAGATATTTAGGGTCTGAAATGGTAAATAAATGCATTCATTAATTCCCATCAACACTTATAGGTCTCACTCATAAATCAAATCAAATATTGCACTGGACACATGAGCAGTGGATATGTCTAATGGTGCTTTCTTACTTTTTTTTTCCGCCTCAGAAAGATTTTTGGCTCGCTGCTGGGATCATTTTGCTCCTGTCTCACTGTCTGTGTGTCAAAGTGGGGCTCACCCATCAGACTGAATCTGCCAGCCCCTCCAAGCCAGTTTCTGCCGGCAAGGGAACCCGCTCCTTACCACGCACTGCTTCCAAATATAGACTCCTTCCCTCTGTTTCATCCCTCCTCCTTCCTGATACTTATGTTGCCTACAACAAGCAAGCTGCAAGATGTAGTTCCCTATCAGCAAGAAACACAAATATATAAAATCAAACACAATGCTTTTTAGCAAAATTTCACGACCTAAAAAATCTATTTCAGTTTGCAGTGTAAATGTTTGGGCCTCTTCATGAATGCTAATTTAGATCTTGAAATAAGAAATAAGCTGATTTCAATTTTTTTCTCATATATAACATTTCAGTAAGATGTTGTTGTTTTGTGTTATATGTATATATTTATATTTGTATATTAAAACCATGAAAAGGAAATATACAACACAATATTTTTGAAGTGTTAAAGCTTATTGAGCTTGTCACTGGAAAGGGCAGAAGATGCAAATGTCACTCTTCAAACCTTATCCTGACAAACAGCAGTCACAGACGCCTCCAGACCTCCTCCTAGAGCTCTGAAAGTAAAAGCAACTTGATGCCCATTATCAAGGCCGGAAAGACTGTAAGAAGATAGCACAGGTTTTTCAGGCAGACTGTAATGTCATTAAGAAACTGAGGTTACCCGTAATGGTGGAAGCCGAGCTCGGCTTTCAAAACCACACAAAATAAATTGCAACAACAACAACAAAAAACTCTCACTGTGAAAAGAGGAGGCTGACTGAAAGAAGGGCTCGTCCTCAATGCTCTTTGTATTTACTCAAGTTGTCTTTATCCAAAATAATTTTTTTTGACGATTTGATATTTTTAAGTTTGACCCAAAAAGAAAAACAAAACAAAACAAATACACACAAAAAACAGAAGAAATCTGTAAGAGGTCAAACACTTTTTAGACCAGAGTTGGCTCTGTGAAAAGAATAACGTCCTGACAAACAATGGCCTAGGCCTCGAGATATTGCTTCAGTATTACTCCACCATTTGCTTCCTTATGATGTCATCTATTTTGACAAGTGCACCAGTCCTTCCTGCAGCAAAACACTCACACAACACGACACGATGCAGCCACAGCTCTCACTCTTTTTTCCTTCAAAAATGTAAAAATTATCATTATAGCTAAACACTTTCCTCTAGTTTCATCAGTCCACAAAAAATGTCTCCAAAGATTAAGGCCTTAATGTTAAACTGCAATAAACTTCAAACTGACAGTTTATGTTTCTAAGAGTAATGGATTCTGCCTTACCTGGCAGACTTTAAGCCCTTGTTGGTACAATACTAGCCTGGCCATTGCCTTCCTGCGAAATTGTGCTTGATTCAAATCTCGCTTCGCTGCCCATTCCAGGCTTTCTCCTGTTCCCTTGGATTCCTCTGGTAGAATTTCTACTGGGCCAGTCAGTGTACAAAAGGAGAAGTTGTGAACAACAATGCAACTTTTCTATGCTGTTTTAAAATTGTAGTCTGCCTGTAGTTTTAGCAATTACAGAGGATGAAGTTCAGTAGCAATTGTTTCTCAATAACTCTTTTCCTCATATCTTAGATGATTTCTTTAGATTTTTTTCATGATGTCACTCAGGGAAGCAGTGTGTTTGAAGTGTTACATTAAAATACATCCACAGGTGTGTATTTCTGTGCAGGTTAATCAGATAGTTAAAAATACATATCTGAGCTTCCCTAAATAGACTAAAGACAAATTAATCTTAAGTGTGTGTAATGTTTTGGTTTCAAAGAGATAATACAAATAATCTCTTTATTATTAGTCTGTCATTAAACAAAATCATATTCTTGGCAGAAAAAGTTTAGCTCAAATAAAGACAGCCGGAAAAAAAATGTTTTTTTTGTTGTTGTTTTTTTGACAGTTTAAACAACAGAAGGCATTTGCAGACATTTAGTCATAACAGAATGATTAAAGTAGCACCAAATTACCTCATAATTTCCAAACAAGTTTTATTTGAAAAAAACATTTCAGCCCTTTCTCTTTGCATCACATCTTTGTGTCTGCAATAACAGATCAGCTACTTTGTAATAAAAACGTTGCAACATCTCAAACCACAAGGACAAAGAAGAACAAAATCTGCTAAGATATACTATGAGTCATTATTCTAAATACGGAAATCAGTAAACATCATTATAAATATATATATCACATTACAGAAGAACTTTTGAAATCATTCTTTCAACTGAGGAAAAAAAATTTTTTTTGTATGCATCAAAGTGTAATTTCAAACGTCTAATGATGAGCTATATGTGGAATCAAGCCACAGAACCATTTACCTCAGGTGATTATTATACATTCTTAACAATAAAGATTTTTAAAATTAGGTTTTCTGATAAAATACTCTCTAAAAATAGTTACAATTAATTAATGGTACAAAAAAATATCCCTAAAACAGAAAAAATGGCCACAACATTTTTATGCAAATGAAAAAGAAGAAAAGCAACAACAAAGCTCTTAAAAACTTTCTTATTAGTCTTTCGTTCTTTATTTTCAGCTCCACTTTCCTGGGTCATTTCTTTTGTTTTTCTCATCCTTATGGGGTTTTCTTCATCGTTCCCTTCTCTGATTTTTCCTTCTGCAAGGCAAACCTCTGTAGACAAGACAAGATTTCTCACTGGGCCATTTGGACCAAAACTGCCTTCCAGGCTCTGTCTTTGTCGTAATCCTGCAGCGTCCCATTGGGGGTTTGCTGCTGGTGCATCATAACACAAAGGAGAAGCACAGAGATTAAAAGAATAAAGTGAAAAATAACCTCTTCATTAATCACGTTGACTTAATGTACAGTAGATTGTCAGTTAACTTTTATGGTGTCAGGAGGACAATTTAAAAAGAAACAGAAATAAAACTGGATGTGACCTTTGACCTTTTGTGTCCACAGCCTCTCATACCTCATGGTAATGAGTTGCAGTCTGTAAGCTGTCCTCACACTCTGGAGCCCCCATGCGGAGCAGACTCTTGTATGTTGCACAGTGCACCACAGTGGCTGAAGTAAGTACTGCCTGCACCAGCAGCAGCACCATCAGAATCAACAGCAGGATGTCATAGGATTGCTGGGAGACACACACACACGCAGACACACGCACGCATAAAAAAAACCCCAGATGATTTTATAAAGTTTCTCAAGCTGTTTTCAAACCTTTGCTAATTTGTTTCACAGTCAGCGTGAGTTCAGGACTGATGCGTTCTAGCTCTGCAGATTTCTTAGTTAAGTTCACCTTGGCTGTAGGCACGTCGTGCAGAAAAATATCAATAAAACTGATCACACTGCTAGAAAGAAAACCCGAGGCTGAAAAGAGGAGGGGAGACGTCACGCTGCTGATGGCAATCAGCACCTCCACCTGAGATGACACAGAGAGGAAAAACACAGGAAATACGACAAAGAAGTGAAAAGTACAGGAAATAAGAGGAGGCAGACCAGAAGTATAAACCCATCATTACATTCAACATGATGATAGACTGAAGAAAATAGCACAGAATTGTGAAAACTGAAACTTTTGGAATTTAAATTAATGTCAGAACATAAAAAATAGTTTAACTGATCAAATCCTTTCTTTATTCTGGAAACCTTTGTTCACCTGCTATGGTTTCTTCAGTTTTCAATAAAACTGTCCCATTTGCTGAAATAAAGTTATTAATTTAATGACAAAAATGATAAGCTTGATTCTACCAGGCAAGTAAATAGTTTTGTAACTATTTACAAAATAGTATTAATTACAGGATGAACCACAACTGGGCTGAAAGTTCAATGGGATCAACTGAATTTGACCATGTATGTAAATTGGACTGAACTTGGACTGATTTGAATTAAATTTCAGGAAAACAATTAATCAGTTTATCTTGTAAATTGAGGTGACCAGATTTAACTTAAATTAACTGAATTAAGAATGATAAAAGTCAATTTCCCTTATTGTTTCCTTCTTCTTTTTAATAATAAACTTATTTTTGTAATTGTGCAAGAGCAAAAAATAGTCTTGTACACACCAGACATTTGTTGGGATATTCTGACACAACATGACTGGCAATTGCACTTGGAAAACACTGCAAAGGACAAGAAGCAAGCATTAATTCACATCTGGCTTTCTTTGAAATGAAATTCTAAGCTTTAATTTGTATCAGTGCAAAAGGGCTAGAAAACCTACAGCTACAAGGATCCAGAAAAATGTGACAGACAAGTATGGACCAGGAAGCAGAGCGTCCATGTTGAGGGCGATAATCCCTCCGAACACGGCAGAGATTCCCACAATGACTTCAATAACCTGTGATAACCATTTGTAGCAATTAAACAACAGCTAGTAAACGAAATGCAATGTCATTTGCAACAAAAGTGAAAACCATACTCACAGAATATGCTTTAAGGAGTCGAGTAGGGAACACCGCAGGTTTTACTACCACAGGTCTGTCATAGGACTGTAAGGTGCAGAGACAGATTGAGAGGGGTTAGGATGGAGGCAACGAAGAAGAGGGCTAAGTATTATGTAGGAAAAGAACAAAAGCAATCAGTCACACCTTTCTGTGGCAGCAGCAGTCGTCTGCAGAGCGGGCCGACAGTATGACAGTGGTGGCCATCAACACCTCCAGCACAATCATCAAGATCAGGTTAAAGTTTATCTTAAAACAATAAGAGGAGTGTGAAAAGGGACGGAAATACAAATGCTGGCAAAGAAGAAGAAAATGTTCTTTAGAAACAACAACACTGAGGATGGAGTTACATTGACAGCAGAAGGATTCAAGACCAGTTTACAGCCAAACCAGACAAGACAGGTTGTCGTCACGGCAAATGTCGACACGTAGACGACCTGGAAGTCTGACACCTGCATCCGCAATAAAGAATTATTATTGTTGCAATTTTTAAAAAAATCTAAGCTATATCTTTTTAAATGAAAAGACATAGCTCTTGTGCATTCAGCCTTTACTCACTGCAACACGTCGTTTCTTGGCAATAGCAAAGCTTGCTATTGCTGCAGGGATACCCTGTGAGGATTAAGCAAATTATATCTATGAAGATAATTTCTAAAATGAAAATAAGACATTTTACCATAAAAATGCCTTATTCAAACGTTAATGTTAATAAACTCAGTAAAGGTGACAGAGTCAACGATGGCCACTCACTGAGCCTGCAGCACAGCGCAAGTAGTCCATGGCAACAGGAAAGACATTTCCCAGGTACAGGGAGAAACCAGATGTGATGAGCAGACTCCCCTGAAGATTTATAAACACATACACATAGAGGGGCATATATATATACAGTATATATAGAAATCAATATTGTACCAATCAACATAGCAATATGATAGAAATGTGATTGATTTGGGTTTTGAAGGATTCATTTGGATCTTCATTGTGAAATTATAGCACCTTGAAGATGGGTTCTGTCTACCCTAATGAAAACTATTTCAAATAATGAACGCTACTGAAGCAAATAACTTTAATGAACATGGATAAAACACAAAAATAAGAATTGCATGTGTACATTTACATTTAAGGTGAATTTCCCCAAATCCAGACAGAGTCTAAATTAAATGTACAGTCTCAAAAATATGCATACAGCTATGATGTTTGGCTAAGAGTTAAAATATGATGTTAAAATTCCCTTAGCAAGTTGCAGTTTGCTGGATTACAGACTTTTCCGAGCATCGACAAGTTTCAGGTATCATGCTGACACAGTGCATACCAGATTATTAGACAGCAGTAGTAAAGTTTGTTTAAATTGCCTGATTTCCTATCAACTTTTCACTAAAGTTGAATTGCAGACTCTCCAAAAGCTTAACGTAAGAGGCAAAATGTACGGTCCATCTGCAAAATGCTGAGGGTTCTTTAATGGATTATTGTTCAAGCTCCAAAATATGAGGGATTGGAGAAAATCTACAAAAAATTCAAATGTTTGTATTAATTCTTGGTTCTGAAACTCATCTAGGATGAATCTGTTTTATTTTCATTTCACTTTGAGAAAAATGCTGTTAAAATGTATCAATAGAAGCCCTAATGTAAAACGACATTCATGGTGATGATGAGTGTGTTCTTCTGACCAGTGTTGTATAGTAACGAAGTAAAAATACTTCACTACTTTACTTAAGTATATTTTGGAGTACTTCATACTTTCCTGGAGTATGAAAATTTTTGATGACTTTCACTTTTACTTCACGATATTTCCGAACTTAATTGCGTACTTTTACTCCGATACATTTTCAATGTGTGGTTTAGTTACTCGTTACAAAAAAGCGAGAGAGAGAAACGAAGTGTTTTGATCCCACCTACTGATTAGCAAGCAGGCTACCGAACAAAGTCCGTAGCCTACTTGCCTGGGCTTGTTCATCACCACCAATAGGATACACCTGTTTCGCTTCTCCCATTAAACACAAAGCAAGACTCGCAATCAGGAACAGCCACATGGAGGAGGAGACGGAGACCACAACGACTACAACTACGTCGGACACGGCTCCAGGGGAACCACCAGCTGGTGATAGGGTGACCAGACGTCCTCTTTTTCCCGGACATGTCCTACTTTTCAGACCTAAAAAGATGTCCGGGGGGAATTTAAAAATTGTCCGGGATTTTGGTCAATTGCCTCAAAACACATTACATAGCTTACAGTGCATTGTAGGGCACTGCGCACGGCGCCGCGTGTGACGTAATCCCTGAGCCGCGTCAGTGGGCAGCATCCCCCCCCCCCCCCCCCCCCCCCCCCCCCCCCCCCCCCCCCCCGCTCCACACTTTTCTGGGTTTTTTTTTTTTGCATAATGACCAGTTGTGTGCACCACCTATTGACTGATTCACTGATTTGTGAAGTAGAGTAATCGTAACAGCTCTTTTTCTTCATGTTGGCCGCATTTTCTGTACTATTTATTTTTCTCATTTTCAGCACTGACCTTACTTGAAGGGAAAACTTAAGGCTTACAAAAACTTTGTATTTTCTGTCCTGGAGGGTTTACTAAGAAGCTGGTTCAGTTGTAAAGCAGGTTAAGTTAACCTTGTGCTATAGGTAAAGCACCTAATTTTCTTAACTAAATGATGCCTGCAGGTATATCTATTAGCAGGTTTAATTTTGCCTGCACTAGGTTGTGTACATTATTTTAAGTGTATTTGACAAGTTTACCAAAATATAAAAAATGTCATTCAACCTGCATTTGCTTTGTTTTACTTTTTACTTGTACTTTTCATTACATTACTTGAGTACATCCATTTTTACAGTACTTTCCATACTTAAGTACAAGAAGTTTCAGATACTTTAAGACTTTTACTCAAGTAACATTTCAGTCAGTGACTTCGACTTTTACCAAAGTCATATTTTGGAGAGGTACTTGTACTTTTACTTGACTCTGAGATTTCAGTACTTTATACAACACTGCTTCTGACCAGCACTTCAAATTTAGTTTCAGATAAAAGATTCCTTAAAAATTTTTAAAACATAAAACTAACTTGGAGAGATTAAAACAGCCCTGAACTGAGATCCTGGGCAAGAAAAAAACTTACTTAGTTTATTATTGACCACATTTCCTCACTTGTAAAGTAGAAGCACAAAACAAGAATTTTGTTGCCAAATTTCACTCAAAACTCATAAACTGGGATGTTCGTTCCTTAAGGGAATAACTCAGTCCCAACTTTATAAGTTGTTGTGATTTGGACTGGACTGGTAAACTCTTCATTGTGCTCCTCTTTTCCTCCTTTCCTGACCACATCTCCTCTCACCCCTATGAGGACACTGTAGAGCCAGGCCCTGTAGCTGAAGCAGGGATGCTTTAGAGGCTCCGGCTGGGCCAGCTGCAGGTCACTGGCCCTCACGTCCACTGTATAGCTGTCACGCTCTGGCCTCTCCCTCTCCCCCCGGTCTGGCCTTCTCTCCAGACTCCTGTCGCCCCTCCGCCCCAATGTCCCATTGCTCCTCTCCAGTGTGGACGTGCGGCTGTAGGTGAACTCTTCTCTACCAGACAGGTCTTCACGCTGCATCTTTTGAAAGAACTGTGGACCAACTTTAGGGAGAGAGCAGAAAACAATGAAAAACAAAGCAACTGCAACTCACAGTGTCTTGCAAAAGTCGTTACATCTCTTCAACGTTTATATACTTGTCCACGTTTCCACCACTGAAGTGCACAGTTTTGAGGTAAAAGGGAAAATGCTTTTCAAGAGCTTCAACAACTATGAATCTGAAAAGTGTGGTGTAAATTTAGATAGCCAATCCTTTTTGCTGAGTCTTTATTGGAAAATAGCTCAAGCTTAGTTAGATTTGAAGATGTTAAAAATCTGAGAGAGATTCTTAATTGGACTTTTGTCTGGACTTTGACTGGGCTGTTCTAATGCACAGAAATGCGTTGAGGCATTAGATGTATGTTTGGGGTCATTGTCCTGATGCATCCCCCTTCACAACATCCTGTATGAACTTATATTTAGTCCCACATACATTCCCATAATTTCAAACCAGCTTTCCTGTCCTAGTTAAAAGCATCACCATGGCATTATTTTGCCTCCACTTTGTTTTAAAGTTGAACTGGTATCTTCAGGATGATGTTCTGTGTTAGTTTTCTAAAACATTACATTTTAAATGAAGCAAGATTTGTAGTTGTTCTGTAAACAGATTGCATTATCTGAACTCTGGACCTCCGCAGTTCCTCCAGAGTCACTTTTTAATGTTTCTGTGATTTAATCTCTTGTTGTTTTCTTGTCTGGCCTGTTAGTTTAGGTATGTGTAAGAAAGTTTGCAATTGTGCCTTGTCTATTCATTTTTAGACAGGGATTGTTGGATATTCAAAGCTTGTGTTAATGTTGTTTTAAGTTTCTCTAAACTTCTTTCCTGAACTATTTGTTTTGTTCCTTGGCCTTCATGATGCTGCTTGTTCACAAATTTCCTGTAACAAAGCACTGAGGCCTTTACATAATAGCTGGATGAGGCAATTAGTCTAAATTACTTAATTTAGGGATATTAGACTAGAAAAGACTGGATACAGAGTAACCACTGTTTTCTATGTATTCTTAAGCTTCCACTTTATAGAAATTTAATACTTTGCATAAGTCTGTGACATAATTTCCCAATAAGATACATTCAGGTTAACAATTGTAAAATATCAAAACATGGACAAGTTCAAGGGATATAATTACCTTTGAAAAGAAGTGTATATCCTTATGTCAGTAACTCTAAACTTTTTCGCTGTCAAATGTAGTTTTACTTGAAGCATTCCAGCATTGAGTTTCAGAAAAAAAGTACATAAAATGTTAAACACACTAACTTTCAGTACACTATAAATTATTGAAAACTAGACAAACAACAGCCCTACTTTTATGTACAAGGATGACAAAATATTTCTCTCTTTATGCTTACCTGTTGTGAATTCGTCCAGCAGAAGTATCTCCTATCAAAACATCACATAAAACGCGGCTTATTTATCTCTGTGGCCTTTCCTGCCTCATCTTCCTCCCACACACATTTACTCCTTCTTTAAGTTCACTCCCTGTTTCTCTGTTCTCTCTCTCTCTTTCTTTTTTTCCTCTGTCACTACAATGCTTCTCAGAACCAGTTCTAAAAAGTTTTTGGTGCCCTTCAAAGCGCGGAGCTAAAACACATGGCTGTTGTGTTGCCAGCCTACTTTGTGCCAAAGGGAGAGCGCTTGTGCATGACAACAAGGGGGAGGATGAAGGGGCTCGCGCTGGGGGCAGAGTTAGTAGGGCAGACACCCCTGTTTTATCCCTCCTCCTCTTTGCTCCTGCACACAAATACACACTCAAATATGTGCACGGCAGCCCACTTAGAAAATTGAACAATGGGGCCTTCAGAACCAAACAATTCAGAATGTTTTCACATCAGCAAAATAAGAGTTTCAAATAAATCTCTTTGGGGACAGTTTGTAGTTGTCCTCTTGCATTAATTTCAGTCTCAACTTCCCCTGATGTTACTTAAGTGCTTCACTCACAGTTCACAGCTCGGTAAATTAAGATGCCCAGCAGCGCTTTACAAAAGCATTTCCACGGCTGCATCACATGCTCTCCTGTCTGGCGGAGCTAATCCAATGATGGATCCTTTTTCTTCTTCATAAAAATGAAATTTAGGAATAAAAACCTGCCAGTGAGGACACTCTTTGAGTGAATGTTAATGGTGTCTACATGCGGACATGTCCCTGGATGTTGCACCCCAGGATTCCAGTCACTCTTTAGTGCAGCACAGCATTCCCAGCTTCATATTGTTCTCAACCAGCTGCAACCATGGTGACGCCTTAACAACTGTCCCTCAATTACAAACACCGCACACACTCAAAGGGAGACATGCACTTTGCAACAGTCTCCAGAAACATTGGATGGGATCTGTGAAACTGGCTGACGGAAACAATTCAGCATTCGGATACTAATGCAATCAGTGAAAAGCGTAAACAAGTGAGTTCAAAATCATAGAGGGAAATAAATCCAGCATTTCAGACGGTGGTACTGCCACACTGGCAAATGTTGAAGTTGGTATCTAATGGGTTCACTTTTCACAGTCTCAAGCAGATATGCTGCTTTCAAAACGGAAAAGAAATTAATTGATGCACCATGTGTACAGGACAGTTGAATAGTTATTTTAACCATTTCCTTCACCTAAACTTAATCACAACTACATTAATTGGTGTGGAAAGTCTGAAGTGATTTACTTTTGGGTTACAAAGGCAGCTCAGTTTTGCGACTCACACACATAGAAACAGAATCCCGAAACCAGTAATATACTTTGACTAGCCTTTGGTAGCAACAATGCTAACTTTTTTTTATGTCCAACTTCCAAATTAAGTCACCATCCAGGAGAGCCAATGATTTCGCCATCAACACCCAACAAAAAAGGCTTTGGTCTCTTTTATATTCTGGTTCAGGTAAGAAGGTGATGGAGCCAAATCTAGCTCTGAAATTTTAATTCCTTAAAACTCAGAATTGTAGACTGAACTTTTGATTGATACCGATTTTATTTATCACTTCTATATAACAGAAAGCTCTATTAGCAAATTAATTTTCAAGTTGATTAGCTCTCTTTAACTCAAATGAATGAATGGTTAAAGTTAAAGTCTCTGGGCTAACATTGTTTACAAGGTTTCAATGATATTCTGTTCCTTTAGGGTCCCCAAAAACGAGAATGCTGTTAATGAAGTGTTTTATATCTTTATTTTTGTCACAGATTTCAGGCTATTTGGACCCTACTGCCATGAGCACTGCTGGATCTCACATTAAACCTACCGCCAGCTGAGATCTGACCTTTTGCTGCAGAGAACAAAAAAACAACAGGGCTGCCCTCAAAACTGCTCTTCAAACAGAATTAAAGATGGTAAGGGCCCACACCAGATAAAGTTAAAAGCAAATTCTCCGGAAGGAAGAAAAAAAAAAGGCCTGTAGCATAATGTTCAAATAAACATCCCTGCAGCCTCTCAGAACAAAACAAAGACATTTTCTTTTCACTGCGACACATTAATAGTGACCCACGCTAATGACAAAAGACAATTCCCAAATGTGAAAGCAGCTCCTTAGGTTCCAACATGCAACACTTAAACATTAATCTTTATAAATGAACAAATTTCTTTTTTACAGCAATATGGAACAGTAAAGACACATGAGAAAAGAAAATCTGTTACTATATACATTAACTTACATTATCAATATCTCTGTTTTATCAACAAAATTTACAAAGCTGTTGAGGAAATAAAATTCCTCTTTCATAAGTTCCGTTTCTTCAGTCTTTTCATTGGTTGTTGTCTTTTGCTAGATTTGTTTGGCTTTACAGAGTAATCTGCACAGATCTGACTCACAAATATACAAATGATCCTCTTTGTACAGGTTGTAATAATTCAGCAAACAATCACAAAATGAGGCAGTGAATCTTCCTCATATTCTGATGGCTTATCACATTATGTAGAAATTGCTTATTGAACCATGTATTCATAAGTGTGTTTGATTTGCTATTGGCAAGTGGAGGTTTACTACTTAATATGACAGTGGTGTTAGTAGACATATATCAACAATTCAAACATATTTTTTTTACCATCTGTGCTAAGATAACAAGAAGCATGTTAGCAACTAATGAAGAAGAAAGATCACAACACAAAAGGTCTGTGATTTCCATATTTCCTTTTTAACAGGAAATGATCCCTCACAGAGATACTTTATTTTGTGTCTGTGATCATTTTGTTATCAATAATTCCTGCTTTTGGGTAAAAAAAAATATCAGGAGGTCTTGAAAAGAAATTCTTCCAAAATAAGAGTATGTATTTTAAATGTAAGAGTAAAATTCCTTATGATCAGTCTGATGTTGTAATGCTTGCACCCAAAATTCGTCTCTCAAACTCACAAACTAGTGCTTACTTGCAAATATGCTTCGCTCAGCCATACTATATTTCTGCAGTCATATCCAGTGGTCCCTCCTCCATTTTGCTTCCCCGTGCTCACGTTCAAAGTTTCTCTCTGTCTGTACTCAAAGCTTTCCTCTCTGCTTGTGTAAACTCCACCTATTAACATTTCCAGGAAATGGAAAGAATGTGTAACTATCATCTTTGAGGTGCAAATGTTTTTTTACTATGCAATGCACTTCATTTGTTAGATAGCGCTGGACCACTTCATAGAGTCCCTGCTTTGTGCCTCAAGTCAATTCAGTAGCAAAGAGGAAAGACTTGAGCATGCAGGTTTAAACCGTGCAGAGAGAAAATTTGACCTTGAGGAAAAGCATGGAAGCAGGAGGAAACAACATTTGTGCAAAATATATTCAGTGTGAGCACAGGAAGATGTCTTGTTCTGTTTCGGGTTTTGAGGGTGAGCATTACATTTTAGGCTAAAAATAAAGAATGCTGCCTTCAATGAAAAATGTTTCTCTTAAATAAAAAAAAATAATAATAATCCCCTATACACGAGTTCAGACAATCGATCCTTTGGAGGAAGACAAGTGGATGGACTGGATGCGGATGGCTAGGGTTTTCTCCAAGGCCTGCAGGATGTCGCTGCCAGGGTTTTCAGGAGGAGTGTCATAAAGCAGTTGTTTGAACGGCTCCAGCTCAATCAGCATGACCATGTTTTTCAGGAAGAAGCCTTCTATGTAGGACGCCAAGTCTGGAGCATCAAGAAACTGAAATGAGAAGAGAGTACCTAATTTTAATCATAATACTGCTTAACTTAGACAGAAATATTCCTCCAAACATTAAAATTCTTGAAATAGTGTGTTTTAAATTGCATATTTTTTAAATAACTTTTTTTTGTTGCTTTTTCATTTACCTTTGTGTGATTGTAGAGCTCAACACAGGTTTCAGTGTTAATGTTCTTGGAGCAGATAATCTCACAGTGCCTCTGTAGAGCTTCCAGCTGGAAGAACTTGGCTGCAGACAAGAGCTGGGAAGAAGCCAATGACATTAAAACTGATTAATGCTACCTAAATTGATTTTCGCTTTAAAAGTTTAGTAGCTAAGGAAGTGGAATTTCTCATAGTGCATTACAGGGTAGCAGTCGAAGATTTATTGTTTATCTAACCTCCATAATATCTGTGCTCCTGATGTGCAGAGCGTCTGTTCCTCCAAAGTAAAGATACTGCATTACCAGCTGCCAGACACACAGTAACATTCAGAACAAACGCAAAGTGTAAGTATATAAAAAGAATAAATACCAGGGATATTGACATCATAGGTATAAATCTGAGATATTTGAACAGGGTTTTTTTTTTCGTCTAAATCTTAGTGTGAATGGATGCATAAATTTATCTTAACGTAAAATTTTCACTGCAGAGGTTTTGTTACTACACATTGCATAGAAAACCTTTCACCAGACCTTCACGTAGGAACACCTTAAGGTTAGTGTTTACATACCTGGAAGATATGATATTTGACGTTGCTGATTTCAATGCAAGTATTTTCACCACAAGGTCTGTTTGCTAGAAGAGTTTTAAATCTTGAAAAAAAAAAGTAAAAACACAGAAAAATTAGAGCTTCAAAATGCTGCCCCAAAATATGAGCTTCGTACATGCAGCAATGGCTTTGGTTCACAAAATAGCAAAACAAACTTGCATTTTTTCTTTAAAGCAAGGCTGAACCACACAGAGTTCTTCGTCTTTGCAAGATCTGATCTGAAAATAGCAAAACTGAAAAGACTAATAATACCTGTTGGATGCTGTGAAGAGCAGAACTTTGTGGGCATAAAAGGGCTTCCCCTCAACCAAAAAGGTCACATCAGACATCTCCTTATTGTTCAGGAAGTGAGGATCTGAAGAACACATAACATAAAAGTTTCTTTTTATTATCAGTTTGAGAAAAAGGAAAATTAAGCAGATACCTGTCAAAGAAAATTTAAATCAATATTTCTATTCTAGTCAAGAGCACTAGGTGGTGTTATGTGATTTACAGTTGCAGCCATTGTACAGCGCATACAGCAGTTAAACCAGCTGACCAAATGTGCTCAAGCTCTGCTGGGGTCGCTAGGGAAGGGCAGTGCTGACCGATTGTGACTTAAAAGTCAGGAGGCTTTTGAAACGGCTCATTTTCCAGATACCAACAAAACATTTAGTTATTGCCATAAAGTAGCTGGGTGTGATTTGTAGAGCTTGCACTATTTCTTGAAGCACTAAAGACCCAAAAGGAAAAATACAAAAATGTGAAAATATACAATGTTGCATAAAAAGCCCTCTTTAAATAATAAAACTGCTAAATAGAGATGTTTACCCAGTCGTGATGTCTGTTTCCTCTTGATCTCTGACAGTTTGGGGATGGGATAAGGACCATAGCACTGAGTGAAGATTGAAGACAGCTGCTGGCTAATCACTTCATTCTGGCGACACATAAGCAGATTTACAAAAGAGGTTAGCCCACCGCACAGTGAGGCGACTTTAACTTATATGACATTCTCTCTATAATCGAGCAGACTGTTCATTAAGCCTCATGGTCACAGTTACATCATTTCTTTGGAAAGAATGAGATGAATATCAGATCTATTCCTAACACCCACATTACTGTAATGAAAAACAAAGTGACACCTCGGGTAAATGCAAGCGCTTGAGAAAGAAGAGCACTGGAAAAAACGCCCAGCCTTTTTCAGTCCTACACAAATTTCCACTTAGGCATTAGGATTTGTGTTTTTAATGTGGTTGTTTGCGTGGAACGGTCAGCTGCTCTACAGAACCCACATGCATAGACAGTCTGCTCATTCTCATTGAAGACAGGAACAACCATTTATTAACAGGCAAATACTCGAACAACCACAAGCTCAGACAAACAAAGGACAGAGCGTTTTGAAGTATTGAGAGCCCTTGAACTTTTACACATTTTTCCATATTACAACCAGAAAATATAATTTACAATAGACTGTGTTTCATATGAACACAAAGATGCAACGCATACATGTGAAATGTATCGGGCATTTGCACTTAGCTTCCATGCTCACAACTCCACACTGATTGCAGTTGCAAGTATTTTAGAGTTTGTCTTCAGCAGCTTTGCCTATCTTGATGCTGAAACGTTCACCTGCTACTGTGTGTAAAATAGTCTAAATCAAATTAATGTTTAACTTTTAAAGGTCTCAACGCACATGCAGCCTTTAACTTTTATCTTACAGGACTACTTTTTATTTAGCGCTCTTCTTCTTCCCACCACCTCCAAACATCTTTACTTTCCCTGCTTAAGAAGAGCGTCCCCAAAGGACGATGTCGCCACCACCTTTCATTGCGTGATAGGCGAGATGAACCCTGGACAGTCCAGCACAGGGCAATATAGAGACAAATATCCATGCACACGCTCATACCGAAAGACAATTTGGAGTGTCTCCAATTAACATAACAGTAATTCTTTGGGACTATTAATTGGAGAAAGACCCCAGGTTGGAATATTAACCCAGGATCTTCTTGCCACAAGGCAAAAGTGCTCCTAACTGCACCACTGTGCAGCATTTTCAGAAAATCATTTTAGGTAATTGATATTTGACAGGCCAGACACAACTAAGCTTTGAGAAGTGAATTAATATAAACTTACATGAGAGAAGATACATCTCAAAATTCAGATAACAGTGCTTGACATACTCAAATAAAAACAATATCATATGGAGAAAAAAATAATTGCCACTGGATAACCCTGAAACCTAAAGTGTTCCAGAAATCAACAACTTTTGAAGTACCTTGCTGGCCCTGAGGATCTGAAACATCAGAGGCAGGCCATGTGTGATGAGCTCCTCTGTGTACTCCTCTTCCTCAATGCAACTGAACTCTTTCAAAAGACCCTGGATCAGAGGTCGGCGGTGCTGCTGGAAACATGTACGCAGAGACTCGACCCAAGTGTGTAACGTCCATGGGACGCCTGAGAACCAGTTCAGAAAAACATAAGCCATGAAAGTTTCTGCACAAAGATGCTGTATATGTTGCATACTGCACAAAAAAATAAAAATAAAAAATGTATGAACAGAAACCTACCAAGGCTCCGAATATCTATGGTGATGTCGACGTGCCCATGCTCGGCACTGTGGTACATGGCTTCTTTTAGAGCTTTAAGTTTGGCCTTTCCACTTCGGTTGAGGTCAACCTGAGATGAACTTCTGCTTTCTAGCTCTGAACCTTCAGCCAGAATCTCTTCCAAGGACAATACATCACCTTTTCCTTTATCCGTGTGAGACAACAACCTACGAAACACATTTCTGCAAGCAAAAGAAAAAAAAAAAAACAACACAAAAACTGAAATTATATTTGACTGGTCGACACACACTTCAAGACTTGATTAACTGCGTGAGGGAGGATTTTTTTCACCTGCTCTGTTTATATTACAAACAATGCAAGAAGATAATGGCTGCTTTTAAAAGTGCATTACAGTCACTGATCACCAAAATAAAACTCTTAGAAGATGAATGACAACTAAATCAATGCAAATTCATCTATAAAAAATGCAAATCATATCACGAAAGAAGTGGTTTGACTTATTGGAATATGCTATCTTTATTCTGCGCATAATCCAGACTGCCTTCTGAATAAAGTATGAACTGAGCAAAGCCAGTGTATTGCTGTCTGCTGACTGAACATGGATACGTGCCGGCTACCTGTGCCCGTGAGCTGCAGCCAGGCTGTAGGAGTTCATGTCTCCCTGTGGCGCAGTAGAAATCCCATTACGGTACATGGTTCCCACCATGGGGTCGGCACCGCGCTCCAGCAGCAAGCTCACCAGCTCAAAGTTACCTGCACATGAACAACCACCAATTGAGTTACAACACACAAAACATTTTACAAGAAAGAGAAAAAGAAAGTCATTATTTTTCTTCCTGCCTCTAGATCACATTATCCTCTATCGAGGGAGCTCTGCCAGTGACCACACTGACAGTCAGGTGTTGTGTTGGGCTGCATATAGTCGGCCTCCTGCTGTTATCAGCAGGAGGCCGTGCATCTGGAGATGGGTTTGAGAAAGAGCCTGTGTGCTTGTACCTGCAGCGGCTGCCAGCTGCAGCGGGGTCTCTGTGTAGTTCTCCATCCCGTCCTGCAGGGATCCCTCCACGTTAGCTTTGGCATCCAGCAGTAGCTGCAGGCGGACACGCACACACAGGAAAATGATAGCAAAACACAAAAAAACAAACAATTGATTGGGTGGCAGGAATCAGACACTTACTTTTCCAGAGTTTGACTTTTTTACACTTTAAATGTATTTTATAAAATTGTTTATGACACAAACCAACTCAAAGTAGTGTGTAGCTTAAGAGTGGGAGGAGACAGACAAATAGGTTTCAATTTTATTTATTTATTTATTTGATGTAAAAATCTGAAAAGAGTGCACTTGTTCTCACCCTTCTTAAATCAATGCAGAACCACTTGCAATCACAGCAGAAAGTCTTTTTGCAGTATGTCTCTACCAGCTTTAGAAATCCGGATGGTGAACTATTTATTGACTCTTGTTTGCAGAGTAGCTGAAGCCCATTAATATTGGATGGACAGCATCAAATGCCAAATCCTGCCACAAATTCAAAATTACATTTAGGTCTGAACTATGACTTGTCTATGCACTGTATGCTTAGTGTTAAAAACAATCCCATTCTAGCTCTTACTGTATGTTTAGGGTCACCGTTTGGTTGAATACCAGTCTCAAGTATTTAGCCGTTTCTAACAGGTTACCTCCTATAGTTTACCCATTGTTAGCTGCATCCATCTTCCCAGAAATCTCAACATATCTTATTACTGTCCCATTTAAAAAAAAATCCAGTTTTGTGGAATACACAACAAAGAGATATCCTGTAAAATGATTTTCCCACCTGAGCTGTGGGTTTCTGCAGCTCCTCTGGAGTTACCATGGGCCTGCAGCCTTGGTCTTTCTTATGCTGTCTGAGGCTTTTACAGAACAGTTTATTTATACTGTGATTACCAGGCTCTTCTGCTGTTTTAAACTTCCTGAGTTGCTGCAGAATGAGTGAAGATCAATCACTCTTAAACTGTATGTGTTCTTATGAACTGAGCCTCGAAAATGTATTACAATGTAAAAAGACGGGGTTTTTCAGCTCCTGAAACACAGGCTGGCATTTTTTACTCCGGTTGAAAAAAATTGACATTTACAAATAAATTTATACAGTATCTACATCTGGGAACTATAGCTCTGAATGTTTCAGTTTATAAGGAAAATGTAAAAGTATTTGTGGAAAATGTAAGGCATTTAAATAACCATCTTATAAAACTGAACCTTACATTTTTTTCTATCTAATTGTACACTTCAGGACTTTACGAAGAAATAACCCTTCAAATTTCATTGTTTCCTTTATTTCATGCACTCGAACACCAAATTACACACGCCTGGAATAATTTCCATTTCAATTTAATGATGACTTAATCCAACTGACAGTCTACTTAGGGCAAAGTAAATTAGTTAAACGGGTTCAATACTAATTAGGTTACTGAGTTTCCACTTTCCATTTCCTAAATACAGCCTGAAACCATTTGTGTAAAAGCTCAAACTTGCAGCAGGAAGTTCTGGATTCGAGTGACTCTGAAAATTTCCTTTTTAAATTTGAAAAGGCTTTCGGTTTTAAATTACACAGACAGTATTTGAATATTTGAATATTGAACATTTTGAGAGGATTTGATGGTAGAAACGACAGTGATGACCAATCAGATGCTGAAGCACAACAAACGGTCCACGATGAAAGAGTCACAGATGAATGTGTCACTACCTGCACCACAGGCACATGTCCATGTAACACAGCGAAAGTGAGGGGCGTCGCCTGCCGTGTTTCGGGAAAGACTGAGGGGTGCTTGTGCACTGTGTTTGGCACCTGGGGAAGGGACACAAGGAGGGTTGGATGGACAGGCAGAAGGGGTTAGGGGTTGAATGGGGATGGGAAGGCATGGAGGGGAGAGAGATACCGAGCCATTAAAACTACTTCATGGACAACAGGACACAAAACAAGCAGCGGCAGGGAGGACAGAGGGGAGACAGGAAGCTTTACAGGAGAAACATGAGCAATTAAGTAGAAACCCTGAGGCTATAGAGGACATCGTGCCCTTCATGTTCACTTTCTAATAAACACAATCGATTGATTTGTGACGTTAGGCCTTGTTCAAATGGTTTCACTCTGATCTGCTATTTGTTTAGGTGATAGGTCTCTAAATTAATCTCTTTTGAAAGGCTGACCAAAGGAAAGCATGGAAATTTCAGCGATTTCCACCATTATCTGCACCCCTGATGAACATGGGTAAAAAGTATCCTAAAAAAAGTCAATCTCACACTTAAAAATCCTGAAAAACACAACTAAGACAATAAAACATTCCACCAAATCATAGTTTTGTGGCACAATGTTTTGGCACTGTAAAAAACTGTAACAAGATGTGTTGGGCTACAACATTTAATGTAGTTAAGCTTTTATATGATGGCGGTCTAATTCTGTATCTCATTTCAGTAAGAAAATATATTCACATAATAATATATTGGTCTAATACAATACATTTTCTTTAACACAAATTAAATAAAAAAGGGGTACAGTTGTTTCATTTTAAATATGTCTTACTGCTGCTGTAAACAAAACAATAAGAGAAATGTCGTGCTGTAGGATTTTTATCAAAATTATTTGCTGATTAAGAAGCTGACAACATTATGTAATAATCCTGAGAAATGTTTGTTTTTCCATCTTTTAGTATCTGTGTGAGGTAATGTCCGTACAAAATAAATAAACAATGGTGCAACTGGTTGTTATCACAAAGAATATGGATCTTTAGTGGAGACAATCAATAGTGTCAGATTTTGTTAAGAGGATACTAAATGTATTTATTACAGTGAAAATTCTTTTTGTTTTCATGGATACACATAATTTTATTTGTATGCTATTATTTGTAATACAGATTATATATCTATCTATCTATATATATATAGATCTATATACAGATATACTGTAGATCTATAGATCTATAGATCTAGATAGATAGATAGATAGATAGATAGATAGATAGATAGATAGATAGATAGATAGATAGATAGATAGATAGATAGATAGATAGATAGATAGATAGATAGATAGATAGATAGATAGATAGATAGATAGATAGATAGATAGATAGATAGATAGATAGATAGATAGATAGATAGATAGATAGATAGATAGATAGATAGATAGATATACCTTGAAATCTAGAAAGAACCAGGTTTGATTGGGAGAGTAACTGAAGAGTTTTCAAAAAAATAAGAGAGAAAATTATTACGATGGAAATTTGTGGAAATTTGCATGTTCCATTGTTTTGGGAAGAAAAAGCCTCCCTGAATTTCTCACTGGAGGTTTTTCCAAACTCTGTTTTACTAACCCTTGGTTAAACTAGTGACACAGCAACTATTCTGCACATTAATGGGACTTCCCAAAGTGCAATCTGTAAGTACACAATACCAATTGTCTTTCTCTAAATTATATTATTCCTGATAACAATTCATTCTTTCCTCTGTTCACAAAGCAATTATCCGTACAATTACACTGTACAAGTTCAATCAATTGACTCTCAAGCTGTAGCTGCATAACAATCATTAACTTTTACACATCCTCAGAAGATTGATACATATAAGATTTCATTAAGTGAGCAGTTATTGCTGTGTGGTCGTCCTAGTTACACAAGTCAGTGAGAATGCTTCATTGTTTTGATGTTACTGTATCCACGTCTCTGTTTGTCCAGCAGTGTCTATTGGAACTGATGGCAAGAGCACGAAAACCTATGAGGCATGTAGGACAGCAAACTGGGGCAGTCAGCTTCAAAAGACAGGCACAGCAGGAAGTTTAATGCATTTTCGGTCTTTAATTACCAGCTTTATGATTATGTTTAATAGCTTGTACTTATTTGTACCTTTCCAAGCAATTGGGGATGTAAGCATTGATATGGTGCTATTCAGGTTGGCTATTAGTCTTCCCAGTGTCACTGATGCCTAATCATTAGTAGGTGTCCTTTTTAGAAGTCTATTAGAAATTCACAGTAAATTTCAGTCTATTTGAATAAACTGCTAGTAAATTACACTAGCTTTGATCTGCTGTTAGTAATCAAATTTAAATGGATGAAATCTATAAGTTGTATTAAATGCAACTGGCTGCAAAGCAAGTCTGGCAAATAGAATGTAAAACTGCTGCAAAGATCAAAATCAAGAGGCTTTAAATGGATGAACAAGTCAAATGATGTTACCTAGAATCTCTGATCACTCTGACAAATTTCTTTTACAAATGCAGATTATCCTTTGCTACCCTGACAGAGAGAAAAAAATATGACTCCACAGTGAGCCTCAGTCTCAGTCCCCACTCTTAATGCTTACAATGGGTTTCATTGACCGTTTGAGTGATTCATGAGACACGACAAATGGGAAAGAACATGAGGAGATGAGCGACAGCATGTTTAGTTTTCTCCTAATTTAACACCACATTATTATCATTATTATTATTATTATTATTATTATTAGTAGTAGTAGTAGTGGTAGTAATAGTAGTAGTAGTAGTAGAAATATAAATTACATAATTCTTTTTCAGCTATGAAATGAATACAATTCTTCACAGGTCTTTTCTTGACATTTTCATGGCTAAATCAATAAATGTAACACATTAAGCTAAGGATTTCGCACTTGAAAATCATGTCAGGTTTCCAGTCAAAGCCTTTCTAAGCCGTCAGTATCAGAGTCTCTGTTTGTGATTTTTATATTGGTCCAATAGAACAGGTGAACGATCTGCATGGGCAGTATTTAAAAATCCTTGACTATTTTGCTGTGCATGACTGACAATGCTTGTTGGCCACCCTTATGATTTTGTTTATTGGATAAATCTGAGCTTTCCTAGTAATTTATTTCTGTCATCCTTTACAAAGTGTTCACTTTATCAGCTGCTGCTGCTCTGCCTGTTGGTGTGATATCTCCTGCTCTGCACTGTGTGTCCCTCTGGGGGAGAGATGAGCAGAGAGCAGCTGAAACACCAGACATTAAATTTTATGAAGCACAAGCTTTGTGAGCCAACCAAAGAAGATTTTTTTTATTATATTGTCTGTCCTTGAATAAGTCAAACCATGGAGCATGTTCTAAGTGAAATGAATGATGAGTCGTATCAAATCAAAAAGTAAAACCATAATCAGACTAAACATTATTCTCTGGGGGGCAGTTGGGTGGTTTTCAAGGATACCTCCTCGCTTCCTGCCCCCACTCAATATTATCTTCAATAAAATTAATTAACTGAACACAATTCATATTTTTGATGATATTGAAATTTACTGAGAGGCAGCCGTATCTGTTGCTGTCGAGAAACATCAATACTGCAGAGTCTGGAGCGTCATTGCTGACTGAGTTAGTGGGACACAATCACAATACTAATGTAGACAATGTAACGCTAATGACATTTAGTGTTATTTTACTGCACTTTGAATCCAGTGAGTTTTCAAGCAAAAGTATTACAAAGACTTTATTAGCAGTCCCAAATCGTAAATGGCTTGGATCGGAACAAAAACATTCTGATTGAAACATCTCTAATTCGTAGGTGAGTCTTTTTTTTTTAAGTGCTGACTTTAACTTGTAAAACCTGAATCATTTGGGGTATTTTTCTGCTTTCAAGCACTTACCTCACTGTTAATGTCAGCTCCTGCGTCCAGCAGCATCTGTACCATGGCCTCGTCTCCACGAACGCAAGCATACATCAGTGGGGTCATCCCCTACACAAGCAAAGACACACAGGAAGACTACATGAGACATGATTCCTACAAATATTAAATTCTCCTGGTATATTTATCTGGGAAGATCAAACCTTACCACATGTGCTTCTAAAAAAAAAAAAAAAGCACATCGTCAAACTGTTGTCTGTCCTAAGCTTAAATCCTCCTTGATCCTCCTTGAGGCTCCTTGATTTTTATTTATTTTTTTATTGATTTTTTTACTTGCATCCACTCAATACCAAATGCATCAATATTTCCTCCGGGCCGTCTACAGTGGAAGTGCAATCCCAGAGAACCTGGAGTTCAAGATTCTTGTTTTGAAATGTTTAAGCCCTTGACAGTGTGTTAAGTTTTCTCATGGAAACTCTGGAGTTTCACTTGCAGTATTCCCCAGATGATTTACTGCCCAGCAGGTCAGTAGTCATGATATAATGCAGAGTGGCTTGGCAGGAGAGCTGCAGGAAAAACAAGCCAGAAGAAGATTTAATACGTGCTGCTGCTTTTTTCTCACAGGGTGAGGCAGCCGCAGTTTACAAAGCCAACAAAACATGTCCTTCCACAGGCTGTGTGTGCGTGTGTGTGTGCATTTGGGTGCAGATACACTAGGCTATGCATTATTAAATATGTTGACTGTGTCCCTAACCTGCTCATTCATGCTGTTGATTCCATCTGGCCCAAGCAGGTTGACGGCCTGCTTTACCAGGTCTGTGCGTCCACAGCTGAGCATACGGAAGCCCAAGTCCTGCAGGAACTTTGCCTCAGCAGAGGCAGCATCTAGTTTCCTTGAGGCACAGAAGCAATCATCCGTTCTGAAGGGCAAAGCACACCCACACAGAATATTAGTGCAAGCTTAGGGGTATGACTACTGTCTCCTTAAATGTGACATTCTGCCCCCAAATACCCAATAATATTTCTTTTTCTTTTCTTTTACCTTCAAAAAGAAAACGAGGAAATTACAATTGTATAAGAAGTGGTTAGATTGCAGGTTATTTGCAACACACACTCTGAAGCCTGAAGGCAGGGACGCTTTTCTCTGCCCTACCGGAGCTGGCGTGGCTCACAGTCCACTCCGGGCAGAAGCAGCCTGGCAGCCTGCCGAACATCGTCGCTGTCCACCGAGAAGCTCCGCCTGTGCTCAGTGTGGACCACGGCCACTCGCACCCACTCCATGAGAGGCGGCAGCACCATAAACGGCCTGTAGGGGGAGAAAGAAGCACATATTCTGAACATCACAGACTTGCTGAACTTCAGTCAGACTAAGAACTATTTGTACCTCAGCTCTGACTAGGAAAATCTGCCTCACACAGAATTTTTGCATGAGATATTTTGCCCGGTGCAGTGGATGCTTGAGAAGAGGATGAACTCTTTGCAGAAACTGAAGATATGCTGCATATGAGCAAATATAACTCAGATGTCACCATGTAACATAAATATTTTTGCAATTAAAAGAAACATGTATGGTGGATCAGATATGTACTTAATCCAGAAATATTTAAGCATAAGAGTGCCATAAACAGACCGTCTCTCTGTGGCACTGAAATACATCTCGAAACAATAACATTCATGGGAAGCCATCCATCAGACATTATCATTTCTTTCCTTATCACTTTTATGGGGCTCTTTGCAAACATGATGCATGGAGTTGCTGCGTGTTAACATACATTATTTATGAGATCCCAGTGCCTGCTGAACATAAACTGAAGGTGCAGTGATATCTTCTTAAATATACAGTGGCACTCGCACAGGAGCGGGAGAAATCCATCACACAGTTCATCCGGACATAAGGGCTTTCGCTGAAAAGCTTGAGAGAGTGTGGCAGACATTTAAAGCCAGACTGCAGTACAGAAGAAAACCACAGTCTGGGCTGGATAAGGCAAAGACTCTGTGGCCCCAAAACCCAAATAACCCTCAGATTTATTCCAAATCATCTCGACCTTTTTGTTTTAGATAAACAGCCAAAATATATGAATGTTGAACAAGGTCACCAGTGAATGCTTCTCAATTTGTTGTCTCAGGCTCATACTGTAAAGGCAGCAAGTGAAGATGTAAAGTTTGTCTTAACAATGCATATGGTGGCTTTTATGAATAAATAAAAAAAAAAACGTTCTTAAATGCCAGTCATAATAGAAAATGTCGAACATTTGCTCCTGAGGGTTTGTTCTTCTAATGGGCATGATGCATCAACTATAAAAGTGAAGAAAATTACTATCTTCTTATTTTGGCTTCTGAAAAGCTTTTATGATGATTAACTGAAGAAGATGGAAACACATACATATTCCTGTGCTGTTTTAGAGTTGAAACCTGCCTGTAGTTGTAGTTTGGCCAGTGAAAGAGGTGGACGAAGCCAGTCAGCCCATGTCGGTCACATTTCCAAATGTTGAGCAATTAAAGTTGGAACAAGATGAATGTATAAGACATTTCATTGCTGGCAAAGATGTTGTGGCCTTACTTCCTGCGGGGTTGTTCATAGCGCGCGCAATTTTCGGTAAGCTTCATTGAGCCGGGGCACTACAAACACCACGGCCAAATGTTAGCAATCAATTCAAAACCTCAACAGAGTTCACGTCTCCATCAAGTGTTTCTCAATAGCCAAGGCTCCAGACCGTCTGTACAAAGCAAAGCATAGAACAAGAGGCTGTTTTTTTTACCAGGCTAGTCATTATCTGTTGTATGTGTATCTATGAAAAAAAGCACAATTTATTCAAGGTAAAGTCTTAAAACACCAATTCTGTTATTTTCTTTGCATGGTTTATACATTTATGATTATGCATCTCATCACATCAGTGGTCATCTCAGTAGTTGTTTTTCTTTCTTATAGATCTTCTTGACTAAATGGGGAAACTTGGGTCTACTCTGGGATTTATTGACTGGTATATTACTTCACTGTGGGTGAATTAACGCCTGAACTCAGGCGTTAATTCACACCCAGCATTGAGCTGTCAGTAAAATAAGCTCCTCATCTCTGAGCTAATCAAGAGCAAGATAAGCTAAGAGCAGCAAACTCCTTTCATTTACGAACTTCAAAAGGAGTTTGACCTACAGCCATGTGACCTTACTGGTTTCACAGACTTTCTTAAAGCAGCCTCATCAAAAGGGAGGGGATGTACAAAGTAAAGCTTATGTTTATGTACGGTAGAGGAGTTGAAGTATCTCTCTGTTTTGTTCACAAATGATGATGGGAGATGAAGAGACAGGCTGGTGCTTCCTCTGTGGTACTGGTGAGGACTGCCATGGTAGAGAAAGAGCCGGGGGGCGTCCGAGGGCAGCTTGGAGTAGAACCACTGCTTCTCTGCATCAATAGGAGCCTCTTGAGTTGCCACAGGTATCTAATCAGGATGTCTCCTGGGTGTCTACTTGTGGAGGCTTTCTAGGCATGTCCAACTTAACAGAGACTCCTGGGAAGACCAGAATACGCAGGTGGGACTTTATATATGCATTTGTGTCCCGTTTTGTCATGGAACACTGTGGGGTCTCCTAGAATGTGCTGAAGAGGAACATCTTGGTTTTCCGTTACAAAACTGATGCACCTTGTGACTCAATCTTGATTAAGAAAGAAGATAATCGACATAAAGATGAACAAAACCAATGGACAAAATAATCTGAGGTCTTGCTTTCTAAGCTATAAGAACATGAAATGTCTTGTGGAAACTTGTTTTATTCTCTAACACCATGCTTCAGTACAACCGAAACAAAGGGTTGAATTCAATATTTGGAAAGGCAGTAAACCGAGTCAATCCACACATAGGCCGGACACCTGGGACTCGCATTAGCTGATAAACCGCTCCATTGCAGGTGAAAAAGTCTGAATTCAAGCCCCAGAGGAGAAGTATTCAGGCTCAGCTGTCAGCTCTGTTTTTAACTGAAGGAAACCATCAGTGACTTTCAGCAGAGGTTCAGGAAACTATGTGAACAAAAAGGAACACCTCATAAAATCAGCAAAACATTTGTTTCATGTGTTCAAACTCTCAGATGCATAAGAACTCTTTTGTCCATTTCTCACATGAGGAATGAGGTGTGAATTAACACCAATGAAATCCTGACCTAATCCTGATGTCATTTAAACAAAAAACGACTCCCAAAGGTTCAATTACTCCGACAAGCCCAATACTAACCCAGAACGCTTTCTTTTCTGTCCAGCACATTGACAGTGAACTTTTATATAGCCTAGTTCCTGATCAAAGCCCTTGGTGTGCCATATAAGAGTTAAACTCAGAGGACCAGAAACGCAATAAAGAGACACGTGTGCAGAGGTGTACAATTGCAGCAGAATGATCTCTCCAGCTCTGATGGAGCTGCGCCTGTGATTTAAGGTAAAAAGAACAGACAAGAGACTAAATTTTGGACATCTGCAGGGAATTTCAACCCTTCGTCACAGGTTTCATAAAGTGTTTCTTTATTGTTGAGTCAGAGAACAGTAAAAAGGCAATATCTTTGACTTCTCCTAAGAGGATGGCAAGGTGAAAGTCTCGAAAGGAATAATCAATACCAGACACTTCTGCTTTTTTTTTTTTTTTTTTGGCTTGTTCTGTGATGCTGCTTTTAAGGATGTTTGCTTCATTAAAACAAAACCACCTTTGACAACTTATATTTGAATCTTTGTGCCTATAAACCAAGTTTTTTAGCTGTCTTTTGCAGCCTGAAAACTAATCAATGCTATATTATTTATGATCTGAGTTTAACAACATCACATATTTTGGGTTTGTTTATTTCTGCCTTATAGATAATTGCCTTTGGACAATAGTTCCTAAGAATCTAACACTGGTTCATTTTAAAGCAATAGAAATCAAAGCAGAAGTACCTGCATTTTAACAGCCTTATCAGAAAGTCTGTGGAGCAACAATAGCTTTAATTGCAGCGTGTGCAATACAAACACATAAGTAGTAAATACAGTTCATTTGATGCAATGAATTACATCAAAGGAAGGTGATTCATTTGGAGAATTGAGCCTTACATTTACCAACAGCCTCCGTAAAGGTGAGGTAATCCAAAATCCACTGCTTTGAAAAACTATTCACTTGCAAATTTAAGTGTATTTTATTGGGACTATATGCGGTAGACCAACACAAAGTAGAACATAACGTGAATTATTCAAAAAAATCATGTTTTTCTTTTTTTTTTTTTATTATTTTAAAAAATATGTTTTTATTTTGCTAACCTGTCTTCAAAACCATGTTTTTGTGTGTAGCTTTAGTCTGTTCTTCTTTGCAAAACAGCACAAGTTCAGACAGACCGGATAAATTCCTGCCACAGGTTCTCCAATAGAATTGGGCCTGGATAAAAGCATACAAATATGCTTTAGTCTAAGTTTGATCAGCTCTATCAATATGTTTAGGATTGGAGACTTGCTAGAAGCTAAGATTCTGTCCTTTATCAATCTTTTTTCCATCCTCTTAACAGTTTTTCTAATATGACTGCCCTGCATTCAGTTCCATCCCTTACCTCATAAAAAGCCAACTTCAGTACACTTCAGTGAAAAAAAATGAAATAAAGACAAGTTTTTTTTTCTTCTTTGGTCTAAAAGTGTTTTAAATTTCTAAAATCCACCAGATTTTAATATGTTATAAAACTGAAAAATGTGGAAATAACTTTAATTCTGAAAATTTAGTAGGATTTTTAGTAAGTCAGACTGTATAAGCAGACACGGTTACTGCATGGATAGGTATGCTTTGCAAACATATTAGCACTTCAAAAAGAGACAATCTGAATGTTTGCACCTTTTAATAAGACTTTGCCACTCTTTCAAAATGGAACATGTTTAAACAATTTGGAGTTGTGTTGTTTTTTTGATTAAAAGTATGTGCTACAATGTGTAGGTCTAAAATAAATTTAAGTTTGTGGTTGCAGTGCAATAATGTGGAAAGGTTTCAAAATCCATTTTGGTTTGAGGCAGTTGCACAAATACTGAAAGACTCAATCTCTTTTTTTTTTTTCTTTATTTTGCTCTGTAACCTTTCTGTCAGTTTTGAAAAGAATACATGCATTTAATCAAGTTTGTGTCTCACCTCTCTATTTGTAAGGTAACCTTTGACGGCTCAACATTGGGGTTTTCCCACTCCATGTGAGGGCAGTGCATAAAGTAGCACAGTGTGTAGATGGCTTCAGGTGCCCAGTGAATCATGAAGCTCTTGTGGTGAAGCGGCGTCCCGTTGCTGTGATTCTTCATGTACAGCGGCTGAAGGTGGTGCATGGCTCTGGATACCAGGTCGCCTGTGCAAAAACACAGGTAGACACGAGAGCAGTGAGAAAGGGATTTATGAGCACAATCATTAGATAAGACGGAGAAAATAGGCATTGTGGAACACGGCCTTTAAAAAGACATTACAGAATTTGTTCATTTCTTCTGACCTTCCAAGATCTCTCAGGGAAAATTGAGTTTCCACATTTCACAGTTTGGAACAAGACAACATTCATCTTTTTTTTTTGTAATGTACAGAAGACATTTGGAGAACTATGACAGTCGACATAGCACCCCATAAAAGGAAAACATTTAAAGATAAACAGCGGTTATTCTAAGCTGAATCGCCTGCATAATCTGCAAAGCTTATATTCAACTTTAAAACTAACACTTGATGTTAAAAGGTCATTCAGCACAGTTTTGCTACTACTAAATTCAAGATTGATACGTCGTTCTGCAGCAAGCAAAGTTCATCAGAAGGAGAGGAACGAATTAAAGGATTCTTTCGCACCCAGGCCATTCGTTTCATGAAAATATGATGACTGTTGCACCTCAGTTATTGAGTCTCATTGAATATGTCCTGTATTATTACAGCGTGAACTCAAATCCTATTTCACTGAATCCAATCAGGTTTCTGTTGCTTCTCCTTCCTGTCCAGACCCACAGCACCAGGAAATGTAATAACATTGTGAAGCACAGAAGGTAAATATATATTAGAAAAACACGTGCTGTGATGTATCACTCAGGACACTCTGACACAAGGCACAGGTCTGCGCCTATACAAAGGAGCCTGGACAAAACAGTAATTTCAAAAGACAAAGCGGTTTGTTTAGCTTTAAAATTGCACCCTTTATAATGTGCCAAGATTCCATTTAGCCTCGACAATGTGTGAGGCGAGTGTGAAAAGGATGCCTGAATGAGGGAGGCGCATTCATGCAATGAAGTCAATCTCTCAGCCGTCCTTTGGGAAGACTGCTGCTGTGCCGATAGAGGAACGTGCTGGACATCATCCTGTGATGCAGTGAGCTACAGACACCGGAACAGAGACGGGCACTTCCCATGCAAAAAGTAAGCTCCTTGCTTCATCTCTGTCTTAATTTTACAGCAAGTAACGTAGCTCTGTGAGATCTGGTGACTCCGCTCCTTGTCATCCCTTATTTATGCTGGTCTGTGGAGTTTGTTTTACAGGTACAGGAGCTGGGCTGGTTCAAAAATGTTAGGACGCTGTTAGGATGTCAGTTCGATTTAACAAAAATATATATACAATGCATTGCATCCAGTTTTGGTCTAATATGTTTTTTTGTCATAGGTCAGTACAAATAAGCACATAAAGTACATGTGAAGTGAAAGTTAAACAATCAAAGATTATTTTTTTTTAAAGATAGAAATATAAAGAGTGGCCGCGATTTGTATTGAACTCCATTTATTCTGATACCCCTAAATGAAAAGAAATCTAGTGCAACAGCTGCCTGCAGAAGTCATATCTACAGGTCAGGGATCAACAGTAAAGATGGGAATATATAAGAGGCTTAAACCAGGGTCAGGGTTTAGATAATAGATTTGAACATTTCAATTAATGGAAAGAGTATGGCATAAGAGCAATTCTAACTAGAGATGGCCATCCATTAAACTGGCAGACCAGGAAAAGAAAGCATCAGCCAAGCAGCCAGCTAAGAGCTTCAGTGTAACTCTGGAGCAGCTATGGTGACGTAATCTGTACTGGACGTAATCTGGCAAGATGAACGCTAAAGTTGAATGAAAGCTAATTGCAGCTAGCCACAATCCCTATCAATTGCTTTACTACCTTTAGAGGTAATAAAGCAAGTTGCCTTGTTATGATAATTAACAAACTTATTGGTTTAATAAAAATAAATAAATACACTGGGCTCAATGGATAGGTTTAGATTAAAACATATTCCAGTCAAGTAAGTTCCAGTCGAGGTCCAGACTTAAACTGAGTGAATTTGTGTCAGTTAATTAATTAATGTTCCTGGATGTTTTCTGTCCAACTAATGTGCAAAAAGAATGCAAAACATGCAAAAGTTACATTCATAAGCCAAGCGACTGGCAGCTGTACTTGAATAATGGATATTGAGTAATGACTGAGGGGGGAATAAAATACCAATGCAGAGCATGTTTTTCAGATTTCCTTTTTCAAATCAAATTTATGCCTTCATGCATTTGTTTGCCAAAGGAAAAGGGTTCGTGTTGGTCTATCACCTAAAATACATAGAAGTTTTTTTTTTTTTTTTTAAAAAAGAGAACATGGAAACTTTAAAGGCGTGTGAATACTTTTGTTATAATTTGAACATATTTTAGATCAACAATGTAAATCATCAATAGATTTGAAAAGCATGCATGTATCCCAAAGCCTCTAAAATGTTATGAATTCACCATGAGAAGAAGATGTGTAGCAGATCATGCAGCTGACTTCTTGATTCCAGTTGCCTTTTATTAGTGCCTTTTCAATACAACAACAACAACAAAATCCTCTAAAAGTAACACAAGACATTTTACAAATGATGGCTCCTTCAAGGTCAGAACTGCAAAGCTGCAGCCACACACACTCATAAACAATGTCTTACTTTAGAGATTGATGTAAAGTGTTTAACACAAAGAGTGAATGATCTTTGGATACCTACAAGTTTTCTTTAAAATGAGATGGAGCTAATAAGTTCCTTCCTCTGCAGTGAAGTGAACAGATATTAACCAGGCTTTCTCTTTATGTTTTGATTAATGGTTTGTCCCTGCACTGTGCAGCTGCTGAAATGGTCACAGATTCTCTTTCAATTACTTGCCGCCATGCAGCCATGATTACGGCTAATGTGTGCCTGCGGCTGTCCCGCCTCAACACAATGCAGAGCCATTCTTCCTGCTGCTTGTTTCTGGAAAAAAGTTTTTTTTAATTTAATTCTAACCTCAAAATAAACAGATTATTTTGTGTGTGTTTACTGTTAAACATATCTGCTTTGTTTGTTTCCACTTCACATCAATTTAAAGATGTGGGGTAGGAGCAAGAACACAAACGTTCTTCCTGCCAGCAACAGGACTCCTCTCGCAGCATCCAGTTTTCATCATTCTTCAGCCAGGGGTCTCTGGTGTTTTTCATGTCTTTTTTCTCACTTTTACATCAGCCTTCAAGTTTTTAACACATATTCAGTTGGGGTTAGGATGCGGGAGGTGGGGGGGTAATAGAGGCTTTATTTGTGAGAACAAAAATATCTGCAATGTTTCCTCCAGGGATTTCTCCTCTGTTACCTGGTAATAATCTCTTAAAAAACAGCATCTTTGTTCAGTGTCACAAAGACACTGAGCAGTGGTGTAAATGTAATGGTCAATCACATAAATTTTGGTAACCTTTGCTGATTCTTTTCACTAAAATTAAAGTGCAATATCATAATTACAGGTCAAACTCATCTTCTTGAAATAAGAAAAAAAATAAACTGTTTCACATTTTGAACCAGAGGGCAGAAATTGATTAAAATTTTTATCTTCCTATCAGCCTCTGATGTTTTCCTTTACCTGTGGTTTCAGCATATTACTGCTTCCGCAGTGAAATTATCTTTTAAAAGCCACTACTGAGAAAACTGATGGCCATTAGCAGCTCCGGGGGGAGATGCTAATAAAAAAGAAAGTCTCCTTTATTGTCCCTTTAGACCAGAGAAAAAGAAAAAAAGAAAAAACTGCTGGATTAGTCTACAGGAGACAGAGGAATCAATTTTAGAAAATGGCCAAAAATAAGCTGTGAATCAAATTTCACTAAAAGATAACAATGTTAGGAATGTTAAGGAGCTTTATTAAGTGCTCAAAGCAGACAGTAGCGATAGAGATAATGCATTAAACTTTTCAGGATGGAAACTCTGACAAATAAATGGTATTAAAATTACATTGTTTTAAAATTACATATTTTACTGCCACTTTTATTTCCCAGTCATGTCTGTAAGTAAAAATTACTGAAGAATAAAAAGCATTTTATTGTTATTCCAGCAATAACAAACAGGAAATCTATTCTATACCTTTTCTCTTGTCGACGGTGAATGAATTTGACCTGGATGTCCTCTAAACCACAAAGAGTCAAAATTACACATACCGGCTCAGAAGTATATTTACACTTTCTTAACATTCAGAAGAGTCTACAACCCAGATGTTGCAGTCCAACATCACCCTGAATGCAAATCACAAAATGCTAAATGACGTCTCCAAAAACTCCTAAAATTTCATCACAGGACCTAAAGCAGGTTTTTTTACTTTTGGTGTGAGAATGCATTGCACTCACATTGGAAAAACACTGAACTAGTGAACAGTGTGACTTGGCTCACCACGATATAAATCCATCACAGTTCCTACTGTGTGTGAAAGGGTGTCTGAGGAAAATATAAAATTATCTACCTCAAATTTTCCACAAAAAAATTCAAAAATAAAGCTCAAATAAAATGTCAAAAATTAAAGGTAAAGCAGGACTGGATTTTAAAGTGAAGAGTGAAGGACACATCCATGAGACCAACGTCTGGCAGACAGCTACGCGTCTCACTGAAGTCATTTAGTCCAAAAGGGGTAGCAATTATTTGATGTCTATTCTTTCACAACTAAAAAAATATTATTTAAAAATATAATAAAATATCCGCTTTATTACCACTGAATTTTAATTCTAGTAGTATAACAGTGAACAGCACTAAATAAATATGGTCCATGCAGAATCTCAATATGCAAAATAATAGTAAAAAAAAAAACTTCAGTATCATCATATTTTATTAAACTTGTATGAACCTGTCATTACATTGTATTGCGTATAGATTTTTATTAATGTGAAAATAAAAAAAATATCTACCTTTGCTTATTCAGTTTGTGCAAATCAACTAATGATGTGCAACAATATCAAATGCAGTTTAGCTGGAATGTTAATGACAAATTTGCACAATTTACGTGGCTATCATTTTAAAATATGTTAATGTGACATTTCAGCTGAAGTGAAAATGTGGAAAATACACAGGCGGAAAAATGCAAAAGGAAATTAAACTGAGCCCAAATGCCAGCGCAGAAGACTGTAGAAGATCAAACTTAACCCTGTCGACTCCAGTGGTACATTACATTCTTGTTATCATTCTTTTCCTCAATTATTCATTTTGTCTCCACTTGAACTGTGTGACAGCAAATTTGTCTAAGTGGTGGTGTCATCCACCAGCAGCTCCGTAGGCGCACTTTGTGTTTGCAGAGCCAAATCAACAGAACAGATCTCGGTTTGACCTCATCAATAAATAGGACTGGTAATTTACCCTGTTGCGGCTGCCTCTCCGTCCCGAGAAAAACACACAGAGAGGAATTGGCTCCCTGTTTATTGTCATGATAAATGTTTACCCTGCATATACAGGGAATATTTTCCCAGTCGCTTATAGAAAGAGACCCCACAACCCGATTGCTTCTATCTTATTCATGAGGCGGTCTGTTCCTTCGAAGCTCAAGTGTCACATTTTTAACCTTTCAGTCAGTTTTCTGAAACAACATGTAGAGTTGCATGCTACCTCTGAGAAAACGTCTCAACACATCCAGAGAGCGCTCTGATTCAGAAGTTACAGTTTATTATTTCAAACTGGAACATTTGTGCATTAAATTGCTTGCAGCACAGATTGCAACTCTGGGTAAAGACTTTCGCTCAAAGCAGAACAAGAAGGAAGAAACTTTCCTCTTGATTTGAACCCTCAGAGTGCTGTCAGCATAGTTTAGTAACTAATAATCTGTAACTTTAGATTTTTAAAGTGATGTACAAACATATTACTATAATCTAAATGTAAGTCATAAAGCTTATGCTAATTGATTCATACTGCATAAACATTGCCAGAAAGGATTGTGATGCCAATTATTCTTTGAACAATGGGTACATTGTAAGGCGACAGATATTCAATTTATGTTTGGAGGACTTGTCAAATGTATAAGCCAAACTCATTCATTTTAATGAATGCCTATGATTCATTATAATGGCTGTCACTGCCAATGCAACTCACTCTAATTCCCATCCATTAAAACAGGCTGGGATTAGGCCACTATGATAGAAGACACTATTTAGCCTTTATTAGAAAAATAATTGCATGGTAGTTTGTCATCCCTTCCAAATAGTCATTTTAATATAAAACTGGCAGGGTAGATAATGTGGATATGTAATTTTTAAGACAAAATTTATGGTCCTCTAAATATAATAGAATCTATTGTTTTCAAGGGAGCAAAAAACAATATATTTTTACTTTATTTGCTGCCAAACTGCTCCCACCAGGTCAGTTTGTGTGAGTTTACTAATAATGGTCATGAGTTATGGATCATGAACCAGGAGAACAAGATCCCCTTCTAAGTGAAATTTGCACATTCTTCCTGTTCATGCCTGCTTTGCTCTTACCTGCAGACCAATCTGTCCTAATGTGGAGGTTTAAACTGGATAAAAAGCAAGAACATTTGCAGTTACCTGAGAGCTTCAGAACCCATTCTTACAAGACAGGCTTTGGACTTGGCAGCTTTACCAAGACTCAGGTTGCAGCTGGGTGTTTTAGTCAATCACAAAGTTAATGATGATTACACACAGATGGTGCTGCGACCATTAAAGAAAGGGTTGTCTTGCATTCAGTTTGCTTCGGAAATCATTGGGAAATCAGACTCGGAGTGAAACCAATTGTAGTTGGGAAACCAGTGAACTTTAAACACTGCTTCTTTCTCTAGATTATTTTATTTGCAGCATTATTTCCAAAGTTTCATTCTGATGTCAGGGAAGGTTTGTGTAATTTACTCCACTTGGAAATTGTTAGACTAAAAAAAAAGAAGCACGATTGCAACCACTTTCTCTAAAGTCAGAGTTTTTATGCCATACCCAGTCATCCTCTATATCTCACAAACAAGTCCACAAATAAATCTCAGACTTACTGAGTTCAGAGATGCTGCCCACCCTTGTGGCCAGTAAGCATTGTTCGATGGAGCGCAGCTCAGAATGACTGAAGGAGTTTCCTTCCCCGCACTTCGCCGCTCTCTGCTGTTGCTGCTCCTTGTGAAGAGTCAGGCCCTCAGGAAGGCTGAGCACACCTGAGGGCGCAAAAGGAATAGACTGAGTATTACATCAGTTCAAGCCGTCAGGAAAATTTAAATATTGCCCCAGGAATTTGCTACAGTGATCCACAACTGTGCTCATGGTTTTCTAAACACATGTAAATCTGATAAGTCTGGTGTGATTTTGTGCTCTATGCCCCTTCTGAAATCACATTTCACTGCAAATACAACATCAAATTTCTTCAGGATTGTCCTGGATGTAGCTCCACCCACCTTCCTGTAAAATCTGAAAATCCCTGTCACAACTCCAGAAAAGCATCCCAACAACATGACGCTGTCACTACCGTGTTTTACCATAAGGGCAATGTTTTCAGGGTGTATTGCAGTCTAAATCTTCTGCCACACACAACATTTGCATATAGGGTTAAAAAGTTTCATTTCGGTCCCATCTGAGCAAAATGACTTCGTTCACGTCATCACTGTGCCACCTGCATGATTGTCTTGCTGAGCTCTTTTTAGTGTCTGTAGCCTTTCCTCTCATGAAACAGCAAAACCAATCTCTCTTTGTTTATCCTCGCAATCAGTGAGAGAAAAGCAGCTTGGGTTTCAGTGTCTCCACTTTCATAATGTGCTATTAAAATAATGGGAATGCTGCCTGTGGCAAACATAGCCTTCTTTATTCAGGTTGTGAGAAAGGACAGACGCTTATAAAACTGTTTTCCAAAAAAGAAAAGTTGAGACTCACAGTCTAAAATCTAACTAAAAACAAATAAAACAGGAACACATATTCAGTGGAAATTATCGCCTGGACTTATAGTGCTGTTTATCAACCCGGCTCTCTGTAAACACTGTTTGTCACCAATCATGTAAAAATTCACACTGTTAAAACAAAAGATTTTTTATATGTATAATGGGTTATGTGCAGATTTAAGAGTAGGGACGATGACTGTGTTTTGGGCTGCAATCATTTTGTCTTCATTCTTTTAAGTTTATTGTCATTTTAATCAATGACAGAGTCTACAGCGAAGCAAGACAATGAAAAATGTCATATTTGTGTTAAAGTTGTGTTTAAATGAGAAAAAACTAGAGCCTATCCAGCTGCTTCTGGAAGCAATATTGTTTTTTTGTTGAACTTATTTTCAATGTAATCTGAATATAAGAACAATTTGAGCTTGTTTAGCAACTACAGAACTTCAGCAACTTGCAGTCATTGACTTAAACATAAACTCCTTTATACATCAATGCTTTGCTTTAGATGCATATAGGAGACCAGTATGAATTGAACAGAACAATGAAACCAAACACAGCTTTGAAACAACAAGTTACATTTTCAGTGAGTGGACCAGTCATAGTTCAGATCCCAGAGAGACCTTGAGGCGTTTTATATGGACAAATGGTCACAAACAACATAGGGAAGAAAAGTGAGGCAAAGTTCACCTCTGGAAAAGTCAAGCATTTTAAAATAAATTCTTGTCTCAGTCTGCATTTATCTTGTAAAGTTCCAATTATTTTTCACTATTAATCATAAACTAATGGCAATTGGGTGCATTTACAACACGTGATACGTTAGTATTTTTTGTGTAAT
The DNA here is from genome assembly GCF_002775205.1 of Xiphophorus maculatus. NCBI lineage: Eukaryota > Metazoa > Chordata > Actinopteri > Cyprinodontiformes > Poeciliidae > Xiphophorus > Xiphophorus maculatus. Next base: position 17,152,226 of record NC_036444.1, on the reverse strand, counting down.
TTCTTTAAAAAGTCTTGGTTAAACCTCCTGTAGTTAAATAAAAATCTTCAGATATATTCCTTTTACCCTCGAGCTCTCGACTGTCAACCTCCTTAACCTTGGTTGGTGGGAATAAGAGGCCCGGCTGACAGTGAAGTGGTGATTGCTATCAGGATGGACTAAGGCAAGGTGACTCACTGACTCTCTGCCTCCTAATGCGAGGCTCAGTCTGCCCTCAGGGAGGAGCTGATGGTGCTCCCCCTCTCTGCCTCTGAGAGTATCCTGCTCCTAGTTCCACGAACCTGGACATCTTCCAAGAAATGCATTGTCCTCTGGTTTTCCACTACAATTTAATGGCACAGACCTCTCAGTTGGTTTTACGGCCGTAGTGACGCAGTGCCAGGTATTAATTTTCCTTCTTATAATGTGTGAGGATTAAACACCTGATTCTCTTTAAGTGGACCTGCCCTGTTAACATATGGCAGATACAGTATTCAGGTTCACTGAAGGAGAAACACTGGATGATCCCTTCAGGCAACAGACTGTCGCTGGAGAAGAAGTAATGAGTACACAGGAGTTTCCATTAAGATGTCACTGAACGTGCACTTGTCTTATTCTTTGATGGACAGCTGCATATAAAACATGCATTGTCTGTTCAAATTACCAAGTTATTTTCTTTATAAAATATGAAATTGAGGGTTAATGTGGCTTTTTAGTTTACAAAGATAGAAGTTCCCATCCACTGACCATAGAAATTGGTCTAATTACAATTTTGGGCTTCATTTAGCATTTTAATATTATTTTTAAGTTGGTATGATTCAACTACAAACAAAATCAATATATTAAAAAGAATTGGTGTAACATTCAGCTCAAAGTACATTTCCACACAAATATGTTGACACATCCCATTTCCGCATGCGGATGAAATTGGTGGTACGCTTCTGTTAATGGCTCAAGAGCCCACAATGCTCACTGAAATAACTTGATACTGACAAAAAATAATAAGACATAAAAAATGACTGAAAACTAACTCATGAAAATAAGATGTTGCTTTTGAACTTCTGCACCTGTCTACAGGTGTTTGGACTGTCTTACGATTGAAGGGTTCCTTCCCCAGATGGCATGGTTCAGCTCTGTCCATCAGAATCAGTGGCAGAGCCAGAAAATGTTCATGTCAGGGTGGGAACGTTGCTCACTCCCATCAAAGTCCACTTTGGAGCACATCAATATATTCCAAATAATTCACTAAAAATAAGATATATTTTCTACAAGCAAATATGCACACTCCTCTATTTATAAATGCATCCTGTCTAAGCTAATCTCATTGCCGACACCATTTGTTTTGAAGAGGAACTGTTTGTTCTGGAGGTGTGCTCTGCTGGGTACAACCTTTGTGTTTTGGGTCATTATCCTCTTAGCAGAACCATGACGGGGACTGAGACCGAACTTTTTGACACTAGGCAACAGGTTTCTCTCTAGAATGTCTTAACAGACTTGAGATTTCATTGTACTCTGAACACATTCAAGACACCCTGTGCCAGTTGGGTGCAGTCCCAGAACAAAACTAAGTTTCCCATTAAGGTCGCTGCTCCTTTCTTGGTTTGCTTCATTTCTACTTTTATGAACATAGAGCTGATGTGCTTTGCCAAAAAGCTCCAGTTTAGTCTCAGCTGTCCAAAGGACATTCTCTCAGAAGATTTGTGGCTTGTCCATGTGTATTGTGGCAAATTCCAGGCCATATTTTCTGGGTTCTTGGTTACCATCAGTAGGCTATTATCTTTCTCCCCAGTTTGTCATCAATTTTCCTCCTGGAGCCACAGCCAGGGAGGTTGGCTTCAGTCCTGTGGACCTTAAACTTCTGAAGAATATGATATGTGCACTGTAGCCACAGTAGCATCAGGCTGCTTAGAGACAGTCTAATAGCCTTTACTGTTAGCATCTATTAGCTTGTCTATCACTTTCTTTCTAAACTCCTTGACAACTCTCTCTTTCATCTGCTGATGTTCAGTGTGGTACACACCATGTCACCGTCCCCCTTCAAATAGGCAGATCGACAGATTACAAGCTTGAAGATAGAGTATATTTGATTCTAATTGGAGGACAAAACTCTCTATAGTTAAATTTTCTTAAGTCTTTTCTAGAGGTACCATCATTTTTGTCCAGCTCTGTTTCATTAATTTAATTTTAAAATGATTCTGCTTCAAAAGCAATGTCTGATTTCCAGTGATTGATTTTCAAAACAATTTTTATTTATTATTACTTTTGTCCTTTTCAGGTTATTTCAGTGACCATTGAGATGGGGCAAACCAGCATTCTTGTCCACACGTGTAATCATATTCAATAAATTAGAATATATTTCCTGATGAATCTTGTTTGTCAGATTAAAAGCATTTTTTAAAAATAACAACCTTTAAGCAGGTGTTAAACATACTTTTTGTTATCAAGACTATATTTCTGTTTTTAAATATTGTTTTTGTATTGGCAGGAAATCTTCTTGATTAACAGAAATTAGCGTGTTAAAACATCAGTCTTTGTCTAATTAACCTATGTAAAGTGCTTAACTTGGTGTTGGAGTTCCTGAAATAAATCGACTCCATCATAGTCTAATGATGATGGACTATTGCATGGTCTGTATATGCGGATGTCCTTTAGAAGGTTGCAGAAAAAAACACGCCCTTTCTGCAGGCATCAGCAAGCATTGGAAATTATTCTGGCAGGATATTTAAGCATCTTTCTTGGCAGAAACGGTTAATTTAAATTGGCTGGTTTCCAGGGACAAACTCAGCTTTTAAACAGAAGCCATAAATTTTCGACAGAGTTGAGGAGGAGGTTATTGAAGAAGCTGAATACTGCCCTCCTTTATCATTCTCAAGCTAGTAGTGCTTTTGTTTTTGTTTTTTTTTCGGAGGGGGCTATCTGCCTGTCTTAACCAAATGTGTCTGATTTTCAACATTTTGGCTCACAAGATGGAGTCTATTCAGCAAAAAAAAAAAAAAAGCTTTTATGCAATTTACCGGAAGGATCGAGAGCTGAAAAAAATACTGATCTGGTTGATGTCGTGTTAAACAAATAATTAAAAGATAGGTCGAGATCTATAAGGAGTTGTAAAGAGGTAGCTGCAGAGGGAAACATGAACACCATACACTCACACACACATTTTATAAATATATATGTATCCACCTGGATTTACCTAAGTAAATGGGCGTATGGGTCACTATCACTTTAAAGCAAAGTGGACCTTACATTTTTTTTAATTGCATGGGTTTAACAGTTTTTTTTTTCAGATATTAGTTTTTCATTTTAGTTTTGTCTTTTATTATCTGTCACCTTCAGTTCTCAAACAATGTAAGTGATTTATGTGAACAAGCAAGAGAAAATGATTGATTGTATTGAAGTTTATGAGGCAGTAGCTGCTTCTCAATTAATCTAATGCACCATCAAACAGTTTTATGATACAGTAAAGGCAGCTAGCTAAGACTAGCAAGCTGCTGGTGGAAGCTCAACGTGGAAACACAAATAATCATTATGTCAAAGCTGATAACTTCAAACTGGAGGTGAGAAATTCGATCTGAATGGTAAATTAATTGTTCATCACTGACCATTTTATCAGCAACTTTCTCAGCATATTATGAACAGACTGAGTCTGGCAATGAGCAAGCGTGGGCAAGGAATCTACAGGATGGGCCAATACTAGGTTTGGAGTGAATCCATATTTAATCCTTAATGCCAAATGCACTGAATGGTACAGAGTGAACGATAAAATGATTGCATACATATCAGAGTGAAATATTAAATAAGAAATAATAAACCTGCATAAATTAACATAATTTTCACATGAGTTTCTATTTATGCTTTATATTTTTCAATTTATGAATGCATTTAGTAACAATACTTTTTTTAATCCACCTTTCAAAGTCGATGCACTTTGGATTTTTACCAGCTTAATGTTTTACAGACGATTTTGTATTCTTTTGGCTGCACTCAAAGTTGGACATGTTGTCATTTAAATGTTTCTAATCTTTTCTGTGTATTTTTTTGTTTTTGGACACTAATACAGAAAATATCTGTTTTTTGCTCACTTTCAATTTGCATCGACTTACAAAAGAAATGTTCTGTGAGAGCAGTCAGTAACTGCATCAAACTGTGGCGCACTCAGCTCCTTCCCACAATGCTGTAATTCAGCATAGTGGGAAGATCATACAGTGACCTTGTATGAAAAAACATTAAGTGGTCCTAAATGCAGCTTTCTCTTATTTCTTCTGGGTCTGTCTGTCAAAGAACAGATGACTGCAGTTTAGATGACTTGTCGAAGGGTTGGCGAAACCAGGAGAGTAGAAACCGTGACCTCAGTGTGGCTCCTACCCTGTATTTAAATCTATTTTAGTTGGACACACAGCGAAGTGAACTTCCCCAAACATAGTTGAACTCTGCAGACGCTCTGGCTTTTGGCTTCATGCAGAGATTAGATGCATGGGCAGGAATTTTGATTTGGTGAACTATGATTAGACTGCATGAGCAGGTGCACCAGAGCGTATCTTTGGGTATATTTCAAAACTGACTTGAGAGCCACATATGAATCAGTCTGAAAATAGAGATAAAATAAAATAGACTGAAAGTTACTTGATCTTAAAAAAAAATACTTTAAGCAAGGTGGAAAGTATGTGAGTTGAGCATGCGTTTGATGCCGAAGGAGTTAATCATGTTATTGCTGTTCATGGACCGTAGTAGTGCAACCCACTCCAGGCTCCAGTGCTGTTGTGCCAGGCCAGATGGCTACCATATGCACACCAAGCAAGTGATCATAGAGGGAAACATAGCACTCTGGAAAACAAGAAGCATCGCCTTGACATGATTTAATGAGTTAAAACTCCTTCCATCCACTTTAAAGTTACTTACAACTGTGCGCTAAAGCGTTGGAAAAACATGTTTGAGGAGAAGAAATCCTATGTTTCTTCAAAAAAAAGCTTTCTTCTAGCTTGAAGAAAAGCTGGAATAACCCCTCCACACTGTAACTCTAAAGAGATACGACTTGAGTTTGGGTTCCTGAGGTGACCACAGTTTGGTCTGAGGTAGCCGCAAGCTTTTAATGGTTTAGCCTTGTTTTAGCCATAAGGATTCAAAGAAGGAGTCCACGAACATGAGCCCTGTGAGAAAATATGTGCACACTTGCATATGTTTGCTCAAATTAAGGAACAGACAGATGAAGAAAGCATGCCAACAGCAGATCAAGCACAACCAATTATAGACACAGACACAGATTGCATGTCTTTCTGTTTTCACACTGACTTCCATTCATTATTCATTCATTTCATAGCCTAACCCTGACCTTTACCCTAAACCTAATCATTACTGCTGCATGCCTAACCCTAAACCTAACCTAAACTTAAGTCACACCTTAGTCCTAAACTCCAACTCAAAACCAGCCCTTCTTCTTCTGATGACTGGGCTTTGGGCCCCTAAAAGAGGACATACTCCCCCTTAGTATGTGTTAGAAAAATGGTCCTTACAATGTATCATGAACAAGGCCACACACCCAAACACATGCCCACATGTGCAGACACAGCTCCACACAGTCAAAATCTGCAAACAAGTTAATAACAAGTCATGATGCTTACAACACAAAAGCGAGTGTTCAGAGAAGCAGATACGTTGTGATTACTGCTTATTAAAAAGTCTTAATTGCAGTCATGTCTGTTTCAAGTAAGATGTTTGGTGCGGCTCAATACAAACTGAATATTTCCTCTATTGCTCTGTTGAAGTTCCTAACAAGCAGGCCTAAAATAGCCTGCAAAATTTCATCATGTCACGAATCGACAGAAATACAAAGACCTCCTGAAAGGTTCTTAAACAATACTGGCGAATCTGCCTAAAGAATGCAGTGAAAGAGCATCAAACCTTTAATAATCATGATTTTAAAAATGCTCCTGGATTTAAAAGGTTCAATGCTTATAAAGATCACAAAGAGGAGGAATATACAAACTTAAAAGTACAAACACAGGCAAAAATTTAATAAATAAATACAAAAATATAATCAGGGACAGAAAACAAATTCACAGGGCACCAAATCAGAATCTCATTTATGACCAGTGGAGACCTGGACACTGCTGGGCTGATTAGTGAAGTGGCTGCAGGTGAGCAGAGGGGCGGTAAATGTCTGCAGCTGGCAGGAAGTAGGTCGAGTGAGCAGCCGTCTTGAAACAGTATGAGAGCTGATCAAGGGAACTCTGAGCTCATCAGACTGAATCAAATCAACCAAATACTGTTTGTGACGGATCAGAATAGATCTGAGCATCCAGACACCACAAACCGATCTGCAGATCACTGCATCACAGAAGAGTGCAGTAACTTCATAATAGAGAAGTTTTTTCTTTTTTTTCTTCACCTACATCCATCTACACATATTCATTTCCCATTTTGTGCTCCATGATTGAACTATACTGCATTATTTTTATTGCATGCTGCACAGTTAAGCTAGCATAAGAGACACTTATGACACTTTAAATTCAATATGGCAGAATGAATGTGATGTGCAGCCATTGCTACTGGAAATGCTCCAAAGTGCATTTGAAATAAATAAAACAATAAAAAAGATGCGAAGACACACTTGAATGACTTCTGTAAAAGAATTGGGCAATAACTTAGAAAAGAATACACACTAAATATTTCTAATAATTGTAGAATGAAACATAGTTAAAACATAGCTTTAAGAACAGAGATAAAACTATTCACGATTAAGAAATAAACTGATTCACAAATGTAAAATGATGCTCATATTTTGAGCTTTGAAACAAATTAACTTCTGATACTGTTGGAAGCTGAAAAACTGTTGGGATATTTCATCTGTTGTACTTGTAAGCTGATAAACATTTTTTTAGTTATTACCACAAATATAAAAACAACATTATTGGATTTTCCACTTCTTATTGGTGGTAGAACCCGCATCTAACACTAGGCGAAACTCCAGTTAATTTTCCAAACTTGAAAGTTCCAGTTTAGAGAGATATTTAGAACATGTCATAAAAACAGCAATCAGCAGATTATTTTTGCGATTAATGAGAAAATGGTTCACCAAGTCTGCAGGGCCTTTCATTTATAAAGCCCTGATTTCCTATGAAAAATAGCAAAACCGATTTCTGTCTGTTCAACATGCAGTCGTGTTTGAGCAGTGTTGTAGTGTCATGATAAAGGATGCAAAAAAGTTAATCCCTAATAGTTACTCTTCCATAGCTGGTCAACCTAGACAATAATTACACAAAAAATCTGAAATTATTTCATAAAAAATAGAGAGTGCCACTCTCTTAAAAACAGAAAAAAGTGCATGCTCCAGTGTTTAGTTGTTAGATTTGATCAATTTAATTAGATTAACTCTCACTATGCACAGTATAGTGCATAGTGAGAGTACTTTTGGTACTTTTGTCACACACAAAAACAGATGTGCCACCTGTGTGCACGGTGCACTCTGCTACCCAGTTGTTGCGACTGGGATGGTGCGAGAAATTTATTTTCTGGTTCATCCATAAAGCATCTTGTAAACATCAGCAGAGGTGCAGCTTGCGCTGTCTGTTCAGTCTTTGAACGGATAAAAACCATCCACTTAGCAGCCGCTCATGATGGGGGGAACATCACATGAATGAAAAACTGTCGTATTTCATGCATTACACCAGTCAGTTTAAGAATATGCTGAAAACTTTGACATTTTCATCAATGAAAGCTTCCTGGATAGAATGTGAAAAGTGGACATGTCCAGGGAAAAATGGACGTTTGGTCAACTAAGGCCTGGTTCTCTGGATCAGAGATTTTCTGTCCCGTCATCCACACACTGTCTGTAGTGGTGGAAGCATTTCTGATCTGCTCACAGTGAGCGCCGGATGCCCCAGAGGTTGCGTTCTCTCTCCTGTGTTATTCTTTCTTTTTACAAACAAATTTGTGATTAATGACCAAAGCTGCACTTTAATTAAATATGCTAATGAAATGGCTCTGGTTGGATTAGTAAAGAAACATGATCCCATAGGCGAAGCTGTTTATTTGTTTTATATAAAGACCCTGGTGACATGGTGCTGTCATAGCAGGCTGGATATGACTGTAGCCGAGACAAAAAAAACTAAACAAGACTTTAAAGTGGAGCAATCCTTACTCAATGGCTCACCTATTAAAACCTTTGCAAATTTTAAATACCCAGGTTTCTTTCTGTTCTATGAGAACAGAAAAAAATATTTTAGGAAATGCTCTCAGAAACTCTGTCTTTCAGGAAAACGCAGTGTTCTTGGGACCAGCAATCTGTAGAGTTTGTGTACAAAGTGTTTTTTAACTTTTCATCTCCTTGCCTGACACAGTCACCTGAGCTGTAAATTAAAAACAAACTTCTGAAAATTGTAGGTAAAATAGAGGCCAAATCACAAAAAGCTCTAACATAAATTTTTTCTGAAAGAATAAGGAGGACATCAAAGAATATTTTAGCACATGGTTGCCATTCTCTGTTTTGCCAATTTGAACCTTTGAGCTCATGAAGCTATTATAGGGTCTCTGTGGCAAAATTTTAGATTTAGGAACAAATCCCAAAATTACTACACAAAATGAGGCAATATCTGTAATTCCTCATATTTAGCTTTTATATTGGGTTGACTTTGACCTAACGCGTTTACTTGATGTTCTGTTTCTCTTTCACACTGATCTCAAAATGTTTCAGAATATTCTGTGTCATGACAGATGACATATCAAACACTGAAAAGCGAAGAAATTAAATGGATCTAAAATCTAATAAAGACAGGTCAGCTCGGCTGTGATGTCGAAATCAGGACGAGAGCTAAAAAAGGAAGCAACTGTGAGTAAGTCAAAAGAAAACAGAGATGCAACACTAAACAAGTCAACGACACACAAACACACACACACACACACACAAAGATGGACATCTTGTGATGGGTGACCAATGCACAACAAGGCCACAACTGAAGTTACACAATCTTGTCCAATCAGAGGGAAAACCAGCCTCCCTGCAGGCTGTGTGCTATTCCACCCCAAGGTGGTAGCTCTTTCTATTATTTCCCTCTTTTCATCTCATTTCTTCTGTCAAGGGTAATAAGTCTGCGTGTAATATCCGTGAGTTGCACACTTCCCGCAGGATGCTTTCAAGAGTACGCCGGCAATCATCAGCAGCAGGGAAAAAATCTGAAGCCACTGAGCCGTAATCTCTCTGCTCATCCTGCGATGCTTCTCAGGGAGCTCTTGGTTGTGTCTGAGGAATAAACTCTACAGTATTTATGTTTTTGGAGCTACCTCCAATAACCTGGGACAGATAATAATAAAAAGTGTCTTTTTGAGGGCTGGAGCAAATCATAGATGTAGTTGCTGCGAATTACCCTGAAAAACACATTAAGGTTCCGAACCTCAGAGAGACGCATACTTACTGGTGAATGCAACAATGCTCTCAAGTAATTGTTCATTTTGTACTTGAGGCACTGGGGTAATTAAAGCATATGACTAATTTTATAAAATGAGACTTTCTGCCTGCTGAGAGGCATTTTCCTGAGGGTCATTTTAAAAGGGATGGAATCGTTTTGAGTTGCAAGACATAGCTTTGAGTAAAACACGCTCCTGGACGTCAGAATTTCACAATTGAAATAAAGAGCAAAGGAGATATGATGACTGGAGAATCCTCAAGGCCAGACATGTACAGTCACTGCCTGTGCAAGATGTGCATGACTAAATGTTCATTCCTGCACCCCTGTGTGTTTTCATCTCTGTGTCTGTGTGAGGGGGTCTCTTTAGTGTGTCAGGTGAAGCAACAGCTCTAGATCTCTCGTAATCATGTTTAATGATAGGCTTGCAAAAGCTAGCTTTCAAAGAAGATTTCTGTGATTTTTATGAATGCCACCTTGAATCTTTTGCCTTTGGATAGACAACAAACCAGGTGACTCCTCCCCTCCCCCCCAAACTATGTTACCCATTACATTTTCTCTTCTTTTGATATGTTTTGAGAAAATGGCTGCTTTCATGGAAGTAGCAGATGGAAGATATGACAAAAATGCATTGCAGCACAGAGTGGATGATTCAATGTATTCTGGGCAGAGATGGATGTAAGGAGCAGTGACGCATGATGACACCAGGCTTTGTAATCCATCAGTAAAGCCTTCCCAGAGGAGGCTGCACAGAGAAAAGGTTTGAACTGTAGTTTTTAAAGAATGAATGTAGTAATGTTTTTTTTTTTTTTTTTCTCCACAGTGTTAAGTGTTAACTTAAAGAAAGACCAGAGTGAAGCAATAGCTTGTCTCACTGCAAGTCTCGTCAAAATCAAAGATAGTCTGTCTAGTTTGCTGAGAGCAAATGATGCTGAGACATTTCACATATTAAAATGTCTACTGGAACAAAATGGCCTGTTGCTGCAAGTATGCAAAATGAAATATGAATTTTTGGGTGGAATCAAACATGGGCAGACTCAAAAATGCGGTCTCTCCCCCAGGGGTTTCTCACGGGGCCCGTTTCAGAACGCCGGGTAAGAGAGGACTTAGAGTAAATCCAGGGGTAAGTATGTGTGTCCCGTGGGTTTTTGGTCTCAGAAAATCAAGGAGATGTTACTCTGAGTAAAGTTGCTACTGCAACTTACTTTGTGAACCAACCCTGCTGGGCAGCCGAGTCTATCCTATTATTTAGCTGAGAGCTGCAGCAAGGAGAGTGTCAGAGAAACCTGTACATGTTGGAAAGTACATGATATTCTGCAGAAATCTCCACCAGCAGACGGTGATCAGCCTACGGTTGGATGTCTGATCATTTTAGAATTAATAGGTTTTTCAATAAATAAATTTCAATCCGCATATTTAAATCAACTAAGCCAATTCCTGTAGTAATGTTTGTAGCACTTAAACTCTTAATGTACAGCAGAGCAACATCAGGACGACTGCGATCTCCGCGTCGATTGAAAAGATGTAATTAAGTCAGAGTTTCCTCGGTAGCGAAGTGATGCATTTCTCTGCCTGACATGCAGATTCCTGGGGTTCAAGCACTGGCAGGTGTAGTGTTATTGTATTTCTCCTTTATCTTATTATCAAGCAGAAATAGATTAGTTTAGACAAATTTTATTTCATCGCGTTTTAGGCAGGAGTCTCCCCTCCGTCCCACAGTAGGTCATTGTGACTTGGACATTTATAACTGTGCAGAAATGTTTTTGTTAAAACCCTTGAAGACTTGACAATCCTTTATAATTGTGTATAAATGAGAAACAAGACCATACAGAAGAGGAGGAAATTATTTACCTTGACAGAAGTGTGATCCTTTTATTAGAATAAAAGTTTTAAACATCTTATTTTCAGTGACATTTGTAAGGTATACTTAGCAAAGAATTATCTTATTGTTATGATGATACAATTAAAATAGCTCAGCTGTGGTGAGAATTCAAAACAAAGAGTATAAAACAATCCAGAACCAGGAACATTTAGTTGAGCCACATCCTCGCTGCAGTTCTCTTTCCAAACCACAGGTGCCACTACTAAGAAAATATTGCGACACAGAAGAACAGTCCTACATCAGTTACTTCCTTCACAAACATAACATTCATCTTTCATCCGAAGAGATCGGACACACAACACTTTGCAAAAGCACCAAAGGCCGTAATGTTTGAAAACATGTTCTGTGGTTTGAAGCTTTCCATGATGGACTGTTGTCCTTAACAAAGTGGCTCAAGAACAATGAATTCAGTGTTTACAAACATCTCAGGACAGAAAAAACAAAATTCCAGCAAACTATTGAGAGAGATTTATGGAAAGTTACCCAAAATGTTTGACCTAAGTCAGACAGAGAATATAGTTATAGTTCTGAATTTGAAAGCAGTAAAAATGAATATTACTTATTTATCTGACATTTAGCAACAATTACTACAATAATGCTAGATATTTTTATTTTACTTCACCCTCATTTACATAGGTAAACCTCACTGAGATACAAAGTGTTGATATTAAACACAAAATGTTTAGTGTGATTTAATTTCAGGCAGGTTTGGTCTACCCACACTTCAGCACGCTGCATCTTCACTTGGTCAGCTCTTTCTTATAACTGTCTCCTTAGTGGTCAACCAAGCAGCTTTTTTTCCTGTTATCTTCAATAAATGCTCAAAGATTATATTAATCTCTATTGAAAACAAGAAAACCAAAACATAGTCAAAAAGAAGCACATTGCTTCAGGAGCAAAGAGTGCCCCAGCCAGTGAGTTTATTTCTATCCTAGAACGAAACCAGATTCAGTCTTATATGTATTTTTCCAAACTTTTTATCTTGGAAAAAAAACCCCAGAAATGCTGACCTTATTTTCTCTAGCCTTTAAAGTTGAAATGTTTCCTACTATTCATCTGCCGTCTGTTTATTTATTTCTACTACTTAATTAACTTCAATAATAAACATTGTTATACTGCTATAAATATTGCGCTAATGAAACTCATTTACTTGCACAGGATAAGGATCCATCCAGTATCAACATCAAACTGCAAGCTAAAACATTTGATTTCATTTTCCCTTTGCCCCTCCTCTGAGTCTCTGTCCTGCCACCATGCAGAAGTAATCTGATAACTGTTGCCGTCCCAGCAGACAGGCAAGACTCCTGCCACACTGTGCGTCACTGCAGCGTCAACCGCAAACATGCCTTCTCGTCTCAGCTCTAAATGTGAGTTTATTGCACACACAGTAAGCAGTTGACTCTAAATTCAATGAAAACTGCAAGATAAAGCTTGTTGCACTATAAAAGCACCTGTGTGATGATGTAATGGGGTACTCCTGTTTATATTCAACTGAGGGTGGTTTTCCCTGGTCAGTGGATGTGTGTAAGCATATTTTGTAAGACTTTAAACATCATGACAAGTGGCAAGGGTAAGAACAGCTCAGACTCTCTGTAGTCACAAAGCACTCTTCTATCTAATGATTTTATTATTACCTTCAACTAGAAGCTTTGAGAGCTTATCTGTCTCTCTTACTAAAAAGTTAACACATAACTCTTCCTGGAGTTGCTTCATGTCAGGACAACACCAATTTTTCAGACACAGAACTCCAAACTGCCCCATAATTGTTTAACATACCTCTTGCAATCAATCACTCCGACTTTGCAAAGTGGCCTCACACAGCAGAGCCATCGACTGGAAGCGGGCCATGACTGGCAGAGAATGATGAGGCCTGGTGCTGCGAGCAGCTCCCTGTTGCTGCTCAGCAGTCGGTACCTCAGTCCTCACACTGCTCCGGGCTTCGGTTAGCAGACACCCCTGTCATTTTCATAATGAGGGAACACTCATATCGGCCATGCAATCTTTCAATTTTCATCACTTTGCAAAACCTCAACTGATGAGTCCTAGCGACTTCAACGGTTTTCCTCATATTGGAAAATGCACATAGTCTAAGGAAAACAAAGCCCCCTTTGTTAAGACTTGCGAGTGAATGATTGCATTCAGACCTGAAGCTGAACACCAGCCTGAAGGTAATTGTGCAATTTTCATTATCACTCAATAAATCAGTAGCACAAAAGTCTTCACTCTGAACTCATTTAATGGAAAGCTTGCATTTTATTTTTTTTCGAGTGGGATTCGATGAATCTATCACTACTAATTGTTCCTTCAACTGTGTCGGGTAGAAGGTCTATCGCAATAAGCATCTAGCCAAAGTAAGGACATTTTCAGAGTGATGGAAAGCCATCAGCTTGTCAGTAAGAGGAACCTGTTTCAAACAATAAAGCAACTAAACTTAGTAAACACTGAACATGTTAACAGTGGCGGTCAATTTTAAATAGGGTTGGAGAATTTTTTGATGGACCAAGATGTGGACTTACAAGTATATTAAGATGAGTCTAAATTGCTTAGCAATTTTTCTAACCCATTAATCTTCGTGTTAAGTTTGAGGAATGTAAAAGGCAGAACTCAGATGTCCATAAGTGCCTAGAAAGTTTATGTAGAGCTCACAAGAGGAGAAAGCAGAGGTGGGGACTCGAGTCACATGACTTGGGCTCGAGTCACTCAAGTCATTAAAATCAAGACCTGAGACTTGACTTGAAAAAATGCTCAAAGACTCGGACTTGACTTTGTCTTTCACACCAATGACTTGGGACTTGACTTGAAGTTCTTTACTTGAAAAGACTTGATATTTTACACATATTATTTATAAAGTGGCCCCATTAATTCATTTCATTCATTCTGTATTAACAAGTGCAGACCATCCCTGGTTTTCCAGACTGCGTGTTTATGTGTGTGTAAGCTGCAGCACAACCAATCAAATTAACAGGATTTAAAAATAACAACAGGGGGAAAAAAACGAGAGACGAAAAAATGCTCAAAGCAGATATGCTCCTGTGAGTAATTTCTTTTGGGTACATCAATCATGAAATATCCAACTAAAAACGGAGTGAAACATGCAAAACATGCAAAACCTGCAAGACCAGGATCTCAGATGGAGATGCAACAACTTCCAACTGTTCGGCATTTGAAGTTGCACAAAGAGGTAAGTGATACTTTTCTTTTACTATGAGACAATTGACTAGTTAACATCGTGTTAGCAACTCTGGGTTACGTTGGTGATGCCGTTTATCTTTCACTTGCTATGTTTAGTCATGCTGTATAAATCTGGTGATTCAAACGTATCCATAGTAATGTGCACCGTGTTAGCTCAGGATTGTCGGTGGATAGTGAGCGGGGCTCCGGATCAGAAAGCAGGTTCTGTACCTGAACTCAGGGAAGAGAGTCTCTCTCTGTCTCATCATAATGATGAACCGGGTCCAGTTCCATCACAGAATGGATGGTGTATTCAAAAGGAAAATTTCGGTTTCTTACACCCCTTTCCCACCCTGCTCCCATATTAGTATTTTCCCATAAATATCCCCTTCTCCCCTGACAGCTCTTATATTAGTTTTACTCCCCCCCTCCTCTGACAGTAGCACCGGACAGAGACAATTCCCATATTTTCAAATCCAAAATATGACAGGTAGGGGTGTATTTGAAGACATCTCTGTTGGGAAATTATATTGACAATAAATAGATTGTTTACTGCAGTCAGTGCATTAAGTCTACAGTTTATTTTAGTTATAACTCTTCAAATGGCAGTGTGATGGTCTTTGAAATACCATCTCCAAGTGGTATAATTTCTAAGTGCCAGAAAACAAATCAAAACCCAGTGATTTTGCTACCCTTCAGAAATTGCTGTAAAAGTAAAATATTTGACTGTTGTAAGGATCCTGAATGTAATGCTGTGGGGTAGTTCTGAGTGTTTCTGGATGGTAATGCAGCACATTGTTTTGTGTCTTGGTTAGTGATTCTGGCAAGCTTGATTCACGCAACATGTTTTTATCAATACTGAGATGTGAAATTGGCTGTAGATTTAACCCCACTTGGACTGATGGATATTTATTTTACCATCACATCCAAATTCAAAACCACTGGGCCTTATATGCAATGACTGCATTGCATGTTTGATTTTTAAAAAAACACATGGCCTATTATTTACATTTAGCATAATTGGAACATTGTTTAAAAAAAAAAAACTAAACAAAAAAAAAAAAGACTCAAAAGGACTTGAAATTCCAAGCTCCTGACTTGAGACTTGACTTGACTTGAGGACAAAGACTTGAGACTTGCAAAACAGTGACTTGGTCCCACCTCTGGGAGAAAAAAATGCATCCTCCCCCTTTTGTCGGACAGAAAATATGACACGGACATAAACTAAACCATATACAGGATTTTCTGACCTAAGCTGAAATATTTTTGAAACAAAGCAAACATCAGAAGCGACCTTACACATTTCCACGCAGTAGTAGTATGAAAGGGGATCTTACCTGCTGTTGTAAACCAAATGATAAGGCGAGGCTATTTACAAAATTAAATGCAGCTGTCACCTCAACAGATTTGTGATGAACCAACGCTTTCATGCTATGGAGTGCTCAGGACACAACAATAAAAACACAAAGTTACAGAATCAATTAACGCAGATAGAAAAGCTGCAGCATGTTCTGCCTAAACAGCTGTTTCTACTCAATCTTCTCCCCTGAACTGAGCATTTGCTGATGCGTAGCAGCTCCAAACAACAGAATGACAGTAGCACAAGTTCAAATATGAATGAGCTGTAGCCTTCATGTTAATGCTATTTGGCTGGGGGGGGGGGGGGGAACAAACCAGCTCCAAGGTAAAATGGTTTCATTTGTAAAGTAGTGGAGATTTAACATCTGGAACTATAGTGCTGACCTACAGCAGGGGTGCCCAAGTCAAGACCTCGAGGGATCTTGGAAATTCACCCCTTCTCCGACACACATGAAGCAAATGAATGGCTCGTTACCAAGCCTCTGCAGAACCACATGACACGTGGATGAGGGAGAGCAGTAGGACAAAAACTCCTGAAGGCTGGAGTTTGGCACCAATGACCTACAGGTATGAGAACTTTCAGTTTGAGACATTTTTAACTGACAAAGTTTAGCTAAAACAGATGGTTCATCTGACTTAGAAAAAAGTTACACTGGTTCTACTAAAGGTTCAGAAATGATTACTGGTTATAACTTTAATGAAAGTCATTTAAAAAATCTGAACTCTTCCTTCAGACTAGAGCAAACGACAGGACACACACATCGTTCCCTTCAGCTCATTTTATATTTCAGGTCATAACCATCTCACTTGCTGTCAGCACTTCATCTTATATCAAAACCGTGCCAAAGTAAATATGTCTCGGTGCAGCAGCTGATGCTAGTGGGCTATAGGGAATCAGCCAGACTGGGTTTCCCTCTGATTTCTCTGGATTTCCCCTACGTGTGTGTTCCCTGACCTCTCTCCAAACAGCTCCAGCTACACTGCTTCTGCTGTAAAATGTATGGTGGGTGGAGGGGTCTGCTGGAAAAGGGAACACTCCATTTCAGGTCCAAACACATGGGCAGGATGCACATCACAGTTACGTGCACATGCCTGCACGCTCTTAAAAATACTTTTTGCACGTGGAAGCTTTTACTGTAACCCCTTTTTTTCTTTTTCTGTCTTACTCTGTAAACAGGCAATGCATGCATAGCTTGTAAAAGAAATACTGTGAAAGAGAACTATGAGTAATTCAGCTCTCAAGCTTAGTTTTTGAGGTGTGGTCCACCTTATAGGCTAAAAAAGCACGAACACAAACAAGAAAGTTGCTTAAAGACACAAATATTGCACGGAACACCATATTTAGCTCATATTTGCTCAGGTTTCTCAATGAATCTAAATGGCGCCATAAGGCTGAAACTATCACTTGTAGAGGAGCCTTTACTCCTCTAATTCCTCTAAGTGAAACTTCTTCCCTCAGTAATTATTTATACACCATCAAAATGCATTCATGCTGCTACACCCCTCGAACCAGCCCAGCCACATTCCCTCACATAACCCATCACAGAGTTGCATCCAATGCTCGTCTGATCTGTGCAGAGAGTAGTTCATCATCAGGTCACTCATGCTTAACTCATTAGTGGTAGTTAATGGTGGCTTGGTCCCAGGCTGCCGCAGGCACTACAGATTCTTTTTCCAACCTAGACCAGCTCTCTTCCACCTAGCAAAGATATCACAAGTTGCATTACAGCTTGGAGAGCTGTGGCAATTAATGCTCACACCTTAACGCACGCGAATCTAAAGCCAAAGATGGAAACTGGCCAAACCCAGAGACGTTCGATCTAAAGAAAAAAAGACAACCTCCTTCAAAAATAAAGTCAATCTTCTGTGTACTGTATATGAGGGTGTCCTCATGGAAAATGATAGTCTGACTTTGAAGTGAAGCAGCCTTGGAGTGACTGAATGTGAGATGCACTACTTTGAATATGTTGTGTCTAAAAGTGATTCACTGAAGCTTGTCCAAATGTGTTCACACCACTCTGACAAAACGCTCATTTAGGTATGTTGGGACACTACATGACTGAAGAATATGTATGATTAAACAGTGCTGGCTCTCTTTTTAAAGTCTCTCCTTCTCCCCCTTGGAAGCCAGCTTCCATAGCCATAAAATCAGTGGGGCTTTAATTTATGTCAAGTTCTGGGAGTTCCAGTAAAGATTAGCACAAAAATGTCAACATTACTGAACACATGAAAGGTTGACTGCTATTATACAAAAACCCTATTGTTTCTGTCACCATTAATTGGACAGAGTATGTGAGTCACACGAATTTGTGTACTTAAACTCATTATGCAAGTCTTATGAGTCTATGACTGGCTTGCCAAAATGGCAGAAATGTGCTCAGCTCTTCCATGGGATAATGTCACACTGTCAAGAGTCTTGTGGAAAAATGTTACTCTGAACACTTGTGACTCCATTGTTTGATTCTGTCCTGTTGCATTGCTTGCAGTTAATTAGTTTTGGTCATGATTTTCTCTGTTTATGTTAGGCTCCTTGTTCCTTTAGCAGCAGTCTGTACTCTTTTGACACTAGACACTCTTACATGGGTTATATAATGCCGACCTGGCAGCCAGGGGTAGTACAGTCAGACTTTTGATGGAGAGCACAAGCATGAATAGTGAACCTAAGCCTTGAAATCAAGTCTGCTTTCAAGAGTTTCCAAAAGATTCGGATGCCTCTTTCAATGAGGAACTAGATCAAAGTTTAACTGCTGCACACTCAGTTCGACTCAAGGTCTTAATTTGTTTTCTTTTAGTTTTCTTCCTTAATTCCTCTTCTACAGCAGCAACTCTGAGTGACCCTTTATGCATCTTTTTCCATTAGAGCTGAATGCAGAGAAGAGTCTGTACCTTTGGGCATGTGTGCTGCTCCTAAGACCTGTACTTGTTTTCTGACATACAGCAGTTTATTGTACACGTCTACACATAACTTTGCTAATCGTCCTTTCAAGTAAACAAGCATGTGATAGCTGATGTGAATGATTTGATGCCATGTCACATTAGCTACCTTTATGTTATTCAAGCAGAACATATGGTCCACAGCATTCACCAGCCATGTGAAAGTGAAGATTGAATGACCGTGACAGAGGCCTTTATATGCACCAGAGGCCGTCAACAAGCTGGATCCACAATATAGATGGATTACAGGAAATTATATTTACTATTTAAAGGAAGATGTGTAGAATTTAGTGACACCTGGGAGCAAAACTGCAAAATGTCAACAAGAACCTTTTGTATGCTCATATCATGTGTCTCTATTATTTTATGGTGTATGAAGTTTTGGTATTTGAGCTACCTCCCATTAGCAAGCATGAAAAATAAAGTCGTAGACTAATGTCGTATGCCAATTAGAACTCCACTACTAAGATTTCACGTTATTTTATACAATTTCTTGAAGGCATGTCAGATTTTTTGAGACAATATTTTACCCACTCCAAATCTTGTGTTGGCTCAATTGCATAGATGATAAGAAGAAATAAGATTCAATCTGAATATGATTTCAGTAGTAAAAAAAAAACATGCTACTGCATCAGAAACAAATCACATTTTCAATGCTTGAGTCTAAATCTCACAAAAATTTTGAAATGTTTATATTTGACCGCATTGAAGAAGAGGTAAACTGGATGGAACTTGCTAACGTAAAAAACATATTTTATTAAAATTTTATATTGTCAGGCAATATAAAGCAGCCCTTAATAAAATACAATGCAATTATCTCTCTGAGTTCTTTTCTATCCATTGTCCAAAAATGATCATTATGAAACATACAGTATGCAAACCTACTAAAACATGGACACCCATCTAAACTGAGTGGGAAGCTTGAGAATCTTGGTAAATGTGGAGGAACTGCAGAGATCCAGAGCAAAGGTAGGGGACATATCAAGAAGACCTCTATTACTCATGGACTCAACAAATCTGGCTGAGTGACAACACAAAAGCCGTTGAAGGACATAATATGTAAGTTGGTCTGTTTGGTACCACAATCATTAACCCACCTACTTGCAAAAAATTGCATCTTGTGCCATTGTGCATCACAATTTCCAAGCCATAAGCAATAAATTTGTAAAAAAAAAAAAAAGCAGTCTATATGAAATAATATATAATACATGTCTACTGCTATGGAAATCTCACAAAATAGTTTTTCTTAGCACAATCACTTTTCTCCTTTTATGTTGTGGTTCTTCCATATTTCTAAACGTTCTTTCATTTTTTCGTCCTGCCATACTAATACCCACACATTCAGCCTACTGGACCGTTTTGAGTTCAGCGTGATTGACGTGTAAACAAGTCACGCAACACCGAGAGCAAATTTTGTCCTCAGCAGCAGCTTTGACTAAGTGTGTGGCTGCCATGAAAAGAAGCAAACATGTTGCACAGAGTGCTGCACCTTAACAACAGAGCCAGTTTTCAGGACTGCATGGACCAGAGGATCCTGAAAAATGGAGACAAGTAGAAAAGAATGACTGGTGATATGCTTCCACATGTATTTGTGAAACTGCACAAGAAAGCAGAAAAGCTGTTATCATGCAGCTACAGTTTGAAATATTTTTCTTCTCTGTGCCACTAGTAGCAAAACTGCAGGCCACTACATCTAAAAGGGAAACACTGTCACAATTTTCTTTTTATCCCTGGATAAATAAGAATAACATTTGTTGACAAAAGTTTGTCAAGTAATTTAGAAAGAATGTAGATGGTGAGAGAAAAAAAAAACTTGGCAGACAATATGTCCTATACACAAAATCCTAATAAGGTGTGATGTTGTGTTGACAAGCACAACAGGTTATGTTTCTGTGACGCTCACAAGCTGGTGGCAGGAAAAAAGCAAGCAACATTTATGAAAAGAGAAAGCTTAAGTTTGCTGAAGGGGTGATGGGGAGCTCCAGGGAAAACACAAGCAGAAATGAAAGTGGGAACAATTTGCTGGAGGGAGGAAAATGACATGAGAGAGATTTTCCATTAGGACATAATTCAGTAAAGGCATATTTGGTGGATTTTAACATGTTTGCTTAGGCCACCTTCAGGCCAGAGAAGAACACAACAACATTAAAATTCATCCGAAAAGCATCTTAAGGTCATTTAGAGGCATTTTGGAGGGTATTGAGAATGCTTCTTATTATATGTGATGGAGAATGACAACTTGTTGACTGTTTTGAGCTTTTCCGGTATAATTTTAAAACAAGAATTGATAAAAAGATAAAATTCTTGAATTGAGTCAAGAATTCAAGAATTGAGTGATCAACTAAAAACAACCAGTGAAAAATTATAGGTTGGTTGCTGTGTGCATGATTCCCGTCATATAAGGATCATATACTGTATATAGATATACTGTATATATATAGTATATCTGTATATCTATATATATAGATATACAGTATAAAAACTCCTATATAGTGCAGAAAACTCCTATATATATATGGAGGTAAATGTTAGGAAACATTCTAGTGGCATCATAGGACAGTTGTCAGAAGTGCTTAGTTTGTACTTTATTTGTAGTTTTTATGCAGCTTTATTGGATTGTGAACCTGGGTAGTTCACTGACCTCTGACTTTCCCAGGTTGAAGGGTTTTTCTTTTTGTTTTTCTGACTGTGAACATCAAAAAGCCAACTTCCCAGAGCAAAGACGAGACACCATAGCAGTGCAGTCCTGTCATTTGTGCATCATAACTTTTACCAGAACAGATCAGTACAGGTGAACTGCAACCAAATAGTGTGTTTGTATATTTGTCTGGTTAAATGTGTTTTTGAACAGGTCTGAATGATAATAGATTTTGAAAGATAAAAAAATTGAGATCCTTTTTTCTACAGATGAAAAATCCCTCTCACACTCATCTGCACACAGATCTCTTTGTCTTTAAAATGAATGGTATGAGATATATGACACATCTGAACTAGAAAACGGTAAATGATTCATCAATGTCTCAATTTTTTAAGTCCCTTCACTCTGAAATTTTAACAAAGGTGCAAAAATGTTTGAGAGCCGCCGGACAAGTGACAATGACAGGATGGCATAGAAGACAAGAGCTGTATGTCCCAGGACAATGACTCCAACACATATCTGTCTAATTGGCTCTATAACAAACCTTTGCTGCCAGTCCAGGGGTGCATCAGCCCAGTACTGCAGAACATCTTCAACCGAGGATGAAAACAGGAACCTTGACTGCCTGCAAGATGTTGTAGTATTGTTGCTAAGATGGACAGACTGCTGTAACAGTCATAAGAGCTCTTCCAATCTTCTCACATTCACAAGTGCAAAAACAACATTTGACAAATGGCTGTCTCTTGATAAGCCACACTCAAGGTGACAAGAAGACTGCAGGAAGTTACCGCTCCCTGTTGAGGCAAACATTAATCTGTTTTTATACAGATATAAACACAGAACGTGGATTTTCTTGCCTCCCTTCCCCAAATAATTTGAAAAGCCCTGTGTTTTCTAAAACAATATAATAATTTAAAATTGTTTAATATGCTATGAAATGAATTTAGAGCTGACAGTATTTTGGGAGTTGCTCCACTCAACCCCTCCTGGGAATGAACAATGGTTAAAGCTTTTTTGTGATAGAAACCTAATATAAAAACAAAATAACAATTGAGTTACAAGCTGCAGTTCATTTTCCTTCTGGAAAATTGAGAGTTTCTATTGTAAAAGACACTGACTTCTCACTTTTTCCAGTATATGCTAATTGGCTTTAGACTCCAAACAGAAAATATTTCATATATTGCACAAATTTACTGCCAGTCAGTGATTGGAAATGCTTAGTAGATCATTATTTCTTCTTGTTATCATCATGGGTTCCTGAGTAGCCTAACTTCCATCTAGCCTTAGTAAACAAAGTAACTGGTAGTTTATGAAACCTTTCAAAGAGGCTATTTTTGTTTTCGATTGGGGTAATTATGTCCACTACTGTACTTGATGCACCAGGCCCATGGGGCTAAAGTGTTTGACTCACTGTACAGGAAGTAGTTTGTATTCAAGTTTTCACCCAAAATATTTTATTGTGCAAACCACTTGGTCTTTTTGGAGCCTTTTTGATCAATTAGACGCCATCGACCTTATAAAGTCATTTTCTCACATTCCTCTTACCCAGCACATTCCTGGGTGAAAGACAAATTAGATTTCACTCCAGAAATGATAAACAACCTGTGATCTTCACAAAAAGAATAAGTGAAAATGTATTGATTCACAATAAAGGCTGACACCCGCAACAAGAAGGCACACCCAAAACAAACCATCCTTTGTGAAATGATTATTTCAGGGATTTGTCCAAAGTTGAAAACATTGATTTACTTAATGCATATTGCATATTTTTACACTAGTGTACACCAAAGTATTACTTGAAAATAAACTTAAACATGAAGCAGTGACCAACACAAATGACTTTCAGAGGCATCATAAATGTTGGAATTTATACCTCAATCAAATTTCACACTGGTTCTCACAATCTTTCCTCAACAAAACTTTTTAAAGCTTGTATACACATCAAAGCTGTGCTTTCAGGACTCTCTCAAACTTTAGGATGGTTGCATATAATATGTATCATCCAAGTGAAAAAGGGAAAGACAGTTGCAGTTGTTTTGCACATCACAACACTAACTTAAGCAAGTCAATGGCAAAGTTCTCATAGCTGGGAATGGTTTTATACCTATCTCCTATTGATGTAAACAGAAAGCAAAACCCCAGACCCTGAAACATTTTAGCTACTCTGTGTTTAATTAAGAATCGATCTTTAGCTAAATGAGGATAAAAGCTATCTACATAGACAAAAAGGGAAAAAAAGAATTTCCTTTGCAAGGCAAATAAATTATGAATAAATGTTGCATAAATATTTCAATAACTCCTCCAGCTCTGACTGAAATGACAAAATAACATTAGTTGATGCGTGAGCGGGCCTGACTGATAATTCTCTGATTCCTGTCCAGCTCGGATGATCAATAAAGTTAATTTAGATGAAGAGAGACTGTGGCACAGCTTTGTGTTAGCGGCCTAATGACAGAACAAAGTGTTCGATTTTTAAAGCACTACTTTAATGGCCTATATACTTTGAGCAATGTGACTAAAACACAATTCAGTAATTATATAAGAGCCATTTACTGAATGCAGCAAAGATTCTTTGGACCTTATTGTTAGCTTGTGAATGGAAAGAGTGCCTGGACTCGTGTCAGTATAGCAGATTGTGTGACACCGGTGCTTCTTCTCTCCTGCAGGGATATTTTACTTGCCAATACATGTGAGCCATTCATAGCTTGCCCAACAGGATGGTGTTGGTGATTATTTACTCTTGGTTAGAACAGAGGAAAGACACGGTAATATGAGAGGAATTATCTTTACCTTGAGATGCATGGAAGTCTTTTGAACTCATGAACAAAAGACAAAAAAGTCAGACAAGAGTTGTGTTGCTGTGTTGATTTGACTTCTTGTCAAACATAGCAGCCTACTGAATGATGGTTAATCTGACCAAGCAACAGATGCCATCACAACAAAATGTGTTCAAGTCCCATTGGTGTTTTTTTTTGGTGCTGTGTCACTGTGTTTCAGCTGCAAGAGCTGTGTGCTTTTCTTCCTGAAAAACAGGGAGAAAAGATCAAAATGGATGCCAAAACTATTATGCACAAAAATGACTTTTTTTTAATACTGGAAAGATAAAAAAAATATTGAATTCTATTCTGGCACTACAAAAATACAACTTGTAACAAAACAAAACAAAAATCCATCACAGTTTTTCTTTCCTTTTATTGAGAAATTAAAAGGACATAATCTTGAAAGATTTCATTTAAGGAAGAATAAATTGCAGAAGCACATTTTTTTTAAAAATACACGCAGCAAGTGGGTATGTTGCATGTTTGTGCTAACAGTTGCTAACAGTAGCATAGGTGTATGGCTGTCAGAAAGCAGCAACACCATGGCATGGAGTTGGATGTATTATAGTAATAATAATAATACATTTTATTTAAAGTATCACAAAGTGATGCAACACAACGTTAAGAATTAATTAAATTCAATCAAAATAAAGCTCTAAACGGCTGTATTTACACATTGTGTCAAGGCTTAGACATGAATCTCCATGTCTGTGAACATGAGTCTGACACTCCATTTAGAGATTTGCATTTTCTACTACAGCATCAGATTGGATGGTAGTAAACAAAGAAAATAAGTTTGCTTTTGTTTTCTTCCTCTGCTAATGATCTGATCTACTCTTTCATTGTTTTGTGGTTTTGTGTTTGGCGCCACCTTTAAGTGGGTGGTGTAATTGTTGCTTTCAGTGTTCTCAGTAAACGGTGTGAGAGAAATCTAGGCAGCATAAAGACGACCAAAAAACGATGTAGCAAACCCTTTGTGGGCAGGTACAGGCATGAATTACGCCTTATGCATTTTTGTGTTGTATACATAATGTTTGCACTGGTCTGCAACTTTCTGTTTTTGTGTGCTTAACTGTTGCGTGCACAAGGAAAAACAAGAAAGCTTTACCTTGAGGGTATTCCAACCATATTCCAACTTTAGCTGTATAAATGAACAAAAACAGAAGTATGAAAACAACTAAAAAGGAACGTGTATTAAAGTATAAAGACACTCTTTCTTCTCTCTTTAGTAACTTGCAAACACTTCCACTCACTTTACTTTCTTGTATTACAAAAACACACAAAGGCTACATTGGAAATTCAAATGATATGAATTAATTGATGATAGTGTCAAAAGGTTGTTGTTTCATATTAACAAACCCTCAAGTTTCTCTGAAAATCTTGCATATAGAAGGCTGTTAAAAAAGTACACAAGTTATAATGCATTTTAATGTGACGAACAAATGAGTCAAAAAAAGGTCACCATTTACAACTCTGAGGCGGTGACAGACAGCCAGTGGACTTGGGAGGATTAGGAGACATACGGACACTTCCACTTCCATCAAATATTATGGAAATGCTGCCAGGAAGTGACTATCAATCATCAGCAAAGGGCTTTGTGTGTGTTTCCTGTGATAACCTTGTGATGCTTGAGTTCAGACGCAGAAGAGACAAACTTACAGTCTGAAGGTTGAAGCTCAGTTCTGATGCTTTTTGGGTGTAAAATGTGATAATGTGTTTTGCCTCGGCGCTGTGGGAGCAGGACAGAACGCCTCCAGGAGCATGTGAAACACAATCGGTCCTCGTCAGCTGTGGGTCAGCAATTTTTGCAGCACAGAAATAGGCTTTTACTGTCAACCTCTGTAATCAGAGTTTTAAACCCATATCACAACTCATACAGCATTTGTTTCTCATTTACAGTTCTTTAAACTATGTTTAGCTTGGCTAAAACGGGACACGAGCACAAAGAAAGTCTCTTAAAAATGAAGGGATCCTTTGCAACATACAGTTGCCCTGTCGAAATAAACTACTATAGCTGAGCTATTTCCTTGGGGGTGTTGATACCAGAAAACCCACAATGACATCAGTAGCTGGAGGCTCTTGAAGCCACTGGCCTGCAGCCATCCAGTTAGAGATTCCAGGATGAAGAGCTCCTCCCTCCCAAAAGTTGCCTGGAGAAGTTGCCTAGCCTCAATCAGTGGTCTGACAGACTACCGTTTCACCCATAAAGAACATTTCACTGATTGACCAGAAATGTCCATAGACAAATCCACCAGTGGCGCAGAGGGAGTAAGAGCAGCGGAGCACATTGTTGGATTGGTAATGGAGTGGGAAGCTATAAAACTTCTCTCCATTCAAGCTAATGACTACAGCATGTGAACTGCAGGCTTTCTTTCATATTCCACTCCCACCACATTAAAAGAAAAAAAAATAATAATTCCAACCAAAACGAAGGAAAAGTTGTGCTATATAAGAGGAAATTTGATTGCAAAGTTGTTTTTTTGTGTTCGCACACGTTTAAAATTGTTCCATCTGTTACACAAATCGAACCCCCAGTGTCTCTGTTATGCCAGAGAAAACAGAATCATGCTAATGCACATTCAATGGCTACTGCTGAACTAGAGTGACCTTTTTTTCTGGCTGTACACTTTTCATCTGTGAAATTATTCAAGTGATTTATCCAGTAGCCTGCAGGGAGCATGAAATCTGACACCGGCCACGGCACCTGCAAGGCTGCATTTTCAATGTGTAGACTGCTAAAAAAAACCAAAGGAAGCGATAAAAGAAACACACATGGTAGGATGAGATAGTTCAACTTTTTTTTCTTAGGTGTGTCCAGTTTCTGACCTGCAGGGTGTCCAGGTGCAAGAAGACCTCCTGCCCTTTCTCAAACACAAAACGCACAAACGCCTGCAGGTCTTTCAGGGAGGGCAGGACGAAGCAGCAGGTGGGAACTTTCACCTTTTCTTCTAATACTTATCATTAAAAAATAATCAGCAGTTTGCATAATTTGCAACTAACCGTTTGCTTTTGTACCCCAGCTTCCTCCCACAGTCCAAAAAGATTAAATAGTCTCTCTAACTTCTCCTTGCATGTAGGTGGGGGTGTCCGTGTGTGTGTGTGTGTGTGTCCGTGTGTGTGTGCGTGTGTGTGCGTGTGTGTGTGTGTGTGTGTGTGTGGGTGTGTGTGTGTGTGTGTGTGTGTGCATGGTTGTTTCTCCTGTCTTTCTCTGTGTTGCCCTGTGATGGACTGGCAACCTATCCAGGGTGTACCCCGCCTCTCGCCTGATAACTGCTGAAGAAAGGAACCAGTAGCGATAAGTATGCAAAATGATGGATTAACGGACAAACAGACGGCTGGACTGTTTTGCCCTAGTGAAAAAATGAATTGTATCACAATGCAATAACTATTCTATTCTGTACAGTTTCAGGTATCAGCAGAAAATATTTGTCACCAGAATCTGTTTAATGTAACTTTTCTGACACAAATAGTTTGAGGCCTTTTTTGTTTTGCACCCAATTAAGCTGATAGGAAGCCACCGTACATGCATGGCGGGATTCATTTTTATAATGTCAGAGTGGGTGAATTCCCAGACATGCTGAATGTTTACAGCATTTCGTTCAGTTTCGTAACCAGAAATTTTCAATGTAGTAGTTTCCTTCTGTTGATGGCTTGATGTGAAACCATTAAGAATGTGTTAAAATTCCAGGTTGTTTTTCAGTAAAACAGAAGAAAAAATAAACTGCTCTCAGAGTTTGATGAAAACATTTGCAGGGTTCTTTATTAATGTTTTTCTCTAGGCAAAAGTGAGCTATGAAAATGTCCCTTGTGAAAAGTTAAATCGCTGTAACATTTTTATGAAAATGTTCTTCCTTGTAATGTTTTAATTTTTGCTATATTTTGATGTTTACATTCTGGTCACTGATGTAATTAAAATTTTCAATCAACCGTGATCCTTTGTTTAACTTGGAACACAGATTTTATTTGTATGACACTGTTTATTCTCTTAAAAAAACAAACCTTTCTGGTCAAAAAACCTGCACATTTTGGATAAAAATGGAACAACAAATCAAACTTGGAATATGAACTGAAGTCCTCCGAATTACTTTTAGTGGGAACATTATAAAGAAGTCAGAAAAAAAGTCATTAAATAAAATTTAAAGGTATACCATAAACTGGTTTCCATCGACACACAAGCATTGCACCTCAAATGATACAATATCTTTTACCTTCTTTCTGTCCTTTGTTTCATACCTTCTATGACACTTGGATCAAATAAGAGCTACCTCAGGGAGTTAACCCAAAAACTAAAAAAAAATAACAACTGCCCAATATGAGTCACTTTATCAACAAGAAACTGCAATAAGTCCAAACTTTGTCATGGGATTCCACTGCAATTGATTGTGTCAGTCATAAATCGAAGTCTGCATGTTGCTCTGTTGTAATATTGAACTGCCCTGTTGTATCCATAATTTTGTTGATCCAGCCACATATGAACATCCTACGTTTGAATCTTTGTGTGGATCCTTGAGCACTTGAACACTCATAATATGATCCTTCAATGATGCAATGCAAGTTAAACAAACACTGTGATCAACAGGCACATGCAGAGGAGAGAGGATTGAGCCCCTGCCCCTCCACAGGTCTCTGCACGGCCCTGGTGATCAACTTAAATAGCTGGAGATCTGATTGGAATAGAAAACTGTTATAAATCTGGATGTTTTGCAGGAACAGGAAAGTTTTGTTTTCTTTATTTTTCCTCCAAATGATTCAGAACAAAAGGATTCACTTCCTCATGAAAGCAAGAAGTTGAAAAATATGTTCTGGTAATAATTTAAAATTTCTTGAAAAGCCTTCATTTTACCGGCCATATAAGTTAGGCAGGATCAAAAGCTGAGTAAAACCAAGCTTGTGAGCAAAGGTGACACAGCACAGACTGTTTACGAGTGCACATAGGGTGAGAGATCAGAGACACAGCATGACATATTAATCTCCTTTCCCCGTTCGGGGCAACCTGACACCACCACAACACAACAGGTAGGTAATTCAGTTTGCAGTTCTCTGCCCAGCCTTTTGGCTGCGAGATCGTTTGATCTCCATAGAGCTGTCTCCGCCTTACGCAAATGAAGTACTCACTCATATCTTAATGTTCGTTCAGGAATCTATTCCCTAAAGCAGCGTAATAAAAAAGTCTTGGAAAACAACTTTAAATGCATTATATGGCAGTTTTTATTGTTTACTCAAGAAGAGGGATCTCTGGTTGAGATTACAACCTGTTGGTCTGTGGCCAAAATTCATGAATATTCCCAGCTGTTCTGTCCAAGGATGTAATCCACAGATCTTTTACAATTATAGCTTGTGTACCCTGTCCAAAACGAGCGTCTCACACATGCAGTTGCAATATGTCTGCTTCCAAACCAAGCATCTGTTAATGATTCTTATTTTAGTATTTAATACTTCCAGCCCACCAAGACCATTTTCTGGAGGAAATTGGTCTTGATAATATAATTTGGCTCTGGTTTCTGTGGTGAAAATGACTGTGGTAGAAGAACGAGCATTAAAAAAAACATAGCAGGTATAAGTTTGGACAAAGAAACGAGGCAGGCACTTTCCTAGTGTTCAATATCACACTCTCATGTTCTAATCAAAAGAATTATACAGTTTTCAGGAGATTTTTTACATTGAGCAACAGCAGAAATGCTGAACTGTTTGCAACATGCTGCTAAACTAGGTAAACTATAAATCTGGAGCCTGCTGCTTCTTTGGCAAAAAAAGAAAAGTACATCTGAGAAATACAAAGAAATTAAAGAACTGAAAGTTTAAGTCATTTCTTGTTGGCATTTTCACACTATCATCAAAAAGAAAAAAAGATGCTTGTTAAATGCAAGCATCCATAAACCTTCAACTTTAAACTTGAAGACAATAGATTGTGACTCAATCCCAAACATAAAAGAAGGTAAAATTATGTGTCTGAATTTAAAAAGCGACTTGATGAATCTGCACACACAAATTAAAACAAAAAAAAGGAACGACGGTGCAATTATAGGCTTTGACCGACTGAAATTATTTCGAGGAAAACAGCTGGACACTCCGGCTAGGCGCAGTTTTCCTCTTTTTAGTTATACTTTCACGAGGGTCAATCAACATCTTGTGAGAAAATTATGTGCTGGCAAACTGTTAAGTCTTTGAACCTCAAAGTTGTCAAAAAAAAAAAGATTTTGGCACAGAAACATGCAATCCCATCACAGTGGGAGAAATACTTATTTGATTATGTGCTGAATTTGTTTCGCTCACTTACAAAAAATGAACAGAATCTAAATTTGATGATGGTTTTATTTTATTGTGGGGAGAAGAACATCAAGGAAAAATCTAAAACAAATAGCATGTACGGGTGTCATTTACAGAAATAAGTATTAGATATAGGACAGAAAGGCAAAGAATGTTTGGAAAAACAGATATTGATTGTTACAGGCAATCTGCAACAAATTTCTGTCTTTCTTGTAGGGGGATCATATACTTATCAATGGGATATATATATATATATATATATATATATATATATATATATATATATATATATATATATATATATATATATATATATATATATATATATATATAGATAAAAAAAAAAATTCCCTTCTCACCCACCGCGGGTGGTTCTTATCCTCTGAGCTCGGGTCCTCTACCAGAGGCCTGGGAGCTTGAGGGTTCTGCACAGTATCTTGGCTGTGCCAAGGACTGCACATTTTTGGACTGAGATGTCTGATGTTGTTCCTGGGATCTGTTGTAGCCATTGGTCCAGTTTGGGGGTGACTGCCCCGAGGGCCCCGATGACCACAGGCACCACTGTGGTCTTCACCTTCCAGGCCCTCTCCAGTTCCTCCCTGAGGCCCTGGTACTTCTCTAGTTTCTCGTCCTCCTTTTTCCTGATGTTCCTGATGTTGTGGTAGATGGTATTGCTACATCTACCACAACGGCTTTCCTCTGTTGTTTATCCACTACGACAATGTCTGGTTGGTTCGCCATTACCATTTTGTCTGTCTGGATCTGGAAGTCCCACAGGATCTTAGCTCTGGCGTTCTCCGCCACCTTTGGGGGTGTTTCCCACTTTGATCTCGGGGTTTCCATGCCACATTTGTCCATCAAATGTGGCATATACCAAGGAGATGCTCTGTCCCCGCTACTGTTCTGCATAGGCCTGAACCCCCTCAGCCAAATTATCAACAAGACTGGCTACGGATACCGACTCAAAAATGGGGCCAACATCAGTCACCTTCTCTACATGGATGACATCAAGCTGTATGCCAAGAGTGAGCGAGACATCGACTCACTGATCCACACCACCAGGATCTACAGCACGGACATTGGGATGTCATTCGGAATAGAGAAGTGTGGTCGGCTGATCACCAAGAGGGGGAAGGTCATCCGCACAGAAGGGGTCTCACTCCCAGAAGGAACAATAGCAGACATAGAGGACAGTTACAAGTACCTAGGTATACCACAAGCAAATGGCAACCTCGATGAGGTCACAAGGAAAGGAGCCACAGCTAAATACCTCCAACGAATAAGGCAAGTCCTGAGAAGCCAGCTCAATGGCAAGAACAAAATCCGTGCGATAAACAGCTATGCCCTGCCAGTAATCAGATACCCTGCTGGAATAATTAGCTGGCCAAAGGAGGAGATAAAAGCCACGGATATTAAGACTAGAAAACTACTAACAATGCATGGAGGGTTCCATCCCAAATCCAGCACCCTGAGACTGTACACGAGCCGCAAGGAAGGAGGCAGAGGACTAGTGAGTGTGAGAACCACAGTCCAGGACGAAACAACTAAGATCCATAAATACATCAGGGACAAAGCCTCAACAGACAATGTGCTCAGTGAATATCTCAGACAACAGGGAACGGAGGTTGAGGTGCCAGAGATACCATCATGGGAGGACAAGCCCCTACATGGGATGTACCACCAGCAAATAACCCAAGTGGCTGATATCAGTAAATCCTACCAATGGCTGGAAAAAGCTGGACTCAAGAACAGCACAGAGGCCCTCATCCTGGCCGCCCAGGAACAGGCCCTAAACACCAGAGCAATAGAGGCCCAGATATACCACACCAGACAAGACCCAAGGTGTAGGTTGTGCAAGGAGGCCCCTGAGACAGTCCAGCACATAACAGCAGGGTGCAAGATACTGGCAGGGAAAGCGTACATGGAACGACATAACCAAGTTGCAGGCATAGTGTACAGAAACATCTGTGCAGAATATGGACAGAGGAAAGCCGTTGTGGTAGATGTAGCAATACCAAGCGACTGCAACATCAGGAAAAAGGAGCACGAGAAACTAGAGAAATACCAGGGCCTCAGGGAGGAACTGGAGAGGGCCTGGAAGGTGAAGACCACAGTGGTGCCTGTGGTCATCGGGGCCCTCGGGGCAGTCACCCCCAAACTGGACCAATGGCTACAACAGATCCCAGGAACAACATCAGATATCTCAGTCCAGAAATGTGCAGTCCTTGGCACAGCCAAGATACTGCGCAGAACCCTCAAGCTCCCAGGCCTCTGGTAGAGGACCCGAGCTCAGAGGATAAGAACCACCCGCGGTGGGTGAGAAGGGAATTTTTATATATATATATAATGTTATGTTATAAATGTTAACCTTTCTGTAGTGTGCTTGACAGTATTTTCAGTTGACATGCCGCCTTTCTATATTGAAATAAATTTGAAGACAAGAAAATGTGAAACATTTTTTAAAAAATGAAATAATCATTACTCTCATGGAAATTTTTTATGACTTTATACAAAGATTACACTGCACCAGCTACAGGCAACGTATGAAGCTATACCTTAAATTTGCTCTTAACTGGATGAGTCCTAGTGCCTATTTTTATCAATGACATATTTGGCCAATGGCCGAGGGATAAAAATCCCTCAAAGCTCCCTGTCAAACTCTGTTGTCAGCCTACAAAGTGGATTTCTTGTTGTTGGAATACTGCTCTCGTGGAATTTTTTATTTTCTTCTTTTTTCAGTCTGGCCCTCTGCCCTTTTTCCTTCATTACACTGTAGGCCTAAAACCCCAAAACCAATATGACCACAACCTCAAGCGCATGGGTCCCCGTTTGCTCACTCTGCTGTCTCATCTGAATAAGTCTGAAGGGGTGCTGAGTGGTGATGTCATGGGGTGATTTTTATTTCCAAAGCCCACGCGATCGAATGAAATCCACACTGGTTTAGAGACAGATGAGCAATTAATGATTAGGAATGAACTCTGTCCCCTGCAGCTACAGCGGTGAGTGTGAAGGAGCAGCTTGCAAGGACATACATGGCTAATTAAGAGCTGTTCAGTTTATGAACACTGATCACATAATGTAATGTGACACACTTGTGTAAGAAACGAGGGCGCTATTAAGCTCCGCTCATCCTGAACTGCGTCTGCAGAGATAATATCGCTGCTGCGGTTGGAACCCCCAGAGATGAGCTGTTGAAGACGGTTAAGGATCTATCGTTACAGGGCTAAAACAGACGATCGCTAAAAATCGAAAAACATATTCAGTTTAGAAAAGCTTGTAAAGTGATTTGTAAATCCGGCAAATATACAGGACATAGAAAGATTAAGATCATTTTTTGTTCAACAAAGTCCAACTCTGCTATCAGGCTTTTTTCATGCAGCTAATATTGCTATTTGGCAGAAATAAACCAAAATCTGAGTCTCAAAGAGTTCAGATTTAAGGAAAAATATGCAGTTCTTGGCACAGAACTAAAATGCTTCTGAATTGCTGTAGCATCATCTCACACTGAGAAATTTTGAAAAATCCCAAATTGTATTTGAGTACATTCATTCGGGGGGGAGGGGAGGGGGGTTCACATTAATCAAAGTATATTGTTTTTCCACAATCAATGTGTCAAAATTGTCAACCCTAACAATTCCTAGAAATTGAAGTATTTAAATAATTGAATTTATTCTTTATTATTTAAGTTGGTTAGTGTAGGAAGATGTAACTTGACACATTTGAGAACATAAACTGAAGTAGTGGCTGATAAAGCAAGACAAGGACTGTATGTTCAATTCACCACAATCCACATTGAGACGGATAACACAGGAAAAATTGATAACTACCTAAACTTAGCCTTTAAAAAATGGTAACAGGTTCATCATCATGTTATCATAACCATGCCACAAAGTTAAAATAATACGTTTTTTTAAAGCTACATGTAGTTTAGACCTCATCTGAGTGCTTTTCTTATTTTAGGCTTGTTTCATACATATAATCACTTTCTGGTGGTCAAATTGTGTCCATCTGTAGAAGATTTAAGAGAGAATGAGATCTAACTTTTGCTACGCTCAACAAAGACCCACTGCAGTCACATTATGTTCCATAAGCAGAACAAAATAAAGTGACTTGGGTTTTCAAAGTGCACTTCAGCGTACGTTAATCGTTCCTTAATGATGCTTCAGCTCCTCTGGGGATCTGCCAGTAGGAGAGTGACTCTTTATTAGATGACTATTTTTCTTCTTGTGACGGTTAGTTTTAGGAATGAGATAGATCAAGATTTCTTTTGCATATGACTAATTTATTCAGAAACAAAAAATCTTATAGCCTAAAAAGTAGCTGTATTTCAGCCTAACTGTGAGATCTCAAACCATTTTTACCCACTCAGTGCAGAGGAGCTTCAAGCTCCTAAAATCACAAAATAAGAATCTGATGGAGCGTGACAGACATTTAAGCTTTGCTTTATATTTAAAGTCTGCGCTTACAGGAGTCTCCTGCTGTCACTTGTAAACTAATGAAACTGAGGTGTGAAATCCAAGTCAATATGAGACGACTGTCATCTTAATCAAAACAACTGTGAGTCAGCAAGGACAGGAAGAGCTGCGTTACAACAGGGGAGATAGGAATGAACAACAAACTGCTTGTCTAATAAGTCTGAAATATAATGTGATGACACAGCAATAAAGATATTTTTTCAGCACTTAACTTTTAAAGTGACTAACCTTATCTGGTATAACCAAGTTGAGCACATTCCTCTACGAATAGTCGAACTATTCGGCCGTAAGATGAATAGTTTAAAAGCAAATCTCAGAAATGTGTCATTATCATTAGGAGGAGAAATTATCTGTCCTTGACTGATCAGACTCTGTTCTCCTTTCTCTTTCCTCCAAGACACATTCCCTTCTGTTGTAACTCGGACATGATTTATTTGCTTGGGTCTGCATCACAAAGAGGATAAATGTGTTCAAATTACACAGCTTATTGCTCCCTGGTTTTGTTTACAAATTAAAAAGGCAGCTGCTGTCATGCTGATTCCTTTCTTGCCATGTGTGTTGATCTATCTAAAGATCTATGTGGCTCTAAATGTGAAGACATTTTCATGTTTTGCTCACTCATTTGTTTTTGCCACGTTATTAGGCATGTTGCCAGTGTCGATTTTGTTTTCTCTTTTTTACATTCAAAACTCAAAACCGCTTGTGGCATTTCAACAAGAAATCAGGTTTTGAACCATCCTCGCATGAAAGCACCTTGCATTTGCTTCACCTTTATCAGGTGCATATCTATAATTTGAATCTCTCATCCCAACACATCCCAAAGGACCTCTGCTGGATTGAGTTCTGGTGACTGTGGAGGACACAAAAGTACATTGGGCTCATTGTTGTACTCAAGAAACCAGTTATAGATGATTTCAGCTTTGTGACATTGTGCATTGTCCCTAAAGGTAGCAGCCATCATAAAAACACAGTTATTTTAAAGGAATGGACATGTTTAACAATACTCAGGTAGGCTGAGGAGATCAAACAGTGCTGAGTTGGTACAATATGGCCCAATGCCTGTGACAATGTGACAATGCCTTTATATCGGTATTTTTTGGTGTCAGTCAGCTTTGCTCTGTTGTATTGTCTCTTCTTTCTCAGTTGTTGCAATTTGAACCTATACATTTCATGTATTGTGCTATTAATAATAAAAACAAAACTGTTCTATTCTTTTTTTTATTATTTGCCTGGTTCCTCAGTCTGGGCTTGAATCATCTCCACTCCAGCAGCCATTAACCGTAAAACAGAGGGGCTCCATGACTACAGGGGTAAATATTCTGTATCACTCACTACTAGATCCTTTTGAGAGGAGAAATAGCGGAGCTGTCAGCTTTTTATCACCTTGATTCTGACCTCATTTTATTCAATAAAGCTGAAATGCTCTCTGAAATCAATGCCTCTGGAAGACTTTTAGAGCGACACTATGGACAAAGTTTCCGCATGAAGCATAATAACGAACAGTGCTGTTTTGGAGCAAACAATTAAAGCTTTTATTTCAGAGTAGACAATCAGCTTGAAATGTCATAATCGAGTTAAGTACCCACAATTGTTTTTTTCTGATTTGCAAAACCAGTGACGAGCATGTAAACAAATAGATCTGTAATGAGGAAACACATCTACATAAGGTCTCATGACCCGTGAAGCAATAATGTTACAGGCAGTTGCAGGAGCATCTGACAGTGAAAACAGAGAGCAAAAGTCACCAGGATGTCTTGTAGAAATTTTGAACGGGTTTCTACAGGGATTCAGTTTGGGTTTGAAATGCTGTGTTTGTATGAAGCAAGTGTTTGGCATGTGGTTTATACAGACGTTACAGTAGCAAAATGTGGGAACCGGTGGGTATGTAAGGGCAATACAACTCAGACTTGAAATACTATTATTTTAAGTCTACAGCATCTCTTTTTAGATACTGTCTTTGGACTTTACCTCTTGTAAAAGGCACTTGCCATTACACATATACACATGTCAGTGGTTTGGTGTATCATTTTGTCTTTGTGTCTTTCTTTTAGTTGTAATCATTGAAATTTCCAAGTATTCCACAGTTGCTCTGGCAGTGCTACTTTTAGGCACCACTTACACAACAATAAGCCACAGTCGAGCGACAGGAAGATGAAAGTGGATGGCACAGCTTTCCCTACAACAGAGTCGACCCTAATAGTTCACTTTAGATCACAGCTCACCCTCGCACCTGAGACACACATGCATGAGCGCATACACTCTCTCTCTCTGTCACGCACATGCTGGATCCCAACAAAACGTGAAGTCTATTGTTTTTAGGCTCTCGGTTCCAATGTTTTGCACCTTGTTTTCACATCCTGTCCTCCGCCTCTTCCTCTTCCTTCCTCTATCCCGGCAACTTTGTCTTCATGACTGATTTCACAAAGCAAGCAGCACATGCTGCAGCGCAAAAATTCATGCTCGGGGTGTAACTGTGCAGCTGGGTGAAAGTATAATTTAATTTCTTATAAAAGTTATGCAGGTGTGCAGAAGGTTATAATTACAGGAAAAAGTTTTTGCAATTAGGAATCAAAGCCTACGGACCATTAATAATTTAGTAACACGATGAAAAAAAATCTTTCTTTCACTTTTGCACATGTGGGACCATTTGCTTTTTTATTTCTGCACACTGAGGTGCTGCGTTCCTCAGTATAATAACGGTTAACGATTACAACTGGAGATCAGAAAGCCTGGGCAGGGACTCAGCTGGCATTCAATTAGTTTGTTTAAAGCAGTAGATGGGCGAATCAAAGTTCTGCCACCAAAACGAGTCAGTTCCAGTAAACAGTTTTGCCTCTCAAACATTCTTTCCAGCATGCATTTTTTTAGTATGTTTGGAGATTAACTCAAGGCGAGGACCATGTTCTCATTCAATTCTGCAGCTCATCCTCTACGGGCTCATCCTGCGCTTTACAAAGCAGACTTCCAGCTGCGCGGGGCCGAGCTGCAAGGTGACACAACATTGTGCCAGGTAGACAACTGACAAACACACCTGTTTCACTAGAAGCTCCTCGTCCTTTCGACTCCTCTCCATCGTATGAGTCAGAGCGCGCTCTGATTTACTAGCGAGAAACTGATGGAACTAAAAGAACAGAAAATTATAAAAGTGGGTGAGTCATTCATAGTGGCCTTTATTCACAGTTGTCCTGGATAGTGGTGTGGGTGTTTCCCAGAAATTACTTCTGTTTATTGCATGTACCTGTGGTAGATTCACCTTCACATGTGAAAACAAAATAAAAATAACAAGATGTTGTTGTTTCCAGCATTTGGAGTTTTCTACTTTGTATTGGAGGCAGCTCAAAAGAGCATCTTTGAGCCTCAGATGGACAGGGATGTACTTCAAGAGTACAATCAGTAATTTTAGCACCATATGTAATATTGTACAAGGTATGCAACACAATTGTTCTTCTTTTTACCACAGTTTGATGCAGTGGGACTCAAATAAAGAAGCTGAACAAATGATAAAACTTTAATAACAGAAGGGCTGCTAGGCTGGGAATCCAAGAAACAAACATTAATCTAATAGGAGCAAAAGAAAAACAACCAACAAAAAAGTATAATTATCCACTGGTTGAAAGAAGCACTGAGAACAAGCATCGTATAAAAAACAGAACTAATTACTAATCTATTTAGGCCAAATTATCTTTCATTTAGGTGTCCAAAACAATAAAAGTCTCTGCAGAAGATGAAGAAGGCCCAGAGGCACAGCTTTCTAACCTTCAAAAAACCAATGTTGAGTTTTTGTTTTCAGCAATGCTTGGAAATAATAGCAAAAGTAATCTTCAACTCACATATGTTTTTTTCTGTAAACATTTTCTGGGACCCAATATTTACTGTAATGTCTAGTTTGAACTGTTATAATATATTGCATTTGGCATGAAAAAGGAAAATTCCAGTCACATAGAACACCTTAAACACGCAATCCCTACTGTGTGATATAATGGTGGCAGCATCATGCTGCTGCAATACTATTCCTTACCGTGAACAGAGAAACTATTCAAAATTAATGAGGTAAGATTGAGCTAAATACAAGGGAAGGAAACCTGTTACAGGCTGAGGACGCAGGTTGCAGCTTGCATTGGTCAGTCACATAAAATATCCTAAAATCGACTTAAGTTTTGGTTGTAAAAATGTGAAAAAGCACAAGGTTATTGATGCAATTCACTGTGTACAATTGGCAGAAGATTGTAGGGGGGAAATACTGTATATGCATACATTTAGGCAGGGGGCCTCGAGATAAAAGGTGTGTAGTACATCAGATTTCAAGACTGACTCGATGAGAGTGTAGTTACTAAAATACCCCATAGATGTTGCCCTGGTAACGGCACTGCAGAGTAAACATTCTGTGAAATCTTTGCTGTGTTATTGTGAACAGTGGTGGAGCCCTTTCCTCCATTGCTTCTCTTTTCTCTATCTGGGAAGGTTGCAACAATTTGCGATGCAAAGCATCAACTACTGTACAGGAATGACCCGGTGCCATTACATCTCAATCGCCTGTAGGGGGGGGGGGGGGGGGGTGGCTGGGGGTATCTGCAAGAGACACGGGGCCAGTCCCCGCTCTGCACCCACTCTAGCTTCATCCGGATTGTAAAATTATGAACAAGGATAAAAGAAAAACAAAACATGCAACAGAATTCTAAGAAATGTGTTTTGGAGAGAGGGAATAGTGTTCTCAAAAGAGAAAAGAGGCAGCTTGTACGAGGCTGCAAGAATTTTTTTGTTTGTTTTCTACACTGTTTCTGTTCTAAAGCTCAAATAAACACGTCCACACTTCAGCACACCTCCACACAGTCTCATGGGAAAGAGCTGAATCTGCAGATTTTATGAAAAGTCAGAACGTATGTGTTTAGCAAAAACATGCACACAGATAGAGAGAGCACACTGAAAAGACGAGAAGGTTATTTTAAAGGTTGTAGCCCAAAAACATTCTGGAAAGGAGCTAAATAAGAAACTAGATAAATCCTGGCATAAAACCGTGTCTCAGCAGAGATATGCTTAACTGCCTACTTGAGCTTGCATAGGTTCGCTTTTAATGCTATGCCGATCTTAAATTTTATATTTTGAGACTTGCAGCAACTGCTAATTAATAGAATTACTTCTGAATAGTTTCAAAAGAGTTATCTGTCGACGTCATAGGTCTTTTTGCCCTGCAGCAACTTTATAATGCATTAATATTTGATTAGCTGAGAATTGGGTCCACAAATGTTTACCAATCCTAGTTCATTTCATGACATTATGTTATTGGGATTACAACACGTATAAGAAAGTTTGTGCAAATTGTGAACTGTAAAATGCAGCTATTTTTCATAAAGGTAATCAAGCAAGACTTTAGTCACATCTGCATCCTGCCTGCGGCCATAATTGGAACTAAAGCCGAATCTACAAAAATATTCCAACTGGAAAAAGTCACGAACAAAATAGACATTTACCTTCTCCTCTGGTAATCTGTACCAGATGTTGCTAGTTCAGATGGGGGTGGAGAAAACCCAAAAGAAGTAGGAGTCAGAAATTGGGAAAACGTCCAGCGATCATTTGTTTTTAGCACTTTAGATATGGATATCAGGATTTGCTCTTACATCATGTGCACAGCTCTGCCCACTCTGCACTGTAAACTACAGTTGCAGACTGTAGTTTGATCTAAAGGAGATTTGTCATGGCTCAGATGCGCAGAGATTGTCTGTCTCTGCAGCATGTAACGCAGTCAAGGCTCCTCGACTTTCAAAGCTCAGATTGACAGAACTATTAGAGCCCCGCAAGACATGTAGGACGGGACAAGGTTACCTCACCTCTGCATTTACTCCTCGTCATGCTGTTGGCTGACTGTGAATATGTGGAGTGAATAGAAAAGCTGAACCAAAACAAGAATGAGAAATTGAAGAAGGAAGGCAGAGGGAGTGAGAAATAGGGAGCAGAAATGAGACAAAGGAGAAGTGACAGAACAGCAGCAAGAAGGCACAAACAAAAACCTAAAGTTGTTCTGCTGAGTCGCTCAGGCAGTGCAACGGAGCTGATTGTGTTCTTAAAAAACAGAAAGGAAATTGTGTATTCACTTAACTCAAATATGTAGAGTGGAGTGTAGAGCATGCTGTAAGCAGTGACACAAACATAGTCTGAAGGTCAGTGGTCTGAGCTCTCATGGGTGGTAATGGGATACTGGTCCAGTGGAACAGAATTGGTACTGCATCAGCAGATCTAACACTTGCTTAAGAACCAATAAGCCCTGTTCTGAGCATGTCTTTATGCTAATTTAGTTTTCATGTGCAGGAAAAAAAAGCAGAAAAAAAAAAAAAACATCAAACATAACATAAAGCAGTCAATTTAGGACTCTTCCATATTTACTCCAGTTTAAAAGGGCTGAAATCACACAAATCAATCACCTCAGGTCCACTTGATTGAAACATTAAATCACTCAGTATTCTTTGGATCTTTAACCTTTTCCAAACTCAGACGTTTAGTTTGGAGGACTTCTGACTGTTGAAGTGAGACAGAAAGACATTATGAGATAAAAAGCACGAATGTAGCATTTAAAAATGTCTCAAATGACTGTCAAATCAGCCATTCCACTTGTATGGAAAATAGTTTCAGAACAACTCACAACATGCACCAATCAGACAATCCAAGAAAGCAAAAAAATAAAAAATAAAATCTTTCCACAAACCCTAAAATGTCATCAACAACCTACAGCAGGCCCTCAACTGTTGATTTTATAGTTCTTGTTGTTCTATCAGAAACTCGGTGGAGTAGTTTAATTGTGACTGAAAGTGAAGAAAAAAATGAAGTCAAGACTAAAGTTTGGTGTTTTCATGCACAACATTTTCATCTCCAATCTACACCATGTTAAAGCAGGTCATGTAATCAGTACTATACTGTTCATTAAATCATGTCATCAATAATGTATTCTATTGGTTGTTTATAACAAAGAGCATGGTATGTCATGGTTCACAAAAAAACCCAAAAAAAACCAATTGGTTTAAATAAATAAATAAACAAATGTTTTTGGTGAATCCAGACAAAGCACTAAAATAAAGTAGAGGGAAAATTTAAAATATGACAAAGACTCAAGCTGATGCTATATTTATGCTGCCAACCAATTACCGCAGACTTTAATGCACTCCTACTTGTTATTTAGACAATTTCTGTTTCATCAAAATCAAGATGCTAAAATGGTTACTTGAGAATCCACCAGTCGTAATTATCCACATCAAAAAATCCAAACTATTCCTTTAAACTTCAAAAGACTTGTCTTTGGTGTTTAAGAACCCCACTTCAAATGGCAAAGCCACTGCTGTCACAGAAGATATGCATTCTGGATGTTTATTCACAGTTATTCACAGCCATCACATACATGTGGAGGAGTAAATTAGAAGCTATAATGTTTCCGATCCCATGCAAGATACAGACAGCACCGCCACCCTAGAGCTTCTTCAGTGAAACACTGCTCCATTTTTTTGTTACTGTCCCACTGCCTCTTTCACATACAAGTGACTGAAACACACTCGGACAGAACTGGGGTTTTTCCTGGTAAGATATAGTTCCTGATTTGTAAGTGCTCCAGATGAGGCAGGCCGATGGAGAGTGGGCATGTTTACGCTGATGAAATCATATGTGACACTTCTTTAAGGTTCCACGTTTATTCAGATCCAAAGCAGTGAGCTGCAGAAAAAGGGTCTGTAATGACAAAGAATAATTCTGTCCTCCAGTGAAAACAGAGGGTATATACAGTAGTGTGTGTGATTCATAAAAAAAAAAAAAAACAAGTTGAGAGGAAATGTCTTTATATCTGCCACAGGAACCAATATCTGTCCAGTGTTTATTAAGCTATACATAGTTCTGCGTTCCTCATACACAGAGGGAACTGGAATAGTTCATCTGCTCACGGTGACTCCAGAAATCCCACATAAGTTTGCACCCACACTGCTGAGCGTACTGAAGCCAAGGATTAGTGAAACCTGCAGAAAGTTTGACATTGGCAGCTCAGGGAGTCAAATAGTAGGAAACCTTCTTCACCTTGAGTAATCCTCTGATCATGCTGACGACACCTAAGGATTTATAGAGGGAATATAATGAAACTTGTTAAACTTAAAGGAATAGTTTGACATTTTCAGATGAAGTGTTCTCTTAGCTTGATAAGCGTTAGCCAAACTATGAATATAACAGAGCAAGCACTTCTGTGATATCTAGTATGATATAAAACAGCTGATGTTTTTTGGTCTTTAGACAGATGTTTAAAAGAGCACTGTCATGCAAACCTCTACCTAAATAATGCAGTTTTTAAATTTGACAGAGTAAGTGGTATCGTTTTAGCAAAAAGGTGGGGGGAAGTTTTCTT
This sequence comes from Xiphophorus maculatus, assembly GCF_002775205.1. Taxonomy (NCBI): domain Eukaryota; kingdom Metazoa; phylum Chordata; class Actinopteri; order Cyprinodontiformes; family Poeciliidae; genus Xiphophorus; species Xiphophorus maculatus. The sequence continues at coordinate 17,108,939 of NC_036444.1, read as the reverse complement.
TGGATCTTTACCAGATCTGCCAGCAGGTCTGTCTGTGTCTCTAAATATGTGTGGTTTTGCATGTATTAAAGCTCCATCTATCCATTTTCTTAAACCCTTATCCCGTTGGGATCCAGCGGGGTGCTGGCGCCCATCTCCAGCTGTCAGCGGACAAGAGGCGGGGTACACCCTGGATTGGTCGCCAGTCCATTGCAGGCATTAAAGCTCCAACAAATGAATATGTGTCTTGATGCATACCACCACATAGCTTCCCTTAGCACGCAAGATATTTTCTCAGAATTTCATCTAACTTGCATGAGTCTAAAACTTGTTTACCACAAACTTCCCTGTAATTTCCAGGCCAGACTGGATGATATTTAAGAGGGATCATTTCACTTTATGTAAGAAAAGATATTTGGAGCTCCAAAAGAACATGGTGATACTGACGCTTCACCCAGCTAATCCACTTGCTGGTACTTGTTTGCCCAGACTTCCTCTCTTGCTATAAAAAGACATAGACACCGCTTGTTTGGGTCTCATCTCTCACCAACAGCATCTCTTATGGATTTTCCTGTTTTGATCCTTGCCATCTGTGCCTCTTTCTTTCCTTCTATTTTTCATCCATAGTCAACATAATGAACAATTCATTCATGACTTTAGCTATGCATTTATTCCAGTCTAGAAGTGCTGTGTTATTCATCAAAGTAAAAGCTCATTCAGAGTAACAAGAAGGTAATGGTAAGCTTCAAGGAAAACACAATGAAATGTCTCTAGAATGGAAAGAAATTACTCTAAAAAGAGCTGGAATTGTGTTGATTCTATAATAAAATTAATCCACATTTGTGGTAAATACATAATTTATGGTAATTTAAAAGCAATTGTTGGGTTGACAGTGTTAGGCCTATTATGAGGAAAATCTAATTTTGGTGTAAAAGGTCAAGCATAAAAATGAGAGAAAGCTCCTGAATTATTCTTAGCTGCGGCAGTAAAATGACTTAGAACAAAGACTCTGAGCTTTTTACCTCATGATTGACCATAATTGGGCCAGACTGCAATGTTCCCTTCAAGGGCACAAGCTCCATCTAGTTTACATTCGACGACTGGTGAATGGATATGTGTGTGCTCTGCAAAAATGCTGCACTCATTTGAGCAGCATGTGGATTAGAATTAATGAATGCCAGCTCACCAGCTGCATACATCAACACACAAAGAATTGAAGCAAACTTCTGCGACGGGAATGTTATACAGCAGCAGATTAGCACATTTTTAACGGGTATCAGTTTTATTTCTTGTTGACATGTTGATTATCATTAAGTGTGGTAATTGTGTTGGCGCGTGTGAATTATGCCTCGACTGTCTTTGACTGCTGTTGTGCACTGAATGTCCCTATGTGGGTCAATAAAAAAAGTGAACTGAAGTGCATAAGAATAAGGCTTTGTTACAGAATTGAAAAATGAAGTGCAATCTATTGCAGGCATTGCCATCTGGGTGCGGGACTTACTGTATTCTATCACTTGTCGCTCCTTAATCAACTGGAGTAAACTTGGCTGGTGTTCTCCCTCGTTGTTCCAGACTCTGTGTCTCATCAGCATTTCTCATTACGCTCAGAAACTCATCATTTATCCCACATCCCCTTGTGGGTCCTGTGTGAGTCGGCGTGTGCTTGCAGCAGGTTTTTGTGTGCAACTGTGTGCTGCTGTATGAGGGTTTCCCTTAGTACAGATATGTTATGTTTCACTGCTAGACATAATGGGGACCAGTCTCCACTGGTACAGGGTGGTACTGCTGCTGACTGCAGTCATTCCTGTCTGCCTGCTTTCACCACATCACGTTCACCAAGCGTCCACCTCACACAACACAGACACACAGATAAGCAACAAAAGACTTGTGAATGTGAGGGGCGGGAAGCTCCACTTAATCACCCCAGAAAAAGGCTCTTATAACAGAACAAACAGTGTGGTGTAATTATTCTAAAAGCACGCACATCATACTCTCGACATGTGCCCTGACTCTATCTAAAATCTGTCTTTTCTGACATTTTTTTATGTTGACTTTAAAAGGAAATCCCACCTGGGTTGCGCACTTCAAACTGTAATGTTCCCATTGTTTCCAAAGGATGTGCTTCAGCACAGTAATTTGCCATTTTTGTGTGGCCACTTTGCCTTTTTTGTTTTCCAGAGTGGGTTAACCTCAGGAAGGTGCATTCTTTGAGTTGAAAAGAGCACACATTATTGACAACGAATGTGAGTTCCTGGCAAGAAAAAAGCAAGAGTGAACACAGCACAATGCCACAGAGCAGCAAGACAGTTGTTCAAATTGTCTCAAATTACCTCTCTGCAGTGTACCATTTCACAGGTTCATGGCAACAAAACAAAAGGAAGAAAGGTGTTGCTGTGGATCATTTCTATAAACTTTGCAGGTTGTGAGACTGTGAAAGATGCAAATATTGAATCAAAACGTGTAACTGATTTAAAGGCTGGAATATTCCCTGGGGCTTTTCACATTTTTTTCCACATGAGGAAAAGATTAAACCAGAAAAAGTAACTTCAGATATTTAGCCAACTTCACCAAGCCAGAGGTGAAATGGACAGAGACCAAATGGACAGATTTTTAGTACCTAAAGCTAAAACACAATATGTCTGGCTTGTGTGAAATGGCTGCCAGGAAAAAGTGTCTTCTCTGTAAAGAAGTAGGATAACACTATAACCTCTAAAGATAACTTAGAGGTTACTTTAATGGAATTTACTGATTAGTTTCCTGTTTACCAGGTACTTTCCCATAACTTACTGTGTACTTTCCTGAAATGAACAGTTACTAACCAGGTTCATTCATGGTAAGTTCTACAAAGTAATTTCTAAGTACCAGAAAAATATCTGGTAAGAGCCATAAAAGAAAATTCTTAAATATATCCTGGTAAATCCCAGATTGTATCTGGTAAGTGACCAGCAGGTTCCTTGGTAGTTTAAGGAAAATGTCTTGTTAGTCCTGGAAGGTAACCTCTAACAACCAGGAATGTGGCTGATAAGATAAGCAGCAGGAAAGTACCTGTTACTTTTGAAATGAACTTGGGATTTTCCTGGTAAGTACTTTGTTAATTTAACTAATGGACCAGAATGTTTTATTAAAGTTCCAGAATGTTCTTAGTAAGTTGTAGGAAAGTAACCAGCAATTCAATACAAGCTCCAGAAATGTACAGCATAAGACAAGCTTCAAGAAGGTAAAAGACAAGTTTAGTGAAATAACTTGAAGATTTACAGTTATACATGGGCTATTTTATGCAAACATGTTTGACAATAACATAAATCTCCATTTGGCTAACAAATAAACACAGCACATCACAAGTACCTCATATCAGCTGACAAGCTTGGCAGCCAAAGGTGCATAACTTTGTTCTGTGAGTCGAAGCACATAGATGCTTTGCAGTCTACCAAAGAACCATACCAGCATATTCTTTAATCAGACATGGGGCCTTCTGACCAACAACTGGAGCTTATGTGTTGGGTTATCAACAGGACAATTATTCCAAACATAGCAACATCATATTGAAAAAGAAAACAAGCAAGGTGTGTCAATGTTGTAGTCAAAGTCCACACCTTATAGAAATGCTGCAGTGGGAGCTTAAGAGAGTGGAATTTAAAGTGAAATGTCAGCAAACCGAAATGGAGTGAAAGTGGATCTTAATTCATCCACAGATGTGGGAGGGAAACAGAGAAAACCACTTCACAGGGTATTGCTGCTAAAGATAATTCTTTATCATTTCTGTAGAATTTCTTAGCTTGATTAATGCATAATTTTGTTACCTTTCCCACATATTTTAAGGTAAGCATACTAAATATGCACACCATCACTGGTCTCTCAATATGGAACATTTTTGAGACAATTAGTTTAAAGACTTTTCTACTCATTACACCTTAGGCATATTAATTTTTTGTCCATAATAAAACCTTAAGAAATAACACAACAGAAATAGCATAGGCTATGAAAACTAGCATCTACCTTCATTCTTGACATCAAGGTACAACAATAAAACAGAATTTTTAAAAAGTGAACAGTTTCAACCCAATCAGCCTTGCCTGAACTTGAAAGTCGTGTCACAACTGTGAGTGAGATTGAGAACCTGTCCTCGGGGTGACACAGATCCCTGAGCACTGGATATAATGTTCCGCTAAATTCATTTTCTGTGACATGCACATGCCTTCAGGAATATTAAAGAATCCCTGTGCCCTGGTTCTGATAGGAGTCAGAAGAAATTGTTCACTATATGGAGCAGTTTCCTGTTCCGACAGGAACTCGCAGCTGAAGCAGGGAAACCCAACACCCACTTGCAAACAACACTGAGTCAGACATGGTGAGGAGCCCCTGACGTCTTGATGTATATGTGTATTATGACAATGTGTGTTTTGGGTTTGTGTGTAGTAGGGCGGCTGGGGGGGGAGCTGCCATATGGTGGATGTGCCAAAGCGTGACTGCAGCAGTAGGTGAAAACAGACCTTATAGAACACGGTAATTATGGACTCTGTGTTAAAGTCTGACATATCAAGTCACGAAACAACCAAGAACAAGCATTTCCGCATGTGTTTAAAATTGATGAAATGCAAAGAGAAGGAGCCATGCATATTTTATAATGTACTGTACATCCAGTGCCTTACCAATAGTTTCACATTACAAGGAATAATCACATTTTTAAGCAAACTGACAATGAAAAAATGATTCCTGAAGCAAAGCATTGTTTTCTGCGTTGATATAAAATAGCCTTCTTCTGTAATTTAAAATTAATTTCCCTATTTATTATAGGGACAATAAATAACATTTCTATTCTGTTCTCTAATTAGGAATTTATATTGCAGAGGTAAACCTTTCCCTCGCTGCTCCAGTCCTACAGTTAGTCCAAGGCATTTTTATATTTACAATATGAGTGTGACGGTAAAATAAAAAAAATTCATAAAACTCAAATTTACTACAATAAAACTCAAATAAATCATATATATATAAATATATATATAAAGAAAAATGTATCCTCTGAGAAAAAAAAGGGGGCTGTTTGATTCAAACAGCAGAAAAAGTAACCAGCATAGCAAATCTGCAAACATAATCCATTAAAGATTAGATTTGTTTTCACTTTTTGTCACATTCATAAATGTGTCAAAAAATCAAACAAATTTGAGGATGAGTTTACATCTAAAATACAAAAGGCAGTTGTCAAATGCTGATCTCATTTACTAAGGAAAAAATACTCAAGACCAACTTGTGTGAAAATATAACTTTCCCCATGTTCAATATTGAATTTCTTATTATTAACCACAATATTGGGTTAAATTTCATCAGTAGCCACAATCAGGTATATTATTGTCTATAACTCACTGTAACTCACTGAAATAAAGCACGTCTAACAAAAAGCAGGCCATGAACCTAAAAAGTAACATCTAAAGCACTGCAGCGTCACTTTTCCTCAATTAATGTCACTGTTGATAATTCATCAACAGGAATAACTAGGCAAAAGTGGCATTCATGGGGGACTTCCCATTTAAAAACCACATCTGTTTCATATTTCTCAAAAAAGAGACATACATATATTTGATTAAAATGCAGGTGCAAACCCAAACTTGGTCTTTTACGCTCAAAAACCCTGCATTGTGATTGAAAAGAAACATAAATGAAATGTAAAAGTACTGATTTTCAGTTACTTGGTGGCAATTGTTCAAAGGGCAGCAGACAATCATTCTAGCAATTACTTTGAGCCTAACATCCATGTAAATTAATATCTTTACAAAGTTTTCAAATGTTATAGTGTGGTATGCAAACAGTGATAGTTTTTGTAAAAAGAAATTGTAAATGAACTTTTGGGAGGAAATATTATCATTTGCAATAATCAATTGGGAAAAAACTTATAAAAAAATTTTTAAAAGACACAGCGTCAGCAATCATAATGAGCCCAACTGAGATTGCTTGGCAGGGCATCTTCTGCCTCATATTAATCCAACCATGAAGCACCATGTATTCTGTCATCCTAGAGCCGACATTAAGTTCTACAATGATTTGAGCAACGGTTACTCATCTGTTTGACTGGAGTACACGTGATGGCCTTCACTCCCTACCATACGTCACCGAGCGTCAGCTGCCCGTGACTTTATCGCCGGTTAACCACCGCTCCTTCCTTGCACCTCCGCTTTTAATACATACTGAACACTGCAGACCCGGAACACAACATAAGAGCAATGGAGATGCATTGAACCAGCTGGCTAACCAATTCAACCCCTCTGATGTTCAAATGCTTCCACTTGACAGTTCATCCTGCTTCCAACACGACCAGATGGAAGATAAATGTTTACTTAACCCCTGACATGCCATAATATTATGATGGTGGTGGTAAAGTGCTAATTGTTATGAAAGTTGCTTAAAGGATTTAAACTCTGGTTAGACAATAAAAAGTATAAAGGAACACAAAAACACAATTGGCTTTTGATGAAGATAAAGCATATGCTTGTTGAGGGATACTTGAAATTGTTCAGGGTGTGTACTTCTTTTTTCCAGTGTAACCTCATTACTAAGATAAAGACAAGACAGGGAGGAACCCGCTGAGGTAACAACCTTATTGGATTTGTGACAGCACAGAAATGGAAATCGTCTTTGGTGGATGAGATGCAATAAAGATATTCATAAGAGCTTCCTCACAAAGCTGGGTCACCAGCACCATTGCCTAATACAAAAAAATCACCTCAGTAACTCCCGCTTGGCAAAGGGAGACAGATAGAATAAATGGAGCGGTGCAGGGTTCAATTTGGCGGGCAGAAGCTCTGCTAAGGTCAATCCAGCTTCTGTTTTACTGGTTTGGTTTTGGCAGAAGGACAAAAAAATGGCACTCTTTGCTTCCCCATCTCTAAAGTTGAAAGCAGAAAAGCCACTTTAGATTACTGAATGTTTCAGAATAAATCTTAGATTTTTTAGCATGTTGGCAAATAATCCATTGACATTTATACAATTCTATCCATTTTAATCTGTAATATCTACTCATTAATAGTAATTTGCATAAGCTTACAACAAGAAGTTAGCCAGCTGTACATGAGATTAAAGCTTCTGAAATGGGATTTTGTGTTTGTAAAGACTTATTTTCAAAGTTTAATGTTCAGAGCTCCAAAGATAACAGAGCAATTAAATCATGATGTAAATGATTTAATCATCTTCTTTGTTTTCTTTAACAGTGCTACCAAATTAATCATTTTTGCTTTGCATATTTCTAAGACCTCTATATTTTAAACAATGTATCAACTCTTGTATTAAATTCAATATTTGTCTAATGTCCTCTGATGGAGGATTTAAGCAGTACAGGTGACAAGTGCCAGTTTCATTTAAAGTCTATAATGGCAAGAAGCAGTTTTCATGGAGTGCAAAGTTTTGAAAGACTTGCTGCAGAAAGTTAAAGTGAAATTATTAATTTTGACCCCTTATTACACTTACAAAATAATAACATCTTGTTAGTGTTTTGAAGTAAAATTGACAAAAAGTGTGAGTATAAACTGCAAATTGTTTACTCAAAAAGGACAGGCTATTTTCTACATTTGACAACAGTCTCCTGTATTCTCTATTTGTCCAGAAGACATTTTCCTATTCCATGAATAGAATAGAATAGAATAGAATAGAATAGAATAGAATAGAATAGAATAGAATAGAATAGAATAGAATAGAATAGGAAAATGTTTTCTATTCTATTCTATTCCTATAGAATTTGTTAACTGTTGTATTTAGTGGCCAGGCTATTAATGGCAGGACAAGTTAAACAAACAACATCCAAGATGGGTGCTGTACAATTCTACGTACGTGTCCAACTGATTTAATGAGATACAAACAATCAGAAGTGCAAATACTGTTTGATAAAGCCACTCTCTTCCTGCAGCCATATTGAATTGAGTTGATATGGGATCTCTGACTTAACAAGTCTGCAATTCATGAAGAATTCAGACGTAAGAGTCAAGCTCCAGTAGATTTCTCGGAAGTAGAACTTGTGAGATTTTCACTACTAAATACAAATTGGAAACCACATTTTCTGAACTGCTAACACCCTATTACTCTGCATGTAATGTGGGGTTGGCCATTATAGAACCTTTGACTGAAAACTCTCAAAAATGACATTAATAAATTAGAGCTTTTCCACCAAAGGAGCAACACGGAGTCCACACAAAACAATGATTAAACGCTACATAAAGGAGAATCTGGTTCAAAAGTACAGGCAACCTTCCCATTTAAATGCTTCAATTTATTCAGCAAAGTACTCAAAATGTGAGTTTGGTTCTACACTATAGTCCAACACTTAACTTGGGTTTAATGCCCCGTGCCACTTTTCAGGCTATAAGGGTTATGTCGACATTCTGCATGTTCCAGTTGTTTCACTTGTGTCTAAGTCCTGCTCATTGTTCCCATGCACTGTTGAATGATGTCCTCGCCTTTTCTAGAGGGGAAGGTTTGGATACTGGCCAAGTGAACAACAGAATCCCATATTCAAGACAGCAAAACAGTGCTCATACTCATTGATATCTAACTCCATGGCACTTGTCTCTAGATTTTGTTTTTGGTATGTGTCATAGTATGTGAGCAGTGTGTAAGTTTAACTTAAGCCATCCAAAGAAAGTTAGACAATTCTGCACTGTTCTCAGCAGCTGGAAATGGAAACAAACGTCTAACACGTCTGACATATAAAACCAGTGGAACAGTGAAGGTAAACCGTTCTCGACACAATGACAGCTTCCTCTCAGTGATTCATAAAAACAGTCAGTCTTTCTTGCTCCCTGTCTATCTGTCTGTCTCATCCCTCTCTCATTCACTCTGTAGCTCAGTTTTATTTACATCAGTCTGCATAATGCATGACAGCACACAAGTCCCACAAGGCTTTTCATTATGTAAACCTGTTGCAAGAGGAACATCCATCATTACACGGGCTTTGTTTGAGTAGTTTCTGATTGGGAAAGCAGGAGTAAACTCTAATGGCAATTTTACATTTCTAAGCCAAGAAGTGAACGTAGAATCTGTAAAGTGTTTTGCGGATCTGTTTGTGGTACAAATAACTACAAGAATGAAAGAGAACCGCCCCCTACTTCTTGGGAGGAAAAAACCACTTCTGCAGGGAATCACTGATGGACACCAGCAGGGAGGGGCCCTTTAACAAAAAGCTCTGAGAATGAATCACTGAACCTGAGTGTATTGGCTCTACCCTTATCAGTATGCACATTAAGAAAACAACTGCATGTAATTTAAGATTGATATCAGGCAGTTGTGTCTGCAGTGCCTGGAGAGAAAAGGAGGCAATGGTGATAAGAAAAGAATGATCCTCCTTTCTCCCCTTCACATTTCTGTCATTCATTACCTGCCTGCATATCCTTGTACTCTTAGCAGCATTGCAGCTGAATGCATTAAGATTAAACGTCATCAAGTATAGTGACGACGAAAAGGCTCAAACTTCTCCTGCACTCGGAGAAAGGACGAGTTTGCGAGTTTCTCTTTATTCACGTGTTAGTCACCAAGTGAAGATATTAAACTATAAGCTATTTTTTACAGATTGCTGAAGAGTAGAAACACCCTGTTGCACCGACTTCCAGCCCTCATAACTCACCACTCGCATTCTTCCCGCAGATCAGGTGTTGCCAGGGCTGCACCGACCCCCACACCTCTGCGTCGCCGTTGACGGCCTGCTCCAGGACCTCCACCGTGAACTTGGGGATCCCGTTGTCGCGCTCCAGCAGGGCGCTGCGCAGCACCCGCGCGTACACCTCGCGGAAGAGGCTCTCCATGCAAGCGGCCAGGTAGATGGCCGCATGCTCGTGGATCCTCACCGCGACCCTGCTGTCCACCATCCACCTGAAGAACTTCCCCACGTTGAAGATGAGCCCGCAGCGTGCCGACTTGCCTCGGCTGAACTTGTCCTCGTCCGTGCTCATGTTGTACATGGACAAGGCACTGACGGCCGCGCCGATACAGCTCATCGAGACGCTCCATGACAGGATGATCTTTATGGCACTTTGTACCTCGTATTTAGTGCATTTAGCGTAGCGCAAGCTCAGGCGCTGCGCCTCCTTGGCGACCCTGACCAGGACGCGGCTGACCAGCACCGAGAGCCTAAGCAGGACGTCCTGAGGGGGCGTCGGAAGACTCATCTCCTCGTCCTTGCACAGCGCGCTTGCAACTTCCCCGAGGCTCCATGGCACATCCTCAAGCTCGGGTAGTTTAGCGCACTGCCCGCTGCACTCCAGGATCTCGGCGTCCTCAACCAGGACCGTGTTAACAGTGTCCAGACTGTTGTGTCGACTGTGCATTGAGTCGGTTAAATGCCAGTAATCCCCCCCATGTGCCTCTGAGCAGCACAGCGACGCACTGGACGATCTGAAGGAGTCAGCGGCTCCACCATAACCAGAATCTAGCGTCAAATCCTCCAGGGTCCTCGCTGCTGACTTGCTACTCCTTGCCATAACTGCACTTCATAGCTACTGTAGAAAAAGAAGAGCTTGGGGGAGAGTGGGGGGAAATGCTCAAAAGATGGTAGTTTGGAATCGCCTTGCACGGGTTCTGCTCACTGATTCGTTGTTGCCTTTGTCTGTTTGTTTGTTTTTTTCCTTTGAGGAAAGTCCATCCAAGCCTGAAGTAGAAAGTTAGATTGCAGTATTTTACTTCAGCGCATCAACGGTGCTGTACCAACGCAGAGCCTGACACATGGAGGCGGGGCCCTGGAGAAAATGAGAATACCCCTCAACCAATAGACTCTTGGGAAGGGACAAGAAAAGAGTTCTAATTGGTTTGCTTTAAAGGATCAATAAAGGAAACGTAGCTCATGACCAAAAAAATAACGGACATGATAAGTGGAGATCATGAAAGGATTTTTTTTTTGCTTTTTAATTAAAATTGTTTTGGAAAGAAGAACTCAACTTAATAATAACAACAATAACAATAATAATAACACTAGTGGAGACATAAGAACAGATCTTTTCTAAGGTAAATGCAAAACAAATGCACTGCAGCACGTAATGACTGAACCTTTGATTCAAAAGCAGCTGATTGATTGTGTTCATGGTTAAGGGACAAGTTCGAAAGAGTATCAGGCTATATGGGCCCCATGTCTGATCGTAACATGATTCAGTACCATTAATAATAGATTGCATGCATAATGCATCGTCGTTTCTCTGAAGGAGAACTCATCGAAAAGATCCAATATTCTTTCTAGGACATGTGCTCTCTAGATGATCCTCAAGGTCTAACTTGGACTTCAGCTTCTTCATGGACACCGACTGCCTTCTTACCGCAGTGAAAGGACACAAAGTTCAGATGAGAAATCTGCAGTCATACTCGGAAAGATAAGTGTGGTAATTCAGTTTTATGTAGTGATTATGGCAAAAAAAAAAAAGAGAAGAAATTAAGGAATGAACTGCGTCAATGCAGAGAGAGTAACATCTTGAGGTCATGACAGAGAAATAATGTAAACAAGCTGCAAGGACTGCTCACTGAGTAGGGTGAGTTTGCATTACAGATGCAGCAGAAAGCTTCTGCAATTGACAGCAGAGTGCTTATGTGACTGGAGCAACAGTGAACCCTGGTGTTGGGGTGATTAACAACAGTGCTTTTTTCCCCCCCAAACAAATTACATTCTGACAAATTTAGAAAAATATAGAAAAATTCTATAGCTATAAATAACCAGAATTGTAAAGGAAAGGACATTCAGATGTCAGAATGGTCCAGTCAAAGTAAAAACCCATATGTGAGAATCTGTCACAAAACTAGAAATCATCAATTTAAAAATGCTTCCAATACAGTTTGACTGTTTGAGCTGTTCTACAGAAATAGGTAAAAATTTCTCCCTGGATGTGCAAAAAGGGAATACATCAGAAGATCTGCAGCTTTAACTGCAACAAAAGTGGAAATATTAAGTGAATGCAGATATACAGCTTTCTTTTCAGACCTTCATTTGTAAGAAATTTGGGAAAAGAAAATTTACCATCTTTACTGGAAACTGGTTTGTATTGATCTGTGTCATGAAATCAACATAAAATACATTGAAGTTTGTGGCCGTAACATAACAAACTGCAAAAACTATACATATTTTTGCAAGTAGTGTATATGTAGCTAATTCATAGCTGTAGAAAATCAGCAAAACCCTCTGCAAAATGGCTAATTTAAAAATAAAAACATACAATTACTAATGTGTGCAACATCAAACATGTTTGTGTAAAAAGAGAAGGAGTCTACCATACATCTGCTTTGAAACAAGATGAGGCAAACACACGTACGTATGCTAAGATGAAATTACATCTTTGTAGCTCATTAGAAATTACCACACATAATAATATCAAAAATGTGAAAATTGTGGATTTATTTCATTATAAAGAAGTTGTCAGCTGTAACATTTTTGAGTGCTTAACAGACAAAAAGCCGAGGCGGTGATTGTAGTTACATCCTTGGTACCATTATGAAGTGCTCCATTTAACTTAAATTAAATTAATTAAATTATTTTTTTCCACTTTAAAAACCTTCTGTAATTAAAATTTTATAAAATTGTGACCACAAATCCAAAAGTTGGTCTTTCAAGCGCAATCAGGACACTGAAATGCTTCTGGTGGGTCAGCATAAAGGGAGAGTACAAAGCTTCTTTGGTGGAAAAATTGCTAATCTAATTAAAACCCACCACTAAGCAGTTTTGGCACAAACCAGTGACCTGGTTTCCAACCATTGTGCTGCTATGGTTTGTGGCATGTTGGTCTGCTCTTCTGCCTGCTAGTTCATACCAGTTTATTATTACAAGAGTGCTATCTTTATGCTATTGGAGATGGAAGTAGTTATCTTTAATCAAAAACTTTATTAATGAACCTTTGCTAAGCGACGCATTTGTTTAAATGTTATCACACTGGCTGCCATACCTTGACACTCCACAGTCACAGAAAAAAAAATCTAAAACTAACATTCTAAATTTGACCCTAATCAGCTGTGTGGTCAGTTAGCTTAGATGTGTTTGTTTTAGAAAAAGCAAAGCATTCAGGGACAATCTTATTATTCTTTCAATCACACAAGTAAATATACTATTAAAACTTACAGGAAAATTTGAATTTTAGATATAAAAGTAAATGAAGAGCCAAACTGTTCAGGTACATAGACTTTGTTTCAAAGCATCTCACATTATTTTCTTGGTCAGATTGCCATCTAGTGTCAGTTTGTAAAGCTGCAAGTAAAAGTTAAGTTTGTGCAGTTAATTTTGATCGTATTTATTAGTGAAAGAAATAAAATTTACCTGAAGAGGACCTGAAGCAATTCTCTTGACCAGAAATAGTGAAGGAACAAGAGGTCTAAAGGCATAAGACTTGTTTTTCGTGTAACATGGGTCTCCAGTTTTTCCCACTTATCACCCCTAAATTGGCCCCAATTTTCTTAATCTTGGTGATTAGTCCATACTTACATAAGAAATCAGTCTTATCCACTGATTTTGTCCACCTCAGCAATGGACTAATTTTACATAAACATGTTTAAACATGGATTTCTTTTCCACACATATTAAATGTTCTCAAATGAATTATTTTTGTTTGTTTCAGCTCTGAAAGTAACCAAAAGTGTTTTTAAAACCTTGTCTCCAATTCTTGTTTTATTTAAATCTAATATTTATCTCCACATTTACATCTGGAGTATAAACTGGATTTGAAACACTGAAGAGCAGTGTTGTTTTATGCAGCAAACAAATTGTATCAACAAAAACGTGTATTCAGAGTAAAACGTCATGACATCCTACCCCTGAATAATTGAGGTCGAGGAAACTGGCTACATGAAAAGCACCTACATGTCTAACCTTTTCCCTCAGCAAATTATTCCCAAAGCATCACACTTCCAACTCTAAGCTTTGCATTTGGCATGAGGTTTTTCTTGTGGAATGATGCTTGGCTCATACTAAACATGTCCTCTGTTTAGTAGGACATGTTTAGTCCTACTCTGTTCTGGTGTTCAAATAATTACGTTCCATAATATCCCATAAATTCTGATATTTGTCTACATTCTCTCTGGAAAACTTTAGTGAGAGCCTCCTGAAGGAGAGGATACCTTAATTTTATAAAGGCCTACTCTGTGCCAAAATACGATAAGTATTATTCTGGCTAATAGGGGTTTGTTTATTTATTCTTTTAAATTACTTCCTGTAATAACAACAAATGCTCCCGTGTTACACGCGTTCAGTAGAATCCATGTCACAGCTGACCGTTTTATGTAATTTAACGTGACTCACATCGGTTTGAGATTATCGCTCTTACGGATGGGCGGGGATGGCCGTGACCGAACGAACGTACTGTTCCTGTTTCACCCCTGCGACCGCTATGCTAAATCAAACGCACCAATTAGAATGAACCTCGCCGTGTGGCGCGTGACCATCCGGGTACTTCTGTGTAGTCACATAACGGCAACTAAGGCCTCTGATTTGCTGCGCGTAAAGTACGTTTCTGTAAATTATTTCAGGGTTTTACACTACAAAAAGACGCATCCACACAAACTATGTTGTATTTAGACTTTAAGTCTGATGATTAACAAATGCAGTTTAACGAAAAACGCCATGTAATCGACGGCTGTGAAGCACATTACGGAAACGTGACGGAGAAAGTCTTACATAACTTCCAGTTCTGACCAATCAGGGCGCCTGGTTTCTTCCTTCTTGTGCCTGTGGGTGGAGATGTTGACACACAGAAGAGACATCTTGTAGGCAGCTGTTAACACGCGTAGTGTACATTTACAGCATTTACTGTGTTCGTATTTTAAAATAGTTGTCAAATTTACCTGCATTAATTATAGAGCTAGCAATAAACCGTAAACCTTCGGACGTTTTGAAGGTTTTTTTTACGTTTTAGCGACGTGGGTTTGAGCCATCTGAAGGTGTCGTATTTCTACACTCGCTTTTTCTTCAATTGTCGCTACTAGCTTGAAATAGTTTCATTTTTAGCTTTTTTTTTCGTGGGTGTTTTCACTGTGTTCCGGGGTTTATCTGCGTCTACACATGCAGCCAGAGCTGCTCAGCAAACCCAACTCGGTGGATAAAGTCATGGAGCAAGGTTAAACTGGACAAACCTGCTAAAAACTGCGGAGCAGGTTGAAAACTCTGTCTTTCGTTTTTGTCTACTGTCAGAACAAAACGTGAACGGACACCCTCTTTGGTTTGCTTTTGTTTTGCCACTGGGAGGACCACCCTCTTTATTTTCAACGCTGCGATGAAGAATTCAGACAGCATGGGAGTCAACACCATCCATTGGTTTAGGAAGGGACTGCGACTGCACGACAACCCGGCTCTGAGGGACTCTATCCGGGGTACTGACACTCTGCGATGCATCTACATTCTGGACCCATGGTTCGCTGGTTCCTCTAGTGTTGGCATCAATAGATGGAGGTAAGAGTTTGGACAGGAGGGGTCATAAAGATATTTATCTGAACGCCTCCATGGGGACTTAGTGGACCAACTTCTGCTGGATTTAATTAGACGGTATGAATTAGATGCTACGAAATAACTTTTGCTCAGCTGAAGGCTTTCTGTGTGGGGTTTGCATGTTCTCTGAATGCATGTGTGGGTTCTCTCTGGGTACTCTGGCATCCTTCCTCCATCCAAAGAAAACAAACCTGTGGCTGCTGGAGATAAGCACCAGCCGAGCAAGGATTAGGCAGGTATGAAAAATAGATGGACGGATGGAAAATAAATATCTTATGAAACTTTAAGTTCAACCTCCTGATTCTTTATTTAATCCAAAGTTTGAATAGAAACCATATAACTATATATATATATATATATATATATATATACATATATATATATATATATATATATATATATATATATGTATAACTAAGAATAAGGAATCGTTTACAATGACTTTATCATTATAATACTGTCAAATATTAATTATTGTACTCCTAATGTGATAATCTCCTGTGTGACTGACTATTTAAAAACACTTTGAAATTTAGATGCTTATCCTACATTATTTACTTTGTTTTGCGGCACTTCTCACAGAAGAAGGATCCCAACAAGTTGTGAAGCTGCTACTCTGAAATACTTACTAACTTGGTATTCATCACAATCAATCATTTGCATTTGAGTTACTTGAGAACTGTAGATAATGGGTTTTACATTTTTTATTATTATTTGATTATAAAAGTTTTTCTCCAAATCCCAGTGCTATTCACAAAATAACATTTATTATCTGCCATTTTTAGAAATTCACATTCTTCATTTATAATCATGTTAGTTCATAATCTCGTGGTCTTTCATATTATTGAGAAACACTACTTTCAATTTATCCAAGTGAATTTCTTTTGTAGACCCAGTTTTATTAGAAGCAGAAATTGAATTCTCCACCACCCATGCGCTGGTTGCTAGTCTCTCTGGGTTGCGTCTTTTGCATTTATTGATAGAGTATACATCTGTAGACTCATAACTGTGCAGAATCACAGTGCAAGCACGGTGATGTTATCCACTGCACTGCAGTGAGTCAGCCCACTTGGAGGGGATCAACCAGAGAACAGCTTGCATCTCAAAACCAGCACAAATAAGAAGCTGATTGTTGAATCCAGCTGACTTGGAGGAAATCACCATCATCTATGTCATTAATAAACACAAGTGGAAAAATTGAAAGATTCCTAGGAATGTGAACCTACTTGCAATTTAATCATTCATTTTATTTGTATTTACTCTGTCAACCATCATATCTTTGATACATCATGTTCCGTATGAAAATTGTAGATTTTCCGCAGTTAATCTGGTGCTATGTGGCAGTAGCCACGTGTTGTTTCAGCCCAAATTATTTTTTGAACTTTGATTTCATTTCAACTAATGTTATCTAGGCACTAACAGTGTAGACCAGTCATGTCTTGGTTAAGGCTCCAGGCAAAGAGTTGCTGGTCTAATCACCATATTGCTAGTTCTTCTTAGCCGTTCAGTTTTCATGTTAGACTCAGAAACAGTGTCAATGTGCCAATGTTTTTATGTGGTTTACTTTTTAAACTAACTTGTCAACCATCATTTTAGAGGTTCTCATTGAAGCAGTGATAGTCTCGTATAATTCAGGGGCCCTGGGCTGTTTTTCCCTAACATGATCCAGACATGATGCAGTCATAAAAATAAGTGTCTGAGTTGTGCAGTATATCCAACCTCTAAAGAGTTCATTCAGATCAACTATGCTTGTCAGTACTGATCTTGTGATTGCATTCTGTGTATCTGTCAGCATAAAATATAAGTCATTTGGTAACGTCTGTCCTTCTGTTTTCTCAGGTTTTTGCTGCATTGTTTAGAGGATTTGGATGCAAGTCTGCGCAAACTTAACTCCCGCTTGTTTGTGATCAGAGGTCAACCCACAGATGTCTTCCCTCGTCTTTTTAGGGTATGAAAATTACTTCCAAGTTTTTGTTAATCTAGGTGAAAATGAGAATTAACTCATGTGTTTTTCCAAAAAGTAAAACCACAAGGTTAAATAAATGGTGAAATTGAATTAAGTTTAACATTTTATATACATCTAGAACTTAATGCAATATATATATAAGCTAACATAACTAATGAGTCAAAACTGAGAAAATACAACATTAGATCAAGTTCACTCAAGGTTCAATAAAAGTATATGAAAATACGAACTTTAGCAGTGTAATTCTACAGCATTGTGGTTGTTAAAAGTGATTCAAAAAGCCATTAATTGAAACATCTAGCATATCAGTACAAGGACGAATAAGATAATGGTACAATAGAGGCAGCATTACAGGGTAAATCAAGTAAACAATTATAAGAAGTCTATAAATCAGATACTTTTTTCTTGCAAAAAAAATTAACTGATTACATTTTCCAGCAAGTCAAAAACATTTTCATTTGGATAGTTTTAAATTTTGTGCTGCCCTTCATTACTGTTTGTGATTGTGTTGATTATTCTACTTATCTGTTTTAATAAAAGATGGATTTGTGATAATGTCTAAGTTTTTTCATACCCTGTTATAAACCAAATATTGACAGAATTCTGTATTGACAATCAGATTTTGGAGTTTGTACATTCAGGCCGGTTTGGACAAATTTATGATGTTAAATAAAACAACTAATTGTATTTAAACACATTCCAGTATTGTGTTTCTCAGACTTTGTGCAATAATTTGTTTCCTAGGAATGGAATATTGCGCGGTTATCCTATGAATATGACTCTGAGCCATTTGGAAAGGAACGTGATGCTGCCATCCAGAAACTAGCCAATGAGGCTGGCGTGGAGGTCACTGTCCGGATTTCACACACGCTCTATAACCTGGACAAGTGAGTTAGTCTGGATTATTTGTTGGGACAATTTCCTGTGGCAATCAAACTATTTAAAACTGTTGTTGTCATACTACGTGTACATGTAAGGGCCTCTTTAAAACGCCTTTTTGTCTCTTAAAGGATTATAGAACTCAATGGTGGTCAGCCTCCACTAACATATAAGCGCTTCCAGGCTATAATTAACCAAATGGATGCTGTGGAGCTGCCTGCAGAGACAATCACATCAAAAGTAATAAAAAACTGCACCACTCCAATTACTCATGATCATGATGACAAGTTTGGAGTTCCATCCCTTGAAGAGCTTGGTGAGCTTCTTCTTCATTTTAAGTTTGTGAAATGTGTTTATAGGCTCCGCCACCTATTTGTTTCGACCTAGAATGGTGATTTCCGATTCGTTCGTTAAGCTACACTATTTTTAGAGGAAAAACGACAACTTCATTTTTCATGCCTAATATATAAACTCTGCTGCAGAATTTTTATTTTGACACATTTCTTGATTATTAATGAAATTGTCAAGCTTTTTAGCAAACCTCCCTCTTTGCTTTAAACCACAACTGTTAATACTTGTTTCATTATAGTATTAGTTTTTCTATTCTCAAGATCAATGAATACTATTGGTCGGTTTACCTAAAATAACCCAGAATGTTGCAACTAGGTATACAAATCTAATTGATCCATCTCGTTTCTGAAAGCCATGAACTAACAACACTTTTCCTCTGGTAGGTTTTGAGACAGAAGGCCTCAGCACTGCAGTCTGGCCAGGCGGCGAAACAGAAGCCCTCATGAGATTAGAACGACATCTGGAGAGGAAGGTAAAAATTTACCTTTTTAAAGTACTGACCCGATGAAATACATATAATCATTGAATATATGGGAAAATAGCTTATTTCACAATCTAGTTTTTGAATAGTCAATTAATTCATGATTTTAATTTAGTTTTTTGCTGTAAACATGTTGATATGAAGAGATAATTTTAGTACTACTTTCAATATATGGATCCTGTTCAGAGAGGACAGCAGAAGGCCTTTTTTAGTTTTTTTACAGTATACAAATGACCCCTGTTCTAAAACTTAACAAATTATAACTGTCAATTATTATCAATCATGATGGGTGTGCATAAAGAATAAAACACAATCAGCAATATTAAAAAAAATATTGCTGATTGTGAAACTTACTTTTTCACCACATATAACTTGAAGTTCAAATTCAGTTTTTTGAACAATTTTAAAGCAGCAAAGAATATCAGAAAATGTAGAATGAGAAGAGGAATTTCTCAGATAACTTCAAAAGCATATGGATGGTGGTAGAAGTGAATTTACAGTTGTAACAGATTACTGCTTTTACTGACTGAGCGTTTTTATTTCAAAGTAAGCCTCCAGTTTTGACTGGCATCAATTAATAAGCATCTAATTTCTTATGCCTGTAATCTATTCTGGTCAATTCTGTTCTTTTTGCAGTCAGCTATAAAAATGTTGCTAAAAATGATAATATTTTCTAAATGTTTTTGCAGGCGTGGGTGGCAAACTTTGAGCGTCCTCGAATGAACTCCAACTCCCTGTTAGCCGCTCCTACAGGCCTCAGCCCGTATCTGCGCTTTGGATGTCTCTCCTGTCGGCTCTTCTACTTCAAACTCACAGATCTTTACAAAAAGGTAGAAATGATCCTGACAGATGAAAAACATTTCTTTGCAATATACGTTAGCTAAATATATATACTGTAATAACTGAAAATGTGTCATTATAACAAATAACAGGCTTGTTTCTTAATTTATCAGGTGAAGAAGAACAGCACACCGCCTCTGTCCCTTTATGGCCAGCTCTTATGGAGGGAATTCTTCTACACAACGGCCACCAACAATCCCTGCTTTGACAAGATGGAGGGAAACCCCGTGTGTCTTCAAATACCCTGGGACCGAAACCCGGAAGCACTGGCCAAGTGGGCAGAGGGACAAACAGGTTATCCATGGATCGACGCTATAATGACCCAGCTGAGACAGGAGGGCTGGATCCATCATTTGGCCCGGCACGCTGTGGCCTGTTTCCTCACAAGGGGAGACCTCTGGATCAGCTGGGAAGAAGGCATGAAAGTAAGAATAATGAGGAGAAGCAAAAATCCATTTCCTGCCTGAAATTTACATGTTGTCATTGTGGGTATAAATGCCATATTTTGGAGGTTTTATGATGCAGGTGGTCCATTCGTTTTCAAGGGTGAAATTGAAGTGTACAGCACTTGTAGGTAAAACCAATAATTGGATGAGAAAGTTTGAAGTTGTTGTGGATTTAGTCTAATTTAGTCATATTTTAAAAATTATTATAAAAGCTCAAACAAGCAGATAGTCCCGCCCAAAGATTTTTATTCAAATGAGGAAATATTTCCTCAAAAATGAAGAAATATGTTTAAGCTGGTTGGTTTCTGGCACCAACACAACATCAGTGCATTACCCACAAAGGTTTTGTACTGTTAAGTTCAAGGCTTTCCAGAACCTTAATGTTATACTGCTTAGTCCTTTGATGTAGATTTGGGATGATTTTTCCTGCTTGAATGTTTTATTTTGTGTCTAATCTTCATTCATTAGCAGCAGCTTTCAAATGAAGACTCCTCCTTTGTTGTTTTCAGATTTTGTACAAAAATCACAGGCAACAAATCAGCCTCACACATGATGCTGGTACTTACGATTTTGGCACTTGGCATATTGTTCTTTGGCTTAAAGTCTCACTTGACTTTGCTAAACATATATATTTTTTCATTATGGCTAAAAAGCTCTATCTTTGTCTTGTTTAACACTAAAACCTTGCTGCAGCAGGCATTGGCCTCTCTGTTTGCAGCAACATTCAGTTTAGGTTTAATGTGTTTTTGGACCATACACTTACTTTTGGTCAGCATCCTCTCAGTCCATGGGAACATGGAACTTCCTCCCCTGTAGACAGTGGCACTGATGTTGCAGTAGTTTCTCGCTGTTTGCTGCAATCCGTTTATATGGCTCAGATGAAAGATGAACGTAATTAATTAAGATTAAGATAATTAAGATGAATTAAGTGAATGTAAACTTTTGACCCTATGTGTCACAATTAACTTCTCGGTTGAGTCATCTAAAACATTGGAATAAATGGAAGTAGTAAAGTATTGTTGTTTGTTCGCAGGTCTTTGAGGAGTTGTTACTCGATGCAGACTGGAGTGTAAACGCCGGCAGCTGGATGTGGCTTTCTTGCAGTTCATTTTTCCAGCAGTTTTTCCACTGCTACTGTCCCGTGGGATTTGGTCGACGCACTGACCCCAGTGGCGACTACATACGGTCAGTCACTGCTTTCACGTGAATATAAAAAATGTTGTCTTTCTTAAGGTTAGGATGTTTGTTTTGTGCTTCTCACAGAGATTAAACTGGGAAACCAAAATCTCATGGTTAACTTGTGCTTTTCTAAACCCTCACATGGGGGGAAGGAATGTCAGATGGTTTCACAAAATTGCAAAAATAGCAAGTGCATCTTGTATCTTCACTGTCCCTATGAAAAAGTTCCTTAATACAGTGAAAACAAAGGGTGCTTTGTCCCTGTGTTTTATTTTGTGCATCTTTCTTTTTTTCAGTCGTTACTTGCCTGTGTTGAGGGGTTTTCCTGCAAAATACATCTATGATCCTTGGAATGCCCCGGAGGATGTGCAAAAGGCAGCGAAGTGTATCATAGGAACCAACTACCCCAGACCCATGGTGAACCACGCCGAGGCCAGCCGCGTCAACATCGAGAGGATGAAGCAGATTTACCAGCAGCTCTCCTGCTACAAAGGACTGGGTAAAAGACTAGAGCTGGATGATTGTTAAATCTTCAAGCACACTGTAGATTAATATTAGATGCAATGAATGGCAGGTGCCTTCAATTTTTTTAGTTTTAACAAAGTTGAAGGCAGCTGTAAGAACAATTTATCTTTAGAAAAAAGAATGAGACAGATCTTCAATTTATTCCTACAGGCGATGGCCATCACAGCCATCGACCGTAATGAGTTGTCCTGCTTTGACACAAGCAGTTAGTCTCTTAGACACTAAGTCACATCGTCACATAACCTATTAGATCTTGTTTCTTTCCTCTGACCCAAACTCTAACGCAGTAGAACAGGTCCAAAAATGTTCAGTCCCACCCATGCTTACAGTGACAACCTCATCTGTTTTATTACTTTAAGCTATAGCTGAATTCTTCTTCTCAATGCATTAACATTCTTCACAGTACAATCTGCTGCTGTGTTCTCCTCTCTTACGAAAGTTATGTTTTCATACAGATAAAACAAACAAAATATTTATGTGGAGGAAAATAAGTAAGTTTATAAGTACAGCCCATTTCAAAATATAACCACTTACTTTTTGTCACATTACTACTTACCCACTTAACTCACTTCATCAGGAAAGCCAAGTTGCCACTACTTAGCATTTAATTGTAAGCACTGAGACCATTTAGACATTAATGCCATTTATATTTGATTTCAGTGTGTGTGGACTCTTGATGTTGATGTTGTTGGGCAGAAATCTGTTTTCCCAGATAGCCGCCACACCCTTGCCGAAGGCACAGAGGGTCAGTGTCAGGGGACATCGTCTGTGTAAATGCAAAGTAACAATCTATGTAAATAAAATGGTTGCAGGAAATTACGGTATGTTAAAAACCGTTAAGAAATGCAACTTTAGTTTTCTTCCATCAGTAGCGTTTCGAATGATTGTTTTTTGGTCTCATATGAGTGCAGCAGCTTCATAAACGTGTTTGCTGTGTCACCAGTGTGGCTTGTGGAAAACCTGTATTGAAAATTATGTATCCTTTTGTCTCGCACCTTAGTTGTTGTCAATGTTGTGTTACTCTCACTCATACAACTGCAATAAAGTACATTTGATTTTGTGGTTGTACTGTGACAAATGTGAAATAGTTCAAGGGCCATGAATACTTTTGCAAGGCAAACTATCATTATTCTGAAGGGCAATTTGTTTTACGGCTGGTAGTAAAGCATGAAACACATAAACACACGTTGTTCACTTTACCAGTGTTTTTATACTTAATATGAGTAATTGCTGATGTCTCTGTGCATGTCAGATGGCAGCTTGGTCAAATAATTTAATCCCATATAGGAGCATTTCTAAATTTTAATTTAAAGCTACATGATGAATAAGCATGAAATACTGTTTATGTTTCAGGGCTACTTGCAACTGTTCCAGCAAATCCTAACAATGGTGCAAATGGTAGCAACGTTGGAGGAGCCAATGCTTACTCTGCTGTAAGGTCCTTTGAAAGCCCCCTGTTGCAGGAGGGAACATCTCAAACAGGTACGGCAACTTTAAGAATACAATTAAGTTGTGCATTATTCTCAGTACGCTGTGATTTTTGCAGAAGAATCATCATATTATTCAAGACTAAAATTGATTCTCATGAGACTAGAGCGTGATACCCAGCATTTGGAATGTGGCCTTGCAGAGCTGCTCTAGGTTGTTTACAAGTGTTAGATGAATATAATGAGTTATTATGACGCATCTCTAATACTCTGTGAGGAGAAAAGTGTAATATATCTTCAGCACTATAATAGGCTGTCAGCATTTTTTGTCACTCATCAATGAAAGCTGCTTGCTAATGTGTCTGAAATCTTGTCGATGTCTCTCCTGTGTCATATTTGATAGTTGGACGGAGACAGTCCTCGCAGAAACGCCGTCATGAAGAGACGGAACCTGAATGCAGCTTCAAATCCTGGAAGCACAGCAAATAGCTTGGGATATTAATAATGGATATTAATAATCCCTCACATGGTTTCTGTTCCATGTTCTCCGGTAGCAACAATTAACTCCTGCCGAATGACGATGGAGATGAGACCGTTAATCTGCTGGTACCATTCAGTATTTCTTTTGTGCAGGAAGAAGTTTTAAACATCAAGTGAATTGTGAGTTGCTTCCATTTTAGATATTGCTTGTTGACATGTGTTAGTTACAGGATGGGAGCTGTTTTACCTCTCAGGTACAACGTCATAAAACTGTAATATATCAGACCAAACCATGCAAAAATGACACAGCCTGTTGTCTTCCACTGCAGTGTGTAACTGCAAGAATGATGAACCTGCCAAACAATATTTCTTCACATCATTTAGCATTTTGATGGAAGAGTAAAGCATCTTCTTAAACTCATACACATAAATAAAACACCTGTTGTTTCAGCACAACAATGAACAATTTGGAGTTTTCATTCCACAAAAGTTGAGATTTATTTTCTGAGCTAAGAGTCTTATGTACAGTAGAAGCCAGTCAATATTAATCATTTTGTAAATATTTGGAACTGATTTTATGTTTTTGTATATTTTGCTGTGGTCTCAAAAAAGTCTGTGAACAAAGGTACTGAAATGTAAAGATTATAATTTAAATATATATTCTTTTGTCACCTCAGTGATCGTAAATGTGTTTTGTATAAATAATGACAATTTTCTGAATGTTTTGACATGACAATAAAAGACAAAAAATGATAAAGTTTTGCCTTTGATAAAGCTTCCATTTTTCTGTTCACCAAAGGAAATGCAGTAATCTGATATTTAAATGCAATGGTTCTTGGTGGCATTTTAGAATTGAAATGACTCCATAAAACAGCAAGTCAGGCCTTTTAGCGAAATGAAATGCAGCTGAAGTCATTGAAATACGTCTGCATTTCCTGCAGCGACTGGTCAGATTGGAGCTCCATTGAAGAGTATGCAATTCCCCTTGAAGTATACCCAAAAAGTATACACTAAAGAATAATTTTAAACAAATTATTTAACTTTCCAAAAACCTAGTTTCATTTTCATTAACTCATTTTATAATGCAAGAATTAATCACATGAAAATTTAGAAATGTTTTCATATATAATTTTAAGTTTTTCACTTTTTGTTTTTATAAGGTTTCCTTTTTCAAGAAATTATCACGAGAATTAACACATCTAAAAGTTGCAGGACTCTGGCTCTTGAATAACACCACTGGAGAATATAGGGACCTAAAAATACTGTACCAATCTTATAAATAACGCCCAATCTTTAGTCCATTCTGTACTGAACACAATGCCAACAAACCAACTGACATGTTTGAGTAGTAAAGATGCAACGACATAATTGGCATTCATGGTAACGATGTGTAGAAATCCTTGCGAGACTTTTTCTGCAGTATATGGAAGCCCGTTTCCGCCACTCTGTTAAAAAAATAAAAATAAATTATAGTATAGTATTATAATACTATCTCATTATAATGAGATACTCATTATAATGAGTTTTGAACAGGAACTCTTTGCTTATTTACTGTATCATACAATATATGCTTAAAGGCATACATATCCTGTAAAAAACAGAAAGACTTTAAACTCTAAAATCTA